>NC_132789.1:45028594-46248649 GCF_048418805.1 Vulpes vulpes | reverse complement strand
AACACCGGCTCCCTAAGTCCCGGTGACACGCGTCAGTGTCCTCGCCTCCATCCCGGACTCAGACGCACTTGGACACGTGGGCAGTTAGGTGGCCCGTCAACAGCTACAACCCAAGACAACATCCCCGCGAGCCGCCCCCAGCCTCCCTGCCCCCCTGCCTCCCCTGGCCCCTGCGAGCCCCTCGCTGGCCTGGCCTGGGTCTCGCGCACACACCACGTCTCCCTGGTGCTGGGGGTGGCCTCCTGCTTCCTGCTCTGGCTTTGGCAGCTGGCCCAGGGCAGCGCGACTAGCCACAGGCGCCTCAGCCTGTGTGAGCGGGAGGCTTGGCTCCCCGGGCCCGGGGTGCGTGTCCAGCCGTCACTTGCCCGGGCGCCCCGCGGAGGGGCTGGGGACCCTTACCTTCGCAGGTGACGGCACCGCCCCGGCCGCCCAGCTGCCGTGAGTGTCCTGGGATGAGCGCTGGGGTCCGAGCTGGGAAGCAGGGCGGGGGCGGCAGGGCGAGCTCCTCGGGTGCGGCCGGGCCTCGGGGAGCGGGCTGCAGATGTGCTCTGGGGCCTTCGGTCCCCGCCGGGCCGGCGGCAGCGAGGACACCCGAGCTCCCTACCAGGAGCCCCGGCACACGCGTCACGGCCACCGGCTCTTTCAGGCCCTCGGTGTTACCACTAATGACCTCACGCTCAGCCGAGCCAAGTGACCTAGAGGAGCCACAACATCCTGGGGCTACTTGCCCGCGTCACAGACTCTCATGGATTTAGTCACTTAAAGCAACAGAAGTCCACCCCGTCACAGATTCGGGGGGCGGAGGCCCACAGCCAGGACCCCCGGCGACCCGGGCTGTCCGGGGGGCTGTGCTGCCTGCGGAAGGTCCTAAGAGAATTTGTCCCTTGCATCTTCCAGCTGGTGGCAGCTGCTGTGCTTCTGGGCTTCGGGCCACCTGCTCAGCGTCGCCCCCCGAGCTCGCCGCCCGTCTCTGTGTCACACCTCCTCCTGCGCAGGACGGCCAGGACATCACACGTGGCTCCCACTCGGTGACCCAGCGTGACCTCGGCATCTCAAGGTCCTTCGAGTAGGCATTTCTGCGAAGTCCTCCTGCTGCTACCTGGTGCCACCCCCCGGGAGTGCAGGGAGCCGGGGGCACACGACCCGGGGCCCAGTCCAGCCCGTGAGGCCCCCCAGGAGGTAGAGCCCCCAGGTTTCCCTGCACAGGGTGAAGCGGGTTCCGGAGCCTCACAAGTAAGAGCGCAGGCTCGGGCCGACTAGCCGGGAGTCGAAGGCCAGTCCCACCACCTGCTCCCGCGGGACCGCAAGCCACGCGCCAGACCGCAGGATGCAGGACACGCGGAGCGGGAGATGCATGAGTGGAGGCTTCGTGGGGTGTCAGAGCCAGGGGAGCAAGTGGGGTCCTTTCTGTTAAAGCTGGAGCTGGACCCGACTTGGCAGACAGAGGTCAGTGAGCAAGCACCAGGCTTCTAAGGACAAAGAAATACGAAAATGGGAAGAAAAGGAAATTCTACTGCAGAGCCGAGGGAAGTCAGTGCTGAGCAAAAGTGGTAGAACTTTCAAAACCATAAAGTCCTGCTGGAACTTGCCATGCCAAGGGTTTCTGCTCTTCGAAAGTGGACAATGTGACCTTTCTCCAGGACAAGTGGGGACCTGGGTCCCCAAAAGGTGTATTTTTGTCGATAGATATTCCTGCCATGTTATGAATAGGATTCATCTGGGAATTACACTCTGATGGGCCTCTTGAGGTTAAAGTGATTCCAATTTCAAGACCTAGAGCAAAAAAATAAAAAATAAAGAACACAGTAAATCAAGAGTTTGGAGCATAGAGAATAAACTAAGAAAAACAGGCATAAAATAGTAGGAAGAGAACCGTAGAGGGGGAACAAGAACACATGAATCTGGGTGTTTGTTATTGGTATGCTTGAGAGATGACCTGCACGCTGGCTCGCCTCTTGGACTCTGAGCAAAATAAATGTGATTTGACTGTGTTCCACTTGTTTTAGCTGGGACAGGGCAACATGCACTATGCTTCCAAACGTTGTCGTATATTATGATGCGTTCGCTTGCTGTAGTCCCTCCAATTAGGCTTTTTAGTTCAATCTACTGAGATTCTTTGCAGATATGACACGGGTCTCTCCATTAGGGTAGAAACTGTGAAACAGGAATGTAATAGATTTTGCCATTTTTAGGAAAAAGAAAGGCCGTAAACGACTTAAATGTCAACCAGTAGGGGGAAGAAGCATAGCTTTACATCCACTGCCATAAAAAGACATACAGCCAAGTTAAAATTCACAGAACAACACATACAACTGGATCCTATCTGAATGACAAAGATAAATCCTCTGACAACCGGACAGACAGAGGTATGTGGATCCATTAACAATCGTGGAGGACGTACACCCAATTATTAACAGCAGTTATTTCCTGGGCAAAGAGCAGAATTGGGTTAGGGAAAAAGAAGGGAAAAGCCAATTTCCCTTTATAGTCTATGTGCTTTTGTGTTTGCATTTTTATAAGGAGCATGTTTTTGTACATTACTTGTTTACTCTTTTAAGCAATAAAAGACAAAGTATTTATTTTAATGGAAATATTTCATTAATATTCGGGGGTTTAGCTGGAAATATTACCTGTGGGGTAACAAATGGTAAATGTGTGGCTTCTTCTGATCTTTGTTAACGAACCTGACACGCTCTCAGCCTTGACTCTGTATTAAAGCAACGGAAGTGCACGAGGTGAGGGAGGCCAGAGGGAGAGCAGCCCTGCAGAGGACCAGGTAGGTGAGGACAAGGTAAGGGGAGGACCAGGTAGGGGAGGACCAGGTAGGGGAGGACCAGGTAGGGGAAGACCAGGTAAGGGAGGACCAGGAAGGGGAGGACCAGGTAGGGGGGGACCAGGTAAGGGAGGGTCAAGTAGGGGAGGAGAAGGTAAGGGAGTACCAGGTAGGGGAGGACCAGGTAGGGAAGAGGTAGGCGCAGGAAACTGAGGGAGAGGGTGACTGGGGGAGGCCCCGGGGCAGAGGAGGGCGCCGCAGCCTGAGGGGTCCCACCTGCCTTCCTCCACCCCCCCTACACTTCCCAGCCCCTCGCCTGCACCCAGCCAGGACAAGCAGCTGGCATTCAGCCTCAGGCGAGTGCAAACAAGTCCTCTTCTCCAGGGACGTCAGACAGTTCGTGGTTGGGGCCTAAGGTTTTGGGTCCTCAGCTTGACGGCCTCCAGGAAAGTCCTCATCCTGGCGGGCGGTCGGGTGCCCTCAGACTCAAAATGAGTCCTGCCCTGCCCCCACCCGGCCTCACGCCCAGAGCCCCCAGTCAGACTTCTCACTGGGGTCTACAGAACCCAGCTCATGGACCTTCCTTCTGAAATACAACGAGACACACAAATGTCGTTGAGATATTAGCAGATCCAGAAACTTGAGAGGGACCAAGACAAACTCTGGTGGAATCAAACATAATCATGGAATAAAGGAAAACTTGGCTGAAAGAGATTTAACAAAGATTTTATAAAACCAGAAGAGGATGGAGCACCTGGGTGGCTCCGTGGTTGGGCGTCTGCCTTTGGCTCAGGTCATGATCCCCGGGTCCTGGGATCGAGTCCCACATCAGGCTCCCTTCTCCCTCCGCCTGTGTCTCTGCCTCTCTCTCTCTGTCTCTCATGAATAAAAAAGTAAAATCTTAAAAAAACAAAAACAAAAACAGGTCCAAGTCCCTGCTCTGCTGTGTCAGGTATACTTGGACCCAAGCTCAAGCTTGCAAATAAACCCTCATGCACTTGCAAAAACAAAACAAAACAAAACAAAACAAAACAAAACAAAACAAAACAAAAACAAAACAAAACAAAACAAAACAAAACAAAACAGAGAAGGTGTTGATTTGAAAAACAAATCAGAAAAATGATTAGAGATTTAAAATGCAACAGCTAAAATAAAATGTTCCAAATTAAAATCATAAGATAACATAAAGGAGATCTTCCAGAGAATTAAGATAAAGAGAGGAAATGTGAAAGAACAGATAAAATGCAGAAGTCCAATGTTAACCAAATGGAATCCCAGAAGGAAATAGAGAAAAGGTGGGAGTGAGAGGGGAGGGCTGAATGAAGCCCAGCCCCTTCCGCATCCTAGCGTTACCTGTTTCCCAGGGGGGCCTCTTGGATCACCATCAGTCCCATCAAGACTGGGGGATGGTATATTCAGGAAGGGGACTTGAGGGAAGCCAAAAATGACAAATGTCTACTACTTTCTTTTCTTTTTTTTTTAAAAAAGATTTTATTTATTTGAGAAAGAGAGAGAGGTCAAGAGAGGACATGAGCAGGTTGGGTGGGGGGAAGGAGAGGGAGAAGCAGACTCCCCACTGAGCAGGAAGGCCGTCATGGGGCTTGATCCCAGGACCCCAGGATTATGACCCGAGCCGAAGGCAGATGCTTAACCGACTGAGCCACCGAGGCGGCCCTCTACTACTTTCTTAATGTGGCCCTAATAGCACCAAGGAAGCCAGGACATGGTCTTTGTTCATGTGGACACTTGGGCCCAAAGGATAACTCATTTGACTCATCCAGAGAAATGCTAAAATTAGGACAGGGTGAGCAGAGCCCTGAGATTATCACTAATGACATTCCTCCGGGCAAACATCAGTCCACCGTTTGGATCTGATTATTCAATTGCTTATAATCTCACTCACCTCCCCAGGCTTCAGCTCGTTTCTCCATCTTGTTTATAAGGATGTCATGACTTTTTGCAACACGTTGGTCTCCAGAGTGTAGCAGGCACCCCCAGGTGAGTGCCTGGCTAGTAAACACCCTGCCTTTTCTAGGAACGGGACTATGGGAATCCCAGCAGCCGTGTCTGTATTATGAGATTCTGGTGCCCAACCAACTAGTCATGACTGACTAACCCAACAGTAGATTTCTGATCAATTTAGAACAATCAGATTTTCTATTCTAGAAAGCTGAATATTGGTCCAGTAAGGGATTCTAGAGAGAGCCATTGACTAACCCAACAGTAGATTTCTGATCAATTTAGAACAATCAGATTTTCTATTCTAGAAAGCTGAATATTGGTCCAGTAAGGGATTCTAGAGAGAGTCATTAGGCTCCAACCTACAAAGCAGGGCCACAAAATCCTATATATTGAAAAAGGGGAAAAAAAAAATCAAGAAAGCCACAAATGAGTAAGTATAAGACAAAAGGCACAAAAATATATTTGTCAAGAACCAAGAATTATGATAGAGGCAAAGGTAGATTCACTGCAGACCTTCAGATCTCAACTGAAGAAGCTGAATCCATTAAAGACAGGTTTTAGGAAGCAGTCAAGACAGGGAGAGACGCGGGCATGGTAAGGACTCTTAGGGAAGGAGTAGCTCAGGTGGCATTTTGTTCAGGAAAACATAGGAAGGCCAATGTGGAGACCATAGTAATCAAGGTAAAAGCCAGCCAAAATACGAACAAAATATCGTGATCCAAAATTTGCATCTGAGGCCCCCTGGCTGGCTCAGTACAGTATGTGACTCCTGATCTTGAGATTGTAGGTTCGAGCCCCACGCTGGGTGTAGAGATTACTTAAAAATAAAATCTTAGGGATCCCTGGGTGGCGCAGCGGTTTGGCGCCTGCCTTTGGCCCGGGGCGCGATCCTGGAGACCCGGGATCGAGTCCCACATCAGGCTCCCAGTGCATGGAGCCTGCTTCTCCCTCCGCCTGTGTCTCTGCCTCTCTCTCTCTGTGACTATCATAAATAAATAAAAATTTTAAAAAAAATCTTAAAAAAAAAAAGATGGCATCTGAAAGACACGCTGCAACACACACTTGGAGAGGACCCCTGCATGATCAGGAAGGTGAGACGGGCACTTAGCTTTCTGTACTTTTATGTAATATTCCTGAAACAGTTTTTTTAAAAAGGTCTTTTACCTACTTAACTCCCCTATTTTCCAGGTGATGTCTATGTTGCTTTCCTGGCCACTCCCAGTAATATTAAGCTACTTGAAACGTATTTCCCTGTTTGTTCTCCACCTTACAAGCTGTTATACTTAAAAAAATTTTTTTTACTTATTTGACAGAGAGAGATTGAGCACAAGCCAGGGGAGCAGCAGGCAGTGGGAGGGGGAGAAGCAGGCTCCTGGCTCAGCAGGGAGCCCGATGTGGGGCTCGATCCCAGGCCCTGGAATCATGACCTGAGCCCAAGGCAGACAGACAGACGCTCAATCAGCTGAGGGAGCCAGGAGCCCCCGAGCTGTCCTACTTCTGTTTTGGAACTGAGGTCGCGCGGGCCCAGCTCTACCCAGACTCTGCCATTTACAAATACATGACCCTCGGCAATTTTCTTAACTCTGTGAGCTTCGTTTTCCTGATGCAGAATTATTAAACACAAGCAAACATGGGGAGTTCACGGCATTGGGCCTGGGACATAGTAAGTACACCCTACACCATAGCTCTCGTCTACCGTTTTCACTATTGTTCTTTTTTTTTTTTTTTTTTTTTTTTTTTTTATGATAGTCACACACAGAGAGAGAGGCAGAGACACAGGCAGAGGGAGAAGCAGGCTCCATGCACCGGGAGCCCGACGTGGGATTCGATCCCGGGTCTCCAGGATCGCGCCCTGGGCCAAAGGCAGGCGCTAAATCGCTGCGCCACCCAGGGATCCCCACTATTGTTCTTTTTAATCACACTCACGTGTTGGCACTACCGTAAAGACACCAACAACGGGCCTCGGATGTGTTCAACGGATTCTTTTGTTACAAACAGGAGTTGGACATTTTTATGACCTCAAAATCACACTTAAAACTTTTAGCTCTGAACTTCTTGAAGGACAGAAGTTACATTTGTCTTTAGCATCAAATATACGTGGCTCTCAACCCGCAAGAGGCAGACAGCAAACTTGTGTCAGAGCTCCTACTACTGGAGTGAAAGCAGATTTACTTAATGGTGACGGGTGAAAGTCCCCAAGAGAAATGTCCATTTGCAGGTCTCATTAGCGGCCTTATACCAGACAGTGAGGGCGGTTTTGTCTGTTGTATGTTTTATACCTCATCGAGAGAGAAAATTTTCCAACCCAAAGAAGAGTGAAGGTTAAAAGTCTATCACTGAAGCCTTAGGGAGTCTCATCCCCAAATCATGTCCATTAGTCCAATCAACCACCCTTTTCTGGAAGTTTGCCACATAGAAACAGCAGAAGCACCCTCTGAAAACAGCCCACCTACATGGGAAGCAACTTGGAATCACTGTTTCAACTATTACAAAGAAGTATCTTGGTTTATGTGTACAATGGAATATTCCTCAGCCATTAGAAATGACAAATACCCACCATTTGCTTCGACGTGGATGGAACTGGAAGGTATTATGCTGAGTGAAGTAAGTCAGTCAGAGAAGGACAAACGTTATATGGTCTCATTCATTTGGGGAATATAAAAAATAGTGAAAGGGAATAAAGGGGAAAGGAGAAAAAATAAGTGAGAAATATGAGACAGGGAGACAGAACATAAGAGACTCCTAACTCTGGGACACGAACTAGTGGGGGGGTGGAAGGGGAGGTGGGAGGGGGGTGGGGGTGACTGGGTGACGGGCACTGAGGGGGGCACTTGACGGGATGAGCAGTGGGTGTTATTCTGTACGTTGGCAAATTGATCACCAATAAAAAATAATTTATTAAAAAATATCTTTCACATGTCACACAATTAGCATAGAAAAATGAAGCAGTGGGTGAGGAGTCTGCTTAAAATTTTCTCTCTCAAGGTGCCTGGGTGGCTCAGTTAGTTGAGCGTCCAAGTCTTGATCTCATCTCAGGTCTTGATCTCGAGGTCATGGGTTCAAGTCCTGCACTGGGCTCCACACTGGGCAGGGGGCCTACTTAAGAAAAAATCAGAACAAGAGAACTGGGTTATTGATTTTGTGAGGGTCCACCATTCTGAGCATTATTAGGCTGTCTAGGAACTCAGCAAGGCACGGTGTGCTCCATGCCAAAGCTCTCACTGGAGATAACCCAGTTATAACCCAAGCTTCCTTGACCCCCCAGAATAAGAGCACAGATTGGGAAGTTTCTACATTAGATGGATTCTCTTGTATCCCTACTTAAAAAGGAAAACATCGATGCCAGATATAGTGAAGGCTGACCGATAAAAAGATAAATTCATGACTCTAAAGGTCCATTTTTGCTCCTCTACCCTCTTTTATGTAATAATTATAGATGTTTCTTGAACTACGCTGCACACTTTGCTTCCCCAAATAAATTCCACCTGTGAGGTCCAAGTCCCTGCTCCGCTGGTCTGGTATACTTGGACCACCACCCCCCCCCAAAAAAATTCCACCTGTGAATGGCTCCTCACTCCATGCCCAAGTTCTAATCTGCCCTTCAGGATGACCTGTCCTATTGATTTCGGACTTACCTGGCAAGCCTTCTCAGTCACAGAAGCCAAATCCTTGCATAAATTTCTTACTATATGTATCATTTGCTTCTGGTTCTCTTCCCCTGGCTCAATTATTCTGACCGATACAGACGCTGGTGCCAGAAGTGGTTCTAGAGAAACGGAATCTTAAAGATGAATTTTCCAAACTGATTCTCGGTTTTCTGGGATTGGTTCCCTGATCTCATTAAAGACAATATTGACTCTATTTCTAGCGGTAAAGAGGACACTAGTAGTCCATGACAAGACATGTGCAAAATATCATCATTTGATAGGAAATCATTAGGAAATCGAATACCTGGAGAAAGTGAGATTCTAGGTGACCACGTATCTGTTACATTAGACATTTCAGTGGAACTAAGGAGTCTAATGAGATTGGCTGCTTGTCTGAGCTGCGGTGGAGAATGCCAAGAGGGCTTCTGATTCCCAGCTTCAGCATCACATTGACCTGAAAGGGAAATCTGCCCTGGGATGAGCCCTCCTCTCCTGTAGCCTAGTGGCTCTTACTGCAAGGGGCGGAACTACAATGCAAACGGGCTCTTGACCTAAAAGTGTTTTCCGTTAAGGGGAGAGCACCGATTGGGAATGGGATTCTGAAAATTGCAAGGGGGACGTGAAACTGGGGACACGGAATCTCTCAATTCCCCCAGGTCCTCTTGGCCGGTAGAATCAGCTCTTTGACTCTTGCCTGAGATTAGCCCTTCTTTTCCAGAACTAGTTGTCTTATGAGGCACTGTTGACTGTCCTCAGCATCTGCTCCTCTCCGTACTTCTGGGAGACTGTAACTTGAGGTCAGTCCCAGCAGGCTCCAAAGGGTGAGTCACACAGTGTAACCCATGCACCAAAAGATGCCCTAGTACACCGACAGGTCTGCATGATTTTTTCCTATTAATAGAGATGTAAAATATGGGTCATATGTGAGAACAGACCTTAAGGGTGTGAGATGATGGTAGAAAGAATACAAAGTTGGATCCAGCTGACTATATTGGTATGAGTCTACTAAGCAGAGATTCTGAATTCAAAGTTTTAACTTAAGGGGGTTAGAAAAGGATCTAATAGTTTGGCTGGTCAACTGTACCATGGATCCAAAGGTTTCAACTACACCAAATGAAGCTGAAACTTGCCTTGGCACACTGTAAAGAATGCCCTGGTGTATAGTATAAAGGAAAGTATCCAAAAGCTAAGAGATACTGTTTTCTTCCCTTCCTTATCCTCTTATCTCTAACATAAGATATACTAATAAATTAACTTTAGATCACAGAATTTTTTTTAAAGTATTATTTTAAAAAATATTTTATTTATTCATGAGAAACACACACACACACACACACACACACACACACACACACACACAGAGGCAGAGACACAGGCAGAGGGAGAAACTGGCTCCATGCAGGGAGCCCAACGTGGGACTCAATCCTGGGTCTCCAGGATCAGGCCCCGGGCCAAAGGTGGCACTAAACTGCTGAGCCACCGGGCTGCAGATCACAGAATTTAATGTTCTTGCATGCTCTCCTGGAGTAAGAGCAAACTTTGGGTTGTATAAAAGGCAATTGTATTGATGAGGGACAGGAGCAGGAAAACGTTTACCCTTAGCCCAGAAGGCTGACCTAAAGCCTGCATAGTTTTTTGATAAGAATCAAATACATGCTGGTTGCTACATTCTTTAAAGGGTATCATGATTGCCTCACCAATAGTTAATATCAAACTGAATGATGTGTGTGGTGTCTAAATGGGATGTCTGTCCTGATTGGACGGGGACCCCCAAATGTGGGGTGATGATTGGGGGGAAGCCAGTGGTGCAGGTGGTGAAAGAATTCACCTGAGATAGAACAAAGGAGATAGAAGTTTACTGAAGGCACCACAAGGGGGCAGCGTGCGGGAGAGGAGAGAGGAAAGGAGAGGAAGGGAGGGGAGGAGAGGGGAGGGGAGGGGAGGGGAGGGGAGGAGAGGGGAGGGGAGGGGAGGGGAGGGGAGGGGAGGGGAGGGGAGGGGAGGGGAGGGGAGGGGAGGGGAGGGGAGGAGAGGAGAGGAGAGGAGAGGAGAGGAGAGGAGAGGAGAGGAGAGGAGAGGAGAGGAGAGGAGAGGAGAGGAGAGGCAATGGAAAGCGAGAAGGGTCTGGTGAAGTATGGAATTCTCTCTTTTTGGGTAACTGTGCCTGATTGTAAGTAGCCCACTGGTCAGTGAGGGCCTACGGATATTTTGATATGGGTCACCTTACGGACCTGTCTGTATTCAGCCGGGGGGTCACTGTGGGCCCTCTGCACATTCCATCACTCAAGCCCGTTTGCCTAAACGCAGCCTCTACAATATGCACCCGATGAATCTTGCAAGAGTAGTTTTCTGAGCAGTAATTCAAGGAAATTGGAAGAAATTTTTATAATCTGATACTCCCTGCATGTCCCACTTCCCTTTGATTACTAAGTATATAACCACCAGCCTCACATAGCAAAAAGTGCAGCTATAGGTCCTGTCCCCACGCTACTTAAAAAAACTTATTAAGCTGCACTATAAGCATCTCAAGAATTCTTTTTTTTTTTTTCCCAAGAATTCTTTCTTGACCGTGCACTAGAAGGCTCCACATCAGTATCATGTTAGGCAGAAGTAACTTTGTTATTGCCTTTATTTGAGATTAAGCATAGCTTGAGGTGTATAAGGGTAGCAAGCTAACAAGGGGGTAGACCATGCTCTGTGTGTCCATTGACTAAGCTACAATCCCTAGTTATTCAGATATGAATCTGGGTATTGCTATGAAGGTGTTTCATAGATGTGATAAAGACCATAATCAGGTTTCTGACCTATAAAGAGCTTGGAGATCATCACTTCCATCCTTACAAGAGCTGAAGAAACTGAAAAAGCAACGACTTTCTTGGGCTGGTTGGAGAATTGAGTTTGAGGAACAAATTGCCACCCTAAAAGCTGGAGAGATATGCAAATACAGAGAATCATGTAATGATCTGTTTACGTTGAGCAGAAACCTCTGAAGCCATAAACAGAACACTTATATGATAATTCTGGATGCTGGAAGCTGTATGGGTGAGTGTGAAAGTGAGAAACTCCTGGGATTGAAGTCTTGGTGAGGAGGGAGAGGGACACGTTTTTATGTGTATTCATTCCAAAGACTCCTACCAGGTTCTCAAGGTTAAGAACCAAGAAAAAAAGATCATAGATCTGGCAGGAGGAGAGGAAAAAATAACCATCTTGAAATCCACCCAGATCATTCTCTATAACAAAACCTACTCTCTACAGGAAAAGCCTTTCCAGAGTCTTTTCTACCTAGAAGGAAGGACATTTATCTAACTCCTGCCCTCTCTAGCCTTCCTGTCTCACAGAAGAGAGTTAGGGGGCAAATAAAAGCCAAGAAACACTTGGGAAGGTGACAGCCCAGGAATATAGTCCTGCCACTAAAAGACTGAAATGTAATCAAAAGATTAAAGAATGTTTCCCCTTCCCCACACCTTCTCACCAGTACAACACTGGGTTACAGCTGAAAGAACAAGGTATAGGCTCTATTAAGGAGATGTTCTCTGGGAAATTAATGGCAGAGGTAAAACAGAGGAGTTTGGACAACAGAGGAGTTTGAAGCTTCTGGCACCCACAACTACAGTGAACAATAACCACAGCCCAACTCCTAACCTGATTAATATAAAGCCTCACATTAAAGACCTCTTACTGGGACACTGGGTGGCTCAGCGGTTGAGCATCTGCCTTTGGCTCAGGACGTGATCCCACGGTCCCAGGATCGAGTCCCACATTGGGCTCCCTGCAGGGGAGTATTTCAGTGAAATACTGAAAGCCTTCTCCCTAAGATAAGCAACTAGACAAGGAGCCTCCAAATTGAAAAGAAGCAAAGCTATCTCTACTAACAATGACATGGTCCTATACATAGGAAATCCTAAAGAATCCACAAGGAAGCTACCATTGCTAACAGACAAATTCAGCAAAATTACAGGGTACAAAAATCAGTTATGTTTCTATACACTAGTAATAAATAATATGAAAAGGAAATTTAAAAAGTAATCCCATTTATAGTAGAATCTGAAAGAAAAATATCTGGGTTTAAATTTAACCAAGGAGATAGAAGACATACACTGAATAAAACATGGCTGAAAGGAATTAAAGAAAACCTAAATAAATGGGAAGACAACTTGTGTTCATGGATAGGGACACTAACTGTTGTTAAAATGTCAACACTACCCAAACCTCTCTACAAATTCAGCACAATCCTTATTCAAAATTCCAACAAAGTTGGAAAACTCATACTTCATACTCATACTGGTTTCAAAACTTACAAGGCTACAGTACCCAAAACAGGGTTGTACTGGCATAGACCTAAGACATGTAGATCAATGGAATAGAATTGAGAGCCCCAAAATAAACCCATACATCCTATTCAACCCATGTGCCAGGTTCATTCAGTGGGGGAAAGAATAGTCCCTTCAATAGATGGTGCCAGGACAACTAGATATCCACATGCAAAATAATGTTAGACTCCTACCTCATACTATATACAAAAACTAACTGAAAATGGATCAACAAGCTAAATATAAGAGCTAAAACCATAAAATACTTGGAAGAAAACATAGGGGTAAATCTTTATGACCTTAGATTTGGCAATGGATTTGTAGAGACACCAAGCACACAAACAGTAACAAAAAATAGATAATCTAAACATCAAAATTAAAAACGTTTGGACAAAGATCATATGATTTCACTTACACATGGAATCAAACAAAACAAATGAACAAACACTCTTGAATACAGAAAACTGGTGGTTGCCAGAGGACAGGTGGGTGAGTGAAAGGGCAAAACAGATAAAGAGGTAAAAACCTCCAGGTATAAAATACATAAGTCATGGAAATGAAAAGTAGGGAATACAGTCAATAATATTGTAATAATGTAGGGTAGGAGATGGTGACTACACTTATGGTGAACACTGAATAATATATGGAACCATCAAATCAGTATGTTGTACATCTGAACCCAACACAACATTGTATCTTATATTTCTAGAAAAAAAATAAATCTGTGCATCAAGGACATTATCAGGAAAGTAAAAAGACAAAAGAAAGAAAGTAAAAACAATCTACAGTCTGGGAGGGAATTTTTGCTAATCACCTGATATGGAGAAGATATAAAGAACTCCAACAAAAAGACAACTCAATTTGAAATGAGCAAAGGTATTGAACAGACATCTCTCCAAATCTATAAAAATGGTCAATATGCAAATGAAGATGTTCAACATCATCAGTCATTAGGCAACTGCATATCAAAACTACAAGATGAAAAAAAAAAACCCTACAAGATGAAAAAAAACCCACAAGATGCCACTACTAGGATAGCTGTAGTAATTACACAAAAACAAAAAACAAGCATTGGCAAGGATGTGGAGAAATTGTTGAATCATGTACATTGCTGGTGGGAATGGAAACTGGTGTAGCCAGTTACCATTGTGGAAAATGGTTTGGCTCTTCCTCAAAAGGCTAAATATAAAATTACCATAGGACCCAACAATTCCACTCCTTGGTATTTAACCAAAGGAAATAAAAGAGGGGCTCCAACATAAACTCGTATGTTGATGTTCTGAAACTGCATTTTCACAATGGCCAGAAGATAAAACACAAGTACCTATCAACAAATGGATAAATGAAAATGTAGTATATATATAAAATGTAGTACTATTCAACCATAAAAAGGAATGAAGTTCTGATATATGATACAACTTGAAAAAAATGTGCCAAGTGAAATAAGTTGGAGACAAAAGGACAAATATGATTCCACTCATATAAAATACCTAGAATAAGCAAACCTGTAGAGACAGAAAGTAGATTACGGCTTACCAGGGGATAGGGGAGGAATGGTAAGTAACTGCCTAATAGCTACCAAACTTTTATTTGGGGTGATGAAAGTTTTATTTATTTTTTATTTTTTTATAAATTTATTTTTTATTGATGTTCAATTTGCCAACATATAGAATAACACCCAGTGCTCATCCCGTCAAGTGCCCCCCTCAGTGTCCATCACCCAGTCACCCCCACCCCCCACCCACCTCCCCTTCCACCACCCCTAGTTCGTGTGATGAAAGTTTTAGAAATAGTGGCAATGAATGCCACTGTGAATATATGCCCCTAAATTATACACTTAAAAATGGTTAAAATGGCAAATTTTGTTATGCATATTTTACCACAATTTATCATAACATACCAAAGGTGCAGTGTAACTGGGTGGACTGTAGGATAAATCAATTTTATCTCAAAAAATATTTAAAAATTATCAGGACCTGTGCATCCACTTGGAAAGTGTTTTTATTTCCCAGGTTGAAGACCACGGCCGTAGCACAGTCACCAAAGGAATGCAGGAACACTCAGGCTAGAGACGTAGTATCACATAGCAACCATTCTGCAAAGCACGTTGGAGGGCAACAATTCTGCCCATTGCTCAAAGATCACAACTACAGTAATGAGTATCCTAACCTACAAAATAAACACTCTAGAATGAAAAGCATGCATTAGTTATAGAATAGAGGTCCTCTATTTCTGACTGAAGAGTAGGCCAGAACAAGACTTTTCACCACAATAAAAAATTATCATTAATTCCTTGGTGAAGAAAAAATTGGAAAGTGGTTCCTGAATCTACTATATTATTTTTTAGCTGTATTTATCTGTGCATATGTAAACTCCATTTATCATTTATGGAGGAGTCTGATTAACTCAACAAAATATTATCTCCATAAAGTCCCAAAGTAAAGGACCTTATGAGACACAGGAAGAACTCTAAAACATATTGTAAGCAGTGGCATATGATCCTATTTAAATACAAAAACTGTGAGGTCCTAATTCCAAGGCAGACAGAGTTAAGTACACACCTGCCTCTCCCACTGAATGTAACTTTAAATCCTAGACAAAACGCATGGATTGGATCCTCAAAACTCTAAAATATAAATGGTAGTAGCAGACAAATTAGGAAAGCAGACCTATGTTCTAAATTCCACAGAACTGGCAACGACTTTATAATTCTTCAGTTACTACACAGCTTGGACCCAAAGGCAGCCAGAAACACAGAAGTATGCTCTGAAGGAGCCAAGAGAAACCCTCCCTTCCTGACTTAAGAGTGGGAAAGAGGGCTCCTGAAGATCAGAGAGTGGGTCACAGCTTCCCCCCCCCCCTTCTTCTTTTCTTACTTCTTCACCATTCCAGGTCCCAGATGATATACCACAGCAACCGTATCTGGTAAGGCACTTAAATCTCAGAGGATTCAGAGTGAATAGATCCCTTCTCTTTGACCAAAAGAGCTATGATCCCAAGAGTGTGGGAAAATCTCCATTGATTTTCTTCCTTCCGTCTCGTTACCTTCTCACCACAGATGCAGTCACAGGAAGTGTACAGCAGAAGGAAGAAACTAAAGTCTCAGCTCTTTAGATGAAGGACTGGGAAGGGAGTCTCCAAGGAGCCAGAAAGTGTCAAGGACTCTATAAAAAGTAGCAAGATGAAGAGTGTGATCCCACAGTTGTTTGAATTATTCAATTATACCTCTGAGCTGTACATACAATGGGTCTGACCCTATATAATATAGTACAAGTTCTGAGAAGTGAGCTACCGGGAAGAACCATTGTCCAGGTCTAATTTACCACTGAGTAGTACACATGCAGCAGTGATCCAAGTAGTACTGCAATCACTTAGAAACTGAACTGATACTGGAACCTTAGGTCATGGAAGCACATCAAAACATGCAGCCTGAACCTAACTTGGCTGACTATTATCCTTAGTTACCCAGAGATTCATACACAATATCTGAAAGGTCAAAGATGACATCCAAAATTATTTAGCATACAAAGAACTAAGAAAATTTCAACTCCACAATCAACAAAAACCAATCATGACGTGACACAAATTTTAGAATAACCGGAGAAAGATGTTAAGGCAGCTATTATAACCAGACACTAAATGTGAACATTTCTGAAGCAAATGGAAAGATAGTTTCAGAAAAAGGAATATAAAGAAAGACCAAATGGCAATTTTAGGAATAAAAAATACAAAAATAAAAAATTCACTGGATGAACTCAGAATGGAGATAAAAGGGGTCAGTGAACTTGAGATAGGTCAATAGAAACCATCCAATATGAACAGAAGAGGGGTTAAAAAAATAACTGAGGAGAGGCCCTGGGATCTGTGAGACAATACCAAACCGTCTAACATCATTGGAGTTTGAGTCAGAGAGGAGAAAGGAGGTGGAACAACAAAAATATCTGAATAGCTGAAAATTTTATGTAGTTGTGGAAAGATATGTACTTATACATTCAAGAACCTCAGAAAACCCCAAATGAAAAAGTCAAAGAAAGCTCACCCAAACATATCATAATCAAATTAATAAAAAGGACAAAGATTCCTGAAAGTAGCCAGAGAAAATGTTTCATAGGGATGAAAAAATTATTTGAATGGCTGCATATTTCTCATCAAAAGTCACGGAGGTCAGAAGGAAGTGGGAATTTTTAATGTGTTGTAAGAAAAGAAATGTCAACCTAGAATTTTATATCCTCTAAAAATATCTTTCATGTATTAAAGTAAAATAAAGACATTTTCATATGAAGGCAAACTATGAGAATTAGAAATCAGCAGATCAGCTCTAAAAGACATGTTAAAAGTAGTTTTCCAGGTGGGAAGGATATGATACCAATGGAAACTCAGAACAGCAGGTGTTAAGAAAGAGCAACAGAAATAACAAATATCCAGATATATGTAATGGACTGTTTTCCTCTTGAGCTCTTAAAAATATGTACAATAGTCATAAACAAAATATACAACATCATCCAAAGGGGTTTTATAATTTACAACTATAAAGGGATGTAAATGGTGATAAGATACCTACATTCCACTTGAATTGGTAAAATACTGATTTTAAGTATACTGTAAAAGTTTAAGTACATTTAGGGTAATCCCTTAAAAAAAAGTAAAAAACTAGACAAAGAGATACAGTAAAAAACCACAACAGATAAAATACTAAAAAAAATGCTCAAGAAATCCAAAAGAGGGCAGGAAAAGAGAAATGGAAAAATGTAGAAGAGAAATCATACAGAAAATAATAAAATGGCAGTTCTAATCCAATATATAAATGCACATAGTCTAAATAAACCAAGTAAAATATTGAGATTATCAGAAAAATTAAGGCATGGATCACTATATGCTCTCCGTAAGAAAGTCATTTCTAATGTAATGACAAAGATAGGTTAAAAGTAAAATGACAGATGGGATGCCTGGGTGGCTCAGCTGGGTCAACTAGCTGCCTTCCGCTGAGGTGAAGCGAGTCTGCCTCTCTCTCTCTCTCCCTTTGCCCTGCTCCCTGCTTGGGCTTTCTCAAATAAATAAATAAAATCTTAAGAAAATAAAATATAAAAGACTTACCATATAAAAACTAATCAAAAGAAAATAATCCTAGATATTTATGTACCAAACTACAGAGCTTCAAAAACCAACAGTCCTAAAAAAGGAAGAATAGATCCATTATTAAAGCTGGAGATTTCAACATTGCTTTTTCAGTAATGACACCGGTAGAAAATCAGCAAAGATAGAACTGAACAATACCAAGAGAATCCAAACTCTTTTCAAGTATACATGGAACACTTGGCAAACAGACCAGATCTTATCTCCTAACAAACTCTAACATTTTAAAAGAACTGAAATCATACAAAATATGTTTTGATGATGAATCTGAAAATCAACAACTGCAAAATAACTAGAAAAGCCTCCAAAAGTTTAGAAATGGAAGAAATATCAAAGAATATTAGAAAAAATTCTGAATTGAACAATAAAAATATAACAATACTTGTGTGACAACTTATAGCATTAAATGCTTTTGTTAGGGCAGCCCCGGTTGTGCAGCGGTTTAGTGCCGGCCTGCAGCCCAGGGTGTGATCCTGGGGACCCGGGATCGAGTCCCACATCGGACTCCCTGCGTGGAGCCTGCTTCTCCCTCTGCCTCTGTCTCCGCCTCTCTCTCTCTCTCTCTGTCTCTCATGAATAAATAAATAAAATATTTTTTAAAAAATGCTTTTGTTAGAAAAGTCTCAAATCAACAATCTACGATTCCACCATAAGAAACCAGAAAAAGAGGAAAAAAATAAACAAAGCAAGCAAAAGGGAGGAAATCATAAAAAGTAAAAATTATTGAAACTTTACTGCTAGCTGTTTCTTTAAAAAAGAACACAATTAAGAAACTCTAGTTTAGGGCAGCCTGGGTGGCTCAGCAGTTTAGCGCCGCCTTCAGCCTAGGGCATGATCCTGGGGTCATGGGATTGAGTCCCACGTTGGGCTCCCTGCATGGAGCCTGCTTCTCCCTCTGCCTGTGTCTCTGCCTCTTTCTCTCTCTGTGTCTCTTGTGAATAAATAAATAAAATCTTTAAAAAAAAAAAAAAGAGACTCTAGTTTAGACAAAAAGCCCCACGATTGGTGTCAGAAATGAAGGAAAAGGGGCGCCTTGGGTGGCTCAGTCAGTTGGGTGTCTGCCCAGCGTCCTGGGATCCAGTCACCGTGATGGGCTCTCTGCTCAGCAGGGGGTCTGCTTCTCCCCCGCCCCTCTCCCTGCTCTCTATCTCTCAAATAAATAAAATGGTTTTTAAAAAAAGATGACTATCGCTGATCCCCAAAACATAGAGACTACCACAAGGAATTTTACACATAAAAATTCCATAACTTCGATGAAATTGACCAAACTACCAAAATTCCAAAGAGAAAACTGAAATTATTCAATATCGATTAAATAAATATAATTCCTAGTAAAATCCTTTTGAAATACACATCTAGGCCGTGATGACTTCAATGCCAACTTCTACCAAACATTTAAAGAATAACATTAAGTCTATACAATTTCTTCAAGAAAGTAGAAAAAGATGAAATATTTTTCAAATCATTATATGAAGCCAGGATCATCTAATTACAAAACCAGATAAAAATACAAAAACACTAGGTTCAATATACCTTAGGAACATAGGCATGAAAATCCTCAGTAAAATCTTAATTCAAGTTGAATTAATCAGTATATAAAAATAATAATACAATACAACCAAGTAACATTTATATCAGAAATCCAAGGCTGGCTTCAATAATCAAAAATCAGTCAATGTGACCTACCATATTAACATTCTAAAGGAGAAAAAAAAATCATCAATTTACCTGAAAAAACCATCTGACAAAATTCAACAAATGTTCATAATAAAAATTCCCGGCTAATCAGAAGGGATTTTCCTCAGTTTAATAAGAGGTATTCTACAACACAAAAACCTATAGTTAATTAACATCATACTTAACGGCGTAAGACTGTTTCCCCCACGACTGGAATCAAGGCAAGGATCTTCCTCTTCTCAACATCCTTTTTCAACATTGTATTAAGGTCCTCACCAGTGCAGTAAGGTAAAAAAATAAAAACATTAGGGAGAGGGGCAGACATTCTCTCAACAATAAGAGGATAAAAGATTCCTTAATAATAAAGGAAGATTTTGACAGTGGTAGAAAGAATTATTCTAGTCCAGCCTAGAGCCTCTCTTATGTCTCATACGTTTCATTCCAGAGAGTTTGCTTTGTATGTTAGGATTCTCATCACTATAGTTGTAATCTTTGAGCAATGAACACTACTAATAAAATAAGTGGATTAAAATAGCACAAAAGAGTAACTAGAAAAAATTAAATAGGTGTACATGTATATAGATCTCCAAATGTAAAATACAAGCCTTATAATAACAGTAGTCAAAGATGAGAAAAAAAACAGCTAAACATAAAAAGTTTAAAAATTCTATCTGGACGGGCACCTGGGTGGCGGTTAGTTAAGCATCTGCCTTTGGCTCAGGTCATGATCCCAGGGTCCTGGAATGGGGACCTGGCGTGAGGAGGTCAGTGAGGAGTCTGCTTCTCCCTCTGACACTCCCTCCCACTTATATTCTCTCTCTCAAATAAATAAAATTAAAAAAAAAAATCAATCTAGAGAATATTTTGTATGCAGAATCAAACAAATCTGATTAATACTTTCATATGAGGTTTGCAAAGGACTTAATTTCTCCAAATTTAAAGGATAAACATATGCAGGTTGAAAGTAAAAATGAGATTACTTAATTATTATTAATTATTTAATAATTATTACTAAGACATTTTTAGTCAGAATTAGAGAATCAAATGCAATTTGATTTGTGAAAAGTCAAACACTTTTCAATTTGAATTCTTAGAAAAAAACACGTTACTTTTAGGAAACACCACAGATGTCCTGACATGTTGTTTTTTTTTTTAATATTTATTTATTCATGACAGAGAGAGAGAGACAGAGAGAGAGAGAGGCAGAGACACAGCAGAGGGAGAAGCAGGCTCCATGCAGGGAGCCCGAAGTGGGACTCAATCCTGGGAACCAGGATCACGCCCTGGGCTGAAGGTGGCGCTAAACCACTGAGCCACCCAGGGATCCCCGAGCTTTATTTTTTAAAGTACTTTTGAAACTTCAAGAAATGTGAATTTACTCTGGCTACATTTTTAAGTCATTTGTAATTTTACATTTTTTCATGATATAAATTGTCTCAAGATGTTTGATCATTTCAACTGTTACAGAAGAAATAATTTGCAGTGTTTCCTTACTTTTAATTTTACATACCTTACATTGAACATAACCAAAGCCTTCTCTGCCCATGTTCATGTTTAAAAAAAAAAAAAAAAATCAAATCTCAGAAACTTAAGTGCCTCCCCCAAAACTTTTTGGAATATAGGATTGGGTAGGGAGGTAAACACATATTTGTATAGTTTAGCCTAACAACTCCCAAATAACTTTTACTTAATTTTGTTCACATTTAAGAATGAACTTATTTTCAACAGACCTAATCTAATTATGGAACCATTTAATAAGGGCATTGTGAATAGTCATATCATTTATAGGTATTAGAGCAGAACAAATTTTGGATTATGTAATTAAATTACCATAACTATGCTCTTAGGACATCTGCTCAGAAGAGAGTTAAGTTTAACACCAATGAATGACAGGTAATATACTCCAAGACCATTACAACATTCTTCAACAAATTCAGCTTTATAATGAGATAGCTTATAAACATATCAGAGAATATTTTTAGACAAACTTCCTGTTTCCCTGTTATATCACAAACAGGGGAAACCTAATTTGCCCCTCTGCCAAGGAACTTTTTCAATAAGCCAACAATTTTAACATCATGAGCATCTGAAATAAATTACTTCTTTAAATGGCAAGCTCCAGCCTAGTCACCAGTCTCCTTCCTTATTGTATCCATGATTATTTTAACATGACTTTCCTCTAAGGGTCTTCAGATTGAATGATTAAGATTTTATTCACAGAGACACACACACACACAGAGAGGCAGAGAGAGAAGCAGGCTCCTGGGACTCCAGGATCACGCCCTGGGCTGAAGGCAGGCTCTAAACCACTGAGCCACCCAGGGATCCCTTTTTATACATTTTTAAAGATTTTATCCATTACTCATGAGACACACTCACACACATACACACACACAGGCAGAGGGAGAAGCAGGCTCCATGCAGGGAGCCCAATGTGGGACTCGATCCCAGGACTCCAGGATCAGGCCCTGGGTTGAAGGCAGCGCTAAACCGCTGAGCCACCCGGGCTGCCCAATATTCTTTTAAAAAGATGCCTATTCCATAAGCTGTTCTTCCTTTTTCTGAGGACATATTCAAATCATTTTTAGATGTTCATTACTTTTATATTTTCTTGTCAAAACGAAGATAGTGTTCTTGTATTTCAAAGATCAAATCACATTTGCATGCTTAGGAATAAACTTTGTTACTGGGCTTTAAAACGCACAGAAGACAATTTAGTAGTACCTACAGGTCAATACTGGGGTTGTAAAGAAATTCTTAGAAAAATTCTACTTCCTACCTAGAGTACCCTTTAAGCTCCCTCTGCTGGCTACCATTTAAATAAAGTAGGAAAAAATGATAATCTTTTTTTAAAATTTTTATTTATTTGAGAGAGAGAGAGAGAGAGAGAGAGAGAGAGGCAGAGACAGAGGGAGAAGCAGGCTCCATGCAGGGAGCCCGATGTGGGACTCGATCCCGGGTCTCCAGGATCACACCCTGGGCTGAAGGGGGTGCTAAACCTCTGAGCCACCCAGGCTGCACCCCCCCCCCTTTTAAGATTTAATTAATTTATTTGACAAAGCGAGGTTTCAAAGCACAGAGGGAGGGCGAGAGGGAGAAGCAGACTCCTCGCTGAGCAGAGCCTGATGAGGTACTTGATCCCAGGACCCCGAAATAATGACCTGAGCAGAAGGCAGACACTCAACCTACTGAGCCATCCAGGTGACCCATTTTTTTCTTTTGAGAAGTGATGGGAGAGCAGGATAAGGCCGAGAGCACTACTGATACTGAAAGGAAAATTCTATTAAGGCTAAATCTAACTGATGGCTACCTTCCCTAATAAGTAAGGCTTCTGAACTTTTTTTTTTCTGGACTTTCTTTTTTTTTTTTTTTTTAATTTTTTTTTTTATTTATTTATGATAGTCACAGAGAGAGAGAGAGAGAGAGGCAGAGACACAGGCGGAGGGAGAAGCAGGCTCCATGCACCGGGAGCCCGATGTGGGATTCGATCCCGGGTCTCCAGGATCGCGCCCTGGGCCAAAGGCAGGCGCCAAACCGCTGCGTCACCCAGGGATCCCTGGACTTTCAATCAGATTCGGACACTGGGGTGGGGATCAAGGGTACCTAAAATAAGGGAAGTTACTGTCAAGTTTGAATATTAAATTGATATGCCAAAATGCAAAAGCATTTAGTATAAAATAAATCAACTATAAAGTTACCATTTATCACTAGAAAAAATTAAGAATTTAAATATATTTCATAAACTTCATAGAACAAAAACTTATACCACAGTATTAATCTATTGGTTTCAATATTAAGGTTTATTTATTTTTTTCCAGAGTGAGGTTAAGTAACAATTTAAATAATTATCAGGATGTATAAATGAACATCCATTCAGATAAAACATTACTACTTAAAAGTGGCTATCTAAGAAATATTTTGTATGTAATAAATATATTTTATGTTTAGGTTAACAGGCACCATCTTGAGAGCAGAAAAGGTATTTTAAACCAATAAATAAATTACATTCAAGAAAACAAGATGTTTATATCTGAAGTATGATATATCCCCTTAAATGTTTTTCTTCATATAGCACCCAAACTTCCCAAATGTCTAGAAAGTATCTCCCAAAATATAACTCATACCTTAAGTCATAAAAATAAAGGCCAAGAAAAAAATCAATTTAAGACAAAATTTACAGTTTATATTCTTAATTCCCCATTCAATAAAATATCAATTGCCAATTTATTAAAAGTAAATGAACTGTATATATGCAATCTGTTAGTGCTGAAAATCTGAAATATAATATTCTTAAAAGTCACTCTTTCTCAAAGTACTTAAAATATTGCATCTCTGGTGGCAAACCTGAAAACTATCAAGCATTTTATTTCCCTCGTTTTCATTCTTCCACTCCCACCTCTACACCTTTATCCTTTAACAGCCATCCATTGTTTTTTATTTTTTTTTTTGTTTTTGGTAAATATATTTACTTATATCCCAAACAAAAAACACTGACAATACTCCTTGGTAAACAAGGAAATCCCAGAACAGTCCCCAGCCTACAGCTTTGCTACCAAAGTGTGGCACAGGCTAAATGACAGGGGAAAACAAAAACAAAAACAAAAACAATCAATGGCCCTTATTGATGCAGTCAGCATGCTCCTGAGAGTCCTCAACTGTTTGAGAGTTTGCTGATGTAATCCTGAAGACAGTTGCAACACACTTGCAGACAAGTATCAGAGAATAAGTCTTTGATTGATAATTTTTCTATTTATTTCTGCCAAGGCGACTGAAAACACGAAAGCCTTTTCATCAGAGAGGTTAGCATAGATGTCAATTTCCTTTTCCTGTTTCTCTGTTAAAAGAAAAAGAGAAAGCTAATGTAAATGAGGTAATTAAAAAAAATACATGAAGCTTTCAATTATTTCTTTAGATGATAATATACATAATACTAACAACATACATGAAATGTTATATAGTATCATCCTACTAAAACTAAAATTTTTTCAAAATTACATAAAGGAGTTACTGAAATGCCATGAACTAAATGGAAACTATATATGTGTGTGTGTCTGTGTGTGTGTGTGTATATATATATATATATATATATATATATATATATATATATATACAGTCTATAATATCTACATAATTTCTGTAAGTCTCAAATATTTCTTTCTCTTCACTAGGATGAGTGAGCTGTCTCAAATTTTCTCACCGTAAAGATGGTCCCCTCAACCCCCCTACCAATATGCCTTTATGAATATATTAACTTCCTTACCTTAGCCCTGCTAAACAAAATAAGAATAACCAACATTTAATCCTATTTTTTCCCCTCCTGATTACAAATGTAATCCAAGTTCATGGTAGAAAATTGAAAAGTACAGAAAAACAAAAAAGGATAAAAAACCACCTATACTATGTTATAAGCCAGCAGAAATCACAATAAATATCTTTGTGCACAATCTGCCAAATTCTTTTTTTTTTCTTGCCAATTTCTTTTTTTTGGGGGGGGGGGTTCTTCTATGATTGTACTTTTGTCTGTTTTGTTTTGACTTTTTAATCAAAGTTAAACACATATCTAAGTAGAGTCAAATTATAATACAGAAGTCCTCCCCCCCAACACCTCTCACTCCCCAAATGCAACTACTTTTTCTCAGTTGTTTCTTCTTGTTTTTACCTCTCTAAGCAACATTTTTATGTGATGCTATTTCTTGGTTTTAGGCATTAATTGACCTCCCACCACAGAAAGCTATAATTTTGTTTTCTATTTCTTACCCCCTAATATACTCTTCCTATCTCATCTTCCCATTACGTTATATCACAATTTTGGTGAGATCAATATTCAATGTTTACATTATTCCGACTATGTAAATGATTTCACTTTTCCTGCATTGTTTTTTCCCTGAAGAGATTTTTTTCATCTGTTTAGTTTTCATTACTAATTGAACCCAAACTCTCTCCAAGTTGCATAGATCTTTCAGAATGCTTACACATACTAGGTATTACATCTATTTTATCTTCTTGAAATCTCTCCAAGTCGTCTGCTCCAACCTAAAATGGTTGCTTTCTAGACCTGCTACACAATTATCACTGAGATTGCTCTTCAACATCATGCTGGATATAAACATCTTTCTCTTGAGTTGAACCCTGTGTCCAGGATCTCAGAATACTTCTTTTTGGTTTACTTCTTTTCATGCCATGTATCTTGCAGTAGTTTCCTGAGAAAGGGAGTATAGGTAGCAAATTTTTTGAGACCCTGAATGTTAGTTAGAAAGTGTCTTTACCTTCATGCTAACGCATAGTATGATTGACTAAGATTCATGGAGATCCGAGTATGAAGGCAAAAAATTATCTTCCAACTAATGGTGCCACGTTTTTAAAAAAAAAAAGCCAATAATTTTTTTTCACAGTTATTTTAAAAATTATTGCTAAATTCACATACAGTGAATACACACATCTTAATGTACAATTGGATGAGTTCTGACAAAATATACATGTGTAAAACCCACACCACAATCAAGATACAGGAAATTCCTCATGCTTCTTTTCAGTCAGTACCTCTCCACCTCACCAGCAACTACTGTTCTATCACCACAGAGTCATTTGCCTGTTCATGGATTTCATATAAATGGCATCATATAGCATCAACTGTTTTGTGTCTAGCTTCTTTCATTCAGTATGTTTTTAAAATTCATTGATGCTGTTCATATATAAGTAGTGTGTTCCTTGGTGGGTAGTATTTCACTGCATTAATTCCAAGTACCACTTTGATTCTTTTCTCGCTCTTTTTCCCCTGAGCCCTTGAAGGAGTTTTCCTTTAATCAAAAAGATAGGATTTGTGATGATATGCTTTGGCATAATCTCTACTTTTAAACATCCACTGGTCTCAGAATTTGGTGGGCCATTTCAATGTGGAAACTCAATGTCCTTCAGGTTTGGAAAATTTTCTTGAATTATTTCATCGATGACATCCTTCTCCTCCATCTTCTCAGTTCTTTTTTTTAGAACATCAATAATTTATAGATGTTGAACCTTAAACTGGTCCTTTAAATTTCTTATCTTTCCCATTCTATTCTTTCATCTCTTTTCCCTTTCCTTTTTTTTTTTTTTTTGAGAGAGAGAGAGAGAGAGAAAATACAATCCTAAGCAGGCTCCCACACTCAAAGCAGAGCCCCACATGCGGCTCAATCTCACAACCCTGAGATCATGACCTGAGCTGAAATCAAGAGTTGGACGCATTTTAACCAACTGAGTCACCCAGGCATCCCTTTCATCTCTTTTTTATTTCTCTACATTCTGGTACAACTGATTCTTTCAATAAACCTGTTAGTGTTTCATTTCTGCAAATCTTTATAAACACACTTTTTTTTTAGATTTGTATTTTAAAGTTCATTTTCTAGGTACTTTTTTGACAGCTGCCTTTCCATTTAAATATCTTCTTATTCTCGTTTCATGACTATAATATCTTCTCTTGCTAAAAACATTAATGACAGTTTTAAGTTTTTCTTTTTCCTGCAAAAATCTGTTTTATCCAAGTTATTGTTTTTTCCTGTTAATTTGGTCTTAGCCTTTCATAGAGATACTTTCATCTATATATCTGGGTAATTCTTTTTTTTTTTTTTTTTAATTAATTTTTATTGGTGTTCAATTTACCAACATACAGAAAAACACCCAGTGCTCATCCCGTCAAGTGTCCACCTCAGTGCCCGTCACCCATTCCCCTCCAACACCCGCCCTCCTTCCCCCTTCCACCACCCCTAGTTCGTTTCTCTGGGTAATTCTTGATAATATGCTCATATTTAAGAATGGGATCCAAAAAGCTGATTAGTTCATATACATCTGTGGAGCTTGACTGTGATCACCAATTTAGGATGATCTGACTGGGCCATTTGTCTGTGAAATCCCTAATGAAAATACCTTTATTTTAGGCCCTTTCTCTTAGGTGTTCTAGATTTCCTAGAGAAGATACTGCTAATCTCCTACCTGGATGATCCAAACCTAACCACAGAACTCGGTATTTATCAACTCTAATTTTCACATAACCTTCCTGATCTCTGTATAGTAGCCCTGCCCTCAATGACACCTGGGGTTCTCTAAATCAGAGTTGTCTCATCTTTTTGAAAGGATACATTTGGAAGGAGGGAAAATGAGGTAAACAGCCATTAAAAAACAGACTTCCAAACACTCTCATTTTTTTAGCCTCATCTTCACTTCTACACCTCCAAATATAATTGACACAAAAATTCCTGATCTTAAGGCAGTTGTATAATAAAAATCTGCTTCTTTTTTAGTTTTCCCCAAAGGGGCTAACAATTCAGGTTTCATGGGTCTACCAAAGCAGTTATCGCTTTCTAGAATTCTGCTGCTTTTCCCGTTCCTTGCTCTTGTGGAATTTGGTCCTTTTTATTTTTATTTTTTTTGAATTTGGTCCTTTTAAAAAAAATCCTTTTACTATAATATTACTAGGATTTGAAGATGATGGAGAGCTAGGTATTGTTATTCGATCTACCAACATTAACTTGATCTCTACATAAATCTTGTATGTTCATTAATAAGATTTCCAGAATTGCCCACTATATTTTAATCTAAATGTCATTCCTAGTATTTAAAATAATTTAAATCTAGTATTTAAAATAATCATAGTTCCCCCTCACATAAAATGAAAATTTATCTTAACCCAACCAAAAATTTTTAAGTTTAATGGTTTGTTTTTATGATTGTATAAAAATATGCTATCTAGATGTCTAAAAAGCTTTCCTTTCCATTCTTTCTTCTTTCTCTTCTTTTTTAAAATATAGAATACAAAGTCAATTAAAAATGTGTTTTTAGACACTCCTTATTTAAGGTAAAGCTTGCTTCAAAGTTTCCAAGTACCTTATGAGCAAGGAATCAATAAAAACTGAATTAAAGCAAATAGCTACTTAACAGTAAAAAGCATATGAAAGAAGTCTAGATATGTAAAAATACAGAAGATTTCAAAAGTTCCTGTTTCTTATCCATATTATATTTAGAGAACATGGTCTGCCTCAAGGGTTGGTAAAATACAGCCCAAGGTCAAATCTGGCCTGCCACCTGTTTTTATAAAGTCTTACTGGAACACAGCCAATGCCCATTCATTTACATATTGTCTCTGGCTGCTCTCCAGCTACAATGACAGAGCAGAGTAGCTACAACAGAAGACTGTATGGCCCACAAAACCTAAAATATTTATTATCTGGCTCTTTATAGAAAAAGTGTGCTGACTTCTTCCCCACCCCGCCCCCATAGCTTACATGAAAAGATTCCAGTTTTACAAAAATTGCCTTGAACATCTTCCTGTTTGTATTAAAAATAAATCAAGAGCATATCCTACTCTAGAAATAGCTTAAAACTTTCTATAATAAGCTGAAAATATCAGACAAAAAAAATTTATAGCCAACTAGTTTAAGTTAACATGAATAAAAAGTTCAGACCTGCACACCCAGATTCCTAGCACAATTATCTAGATTTCATTTCCCCAACTAAAAGACTTGTCATTATCTGTTTTCTCATCTCCTCTCACTCACCACCAGAAGCATTCCTTCTCCATTCTTTGGGTTATATTCCCTTTACTTCAACTGAAAAGAATGTTCTGTTTTCTGGGCCAAGCAGTATTTCTCTGTTGTTTGTTTTTTTTCTGTTGAGTTTTCTTTGCCTGGTTTCCCTTCTGAAACAGTTTTTAGTTTCTTTGCCTGGTTTCCCTTCTGATCATCCCATGTTAAAAAACACATTTAAGTTTAGAAAAAAATTTAAACTCTCTGGAAGAGCAGCATAAGAGAAGGAGAAAGAAAATGCAGTAAAATTATCCAAGGAATTAAGGCGTATCTAAGTATTCTTCAAAGAAAACAGTCAAATATGATATAAGCCTTATTCCTTTATCCATACAATACTAAGAAACCATTAACTCTGAAAAAGCTAAGGACAGCTATACCAGTGAAGTTATTTTCCCTAACAGTCATAATTTTATTCAAATAAAAGCATACAAGGCAGAGAGAAATGGTAAACAGATAAAAAAATTCTCAATGTCTAAAATAGGAGAAATTTATACTTATGCTTGAATATTTAAAACTGAATGCCTGAAAAAGCAAAGCATAACCCACCAACAAGAAACTATAAATGCATTTCACTGAAGATGAAGTTATTTTGATAGAGGTTTTTAAGTAATTATAAAGAGCAACTATCACTTTTTTCCATTAATTACAGGCTTGGAAGTCTCGATTTCAAAAGATATTCATTCATGGCCATAAAGGGGTTCATTATCCTAGTCTAGTCTCCCTACTCTTGTATCATCTTTGAAATCTTCCATGATAAAAGGTTTTTTAGAAGATGTATAAAAAGAGAAGCTGAAGTTTTAGTTAATGGTTAAAAACAAGTTTTGGCAGACATACTACTTATCAGAAGAAAGGAGAAAATCTGTAAGGAGAAATACAAATATATTTTGGACCAAGAAAAATTTACATAAAAAACTGCCTCAAAGTAAGGAAGACACAACAGCAATTTAAAAATTCATACTGAAGAATACTTTCAATAGTAAATTTTTAAAATTCATAGTGCAACAGTTTGAAATAAGTCTAACAAAACTCAGATTTATCTTTAAAAACAAAAAACAACCATTTTAACAGGCTTCTCTATAATACAAATTATTATATCTGAACTCTAATATCAGTTTATAGCAAGGTGAATTTTACCTAATTTGAGCCGTTAGCTTTAGAATTCAATTCTGTGTTTTTTGTTGTTGTTGTTGTTTTTGATTTTAAAACAAGCATCTACCCTGGAGGAAATGTTTTCAAACTAAAATATGAGTTGTGATTTTAAGTCCAAGAGCTCAATGCCTACCAAACACTTTCTTCACTACTACCTAATTAAAGTCTAGAAAAATTTAATACTTGAAAAACAAAACTGCTTGGATTTATTCATACCTCTTTCTTCCTCATGTTTTTTGGCAGATGCAGTTTTAGGTCTTCCTCTTCCTCGTCTGATATGATCTGAATGGCTGTTACTTCGAGACCTCTTTCTGTTTTCTAAATCCTTATTTACTGTAGAATTTATCTTCTCTCGCCTAACTCTCTCTGTTCGCCTCCTCTTGGCCTCATGCTTGTTTTCTGTATGGATGAATAAAAGTGATATATTTTAGGGCTTAGCAAGAACTGTTTGCCCAAGTTCTCATTGTCTTCTTTTTCTTTCTAAATAGCACTAGAGTTTGCTGCCTGGCATATTTTATAAAACTACAACCGTAACATCCTTGTTCCTCACACCCACACAGGAAAAAAAGAAATTCAACAGAATTCAGATCCACATTAACTCAGGAGGTAGGAAGAATTGTAACAGAAGACCAGTTTCTTTATTTGGCACCTTTATTTTCAGCCCCTACATGTTCACACAATTTCACAGCAATCTTTCTGCCTTTTTCCTTCTCTGCTTCCAAGCTAAAAATGGTAAAGTATTAGCAAAGGAAAAAAAAAATTCCATTCCTTTTTGCCCCCTACTCAAAATACAGACTGAAATACATCAAATATACGGAAGCAAAACTGACTTTAGCCATAATACATTAAGGTTACCAATAAAAAGCAAACAGAAAGCATCCACAGAAAATATAAAAACACTAGGGAAGTAATAAGTAGTTTGCACTTCAGCCACAGATGAGGTCATTTCTGACATTCTCCAAGCATGCAGATCTCTAAATGAACAGCAAAAGGGGGAACTTTACTCAATATGGTGATTTAATTAACGCAATAAGCCATCCTTCTACTCCAAACAATTCAAAATGCTGGAGAAGGCAAAAAAAAAAACAAAAAACAAAAAACAAAAAACAAACTTGCTTTAATATATACCTGAACTCAAAAGCAACAAAGAGAATTCCCCAAATGCCTAAAACCACAATGATAAAGGGCCAAAACATATAAAATTCATATCCCAAGAAGAGACCAATTTAAAAAACTTATAAGTATGCTTAATAAGCTAGTGTAAAACTAAAAACAAACAAACAAACAAAAACTGTTTAAGTAAAATGGTAATGGTTATTTCCAAACATCATACCCCCAGAGAAGTAGTTAAATCTAATCTCAGACATATACCTGATGATGCAAGAACACTTAAGTATTCAAGATTGCAGGGAAGTTATCAAAGACAACCAGGGTCTTGTTAAAGGACTCAAGGGGTAACTTGAAAAGGCTCCCACTGACCAACGTAGGACAATTTGGGCATCAATACAAACAGTAACTGTAATAACAAACTGGAACATCAAATATACTTAAAACTACAAGTACGTGACACTAAATTTTAAAAATACAAGCAAAAACTAAGGAACTCCCTATTTTGAAAACTTAAATAGAATAGAAAGAACAAAGCATTTATCCTGCCTTTTCTATTCCAATTTTACTATTCACTCAGTAACCGAAGTACAGATAAAGAGAGGTTTGTCATTTAAGAATTACTGTGGCTAAAAAATGAAGAATGATAAAATTAAAGTATTACAACTTTCTTTCTTTTTTAAAAAAGATTTTACTTATTTATTTGAGAGACAGAGAGCACGAGTGGGGGAGCAGGGCAGAGGGAAAGGGAGAAGCAGACTCCTTGCTGAGCAGGGAGTGTGACCTGGGCTTGATCCCAGGACCCCAGGATCATGACCTGGGCCGAAGGTAGATGCTTAACCGACTGAGCCACCCAGGCGCCCCTATACTTTTCTTTACTTACATTGTCTTTGCAAAATTTTGGTATTAGGATATTAGCTTCATAAAACAAATTTGGAAGTGTTCCCTTCATTAGCTTGCATTAATTCTTTAAAGGTTTGGTAGATTTTTCTAGTGAAACCATCTGGAGAAACCTGGAGATTTCTTTTTTGGCTTTTTAAAATTATGAATTCAATTTCCTTGATAGTTGTAGTGCTGTTCAATGACCTATTTCATATTAGGTCAGTTAACAGATATAGTCATAGGTTATAGAGCCTTTGTGAGAGGGCACCTCATTGGTCCTGAAAGGCTTTCCTGTTTGGTGGCAGTGGCAGCAAGTGGCTCCTGGTGCACCAGGTATCACCATTTTCAACAAAAATGAACTAAAGGATATAAGTGCTAAACAGAAATAGCTGTTAATATTACAAAAACAGAGACAAGCAGATTTTATATGCCACCTGACAATACCTACCTGTTAGGTAGTCTTATCAAGAAAATCAAATCCTATCAAACTTTTGAATCCAAATGACAATTTACAAGAAAAATAAAAGTCACTAGAGGAGTGCATTCTCCTACATTCCTACACCATGAAAAGCCAAATAGGACATCCAGATGTACACGTGATAGCTTCTTTAACACAACTGGCAAGGAAAAAAAAAAAAGAAAGAAAACAATAGGTAAAAGAGAGCTAAAAAAGATATTGCCCATATGTACTGTAAAGATCTTAAAACTTAAAAAAAAAAGTTTTTATGAGAAACCTGAAAATTTCAGCACCAGTTGGGTATTTTTTTTTAAAGATTTTATTTACTTACTTGACAGAGTGAGCGAGCACAAACATGGGGAGCAGTAGGAAGGAGAAACAGGCACGGGGAGAGGGAGAAGCAGGCTTCCCACTGAGCAGAGATCCCAATACAGGGTTCATTCCCAGGACCCTGGGATCATGACTGACCAGAAGGCAGACGCTTAACTGAGCCACTCAGGCGCCCCACCAGTTGGGTATTTAATATTAAGGAATTATTAATTTTAATTGTGCTTATATTTTTAATGGGCTGTCTTTCAGAAACATACATAACTGAAATTATATGAGATTTGCTTAAAAAAATATGCAAGGGAAGGAAATAGACATGGGCGTGAATGGGGCCAGGTTTGGCCATTTTCCTTCTACTCTTGTGTATGCTTAGAATTTCTCAAAAAAAGAAAAGGTTTAAAGGAATAGGTAAAGCTTTTTATAGTATGCCTTTTAAAGTTCAACAATGAATTTAAGTTTGTTCCTCCAGCTACCCACCCATCTCTGCAAACTTCTATTAGCCAAACTTCTCCAAAAAGAGCTCTCTGTACTTTCTGCCTTCAGTTTCTACCTCCCATTCAATCCACTTCAATATAGCTGCCCACTCAATGAAACTGATCAAGAAGGACAAAAATTTGTTATCAAATCTAACAGCACCTCCCTTTAATCACCTAAATACCAGCTCTCAAAAATCCAACAAAGAGGACTACTCTTTTTCTTAACGTACTCTTCACTTGATTTTTCAGGCTTCCAGGTTTCCCATCTTACCATCATTCCTCTCTAGCTCCTTTGCTGTCTTCTCTCTCAAGTACTTTCTCATCTTTAATATTAAAGCCCTAGGACTCTGACCTGAGCTCTCTTCTCTGAGAGATAATCCATAGACCTAAAACATTACACTCTGTTGTTTATGATGGTTCCAAATTTTATACTTTCTACTAGGACCTCTTCCCAAAGCTCCAGACTGCCTGACAGTTTCACTCTAATTTCTTACAAGTATTTCAAATGTACTAAAAAATTACTCTTGATGTTCCCTCCCGCAAAGCTTCACTGCACCACCCGTTTGCAAAAGCCAAATGATTTGTAGTTATCTGTGACTCAGGCTGCTGCTTCTTCTATCATCACAAACATCCACAGGTACTCCTTGCAAAATGTATCTATAATTTCTTCATCTCTCTACCTCTATGGGCAGCATCCAAACTGAATATATTTCCTTCAGAGCTGCCAAAATTATCTTTCAAAAAATTCATCTGTATAGCTTCTTTTCTAAAATCTTTCATTAGCTTTTTATTGTATTTAAAAATAAAGCCGAATTTCTTAACCAAAGACTACAGTGCCTATAAGATCTGAATTTGCCTTTCTCCAATCTTCTCTCCTACTACAACACTTTGTTCACTACGCCCCAGACATGCCTTCCTTTCAATAAACAAGTTCCTTCCTCAAGTGTCTGCATTTGTTAATCCTTCTGCCTAGAGCTCTCATCCCAAAACTCTGAATGAGACTACTTATTTACTTAAAATGTTTATAGGTTACCCACCTCTGAGTCTCACAGCCCAAATTTCTTTTTATAATCTACCTTTATAATCTGTTATTTACTTATATGCTCAATCCTCCATTAGAATATAAACTCTGAAAATTGGGATGCCTCTGTCTCACAGAATCTAGAACATTACCTACATATATTAAGTGGTACTGAATAAATAAAATCAGACTGAGCACATGCATCTGCTTCCTCCTTTCTGGAAAATCCCACTGAAATGAGAATAAACATAGGTAAAAGGTAAAGAGAAAAAGGAAAGTAAATCTCTCGTGATGGAAACAAAGAAAGGATGCTATCAAACATCCAGAATTTCAGCAAACCAGCAAGCTCACAGGTTCTGATTAAGAAACCAGAAGAGGGGGCACCAGGGTGGCTCTGTCAGTGGAGCCTCCAACTCTTGATTTCAGCACAGGTCATGGTTTCAGCGTTGTGGGACTCAGTCCAGTGTCAGGCTCCAGGCTCAGCAGGGAGTCAGCTTGAGATTCTCTCTCTGCCCCTCTCCCTGCTCATACTCTTTCTCTAAAATAAATCTAAAGAGAAGAAGGAGAAGAAGAAGAAGAAGAAAAGAAGAAAAAACAACTAGAAATAGAAGACACTACAATCCAAAACACAAAATATGGCTCCTATCGAAGGGAGAGCTGTTCTTTGTGAAAATACTTCAGAACAGGACAAAAATGACAGTAAGGGAGGGCAGGCCACAGAGTGATCATCAGAATATCTACAGAACTACAGCAGAACAACTGACATAAGGAAGTGAAACTCTCAGGAACCAAGTCATGTTCAAAGGAACTATGAACCTTCAAAACATAGAAGATACAAACAAATAAATGGCAGCTCCTCATAAAAATGAAATCCTATTAGGAATTTCACATTTTCTCCCAGGATGAAGGTATCCCAATTTTGGCAATCATGGAATTCAACACTGCTTCCCAGCTCATGTAATTTACACCCAAAGGCCTGCCAATAAGCTCTATGGTCAAAATAGACCCTTAAAACAGTGTAGGATAGTAATGCAAGTTATCTACACTGATAAATCAAATCCTTCATTTATAAATATCAATAGGCAATTAAGGATTACCAGCAATTTAAGGAAAATAAAAAATATAACAGAGAAGGAAGAAGATAAAACAGAAAAAGGCAGTTCATGGGCAGCCCCGGTGGTGCAGCGGTTTGGCGCCGCCTGCAGCCCAGGGTGTGATCCTGGAGACCCTGGATCGAGTCCCACGTCGGGCTCTCTGCATGGAGCCTGCTTCTCCCTCTGCCTGTGTCTCTGCCTCTCATTCTCTATCTGTGTCTCTATAAATAAATAAATAAAATCTTAAAAAAAAAAAAAAAAAGAAAAAGGCAGTTCAAGAAACAAGAAAAAAACAGCGGTGCCTCAGTGGCTCAGTTGGTTTAGTATATGACTCTTGGTTTTAACTCAGGTCATAATCTCAGGGTCGTGGGATCCAGCCCCATGTTGAGCTCGGTGCTCAGTGAGGAGTCTGCCTGTCTGTCTTCCTCTGCTCCTGACCATCTCAAATAATTAAGTAAATCTAAAAAAAAAAAAAAAAAAAAAAAAGAACCAAGAAAAAATAATCTTAAAACATTCTAATGTATACCTTCAGAAGATCTGATTAGACTTTATGTCATTAAGATTCTTTTGCAAAAACAGAAAGCTCAATCCTAAAATTCATACAGACTCCAAGCAATCTGAAATAGCGAAAAGAATCCTGAAAAACAATGTCAGAAGTTGCACATTTCCTGATTTCAAAACTCACTACAAAACTACAATAATCAAATAAGTGTAGTACTGACAGATATATAGACCAACAGAATAAAATAGAGAGCCCAGAAATAAATCCTTGAATCTATGGTCAAATGATTTTCAAAAACAGTGCCAAGATGATTCAAGGAGAAAAAGATAATATTTTCAACAAGTTGTATTGGGAAAACTGGATATCCATACACACACACACACACACACACACACACCCCAACAAAAAAAAAGTAGCTGGACCCTTATTTTATACCTTATATGAAAATTAATTCAAAATGGATCGAAGACCTAAATATTACAGCTAAAATTATAAAATGCTTAGAACAAAAAGGAGAGAAAAACTTCATAGCATTGGACTTAGCAATGATTTCTTGGATATCACAATGAAAGTATAGGAAACAAAAGAAAAAACTGACAACCTGGATTTTATTTTTATTTTTTTTAAAGATTTTTATTTATTTATTCATGAGAGACAGAGAGAGAGAGAGGGGGGCAGAGACACAGGCAGAGGAGAAGCAGGCTCCGTGCAGGGATCCTGACGTGGGGACTCGATCCCTGGTCTCCAGGATCACATCCTGAGCAGAAGGCAGTGCTAAACCCCTGAGCCACCCGGGCTGCCCAGCAACTTGGATTTTAACAAAATAAAAAAACTTTTGTGCACCAAAGGACAGTATCAACAGAATAAAAAAGGCAATTCATGGAATGGGATAAAATATTTGTAAACATTTATCAGATAAGGGATTAATATCCAGAACAAAAAGAACTTCTAAGAACTCAGTAAAAACTCAATTCAAAAATGAGCAAAGAACTTGAATAGACATTTCGCCAAAGATGACAGGCAAATGAAAAGATATTCAACATCACTAATCATTAGAGAAATACAAATCAAAACCACAAGTTAGCACTTCATACTGATTAGAATGGCTCTTATCAAAAGCTTTGCTCGTATCAAAAGCACATAAAGTAAGTGCTGATGAGGATGTGGAGAAATTGGAAACTCTGGGTATTGCTACTGCTAACATAAAATGGTGCAGCTGCTTTGGAAAACGATATGGCATTACCACAGTCATAGAGATACCATATGATCCAGCAATTCTACTTCTGGGCATATATATGATAGAAATGAAAGCAGGAAATCAAATAGATATTTGAACAACTATGTTCATAGCTGTATTAGTTACAAAAGCAAAAAGGTGAAAGCCAATTCAAGTGCATGAGTAAACAAAATGTGGCATGTGCATAAGGTGAAATATTAGAGAGGAAATTCTGACACATGCTATAACATGGATGAAGTCTAAAAACATTATGTTAAGTGAAACAAGCCAGACACAAAAAGATAAATATAGTGTGATTCTAAATAGGCAGTAACTACACTAGTCTTTCACAGGTACAGAAAGAACAGAGGTTGCCTTGGGGCAGTGGGGAAGGGGAATGGAGAATTATTGTTCAATTGGGTACAGCATTTCAGTTTGGGAAGATGAAAACTGTCCTGGCGTTTAATAGTGGTAATGGTTTTGAGTACACAACATGAATGTACTTAATACCACTGAGGTGTACATTTAAGATGATTAAAATACTGATTTTATGTTATGTATAATTTACCACAATAAAAAATATGAAAAAGTATGAGTCAATGATAAAGAAGAAATTAGAAAACAGAATGAACTGCTCAAAAAATTTTTTTTTATTTTTTAAATTTTTTTAAAATTTTTTTATTTATTTATGATAGTCACACACACAGAGAGAGAGAGAGAGAGAGAGAGAGAAGCAGAGACATAGGCAGAGGGAGAAGCAGGCTCCATGCACCGGGAGCCTGACGTGGGATTCGATCCTGGGTCTCCAGGATCGCGCCCTGGGTCAAAGGCAGGCGCCAAACCGCTGCGCCACCCAGGGATCCGTGAACTGCTCAAAATTAAAGTGCAGGAGACAAGCTAAATAATGGACACATCTGAAAGACAGATTTATAGCTCTAAAAGAGAAATCAATGAAATTTCCTGGAACACCAAAAAAACAGAGAATAGGTGACAGGAAGTGAAGAGAAATGAAGGAAAGATCCCAGAAATCTAATACTCACCCATGACATAATTACTAATTATCTACCCAGTATTCATTCTCCCCCCTCTTTTTTTTTTTTTTAATTTTTTATTTATTTATGATAGTCACAGAGAGAGAGAGAGGCAGAGACACAGGCAGAGGGAGAAGCAGGCTCCATGCACCGGGAGCCCGATGTGGGACTCGATCCCGGGTCTCCAGGATCGCGCCCTGGGCCAAAGGCAGGCGCCAAACCGCTGCGCCACCCAGGGATCCCCTCTCCCCCCCTCTTAAAAGCACAGAATGTTCTGATCAAGAGGGCAATGGGCCCAGCTGAAATATATACATTCAAAGACTCTCCTGCAGATGATGTGGCCATGGAATTTTGTTCTGGCCAATAAGTAAGTGGAATTGGGTAAGGCTTCCAGAACAATTTTTTTTTTTTTAAAGGGGCAATCACAGCTGGCATGTCCCTTTGTCCCTCTGTCCTTCTCTCTTCTTCCTACTTGGAATGCTTATGGAGTACCTGGAGGTACAAGAGCTACCTTGTAACAATGAGGATGAAAGTTACATCTCAGAACAAAAGAAAAAAGAACCCAGGTCTTTGATGGTATCATTGAATCACTAGTGCTGTAGAGCCAACTTCATCTTTCTTCACTAAACAGTGAAAAAAACCCCACCGCAGTGTCAGTCTCAGTAGATGGTAATCCTGATATATCATCCAACAAGTATGCAATATGCCAGGAAGAAGAGAAAAGAAAATGGGGTAAAAAAAAGAATCATAGGTAAAAACAGCTCTACACTGAAGATTTGAGCCCTCAGATGGAAAGGAAAACGATAATGACATTCAAATGTGAGTACAGGGGCTCCTGGGTGGCTCAGTCAGTTAAGCTCAGATCATGATCTCAGGGTTGTGAGATCCAGCCCCACAATGGGCTCCATGCTCAGCTCAGAGTCTGTTTGGGATTACTTCTCTTCCAACCCCTCTGTCCCTCCCATTACTTGCATTAGTGCACACATACTCTCTAAAATAAGTAAATAAATGTGAGTACAAAGTAAAGGCCTTCCACAATTGAAAACAGGAAATGTACCAACAGATATTTCTATGAAAAAAATTTTTTCAGGTCTGAAACAACTTTCTGGAAAATTTATTTCAAAAACAAAAACATACAAGTTAGAAACAAAATGGCACACAAGAAAAATAGGCTTATCCTAAGAGTACAAAGGAAAGAAATCTTAGTATGACAGCTATGCAGCAGACCTAAAATCAGTCTTAATTAGAAGAAATCAGAAGATTCTACAAAAAAAGTCTTAAAAATTAATATAGTCATCATTATATAAACTATATGATTAAGAACCCAAATGTACAGGCACAGAGGTAAATATAGGCATGCATTTTTCCACCAAAGACAAAATAAAAACTTAAAGCCATGTCCTATACGTGAATGTACAGCAATTTTAAGTGATTAGCACATAAGAAACAATGTTTTCTGAAATAACAAAACCAATGTCACTGTCAAGTAATTAAGAATTGAGGATCACTAACTACTGAATTAGTAACATTCAATCACTGGGTTTATAAAGGTACTAGCAATTGGCAATAGTCATTTCACTTTTTTTTTTAAACAGGTTTTTTTTTTTTTTTTTAAGATTTTATGTATTTATTCATGAGAGACACAGAGAGAGGAAGAGACCCAGGAAGAGGGAGAAGCAGGCTCCATGTGGGGAGCCCAATGTGGGACTTGATCCTGGGACCCCAGGATCACAACCTGTCAACCAAAGGCAGACGTTTAACCGCTGAGCTGCACATCGGGCTTCCTGCATGGAGCCTGCTTCTCCCTCTGCCTGTGTGTCTGCCTCTCTCTCTGTGTCTCTTATGAATAAATAAAATCTTAAAAAAATTACTTCAAATTGAGTTTAAGGCTTAGTTTTTTTTCCTTTTTTAAAAAAGACTTTACTTCAGCACACCTGAGAAAAAGAGAGAAAGAGAGAGAGACAGAGAGAGAGAGAAAGCATGAGCATGGGGGAGAGGGACAAGCAGGCTCCCTGCTGAGCCAGAAGCCCAACGTGAGGCTTGATCTCAGTACCATGGGATCATGACCTGGGCCTAAGGCAGACATATAACCGACTGAGCCACCCAGAGGCCCCTGAAAGACTTAATTTCAAGGTTATTTTTTAAACTCTAAAGCAATCACTGACTTTAGAAATAAGGTCCTACATGAACAAGATGGTTAATTTCTAAAAATTTATCTTCATTTAATACTGGCCCCCCAAAAAAGAGTAAAAGAAACACATACCTAACAAATGAGGACATTAGTTAGGAAGGTTGTCAAAGAATTATTAATTGCCCTGAGATTCTATGGACTCATACAAAGCACTGAGCATTTTTTAACACAGATTTACTTATAACACTCATCTCTTCCCCTCATCAACATGAAAAAACTTGTAAAAATCCTTTAATTTCCATAATAAATTTTTAAATGTATTTTCAGCTAGATAAATTTTTTTTTTTTAAGATTTTATTTATTCACGATAGACATAGAGAGAGAGAGGCAGAGACACAGGCAGAGGGAGAAGCAGGCTCCATGCAGGGAGCCCAATGCGGAACTTGATTCTGGGACTCCAGGATCGCACCCTGGGCCAAAGGCAGGCGCCAAACCACTGAGCCACCCAGGGATCCCCTAGATAAAATTCTATACAAGTCTAGTGTCCTCCCTCCCTCCCTATTTCTACTGTGTTAGGAAGATATACAGATTAGTATATTTGAAAAAATGTGAGTTCTGAGCAATTCAAGCTTAGGTAAATCTGACTTGACAGATTATTTTCCTCCTACGTGTCACAAAGTTACAAAAGAAATTTCAACCCACTGAAATTTAAAATTATCTTTTATAGCTTTGATTTCACTTTTAAAATAAGTGCAACTTGAACTTCACAGATGGCTCTTTCTTGTTTCAAATGTTTAATTATGTAAGTAAAAGTCTTCCTTAATTCCTCCCTTGTTATTCAGTGATCTATCCATTTATGTATCACATGTAGAAATCACTTTGTGGGGTCTAAAAAGCAAATGAAAAATTGAACCATATGATACAGTAATTCTACTGCTGGATATTTATCCAAAGAAAACAAAAATACTAACTTGAAAAGATATGTGCACCCTCATGCTCACTGCAGCATTATTTACAACAGCCAAGATATGGAACCAACCTAAGTGTCCACTGATGGATGAATGGATGAAGATAACGTGGAATTTTATTCAGCTGTAATACAGAATGAAATCTTGCCATTTTTGACAACTTGGATGGACCTCGAGGGCACTATGCTAAGTGATATATCAGAGAGAGAACGATAAATACCGTATGATCTCACCTATATGCAGAATCTTAAAAAACAAATCTGAGCTTGTAAGTAACAGACAGATTGGTGGTTGCCAGAGGTGAGAGTTGGGGGGCAAGGGGGTCCAAAAGTACAAACTTCTCTAAGTTTCTATACTACAAATAAGTCATGATGGTGTAACATAAGCATGGTGACTATAGTTAATAATACTGTATTGCATATTTGAAAGTTGCTAAGAGTAAATTTTAAAAGTTCTCATTACAAGAAAAAAATTTTTGTACAAAAAATGAGTTCATGCAAGTATTGTTTTATACTTTTTCCCTATATTAACTTTTAGAGATTTTTCCAAGTCAGTACATACAATCTAATTAATTAGCACATACTGTTGTTCCCTAAAAGATGTACCCCACTTAACCATTCCGCTGATGATATTTGGGCTAAAACTTTCTATTATAAACAGTGTTGCTTATAAATCTAATATATATCTCATTGTGTATTAAAAACAACTATATCTTCAGGATGCATACCCACTGATAAAAATGTCTAGATCCTAAGTCATGTGCATTTAAAACTTGTTAACAACTACAGTCAGACTATCCTACCAAAAGGTTGAGATGATGTACAACTAGTATGAGACTTTGGATGCTGCCAGACTCAGGAAAGCACCTGGAGGGGATCCCTGGGTGGCGCAGCAGTTTGGCGCCTGCCTTTGGCCCAGGGCGCGATTCTGGAGATCTGGGATCGAATCCCACGTCGGGCTCCCGGTGCATGGAGCCTGCTTCTCCCTCTGCCTGTGTCTCTGCCTCTCTCTCTCTCTCTGTGACTATCATAAATAAATAAAAATTTAAAAAAAAAAAAAAAAAAAAGGAAAGCACCTGGAAATCCTTGACAGCTTTGTCAGGATGTGGGTAAAAAGAATGGCATTTTATTTCAACTGCATTTTCTTGATTATTAGCGAAGTTCATTATCTTTCCAGATATATATTATTCATTTTCATTTTTTTTCTTTATGAATTCTCTAATTAAAACTGGAATGTTCCTGGATCCCACTGACCATGCCATGTTCATCAAGTACTTTTATGTACTCTTCTCTATCTCCCACATACTACAAACTATCCAAGGCAAATCTTACTTTTAAGAAATTTAATTGTAGAAATGAATATACTAAACTTGTTTACATTAGCCATTTTCATCTGCACTTCAATCCTTTATCTAAGGCTTCTACTATAAGCCTGTATTATACTCAAGTAAATAGCAGCTGCTCACAGAGGTTAATTAACTTGTTAGTGACAAAACTGGAATCTAAGTCTGAAGCCAAGGTTTCCACCCCCCATTATCTGTACTATACCAACTGTTCTCTAGGCTTCAACACTCTTAACCCTCCCCTCCTTTGGTTTCTATGGCATAATCTACTCCTGATGTTCCTCCACCCTTTTAAACTATTTTTTCTGTTTCTTTTGCTGGTTCCTCTTCCTCCTCCAGGGAATTTCTAGGCTTTAATGTCTCATCTTCAAGGTTAGAGGGCTACTCTTATTAAACAACAGAACCTTAGAAAATTCCAAATGTAAAATAATGATGAACTGCTTCTTACTCATCACCATGACTTATGTAACACTACTCTCCACTGGTGATTCTCCTACAACTGACATGTACATGTGCAACTTCTCAGTTGGCCTGAACTCCCTAATAACCTCCAGCCGTTAAGATCGGTGTTTGCCAGAGTTCAGTCGCTAAACTTCCCCTTCCTACCCTATGGACCCTCTGGGACAAGCTCATCCATTTCTCGTCAACTACCATCTATTCCCTGATGGCTCAAAAGATTTATCTCCAGTTGAGGCTGTTTCCTGAGCTTTAGACTATATGTCTAACTGGGGGGGAAAAAACTCACATGGATATTTCATAACCATATCCAAAACTTAATTCATCTTTCCCTCAAAATTTGTCCTCCTTGGGGATCCCTGGGTGGCTCAGCAGTTTGGCGCCTGCCTTTGGCTCAGGGCGCGATCCTGGAGTCCTGGGATCGAGTGCCATGTCGGGCTCCCGCCACAGGGTCTGCTTCTCCCTCTGCCCGTGTCTCTGCCTCTCTATCATGAATAAATAAATCTTTTAAAAAAATCTGTCCTCCTTTTTATATTCCCTTTCTAATTAATTAACCCAAGTCACTGGAAGTAACTCTAAAATTCTTCCCTCTGGTTGAAGTGATCCTGATTCATTAATACTTGCAGCATCTGTCCCTTCTCTCTGTCCTTGTTGGGTTTCTTCTTTACTTCATTTCTCACCTGAACCACTGGCATATGGAGGGAGCTTGAAAATATTTGTTGGATATAAAATAACAATATCCAACAATAACTTGTCCCACTAGGGCACAGACCATGTCTTACTCATTTTGGAGACCCGGAACTGAGTTGACACACCACCCCAGATATCTACTGAATCAATCATTCCAGGGTTCCATACCTGAATCAAACTCTGAGGAAATAAGAACCAGGGACCCATTTTTAAAAGCTCTCTGGATGATTTCTATATAGCTAATCCAGCAAAGCCTTTATTATCTTGATAAAAGAGAGCAAATTCAAACAAAGGCAGAGATGGGATTGAATGACTTATTACCTCTATAGAGATCTAGAATAAACAGAACTCCCAGATATAAACAATTCTTGAATCACCTGCTACTATAACCTAAGCACTAACTCAGCATTCTCACTCAGTTAACATACTGCAATAGTGCACTTCTACCCTGTATCCCCACAATCTACTCCCCAGACAGCAGCCAAAATGGTATTTCTAAAAGGCAAATCAGAGCACGCTACCTTCCCTTCACTCCATCCCACGCCCTAGGAATAGTTTCTCCTCATAGTTTAAGAACAAAATAAAAAAAGCTTTACTCTGGTTTACGAAGTCCTACACAATCTGGCCTCTGCCTATCCCTCTGGTCTCATCTCCCACACTCTCCTGTTCTTACTGTCTACACTGCAACCACAAGGACTTTTTGTTCCTAAAATATACCAAACTTTTTCCAGCCCTAAAATTTCTGCATTTGCTATTTCATCTGCCAAGAATGTTCTCTTTGATTTCATCATGGCTAGCCCCTTTGTTCCAATTCAGCCTCAGTTTAAATGTCCCTCTCAGAGGGGCCTTCTCCAATCACTCAACCAAAAGTAGCCTTTTAGTCACATGCTAGGACAACAATCTATTTTAATCTATCATTTAATTTTAATTTATCATTTGTCAAAAGCTTGTATTCTCCCTGTATTTATTCACTGTCTATCTCATGCCTACAAGAATGTAAGCTCCACAACAGCAGTGAACCTGCCCTGACAGTAGATTCGTTCATTACTTTATACCCAAGTCTTAGAACAGTTCCTGGCATAGAGCTGGTACTCAAAATTTATCTGTAATCAATCTACTCTTATTTGGAGATCACCCCACTGTTATGATTTTATCCGAGGATAAATAACAAAATTTCATCTTTTTGAACTTCAAAATTCAATCCATTGAATAAAGCCAATTTGACTACATTAATGAGAAAGTATAATTCCAGTAAAATTATTTTTCAGATATTCTAAACCAGAGAATTATAAAAAGTAACTAGTGTCTAAAAATTACATTCACATCAAAATCAAGTTATATTTTTCCAGATACTAATTCAAAAAAAAATCTAAGTTGTTATAAATTTTACTAGCACTGAGGAGGATAAAACCCAACGTCCATCAACCAGTGAACAGGTAAACAAAACACTGCCAAGCAGTAAAAAGAATTCTTACTGATGTACATAATGATACAGCTCAATCTTACATTACGCTCAGTGAAAGAAGTCAGGCAAAAAAAAAAAGTACATACTGTATGATTCTGTTCATACATAAAGTAGTAGAAATAGTGACAGAAAGCACATCAGTGGTTATCTGGGGTTGAGGGGTAGCAAGGAGAGAATAATAAAGAAAAACTACAAAACTTCATGGGAATGATGGACATTGTTCATTATCTTGATTGTGGTGACTAGTGTAATCACAGGACAAAACTTATCAAACTATACACTTTATATATGTGCAACTTATTGTCAATTATACCTCAAACTATTTTTTAATTTTTAAAAATTAGATTATGCCCTTGCTTAAAACCCTTCAATGTCTCTCCATCCTCCAATAATAGAAAACAGAAAATTTGCTATAAGATTTATCAGCATTATAAGGGAGTTAACATTTAAATGGAATGAAGAGCGAACTAATGTCATAAGCTGATTTCCAACAGCTAATAAAAACCAGACATACTTCAATAGGTTTTAATTTTTAACTTCAACAGATATAAATAATATATTCACAAAAATTAATTTTACATTTCTACATCAAAAAGCTAAATCTGTGATAAACTCTCACAATTACCTGTAGAAGGTGGTGATTTCTCTGGGTGTTTTGCATTTAAAAGTTTTCTGCTAATAAATATGTAACCACAGGGACACGATTTACATGCAACAGGAACCTGTACAAAAATAAAAAAATTATATTACTATTTTTCTATTAGACTTCTCAATGTTTATGTAGTCTCCTGAACTGAATCATAGATTTATTTAAGGAAGTTGGAGTCATAAATTTATTTAGGAATCATGGATTTATTTAAACCTGCCTCCTTACCAACAAATTGAGACTGGTGGTGTGTCCAATACATCTTCACATTCTCCTAATGCTTTACAATACCATGTATATAGAAAATGCATGAAAAATGTGCTGATGGGAGTGACCAACATAAAACCATAACAGAATCAGACCAAGGGAAAATACATGGGGGAAAAAGGTAGTATTTCCTAAAATATGTTTGATGGCAATTTATGTAAACCAACTGGAAAAGGGAACATGGCTGGGAATTAAAGTAATCCCAGCACAAGAATGAGGGCCCAACTCTAATAGTGAGAATGGAAATGGAGAAAGATAGATGCGCCAGACATTTCAAAAGGGGAAAATACTTCCATTATTCCATTTCATTAGAGAATGAAAATACTAATTTGAAAAGATATATGCACCTTTATGCTTATTGCTGCATTATTTACAATAGCCAAGAAAAGGAAGTAACCCTAGTGTCCATCCACAGACAAATGTATGAAGATGTGATATACATCTCAGGTGTGTATCCACTGAAGTTAGGACGACATGTATGGACCTAGAGATTATGCTAAGGGAAGTAAGTCAGAGAAAGACAAGTATCAATAGATTTCACTTATATGTGAAACCTAAAAAACAAAACTAATGAACAAACAAAAGAAGAAACAAAGCCATAAATACAGAGAACAAACTGATGGCCTCCTGGGGGGTAAGGGAATGGGCAAAACGGGTAAAGGCGAGTAGGAGGTACAAGTTCCCAATTATAGAACAAGTAAGTCATGGAGTTGAAAGCACAGGGAATACAGTCTATGGTACTAGAATAATAGCCTTGTATGGGGACAGATGGCAGCCACATTTATGGTGAGCCTACAGGGCTGTCAAAACACCACCTTGTACACCCTGAACTAATGTTAACATTGTAGGCCAAATATACTTGTCTTAAAATTTTTTTAAAAGGGAAAGTACTGAAAATGGCTCCCGTACTAATATGAGAGGGCAAGATGCCAATTACCACTGATAAAAAAGAACAGTTTAAAATTACTTTGAGGGCCAAAAGCATACCATAAACCAAAGCGAATGTAGGAGAAGGTAGGAATCAAGATCTAGCATCTTTTAGTTTCAGCTCCAGAAAGGACATTGGATAAAACACTCAAGCTCGGGGATCCCTGGGTGGCTCAGCGGTTTAGCGCCTGCCTTTGGCCTGGGGCGTGATCCTGGAGTCCCGGGATCGAGTCCCGTGTCGGGCTCCTGGCATGGAGTCTGCTTCTCCCTCCTCCTGTGTCTCTGCCTCTCTCTGTGTCTATCATGAATAAGTAAATAAACCTTAAAAAAAAAAAAAAAAACTCAAGCTCTTCAAACTTCTGTTTCTACATGTGTAAATTACAACTGCCTCCTTTCCCTATTTCAAGTCTACAATGATTTTTCAAAAGCTAAATGTCATTAAAAATCATTTTTAAAATGTCTGATTTCTCCACAATCATTTCACTAATATTAACTGTAAAAATCCTTGAAATCACAACATGTTCACCAAAAACCAGAAATTAATCTCAACCAAAAGCACTCACAGAATATTTTATGATCAGAAAATTGCAATTTGCTTTTGTAAGATAAATTCCATTTGCCCATTGTTCTGCTTGTGTAAAAGTTTAGTTACAATTATAAAGCTTTTTATCCAGGGACGCCTGGATGGCTCAGTCAGTTAAGTGGATGACTCTTGATTTTGGCTTAGGTCATGATCTCGGGGTCCTGATTTGAGCCCCAAGCAGGGCTCCATGATTAGTGGGGAGTTTGCTTGAGGATTTTCTCCCTCTCTCCCTGCCCCCACTTGAGTGCGCTCTTTTTTTTTTTTTTTTAAGATTTTTAAAAATTTATTCATGAGACACACACACACAGAGAGAGAGAGAGAGAGAGAGAGAGAGAGAGAGAGAGGCAGAGACACAGGCAGAAGGAGAAGCAGGCTCCATGCAGGGAGCCTGACGTGGGATTCGATCCTGGGTCTCCAACCATGCCCTGGGCTGCAGACGGCACTAAACCTCTGAGCCACCAGGGCTGCCCAAGTGTGCTCTCTCTTTAAAATAAATATACACACACACCCCCCAAAAAAATAAAGCTTGCTTTCTCTGTGTAAAGAATGCTTCATAGTCTGAAATATAAATACTTGATCTAATTAAGCTAAATTAGTATTTTGGGTGAATTTTCTTTGCATAAAAGTACTAAACAAATGATCTCTAGTTTGCAGGTAAGAAAAATAACATTGAATCCTATAAAAATAGTCAAACTCCAGATAGGCCAAATAGCATGCTTAGCATTAAGAATGTGATGAGATTCTTTCAAGCCAGGACAGAAAATGAAACGTTACATTTTCTAATACTGTAAAACGCATCCAAAAGAGGTTATTTTAAAAATTTCACATCTTCATAGAAACTAAACTCAAAGGTACTGACTCATTTCCTTTACACTTACATCATTAAGGACATTCACTGTAATATAAATTGTTTTAAATTAATGTTATCCAAGAAACACAGAAACATGATGTCCTTATTCAAAAGCTCCTTTGCCACTTGGCAAGCATTTTCTTCCAGCTACTAAAACTGGATTTTAAAATTTAAAGTTAGGTCTCTATCTTATATGCAAGAAAAATATTATCAACACATATCCTGAATTAGGAGAGGGCTGCACTTAGATGAGACATGTACATATGACTTTGGCATGAAAGAATGCACAAACACTAACTGATAGGCTGATTTTCACTCCTTAATGAGTCTTCTATGATCAAGAAACATTTATGCGCCTGAGCTAAGTCACCCTAAAATCCCTTTTAAAATGGAAAGCTCCTTTTCCCAACCCCAACCCTGAAAAAATACAACCAACCACCACCACAACCCAAATCCTAGTAAAAGAATTCTTACATAAGGTGGACTTCAATAATATTAATCTCTTTACAGTATAATTTGTTTTTCAAACAAAAATTCTATGTTTCCTTCAAATTTTAGTTGTAATACCAAAGATGATACTAACGAAAATTCTTTTTTTTTAATGTTTATTTTTTTATTTTTTTATTTATGATAGTCACAGAGAGAGAGAGAGAGAGAGACAGGCAGAGACACAGGCAGAGGGAGAAGCAGGCTCCATGCACCGGAAGCCCGACGTGGGATTCGATCCCAGGTCTCCAGGATCGCGCCCTGGGCCAAAGGCAGGCGCCAAACCGCTGCGCCACCCAGGGATCCCACTAATGAAAATTCTAATGCTATACTCTTAGGGTTTTAAAATAGAAAAAAACCCAAATTTTTGTTTATTGATGACTTCTTGTTTATTAATTTATCCCTCGAAAAGTGCATTTGGGTTATTTATATGTTTACAATAAATCACGTAAAAACAAGTAAAACACTAAAAAAAAAAAAGTGCAAAATACATCCTGGTCCTATATTGTTTGATCTTACAAAGTTCAAAATAACCACATTATAGAGAACTCATTTACATTCTTTGGTGCTAAGAGAATCAAAGTGACCTACAGTGGACACGTTTTGCTATATAACACATAAAATTTCCTATAAATAGGAAAAAAATAGCTGCTCTAATAAAAAATTAAAAAACAGACACATACACAAAAGATTCCAGACAACTAACAAGAATCTTTAATGTGGCTACATACAAAATGGTTCAGTAATGTGAGCTACTGGATGTGAAATCTCTCGAAAATGAAAAGTACTGTGGTTTAGATGTTTCAGAACGGTATTTTCAATGGAGGCCCCGTAAAGGGGATGTTATAAAACAACTGAAATCTAGGCCTTGTTTGCTGATCTCTGAACCTGTTTTTAAACCTACACACACGCGGACACAGAACATAGGTAAATCTATTTAAGTGGCACAGTCTTCACAAACTTTAAAGAATTTACATATTCTTTTATGTTTATAAAGTATACCAAAATTCTATTCTAATATTCATCAAAGACTTAGAATAACATTAATCTCATGACGTTTAAAAAACAGCTTTCTGGATTATATATTTTTTTCTCATTTATAACTATAAGAAGCTTGTACTGCCTAATAATTAGCTAAAATTAATCTTTTAAAAAAATAAAATCTTTTATTTCCTTCAGTCCAGTAACTTTCAGTGAAGCAATTTCAAGAATTATCAGAAGTTTAATTTAGTCCTCATGTATACTTTCTTCTCTCAAATACAATAAATAAAAAACAAAACCAACATTTAAAATTATGTAGTAGCTCCCCATGGACTCAACTGTGTCCCCCACTAAATCCAGATGTTGAAGCCCTGACCCCCAATCTCAAGGTACTTGGGAGGTGAGAGGGTCAGGTTTAAAGTCATGAGGGTGGGGCCCTCACGGTGGATTAGCGGCCTTCTAAGGGAACCAGAGAGTTCTCTCTGCTACAACTCCAACTTCCAGGCTCCAGAACCGTGAGAAAATAGTCTGAGCCACTTAACCTCTGGTTTTTGGTTATAGCAGCTGGGGGCAAGGGGCCACGGTGTCCTTGATAACGAGATGAACGTGTGCTCCCAAATTAAATGTCCAGTACATCTTGTTGAATGATTACCGGGATGCCCAACAAGCTTATTGTCCTCCCCGCCCCCCCCTTTTAAGATTGATTTTCTTCTTTTTTTTTCTTTCTTTTCTTTTTCTTTTTTCTTTTTTCTTTCTTTCTTTCTTTCTTTTTTCTTTTCTTTCTTTCTTTCTTTCTTTCTTTCTTTCTTTCTTCTTTTCTTTCTTTCTTTCTTCTTTTTCCCTCCCTCCCTCCCTTCTCTCTCTCTCTCTCTCTCTCTCAGACATAGAGAGAGAGAGGCAGAGACACAGGCAGAGGGAGAAGCAGGTTCCATGCAGGGAGCCCGACGCGGGACTCGATTCTGTGACTCCTTTTCTTTTTTAAAGATATTAAAAACAGGTTATTTTTCTCAAAAGAGTACGTTATGCCAAGTAAAATAAGGTCAAGATTTGCAGTAACTTGTGCCCTACAGAAACTGGAACGCGTGAACCTGCTCCTGGAGCACAGTTAATTGGAACAAATGGAAATGACTTAAATATGGATATGATCTCCTGCCAAAGGGACTTCAATCACAAAACCCAATTCTGCCAGAATTTAACGACTCTAAGTGGCAAACTCAGTTTCAACGGCAAGAACGCCGTCTTCACTCTACTTGGAGGGACACGGAGGAGTCGCCTTTAGCCGCGTAAGCCGGGAGGGTCCGGGAACCGTGTTCTCCTCGGGCCCCCCGGCCCGCAAAGGCGTCTGGGTAAGGCGGCAGCACGCGCCCTCAGGCTCGCTCAGCCCGCGAGGTCGCCCTTAACGAACCGACACCAGCCCGTCGGTTCTAAATTAAAAAAAGAAAGAAAGAAAGAAAAAAGGGATCCCTGGGTGGCGCAGCGGTTTGGCGCCTGCCTTTGGCCCAGGGCGCGATCCTGGAGACCGGGGATCGAATCCCACTTCGGGCTCCCGGTGCATGGAGCCTGCTTCTCCCTCTCTGCCTGTGTCTCTGCCTCTCTGTGACTATCATAAATAAATAAAAATTTAAAAAATAAAATACAATATTATTTAAAAAAAAGTCTCTAGCCATTTCAAATTACTCCTGATTTTAAAAAAATATTTAAAAAAAATTTTTTTTGAAGAAAAGGGGAGGAGGGAGGTAGTCATTTTGAAAAAAATTCTCTGAGAAAAGCAGGAAAAGAAAAAAATCACCCCGAGCCCCGCGCGCGCGGGCGTGAAATCGGGGCCTCGGGGCGGTTCTCCCCGAGTTCGCGCCCGACTGGCCGCGGGCTGAGGGAACGTCCATTATTCCCGCAAAGCGGGACGCGCGCCTCACGCCAAGAGACGGTTTAAAAACCAGGTTTTTAAAATCACAGCCGTGACACTAATTCTGTGTGGAAACGAGTCATTCAGGGCTCATGGAGCTACACGTCGGTGACTAAACAGACCTCAAAGCACAGAAACGCCCGGTTCTGAGGCGGCGGCGGCGGTCACGTCCCACGGACCCAGCGCGGGGGCTCGCGGCCGCCGCCGTCAGGAACGGAAGGAATATTTCGTGAGGAAAAAAATGTCCAAATTTGGCCAAACTTGAAGGCGCGGCGACCGCGGCCCGTTTGTCACACGGACGCCGCACCCGGCCCGGGAACAAAGCGGCCGCCGGGCTCCCGGGCGGAGGGCGCGGCCGTGCTCGGCCCCGGGCCCGGTCACCGGGCGACCCCCCGTGAGCCCCGCGCCCCCGCCGCCAGGTGGGCACCGGCCGGACCGCGCCCCCGTGACCCCCCTGACTCCCGCGCCGCGGGCCGCCCCCGCCCGGCCCCCACCTGCTGGTCGCACTCGGGGCACGACTTGGTGGCCATCTTCACTTTCTTGGCTCGACTCGCAGACATGCTCCCCTCCTGCAAGGCGGCGGCGGCGGCCCGGGCTCCTCCCCTCCGGCCTCCGCGTCCCAGCCTCCACCCGCCCGCTCCCCGCGGCCCGGACCGAGGCTCAGGCAGGGGCGCGCGCGTGCGCGGAGCCTGCGTGCCGGGGGGCGGGGCGCGGCGTGGGCCTGCGCAGCCACGCCCCCTCCCGGCCGGCGGACGGCGCGGGGGCGGGGCCTGGGCGGGGCGCGGCCGGAACGAGCGTAGGGCCGGACCAACGAACGCGCGGGTGGGCGGGGAGAGGCGCTGGACGCGCCCCCGGGGGCGGGGCCTAGCGACGGGGTGGGCGGGTCAGCGCCGAGCGCAGGTGGGGGCCTGGCCTGGACCTCCTAGCGCGCGGAGGTGAGCGGCTCGGGCCCGACGGGATGGGCGGACACCTGCCCGGGCTCGGCGCCGAGACCTGGGTCCGCCGTGAAGTCCGTACTCACTAGGCGAGTGTGGCCCGTGGCCGGACTAGATTACAGCAGAGCTGGGCTGCTGACGGCAGTAATTGGTGGACTGTTTGGAATTTTATATCAAAATGTACAATCCTCTTGGCCTTTGACCTAGCCTTATCACCTAGCACTCTGCCCCTAAGAATCGGTGGAAGAGGTATTTTCCACCTGTACTCAAATCCATTTGTGCAAAGATGCTGCACTCACCTAGCACCCCTGCCCCTAAGAATCACTGGAAAAGGTATTTTCCACCTGTACTCAAATCCATTTGTGCAAAGATGCTGCACTCACCCAGTGCCTCTGCCCCTTAGAATCACTGGAAAAGGTATTTTCCACCTGTACTCAAATCCATTTGTGCAAAGATGCTGCACTCACCCAGCGCCTCTGCCCCTAAGAATCACTGGAAAAGGTATTTTCCACCTGTACTCAAATCCATTTGTGCAAAGATGCTGCACTTTATGGCACTGCTTTTCAGAGCAAAATCAGAAACAGCCCAGGTGTCCCAACAACAAACTGCTTGAGCAAATTAAGGTGTGCATACAATATCGCCGCAGAGCAATGTGAAGGGATACAGTGATCCCCCACATTGTGTTCATTGGAAAACCTTAAGATTGCGCAAAAATATGAGAATATATTTGTACTTGCATATGCATTAAGACACTGGAGACAAGGAACTGCGGGACAAGGACAGGAGGGAGACTTATTTTTCATTCATATCCTATTGTAGTATTTGATTTTTCTACTACGTCAACCTAGTGTGGCCTTTCACCCATAAAGGGAAAAGGATTTGAACACGACTGTCGAGGTACCAAGTAAGCCAGGTGACCCGCTGTTGAGGGAATTAGTCCTAGAAAGCTTTCTGGAAAAGTCACTGAAGCTGAATCCCCAAGGATGTCAAGGGGAGGTCTCATCAAAAGTGAAGACCTACCAGGCAGACGGCACTGTCTGGTCAGCAATTTGGTGTTGGGGGAACGCCAGGTCCAGGGCAAAGAGTTAAGGCTGGGGAGGTGGGCCATATCCAGTTATGCAGGGTCTTTGCTACCACCGGGAGAAGTTCAGATTTCATCTTGAGGGCAATGGGGCTATAAGGGTTTTAGGTTGCAGAGTAATAGGATTCGATTTGAATTTGAGAATGATTGGTCTAGCAAGATGCCCCAGGTATCAGACATGAGGAAAGAAAGGTCAGTGAAGGAGAGGGGAGAGATTAAAAAAATATATATGGAGGCCATAACGTAAGGCCTCATAGTAAAACTTGAGGATCAGGGATATTTTCAGGATGACTCTGAAGTTTCTACTGCAAGGACCGGAGGAAGAGGAGTAGCCGTGGAACACAGTGCTACCATTTTCTGAGAATGACATAGGGCACAAATCTGCAATCCAGGCCCTGAGGAGTTTTCTGAGAGTTTCATTTGAGTAGGTCCTTTTTCTGGAAATCTCCTCAAAAGGCCACTTGGCTGGGGTCGGCGATAAGGGAGAGGTCTTTAACTTAATGGTTAAGGAGACTGAGAGTTGGCTGACGAACTCCACCTGGGTTCCCCCCTTCTCTCTGGCTGCCTTCTAGCTAACAGGGCTCTTGTGGCATTACCTCTGGCCAATGACATATAAACCAGGCTGCTGGGTGGGATTTTTCGGAAGGGTTTTGAGTTCCTGGTAAAAATGAACAGATTCATGTCCTTTGCCTTTCACACTGTTTCTTACTCTCTGTGGAGCATGAACGTGAGACCCTGAAGGTACAGAAGCCACCTTCTGACAGGAGACCAGGAGGAGGTTATCTATTGTTTTTTTTTTTTTTTTGAGGTTATCTATTGTTATGTAACAAATGACTTCACAACTTGGTGGCTTAAAACAACAAACATTTATTACCTTTGTTTCTGTGGGCCAGGAATCCAGGTGTGGTTCTGCAATCTCCTCTGATGCTCAGCTAGGGGGGGAATCTCTTTCTAAGCTCACTCTGGATCGTTGGCAGGCCTCTCTGTCCCTCATCACCTCATCTCTTAACAACATGGCAACTGTGGGGGGCCTCACAATATGGCATTTTGGCTTTCCCCAGAAAAAAGAATGAGAAAGGATGTGCATGACAGAAGCCACATTCTTTTTATAACTTAATCTCAGGGGCACCTGGGTGGTTCAGCGAGTGAGCGAGCGTCTGCCTTCGGCCCAGGGCGTGACCCCGGGGTCTTGGGATCGAGTCCCACGTCAGGTTCCCTGCGTGGAGCCTGCTTCTCCCTCTGCCTGTGTCTCTGCCTGTGTCTCTGGGTCTCTCATGAATAAATAAAATCTTAAAAAACATTTTATGGCTTAATCTCAGAAGTGGCATCCCATTACTTCTGTTTTCTATTAGATGCTAGGGCCGCCTAAGTGGCTCAGGCAGCTGAGCGACCAACTCTTGAGTATGGCTTAGGTCATGATCTCAGGGTTCTGGGATCGAGCTCCGGGTCCCAGCTCCATGCTCAGTGGGTAGTCTGCTTGAACATTTCCGTCTCTCTCTCCCTCTGCCCCTACTCACCCCCTTGCATGCACACGCGAGCTCTCTCTCTCAAATAAATGAATCTTACTTAAAAAAAAAAAAAAAGCTAGTCACTAAGTCCAGCCCACACTCAATGAGAGGAGAGCACACAAGGGCAAGAATACCAAGAAGCAGGCTGCCTACCTCAGATGCCACACATGGAACCATGATCAATCCACTAAGGATGAACAAAAAGCTAGAAAGCACCTGGGACTTACTGCATCGTTAAGTACCTACCCCAGTCATGGCCTGTCTCCCTAGATTCCTTATAATGTAAAAGAGGGAAAACAGCTCAAAATGAGATACAGCCCCACCCCCATGAGAATAGATAAAAATACCATCAGATGTTAGTGAAGGGGGGGCGTATAAAATGGTGCAATCACTTTGGAAAAAGGCCTAGGAAAACTAAATATACACATAGCCTGTGACCCAGTATTTCCAATCTTAGGTATCCGTCCAAGAGAAATGAAAATATATGTCCACAAAAAGACTTGTGCAAGAATATTCATAATAGCTTTATTTATAATAGGCTCAAACTGTGGGGAAAAAACACACAAATGTATCAAACAGGTAAACAGATAAATTGTTATATTCATTTCATGGAATACTAATAAGCTTTTAAAAGGAATAAAATGTTGATACAGCACAATGAATTAATTTAAGAACATTATGCTTAGTAGAAGAAGTCTTACACAAAAGAGCACATACTGTACAATTCCATTTATGTTAGTTCTAGAACAGGCAAAACGATTCCATGGTAGAAAAAAATCAGAGCAGTGTTTGCTTCCAGCAGGTAAGAGTAGGGATAAAATGAAAAGGTATGAGAGAACTTTCTGGGCTGATAGTAATAGTCTGCACCTTCAGAGGTGTTTGTGTTACACAAATGTTTGCATTTATCAAAACATACAGTCAAGATTTGGGCATTCATCAAATTTCAATTTATAAGAACAAGAACTGTAAGCCAACACGGAAGTCTAGGTAATGACATGGCTGCTAAAGCGCTTAGGGTGAAATGAGCTAATATCTGCTACTTTGTATTGAAATGCACTTAAAAAAAAGGATAGCTACAGGAGTAGGGAAGTGATAAAGTCTTGTAAAATGTTAATGGTATGCTTTAGGCAGTTGGCATACAGGTGTTCACTGTAAAATTCAGGTATTTTTTATGTTTGAAAATTTTAATAAATTACAGTAAAGAAAACCTACTTAGGTTTTCAATTATTTGCTATCAACATATTCCCGACTTATACTGATACCAAAACAAGGGCTTTCTACAAAGTGGCTGAGACTGGCTCTGACACTTATTCATTCATTTAACATTTACTAGGTACCTACCATGTGCTGGATTTTGCAGTCTTCAGGGGGTATAATCTTGGGAACCAAAAACTCCCTGCACGCCTGGGTGGCTCAGTGGTTCAGCATCTGCCTTCAGCTCAGGTTGTGACCCGAGGGTCCTGGGATCGAGTCCCCCACTGGGCTCCCCATAGGGAGCCTGCTTCTCCCTCTGCCTGTGTCTCTAATGAATAAATAAATAAAATCTTAAAAAAAATCTCTGCTATTGTGAATTTTATAATCTAGTAGAGAAGAGGACACATATGATCACACAAACATGTAACAACTGTGATCACAGTTACGAAGGAACCATACTGGGGCCCTAAGGCCCCTGACAAGGGGACCTGACCTATAGTGGGGTGGGGTAATCATGTAAGACATCCTGCAGGAAATGTGCGTGATGGGGAGAGCTAATGAGGTGAAGAGCCATGGTAGCACGGACGGAGTAGCTGGAGTCAAAGGAAGTGAATGGAGGCTACTGTGGCCAAAGCACCAACAGAAAGAGGAAGAGAGCCCACCATCCTGACAGGTCCCGGAAGGGTCTGCTTTCCCCTGGCTTCTCTCCCACTTCACCTGAGGTCTGTCATGTGGGGGCTGTAGATGCTCTAGGCTCACTGTAAGCAAGGAGACCAGGCAGGAGCTTCTTTAGTAACAGCCACTATGGACATAATAAACCAAACATCAAAACCACTTTTTAAAATGTTTTTCTTTGTTGTTGTTGTTTTTAAGTAAACCCCCCACAACACGGGGCTCTAACCTGTGACCCCCAGATCAAGAGTTGCATGTTTCACTAAGCCAGGTGCCCTCCAATGTCACTTCTTACTCCCCTGTAATCAGGACCCAAGCTACCTCAGGGATGGGGAGATGGGATGTAGCAACCTCCACCTTCACTCCTTCCCTTCTTTTGACAACCAACCAAGGAAGTTTCGAAAGCTTTCTTTTCTGGGAAAGGAAAATAAGAGCAGTTAGGACACTTGGCAGCCCTTTGTGTGTATAAAATTTCTTATTTTTCGGGGATCCCTGGGTGGCTCAGCGGTTTAGCGCCTGTGTTTGGCTCAGGGCGCGATCCTGGAGTCCCGTGTCGGGTTCCCGGCAAGGAGCCTGCTTCTTCCTCCTCCTGTGTTTCTGCCTCTCTCTCTCTCTCTATCATAAATAAGTAAATCTTTAAAAAATTTTTTCTCTTCTTGGAAATCTAATATAGCTCCTAAATAGTTATGAATTTTAAGCTATAGTTTCTACTTTTCCAAAGCAATGGAGCTATGATCATCATGATTCCATGTTGATGCTGTTGACAACATTTATATTTCACATTTTCAAAAAGGAATGATTTTTAAAAAGATACAAATAATTGCCATGGGGCGCCTGGCTGGCTCAGACAGTGGAGTGAGCAACTCTTGATCTCAGGTTGTTAATTCAAGGCCCGTGTTGGGTGTAGAGATTACTTAAAAGTAAAATCTTAGGGACGCCTGGGTGGCTCAGTGGTTAAGTGTCTGCCTTCAGCCCAGGGCGTGATCCTGGAGACCGAGGATCGAGTCCCACATCGGGCTCCCTGCATGCAGCCTGCTTCTCCCTCTGCCTGTCTCTCTGTGTGTCTCATGAATAAGGAAAATTGTTAAAAAAAAAAAAAAAAGAAAAAAAGAAAAATCGTTAAAAAAAAAAAAAAGTAAAGACAAAGAAAATGAGAAGTCTCATCTTTGTCCTGAAAGGGAGCTTTTCTTTGGTTCCTGTGGGACCAATGATACACTGGGGCGGGGGGCACTTACTGCAGAAAAGCCACAGGCTCAGAGTGACTGAACAAGTCAGCCTCCTTACAGCTGCGTACCTCCGGACGGTCCAGGCCATGCACCAGCCTTCACTGAGACTGAACTCAGCCATGTGGCTGGCCCCGCACACAGAGGGGCCTCCAAGGTGTCCCCTACACCTGACTTTGCCTTTTCTGCTTCTACTTTTCATGGTATTAAATAATATTTATTGGGCAGCTACTCTGTGCCTGTGCTTTATATGAACTGTCCTTCTTCCTCCCCAAGCCCTGCAAGGTGGTTTCATGAACTTTATCTTAGTTAAGTAAAGGAAGGCTCGGGGAGGGGGTATCAGTCAGCAATCTTTCTTTTGCTAACATGGAAAGCCAAGCTCTGCAAAAACGGCTTACGCAGAAAGGGTAATGACTGCCTCACATGAACCAAATGCACTAATGGTTCGGGCCCAGCTCAGTCACAGGAGCCACAGGATCTGCCGTTCTCACTGCTGCTCAAGTCTGCCCCCTTGTTGGGCCTGGTGAGAGGGACTGCTGGGAGAGCTCATGGCCCGTAGCTGCTCCTTTCCCTGTCCTGCCACAGGTCACTGCTGCTTCTTGGAAGAAACCACCCATCAGGCTGACCTGGGCCATCCACTGACTGCGTCAGGCCAGCACGCTGTCCAGCCCTGGGGGTCTGACAGGGGTCTGAAAACTGCGGGAAGGGTGGGCGGTCATGAGGCAGCTCCTCCCCACCAGGGACAGACCAGGGAACTCAGGCCACTGCCCCTCTCCAAGGCCATCAGGCCTACCTTGGGCCTTTCTCCTGGTCCTTCCCACACGTCTGGTTGTAGCCTTGTTCCCGTATAATCAGAGCTCAGCGTTGGCCCTCGCTCTCTGGATGAGGCAGCCGTTGGGCAGGAGCCGCAGAAACACTGCTGAGAGTCCCTGACGACCCGGGGACGGGGCAGGAAGGCGAGCAGATGGCCCAGAGCAGGCTGGGTGGCCAGGCCCTCTGCTCACGAAGCCCACGTTGCAGCACCAGGCTGCCTCCGTCCAAAGGAAGGGACATCTCTTCAGACACGCATCCCATGGTCTTTCATTCTTCAGCTCAGTCAATTCTGCTTTAGGACATTTCTGTCCATCTTTCCCTCCATTCCTCCCCCGGGTCTCTCCCTCCAGTTAAGATCCATCCAGGACGTCCTTGGCGCCCTGAGCTCCTAGGATTCCTCGGCCCTCCTTCACAGAACAGCCGTCGCGGATGGTCAGGAGGAGAGGGACGGGAAGAGGAGCATCCCAGGGTCTCTACCCCAACCTAATCCCCGGATGCCATGAGGAATAACTGCCAGCGAGCTACAGAATCATAAAGAGGCCACTAATTATGGTCTCCGGTAGGTCACTGACATTTAAAAAAAAAAAAAAAAAAAACAATCAGCGTGGGAACCACATGAAAGAAGGGACCGGCTCCGGGCGACAGAACAGGGATCATCCTCCAAAAGCACCACTGTGCCCCATCTCCTGTGTACACGGCTTTTGGTATTAGAGACATGCTTTCATTTCTTTATTTAAAAAGTATTTTCCGAGAGCCTGAGAGCTTTTGACGAAGTTGCTCATCTCCCTGAAGCCCGCTACAGCCCCCTACCCAGATCTTCGCATGTCTGAGCCCTAAGCATCGTTCACAAACACACACACTCTGGGTAGATCCTCATTCCTCCAGGGAAGAAGCCCGAAACTCAGGGGCAGCTCGTAATTTTCCAGAACCTTAGGTACCTGTAGGTCTTCATGTTCTGCCAGAGTCTGGGAAGCTATTAAGTTGAGAAATATGAAAGTGGCTTTACGTAAAAATGAAAATGTTGTATTTTTCAGAAAAAGAAGTTCTTTTCGAGCAAAATACGCAGTTAGCACTCACTACTTTCCCCCAACGATAAATTTCTCCAAATATTACATATTTATAAAATTCAGCATTGTTAAAATTTATTCAAATCCTTCAATTACTGTTGTCTATTGGAGAATGTTCTGTTTCTTGGAGTTCCAAATGGTAAAAGAGGTAGTAATCTGTTGAAAAAAGGTCAGGTGAGTGTGATGGATTTGGCAAAAGTCCTTGGCCCAATGCAGTTACTCCCATTGGTGGTCTGGGGTTTCAGTGGTCAAATGATGGAAAAGTACAGGTCCCTCCATACCTGCTCACCAATGCAGCGCTTTTAGACCCATTTTTGACAAATAGTTTCAACTTCTTGACAAAAAGATGCTACTATTAGTTTTGTCTGAGTCAAAAGCAATGAAATACTCTCTTGGTGGACCACCATAGAGTTACCAGAACCTTTTTTTGATTGCAGTGATGGTTTTAACACGTTTGGAAACTACATCAACATCCAACCATTGTCCAGACCACTATCATTTTTTTTTGGTCAAAGCTTAAGATTTCTCCAAAATAGGTCTCTGCTCTTTCAAATCCCAAGGTAAGAGCACACCTGTAATTATCTCCGTTTATGATCATCCGTCAGTTGGTGTTACCTACCCACTTGTCCAACTTTTTCACCTTTCCTATTGCAGCCAGGTGTCGAGAAATTGTTGTAGCAGAAACTCCTAAGTCTGCCGCAAGGCCTCGAATTGCTGTTTTGGGGTTAGCTTCCACCATGGCTCTCAGTTGATCTTCATTTAAAACAGATTTGGGTCTCCCTCGAGGCTCATTTTTCAGACTCAGATCCCCAGAACGAAATTTTTCAAACCACCACCGGATAGTCCTCTCACTAACAGAGCCTTTTCCAAAGACAGAATTGATGTTTCTACTTGCTGTGGCTGCACTATGTCCTAGTTTAAATTCATATAAAAATAGTATTCGCAAATCTTTCAAAGACGGGGCACTGTTCACTTCTGTGGAGGAAACAAACAATAAAGACTCAGCCATCAAAGGCCATAAATAATATCATCAGGAATACTACACAACGCAACTGAAAATAGACCTAACATCAAGTTAATCAATCATGATCAATCAAGCTTTGACTTGTCAAATCTCAGCAATTTCATCTGGAGGATGCATGTTTTTATCGCTGTTCTCCTGCCAACAGCTTCCAGCAGGCAGATGACTGTAAGTAGGAATACAATTTCCAGTAATCTGATAAGCACTGCCATGAAAGAAATGCTTTTGAACTAAAATAGGAGTTGTGCTCTTACGTCTAGGAACTTAATGCCTGCCACACAGTATTTCCAGTGCTATCAGATTAAGGTCTCAGATCCATCTAATGCTTGGGGGAAAAAATCCTCCCATAATGGGTTGATAAATAATTGCTTCCAATGTTTTCTGACAAAAGTATTTGTAGATCTTCCTCTTCCCTGCTTCATATGATCTGAATGACTGCCACTTCACAAGTTCTTTATGTTTTCTAGATCCTTATTTACTATGGAATTTTTCTTATTTTGCTTATTTCACTTTCTTGGGCTTCATAGTTAATTTTGGTGTAAATGAATAAAAATGATATTTCAGATATATGAAAGAACTGTTTTCCATTCTCCCCTGGTAGTCACGTATTCTAAATGGTACTAGGATCCACTGGCCACTAGACTTTTTAAAACTAAGACCATAACATACACATGCCCTAAACCTACCGAAGGGGTAGAGAAAGAAAAAAAAAAGAGGGGGAGAGAGAGATTGACTCAGCAGAATTCAAATCTAGACAATGTTTGGGAGAAATCTTGGGGTATGAAGAGGGGAGTTCTTCTTTTCAGCAGCTTTAATTCCAGTCCCTTACAAGTACATAATCCTCCAATAGTTAACTTTTCTCCCTTTTTCTTCCCCTATGCTTCCAAGATGGTAAAGTGGAAAGGGAAAAGGTTTCTATTCCTTTCTACCATCACTTGAGTTCTAAATTATTTCAAATAAGTTGATGTCTTCCATTACAAAAGCAGAAAAAAATTCTGACCTCAATTACAATATATTGTTACCTAAAAACAAACAAAAATACATATTGCAACTGTAAGATAAATCCCTGGAAAGTGAGTAGCTTTATTTTAGACCCTAATACCCTGAGAGCAATTATCCTATTGTTCATAAATGGAATAGGAATAGGGGAGAGAGGTTTCCCATCAATATAGTAGATTTAATTAATGCAAGGAGCCACCTTTTCCACTTCAAACGTGCTAGTTGAGATATAAGTGAAAATCAAAACTTGTTTTAGTACAAAGCTAAGTCCAAAAGCAAAAGAGAATTTCCCAAATGCAAGAAAGTGAGAAAAGCTAAAAAACAAAAACAAAAACAAAACCAAACAAACAAAAAAACAAAACAAACCACAGTGGTGAAGGGACACATGAATAGAATTCGTATCTCAAACTACAAATAATGGAACAATCTGAAAGAGACATTATAAGACAAGTTACAAAAAGACATTTTAAATCATGCCTTTAATGTTCAAAGAGAAAACAGAAATAGATTTCAATAAACAAGAACGGATCATTGTAAAAAAAAAAAACAAACACCTCCCACATACTTGTCACATCTCCTTTGTTTCCTCTAATCTCTGAGAATGCCTTGGTCTTCCCTTATTTTCCATGCCCTTGACCTTATCAAATATACCTTGTCTGGGTATGGCTGATGTTTCCTGATGACTGGACTAAGGTTATACATTTTTGGCAAGAATACACAGACATGACGTATCCTTTCTAGTGCATGGTATCATGGGTTTCAAGATGTGCATACGCTTTATTATTGTGATGTTCACCTTGATCACCGACTAAGATAAATTCTGGCAAGTTTCATCCTAGTAAAGTTATCTTTCCCTTTGTGATTAATGACGATCCTGGGGGACCATACTTTGAATCTACCTAAATTTTACTTATCCTCACATTTTCACTAATTTTACAATCAATTGGTGGATCTTGTCTGCAACAATTAATACTGTTTTGCTAATTCTTATTTTCTATTTCCCTCAATCCATCCATCCTTCCACAGGTATTAACTGGAATTCTACTATAAGTGAGAAATGTTCATTTCTCATTTTATATCTGTATCAGTATGCACTCACGGATATTTACTTTATTATTCTATGGAATATAATCCAATGATTTCATTATTTCTTTTGCTCAAAGTGCTCCAGCTTTGTCCATTTGAACCACCTTCTCCTTCTTCTTTTCTTCTTCTTCTTCTTTTTTTTTTTAGTACTTTGTTATTACCTGGCACACATCAAGATGTTCCAAGCACCTTTAGTATTTTCTGTGTCAGTCCTGGAATCAACCACTTCTCCAAGAAGTGGAGAATCATACTTAGAAATAAAAACCTGGATCCTATGTTTGTTCATTACTGCTGGGGTGTCATACCTTTTAGTCACTCTCAGTGGACACAGCTAGGAAATACATGTATAGTAACCCACCCATATACTGATATTTCAGATTCCAAACTGACCCAACAGAGTTCATTTTAGCCTTCTCCTTTCTGTATTTGTGAGAAACCCAGTTTTTGTTGTCTAAAACATTATTTACTGATTTGTTCAGTTTAAGTGCACACATATGGCAATTTTGGAATTGCTAATTTATGCCCCTGTGACAAATATATTTACTGACTACATTACAGCATTAATCTGCAGTTCTTTTTTATCTTCACCATTACAGCATCCAATCAAGAGGTTATTTTCCAAAACAACTTGGAATAAAGTTTTCTTCCCCATCCCCTTTAATGTCACTCCTTCCTCATTCCTGATACACAGTTCCCATCTCCCCACTGTTTTGCACCCCTTTCCCACATACCCCCCCCCCCGCAGGTTACCAATCACATCACTTTAGTTTCCAGTTTATCCTCCCAGTATTGATTTTATGCAAATGACTGATACACGTGAACTGTCTTGTATCTCTTTTTTTTTAATATTCATAATTTTCTGAGTCTTTTAAAAATTTTTTTTATTTATTCATGAGACACATAGAGAGGCAGAGACACAGGCAGAGGGAGAAGCAGGCCCCACACAGGGAGCCTGATGTGGGACTCGATCCCAGGACCCCAGAACCACGCCCTGAGCCAAAGGCAGGCGTCCCTATCTCCTTCTTTCTTAAACAAAAGTTCATACTATAGATACTCCTGTGCTTTACCTTTGTCACTTAACAGTATATTATCTGAGAAACACTGTATCAGTTGATACAAATCATTCTCATCCTTTTGTTTTTTTTTTTTTTTAAGTAGTTCCATTACTCCACTAAATGGATACTTTGCTTTGTGTGGGCATTTAGACTGTTTCCAATACTTTGCAATTAATTGCATTACATTGCTGTAGTGAATTTCTTGTGCATATGTATTTTTGTATCGTTGGAGGTATATCTTAATGGTAAAAACCCAGAAATGGTCTTGCTGGGTCAAAAAGTAAATCAAAACATACGTAGTATTTTTAGATATTGCCAAATTTCCCTTTGGAAGGGTTATGAAAATTCATATTCGTACCAGCGATGTAGGAGTGCCCATTTCTCCACAGCTTTACCAAAAAAGTATACTGTCATATTTAAAAATTTTTGCTCTTGGTAGGTATTATTTTAATTTGCAGTTCTCTAATTATGAGTGAACCTGAACTTTTTTCATATATTTCAGGACATTACTATGTCTTATTTTTTTGTGTGTGAGTTGTCTCTTCATATCGGATTCCCATTTTTATATCAGGTTTTTAGAACTTCGTCCCTGAAATATGTTGTTTTGTTTTGAAACCGTAAGTCTCACAACCACTATTTATTGCCAAGGTGAACTCTGATCTTCCTGAGGGACTTATCAATAGGATTTCTGGTAGCAAGTATGAGCACCAGAGGGAGCACCCAAGGGCCTCCAAAACTTTTGGACTCACTGAGATGGGGATCAATGACCTCCAGCAGGGTTTGGTCATATTGGATGAAGACATCTTAGCTCCTGCTTAGAAGCCTCATCCACGTATTTCTGGACCCCAGAGCTTTGAAGAACTGTACTAATCTGGGCCATGTGACCACTACCCTTCACACAGACTCAGAGGTCTACTCCAGGAAATCATTCCTTGCCCAGAACCAGAACAGGTTCTAGTAGCTTGTACTGCAGTGTGCACTGCGAGATCATCTCTGGGGGCTGCCCATTCACCTGTATAAGACTGTTGCCCTGTCTGCAGTGCACCACACCTGGGGCCATCATTTTGTGTCTAAGGACCAGAATGCAGTGGGCCCTTGGACTGCATGGCCGACAATGTAGACAAGAGACCTCCACCACGTGGTGTCACAACCAGAAAAGCTTTTATCCCTCATATGTTCTTTAAAGATTTTATTTATTTATTTATTTATTTATTTATTTATTTATTTATTTACATAGATAGAGAGCATGAGCAGGGGGAGGGGCAGAAGGAGAAGGAGAAGCAGACTCCTCACTGAGCAGGGAGCCCGATGTGGGGTTGGATCCCAGGACCCTGAGATCATGACCTAAGCCTAAGGCAGACATTTAACCAGCTGAGCCCCCCCAGGTGCCCTGTCCCTTAGATTTTAAGAGCTGTTTAAATATAAAATATATTGTTCTTTTTATGTAGTATATATTGTGAATATTTTCTCCCAGTTTCTCTTTGACAAACTTTTATTTATGGCATTTTTTTTTTGTTTCCAAGAATTTAGTGAAATTTATCTATCTTTTCCTTTTAATGCCTCTGTATTTTAAGTTACAGTTAGCAAGCCTTTTTCTACACCAAAATTACAGAGGAATTAACTCATGTGAGTGGCGGATATAAAGATGGCTCTTTTAATAATAGTGCAGGGACAAGTGGGTAGCTATTTAGGAAATGCTAAAAGTGGATCATTCACTGTTCCATGAAAAAAAAGTAGATCACTTTTCAAAAAAGTTTCCAAAAACTTTCCAAAGTTCAGCCAAGTTGTAGGGGACAAGAGCAAAAATCAGTTCTGCTTTTATACACCAGTGATGAATAATCTGAAAACTAGGAAAGCAATTCAACAGCTATCAAAAATAATAAAAATACTTAGGAATATATCTAACCAAGGAAGTAAGACTTTTATGCTGAAAACAGTGCTGAAAAAATTAAACAAGATCTAAATAAATGAAAACGCAATCATATTCATATGCAAGAAGACTTAACATTGTTAAGATGTCGATATTAGCCAAAGCAATCTAAAGATTCAACATAATCCTATCAAAAGTCTAACAGCCTTTTTTTCCACACGGAATTGCAAAGGGCCCTGAATAAGCAAAATAATCCTGAAAAAAAAAAAAAATAAAGTTAGAGAAATCACACTTCCTAACTTTGAAACTTACTACAAAGCCACAATGATTAAAAAAATATGGTATGGGCATAAGAACAAACATAAAGACCAATGGAATAGAAATCCCAGAAATAAACCCTCACACATATGGTTAATTGATTTTCAACAATGGTGTCAAGACCATTTAGTGGGAAAGGATGGTTTCTCAACAAATAGTACTGGGGAAACTATATCCAAATGCAAAAGAATGAAGTTGGACCCTAACCCACACCACATACAAAAATTGATTAAAAAAATGGATCAGAGACCTAAAGATAAAAACTAAAATTACAAAAGTCTTAAAGAGAACATTGAGGAAAATCTTCATGGCATTGGAATTTGGCAATAATGTAACGAATATGACAACAAAAGTAAAAAAAAATAGGTAAACTAAACTACATTAAAATTTAAAACTTCTAAAAAAAGATATTTAAAACTTCTGTGCAAAAGAAATAATTAATAGTGAAAAGGCAACCTACAGAATGGAATATTTAAAAACTGCCTATCTGATAAGGGGTAAATATCCAGAATATATAAAGAACTCCTACAACTCAACAACAAAATACAAATAGCCTAATTTTAAAATGAACAAAAGGACTTCAATATTTCTCCAATGAAAAATATACACATGGACAACAAGGATTTGAAAAGATGCTCAACATCATTAATCATTAGGGAAATGCAAATCAAAACCACAATGAGACATCAACTCACACCCATTAGGATGGCTACTAACAAGAGAAAATAACAAGTGTTAGCAAAGATACAGCAAAACTGGAATCCTTGGGCACAACTGGTAGGAATGGAAAATGGTGGAAGCCTCTATGGAAAACAACCATGTTGGTTTCTCAAAAAATTAAAAACAGGATTACCATATGATCCAATAATTCTACTTCTGGGAATATATCCAAAATATCTGAAAACAGAGTCTCAAAGAGGTATTTATACACCTACATTCATAGCATCATTATTCACAATGGTCAAAAAGTGGAAACAACCCAAGTGCCCATCAGCCAATAAATGCATAAACAAAACATAGTAATTGCAGACAACAGACTATTATTCATCCTTGAAAAGAAAGGAAATTCTGACACATGCTATAACATACACGAACCATGAAGACATGATGCTAAGTAAAATAACCGGTCATAAAAAAACAAAAAACAAAAAACAAATACCGTACGATTCCACTTAAATGATGTACCTAGAATAGTCATATTCCTAGAGACAGAAACAGAGGTTAGCAGGAATGAGAGTTAAGGCTATAGAATTTCAGTTTTAGGAGATGAAAAAGTTCTGGAGACTGACAGCACAAAGATGTGAATCTACTTAACACTACTGAACTATATACCTGAAAATAGTTAAGATGGTAAATTTTATATTTTTGTATTTTACCATAATTAATAAAAACCAAAGAAAAATTAGGTAAGTTTGACCTTATCAAAATTAAGAATTTTGTGCATCAAAGAACACTATCCAGAAAGTGAAAAGACAACCCACAGAATGGCAAAAAATACTTACAAATCATATTTCTGGTAAGGGATTAATACTGAAAATACATAATGAACTTCTACAGCTTACCCACCAACCAAAACAATGCAGTTAAAGATGGGCAAAGGAGTTGAATAGACATTTCTCCAAAGAAGATATACAAATGGGGGCCCTTGGGTGGCTCAGCAGTTGAGTGTCTGCTTTGGCTCAGGTCATGATCTCGGAGTCTCGGGATCGAGTCCTGTATGGTTCTCCCTGCATGGGGTCTGCTTCTCCCTCTGCCTGTGTCTCTGCCTCTCTGTGTCTCTCATGAATAAACAAATAAAATCTTAAAAAAAAAAAAAGATATACAGATGCCTATAAGCAAATGAAAAGATGCTTAACATGGTGTTTAGGGAAATGCATATCAAAACCCAGTAAGGTAAACAATTCACACCTACTTGGATGGTGATAATAATAAGAAAAAAACATTGGGGGCACCTACATGGCTCAGTCCATTATGCATCTGACTCTTGATTTCAGCTCAGGTCATGATCTCAGGGTCGTGAGATGGAGCCCCTCATCTGGCTCCCCACTGGGCATGGAGCCTGCTTCAGATTCTCTCTCTGCCCCCCCTCCCAACCTCCCCTCACCCCTGCTCATGCACTTTCCTTCTCTCCAAAAAAAAGAGGGGGGAAGTCAACAAATTTTGGTAAGAATATGAATTATTGGAACCCCTGTAACAGCACAACCACTACGGAAAACAGTTTGGGATTTCCTCAAAAGGTTAAACACAGAACTACCATATGACCCAGCAATTCTACTCCGAGGTACCTATCCAAAAGAACTGAAACCAGGGATTTGAACAGGTATCTAGACACCAATGTTCATTACAACATCCTGTTGCCCATCAGAAGACTGAATTTAAAAATGTGGTATATACATAAAATGGTAATTATTCAGACATAAAAGGTAATGAAATTTTGATTTTTTTTTTAAATTTTATTTATTTATGATAGGCACACAGTGAGAGAGAGAGAGAGGCAGAGACATAGGCAGAGGGAGAAGCAGGCTCCATGCACCGGGAGCCTGACGTGGGATTCGATCCCGAGTCTCCAGGATCGCGCCCTGGGCCAAAGGCAGGCGCCAAACCGCTGCGCCACCCAGGGATCCCGGTAATGAAATTTTGATAAATGCTACAAATGGATAGACCTTGAAAACATTATGCTTCCTAAAATAAGCCAGACACAGAAGGATAAATACATGATTCCACTTATATATGAGGGGCCCAGAATAGGCACATTTTCGGAGATACAAAGCAGAGGTTGCCAGGGAATGCGGGGAGATGTACGGGGGCAGGGCAGTGGGGAAGAGGAAGAGATTGTTCAGTGGGTACAGAGTTATGTCCGGGATGGTAAAAAAAAAGTTTTAAGTAAAATACCAGTGATGGATACACAGTATTGTGAATGTTTTTAATGCCACTGAATTGTACACTTATTAATGGTTAAAATGATAAATATGTTACACATATTTTACCCCAATAAAAAAAGGAAAAGGTCCATTTTACCCTAGTGATCTATGTTAGTATGTTAGTTAGTATGTCATATACTAACTTCCCATATGAATTTGGGTCTAATTCTGCACTTTTTATTCTTTTCCACTGTTCTATTTATCCCTGCCAATGCCACAAGGTTTTAATTATACAGGATTCATTGTGTGTGTGTACATATATATATAATATATACATATATATTCTTTTAATTAAGCAAGCTCTGCGTACAATGTGGGGTTTGAACTCATGACCCTGAAATCAAGAGTTGCATGCTCTACAAATTGAGAGCACCCCAGAGGCTTTATAATCGATTTCATTTTTTTTCATAATATATTTTAATGACTGATAGGGTTATTCAACCCTTACAATTTCTCTTTTTAAGTATTTTCCTGGATATTTCTAAATCAGTTTTATTGGGACACCTGAGTGGCACAGTCAGTTAAGCATTTTGGTTTTGGTGCAGGGTATGCCCTCAGGATCCTAAAATTGAGCCCTGAGTCTGCTCTGTGCTCAGCACAGACTCTGCTGGAGATTCTCTCTCCCTCTCCTTCTGCCCCTCCTGCTCCTGCTGTCTTTCTCTCTCAAATAAACAAACCTTTAAAAATAATATAACCAGTGTTATTGGGCTAGAACTCACATCCTGTACAATTTACCCATTTAAAATACAGATGGTGGCTTTTAGTACACTTGCCGGATTGTGAATCCAATTTTAGGACATTTCTCCACATCCAAAAGAAACTCTGTACCCATTAACAGTTGTCTCCTATTCTTCCCCCTCCCTTTACCAGCCCTAAACCGTTAATCTATTTACAATCTATAAATTTGGGATCCCTGGGTGGCACAGCGGTTAAGCACCGGTCTTTGGCCCAGGGCGCGATCCTGGAGACCCAGGATCGAATCCCACATCGGGCTCCCGGTGCATGGAGCCTGCTTCTCCCTCTGCCTGTGTCTCTGCCTCTCTCTCTCTGTGTGACTATCATAAATAAATAACATTTAAAAAATTTACAATCTATAAATTTGTCTATGTGGACATTTTCTATAATTGGAACCATAAAATATGTGATCTTTTGTGACTGGCTTCTTTCACATAGCACATTTCCAAGAGTGATTCATCCTGTACCACATATCAATACTTCCTTTCTTTTTACTGTCAAATAATGTTCCATCGTATGGATATATGACATTTGTTTATCATCAGTTGATGGGTATCAGGACTGTTTCCACTTTTTAGCTATTATGACTAATGCTGCTAATAACATTCACATATAAATGTTTGTGCCCACTTCTGTCTTCAACTCTCCTGAGTTTATACCTAAGAGTGGAATCGCTAGATCATATTATAACTATATTTAACCATTTGAGAAACTGGCAGATGGTTTTCAAAGTGTCTGCGCTGTTTTACATTCCTAACAGCAGGGATACGGGTTTCAACTTTTCCATTTCCTTACCAATAATTGTTATTTTCTCTTATTACTGCATCTTAGTGATCTCATGATTTTGATTTACATTTCTCTAAAGACTAATAATGTTGAACATCTTTTAGTGTACTTATTGGCCATTTATAGATCTTTTTTTGGACAAATTCCATTCATATCCTCTGCCCATTTTTAAAAATAGGTTATTTCTCTTTTTACTATTGAGGAGTAAGAGTTCTTTGTATATTAGGGATAGAAGTCCTTATCAGATATATGATTTGCAAAAAGTTTTTCCCATTTTGTGAGTTGTCTTTCTGCTTTCTTGATAATATCTGCAGCAAAATAAAAAAAGTTTTAAACTTTGCATAGCCCTATATACGTATGTGTGTATGTATGTCATTTGAGCTTTGGGTGTCATATTTAAGAAAACATTGCCTAACCCAAAGTAACTACGATTTACTGTTTTCATCTAGGAGTTTTATAGCTTTGTTAGCTCTTATAGTTAGGTTTATGAATTTTTAAAGATTTTATAAAAATGTATTAGAGATACAGAATCAGAGAGAGAGAGCACACAAGCCAGGGAGGAACAGAGGGAGAGGGACAAGCAGACTCCACGCTGAGCCTGATACAGGGTTTGATCTCACAATCCTGAGATCATGACCTGAGTTGAAATCAAGAGCTGGATGCTTAACCAACTGAGCCACCGAGGCGCCCCGTATTTTTAATTAATTTTTATGTATGTCGTGAGGTAGGGTCCCAACTTCATTCTTTTGCATATCTAGCATCATATCCCAATACCATTTGTTGAAAAGACTATTATTTCCCATTTAATTTCCTTAGGACCTTTACTAAAAGTCAATTGACAATTATTCTGGGTATTTTTGCATGTTTGTATTTCCACATGAACCCTAAAATCCGCTTGTCTAACTCAATGAAACAACTTGTTAGGATTTTTATTAAAATTGCATTGATTTAATAAATTAACTTGGGAGGATTAACATCTTTAGGATGTTGAATCATCATATTCAAGAGCAAGGGATGTTTTACCATTTCCTTAAATCTGCTTTAGTGTATTTTAGGAGTGTTTTATTTTATTTTATTATTATTTTTTTTAATGTGTGAAACTTCAGAGAAGTTTTTTTTTTTTTTGTATATTTTTTCATTGGAGTTTGATTTGTCAACATATAGTATAACACCCAGTGCTCAGCCCATCAAGTGCCCCCTTCAGTGCCCATCACCCAGTCACTCCACCCCCCGCCCACCTCCCCTTCCGCTTGTTCCTTTCCCAGTTAGGAATCTCTCATGTTTTGTCACCTTCACTGGTATTTCCCACTGATATTTCCCCCTTTCCTCTATAATCCCTTTCACTATTTTTTATATTATCCATATGAATGAAATCATATAATGATTTTCCTTCTCCATTTGACTTACTTCACACAGCATAATACCCTCCAGTTCCATCCACGTTGAAGCAAATGGTGGGTATTTGTCATTTCTGATGGCTGAGCCATACTCCATTGTATACAGAGACCACAGCTTCCTTATCCATCATCTGTCGATGGACACCGAGGCTCCTTCCACAGTTTGGCTTTTAGGAGTATTTTAAATTTGTTTTATGCCTTTCTTAATAAATTTATTCCTAAACATTTAATCCTTCATGTCGCTATTGTAAATGGGCTTTTCTCTAACATTATGTCCAGTTTAAGCTATTTCTATATATGAAAGCTGATTTTTGTATGTTAATTTTAAATCCTGATCCTTCACTGAATTCTTTTACTGTAGGAGTTAGTTTTATCATCGATTCTCTGGAGTCCAGTTACACTATGATCTGCAAATAGATACTGTTCTACTTGTTCTTTTTTTTTTTTTTTTTTTTAATTTTTATTTATAGTCACAGAGAGAGAGAGAGAGAGAGAGAGGCAGAGACACAGGCAGAGGGAGAAGCAGGCTCCATGCACTGGGAGCCTGATGTGGGATTCGATCCCGGGTCTCCAGGATCGCGCCCTGGGCCAAAGGCAGGCGCCAAACCGCTGCGCCACCCAGGGATCCCTCTACTTGTTCTTTTTTTTTTAAGATTTTATTCATTCATGAGAGACACAGAGAGGGGGGCGGGCAGAGACAGAAGCAGGCTCCATGCAGGAAACCTGACGTGGGACTCAATCCCGGGTCTCCAGGATCATGCCCTGGGCTGAAGGTGGCACTAAACTGCTGAGCCACCCGGGCTGCCCTCTACTTATTCTTTACCCATTTTTATGTCTCTTATTTATTTCTCTTATTTGTCTTGGCTAATTTACCTCTAACATAATGCTGAACGATAGTGAAGATAGTGAGGATGCTTGCCTTGTTCCTGACTTGAATGGAAATTCCTGTAGTGTTTCCCCATTTATATAAGATACTAGGGATGCCTGGGTAGCTCAGTGGCTGAGCATCTGCCTTTGGTTCAGGTCATGATCCCGGGGTCCTGGGATTGAGTCCCACGTTGGGCTCCCTGCATGGAGCCTGTTTCTCCCCCTGCCTGTGTCTCTGCCTCTCTGTGTCTCGAATGAATGAATGAATGAATAAATAGATAGCTATAAATAGCTTTATTTATAGATAGAATAAATAGCTTTAATGCTAAGATTTTATAGATAGAATAAATAGCTTTAATACTAAGATATATACTTCATCAAATTAAAAAAGTATTCTTCAAATCCTATTTTCTTGAGTTTCTCTATCATGGATGGGTACTTAATTTTGTCAAAGGTTTTCTCAGTATCTACAGAAATTACCTTATTATTTTTTCTTTATATTTATTAACATGATATATGATACTAATAGGTTTTCTTATATTGTACCAATCCTGCATTCCTGGAATAAATCCTGCCTTAGAATCTCTGCCTCTTTTCTCTCTGCCTATAATTTGCTTTCCCTAGTTTTCATGTCTAGCCCCTTCAGCTATTCAGACCTTATAAAATATCTCCTCCTCAGAGATGCATTCCCTGGACCACTCAATCAAGAGTAGCCTTCCAGTTAACCTCTAGGGCAGTACCCTATTCTAATTTCCTACCTAGCACTTATCATGAGCTGGTATTTTCCCCACATATCCCATATGTATATTCCTATGCGCACACCTTCAACCACTATGACGGTACTAAAGCTGTCTTAGAAGTAGATTACTGTATGCCCAAGATATATAGTACCTGGCATATGTTAGGCACTTAATAATTGTTTGTAATAAATCTTCTACCATTTTGGATTCACTACTGTTATGTGATTTTATTACAGGAAAAAACTAGGAGTAACAAAAACCCACCTCTGAATACACTTATGGTATAAATCTAGATTTCTCAACTTTAAAGAGAAAGCAAAAACTCAAACAAGGGTATGCCTGGGTGGCTCAGCAGTTTAGCGCCTGCATTTGGCTGAAGGCATGATCATGGAGTCCTGGGATCGAGTCCCACATCGGGCTCCCTGCGTGGAGCCTGCTTCTCCCTCTGCCTGTGTCTCTGCCTCTCTCTCTGTGTCTCTCAGGAATAAATATATAAAATCTCTTAAAAAAAATAAAAATTCAAACAAAATTGAAGTGCACATTTTTTTAGATAGTCTAAATCAGCGAATCAAAAAAAATTACTAGTACTTTAAAAAACTAATACCGGGTGGCTCAGCGGTTTAGTGCTGCCTTCAGCCCATGGTGTGATCCTGGAGACCCGGGATCAAGACCCACGTCAGGCTCCCTACATGGAGCCTGCTCCCTTCTCTGCCTGTGTCTCTGCCTCTCTCTGTGTGTGTCTCTCATGAATAAATAAATAAAATCTTAAAAGAAAATCAATGTAAATGACTAATTGTGCCTAATAGAAACCAAAGACATACTTCAATAGACTTTAGTATTACAATTCTCCCAGCCAAAAAGAAAAGAAAAACCTCACAAAAATTAATTTTAACTTTATATAATGGAAACCATAAAAGACAGAAAAGTGATAAACTCTCTCAATTTCTCAATTACCTGTAAAAGGTGATGATTTTTCTGAGTGTTTTACTTTTAGAAGTTTCCTATTAATAAATACGTAACCACAGGGACAAGATTTACATGCAACAGGAACCTGGAGGGGGGGAAAAAGGAAAAAAAAATGTTACTATTTTACTATTTACTGAACTTCTAAAATGTTTATGTGGTCTCTTCAACTCAACAACAAGTTACTTGAAGGTAGAGATTATTTTAATTTAAACTCCACATCTTGGGCAGCCCTGGTGGCACAGCGGTTTGGCGCCGCCTGCGGCCTGGGGTGTGATCCTGGAAACCCAGGGTTGAATCCCACGTCGGGCTTCCTGCATGGAGCCTGCTTCTCCCTCTGCCTGTGTCTCTGCCTCTCTCTCTCTGTGTCTATGAATAAATAAATAAAATCTTAAAAAAAAAATAAACTCCACATCTTCATAAAAACGATTTGAGATAGGAAATCATACCCCTCCCACTCTCCTAGTCCTTTACAGCACCATGCATATGGTAAATATTTAATAACACTGATGTAAGCGGCTACAGGAAGTATGTCAAGTAAAAAACTATTTCCTAAAATGTCAGTCTCAGAATAGTTACAATGTGGGTTAGACTAGAAAAAAAGGTTAGGAAATTATTACATTAGTCCCAGGATGAGAGGCTGTTGTCCTGTTCTGGGATGCTGGCAGGGGAATGCATCCCTCCCCGCCCCCCCAAAAAAACCAAACAATATATTTGACAGACATTTTAAAGGGAGAAAGAAATAAGTCTTGGACACAAATTCATTACTAATCATAAAATAGAACTAAAAACTTGTAATTTAGGGGATCCCTGGGTGGCTCAGTGGTTTAGCGTCGCCTTCAGCCCCGGGCCTGATCTTGGGGTCCCGGGATCGAGTCTCATGTCGGGCTCCCTGCATGGAGCCTGCTTCTCCCTCTGCCTGTGTCTCTGCCTTTCTCTCTGTGTCTCTCATAAATGAGTAAATAAAATCTGTAAAAAATTAAAATAAAAACTTGTAATTTCTTTTTTAGCCCATCAGTTATTTCAGAGTACGTTGTTTAATTTCTACAAATTTTTGAAATTTCTAGTTTTCCTTTCTGTTGTTGATTTCCAACTTCATCCTGTTGTGGTTGCAAAAGATACTTTGAACGATATTGGTCTTAAAAAATGAACTTTGATTCTGACCTTATTCCATATACAAATATTTCAAGATGGACTGTAGACCTACATAAAACATTTTAAACTAGAAAACTTCTAGAAAATACTTAATAAAAAAATCTGCCTTCAAGAGTTTGAACATGAGAGAGGAAGAGGGCCAGGATCAATTACTGGAAAAGGATTATTTATTTACAATTGCCAGTTTGAGGGAGACTACAAAATAGGTGCTAGACATAGGTTCTCCCAGGCTCCTGTAGAGGAAAGACCCGGAACAGATCTCATTTGCCTGGCAGGGTTCTGTTTTCTTTTCTAAGGTCTTTACTACCTGAAGTAGTCTGTGATCTTAACAGTTTTAAGTAAAAAAATGATTATGTCATTTACCAGCTTTATTAAGTTATAATTAACATACAATAAACTATACATATTTAAAACGTACTATTGGACAGGTTTTGACAACTGTGTATGCCCATGAAACTGTCACCACCATCAGGATAGTGAATATATCCATCATCCCTAAGTTTCCTCATACACCATGTAATCTACCCTCTTACCTCTCCTTAGCATCCCCTTCAATATCCCCAAGTAGCTACTGATCAGCTTTCTGAATTTTCTAGAGTTTTATATAAACGGAATCATAAATACATGCTTTTTTTGTTTAGCTTCTTTCCCTTAGCATAATTATTTTGAGATTTGTCCATGCTTTTGAATGTAACAAGCTCATTCCTTTTATTGCTGAATATTATTCCATGTAAAGATAAACCTCAGTGTATCTGTACATGTTGACTGTTTCCAGGCTTAAGCTATTACAAATAAAGCTCCTATGAACTTTCATGGAAAAGTCTTTATATATATGTGTGTATACACACACACACACATTCTTTTTTCTTGAATAAATAGCTAAAAGTGGAAATGGCTGGATCATATGGTAGGTTTTTAAAAAAGAAAACTGCCAAACTATTTCCCAAAGTGGTTGTACCATTTTACATTCCCGCCAGCAGAGGATGAGACGTCCATTTCCTCCATATCCTTGTCAATACTCGGTATGTTCTTTTTAACTTTAGTTATTCCCATACGATCTCACTGTGGTAATACGCGTGTCCCTAATGACTAATGATGTCGGGCATTTTTCTATGAGCTTATTTGCTGTTAAGTCTACTCTGGTCAAATGTCTATTCAAATTTTTGCCTTTTAATTGTTTTTTTTTATTATTATTAAGCTTTGAGAGCTCTTTACATATTCTGGATACAAGTCTTCTATTACATACATGCTTTGCAAAGCTTGTTATTGGTTCATGTCTTTCCTTTTTCTAAACAGTGATTTTCAAAGAACAGAAGTTTAATTTTGATTAAGTCCAATTTATCATTTTCTTCTTTTATGGGTCATGCTTTTGGTGTTGCAACACCAAACAAATGCCTAACTTAAGTTCACAAAGATTTTTTAGTATTTTCTAGAAGTTTCATAGTTTAAAATTTTCCATGTAGATCTACAGCCCTTCTTGAAATATTATTTGTATATGGCACAGGTAAGAATTAAAGTTCATTTTTAAAGAATTATTTATTTGAGAGAGAGAGAGAAAGCAGGGGGGAGGGGCAGAGGAAGAAGGAGAGAGAAACTTAAGCAGATTCTACACTCAGAGCAGAGCCTGACATGGGACTCGATTTCATGACCCCACGATCATGACCTAAGCCAAAACCAAAAGTCAGATGCTTAAATGACTGTGCCACCCAGGTGCCTTAAGTTCATTTTTTAAGACAGTATATCATTCAAAGTATCTTCTCCAACCACAACAGGACCAAGTTAGAAATTAACATCAAAAAGGAAAACTAGAAAATTCAAAGCATTTTAGAAATTAAACAATATACTCTGAAATAACCAATGGATCAAAAAAGAACTCATAGGGATCCCTGGGTGGCTCAGCGGTTTAGTGCCTGCCTTTGGCCCAGAGCGCGATCCTGGAGTCCTGTGATCGAGTCCCACATCGGGCTCCCAGCATGGTGCCCGCTTCTCCCTCTGCCTGTGTCTCTGCCTCTCTCTCTTCTCTCTGTGACTATCATGAATAAATAAATTAAAAATCTTAAAAAAAAAAAAGAACTCATAAGGAAAATTAGAAAATCTTAGAGATGAATGAAAAAAAAATACAACCTACCAATCATAGGACATAGTGAAAGCGATGTTATGGAGGAAAGTTATATAGCTGTAAATGCTTACGTTAAGAAAGAAGAAAGATCTCAAATCAACAACCTAACTTTACAACTTAAGCAATTAGAAAAAGAAGAGCAAATGAAACCCAAGCCAGCATAAAGAAGGAAATAATAAAGATTAGAGATAAACAATATAGAGAATAGAGAAACAAAATCAATGAAACAAAAGTTGGGTTTTTTTGAAAAGATGAACAAAACTGACAAGGCTTTTCCTAGAGACAAAAAAAAAAAAAAAAAAAAAAAAGAGAGAGAGAGATTTAATTACAGACATACCTCATTTTATTGCACTTTGCTTTGTGCAAAGTGCTTCACAGATACTCTAGGTTTTACATATTGAAGGTTTGTGGCAATACTTCATGGAGCCAGGATATCAGCACCATTTTCCAATAGCATTTGCTCACTTCGTGTCTTTATCATATTATGGTAATTTTTGAAATACTTCTAACTCTTTCACTATTATCCTGTTATGGTGATCCATGATCTTTGATGTTAGTATTTTCATCGTTTTGGACTGCCTATACAAGACCCATACAAGACCACAAAACTTAATTAATAAATGTGTGTATCCTGAACGCTCTACCAATTGGCCATTCCCCTATCTATGTCCCTCTCCTCAGGCCTCTCTGTACCCTAAGACATGGAAATATTGACATTAGGCCAGGTAATAACCCTACAGTGGCCTTTAAGTATTCAAGTTAAAGGAAAAAAGCACACATCTCTCATTTTAAATCCAAAGCTAGAAATGAGTAAGCTTAGTAGGAAAGCCATGTCAAAAGCTAAGAAAGGCCTCTTACACCAAAGAGTCAGACAAATTATAAACACAAAGGAAAATTTCTTGAAGGAAACGGCTCACTCCAGTGAACACACGAATGATAAGAAGGTGAAACAGCCTTATAGTTAATTTGCAGAAAGTTTTAGGGGGCTGGAAAAAGATCAAACCAGCCACCACATTCCCCTAAGCCAAAGTCTAACTCAGGGCAAGGCCCTAATTCTATTCAATTCTATGAAGGCTGAGAGAGGTGAGGAAGTTGCAGAAGAAAAGTCTGGTTGCATGAAGTTGGTTTGTGAGGCTTAAGGAATGAAGCGGCCTCCATAACCTAACAGTGCAAAGTGAAGCAGCAAGTGCTGACAGAGAAGCTGCAATAAGTCACCCAGAAGACCCAGCTAAGATAACTAATGAAGGTGTCTACACTGATTAATAGTCTCAATGTAGATGAAACAGCCTTATATTTGAAGAAGATGCTACCTATGACTTTCACAGCTGGAGAGAAGTCAGTGCCTGGCCTCAAAGCTTCAAAGGACGGGCCGATTCTCTTGCAGGGGTTAATGCATCTGTGGCTTTAAGTTGAGGCCAAAGCTCATTTACCATTCCAAAGATCCTAGGGCTCCTAAGAATTATGCTAAATCTGACTATGTTCTATTAATGGGAAAACAAAACCTAGATGATAGTACATCTGTTTACAACATGGCTTATTAAATATTTTAAGCCCACTATTAAGACCTACAGTGGAGAAACAAAGGTTCCTTTCAAAATGTCACTGTTCACGGCCATGGCACCTGGTCATCCAAGAGCTCTGGCGAGGTACAATGAAGCTATGTTGTTTTCATACCTGCGAACACAACATCCATTCTGCAGTCTATGGATCAAGGAACCATTTTAAATCTTCTTATTTAAGAAATACATTTTGTAAGGCTACAGATCCCTAAATAGTGATTCCTCTGATGAATCTACACAAAATAGATTGAAAATCTCCTGGAAAGAATTCAGCATTCTGCACACTATCAAGAATAGTCATGATTCAGGGGTCTCTGGATAGCTCACTCGGTTAAGCGTCTGCCTTTGGCTCAGGTCATGGTCCCAGGGTCTTGGGATTGAGCCCTCACCAGGCTCCCTGCTCAGTGGGGGAGTCTGCTTCTCCCTCTCTCTCCCCCTCTACCACTCCCCCCTGCTTGTGCTCTCCTGCAAGTGCTCTCTCTCAAATAATAAAATCTTAAAAAAAAAAAAAAAAAAAGAACATTTGTGATTCCTGGGAAGAGGTAAAAATATCAACAGGAGTTTGGAAGAAGTTCATTCCAGACTTCATGGGTGACTCTGAGAGGTTCAGAAGTAAATACAAAATGTGACAGAGAACCAGAATCAGAAGTGGAGCCTGCAGGTGATCTGAATTGCTGCAATCTCATAATTTTAATGGATGGAGAGTTGCTTCTTATGGATGAGCAAAGAAAGTGGTTTCTCCAGATGGAATCTATCCTGGTGAAGATGCTGTGAAGACTGTTGAAATGACATCAAAGGATTTAGAATATTACATAAACTTAGTTGATAACGGAACACAGTTTGAAAGGACTGACTCCAATTTTGAAACAAGTTTTACTGCGGGTGAATGCTAACAGTATTGCATGCTGCAGAGGAACTGGGAAAGGAAGAATCAATCAACGACGGCAAACTTCACTGCTCTCTTACGTCAAGAAATCGCGAAAGTCACCCCAACCCTCAGCACCACTACCCCGATCAGTCAACAGCCGTCGACATCAAGGCAAAACCCTCCACAAGCAAAAAGATCACAACTCACTGAAGGCTCAGATGACAGCATTCTTCAGCAGTGAAGTATTTTTTAGTTACGGTATATACATTGTTCTGTTAGACACAAAGCTACTACTGCATACTGAATAGACTGATGGTGTAATACAGCTTTTATGTGCCCTGGAGAACCAGAAATTTCATTTTTGACTTGCTTTATTGCAATATTTACGTATTTCACATACTCTAGGGTGACCATAATTTTTTCACAGGGTTACATTAGTTTCAGGTGTACCACACAGTGATCCGACAATCCTATGCATGACTCGGTGCCCACCGTAAGTGTGCCCTTAATCCTGCTCACCTATTTCCCATCTCAACTGCCTCCCCTCCAGCAACCATCAGTTTGTTCTCTATAGTCTGTTTTTTGGTTTTTCTCTTTTCCTTCTTCATTTGTTTCTTAAATTCCACATGAGTGAAAGTATACAATATTTGTCTTACTCCAACTGACTTATTTTCCTTAGCATTACACTCCAGCTCCATTCATGCTGTTGCAAATGGCTAGATTTCATTCTTTTTTATGACTAATATCTCATTGTCTATATGTGCCACTTCTTTATCCATTCATTGACTGGTGGACACTTGGGCTGCTCCCACATCTTGGCCACTGTAAATACTACTGCAATAAGCACAGGGGTGCATGTACCTTTTCGAATAAGTGTTGGGTTTTTTTTGGGGGGGGGATTTTAAGGGTACTCAGTAGTGCAATCACTGGATCATAGGGTAGTTCCGTTTTTAAGTTTTGTTTTTTTTTTAAGATTTTTGAAAATTTATTCATGAGAGACACACGGAGGCAGAGACTTAGGCAGAGGGAGAAGCAGGCTCCCCATGGGGAGCCCAATGCAGGACTCGATCCCAGGACCCTGGGATCACGACCTGAGCCAAAGGCAGACGCTCAACCATGGAGCCACACAGGCATCCCCCATCTTTAAGTTTTTGAGGACCCTCCACACTGTTTTCCAAGTGGCTGTACCCATCTGAATTCCCACCAACAGTACACGAGGGTTCCCCTTTCTCCACATCCCCACCAACACTTGTTGTTTCTTGTTTTTTATTCTAGCCATTGCGACAGGTATGAGAGGATACCTCACTGTAGTTTTGATTTGCGTTCCTCTGATGATGAGTGATGTTGAGCATCTTTTCATGTGCCTGCCGGCTGGTCATCCAGATGTCTTCATTGGAGAAATGTGTTGTCTTCTACCCTCTTTTTAATTGAATTATTTGTTTTGGGGCTATTGAGTTTTATCAGTTCTTTATATATTTGGATACTAACCCTCTATCAGATATTTCATTTGCAAACATCTTTTCCCATTAAGTTATCTTATAGTTTTGTTGATTACTTCCTCTCCTATGCAGCTTTTAATTTTGATGTAGTCCCAATAGTTTATTTTTGCTTTTGTTTCCTCTGTCAGAAGACCTATCTAGAAAAATGCTGCTATGGCCAATGTCAGAGACATTACTGCTTGTGTGCTCTCTTCTAGGATCTTTATGGTTTCAGGCCTCCTATTTAGGTTATTCATCTATTTTGAGTTTTTGTGCAAGGTGTCAGAAAGTGGTCTGGTTTCATTCTTTTGCATGTAGCTGTCCCAACAGCTACTTGCTGAAGAGACTGCCTTTTTCCAACTGCATATTCTTGCCTCCAATGTTGAAGATTAATTGACCATATAATCGTCGGTTTGTTTCTGAGTTCTCTATTCTGTTCCATTGATCTGTGTCTATTTTTTTTTAAAGATTTTATTTATTTATTCATGAGAGACACAGAGAGAGGCAGAGACACAGGCAGAGGGAGAAGCAGGCTCCATGGAGGGAGCCTGACGTGGGACTCGATCCCAGAACTCTGGGATCACACCCTGAGCTGAAGGCAGATGTTCAACTATTGAGCCACCCAGGCATCCCTGTGTCTATTTTGTGCCAGTATCATAATGTTTTGATTACTACAGCTTTGTAGTCTACCTTGAAATCTAGGATTGTGATACCTCACAGTTTTGTTCTTTTCAAGATTACTTTGGCTACTTGGTCTTTTGTGGTAGAACAAATTTTGGGAATGTTTTAGCTCTGAGAAATGCTCTTGGTATTTTGATAGGGACTGCATTAAATCTGTAGATGGCTTAAGGCAGGACAGACATTTTTACAATATTGGTTCTCAGTCCATGAGCATGGAATACCTTTCCATTTGTTTGTGTCGCCTTCAATTTCTCTCATAACTGTTTTATAGTTTTCAGAGTACAGATCTTTTTTTAAAAAAAAGATTTATTTATTTATGATAGAGAGAGAGAGAGAGAGGCAGAGACACAGGAGGAGGGAGAAGCAGGCTCCATGCCGGGAGCCCGATGTGGGACTCGATCCTGGGACCCCAGGATTATGCCCTGGGCCCAGCAGGCACTAAACCGCTGAGCCACCCAGAGATCCCCGAGAGTACAGATCTTTCACACTTCCTTAGTTAAGTTTATTCCTAGATATTTTATTATTTTGGCCATTGTAAACAGACTGTTTTCTTAATTTCACTGTTTCATTAATGTATAGGAATGCAACAGAAGGGCACCTGGGTGGCAGTCTTGGTGGCGCAGCAGTTTAGTGCCGTCTGCAGCCCCGGGGTGTGATCCTGGAGACCCGGGATCGAGTCCCACGTCGGGCTCCCTGCATGGAGCCTGCTCCTCCCTCTGCCTGTGTCTCTGCCTCTGTGTCTCTCGTGAATAAATAAACAAAAATCTTAAAAAAAAAAAAAAAAACTTCATGGGATTATGACATGTCAGTAAAGGATTAACCAAAGTCCTTCCGGAGAAAATAGACTTTTGGTGAAATTCGGCACTCCGGCCTAATCAGGTAATGTTACTAGACGGTATTGCTCGCGGTAAAAATGGTCCCTTATTGGCATCTGAGCGGGAATCCGGGCACCTGGTGAGGGGCCACAGCTTCAGGCTCCCCAAGTACAGGAAGTACAAGCGGGCCTTTCCCTGCAAAACCCTGGAGGCAGCGGCTTCCCTCCTGGGCTCCGCAAAGGGGCTTCTAGGCCGTGGGCAGGCTCGTTCTCACCGCCGCGCTGCCCTCTGGGCCCACAGGGGGCGCCCGGGGCGTGAGCGCGCACCTGCGAGCGCGCGAGGCTCTTCCGAGTCCACGCAGGTTTTCCAGCTGGGCCAGGGCTGGGCCTCGGGGGCTGGCTGAGCCCTGGACCGCGCGTGGACTTGGTTCATAAAGTAGACACTAAATGTTCAAGGTAAATTCACCTTTTTGAAGCCAGACAACGACCTACCATTCACAGAGGGGGAGCCTAGAGAAACTGCGCCTTCGGAGGACAAGCGCAGGTCACCGGGTCACGCGGGGCACCGCCGAGCGCGCTGAGGTCGCCCCCTCCCGGCCTCCAGCAGGTCACTGTGTCGTCGCGGCGGGAACAAAGCGGCCGCCGGGCTCCCGGGCGGAGGGCGCGGCCGTGCTCGGCCCCGGGCCCGGTCACCGGGCGACCCCCCGTGACCCCCGCGCCCCCGCCGCCAGGTGGGCACCGGCCGGACCGCGCCCCCGTGACCCCCCTGACTCCCGCGCCGCGGGCCGCCCCCGCCCGGCCCCCACCTGCTGGTCGCACTCGGGGCACGACTTGGTGGCCATCTTCACTTTCTTGGCTCGACTCGCAGACATGCTCCCCTCCTGCAAGGCGGCGGCGGCTGCGGCGGCTGCGGCGGCTGCGGCGGCTGCGGCGGCTGCGGCGGCTGCGGCGGCGGCGGCCCGGGCTCCTCCCCTCCGGCCTCCGCGGCCCAGCCTCCACCCGCCCGCTCCCCGCGGCCCGGACCGAGGCTCAGGCGGGGGCGCGCGCGTGCGCGGAGCCTGCGTGCCGGGGGGCGGGGCGCGGCGTGGGCCTGCGCAGCCACGCCCCCTCCCGGCCGGCGGACGGCGCGGGGGCGGGGCCTGGGCGGGGCGCGGCCGGAACGAGCGTAGGGCCGGACCAACGAACGCGCGGGTGGGCGGGGCGAAGCGCTGGACGCGCCCCCGGGGGCGGGGCCTAGCGACGGGGTAGGGGGGTCTGCGCCGAGCGCAGGTGGGGGCCTGGCCTGGACCTCCTAGCGCGCGGAGGTGAGCGGCTCGGGCCCGACGGGATGGGCGGACACCTGCCCGGGCTCGGCGCCGAGACCTGGGTCCGCCGTGAAGTCCGATAGTCACCGAAGGCCGATTCTGCCGGACAAATGTGAACACCTGATGGGTTTCACACTGAACTGCTCAGAAAGGAAGGACACCAAAAAGGCTGGGAGCCTTGAAGGATGGAAGGAGGAGGGAAGACAAATGGAAAGAAAGGAGGAGGAAAAAGTTACTTACTGTTACAGCTAAAGTTGATTTTTTTTAGTTGCAGGATATGCAGACTACAATATGTTTTTTTTAAAAAAATAAAACAGTTTTAGGTTCCGAAAAATTAAGCAGAAGGTGCACAGATTTCCCACACAGAGGGCTTTCCCACGGTCAAAATCTGGCAACAGAATAATATATTTATTATGATCAGTGAACCCACATCCGCACCCATTGTCACCCAAAGCTCAGCTTACCTTCAGCTCATTCTTGGTGTCATACCTTCCACGGGTTTGGATAATGTGTAGAGATTTTAGAGATTTATAAGTGTCACCCAGAATAGTTTCACTGCCCATAAGAATCTCTCGTGTTCCGTTCTTCCCTCCTCCCCCTTCACCCTCAGCACCCACTGATGTTTTTTTTTTTTTTTCTGACTCCTTCATTTTTGCCTTTTCCAGAAGGTCATGTAGTTGGGATCCTCCAGTATGTAGATTTCTCAGATTGGCTCCTTTCACTGAGTAACATGCATGAAAGTTTGCATTGAAGTTTTCTCCATGTCCTTCCAGGGCTCCATAGCTCATTTCTTTTTCGTGCTGCATAATAATCCATCATCTGGATGCACCACAGTTTATTTTTCCCTTCACTCATTGAGGGACATCTTACCTGCTTCCGAGTTTTGGCAATTATGAATTAAGCTGATATAGACATCCACGTACAGATTTTTGTATGGACATACATTTTTAAGTCACTTGGGTAAATGCCAATAAGCACGATCACTGGATCACACACCCAGAGTGTGTTTAGTTTTGTAAGAAACTGCCGAATGGGGGCAGCCGGGTGGCTCAGTCGGTAAAGTATCTGCCTTTGGTTCAGGTTATGATCCCAGGGTCCTGGGGTCCAGGCCCATGTTGGCCTCCCTGCTCAGTGAAGGATCTGCTCTTCCTCTCCCTCTGCCCACCCACCCATTTGTGTGCTCACTCATGCTTGCTGTCTCTTTCTCTCTGTATCTCCCTCTTTCTCAAATAAAATCTTTTTAAAAACAAAAGACCCTGCCAAACTGCTTTCTGAAGTGGCTATACCATTTTGCATTCCCACCAGCAATGAGTAAGAGTTCTTGCTGCTGTACATCCTCACCAGCATTTGGGATCGTCAATGTCATGGAAGTTAGCTATTCTAACAGATGTTTAGAATTTCATTGGTTTTATTATATGGTCTCATTCATTTGGGGAATATATAAAATAGTGAAAGGGAATAGAGGGGAAAGGAGAAAAAATGAGTGCGAAATATCAGAAAGGGAGACAGAACCTGAAAGACTCCTAACTCTGGGAAACAAACTAGGGGTGGTGGAAGGGGAGGAGGGCAGGGGGTGGGGGTGACTGGATGACAGGCACTGAGGGGGGCACTTGAGGAGATGAGCACTGGGTGTTATTCTATATGTTGGCAAATTGAACACCAATAAAAAATAAATTTATAAAAAAAATTTCATTGGTTTAATTTGCATTTCCCTAATGACATATCAAGTGGCTTTAGGCTTCATTTGTTGTTCTTTTTCTAATATAATAATATAATAAAGACTACACCTAAAGGAGCGAGATTAGGTTGTTTATCAGAGATTTTTCTTGCTTCTTAAAGTAAGCCTGTGTTGCTATATACTTTCCTCCTGGAACTGCTTTTGTTGCATCCCAGACATTTGGACCATTGTATTTGTATTTTCATTTTCATTTATTTCCCCGGTTATTTTTTCCCATTTTTTCTTTGATTTCCTGGTTGACTCATTCATTGTTTAGTAGCATGTTGTTTAACCTTCATGTATTTATGGTCTTTCTTAATTTTTTCTTGTAGCTGGCTTCAAGTTTCATGGTGTCGTAGTTAGAAAAGATGCATGGAGTGATCTCAATCTTTTCGTATTTGTTGAAGCCTGATCTGTGACCCAGTATGTGATCTATTCTGGAAAACGTTACATGTGCACTTGAAAAGAACGTATATTCTGCTGTTTTAGGATGAAATGTTCTGAATATATCTGTTGAGTCCATCTGGTCCAGTGTGTCATTCAAAGTGTTTCCTTGTTGATTTTCTGTTTAGATTATCTGTTCATTGCTGTAAGTGGGATGTTAAAGTCCCTATTATTATTATCTTATTATCAATAAATTTATTTATGTTTGTTATCATCGTTTTATATATTTGGGTGTCCTCATGTTGGGTGCATAAATATATACATTTGTAAGATCTTCTTATGGGCTGTCCTTCTTATTATCACCTCTCATGGCAGTTTTTGTTTTAAAGTCTAGTTTGTCCGATATAAGTGTTGCTACTCTGGCTTTCTTTTGAGATCCATTTGTATGATTAATGTTTCTCCATCCCCTCACTTTCAATCTGCAGGTGTCTTTAGGTCTAAAATGAGTCTCTTTTAGGCAGCAAATAGGTGGGTCTTGTTTTTTTATCCATTCTGATGCAGTATGTCTTTTGAACGGAGTTTAGTCCATTTACATTCATTTTTCAAAAATATTTTATTCATTTATTCATGAGAGACACAGAGAGAGAGGCCGAGACACAGGCAGAGGGAGAAGCAGGCTCCATGCAGGGAGCCTGATGCGGGACTTGATCCCGGGTCTCCAGGATCACGACCTGGGCTGAAGGTGGCTCTAAACCGCTGAGCCACCTGGGCTGCCGATCCACTTACATTCAAAGTAATTATTGACAAATATGTATTTAGTGTCATTTTATTACTTGCTGTGTCATTGTTTCTCGAGATTTTCTCTGATCCTTTGTCTTTGTCACTTTTGATCTCCTTTACAGTCACACAGTCCCCTTTAATATTTCTTGCTGGCTTACTAACCACAAACTCCTTTAGTGTTTGTTTGTCTGGGAAACTCTTTATCTCTCCTTCTGTTCTGAATGATAACCTTGCTGAATATTCTCGGCTACAGATTTTTCTCACCCATATCGTGCCACTCCCTTGTTCTGGCTTGCCAAGTTTCTGTTGATGAAACTCTAGCTAGCCTTATTAGTTTTCTCTTGTAAGTTAAGGACTTCTTTTGTCTTGCTGCTTTTGAGATATTTTCTTTATCATTATATTTTGCAAATTTAATTACAATATGTCTTGGTGTCACTTTGATTTTGATGGGAGTTCTTTTTTTTTTTAGGATTTTATTTATTTATTCGTGAGACACACAGAGAGAGGCAAAGACACAGGCAGAGGGAGAAGCAGGCTCCCTGTGTGGAGCCCAATGCGGGACTCGATCCCAGGATCCCGGGGTCATGACCTGAGCCCAAGGCCGACTCTCAACCACTGAGCCACTCAGGTGCCCCTTGATGGGAGTTCTCTGTTCTTCCTTAATCTGGATGTCTGTTTCCTTCCCCACACTAGGGAAGTTTTCAGCTATTATTTCCTCAAATAAATTTTCTGCTGCCTTTTCTCTCTCTTCTTCTCCTGGCACTCCTATAACATGAATGTTATTACATTTGATGGCATCACTGAGTTCTGAACGTCTATTCTCATGTTCCATAATTCTTTTTCTCTTTTGTTCAGCTTCATTTTTTCCATTATTTTGTCTTCTAAATCACTTATTCATTCTGTTCATTGCATCAAGCCTGTTTCCAATTTCAGTTATCGCCTTCTTCATTTCTGGATGATGCTTTTGAACTCTTTTATGCTTGTGGTAAGGGTTGCCCTGATCTCTTCCATTCTTTTCTCAAGCCCAGCAAGTATCCTATATGATGCTCTAAATTCTCTATCAGGCATGTTACTCATATCTATTTCATTTAGATCTCTGGCCTTATCTTGTTCTTTTATTTGTAATGAATGCCTCTGTCTTAGAATTTTGTCTAAGTCTCTGCTGCCTTCTGTGTGTCAGAAAGCCTGTTGTGTTACCTGCTCCTGAAAGTAATGGCTTTATGAAGAAGAGGTCATACGGTGTCCCGGGCCTGGTGCTTCAGGGAGTGTGTCTGGTGTGTGCTCCATGCACTTTGCTGTTGTGTTTTGGCTTCTCTATCCTTCAGGCCATTTGTCTGCAGAGGATCTCCTGCCTGCAGTGGGGAGCATTTGGTCCTTGGCTAGAATGTGGCAAGTTGTAACTAAGTGTGCTCTGGTCCGCTTGTTAAATGAGACCTTATACTACTTCCTCTAGAACTGAGGTCCTGCAGAACTCTCTGGTCAGAAGATATGTGTGGGCAGGGGTTCCTGCTGGACTTCTGGATGCCTTTTACTGTTTTTCTTATCTAAATGCTGTAGTTGGGACTTCCAATACTACATTGGACAAAAGTGGCAGGAGCGAGCATCGTAGTCTTGTTCCTGATCTTAGAGGAAAAGCTTTCAACTTTTCACTTTTGAGTATGATGTCAGCTGTGGATTTGTCATATTGAGGTACACTTCTTCTATACTCACTTTTTTGGGAGTTTTCATATCATAAATAGATGTTGAATTTTGCCCAATGCTTTTCTGCATCTGTTGGATGATCATATGATCCATTTTTATGGTATGATTTTTATGTCCCTACTTGTTTTGTTAATGTTTGAATCTCCTTAAGTTTTGGATGTTGAACTATCCTTGCATTCCTGCAACAAATCCCACTTGATCATGGTATGTGATGCTTTTAATGTATTGTTGAATTTTGTTTGCTAATATTTTGTTGAGAATTTTTGCATCAGTGTTCATCAATAATATTTATTGTATTTATTGATTTATGTATGCCTTTGTCTAGTTTAGGTGTCAGGGTAATGCTGGCCTCATGGAATGAGATTGGAAGCATTCCTTCCTCTTCAATTGTTTGGAATAGTTTGAGAAGAAAATATATAAACTGTTCTTTAAATGTTTGCTAAAATTCCCTTGTGAAGCAATCTGATCCTGGACTCTTGTTTTGGGTAGTTTTTTGATTACTGATTCAATTTCATTATTAGTAATCATTATGTCTGAATTTCCAAACTTCCTGATTCAGTCTTGGTAAATTGCACGTTTCAGGGAATTTATCCATTTCTTGTAGGTTGTCCAATTTGTTGGCATTGTGGCATAGTGGTCTTTTATGATCCTTTGTATTTGTGTGGCATTGGTTCTAACTTCCTCTCTTTCATTTCCAATTTTATTTATTTGGGCTCTCTCTTTTCTTCTTTTTTTTTTTTTTTTGAAGATTTGTTTATTTATTTTAGAGAAAGAGAGGGAGAGTGTATGTGAGCAGGGGGAGGGGCAGAGGGAGAGAGAGGGAGATAATCCTCAAGCAGACTCCCTGCAGAGCACAGAGCCAATCCCAGGATCAATCCCAGGAGCCATTCAGGTGCTCCTTTCTCTTCTTGATGAGTCTTGTGAAAAGTGTATCAATTTTAATTTTCTTTTTCAAAAAAACAGCTCTTGATTTCATTAATCTTTTCTATTATTTTTTGAAGCCTCTATTTCATTTATTTCTGTACTGATCTTTATTTCCTTTCCTCTACCAATTTGGGGCTTTATTTGTTACATACACTATCCCTCTCTTTGTCTAAAATAAATAAACAAATCTTCAAAAAAAAAAAAGAAGAAGAAATTTTCCTTGAAGTATTCCCTGTTAGTTTCAAAGACAGGTTTTTTGCAGCTCATCTCTACTGTGTAGGATTTGTTTGGGGTCCCTGATTTGGAGTTTGAATCTCTCACTCCTCAGGGAAAAGGTCTATACATTTGAGGTTCCTTCTGACAGTAGAACACTGCACGTGGTGTGTGGTTTTTCCTGAGCATGACCACATCTCTGCCTCTTCTGTCCATCTCAGTGCCATCCCTTGTTGTGGAAGTTCTGTTCATCCACGTTCTAGGTTCTCTTTAGAAGCGATTATTCTGAGTATAGGTGTAGATTTGTTGTGTCCATGGGAGGAGGTTAGGTCAGGATCTTCCTAGGCTGCTATCTTAAAACCTCTCCTTATGTTTAACATTTGAAGGAATTGTCAAACTGTTTTGCAAAATAGCTGCACTCTTTTTCTGTTGTCTCTTTAATCCAATAATCTTTCTCTAAAAATACTATTTTCAAAAGAAAAAAAGATTTTGTAACTGTATGATGACAGGTGCTAACTAGACATTGTGGTGATCATTTAGCAATGCATACATATACAAATCATTATACACCTGAAACTAATATAACGTTATATGTTAATTATGCCTTGTTGATTTTTTAAAATTTATTTATTCATAGAGACACAGCTAGAGAGAGAGGCAGAGACACAGGCAGAGGGAAAAGCAGGCACCACGCAGGGAGCCCGATGTGGAACTCAATCCCGGGTCTCCAGGATCATGCCCTGGGCTGAAGGCGGCGATAAACCACTGTGCCACCGGGGCTGCCCTGCTTTGTTGATTTTTAAAAAAAATTATTTTGGTTTTGAATTTATTTCTTTGTGGTTTGTTTGTTTTAGTAATCTCTACCCCCAGTGTGATGCTAGGACTCAGGACCCCAAAATGAAGAGTCACACGCTGTACTGAATGAGCCAGCCAGATGCCCCTTCTTTGTGTTCTGTATGTAAATCCCATTAATTTTTTAACAGTTTTATTGTTTCTTTAGTCAGTATGCCTCCACAAGTAATACATTACAGTTCTAGCTCTTGATTGTTAATTTTGGCTTTTCTTGGCAAAACCAAAAACAATAAAGTCTCTTTTGTCATATTAGGGTGAAAAATAATACATTTTCCTCTTCTGATTTAGCTAATAATATTAAACTACATATATTTTTTGAGACTTAATTAAAAACTTAAATGATTAGGAACTTAGGAGCAGCTCAACTGGGTAGTTCTGGCACAGACGCTGTCATGAGGAGGTTGCAATCAAGCTGTCAGCGAGGACTCAGCCATCTAAAGCCTTGGCTAGAGCTAGAGGGTATGCTTCCGGGATGACTCAGCCACATAGCTGCTGACAGGAAATCCTAGTCCCCTGTCTCATGGATCTCTCCACAGGGATGTTGGAGTGTCCTCATAACCTGTCACGGGATTCCCTCCAGATCACGTGATCTAAGAGACATAGCAAGGATAAGGTTGTGATTCCTTTCATGACTAAGTCTCAGAAATCCCAAACTATCATGTCTACTATGTTCTGTTCATTAGAAGTGAGCCAACAAGTCCAGTCCACACTCAAAGAGAAAGGAATTAAGCTCCCTTTCTTGAAGGGATGTGTATCAAAGAATCTGTGGACATCTTTTAAAGCTATCACGCTGGCTGATGGCAGGCGCCCCATTCCTCACCATGGGGGCCTCTCAGTAGGACTGCTTGAGTGGCCTTATGACCTGGAAGCTGGACGTCCGCAGAGCAGGGGATCCAAGCAAGAACAAGACGCAATCCACAATGTCTCTTATGGCCTAGTTTCAGAAGTTACACTCTTTGTAACTCATTTCATTTCATAGAATGTCATTTCTGCAACGTGCTTCTGGTTGCACGGGTCAGCCCCGCTCAGTGGAGGCAGGTCTCAGGAAGGGCGTATGTCCCAGGAGGCAGGGATGGGTGGGGTCCATGCTGGGTGCTGGCTACCACGGGTACCCAAGGGAAGCAACAATTCACTCTACAAGGCCATTCATTCTCTTTATGTCACAAGGGAAGTGACATAAAAGTGGGCTTTTGGGGTCCCACTGACCCTAAGGGAAAAAATGAGAAAAACCAGGAGAGATCCTCTAGTCTATCCTTGACCTGACGGCAGAAGGAACGAACTGTGGCAGGTGCTGGAGGAGTCCCCTTTCCACTGGCCCTGATGCTATCTCTAATCTTGCTCACGATCTTTTATGCATGCTTCCAGAGCCCTGTAGGTGCCCTCCTCACCATAAGCAATTAGACCAGGCAGGAGCTTCTTTAATAACAGCTATTAAGTACTTGGTGAACTGAAATGGCTATTCAAAGCTACTTTTTGTTCTCTGTAATAATTAGGACACGAGCTTCCTCAGGGAGATGAGGAGCCTTGAGATGCAGCAGCCCCCACCTCTATGCCGTCATTGCTTTAACATTCAGAACACAGAGTCTCTACCAACGAGTCTTTTAAAGCTTTTACATTTTTGGTAGGAGAACAGAAGAAAAGCAGTGGGAAGCTCAGCAGATTTTTAAAATATAAAATTTCCCATTTCTCTCAGAAAATTGAAAATAGCTCTTGAGTTATAAATCAGAAGTCTTTGTTCTTTCTTGGTTTGCTTCCCCCCCGCCCCCCCGAAAGCTTTGGAATTACCACAATGCTACAAGTGTGGTCATGTTTATTCTTTTTATTTTGTTATAAACCTTGCATACTTCTCCAAAGGAATAGTTTGCAAACAACAATAACAAATAAAAATTCAAAGAACTGTCCAGGCCACGAAAAAGAGGATGAGAATCTTCATCTTTGGCCAGAAAGAAGACTTTCTTTTCCTCCTACATGGACAATAACGCGCTGGGTCAGGGACCACTCATTGCAGAGAAGCCCCAGGCTCACAGCAACTCAAGAGGCCAGTCCTCCGTTACAGCTGGATACCTGTGGACGGTCCAAGCCCGGCACCGGTCTTTGCCGAGCACTGGACTCAGCCCCCTGGCCAGCTCCGGACACAGAGGGGCTTCCAGAGATGTCCATTCCGTGCTTTGCCTCCTTTGCTTTGTCCTATTTACTGGGCAGCTACTCTGTGCCTGTGCTTTACGTTAATTGTCCCTCTTCCTCCTCAAACCTGGCAAGGTGGCTTCAGGAGCCTCATTTTACAGGTAAGCAAAATGAAGCTCAGGGAGTGAATTATCAGGAACCTTTCTTTTGCTGAAACAGGGATCCCAAGCTCTAAATGGCTTAGGCAAAGCGTATTTATTAGTTTACATAACCAAGAAAGCCAAGCATAGGATGGGCCTCAGGCACAGCTGGATCCATGTGCTCATGTGAACCACCAGGACCCTATTTCTCCCCTGACCCTTGTTCCCGTACTCCTGCCAAGCAGGCTCGTCCTTCTCGGTGTTAGGGAGATGGCTGAGGCAACCAGATATGCTCCGTTGCATTAAGTGTGGTAGCTGTGGAGGTGCTCCGTTCGGATCCCCCTTCCAAAAGAAGTTGTTATTCAAGTTCAAGGAGCACCACTGGCTGGGCCTCCAGTTGTACCACCTTCAGGATCCGTGTCCTTCCACATCAACTACCAGCTGACGGCGGGACATGGCAAGGAGTGCTAGTCCCTGGTCAGCCCTGCACAGCGCATGACTCCTCTCGTGGTCAACATTTGCTCCAGGGTTCCCTTCGGATTGGCTGAGAATGTCATCTGATTGTGTCCTGAGGCTCTCCCTGTATCTTTCCTGAGCATCACCTTCTGCCCTACACGTACCTGTGGTCTTCAGGAGTCAACTGACATCCCACATCTCATTAGCTCCCATCCCCACATGGGGAGACGTCGTTGCTTCACCAAGATCTCTTTGGATCCCTTTGAACTTTCAGCGTTCTCCTCTGACTCCGGCACCTACCGGCCACGTGCAGGCCGTGTTCTCAGAGCCCCAGGGTCAGCCCTTCACCCTACCTGAACACTCAGAAGGCCCAGGGCCTAGGTTACTTCCATGCTTCTTCCCCTTCCTTCCCACCTGACCGCCGAGGTGACTGGCAGGTGGAGAGTTTCAATGCCAAGGCTCTCTGCTTCCAGGCAGCCCCCCGGAGCTCTCCTGCAGCATCAGGCTGAGGTGACCCCTGTAGGACTTTGCCTGGGGGCACACCTGGCCTGGCTCTCTCACCTCCACTGCCCTGCCTCTCCCACCTCACTTCCCATCTGCCCTTAATAAACTACTTACACGTGAATGCTCCTCTTAGCATGCTTCTCAAGAACCCAACCAAGAACCGGTGGTTGGCACCCAGTAGCATGGGTCACGTGGCCTCTTCCATAGAACAAACCCTGCGGGGTTCTCTCCCTCTTTTTGCTCCATCAGACCTGAGTTGTTGTTGCTTCCTGCGGCCATAACTGTGGCACGCTTCCCCAGGCCTTGACTGCTCCCTGGGCTCCTTCCCACACCTTTGTAACTGCCCCCAGTCCCTGCTTTGGAGTGCGCGACCTGCTTCTTGCCAAAACTCTGAATCATAAATCTCACCATTACAGGATTTATTTTTTAAATTTTCTATCATCTATCTATCTATCTATCTATCTATCTATCTATCTATCACCTACCTACCTTCCTACCTACCTAGTTTGAAATGAGACTGAAGGTTAACATCGTGGAATGGTTGACCTTTCACCCTATCCAATCAATTATGCTCTGGGACGGCATCTGTAATAAGCTAAATGAGAGACAATATCACAAATCTGATTTTCAGGGACATCTGGGTGGCTCAGCAGTTGAGTGTCTGCCTTTGGCTCAGGGCTGATCCTGGGGTCCTGGGATCAAGTCCCGCATCGGGCTCCCTGCATGGAGCCTGCTTCTCCCTCTGCCTTTGTCTCTGCCTCTCTCTCTGTGTGTCTCATGAATAAATAAATAAAATATTTTTTTAAAAATCTGATTTTCAGGTTCTTCCTGACTTAAGGACAGAGCTTCCAATTGGCCCTCAAGAGCCTTCCAGCTGGAAAGAACCAGTAAACAACTTGCAAAAGGTGACCTCTGGCGCTAGATGGCAGCTGTGACCCGCCAGTGCTGGTGCTCACAGAAGCCAGGGACAGTCCCAGCTTCTGGCTCTGCAGGTCCAGCAAAAACCAGTTTGCCTGCCGAGCTGGCTCTTGAACCAGGGTTGTCCCTCATTCCTCCAAAACAGAGGCACGCCGTGATTTTCCAGCATGTTGGGTACCTGGGCCTCCGCGCCCCGCCAGAGCCTGGGAAGCTCTGTAGCGTCGCCCTACAGCAGCCCTCCCTCAGGGCATCTGTTCCCAGCCGCTGACACACTGACGCCGACCCAAGGGTCTGGACTCGGGGCAGAGGCTGCAGACCCCAAGGGCTCGGGGAAATCCCTCTCAGCAGAGGAACTGCGGGGTTTAGGCTGCCTCTGCCGCTAACTGACCTCCACGGTGGCTTCAGCTCACCTTTACTCACACCCTCTTTGGCTATATATATATATTTTTAAAGATGTATCTATTTACTTTAAAGACAGAGAGTGAGAGCCTGTGGGGTTTGGGGGCCAGAGGAAGAGAATCTCAAGCTGACTCCATGCTGAGCACAGAGTCCCGATGCAGGGCCTGATCCCATAACCCTGAGATCATGACCTGAGCCAAAACCAAGAGTCAGATGCTCCAGCAACTGACCTAGGTGCCCGCCCCCTCTGGCTTTAGCAAATGAGTGATATCAGTTAAAATCACTGTATTAATAGAGACCCTTTTAGTTGCAAGTAACCAAAACCCTGTGAGAATGAGCTTAAGCCAAATAGAAGGATGGGAGAATTGTTTAGCCAATAGCTGAGAACCATACATATGTGAATTTATAAAAATTTATTTATTTATTTGAGAGAGAGAGAGAGAGACAGAGAGAGCCTAAGAGGGGGAGAAGCAGAGGGAGAGGGAATCCCAAGCAGACTGCCCGCTTGGCACAGGGCTCGATCTCACAACCCTAAAAACCGAAATCAAGCTTTGGACACTCAACTGATTGAGCCACCAAGGTGCCCTTCTACATATGTGGATTTAGACACAACTGTATCCACGGGAGTTCTAGGCACGGCTGGATCCAGGTGCTGAAAAAAATCATCAGGAATCTATGAGTTTCCATCTATCTTTTCCCTTTTCTTTTGAACACAAACTCCTAAGTGGTGAAAGAAATGTGTCTTTCTTCATATTTTTGCTGAGACTCCCAGACTTGACCTAGGTTCACATTCATCCCTAGACTAATCACATGATCACTAGTCAAATGCCCATTACCGGAGAAGGCATAGGTCAGAAGGGAAATGAGGAAGGCTTGGATTCCAAAGAAGAAGACTCAGGGCATTACCACCTGGAGAAGGACACAGGACGAGCCACGTCAACAGATGCCCAGTGATGACCAAGCAGGCTAGTTCCCTTTCTCCTCTGCCCCACTCCCTCACATATCTACTGACTCATTTAGTACACCTCAAAGTCTCTTACCAGAAAGCCTTTCCAATTTTCCCTCCACATTCCTACGCAGGCAAAAGTCCTGTTTATTCAACCTCTGTGTCCTCCCACTGCACAGTCTCCTAACATCCTGTTGTTTTCCCTCAAAGCACTGATCAGTTCAAGATTGTATAGTACATGCAATTATTAGCCTTGTGTGCATCTTTCCACTAAATTACAATCTTTAAAGAAACAAGATTTTGGTGTCCCAAAAGCCTAGTAGAGTACAGTACAGTCACCGCAACAGTAGGTGCTCAGTAAATACATATTCATCAATTCACTGCGGACTTACCTATTAGCCACAGGGGATAGTGAGTCTAGTCGGACATGGTCTCTGTCCGGCTTCTACATGAGTGAGGACGACAGACAAGTAAATCAGTGCTCACCGTCCAACTGCAACAGTTTCTCCAGGAATGGTGGACTCAAGGGAGCCAAGAGGAGGAACATCTAGATCAGAAGGATCTAGGAAAGTTTTCCTGAAGAGTTAGGATGTTGACCTATCTTTAGAAAAATGAGAAAAATAAGCAAGATGAGTGAGAGGAGGAGGCCCTCAGAATTATGTTAGGAAACATGGAAGTGTAACATAGCCCACTATTTCCTGGGAGAACTGATGGTCAGTTTCATTTCACTTAACTGTCTAGAACAGAGGTAACTAAATAAGAATTAGGCCTTTTCACTAAGACTATGTTTTTAAGGAAAAAGAAAAGAAAAGAAAAGAAAAGAAAAGGGGGCAGTGCCTAAAGTAGAATTTTTTGGGAAAATAAAGTAGATTTTTTTTGGACAAGAAAACTAGCTTAAAAGGATAGGGAGAAGCTCTCTGATTATACCAGCAACTGGCAAGACAACTGGCACATAGTAGGCCCTCGATAAGTGTGCAAATGCCTGGATGAAAGTGATTCAAAATAAATAGGTTTTGCTTAAAAGGAAGAACATAGCCAGCCAAGGATACGGCTCATTAAGAATCCAAGCAGATTCCTAAAGGCACACAAAAGAGATAAAGGGCAAAAGAAATTACTTTAAAGCAGGAAGGTTTATGTAACACTGTGTGTGTAGAATAAAAAAAGTGCCCAGCTTCACATGCCATTTGCTGCCAGGATCTGAGATTGTTACTAAGAAAAGGGTGGGAGGAGGCTGTTGGGGGGAATCAGATGCCAGGCCAAGACACAGGCCCAGAAAACTCAATATTTGGGGCTTGAAAAGGAGGCCTGGAACACAAGCCTCTTTTGTTTTTCAGGCTTCTCTTAATTACTATGTTTGAGACGTGGGATTTATGAAAAAAGCACTATTCAAAAGGACAATTTACACTCTATTACAGAGAGAGTTCAGTCTCAGTCCCCGCTTTCCCCTCTGGTTGCAACCTGAGTCATTTGTGGCATGGCTGTGTGAAGCACGGAGGAGAGCTATAAATGGTTTTATAAATCAGCATGTTTCATCACAAACTGAAGCGGCTGCTGCTCCCAAGGCTGGCAGCAAAACCATGAATCAGAGTCTAAAGTTCTAGAACAATGTCTGTGAATCAAATCTCACAATGGGTTGTCCTTAATGGCATTCTCCAGCTATGACCTCACCCCAGGTCTCCTCCATGTAAACCACACCCCATCACGGGCACGTACGGAACCTGGAAGCTCTTCTGTCCATACTGAGATGGATGAGCTAATAAAGGGGTAACTTCCCATCACTTTATCTCGTGCCCTTTATTCAATACTTGCTATGCAGACCATTTCCCCTACATTCTCCTCAGGATCATTAAGTCTCTCTCAGTCATGGCGAAGACTTTAGATCTTATCCCATACCAATCTCTGCTCCAAGTGTTTTATGCATATATAATCAAATTTATGTCATGACAATCTTAGGGGGGACATTGCTATCATCCCCCACTTTTCAGATGAGGAAGCTGAGGCCCAATGAGGTTTGGTAACTTGCCCAAGGTCACATAGCCCTTAAATGGCATAGCTACACCCATATTGGAACCAAGGTCATTAGGCTCCATACTCAACACTCTCAACTACTGTGATATGCTGCCTTGTAAGAGAGGGTGCCACCTAGCCAGGGAGCTAACCCTTGTAACATCCCCACTGTCAGCCATGCCTGGCCCCCCTCTACCTCCCCAGCTCCCAACCCCACCACCATTTGACATGTTCAGAAGCTGCCAACTCTGATGAGCCATGAGCCAATGAGCCTATCAGTGTTACCCTGACCTCAGTTATTGGCTCGGGGCTGGGCCTGTGACTCTATCAGAGCCAGTGAATCATGATGGGACTTTTCCTGGGGCATCTGGGAGACGAAAGTCCTCTGTTCTTTATTGGTTTTGGTGAGGGGAGGATATGGGGAGAGGAGCTACCACAGCACTTTTACTGCTATGAAGGGAGGCCGCTGAGAAGGAGTCAACAAACAAAAAATGCAGAACAAAGAGAAGAACCTCCAGCACAGAACTACCAGGGCGTTGCCAAGAGGACACAGCGTTGGACTCATGCCATGCAATACAACGGGGGGGAGGGGAGGGCCTGAGGGTGGGTAGGGCATATTGCCATGACCTGATTGGAGCCCTAAATCCAACAACTCTTGAAGCACCAAATACCTCCATCCTGTTTGAGCCCATGAACCAAGGTATCCCTTTTTAAAAGCCAATACAAGTAGGGCTTTTTGCAACTTGAATCATAATGCACAATAATTCAAAACAAGCTCAACAAACCTTGTGATAGCAGAGCCAAACATCCCATTAGTTACCATGGTGGAACAGAAAGATTATTGATCAAGGGTGAAACCATGACTTAAGGCTCTCCCCACGCTAAAGAACAGAGAAAGAGCCAAATTTCTTAAATTCTCAACCATTCTCAAGAGTTACATTTTTGTAGAAACAATCCTCCCCAAATAGGTATTAATGGATTCACCTTCATAATTACATTTAACTTGATACCATGTTAAAATGACTTTAAATGCTCTCAGCAGGGCAGAAAGTCATGGACCAGAGATGGGACAAGGTCAGCCAGGCATCAAAACATAGCCAGGGAATTTGGGCTGGTGAGGTGGTCAAAGAGGACTTTAGCCTTACACAACTCTCTATTAATCTCTTTGAAAGGAATGTATTTGTAAATCATTCATATAATTAAAAGTTAACTTTAAAATAGGGTTAAAGGACAAGTCGTGTAATTGCATGATCATACTTTTTTGGGTAGTTTTATGGTTTTAGTAACACAAACATGATGCACACATACGCTGTCTATTCACTGTCTTCACTGCAGGGCCTGGCATTGGGCTTCGTGACTCCGATGGCCAGGTGGGCTGCTCTCTCCACAGTGACTCTGCAGTTCTCAGAGGAGACATTGTGGGCGATCTTTGCACAGTAAGACTTGTTGCACATCAGCAGCATTTCAAGCTCCTTGACACTGTGGACTAGGAGTTCCCAGAATCCACTGGGCAGCACCTGCTTTGTTTTCTTGTTGCTTTTGTAACCAACGTTGGGCATCAAGTTCTGGCCTTAAATCTTCTGTGTGCTGTATTGTCAATGCCTCTGGGTTTCCGCCTACTGCACTTAGCTTTGACATACGGGTCTGACTGGTGCTGGATGAACTTCCTGGTCCTTTCCTGAACGATCTTGGGCTTCACCAGAGGTCTGAGGCCAAGTAGGAGATGGCTGTCACCGCTGCAGGCAGTGCTGAGGAAGAGCTACCATACTTGTTGTTTAAATAGTGGATCCCCTGAAGTGAAATGTTATATAAAATACATAGGGAACATTTGTTGTGTTTCTCTTCTTTGGTATAGAACTAAAAAATATGATAGCTTGCTTCTTGGGAACCACCTTCTCCTGTTCACACTTAACCTTGGTTCAGATACGTGGTCTTTTTTTTTTTTTTTTAAGATTTTATTTATTTGAGATAAAGAATGAATACAAACAGAGGGAGCAGCAGACTCCCCACTGAGCAGGCGGCCCAATGGGGGGCTCAATACGAGGACCCGGGGATCATGACCTGAGCCAAAGGCGGATGCCTAACTGACTGAGCCACCCGGGAGCCCCAGCAGACACATGGTCTTGATGAAAATATAGTAATTTGATTCCTGAGCCATCCTGGCTCTTTTTCTCTCCATGACAATTCTGGAAAGAGATAGCAGTGGCATAGTTTTTTAATCTCCCTGAATCCTCTTTCCATCCATCCATCCAACAAACAAACAAATAAAAAATCAGAGTAACTAGATGCTAAATCCAAAAACAACAATGGACAACATCGATCGACAACAAAGTCAGATGATGGCGAATCCCCACAAAATTCAGAAATACAAGAGAGTGAGGACAGCCGGTAGCACCCCTGTAGGACCCGCATTATATTTACATTTATACAGGAGGACACAGGGGGAGGAAACAGGGCAACTAATGGGCCGGATAATTGTATTCGCAGAAGGCAGGGCGAACTAATGCGAGCCAGGCAGTCGAAGTGGCGGTTGGCTCCAGTAGTGGGGGAGTACAAGGGGTCTCTGAGAAGGCCTGATGAGGCTGGAATAGTTTAAGCAACATGGGGTCATAAAGCTAAGTGACCAAGTTGCCCTCAACAAAACTGATGAAAAATATAAACTAGTGTTTTAAAACTGGCTAAGAGATACTTCAAAAGATTTAAGATATCAAAGATGAACACGAATTAGAACTAGAAAAAGACTGTGATTAAGTGACAAAACCTAGGGGAGATCAAGAATAAATAATTTCATTCAGAAATAAAGCTAAACTAGAAACAAAACAAAACAAGAGTGAATACATACTATGGATATTTGAGAAATAGAAGGTGAAACAAGAATGGTTTTTTTTTTTTTTACAAGAATGGTTTTTAAATTCCAAATAAAAAAAGAAAAAGAATTTGAGAGAAAGTGTACATATTGAAGCCATGTAAATAAGATATGTTACATTAAGAGTAACTGCAAATGAAAACAAAACCAACAGAACCTGATGAATAGTAAAAATTATAATTCAAGAAAACTTTCCTAAAATAAAGATTTGAAACAAGGCACTCAGGTGGCTCAGTTGGTGAAGTGTCCAACTCTTGATTTTGGCTCAGATCATGATCTCGGGGGTTGTGAGATCAGGGGTTGTGAGATCTCAGGGGGTTGTGGACCCCTCATCGGGCTCCATACTGGGCGGCATGGGGTCTGCTTAAGATTCTCTCTCTCTCTCTCTCTCCCTCTCCCTCCACCTCCTCCAAAATAAAAAATAAATAAATAAAGATTTGAAACATTTTGAAAAGGTATACCTTAAAACTGGAAATATTGACCCAGAAAGACAAATACTAAGACATATTCTAAACTTTAAAGGAAAAAGAATAAAATTGGCCCCTTTTGTAACTAGGCCAAAGATCCAAGTGAATTATAATGGAAAGAAAATTAGATTTTCATTAGACTTTCAATAGCATTTCTTTATGGTGGAGAAAACAGAGTCATATATTTAAGATATCCAGGAAAGAAAATGTGAGCCAAAGATTTTGTATCCAACTGAGTATAAAGGGTAAGGAAACAACCAACCTGCTATCGGCACATGGAAACTCAGGGAATCTTACTTAGAATTGTGGTCACTTTGAAAAAGGGTTGGTTGTGATTGAGATGAAACATATGGATTCCTTCCGAGGTGGCCAGCACAGGTCTACCTTTTGTCACAGTGGTGGCTATGTATGTTTGGTGTAGTTTTCTGTATATGTATTTTATTTTCTAATAAAAAGCTTACAAACAACAAATATAAAATTTTAGACGATTATACTTAGAGAAATTTGAGTATGGACCAAAGACGATATTATGAAACTACTGTTAAATATTTAGGTATGATATAATGGCATTGCAGCTGTATAGTAGAATGCTCTTATTTTTTAGAGATGCCTGCTAAAGAATTTACTGTAATTTTACTTTTAAAATGTTTTATCAAAAAAAATCAAATTCCCAGTCACGTTTTGTTATTTTAATTTCTTCTTTTTAAAGTTTTCCTTGTTAGGGTGAGGAGGAGCAGAGGGAGAGAGAGACTCTTAAGGAGAGTCTGTGTTCAGCACAGAGTCCAATGCGGGGCTCGAGCTCAGGATCCGGAGGTCACGACTTGGGCGAAATCAAGCGTCAGACACTTCGCTGACTCAGCCGCCCAGGTGCCCCATTGGCTTCTAGCTGAGGTATAATACTTACAATATTATGCATTATATACAGATGTTAAGTCTTACGGTGAAATGAGTTTTGACAAATGCCATTATTCTATCAAAATACAGAATATTTTCCCCAGAAAATTTCCTCCTGCCTCTTCCAAGTTAATCTCCTCTCCAGCACCTCCCTGAGGGAACCACTCTTTTGATGATCTCCCTCACCACAGATTAGTTTTACTTGATGTAACACTTCATATAATGGAGTTATATAATACATAATCTCTAGACACACTTCTTTTATATCTTAATATCCCCGAAATTAGAATGTATCTTAGAAATTGGTGGTGCATAAACAATTAATGGCAGTGTTTTCTCTTTTCTTATTGTTATATAAAATAATGGGGCCTCTTACAATCAATGGCATCTTTGATTTGATGAAGTATTTATATCTAAATGAAGTAAATATGGCAAAAATGTAACAGTCATTGAATCTAGTTGGTGGGTATATGGGTGTCTTACTTTTCTATGAGTTTGAACATTTTTATATAAAAAAATTTACTAAATACATAAATAAATTAAAGGATATCACAATTGTTGAACCCTGCATTGGCCTTTTATCCTCCTTAATTAAAATGACCCTTAAAAATGGAATCATCTGGAGCCTTTCTTGACCTCTGTGAAACCCCGACCATAGTAGGGACCTGGGTCCTCTGGACTAGCACAAGATCATCCAGTCTTTGTAGGATTTGCTTTTTTCTCAGATATATTATTTTTCTATGCTCTATTTCCCCGAACTTTTCAAAAGCGAAGAGCTTCTGTCCTCTGGGTCCTGATGCCGTAAGAATGAGGAGCTCTGCACTTGGGATCACAGCATCTAATCAAGTGTCAAATCCCACAAGCTGAGTGACTGAGTCTGAGGCAAGAAAGAAAACCTGGGGCCCAGAACCAGCACGTGGCAGCTGGAAGGTCAAGGTGTTAGTTCTTTAAGTATAGACTCCCAGTTCCTCCTTGTGAATAGTCATGAATCCATGCTAACAGGTACATAAAGATGTAACTCTGACATTAAAAACAAAGTGTGGGGAGATGGAGCTGTAAAGCAGTGCGGTTCTTATATGTGATTGAAGCTAAGTTGGTATTGATTTAAAGTAGACGGCTATGGGGCGCCTGGCTGGCTCTGTCATTAGAGCGTGAGACTCTTGATCTCAAGGTTGTGAGTTCAAGTCCCACACTGGGCGTAGAGATTACTTAAAATAGACTGTTTTAACATTAGGTTGTTACATGTAATCCCCATGGAAACCAGAAAGAAATTATCTATAGAATATGCACAAAAGTAAATAAGGAGACAATCAAACCAGGTCACTATGAAAGTTGACTAAACACAAGGGAAGGCAGTGATAGTGGAGGTGAAGGACAAAAATAATCTACAAGACAAACAGAAAACAAATAACAAAATGCCAATAGTAAGTCCTTTCTTATCAGTAATTCTGCTATTGTAAATGGGCTAAACTCTCAATCAAAAGTCATAGATAGGGGCACCTCGGTGGCTCAGCAGTTGAGCATCTTCCTTTAGCTCAGGCCATGACCCTGGGGTCCTGGGATCGAGTCCCACATCGGCTCCTGCAGGAAGCCTGCTTCTCCCTCTGCCTGTGTCTCTGCCTCTCTCTGTGTCTCTCATGAATAAATAAATAGAATATTTTTTTAAGTCATAGATTGACTTGAAACTAATATAACACTGTATATTAATTATACTTGAATTTAAAAAAAAACCACATAGGTTGGGAGAATGGCTTAAAAAACCCAGGATTCATCTATATGCTATTGTGACATAGTACAATTCATATTTGGTGCAACATCCACTCATGATAAAAACCCTCTGCAAAACCGGTCCAGAGGGAACATATTTCAACATAATAAAGGCCTTATCTGAAAAACCACAGCTAACATCATACTCAGTGAAAAACTGAGAGCTTTTCCCCTAAGGTCAGAAACAAGACAAAGATGTTCATTCTCACCACTTTTATTCAATATAATACTAGAAGTCCTAGCCACAGCAATTAGGAAACATACAGAAAAAAAAAAAAAAAAAAAAAGATGTCCAAATTGGTAAGAAAGAAGTAAAACCCTCACTATTTGCAGATGGCATGATAGTCTATGTAGGAAAATCTAAAAGACTCCACCAAAAAACAAAACTAGAACTGATAAATGAATTCAGTAAAATTGAAGGATACAAAAATCAACGTACAGAAATCTGTTGCATTTTCATATATAGTACTCATGAAGCAGCAGAAAGTGAAATTAAGAAACAACACATTTACAATTGCACCAAAACCAATAAAGTATCTAGGAATAAGCTTAACCAAAGAGGTGAAAGACCTGTGCTCTGAAAATTAGGAGACACTAATAAAAGAAATTCAAGATGATGCTAAGAAATGGAAAGACATTCTATGCTCATGAGTTGGAAGAACAAATATCGTTAAAATGTCTATACTACCCAAACCAATCTACATACTTAATGCAGTCCCTATCAAAATACCAATATCCTTTTTTCACAGAACTAGAACAAACCATCTTAAAATATAGATGGAACCACAAGAGAGCAAAAAGCCAAAACCATCTTGAAAAAGAAAAATAAAAGTAGAGGTATCATAATTCTAGATTTCAAGTTATATTACAAAGTGGTAGTAATGGAAACATTATGGTACTGGCATAAAAACAGACACACGGATCAGTGGAATAGAACAGAAAACCCAGAAATAAACCCACAGTTATATGGTCAATTAATCTTTGACAAAGGAGGAGAGAATATACAACGAGAAAAAGACATTCAAGAAAGGTGTTCAGAAAACTGGACAGCCACAAGCAAAAGAAACTTGACCACTTTCTCTCGCCACACACAAAAATAAACTCAAAATACATCAAAGGCCTAAATGTGAGACCTGAAATCCGAGAAGACAGCGCAGGCAGTAATGTCTCTGACGTGGGCCATAACAACATTTTTCTAGATATATCTCCTGAGGCAAGGGAACCAAAAGCAGAAATAAGCTAGTGGGACTACATCAACATAAAAGCTTCTGCACAGCACAGGAGACAATCAACAAAATCAAAAGGCAACCTACAGAATCAGAGGATATACTTGCAAATGACATCTGATAAAGGGTTAGTAGCCAAAATACGTAAAGAACCGACACAACTCAACACCCAAAAAACAAATAATACAATTTACAAATGGGCAGAAGATGTAAATAGACATTGCTCCAAAGAAGACATCCAGATAGGGGATCCTGGGGGAGCTCAGCGGTTTAGCATGATCCTGGAGACCCGGGATCGAGTCCTCCATCGGGCTCCCTGCAGGGAGCCTGCTTCTCCCTCTGCCTGGGTCTCTGCCTCTCTCTCTCTCTGTGTCTCTCATAAAAAGATAAATAAAATATTTTTTTAAAAAAAAGACGTCCAAATGGCCAACAGGCACACGGAGGGATGCTCAGCGTCACTCATTGTCAGGGAAATGCAGAGCAGAACGACAGCACCATGTCACCTTACACCTATGGGAACGGCTAGAATCAAAAACAGAAGAGACCACGAGTGTTTATGAACATGTGGAGGAAAAAAGGAACCCTCTAGTCAGTGGATGTGCAAACAGTGCAGCCACTCTGGGACACAGTATGAATGCTCCTCACAAAGTTAAAAATAGAACTACTAGGTATTTACTCCCCAAGTGCAAAACCACACACACACCCCTGTGTGTTGCGGCCGTACCAACCACGGCCAAACCCGGGAAGCGGCCCAAAGTGTCCGTCGACAGACGAATGGATAAAGAAGATGTGGTGTCGATGTAAAGGAATAGTATTCAGCCGTTGGAAACACAACCTTGCCATTTGCAAAGACATGGCCGGAGCCTGAGAGTGTGATGGATGTGGAAGGCGCAGTGACAGAAAGACAAATACCACCCGATTTTGCTCTTGTGTGGAATTTAAGAAACAAACCAAATGAGCAAAGGAAAAAAAAAGGAGAGAGAGAAAAACCAAGGAACAGACTCTTAACTGTAGAGAACCAACTGATGGCCACCCAAGGGCAGGCGGGTGAAATAGGTGATGGGGATTAAAGAGACACTTATCACAATGCAAAAAAAAAAAAAAAAAGTGAAATAAAATGATAGAACAAAATGTTGTTGGTCTTTGTTCCCAGTTCCTGGCACGAGCTCCAAAACTTCTGGAGCAGCCTGAGTACTAGGAGGGGCTTCCGTCATTCCTGGGGAGTCCCCGCGAGCACAGGGGGGTTCATGCTGACGGGCGCCTGCGGGAGCCTTGGTGGCGGTGGCAGTGGCGTGGCTGTGGCGGTGGCGGCAAGGGAAGGGCTCAAGGCTGGGACTTTCAGCCCCGCCTGGCGAACTCCAGGGAACTGAGTCAGATATTCCAGGGAACTGAGTCCAACGGTTAAGGACGTCAGCAGTCCAGCCGCCCAATGAAGCCTTGATCAGAAGGAGGCCTGGCGAGCTGGCGGGCGCGGGGGGGCCGCTCGGGCAGCCCTGGCCGTGGCCCCGACCCACAGCCTCCCACGCGTCCCCTCCGCGGCGCTGCTCCTGTGTTGTGTCCTTTACAAGACTGTCATCCCGAGGGCAGTGCTTTCCTGAGCTCTGGGAGTCCTTCTAGAGAACGGCTGAGCCTGAGTGACACACGGGGTTGTGGGGCCCGGGATTTGTAGCCATTGGGGCACAAGTGCAGGTAGCCTGGGGACTCTGCTTGTGACCAGTGGCACGCGGGGGCAGCTCTGTGGGACCGAGCCTTTAACCTCCTAGGTCCCAAGTTCTAGTTCAGCTCTTGATCCTCACAGGTCGCCCCGTCCCTCGGAACCCCGGTATTGCCGTCCCTGCCGTGGGGAACCCGATGGTGCACGTGTCACCGTGTTGCTCTGGGTGTGTCCGAGACGACGCAGCAAAGCGCCTGACATGCTAAAATTGCTTAATAGATATCAGCAGGAATGTAAACGAAGCTTTGTGCCAGGCCCCCTGGGGCTAACCCCGGCCTACGAGAGACAGATAAACGCACAGATAAGGCTCTAGGTAAACATCTGTTCTATTTCCTCAAGTGGAAAAACAAGAAGCACATTTGCTTCCCTAACACAGAGGGGTCTGAAGAATGCACAAGAACCAGCATTTAAAAGCTAAAGGAAGAAACGAGAACTACAAAGCATAAGGCTCGGCATAGATATTCTTTATCTCCTACGTTCCTGGATCCTGAACCTATTTAGCAAGCCTCTCCAGGTGAAGGATTCTGTGGCATCGTGAAGAAAATATCTGGGAAAAGTTGGAGAGGAAACCAGCTGGAAAAAAATTTTTTTTAAAGATTTATTTATTTATTTATGATAGACACAGAGACAGAGAGAGGGGCAGAGACACAGGCAGAGGAGAGGGAGAAGCAGGCTCCATGCAGGGAGCCCGATGCAGGACTCGATCCCGGGACTCCAGGATCGCGCCCTGGGCCAAAGGCAGGCGCCAAACCGCTGAGCTCCCCCGGCCCCCCCACCCCCGGCTGGGAATATTGATTGCAACTGTTGCTTAATATTTAGTCTGTGTTTTAAGGGGCGAAGTGGCTGCAGCCACCGAGTTGGCTGTTGAGGATTCTCTATGTTGGTCCCTTGGACGGTTTCTAAAATCCTTCCCGAAGGTCTGTGACCGAAGGAGTAGAGCCAGGGGTTCATACCCCTGTAGGACCAGGAAGCAAGAAACCAAGGAATGTGGACCCTCGAAGAGTCCGGGTGAGAGCGGCTGCATGAGTGCCCGAAGCGGGTACTGGCTCCTTGTCCCCTTGTCCCACACCCTTTCCTGCCCTCAGCTCCAGCACCCCCTGCGCTTGGCTGGGCCTGTCGCTAGGACCACGCGCTGCCCCTGCCTTGAAACGCCGTCGAGGCAACGCCGCGGTGTAAGCGCCGCTTCTGGAAATGTCTCTGCTCGGTTTCCGTCTCTGTGGGCCACCCTTGCTTCGCCCCTGCAGTTGCCTGGTCTGCTTGGATTTGGAGCCTTACGAGTTTATCTTTAACCCACTTCACACATCACTTGGAGAGCTGCACCCACGTGTGTGTCCCGGCTATCAGCTCAACTCAACCATATTTGCTTCGTAGGGAGGCGATAATTTGCCTCAAATTGACTCAGAGCGGCTGGAATCTCAACAAAATTACCCCTAATTTTCTCCTAAAACCTGAAACCTGACTTACAAAAAAAAAGGGGGGGGGGCCTCCGGTTAGAAAGGTAATCATGAAGGGCGAGGATGGGCACTGCCCGGTGTGCAGCTGAGAGAGGGCGGGAGGTGGAGAAGCCTTAGCGGCCGCCTCCCAGAAGCTCTCCGCAGCCTTCGGCTTTCTGAGACGTATATCGTTTCCCTTTACACATTTTCTGGCGCTATATGGGAAATCCTTGTGGTTATTTTTTATTACGATAAAATATGCATAATACAAAATTCACTATTTTGACCATTTTTAAGTGTACGGCCCAGTGGCATCAGGCACATTTACGTTCTTGCGTAACCATCACCACCATCCAGCTCCAGAACGTTCTTGTCATCTCGTACTGGAACTCTATACCCATTAAACAACACCTTCCCCCTCGACCTTTCCGCCAGCCCTTGGGAACTCCTGCTTCTATAAATTTACCTATTCTTTGTGCCCTTTATGGACGTGGAATCACAATATTTGTTCTCTCTTGCCTGCATAATGGGCCTTTGTCCTTTCCACTTAGCATTGTCCCATCTTTACGTTTCACTTCTGTGCAGCACAGTCAGGATTTCCTTCCTTTTAGAGATCGGAGAACATCCCATTACAGGTTGTTTACCCACGCATTCGTCCGTCAAGGGACGTCTGGGTTGTTTCCACCTTTTGGCAATTGTGAATGATGCTTCTTTGAACATCGGTGTACAAATACCCGCTCAAGTCCCTGCCTTCAATTCCTCTGTGTATACAGTTCCCTAGAATGTGGTCATGCTGCTTTTGCTTTTTTAAAAACTTATTTTTATTTTTTAAAACATTGATAATACATCAAGCGAAAAGAAAGATCAGTCACCAATAAGCCCACCACACGAAGATAACCACCATTAGCAACGGAGTGTTTGGTCTTTCAGACTTTCTAATCTACCCTAATATCCAAAGGAAAAAAAACTTTAAAAATATCAATTTAGCGATCCCAAGGGGGCTCAGCGGTTGAGCGTCTGCGTTCGGCTCAAGTCGTGAGCCCGGGGTCCCAGGATCGAGTCCCGCGTCAGGCTCCCTGCATGGAGTCTGCTTCTCCCTCTGCCTGTGTCTCTGCCTCTCTCTCTATCATGAATAAATAAATAAAATCTTAAAAAAAAAGTAAAAATATCAATTTAGGGGCACCTGGCCGGCTCGCCAACAACTGCCCAGCCCTGAGGAAATCTGTACGGGAATACTGCGCCATGTTGCCCAAAACTGGTGTCCGTCGCTACGGTGGCAATAAATACTGAACTGGGCCCAACACATGGGAAACGCGTCAGAGTATGCGCTCCGGCTGTCATTGATCCAGAGGATTCTAATATTATCAGAAGCATGCCAGAACAGACCGGTGGAAGTCAATCCCGCAAAATTTTTCTTTAATAACACCGGCCAGACCTTGTTTTATTTATTTATTTATTTATTTATTTATTTATTTATTTATTTACTTATTTATTTATCTATTTACTTATGATAGTCACACACACACAGAGAGAGAGAGAGGCAGAGACATAGGCAGAGGGAGAAGCAGGCTCCAGGCACCGGGAGCCTGACGTGGGATTCGATCCTGGAGACCCAGGATCGTGCCCTGGGCCAAAGGCAGGCATTAAACTGCTGTGCCACCCAGGGATCCCTAGACCTTGTTTTAAAAATACTGTTATATGTTAAAAAATAAAAATAAAAAAATAAAAGTACTGTCATATATAATTTTATTATAATTTATATTTATGATATTTATATTATAGATAATATTTATAATATGATGTATCATATATAAATATTTGTATTTATAATTATATATTATTTCTTTCTCTCTGAGCAACCCTTTGAGGGAGGCACTGTCGTCACCTCACTGACAGGTAAGGAAACTGAGGCACAGCGAGCAGAGGTTGCAACCGTGCCCGCGAGGGAGCCAGGTGGCTGGAAGAGGAGACTGAAGGCCTTCAAGCTGGAGCCCGGGGCTCGGAAATCAGGGGGACGTGCAGGCAGTTGTGCAGATGAGGAGGCCGAGGTGAGGGTGGCCCTGGCTCAAGGTCGTGGGACACATTAGTGACAACCCTGGAAGCAGAGTCCGGAACTCCCACCTGTGCTCCTCCCCCTCGGTGCTGCGAGCCTTGCGGAGTCCCTGTGGTCCTCCACTTCGCTGCACCTCGAGACCCAGCTGTGGGACGAGCGCTGGGCGGCGGTCAGGTGCCTGCGGACTCTTGGCGTCAGCCCAGGGCGCGACCTTGGGCGTCAGCTGGAGCCCATATCAGGCCCTGGGCTGGGCGTGGGCACTGATGAGGGGTCTCTCTCCCTCTGCCCCTCTCCCTGCTCACACTCTCTCTTAAGAACCAAAACTTAAAAGAAAAACCCTGATGATAGAAGTCCCTGGGCAAGCCCAGCTCTAGAGCCCCGGAGCCCGCGTGTCGGACTCTGGCATCCGTGTTTTAGGCAAACACGTGGGGGCTGCTGTGCGGAACCACTGCCCGGGCCGAGGCAGCTGATGGTCGAGGGCCCTGACCCCCACCGGGAGTGAGGGTTCCCTCAGGTCCCCCAGCCCCAGCTCCGGCACCCCGTGACCTCCCGGAGGACCTCGTGCCCCTTCCGTGGCCCCCAAGCCCGTCTGCTCTTTGTGGGACAGCATCCCGCTGTGGCCCCGCGCTGCACCCTCTGCACCCTCTGCACCCCCCGGGGCTGCCGGGGCCGCACCCCCTCCTGCTGCCCTGCACCCGCCACGGGAGCTCGGGCCTTCCGGAGTCCACCTGACTCGCTCCACCCAGGCTGTGGGACAGGTGCGCAGGGCACGGTGCTCACTAGGTTCCGGGGTGCAGGAGAGCCCAGGCCGGCAGCGCCACTGCCCCCCCGCGCGCCCCCAGCTCTTTGCCCCAGTCCACCCTCCGCAGCAGGACTGTAAGCGCCAGTACCACGCCGTGGCCCGTCCCCGAAGCTGCCAGAGACTCCTGGTTGCTCTGTGGGTACAACCCGGAATTGCACACTCGGGTGGAGGCCGCCGGTCCTAACTGCTCACCCCTCCGACTCTGGCCTCCCAGCCCGGCCCCTCCTGCCCAAGGCCGCCCCGCTGTCACCCCAGAGCCTGGCCTGCACCTGGGGGCCCCATCCCCGACACCGAGCCCCTGTGAGGCGTCCCCTCCTGCCCAAGGCCTGTGCCAGCCCCGGGCCAGGCCTGCGGGGTGAGGGCACCCAGGGCAGGGCCGCCAGGAGGGCGAGGCTGAGGGCGAGTTCTCCTGGCTCGCTGACTGCATGGCCCCCCGCCCACCGGGGCTGCGCCCCTCACCCTGCTCGTCGCCTCCCGGCAGTTCCCGGGCTGCCTTTGCCGGGAAACCTTCCCTCAGATGGCTGGGCCATCATGCAACTCTGTCCTCCCGCCCGACAGTTAGCGTAGCCACAGCTCGCGTGGGCTTATCTAGGGGGGTCTGCCTTGCCTGAGCACTTGTGTGGAGGCGGGGAACCTGTGCGACTCCCTGCGGCCCAGAGCCCACGCCGGCCCCGGACACGCAGGGGGTGCTGGGTCAAAAGTCGCTAAGGAACAATGCCGGGCACGGCGTCCTGCAAGCAGGTGACTCCCTGCTGTGCGGGGCAGCAAGGGGTTCTGTGCTCCTGCAGCTCTCGTCCAGCGCACAGGCGGGACTGTCGTGACTGTTCCATCAGGTGTTATTTGCAATATTTAGAGGCCAGCTCCTGCCCCCTCCCCAGTCTGGTCTAGAGGGCAAGATGTGGGCAAAGTTCTCACTGTCACCATCATCATCACCTCCGTAGCTACCACCCCAAAGCCCTCCTGGGCTCAGCGCGTTGCAATGCCTGTGCAAATCCCCAAACCCCGAGAGCCACATGAGCCTGGTCCCTGCGTGTATGGGCTGCAGCACGGGCTTGGAAATCGGTCCCTGCTCTGCACCTGACTGTGCCCCGTGAACATGTCACTTGGTGTCCCTGAGCTTCGTCTGTAAGATGGGGATGACGCCTGCCTATTTCACTTCATTGAGGTCTATCAGGTTCAAATGCGGTGATGAGTATGAAAGCGCTTCGTGAACCGAAAAGTGTGGCTCAGAGGAAAGAAAGGGAGCTTCCTTCTCACACAACCACGACAGATTGGCAAAGGACATAATTGAGACATTAACTTGTTTCCTAAATGATGACGTGAGAGCCCACGTGGATGCACTGCGTGCTAGGCATTGTTTTTCCCAGTTTTGCAAACGGATTTGTGCTCACCTCTCTCTACCCATCTACCCTCCCAGCTCCTCGGCCCCTTCTGATCACGGGTGGAGACGACAGGAAGCGACAGGAAGCATGACCCTTTGGCAAGGGTAGGGGTGTTGCTCCACGACTGGGTAGAGTAGGTGAGAACATGGTGTTGAAGGCAGCGGGGTCCTTAGAGAAGCCAAACTCCCTTGGGGGGGGGGGATCCTTTACCTGGAGACTACGTCCCTGTCCACTGGGACAGAAGCCAGGAAGGAGGCAGCATAGATCTAGATGCTGGGGGCGGAACCATTGATGAGGAGCCCGAATAAGTTTCCTTTGTGGGAAAGCCAGTTTCCTAACACAGGAATATTCAGAGACATCTTTCGTTTCTGCTTCTCTCTCCATCCCCTCTTCCCCTTTATTGGCAATCAATGTATTTAATCCAAGCGCATGGCGTTCGTTCTTTTGACAAGGATGTGTAAGAGTGACCCACAGCACCAGGTTCCAAACTCTTGGCTTTTTTAACGGTCACCTCCCCGAACTATCATCACAGACAGTGAGATGAGTGCGTGACCCCACTTTACAGATGGGAAAACTTAGCTTACAAACGCTCAGTAACATGCTCAGAGTCAGCCAAGAGGTGAGTGATTACATGCATCTCCATTCAAACCCAGATTTTCTAGCACCTCCTCCCCTACGCTGTTGTGTTTTTTAGGTGCCCCCCTGCCCCTTACTTTCACAAATCTAATGTGGAGTGTGTGTGTGTTCCTTGGGGTGAGGGAGCTTTGGGCTGCTTTTCTGCCTAAAAAACACCTAGATGCAGAATTTCCAAGATGAGAAGGGAGCTCAGGGGTCACCTCATTCCATGTACTATGCAGATAGAGAGCCTGAGGCCCAGACAGGGGGTGCTCTCTGGTTTCTGGCGCTGGCTCTTGCCCCGAGCTCGCTCTGCGGGACCCAGGTGCCCCTGCCTACCTGGGAACACCTTTGCCAAGAGTAATAATGGTCGCTCTATGCTGAGCGCTCATTCTTCAACGACTATGCAGCAGCGCCTACCTGTGTGCCGCGAAGCCTTGGAGGGAAGCAGGACCTCCTGCAGCTTCGGCCGGGCGTGGGAGGGGGACCGCAGGCCCGCAGGCGTGCCAGCGGGACGATGCCAGCGGCTTGCAGGGGCGGCGGCAGGGGGTGCAGGTGCGCAGGGGCTGCAGGCGCGCCTGGCACCTGCGGGCCCGGGATGATGAAACCCGGGGCGAGGACTGCACCATCCCGGCCCGCGGCCTCGCAGCTGTGCGGGCGGGGCTTGCGCACGCGCTGCGCCCCCGGGGGGGGACCCCGCGAGGAGCTCGGAGCTCTGGGGCGCTGCAAGGACCCCGCCCCGCCCCCCGCAGAGGCCCCGCCCCCGCAGAGGCCCCGCCCCCGCCGCGGCCCCGCCCCCGCCCGCGCGCGGACTGCGCTCCCGCCTCCCGCCCCGCCCCTCGGGGGGCCGACGCGGGGCCCCCTGGGACTTGTAGTCCCGCGCGCGCCCCGCCTGGGCGCCGGCAGCCGCCGCGGAACTACCGGTCCCAGCAGCCCGTGCGCGGGGGCGGGCCCGCCGGCGGGGGGCGTGCGGCGCAGGGGGCCGGGCGGGGCGGGCACCGGGCGCTGAAATGCGGCTGCGGGCGCGGGGCCCCGGGCGGCTGCGCTAGCGGGGCGCGGACTCGGGCGGCGGCGGCGGCGGCGGGGCCCGGCGGGCGCGACCCACGCTCCTCTCTCGCGGCCCGACTCCCCGCGGACGCGATGCAGCGGGCGGCGGCCCTGGTCGGGCGGCGCTGCGGCCCCGGAGCCCCGGGCCCGTGGGGTCGGCGTCGGAGCAGCGCGGCCGCGGGGGCCTCGGCGCTGCAGGTGCGGCCGGCGCGGGGCCGGCGCGAGCGCATCCTGACGCCCGAGTCCATGAACCCGCAGGTGAAGGCGGTGGAGTACGCGGTGCGGGGGCCCATCGTGCTCAAGGCCGGCGAGATCGAGCTGGAGCTGCAGCGGGTGAGCGCGGGGGGCCTGCTCGGGGGCGCGGGGGGGCGGCGGGGCCCCTGCTCGGTGGGGGCGCGGGGGTCACGGGGGGCAGCCACTGGGCACGGCCCAGGTCCCCTGCTCGGTGGGGGCGCGGGGGTGTGTGTGTTCCTTGGGGTGAGGGAGCTTTGGGCTGCTTTTCTGCCTAAAAAACACCTAGATGCAGCCACTGGGTGCAGGGGGTTCCCCTGCTCGGTGGGGTCACGGGGGACAACCGCTGGGCGCTGGGTTCCCTGCTCTGCATGCTCGCCTGGGTCCTGGGGGTCGCGGGGTTGCAGAGGGACAGCTGCTGGGCACGGCCGGGGGCCCCTGCTAAACTTGCTCGCAGAGGTCACAGGGTGACAGGTGCAGCCGCTGGGCATGGTCTCAGTCCCCTGCTCGGTGGGGTCACAGGGGGCACGGGGGAGCAGCTGCTGGGCGTGGGGGTTCCCTGCTCAGCGTGCTCACAGGGGTTGCAGGGTGCAGCCGCTGGGCACAGCCAGGGTACCCCGCTTGGCGTGCTCACCTCCACCCCAGGTCGCCCACAGCCTGTGTCCCTCCTCCCAACCTGCCCCCGCTGCCCCCCGCTGCCCTCCCGCTGCCCTCCCGCTGCCCCCCACACTGGCACAGAGCAAGGGCTGCGCACACGGCTCACTTGTTGAGCTGAATTCCTGACTTATGATGCCCAGTGGTGCCAGGAGGCTGCCTGTGGGGACTGGGACTGGGAGGCCGCCCGCCTGCAGCCCCGAGAGTGATGGGGGGGTGGGAGAAGGTGCAGGGGGGGAGAGGGGGTGCTGGGGAGGGGTGTGCCGGGCGGCAGGGACAAGACTCTGGCACCCTGGTGTGTTGGCACCAAAGCTTTCTTCCTGGACGTCTTGGGTCGCCTGCGGGTTGTGAGTCCAGGTGGGGAGCAGGCCTGTCCCGGGCGCCTGCTGGAGCCTTGCTCCACCACCGCATTTGTCTGAGGGTTGGCTCATTCCCGGGGCTGCTCCAGGTCCTGAGCCTCTGGGGCCCTGCAGGGATGGTGCGGGTCGCCCCTTGGCTGGCTGGCTGGCTGGCATCTTGGCTTTAGTGGGCAGTTGTGTGTAAAAGTGGCCACATGGTCAGGAGTGATCTCTCCCTTCCCACAACCAAGGTCACTGGGGGTGTGTGTGTAAGAAATGCCCCTGAGGATACGCATTCTGACCTGAGTGGAATTTAGAAGGCCGAGTCAAGAGCAATATAAAAAAAAAAAAAGTAAACACTCGGAAGATTCGCAAGATCTGATGAAACAGCTGCTTGCTCAAGACGGCTCCAGCCTAGGATGCGGGCGGGGGAGGGCTCCTGGGTTTGCTCTCAGCTGCGCTGGAACTGGAGGGCTCCGGGGCCGGGTGATCGCCGTGTTCCTTGAACGCGAGGGAAGCCGCGAGCTGAACAGTCCAGTCCTTGCCCGGGGTCTTGCCTCCAAGTCCTTGCAGGCTGACTTTCGGGCCCGGCTCGCAGAGGCACGGCGGCTTCCCGGGCGTCCCTGGCCTGCCGTGCGCCAGGGACAGAGCTCCAGGGACAGAGCGCGGGAGCTGGCCGCTGTGCTCTGTTGCGCATCCGGCCCAGGGGCTTGCCTGTCCTTGCAACAAGTCTCCCTGTTCAAACAAAGCTGAGATTCAGTTGTTCCTGGCTTATCAGGTTACCTGATTCCTCCGGTTTCCAAGCGGCTAAGGGTTAGGAAAGAGAAAATTCCCGGGATTCAGTCTGCCTCTTGCTGAATAGCAGCTTGGGTGTGGACTCGGGAGGAATGAGGACGATTAGGACAGAAGGGTGTCCTGTCTTGGGCTCCGGGAGGCCGGCTTCCAGTCTGTCTCTGGGCAGAGCCTCTCCTCCACCGGTTCTTTAAGGACGGTGGGGTGTTTCAGGGGGGCAGCAGAGAGAGCTGGGGGGGGCCCCCGTAGGTGGGTGCAGGGCTGTGAGCAGAGGTGGGGGGAGCAGAGCCAGGGGTGGGGGGCAGCAGAGAGAGCTAGGGGGGGCCCCCGTAGGTGGGAGCAGGGCTGCGAGCAGAGGGGGTGGGGGGAGCTGAGGGGGGAGCAGAGAGGGAGGAGGGAGAGCAGAGGGGGTGGGGGAGCAGATGGGGGGGAGCTGAGAAGGGGGAGCAGAGGGGGGAGCAGAGAGGGCAGGAGGGGAAGGCGAAGAGCGCTGCGGTGGGGCTCGGAGGTCATGGGACATGCATGAGACGGAATTGGTGGAGGAGCCTCAGGCGCCCAGGGGTCCCAGGGGTCCCAGGGCTTCTGGTGCGAGGTGGGGAACTGTGAGGGGTCTGCAGCGGGGCGGGCTGTGAGTGAGGGGGACACACAGCCCGTGGTGTGAGCCGGCAGCGCCTGTGACTCCCGTGGCCCCAAGTCCACCTGCCGGCCCGGTGCCTCCATCCCAGCTCTTCCCTCCGTCTCACTCTGTCCACTTGCTGGAGCCAGCAGCATCGGGGGGCCACCGTTTTGGGGGGCAGCCCCTCTGCACCCGGCTGGCATGCGCAGTGCACCCCCGGGAGAGCTGCATTTTCCCCTATTTTTCCCTTTTCTGGCTCGGCCCTGCACAGCTTCATGCTCCCACCTCTGAACTGCGGCGGCCGGACCGGACCACTGTCATGAGGGCCTGAGTGGGGGCGTCGGGGGGGGGGGGGTCAGGGCCCGCAGGGGGTGCGGTGACGGTCGCCCTGGCTGCACGGGGACACACCTTGCCCGTGCGCTGCCCCTGTAGCCGCCCCGGCCCGTGCCCGGCGCCCTTACGCCTAGTGCTCTGCAAACAGTGCACGCTGTGGGGCGGCTGCGGCTGCTGCTGTTTGGCTTGGCTCCGGCGGCCCGTCCCTGGCCCGGTCCAGGGTCCTCGGGTCCATGGGAGGCCGGCCCAGCGTGAAAGGGGCCATTCTCGGCGGCCAGTGGGGCTGCCCTGGCCCGCCCTGAGGCTCCGGGGGAGAAGCCGTCAGCTCTGCAGGCCACGGGGCGCGAGCAGCCGGAGCAGCGAGCCCTACAGGAGCCTTGAGGCCTCTGGGTTCCTCCTCCACCCACTGCTTTTTTCCTTTGTGGCGGGAGGGGAGGACGGCGGCACACGTGGAGGCAGAGCCGTGGCTTCACTTCTGTTTGTAAAGTCCGCAGGGTTGGGGCAAAACGTTCCTAAACAGGGGAGAAACTGGTGGCGAGTGTCACACAAGTGTGCACTGCGTCTACACTGGTAGAGTGGGCGGCGCCGTGCAGCCCGGGGTTAGGCCGAGGGCTGAGACTGGGAGGCTCTCTCTCCAGGCCCAGGGGGTGGGACCTCCCCGGTCAGTTTCTTTAGAGCTCAGGGGCCGCCTTATATTTTTTATTTTTTAGTTATTTTTTATTTTTAAAGATTTTATTTATTTATTCCTGAGAGACGCAGAGGGAGAAGCAGGGAGCCTGACGCAGGACTCGATCCCGGGACCCCGGGGTCACGCCCTGAGCCCAAGGCAGGTGCTCAACCACCGAGCCCCCCAGGATCCCCTCAGAGGCCACCACGCACCTGCATCCTGGGCTTTGCCTTACGAGCGAGAGCACCTTGGCCACAGTCTATCCCTCTGCAAGATGGGCCAGGTGATGCTTCCTAAAGACTGGTTGGAGTTGTTATCAAGGCTGCTTTGCAGGCAGCGGAGGCCAGTTGTGCCCTGAAGAGCCCTTTCCCCTCTCTGGGGCTCGGAGCGCATTCTTTGGGGTTCGCCCCGTCTTGCCGCCGCGCAGGACCCTACTGGGGGCTCAGCAGCTCTCCGTGCGTCTCGGTCTCCACGGGTGACCCTCCTTCAGAGCCCCAGAGATCAGCGGCCTGCACCCCCTGCCCCGTGTTAGTAGTGAGGACTCAGCCCTTGCAGCTCCGCCGACCGCTTGGTCCTGGGCAGCTCTAGCGCCCGCCGCGCTCCCTCCAGCTCCGCTTGTCTTTCCACCACGGTTGGGGCCAGACCCTGTGCTGAGCCTCAGTTTCCCCAGCTGTGAGATGTGCCTGTGCGCAGGGACCGTGGGGGCTGGCTGGTGTCTGGTGTCTGTCCTGGGGGCTCCCTGTAGCACCTGCCGCCTGCCCCGGTCCGGTCCATCACCCAGGTCCATCGCCCAGGGCTCTCCACGCGGTGCGCCCGGTGTGGGGCTCGCTGGGCCATCCCCTCCCTGTGCCCCCTTGCGGTTCTCCACCAGCCCGGGCTCTGAAGGATCGCGGTGTCTCCAGGCTTGCTCGTCCTGTTGCCCGGCCTGGGCGACCCATAAGTGTTCGTAGAATGGGGGGGAGGCTCTCTGGGAACGGGCGGTCCCACGAGATGATAGAAGCCGTCCCTCGCTCAAGGAGCTGCCTTTGTCCCTGGACTCTTGTGGTGCTGCTGGAGCCTGAGCCGGGGAGCACCGTGGTCGTCGTGCTCCTCTTCCCTGCAGACGCCCTCGAACGTCCGCCGTCCCTCCAGCCTGGAGGCCTGTTCCCTGACCCTCACTAGGATGGACAGGGGCAGGAGCTCCCCTGGGTAGGACCTCATCTCCCGGCCCCACAGGGAGGCAGCTCGGGGTGGATGGACGCGGGCGGGTCACCCGGATGTGCACCGGGGGTGTGAGCGTGAGCTGGGTGACGGCCTGCTGGCCTCTGCGCCCCGGGCTGAGGCGGGGCCACCACCGGGTGACCCGGGCCTGGTGAGCCCATCCCCCATCCCATGTGGACCTCGAGTGCCCAGACCCCAGAGGTGGCCCTGAACAGCGTCCTGCCCTGCTGCCCAGTCCAGGGAGCCAGTTCCCGCCGCCCCGGCTCATGCGTTGCAGCAGCGTTGGGGGCCTGCGGGTGCCCAGGCCCAAGGGAAGGGGCGCTCCGTGTTCCCAGGCCCCTTGTCAGTAGGCGCAGTGTTGGCGGGCAGCGCGGGGCCACCCAGGGCCCTGCTCCAGGCCAGTCCCCCCTGTAGCGGCCTGCGCAGGGTCCCTGGTGCTGGCCCAGGCAGGCTTTATGTGGACCCGAGAGTGGGCTGTGCTCATTCCACGGGGCCAGGCCCAGAGCGCTGCGGCGGCTCATACGCTGGCGGGGGGCGGGGGGGGGGCGGGGGCGGGTGCTGGTGCCAGACGGCTCAGGCCTGGCCTTGGCACACAGGGCCTGAGTCCCTCCCCCAGCCCGAGCCCGCTCTCACCCCGTCCTCCTCCTGGAGCAGAGGGTGGCCCCGTGGGCCGCGGCCTCAGGACCCTTGGGCTCCTTCTCCCCAAAGCCTGGACCCCCTCATCCTGAGCAGCCCTGGGGAGCGCCGCAGAAGGGGCGGGAGGGTCTCCAAGACCTGCGCCCCACACGCTTTTGGGGCCAGCTCCCGGCCTGGACCTTCTCTCCGGGGGCGTCTGGGGGCATCCATGAGGCTCACAACGTGTGTGCCGCTGCTTTTCGTCCCCCTAAGGTCACTATTTTTTACTTAAAGTGTAGGTCACTGATTTTAAAAACAGGAAGTTTCCTGAAGGTGCTTTTATTCACACAGGGTGGAGGTGGGGGAAGGAAAACAGAGAAGGAGGCGCTTGACTCTGGGAAACTAAGTGGGGGCTGCTGGCAGGGGGCCCGGGGCTGGGGCATGAGGGAGGGTGCAGGGGGGCGCTGAGCCCTGTGTTACGCGGCGGGTGAACCACTCAACTCCCCCCGAAACCAATAATAGGGGTTTCTGTTAACGACATTGACTTAAATTAAAAAAATGTTTAAAAAGACGTGGAGTCATGGAATCTTCCCTTTGAAATCTGAATCCAGCATGCCCTTGGGAGAGGGAGATTGGCAGGCCCTCCTCGCCCTCCACCGGCCCTAGCCTTCCTCCTCCTCCTCCTCCTCTGTGACCTCCCCGCCTCATCCTCGTCCTCTGCCCCTGCTTTGTAAGGTGATGATGCCTGTGCCCGCCCGGAGGTCCTGACCTGCTCCTGGCGGCTGATTCCATGGAGCCCCCGGCATCGGCAGGTCCCACATCGTCCGCCCGGGATGAGGTCCTTCAGTCCCGCCCCCCCCCCCGGGTGGTCTCCAAGTCCCTCCTCTCTGGGACCCTCTTCCTGTGCTGGACACATTGCCCAGGCCGCGGCCATGAGTCTTTCTGTCCCTGATGCTTTAAAAAAAAAAAAAAGTGACAATCAGGCCACATTGTTGTGCGAAGCCAAGCTGCAGGGCAGCAACCAGAGGTCCCTGCTGTGGGGTCTTCTGGGAGGACGGTGGCCTGGCTGCCGGCTGGAGCTGAGCTCTGGGGCGGGTTGCGGGTGCCCCCTGTCCCCATGCCCAGCGTCTCGCGGCCTCTGCTGCTGACCCCTGCCTCCTTCTGGTCGCTTTGCCGCGGGTCCCCATGTTGAGGTGTCCCCGCCAGGCCGCGTCGGTGGACCCTGGACATGCGACGGCCTCGGGGTGCCCGGTAGCCCGGGAGAGCTCTCGCAGCCTCCGTACGAAGTAGGGGGCGGTGAGACCAGTGGTTAGGGACGGGGTGGGGGGGTGGGGGGCTTGGCTGGCTTCAAACCCGGGTGCCTGTGTTGAGTTATGTGACCTCGGGCGGGTTGTCAGCCCTTTGAAGCCTCATTGTCCTCATTTGTAAAGTGAGGCCGATGCTGGCTCTACACGGGGCCGTGGTTAAGGTGAAACGGGGCCGGCCGCGTCCAGGGCTTGGCGCTATGCCTGACGCTGGGTAAGACTCAAAATAGGGGTGTTTATTAATATCTCGCGGGGCCGGCGTGGCCTCTGGCATCCAGGATCGAGGGCCTGACCACCTGTTGCCTCCTCTCTGCTCAGGGTATCAAGAAACCGTTCACCGAGGTCATCCGCGCCAACATCGGGGACGCCCAGGCCATGGGCCAGCAGCCTATAACCTTCCTCCGACAGGTAAGTGGGCGCTCGGGGGCAGAGGCTGCTGGGGAGGTGCGGACCAAGGCTGCCGGGGCTCCTCCCATCCCTGCCTCCCCCTCCCCGTGAGCAGCCCCCGTGGGCCACAGCAGGCACCGTCGGGGTGGCCCCCCTCCAGTGCCGGGGTGTCTCCTGGCCGCCGCCTCCCCTTCCAGAGTCCTCTAGGAAACTGGGCTCATGGGGGGCTGCCCTCGGGGACGCGCTGCCTTCCCACGGCCCGGGGTCTTGGCTCCTGAGTGCGCAGCTTGGTCGAGGGCATCAGAGAGGCCATCTGGGCGGTGGAGGCCCAGCGGGCGGGGAGGTGGTCGGGCGCCCCGCCGCGAGATGCCCCGAGGTTGAGCGTGGACTCTGCCCCTGCCAACGGGGTGGCCCGGAGTGCTGCCTTCGGGGATGGCTAGGGCCTTGGTGCCGCGGTGAGTGTGATGCTCCCACCAGGGTGGCATGTGACCCCGCTTGCTCCGGGGTCTCAGGACGCAGGTTTTGACATTTCAGTTAGAGCACCAGCCGAGAGGATGTGGACGTGGGTGGGATTGTGGGCTGAGGGGAGAAGGCGGGTGCGGGTGTGCGGGGAGAGCGCAGGGCAGGGCCTGGACGCCACTGTGGGAAGGAGGCCTCCGGGGGGCCGAGACAGACGAAGCCCTGACGTGGCCAGGGTTCACAGGGCAGCTGCGGGAAGCACCAGCGTGGACGGGCTGCCCTGCCCTATTCCCTGCGTGGGGGTCGCGGGGGTGCCGGGGCCCGCTTTGCTCCGGGAGTCCACCCGGGATCTGGGGAAGGGAACCTGGGCCGGTGCTGGCCGGGGCATGTGCACCGGGCCACCCTTGTGTGGCCACTGCTGCCAACCAGCTGCCCGTGGACGCAGCCGCCCCAGACCAGGCCGGGGACCACACGGAGCAGCTGCGCCAGGGGAGGTGAGGGACCTGGCTGTCCTGGAACCCCCTGCGGCTGGGGGGGCACATCCCCACCACGTGCTCCGGGCACGAAGAGGCCGATGTGGCCCCTGTGCAGCTGTGCCCCGGCTGCCGCAGACCTGGGCTCTCCCACCTGTGGGGCTCCCACTGCCTTCCCCAGCTGGTCCTCAGAGTGGCTGGGTGAGGGGGGTGCAGGCCGGGTCACTGACCTCCGAGGAGCAAGGAGAGTGAGGCCCTCCCCTCCCCTCCCCTCCCCTCCCGCCTCTTCCCTCCTTCTTCCCCTCTCCTCTCTCTCCCTCCCCACTCCCTCCCGTGCGTGCTCCTGGGGCAGCTCTTCACCTGCCAGCCTGGGCTTGCCCTGCGAGCTGGGGTTACTGGCACTTTTGCAAACATTTCCTTGCTTAATCCTCTTAATTTGTGAGGCGAGGGTGATTGTGTCGTAGGGAAAGGAAAGCTGACCCGGCTTGGCTGTTGGTTCTGGCTGCAGAAAGGGGATGATGGAGAGAAAAGGAGCAGGGCGCCAGGGCGGGGGTGGGGGCAGGGGTGGGGGTGGGGGGCCCTGCAGGTTAGGAAGGGGTCGGGCTCCCGGCCCCCACCCTGCTCAGGGGACCCTGGACCTGTGGCTTGGGGTGGGTGTGCGAGCCGCTGTCCTCGGAGGAGTGGGGGCCAGGGACTGCGGGCCACCCTCATGCTCCCTGGCTCCTCCCTGGCAGCCCCCTTGGGGTCCCGAGTCGGGGCTGAGGCACCCCCCGCCCCCAGCATCCCTCCCGGCCCTCCCACAGCTCTCAGGGCCGAGCCTCAGGGGGCAGGCCTGCTGGCACAGGCCCCCTTCACGCCCCTGCGGGCACCCCGGGGTGGGGGTGCCAGGGCCCAGCCGTGCCTCTGTTCCCCCAGGTGATGGCACTGTGCACCTACCCCAACCTGCTGGACAGCCCCAGCTTCCCAGAAGATGCTAAGAAACGAGCCCGGAGGATCCTACAGGCTTGTGGCGGGAACAGCCTGGGTGAGGCCCCCTGAGCAGCGGGTCCCAGCGGGTCCCAGCGGGCGGGATTGGGTGTGGGCTGGGCCCTGGCTCTGCCCTGGCCCCAAGGGGGTTACCCTGTGAGCGAGCGAGTGTGACTATGTGACGTGGACGGGACAGGTAGGGGCAGCCCCTCCCTCCTCACTGCAGGCTCTGGGAACCCGGAGCTGAGCACCCAGGGGGAGGCCACAGCTGCAGGGGCTTGGGCTTCACCCCCGGGGGCCGGCCCCAGCGACTGAGCCTTTGGTCAGGGCAGGGGGTCTTCGGGCCTTGATTTTTCTTTTGTTTTTTTTAAGACTGATATTTAGAAATTTTTTATATTTATGTACGTATGTATGTATTTTTAAGATTAATCTAGAGGGAGAGGAGAGGGAGGAGGAGGGGGAGAGAGAATCCTCCCGGCTCCCCCCCCCACAGAGCCCGATGCGGCTCGACCCCAGGACCCCAGATCACAACCTGAGCGGAAATCCAGAGTCAGGGGCTTAACCTGTCCCCCCAATGCCCCTGAGGGGGTTTGACCTGGTGACTGGCCTCAGGGACAGGCCCTGTGAAGGGCCGTGGGTGGCTTTGTGCAGGCCCCTTGCTCGCCCTGCTGTCACCCCACAGCAGGAGTCGGGGTGGGGTGGGGGGAGCTGGGAGGGGCCTGGGCCGCCTGGGGGATCCTCCCTTCCCACTATGCTGCAGCCTTTGGGCCTCTTTGCTGGAAGCCCATGTGCAGCCATCTGCCTCCTTACGGAGGGAGCACCCCATGGAGGGAGTGAGTGGAGCACCCCAGGAGGAAGCAAGTGGAGCACCGCATGGAGGGAGCGCGCCCAGCCCAGGAGCACCCCAGGAGAGCGAGTCCTGCCCTGGAGCACCCCACGGAGGGAGCGGGCCCAGCCCCGGAGCTCCCCACAGAGGGAGCCAGTGGAGCACCCCAGGAGGGAGTGAGTGGAGCACCGCATGGAGGGAGCGTGCCCAGCCCAGGAGCACCCCAGGAGGGGAGCAAGTCCTGCCCCGGAGTACCTCTGTCTTCGGGATTCCCCGGAATCCCCAAGGGATTCCTTGGGGAGGGTGACCACATTCTGCTCCAGGAGCACCCCAGGAGGGAGCATGCCCAGCCCTGGAGCACCTCAGGAGGGAGCACATGCCCCAGGAGCACCCCAGGAGGGAGCAGGCCCAGCCCCAGAGCACCCCAGGAGAGAGCAAGTCCTACCCCAGAACACCCAGGGAGTAAAAAAAACCAACACCCAGGGAGGGAGCACATCCTGCCCCAGGAGCACCCCAGGAGGGAGCACATCCTGCCCTAGGAGCACCCCAGGATGGAGCACGCCCAGCCCCAGAGCACCCCAGGAGGGAGCACATCCTGACCCAGGAGCATCCCAGGATGGAGCACGCCCAGCCCCGGAGCACCCCAGGAGGGAGCACATCCTGCCCCACAGCACCCCAGGAGGGAACCTGCCCAGCCCCGGAGCTCCCCTCGGAGAACAGCCCTGGAATTTGGCCCCTGAAGGATATGGAGATGATCTTCTCTGGTCTTTGCTGCTGAGATAGATTTCCAGCCTTGCGGCCTCGTTCTTTGTTCTCTCCTGTTCCTTGCCTTGTTTACTTTTGCGCTGTCCCTTTGCCCAGAGCCAAGCGGGGGTCCAGCTTTCCTCACAGCAGGAAAAACAGTTGCTCTTGGGTTTTCTAGGACATGTGCCTGAGTGTTCTGGAGCGTGAAGAGGGATTCTTGAGGCTTGCTCAGCACAGGAGCAGCTCCCTTTGGCCTCTGCCCCTCCCCTGCCTTTTCCAGTCTTCCCGGGGAACAAGGGCCCTGTGCTCGCCTCTGTCCCTCTGTCCGAGTCTGGTCGCTGTCCTTCATGGTGTCTCTGTCGGGTGGGGGCCGGCTGCCCTTGCTTTCCTCCCGCTGGACTGGGCAGGGTGCCAGCACGCCGTTGGGTGAACCAGCCTCGGGCTCGCCCTCGCCCTCTCCCTCATCCTTTGCCCCACACCAGGCACTTCTGAGAGCCCTGTGGCTGTGGGCTAGGCTCCTGGGGCTGCAGGGGGAGGCGGGAGGCGGGAGGCGGGAGGAGGCGGCTCGCCCTCTGACCCCGCTGCCTGCCTCCTGCGGTGTCTGGGGGAGGGATAGGGCCCTTTGTTCAGCCTTGGAAGCTTCTTGGAGTTTTTGCAGCTCTGTGTGCAAGGGCTGTTGGGCAGGAGCTTGGGAGGCTGCGTTCACGTGAGTCCCCCGCCTGGGGTGTTGTAGCAAGAGGAGGGTTGGTCTCGGGGTTTTGGGGACCTGCCCTGAGCTCTGTGTGGGGACCTTACGAGGGCAGGTGGGGTGCACACCCCTGGCCTCTCCTCCTCTACACTCACCTCCTGGCCTTTTCAAGGAGGCTAAGCCCGAGGCTGGTGTGGAGAAGCCCTGCCCTGGGGTCGCCCTCCCCCCCCACCATTGCAGGGGTAGGGCAGGGACCTCCTGGGGCAGGCGCCTGTCACCTGGGCCTACCTGCCCATAGACATAAAGGGAACATGCCCAGGGCTATCCTGACCCAGCTCGGGATTGTTAACTATGTACACAGGTCTTAGAGCGCATCTGGACATGTTTTAATCGTGCCCTTTGGAATCACTTTTTAAAAAAATACTTATTTGAGAAAGAGCCAAGTTGGGGGGAGCGGCAGAGGGCGAAGGAGGGAATCTCGTGCGGACTCCCTGCTGGAGCTGGACGTGGGCCTCAGTCTCATGACCCTAAGACCATGACCTGAGCCAAAATCAGACTCTGATGCTCAACCAGCTGAGCCATCGGGCGCCCCTAAAATCGCTTTTTCGTAGAGTTTTCTTATTTTCTGTTTGATGCATGATTCAGTTCTCAGGTTGTATCTTGGATTTTAGGATTAAGGTGGACTCCAGACATCCAGGGAGGTGCAGACCCTTATCTGCCCCCCTCCCCCGCCCCAGCACTGCTCTAGGTGCTGGTGGACCAGGTGGGGGTGTTTTCAGGCTCACGAAGTTCACTCTCGGATTTGGGAGAAACAAATATCAAGAAGAATTCACGCAAAAAGTAATCTCTAGTTTTCATGAGTTATTGGAGAAAAAGACAGCTGTGGGGCTCTAACAAGGGACTCTGTTGAGGGAGGGTTTAAGGAGCAAATAAGATTCAAATTCATGTGGACGGTGAGTCCTAGAGAACCTGCAGGTGCGTGCCAGGCTGATATGTGTGCGTGCAAAGGCCCTGTGGTCTGAGAACAGAGTGTCATCAAGGGAAGAGGTCCAGATGGGGCTGGGAAGTCTGGCAGTGCCTGTGATGCCAGTCTGTGGGCCGTGGCTCCGGTTGCCATCTGTCGGGGGCAGTAGGGCCAAGCCGGGGGTAGAGACATGCAGAGGAAATGGGTGATGGCGCCTCCCTCAGGGAGCTTAGGGCCAATGGGGAGGCCGGGCTTCACGTGCATACAAGGGGCTGGAGGGGTCGCTGCGGTTGGGGGGGGGTGGGGTGGCAGGCGGGGCAGGGTCCTGTGACGACCCCACACAGACCAGTCGGGCTCTGAAGGACCGGCGTGGTCTGGGGTGTAGCAGAAAAGCCAGAGGCAAGAGGGTAAGGACGTGGGTGAGCTGGAGGCAGGAAGCGGGGAGGCCTGGCTGCTGGTGGGGGCGGGGGAGGATGGCCAGGCCTGGGGGCGCAGGCAAGCACCCTGGACTAGGCCTCTCCAGTGCTGCGGGCGCCTCCCCACTGTTCTAATCCCCAAAGTATTCCAGACGCATTAGAATATGCGCGAGGTTCCTGCTGCCTGCCCTTCATCCTTGGGGGATCGGCGGTGCCTCAAGGTTGGCTGATCCTGAGGCCCAGAGCCCCATCCCGCTCCTGGTGGTGGTTTTGCAGGAGCCTTGGAAGGAATAGGCTGGGTCTCCCTAAACCTGGTGTAAAGTTCTAGGGGCGTAAAAGGCCACAGAGTGAAAAGCCTGCCTCCCCCGTGACCCCTAGCCGCCCATCCACCTCAGCTCACCAGCTTGGGACTCCGACCAGGTTGGGCGCTTGCACAAGCACCTATTTTTTAAATTCTTTCCAAAAACAGTGGCCTGACAGTAAAAAAAAAACCAAAAATCCTACAATAAGAAACCCCAAACCCTCTTTATTGAGGTATAAAACGAATGAGTAGTTTTTGCACGGCGCACGCCTGCGCGGCCCTCACGCAGGTCAGGACACCGACGTTTCCAGGGCTGCCGAAGGCTCTTCGTGTGCCTCCAGGTTGCTTGGAGCTCGTGCGGGCCGAGGCGGTAGCGACCCAGTGGGCCCAGCGGCCTCGCTCCACAGGTTGTAGGACGTGTATGGATCCCGGGAGGGTGGAGGAAAATAGGTCTGGGCACATCCGACTGATGGGGAGCCAGGGCCTGGACTGAAGCTCGACACGCAGTAGCTGCTCCGGGAGTATCGACAGACGAGTGGGTGGGGGGTAGGTGGGTAGATGCACAGAGGTGCCGACGGCGGAGGGGCTGGTGGACGAGCGGATGGATGGATGGATGGACGGACGGATGGACGGGTGAGGGGATGGAGAGGCAGGTATGTGGGTGGACGGGTGGGTCGTGGATGTGCCCCCGGTTGGTGGTGGCCACGATTCTATAGCCTCGAGTCCTGGGAGTGGGGTCCCAGGGCCTCCTCGGCCCCACCCTGGGGGTTATTTGGGGTTACCACCTCTGTAGAGCCAGCTGCCCCGCCCCTGGTCACAGTCCTGCCTGCTGTCTTCCAGGGTCCTACAGTGCCAGCCAGGGCGTCAACTGCATCCGCGAGGACGTGGCCGCCTACGTCACCAGGAGGGACGGCGGGGTGCCCGCGGACCCGGACAACATTTACCTGACCACTGGAGCCAGCGACGGCATTTCTGTAAGTGTGGTGGTGGCTGTGACCCTTTGTCCACCCGTGTGTTACGGCTAAGGTGTGAGCCTGCCGGCAGGGACCCACTGGGAGGAGGGCTGCCTGGGCCCTGGGTCCTGCAGGGTCTCAGTGGCCACAGGGGGGGTTCAGGTCCCTGTCTTAGGACCGGCATCCACTGAAGAAGTTGAAGGCGGAGGGAGGGCAGGTGGTGCGGGAGTAATTGGGTTTGTGTGAAGCTGTGGCCTTGGCGGGGAGGGGGCGTGATATGGGGGAGCCTTCAGGAGATGAGGGGGGCCAGGGTGGCAGGGGCTCACAGGTGCTGGGTCTGCGGCCCCAGCTCCCGGCACTGTGCGGCCCTCCCTCTCGCGGCCTCACCTGCCCCTTGACCTCTGAGGCTCCTGTTGGTGATATGTGTGGGTGCCTGGTTGCTCGGCACCCTTCAGGGTCCAGCAGGTCAGCCTGTGCGCGGGGAGGCTGCGGTGGGGTCAGCCCCGCCTCTGCCTCTGTGCTAGGCTGTCGGGGCCTCCCCTAGTTCCCGGGGAGGCCCGGGGACGGCCGAGGGCCTGGAGCAGCCAAGGGAGGAGCCGCTGGGCTCTGGTGAGGAGGATCCGGTGTGGAGCTGCTTGCAACAGGGCCTCCTGCGGCCAGGGGCCTGCGAGCGAGCTGGCAGCCCCTGCAGAGCGGGGTTTGCAGGCAGCGTCCCCTGGGTTCCCGGGTGTCACAGTGCGGGGACAGCGGGTTGGAACACCACCTGGTGTCCCCTGGCGGGGACTTCATCCTGATTCAAGGATCCTTTGGGGAGTCTGTCCCTCTGTCCAGCAGAGGTGGGGGGGCCTGGGCATCACCAACCAGACCGGCCCCACCATCCCCTGTCGTCCCCTGCCGGGACTTGGGAACGAGCTTAGAGGCCAACACGGGGCCCCCGGGGGCTGCTGCTCTAAGACACCCTCTTGAGAAAGTATGAGCCGCGAGTCCTTGAACGGCTGTGCTGACAACCTTGACCATCTGCTCTCCCGTCTTCTCGGAGCAGACCTGGCTGTGCAGGTGGAGTGAGTGAGCCTGGGGAAGCCAGGCAGCTCCCGGGGTGCGGGGGCTGCAGCGAAGGCAGGCAGGGGTGGCTGGTGACTGCCGGGGCTAGGGCCACCCAGGGGCGGGGAGTGGCGGCGTCCCCGGAGATGTGACCTCTGTGTTGCAGACGATCCTGAAGATCCTGGTGTCCGGGGGCGGCAAGTCGCGGACGGGCGTGCTGATCCCCATCCCACAGTACCCCCTCTACTCGGCCGTCATCTCCGAGCTCGACGCCATCCAGGTGAACTACTACCTGGACGAGGAGAACTGCTGGGCCCTCGACGTGAACGAGCTCCGGCGGGCCGTGCAGGAGGCCAAGGACCACTGTAACCCCAAGGTGCTGTGCATCATCAACCCCGGGAACCCCACAGGTGTGTGCTCTGCTTTGTCAGCTTCTGGGGGGCGGGGGGCGGGGCAGCTGGGGTTCCACAGCCTGGACCTAAGGACTTAAATAATGGGCTGTTCTCTTGGCTCCCAGCGTCCCGATCCAGCTGCAGGTTTGCTAAGACAAAGCCATAAAGTTGGCCGCAGGCCACACTAAGAGGTGGACAAATGCAAGCATTTATTTATTTATTTTTTTGGAGAGGGTTATAGTATTATTTTTTTTTAAAGACTATTTATTTATTTATGAGAGACACAGAGAGAGGCAGAGACAGAGGCAGAGGGAGAAGCAGGCTCCATGCAGGGAGCCCTGGGCTGAAGGCAGCGCCAAACCGCTGAGCCCCCCAGGGCCCCCCAGGTTACATTATTATTAAGATCACTTTTTTTTTCTTGCCTTTGCAAGGAGTCCCCTTGAGCTTGCTCCCGCACAGCCCGTAATCATAGGCCTCGTTTTACCTTGACTTCTGGTTCTTTGACCCAGTTTTCAGAACGCCGGTGCGTGCGTTTCTGTTTTTCTTGGCCGTGGCGTCCCTGGGTACCCTGAGACCCGAGGAGGAAATACCAGGTCAGGAACAACTGCAAACAAACCGAACAAAACCGTCTCTGAGAGCTGAAAGGCACTCTTAATTTTACATATTTTTCTTTAAAAAAAAAACAAAAACAAAAACAAAACAACCACAAGAACAGACGCACAGCTCTGCCTGCTTCCCTGTTTCTGGGCCACTGGCTTCATTTGCCCCGGTGGTGTGCAGATGCGGGAACAAGGGCTCCTCTCTCCTCCTTTGTGGGAGGAGTCGGATCAGGGCCAAGCGCCTCTGAGTCGATTGTGGGATCTGCTTCCTTGGAACATAACCGAGGCTTCAGGCAGGGAAAGCACCATCCCCCTGGGGATGGTGAGCGGGGACCCCTGGGGAGGATGAGCAGGGACCCCCAGGGATGGTGAGTGGGGACCCCCGGGGACGGTGAGCAGGGACCCCTGGGGACGGTGAGCCAGGGACCCCCGGGGACGGTGAGCGGGGACCTCCAGGGAAGATGAGTGGGGACCCCCGGGGATGGTGAGCGGGATCCCTGGGTTTGAATTCCTGAGTGCGGGTGCGGGGTTGGGGGGGGCTTCCTGGGAGTGGGGACGGGGTGGGGGGGTAGGAAAATAACCGCCAGCTCTGCTCCCTGTGCGGGTTGCACGTTAGCATCACAAAGGGAGCTTTTAAAACTGCCGCAGGCCGGCTGCGAGCCAGACTCCGGGGCAGGGCCCAGGCATCAGTATTCCTTGCGCACAGGACCGCGGTTCTCAGACTCTCACTTGTTAAAAAAAACAAACTGCCTGGCCCCACTGCAGGGTCCCCTGGTGTAAATTAGGGTGGGGGGCGGGGGGCTTCCAGGTGATGCCCCTGCTGCTGGTCCCAGCTTGGCGCAGCCGGTCCTACGTGCGGGAAGTGTTGGGAAATGCTCCCTGCACCTAGCTCCTGCTCAGGGACCCATGACTTCCTGGCTGGGCCTTATTGGGAAGAAACCTCGCGTCAGAGAGTATTTTAGGCAAAGGGGTCACGTGCGTGTATGCAATGTGAGTGTTTTTTAAAGAGTGACTTTACGATGTGCGGAGGAGGCTGGCCTTGCGCTCTGGGGCCTGAGTGTGTGCGTGTGGACCTCGGTGGGCTCTTGGAGGCGGGCTCTTGGAGGCGCAGGGGATGGGAGGAGGAGGAGCCCACCTGTGATGGCCCCGTACCTTGTCCGGAGCTCACGCCAGGCCACTTGGGATGAATGGTGTCCAGATGGATTGGGACAGTCAGTGGGACCCCCCGGGATGGTGAGCGGGGGCGGGGGGGGGGGGGCCTGGGGAGGGTGAAGGGGGACTCCCAGGGACGTGAGCAGGGACCCCTGGGGAGGGTGAAGGGGGACTCCTGGGGTCGGTGAACAGGGATTCCTGGGGAGGATGAATGGGGACTCCTGGGGACAGTGAGTGGGGACCCCTGGGGATGGTGAGCAGGGACCCCTGGGGAGGGTGAAGGGGGACTCCTGGGGTCGGTGAACAAGGATTCCTGGGGAGGATGAATGGGGACTCCTGGGGACAGTGAGTGGGGACCCCTGGGGATGGTGAGCGGGGACCCCTGGGGAGGATGAGCAGGGACCCCTGGGGACGGTGAGCCAGGGACCCCCGGGGACGGTGAGCGGGGACCTCCGGGGAAGATGAGTGGGGACCCCCGGGGATGGTGAGCGGGATCCCTGGGTTTTCAGGCAGACCCCCGGCTCAGGCCGCAGGTGTGGGTCACAGGCTGAAGTCTGGGGGTAAGCAGTTGTCGTCGGGGACCCGGTCCGTTCCCCAGGCCTGGTCGGACCCCTCTGGCTGTCATCTGCCCTCTGAGCAACCTCAGCCCAGAGCTTCGCCCCGAGTTTTAACGAAGACCCCAGGCCAGACTCCCCTCCACCTGAGTCGGGTCACTGCCTGTCCCTGAGCCGGTCCCGTCCCCAGGCTTCTGGCCAGATCCCTGTTGCCGGGCCTGCTGGATGCAGAGGGGCCGTGTCCCCGTACAACAACTGCCTGTCACTCGGGAAGGACGGTCGCCAAGTGGCGGGTTTTCTCAACGGGTTGTGGGACAGTTGTGCTGCGAGGCCCCAGAGGCCCGTCAGCCTCCTTGTGTGGCCGCTGCCGTGGGGGGTCCCCTGCTGGGTACAGCTGGGCGCCCCTCCCTGTGCAGCCCCCCAGGTGCTGCTGCGCCTGCTGGCTCCGGGATCGCCTGCTGGCTCCAGGATCGCTGCCCCCGCCCTTAGGGCTGCACAGGGCAGCCCGTTCCCTCGGGGCTGCAGGCCTGTGAGGCCCCGTCCTCCCCTGCCCCTCCTCGCCCTCCCGGGGCACCCGCCGCCCTCGGTGCGCAGACCTAACAGGGTGTCTGTGGGGCCCGGGCGAGCGCTTTAGGGCCTGCAGGCAGCTCGACCTGTGGGGAGAGCGGAGTCCTGGCTTCAGGGGTAGCTGGTGAGCTGCACGGCCCCCGCCCGGCCCCCGCGGCATGCATGCCCCCGAGCAGTCCCCGGTGCTGTGGGGTGTGGACCAGCGCGCGGAGTTTACCATCCTGCCCTCAGGACTCGGTCCTCTGGCACAGACAGTCCCACGTCCGCACACATACCTCGTAACAGTAACAAGACAGCAGCTGGGTGTGGAAGGCTCCTCAGTCCACGCGCCCGGCTCCCCGGCTCCCCGCACTCGGGGCCCCGGAGGCTGGCTGCACCCCCCCCCCCAGGGCAGGGCAGCTGCAGTGGGAGCCCAGGGCCCGTGGGGACACAGGGCGCCGCGTGGTCGGGGGTCTCACCTAGGGACCCCTGGGACGGCATCGCAAGCGGCCTTCTAGTTTTGTTGGGGATTTTCCAGGTCAGGTGCAAAGCAGGAAGTGCATAGAGGACGTCATCCACTTTGCCTGGGAAGAGAAGCTCTTTCTCCTGGCGGATGAGGTGAGATGGGGCTAGGCCCCCTGGGGAGCGACGGGAGGGGGCCAGGCTCCAGCCTGTGACCCAGAGAACCTTCCAGGTGTCGGAGGAGGGGTCCTGACCCGGCCTGAGGAGGTCACGACCTATGACACGGTGACCCAAATCCTCCCTATATGGGTTTGGATTCTTGGTCACGAATTTCAGGAGGTTAATGCAAACCTCTTCTTTCTTTCTTCCTTTCTTTCCTTACTTTTGAGATCTTTTCTTTAAATTCAATTTGCCAACACACGATGACACCCTATCGAGTGGTTACAAATTTCAGGAGGTTAATGCAAACCACTTATTTGTTAATTTATTAATTAGTCAACTTATTTATTTAATTTTATTTATTTAGTATTTTATTTATTTATTTATTTATTTATTTAAATTTTTATTTATTTATGATAGTTACACAGAGAGAGAGAGAGAGAGAGGCAGAGACACAGGCAGAGGGAGAAGCAGGCTCCATGCACCGGGAGTCCGAAGTGGGATTCGATCCCGGGTCTCCAGGATCGCGCCCTGGGCCAAAGGCAGGCGCCAAACCACTGCGCCACCCAGGGTCCCCCTATTTATTTATTTAGAGATCTTTTCTTTAAATTCAATTTGCCAACACACAATAACACCCCATTGAGTGCCCTCACGGAGCCCATCAGGCGACCCAAACCACGGTGCAGGCGTGGCCGGGTGGCAGGCCTCCAGGTGATCCTGGCCAAGGCGGAGTCTGGCTCGTCACTGGGCAGCGGCAGCTGCCCGGCTCGGGGCTGCGGGGCAGTCGGGGTGACTGTCCCCGTCCTGTCCCCATCTGTCCCCCCAGGTCTACCAGGACAACGTGTACTCTCCAGACTGCAGATTCCACTCCTTCAAGAAGGTGCTCTACGAGATGGGGCCCGAGTACTCGAGCAACGTGGAGCTTGCGTCCTTCCACTCTACCTCCAAGGGCTACATGGGCGAGTACGTTGGCCTCCACTCCCTCCCGCGGCCCCGCCCCTCGGCCCTGCCTGCCGTGGGCCTGCTGCGTGGGGAACACGGGCCCGTCTCAGGGGGCCTGTGCGTGAGCTCAGCCCTGGTGCAGGGGCGCCCGTGTGGTGAGGTCCTGCCGGGGCCCCGGGCTCCCCACGCTTCCTGCCGGCGCCCACACTGCTGCCCTGGTACTGAACCCTGAGGGGCCCGGGAGGGGAGCTGGGTGGGCAGGTGCCAGGAGGCGGTGGGCCGCGGTGGGGGCGTCTCAGAGCCCGGGGCCGGGGCTGCCCCTGCCACCCCGTGGTGGTTGTCGCACAAGGTGACCCGCTCGGGGTCCAAGCCCGGTCTTGGCACTGAGGGTACGGCAGTGGGTGATGCACGGTGCTTCCGGCCCTGGCCGCTATGTTCTAGCGAAGACAGAGGCGTAGACAAATGGGGAGAATCACGTGTCGGGGGGCATGCGCAGAGGGGAAGTGGGAATGCGGGGGTAGGGGAGGGTGTCCAGGAGGAGGTACCTGTGCAAAGCCCTGGGCGCGGCTGGAGTGTGCAGGGGAAGCAGGGGAAGCGGGGCTGGAAACCAGTGAGCGGTGGAAGGCGGAAGGTGGCCGGTCGCCTGGGCCCCCTGGGTTGGAGTTTACTCTCCCTGGAGCAGGAGAGGAGCTGTGGGGGGTGAGCGCAGGAGTGGGTTGCAGTGGACCCCGTGGTACTACACGCTGCCTGGCTGCCCAGTGGTAGGGCCAGAACGGAGACGGGGCGGGGAGGATGGGGACCCTGGGGAGGTTGGGGACCCCGGGAGGAGGACGGGGACAGCTTCCAGGGCGTCTGGGTGGCCACCCCGCCCTTAGTCGAGGCCCCTCTGACTGCTGGTCCCCTCCCTTCGCTCTGCAGGTGTGGCTACAGAGGAGGCTACATGGAGGTGATCAACCTGCACCCCGAGATCAAGGGTCAGCTGGTGAAGCTGCTCTCCGTGCGGTTGTGCCCCCCGGTGTCCGGGCAGGCTGCCATGGACATCGTCGTGAACCCGCCTGTGCCCGGGGAGGAGTCCTACGAGCAGTTCCACAGGGTGAGTCGCCGTGTCCCTGGCGCCCGGCGCCACGGCTGCACCAAGCTCTCGGGGTTCATGCCGCGCTCAGGGTCACCAACGGGCTGCGGGGTGCTCGCGGGCCCTCTTGGCGCCTGGGCCGCCCCCGGGGCTGGTGTGGGGCGGGCGGGGCGGGCGGGCACCCTGAGTGGAGGCCTCCGTGCCACGGGCTCCAACATGGAGTGGAGGACAAGCTGGCCGGGTCCCAGGCCGAGGCGTTAGCGGTGGCCTCGCAGCTCCCATGGTCCCTCCGCCCCTTTGAGCTGCGTGGTCGACAGCCCGTTAACCAGTCAGAACAAGGACCTACGGGTTGTGTCCCCGCAGAGTCTGTCCCGGGCTGCTCCAGGCTCAGGGATTTGGAGCTGCAGTAAGACGCACGGACGTAAAATTTATTTGCCATCTTAGCCGTGGTAAACCAAGCAGCCTGGTGCGTGAGTGCGTCCACGCCATGGCGCGACGGCAGCGCCACCGTCCCCAGCAGCCTGTCCCGGTCCACGCGGTGAGCACACCGCCCGCTGGCCCGTCCTCCCCGCCGCTCGCTGACCCCCGATCGCGTCCCGCGGCTGTGATGGGGCTGCTGTGGCTGCTGCTCCACGCGGAGCTGTGCGGGGCGTTTCACACGGCGTCCTGACTCGAGGCACCTTTGCACCCGCTCCCCGTCCAAGGCTGAGCGACGCTCCATGTGCGCGTGGGCCACGTGTCACTGACCCCGAGGCCGCAGCCCCCGGCCCGGCCGACGTCCTGGGCGGACACGTGCTCGCCTCCCAGCCGGTCGCCGACACGCTTGCTTGTGTCACGTGCCCCACGCATAGCACGCGGACCCAGCGCCCCCAAGGACGTGGCGGGCCGACTCCTGGAAGCTTGTTCTAGGGCGTTCCGTCCATCCGGGGCCAAGTGCGCTCAGATGGTAGGGCCGGGGCTTTGTCATCTGGGGAAGGATGTCCTGTGGGGCGGCAGAGGCGCCGCCTGGGGCTCCATGCTCGTGTCGCCCGTGTGGCCACCCCGAGGCTCAGGGAGCCTGTCCTGTGTCCCCGCAGGAGAAGGAGTCAGTGCTGGGGAACCTGGCGGCGAAGGCCAAGCTGACGGAGGACCTGTTCAACCAGGTCCCAGGGATCCACTGCAACCCCCTGCAGGGTGCCATGTACGCCTTCCCTCGGATCTTCATCCCTGGCCGAGCCGTGGAGGCCGCGCAGGTCGGGCCTGGGGCGGGCGGGGCACAGAGGGGATCACAGGAGGGGGTGCCCGGGCGAGCGTGTGGACCCGGGCTCTGGGCACTGGTGCTCATGGGGGCGGGGGGTGTCCCGCATGTGACCGACGACCTGAGAGCCAGGAAGTGGTGGCCGCCTGGGTGGGGGCTTCTCGACCCATGGGCAAGGACGTGACACCCCGATACCGCCCAGGGTCTCCTTAGAGTGCAGGGGCCGGGAGGGCCTGGGGTCATGTGCAGGCCGTGCGCTGAGGATGGAGGGCCTGGGTGCTGCTCCTGAGGGTGCTGTCCCCTCCTGGGGCTCCTCCAGGTGCTGTACCCCCTGGTGCTCCTCAGGGTGCTGCCCCCATGCCCCCCCACCACGTCCTCAATCCCTGGTGACTATTCAGCATGTGGCTCAGTCCCTGGTGCTGGAGCCAGGATGCGATTCGCGGGCGCCACAGGCTGTGTAGACCGGGTGGGGGGTGCACAGACCCCGAGGCGCCGTTCCCCGCAGGCCCCCCGAGCAGACCCCGGGCTGAGTGCTGGGTGCTGGGGGGACCCCCACCGAGGTTTGCTGAGCTCCTGCCGGGTGAGGGTCACCACGGGAGACTGAGCCGTGGGCGAGGAGCGGCGGTTCCACAGCCAGGCCACCCCATCGTGGCTGTTGGGGCCCGGTCCCTGTGGGGTGGGGGGCAGGACCTGGCCGTGGAAAGAGCTGCCGCCTGGGCCGCAGGCTCCGAGTTTGCAGTGGCGAGTGCGCGGGAGCCTGGCCGGGCCCTGAGCCGTGTCCGCCCACAGGCGCACAAGATGGCCCCCGACATGTTCTACTGCATGAAGCTCCTGGAGGAGACCGGCATCTGCGTGGTGCCCGGCAGCGGCTTCGGGCAGAGGGAAGGCACCTACCACTTCAGGTACTCCTGCCGCCTTGCACGGCCCCGGCACCTCCAGAGCCCGAGGGCTTGGCCCTGTCGTCCCTGCAGCAGGGCCCGGGGCTGCGGGGGCCGTGGGGGGCGACGCGCACGGCCCATCACGAGCCGTCTGAATGTTCCCAATGGAACATCAGTTTCCCTGCCCTCCCCCGACCCCACGTGCAGCGCCCAGCAGCTCATCCAGAGTCTGCGAGAGGCCATGCAGTGGGTTCCACGTACTGACGTGCATGACCCCGGGGGTGCGGACCCTGCGGGGAGGTTGCTGGCGCTGAGCGAGGGGCCGGGGTCTCCGCGCAGGGCGGTGTCCTGGGCTTAGCCTGGAGCCCAGCCTGACCCTGGCCGCGGGCCCAGCGGGCAGGTGCGTCTGCAGCCTAGACGCTCGTGTAGGGTCGGCCTCCCAGCGTTCTTGGTTCTCCTTGGCAGCTCGTGGGCGGCCTTCCCGGGGGAGCTCCTGGCCCTGCCAGGGTCGTTACCCCATGACCCGGGATGCCCCAGGAGGGCAGCTGAGCCCGGAGGTTCTCCCGCCAAGGGATTTGGAGATCGCCCCCCCCCCCCCCCCCCCCGCTGCCGCAGGAGGAGCCGCTGGCTCTGCACCCGCGGGAAACAGCAAGTCCGGCCACAGAGGAAGGGTCTACACAGCTTAGAGCTGGACGGGCTTCCCGGCGGCGGCGGCCCTGTGCTGCCCATCCTGCTGCCTCCGGGCGTGTCCATGGGGGATGGGGGGTGGGCGGGGGGTGGGCCGGGTGGGGGGTTAAGCCTGGGTTCCCGCGTCCCGTTGCGGGCGCCGTGTGCGCAGCTTGAGGCCACGCTGTTCCCGGACAGGATGACCATCCTTCCCCCGGTGGAGAAGCTGAAGACGGTCCTGCAGAAGGTGAAGGACTTCCACATGACGTTCCTGGACAAGTACGCCTGAGGACCGCTGGCCTCGGCCTCCCTCTGGGTGCCCGGCCACCCCGCGCTAGACTCTCCGCCCCGGCGACCCGGCCTCAGGCCTCACAGAGGTCACCAGTCGCTCTCGTTGTCATTTTGCCCCAAGAGACTTCTTTCCTTGTGCCTTGATGTCGGGAGCTCTTCTCTTCTGAGCGATGTGATGGGGGGTGACTAAGAAGTCCTGGGTATTTTTTTTCTTTCTTTTTTGAAGCAACCAAAGTAGAGGGGACTTGCTCAGCACAGGTGGCCAGTGTTCTCTGAATCATCGCTGCTTTCGGGGAGGTTCTTTGGGGTCTAGAACAGCCAGGGTGTGTAGGGGGAGAGGTTTCCGATCCGAAGACACGAGCAGGTGTCGGGAAACATGTGACGACCGACCGTGGCCAGGGCTGGGATCCTAACCTCACCTCCGTGATCTGTGAAATAAAACCCTCAGCGGTGTGAACATGTGGTTCTTCCGAACAGGAGAGCCTCGGGGTCGCTGGAGGCGCAGGAGGGTCACCGCTCCCGCCTGCAGGCGCGTGGCCTGGGTCTCAGGCCAGGGTAGTGGCGGCCGCGGCAGGCGGCGTCGGACGGGGTGCCAGGCGGGCCTGTGACAGGTACTGGTGGCTACGGTCGAGGCGAGGGGTCCCGCAGGGGTGGGGGGGGGAGCCAGACTGTAGGTGAAGCAGGGCCCGCGGGAGCCCGTCGCGGGCAGGGAGGCTCCGCGCACCTCGGTGAAGCTGGAGGTCGTGAGGGCTTCGGGGTGGAGCGTCCTCTTGGGCACGTGCAGGCGGGGCCCCGTGCGAGGGCTCCGGGCCTTGGGGGCGCAGGGTGCGCCCGGCAGTCTCCCCAAAGTGCGGAGGGCCCCTGCCTGCGGGTGCCCAGCCTCGTGGGCCAGCGGCCCGTCTCCCCCGAGGGCTCCCCGAGCCTGCGCACAGCGGCCCGGGGTGTCATCGGGGGCAAGGAGGCCCTGCAGGTGCCCGGTGGACGAGGGCCGTCCTCCAGGACCGTCCCCTCCGCGGTGCCCGCTGTCCACGTGGATCCAGCCCATCGCCAGCTCGCAGGGGGTCCGAGTGCCCGGCGGCCTGGCCGCTGCGCCAGGTGCACGTAGGTGGACTCAACATCCGTGGAGACACTTGAGCTTAGAGCCACGTGTCGGCGTCCACGCACTGCGGGCTCCCCCCAGGTCTGCCCAAGGTCCCCAGGGCCAGCGCTGTGGGGGAGGGTCGGAGCGCCCGCTTGCTGGCACCCAAGCCCCCGCGGCACAGGGACCGCCTTGGAGCTTTTCCTTCCTACAAACCGAGGAGATGGCGCTTGTGCTCGGCGGACGGCCGATAGAGCGGGAGGTGCCGGTGCCCGGGCTCCTGGCGCAGAGGTCCCGTGGCAGGAGCTGGGCTATTTTTTATATTTTTGTAACAATTGCTTTTTTCACGGGGGACCGGGGGCCGGTCTTTGTAGTCTTAACAAGTCCGGTAGTTTTTTACGAACCTCTTTAGATGACGCTGGACACCTGAAGACTTTACAACATTTACATGACTTTTCAAACGACACCGTAGGCACGCGGCCTACTGTGCAAGTCAACGAGGACCTCCCGGGGCCCACGGGGTCGGGGGTTCCTCCCTGGCGGAGCACGAGGGCGACACATTTGATTTTTCAGACTGTGTTCCAGTGTCCTGTTCGGGGCCCACCAACGAGAGTTGTTTGTCGTTCGGGGTCGCGCTTTCAGTTGGCACCTGCAGGGTTTTCGGTGGATCGGGTCAGTCTGCGGGGCAGGGGGGCGGGGGGGCCGGGGCCTGGGCTGCTCCTTCGCCTTGTTCGCGGTGGCCGGTTGGGGTCCGGGCCTGCGGGGTCCGGCAGGAGCAGCCCCCAGGCCTGCCCGCCCAGCTCCACTAGGTTCTTGCAGCCCCCGCCCCCGCCCAGGGACCCTGTGGTAGCTCTGCTGGAAATTTCTATACAATAAAGTCCGTGTCCAAAGTGGCGCCCGTGTTTCGTTTTCCTTGCGGTTCAAATCTGCTTGAGCGGATACCAGGCTCCAGCCGGGCACCTGCGTGAACTGAAGCTTCCATCTTTATTAGAGAAGACTTGGGAGACATAGGGGGAGCAGGATTACCGGGGCTGGGATGGGGAAGAGGAACTCGCAGGGTCCCGTCCGCTCTGCTACGGAGCCCCCTTGTCCGGCTCAACGCGGCCACGTCCCAGGGGATGACTCTGACGGGCGACCTGCTTCCCCTTCTCGGGCCCGTGGCCTCGGTCCCTCGTGGCCCGGATGTGGCCTCGACAGGGTGGAGGCTCCGAGAGGGTCTGGGGGCGGTGCGTTGGGGGGTGGTGGTCAAGGGTCCTTGCTGACTGCCGAGCAAGGGGACCGAGAGGAGCCCTGCACCTGCCCTCCCCGTTCCCATAGGCCGCACACGCGTCATCTGCGGGCTGAGCTCCGTTAGGCGACTTTACTAACCCCCCAAGGGCCGCAAGGGCTCCCCTTCTGTCCTCTTTGGCCCGGTTGAGCGCCATTGGCAGACGTCGGATAAGCGCCCCCGGCCTGCGGCTTCCAGGGAGTGGGGCATCCGAGTTAGGGTGGGGTCCCCGTCCTGCCGCAGCCGTCGGAATGGTGGCCACTGGCTAGCCCAGCACTCAGGACTCCCCTGTCCCAGGGTCCCCGGCATGAGCAGCATGTGGGTGGCGCCCCCATCCCCTCGGCCTCCTGCCCTGAGCCAGGAGACACCCCGGCCCCCAAGAAGAGGATGGACCGTACAGCCAGGGGCTCACCTCAAGGGGCCTAGGTCTGCTGCAGTTTCCTACTGAGATTTCATTTTCTCATTTAAAAAATATGTATGTACTGACATCTTTTTGTTTCCTCCCCAATTTTATCTCCTTTGCTCCAAATGCAAATACTGTGACCATCCCCTTGAAGTCCTTTTAAAGATATTAAATTTTGGGGGGCAGCCCAGGGGGCTCAGTGGCTGAACACCTGCCTTCGGCCCAGGGTGTGACCCAGGGTCCCGGGATCGAGTCCTGCCTCAAGCTCCCTGCACGGAGCCTGCCTCTCCCTCTGCCTGTCTCTCTGCCTCGCTCTCTGTGTGTCTCATGGATAAATAAAATATTAAAAAAAGTAAAGATAATTAAATTTTGAAGATATTTAAGTATCCAGAATCCTAGTGACGGGTTTAGACCACAGAAGTATACATTACAGAAAAGTGTAAAGCTCAAAAATATTATTAAACGTGTTCATGGGGCAAAGCTGGAAGCCGCAGGAGCGCCCAGGAAGGAAGGCCCCTAACCGAGTTAAGCAAGCCTGAGCCCTGGGACGTTTCCTTACTGTCCCTTTTCTGGGAATATTCTTAATGTGGTCGGGGCGGGGGGATCCCTCAAGGGACTGGAGTCTATCCGGCTTCTTGTCCTTGGCCCCGGGGCGTCACAGCGGCCCCTCCCAGCCTCCCCGCTCCTCCGTGTGGCCGTAAACTGAGAGCTCCAGGCCATGGAGGGCGTTAGGGGCGGCCGACAGGTGGCAGGCAGGGGCCCACGGCCAGGTCCCGGGGGCGACGCGGTGGAAGGACAGTGGGGGATGGGCCTCGAGCACAGGCCTTTGCACAGAAGGAGCTCACGCGCGCCCGGACTGACCAGATGCTTCCCAACACGAAGCTGCACGAGGGGAAAGAAAAGCCTGGTCCGCGAACAGGCCCGCGGCAACCTCTGGGTCAGGCCGCAGATGGGGCGCGAGCCGAAATGGGGCGTCCCGAAGGAAGGCTGAGAGGGTCTGTTGGCCGGGCCCCTGCGCAACAGGGACAGGACACGTGGCCCCGAAAGCCTTGTGTGGGGAGCTGGTTTGGGGTTCCCTTCCTGCCCCATAGGAGGAGAACTGCGCCCCCCGCTTCGTCTGCTCTGTGATGCTCCGGGAGCATCACCCCTGCCCCTGGTTAGTGTCTGCAAACCACGGTTTCATGTGGGTTTTTTCCCCAGTTTTTTTTTTCTTTTTTAAAGATTTTATGTATTTATTCATGAGAGACACAGAGAGAGGCAGAGACCCAGGCAGAGGGAGAAGCAGGCTCCATGCAGGGAGCCCGACATGAGACTCGATCCCAGGACCCCGGGGGTCACGCCCTGGGCTGAAGGCGGGCGCTCAACCGCTGAGCCCCCCAGGCGTCCCCAGATTTAATATTTAATCGCTTAATGTAATCAGTATGTTCCTGGGGGTGGGGGTGGGGGGAAATGTATAAATCAGAGTTTTTCATTTTGTGAAATTGTTGCTTTTAAATAATAGATGTTACATTCATCATAAAAAGTTAGAAGACAAAAAAAAAAAGTTAGAAGACATAAGAAAAAAGGGAAAATCACTCCTGCAAATGTGAATGCACCTGGGTACGCAGAAGCCAAAGGGCTCTGCGGTCATGTTGTGGAGCGTCAGAATGGCGCTGCGCACGCCTCGGAAAGGCCCTTTCAGGTTCTCAAAATTTATTTTTATTTTGTGAAAGATTTTATTTATTTGAGGGAGTGTGTGAGTTGGGCGCGGGGCAGAGGGAGAGGGGCCCGAGGACCCCAGCCGGGAAGGGAGCCTGGGGTGGCTCCATGCGGGGCTCGTCCAGGCCTCGAAGTCACGACCTGACCCAGTCGGATGCTCAACACTCAGCCCACCCGGTGCCCGGAAATGTCCTTTTTTTTTTTTTTTTTTTGGAAATGTCATTTTTACAATTGCACGTGGAAGAACATGGGGAGAAAACCCAGTGCCAGTCGGTAGTGGATTTAAAATACTTCAGGATGGGATGCCCCGGGGGGCTCAGCAGTTGAGCGGCTGCCTTTGGCTCAGGGCGTGACCCCGGGGTCCCGGGATTGAGTCCTGCGTCAGGCTCCCTGCATGGAGCCTGCTTCTCCCTCTGCCTGTGTCTCTGTCTCTCTCTCTGTCTCTCATGAATAAATAAATAAAATCTGTAAAAAATACATAAATGTGAAACACAAAGGACATCACTGTTTTCAGCCTCGTGCACCTCCTCTCACGACACTCGTGATCTATTTTTAAGATCGTGCCACATCGAATGCATTTTCTGTTATATAATTAACGTCGCGTCATAAAACATTCTTTAAAACATTGTGTCTGAACACGTACGTACGACGCGCTGAGCGGATGTCACAAAGTGTAATGGAGTGTTGTTGGGTAATTTCCAATTTCTCGCTGTCATCTGTGGTCTTTCAGGGAACGATCTTGTATTGAATCTTGTCGCACAGGCGTCATTTCCCTGCGGGATCAGCCTCCACGGGGATTTCCAGATGGAAAAATATTCAAGCACCAGGGGGAGCTGGTCGCCCACAGGATCCCCGCAGGCAGGAGGCTTTTTTTTTTTTTTTTTTTAAGATTTTATTTATTCATGAGAGACCCAGAGAGAGGCAGAGACACAGGCAGAGGGAGAAGCAGGCTCCACGCCGGGAGCCCGATGTGGGACTTGATCCCGGGACCCGGGGTCACGCCCTGGGCCCAAGCAGCTCTCACCTGCTTATTTCTTTTAAGGTGAGCGTCAGAGCTCGAGCTGAGCTCACTCCTCTCCAACCCCTATCCCAGCGCTGCTCAGAGGCCCCGGGTTAGCCGAGTACACCCGCGCCCGGGGTCGGAGACTCTGCGTGTCATGGGGTGAAGTGGGTGGTGGGCGGACACGGAAGCCGGGACGTACCGAGGGGTGAACAGGTTTCCGTCCCGTGATTCATGGGGCAGGTGCTTCTGGCACGTTCGTGTCCATGCTCACCAGCCTCGTGGTTACCTTGACGACTGGCTGTGAGGACTCGATCAGACTCGATCCGGATGAAATCGAGGGGCGCCCGGCTGGCTCCGTGGCTGGAGCGTGCAACGCCTGGTCTTGGGTTTGTGGGTTCGAGCCCCACATCGGGGTAGAGGTTGCTTAAAAATAAAAGCTTAATAAAAAAGTTAAGAAAAAAGAAAAAACAAAAGATATTGAACAACTGAGTTTCCTCGAGAGTGTCGAGCTGCCCGGCCGCGGCGCTCCTACAGGCCAGTCCCCGCCAGAGACAGTGCTCCCGGGAGGGCCTCCCAGATTTCTGCTGCTCGCTGGGGGCTCGGGGTGTGACCCCAGGGTCCTGGGATGGAGCCCCACGGAGCCCCCTGCTCCGTCAGGCAGGGACCCCGCTTCTCCCTCTCCGTCCGCTCCAGCCGCTCATGACGTGGAAGAGGCCGGGGGAGCCAAGGCTGCGGCACCTGCCGCCCACGCCCAGCCAATGCGGGCACTTGGTGTGTCTCAGGCCCACGAAATACAGCGCGGTCACCTTCGTGGCCCTGGTCTGCGGACGTGCGGGTGGCGGTCTTGCCTGGTCACGTCATCGGGGAGGCTCACGGGGGACCTGCCCCGGGGAGGAGGTTCGAGGCCTGCAGGGGAGCCACCCGAGAGTGCTGGGAGTGCGGAGGAGGGGCCGGGGCTTTTCCGGGGGGGCCCACGGGCGGTGCGACATCGGGGGAAGCCAGCCTCGGGATCCTGCATCTCCTGGCTCCGTGGCCCCTCATGATGTCGCTTCTCCCGGAGACTCGCTTCCTGCGGCCAGCCGGGGCAGCAGCCGTGGCCACCACAGCTGGCGCGGGGCTCCCGGGTGGAACACGTGTGCAACGCTGGCGCATTCCAGTCCTTGCCTGGGGCCGCTTGGCTGCTGCGGCGTGGGCAGTGGCCACCGTGTCAAGGCTGTCGGTCCACAGCACACACGCTGTCATCCAGCACACACGCGTGTCCTGCACCGCGTGTGTACACACATGTACACACGTGCACACATGCACACGCACATGCATATACACAGTGCACACACATGCACACACGTGTATGCATATACGCAGGCACGTGCACACACGTACACACACGTATACACACATATACATATACACACACTTTTATGCACATATACACATACACGCATACACACGTATACATATACATATACACACATAATATACACACGTACACACACGTATACACACGTGTACACACATACACATACTTGTATACATATACACACATACACATGTACACACGTATATACACATATAGATATACACACGTACACACATACACACATACACATATACACACGTACACATATACATAGACACAATATTCACGTACACACATATACACATGTACACACATACTTTTATACACATATACACAGATACGCACACACACATACACACATATATGGACATATGCACAGACATACACACAGGTATATGCAGATAATACATATACACACATATACACCTGTATACACATTTACACACATGCACACACGTATACAGACATAGACACATACACACGTACACACACATATACATATACACACGTACACACATATACATGGACACACATGCACACATGTACACATGTGCACATACGCACACACATACACATATTCAGACATACACGCATACATATATACAAACACGTATACACACGTGCACACATGCACACACACCTTGGCTCAGGTCCTGGACCCGGGGGTCGGGGATCGAGCTCGGGTCGGGCTCCCTGCTCGCCCTCTGGCCCTCCCCCTTCCCCCTGCACATGCCCCCCCCCCCCAATAGATAATAAAATCTTTAAGAAAAGGTGAGGTCGGGGCCGGGTAGCCTCAGGACCGTCTGCGCGCCTGAGGCCATGTCACTGAGGGATCGCGGGTGAGCAAAGGCAGCCCTGCGCCCCTCGGGTTAGCTCCAGAGGGACGAGGGCTCGGGCCGGGCGCTGCCGTGGCGGGGAGTCTGGTTCGCGCAGTGCGGGGCCGGTGTGGAGCACAGGGTCCTGCGGCAGGTGCCAGGGCGACCCGGCTCGCTGGGCCCCACGGGTGAGCCCCGGCCTGCTTGTGCAACGGGCCCTCTGGTGCCACCCAGCCACCCATCCGGGACCGAGGTGGGGCACCTGCAGCCATCAGACACCCCGGGCCGATGTGACGAGGGGCTTGGGATGACGGGTCACTGTCGGTCATGCCAGCGCTCTGTGTCTTGATGAGGGACCAACAACATCTCTGAAGAAACAGCTCAGCCCTCGACCCACCTTCGATGCCCAAGCCCCGGACGCTGGAGTCTAGCCTGTTAGTCGCCCGCGAGGGAAGCCCAATCCCGGGTGACACCAGGGTCAGCACATGAGGCTGGCATGTGGGTGTCGCGCTGCAGTCACCCGGCGGGCCCCAGGGGTGGCGTTGTGCCCGACTCCTGTGTCTGCTGAAGCCAAGCGGACCCCTTCAAATATGGATCCGCGTTCTGTGGCTTTTGGTTCCACTGTGAGTCACTGCAGCTTCCTGGACCGGAAAGTGTCTCTCACAGAGGAGGCAGGTGCAGAGCCCCAAGGCCAGGCCACAGCCCCCCCACCCCCCTGGGAGAGTGCCTGCTCCGCTCAGGCTTGGGGCGTCAGGGCCGGGTAGGGCTCGGCCGCGCACTCTGCTGGGGGCTCGCTCCCCTGCCCTCTGCTCCCCCTGCTTGTGCTCCTCTCAGATAAATAAATCTTTGAAAAAAAAAAAATCAGCTTCCATCGTTGAATTGTAGGAATTCCCTACAGTGTGGCCACTGATCCCTTACCAGCACATGATGTGCGGATCTCCCCTCCCATCCCGTAGGCTGGCACCTTTCTCCTGTGTTGCCCGTGCTCTCCGAGTCCGAGCCCAGAGATCGCCACCAACCCCGACGTCACGAGCTCTCCCCTGGGCTTTCTTGTAAGACTTTTTTGTATTTCGGGTCATCTGTTTAGGTCCGTGCTCCGTTCTGTGTTAATTTTTGCATTTGGTAGATTTCCACATTTCCACTCTTGGCTTCTGGCCCCAAATACGCCTTTCCTTCCCTTTCCCATGGCACACTTGCCCCTAACCACGAAAAAGGCCATTAAAATGTAAGAAACCAATGCAAAAATTTATATTTTATTTGAATTCAAAAAATTTAAAATTGCTTTCAAATTCAGGAAAGTACCATAATGCAGGACCCCAGGGGAAGCCTCATATACAGAGACAGATAAATTAAATGTATATACTGCAGACAAGCCGAGAAGGTGTGTAGATTACATATTTACAGCACTTGATGTTTTCTGAAAACCATATTTATACATTTTGTTACATTTACAAAAAAGGCTTCCACTACCGTTTACCTACAATAATGAAAAAAAAATTTACACCGTTTTTTTTCTTTCTTTTTTTTTGGTACTGTACAAACTTTGTATAATAAAAATATATCTCTGTACAAAAGATTTTTTTTTGTTTTTGTTTTACTTTTTTTTTTTTTCTCTCATGGGATGGCGGTGGGCGTGTATGGCGTGGGTGGCGGGCGAGAGGCCTTGTCTGCCCGGTTCCTGCCAAGCCTCTGGGGTGGGGTGAAGATGCCAGAGGTGGGCATGGGGGATGCACGGCAGAGTGCTGGGTGCCCAGCGGCTGTGCCCCTTGGGGGTCTCCTGGGACTACACACGGGGACACAAGGGGGACGGTGGAGGTGGGGCCGGAGAGGGAGTGGAGAGCGGGGAAGGGAAGCAGCCGGAGGACTTCCTGCCTCGGTTTTCAGGGAAGGGGACAGAGGAGCGTGTGAGCGAGTGTGTCTGGGCCGCCCACCCCCCACCCCCGCCCCGGGCCAGGCCCACCTGCTGGACCGGCCGCCTCGCAGCAGCGCCCTCGCGCCCACCTGAACGGGAGGCCGGTCGGGCCGCCTGCCTAAGGACGCGGGGTCCCCAGCGCCCCACTCCCTCCCATTTCTGTTTGCTTTTCCACGTGTGATGGACCTTCCGAGGCCAGCATGTGGCACGGGCCCGGCGGGGCCTTCCTGGGGGCAGAGAGGTGGCTCTAAAGCCCCCGTTTGATTCCTAAACTCGTTCACGTCCCAATAAGACTGATCCGAAATACGGTAACGACCGAGGCACCGCGGGACGCTTGCACGTGCTTGCGAGGGACAGGAGACAAGGTGACTTCCTTCCCTCTGTGTTTTGCATTCGGGAGCCGCGGGTGCCGTGTCCGTGGAGCCGGGGGCTGCACCCGCTGGGGGCCGGCGGCTGGTCCTGCTGCAGAGGCACCCGCTGCCCTGCCTGGGCCCCTCCCGCCCGGGCCCCTGGGGTGGCCTCCCCTCTGACGTGGGCCTTGCTTTTTCACTTATAAAGCAATAATGCTTCCTAGATTTGGGGTGTCGTGAGCTCTGGAAGCTGCACGGACAGAGATGTGCAGGGCAGCCCTGGGGCTGGGGCCTGGGGGTCAGCCTGCCCCCCGCCGGCACCCCCCCCAGGTGCTGCAGGACCTCGGACACGCTGTCCTTGCTCGCTGACGGCAGACGTGGCCTGGGGCTCCGGGCCGGATTCCTGCCCCCCCAGTGCTGCCCGGGGCCCAGAACGACTTTGCGACTCACTGGGTTTAAACACAATAAAATTCTGCTGGAAAAAATAAATGGATTCCCAAAGTACTTCCCAAGACGCTCCTCTGCACGGGGCGCTCCTAGCTCTCCATCCACTCGCGGCCCAGCACACGCTCGCTGTCCTCCCCGCGGCTCTGTCTCCTGGGCTTGTGGTCCCGCGTGGGCCTCGAGGGAGGAGGCGTGTGCGTGTGCGCAGGCCCCCTACGGGCACGTCCACGAGCTCCGCAGGCTTCCCGGGCCCTCAGCCCCACTCCTTTCCTGCCCCAAGTCGGGGCGCAGCGGGTGTCCTCTGGGCAGCAGGTGCGGGCGCGGGCCCAGCAGCAGACACAGGCGGGGGGTAGGCGAGGTCACGCGCTGCTCGGGCCTGGAGCCCGTCCTGGAGAACTGGGGCCCGAGGGCGCGTCGCGGGGGCTGTGCCGGAGCAGCAGGGGGGGGGGGACACGGAGGAGGGGCGTCAGCGTGGCGGGGCCTCGCACCCCCGCGGATGCGGGCGCAGGTGCAGGCCTCCTGGCTCCCGCCCTGGCCACCACGCACCCCGCGCCCGGTGCCCACGGCCCCCAGGCCCCAGGGGCCCAGGAAATGCTTTCGTTTTAGCTTCAGAATCAGGAGGACAAACAGGGCAGTGAGGCTGATGGGCACCGAGGACTGGGTCCGGGCCGATTGCACTGGCCCGACGACCATGGCGTCTCCAGACCAGCAGTAAGGGAAGACAGGGCCCACACAAGCCACGGCGCAGCCCTCGCCGGCCTTGCCGGCCTCGCCGACCCCACTGGCCTCGAGACTTTCCTATCTCGGTTCCTATTTTGATTCCAGCTGTTGTTACGCCCCACGTGGATTTATCACCTAATTTCTCATTTTAAACATACTGTGTGTGCGTGTTCAGGGGGGTTTCCCACACGCCCCTCCCTGGGCCGGGCAATGCTCTCTCATGTCTTCACGGTGGTCCTGCTCCGGGCCGGGCCGGGGGCAGCCTCCCCAGGAGCCCCGCTGGGGAGCTGGGCACTGGGTGCGAGGTTCTGAGTCCTTGAAGGCCGACGCCAGGCTGCTCAGACTTGGAGCCGCCAACTGCATGTGACCCCGGCCGGGGCGGGGGCGGGGGGGGGCAACAGAGCCCCAGGCGGGGAGCAGGGGCTGTGGTGGGGGACGCAGGTCAGGGGGCATCTGACTTCTCTCATCACCGCTGAGCCCCCGGAAGGCCCGATTTACGTCAGCAGAGGGGCTTTTACTTTTTCTGTTTTGCTTTCTGTCTGTACGAGCCCTGAGTGGGAGAAAGAAGGAGGGATCGCAAAGATGAAACCAGGAACTGAGCCTGGATCCTGCACCGGTTCCTCCTCCTCCTCTGAACCTTTGTGTCAGACGGATGCCAAGGATGTGGGAAGACTCGGTAAGTTAGTTAGTTGTGTTCAAGGGTGGCCTTTGTGTTTTCTGAAAATGACTTTCATCTCTTTCTGTATAAATGATCCTAATACCTGCCATTCTAAGCTTATACTTGAGGCAGAGAAATAACCTGGGCGGGGAAATGGCGGCAAGGAGGGCTGGGGAGGACCCAGGCAGGCGGGGACGGGTAGGCCCCGGCGCGCCCCAGGTGACGGTTACCTCCACGCGTCACCTCCTGAGGCGCCGGCCAAGCACTAGGGGCAAGTCTACACGTTGCTGCCAACGAATTTTTTCAGGTGTGTTCGCGTTTACATCAGTAGACTCTGGAGCAGCCTGGCCGCCCCACAGTGGTGGCCTCCTCCAGGCAGCGGAGGCCCCTGGGTCAGGGTGAGGTCCCCCTGATGAAACCTCCAGGCTGCAGGCCTGTCCTGAGGCCCTCAGGCTTTCCAGCCACGCGGCCCTGGGACCAGCTCCCGACCCTGACCCTCTGCCACCCCTGTCCACGCTCCCTGCACCCACGTGTCCCTGCAGCCCTACGGCTCCGCGCGTGGATGGGGACATGCAGGCGTCTACGCGGCCACGGGGGAGGGTGAGGCACCTGCTAGGTCTGCAAGCTCGCCGCCGAGGGCTCCGGGTCCCTGCCCAGGGCTCCGGGTCCCCCCCAGGGCTCTGGTCAACCCCCCCAGGGCTCTGGGTACCGCCCCCCCGACTCCTCTTCCCGGCCTCAGTTTCCCCATCCAACGGGGTTCCCGCCGGCACCCGCCCGGGAGTGGTGGGGTGGCCCTGAGTCAGGCGGGGCGCAGCAGGGCGCCGACCCCAGGAGCAGTGTCCCCGCGCAGGCCCCGCCCCCAGCTCCCCTGGCCCCCCCCCCCCCCCCCCCCCCCCGCTCCCCGCCCAGGCCCCGTCCCCGGCAGTACTCTCCTGGCCCCGCCCCCGCCCCCGCCCCCGGCCCCGCCCCAGCTCACAGTCCCGCCCTCGGCCCCGCCCCCAGCCCCGCCCCGACTCTCCGGCCCCGCCCCCAGCTCCGCCTCCCGCCCCGCCCCCGGCCCCGCCTCCAGCTCCCAGCCCCGCCCCCGGCCCCAGGCCCCCGCCCCACCCCCCCGGACCCGCCCCCCAGCCCCCAGACCCCGCCCCAGGCCCCGCCCCCTCCTCACCGGCTGCCGGAGGCGGTTCTCTCGGTGGCGGCGGCGGCGGGCGGCCGGGGCTATACCGCGGTACACACCGTGCTGACCGTGAACTCCGCCTCCGCGGCCATGATGTCCGTGGGCTGGATGTTGCGGTCGTACATCGGGTTCTCGAACGTGGCCCGGACGTTGGTGTTCTCGTGGCCCGCGTAGCCGTTGAAGGGAACTTTGGGTCTTCTCCTGGGGGCGGGAGGGCGGGACCCGGACGGGGGCCCGAGGGTCCGGGTCGCACGGGGCGGGCCCGGGGCGGAGATGGGCCTGGCCGCGTGCTGCAGCCCCGCCCCGGCCCCGGCGTCCTGGAGCCCCCGTGCCCCCCGCCCCCCACCTGTGCTCCGAGACGCGGCCCCGCCCCCCGCCCCCACCTGTGCTCCGAGACGCGGCCCCGCCCCCCGCCCCCACCTGTGCTCCGAGACGCGGCCCCGCCCCCCGCCCCCACCTGTGCTCCGAGACGCGGCCCCGCCCCCCCGCGCCTCCGCCCCACCTGTGCTCCGAGACACGGCCCGGTCCCCCGTGCCCCCCTAGCCCCGGGCCCCCTGCGCTCCGGACAACGGCCCCGCCCCTCCGTGACTCCCCCGCACCCCCCGCGCTCCGAGAGACACGGCCCCGCCCCCTCCCCCCTCCCCCCTCCATGCCCCCCGCCCCCACCTGTGCTTGTAGAGATACAGCACGAAGCCCGCGATGATGAGGGCGATGAAAGGCACCAGGATCGCGGCCGCCACGGAGCTGCTGTTGGAAGCAAAGTGGCGGCCGATGGACTCGGGGTCGGACTCCAGCAGCCTGAGGTCTGCAAAGTCCCAGAGCAGAAACCTCAGGGCGCGGGGTGAGCGGGGACCCCGCCCCGAGGAGGCCCCGCGGCTCAGGGGACAGTCGCCCCCAGTCCACACCGGCCGCAGGACGAAATCCTAAGAGGGCGGAGCCTTCAGAAGTTTCTAAACTTCCTTCAGTGCAGGAGCTTTTTGATCTGGTGAAACCTCACCTGGAAGCCCAAGTTCCGAAAGGGGAGGGGGTAGGGGGAGGGAGGGGGTTGGAGGAGGGGGGAGGGGGTTGGAGGAGGGAGGAGGGGGTTGGAGGAGGGAGAAGGGGGAGGGGAGGGGAGAAGGGGAAGAGGGGGGATGGAGGGGGATGGGGGAGGGAAGGAGGGAGGAGGGGAATGGAGGGAGGAGGAGGAGGAGTTGGAGGGGGTAGGGGTAGGAGAAGGGGGGAGGGGGGCAGAGGAGGGCGGGCGGTGGGCGAGGGCCGCTCCCCTGGGCACAGGCGAGGACAGGGAGCGGCCAGGTGAGTCCCCTCCCAGTGGGGCTCCTGGCACAGGCCAGGGCCCAGAGGGGCGCGGGGGACCTGGCTGCCCTGTGGTCCCTGCTGTGAGGGGTGGAGGGGGTGTTAGAGCCCCAGGGAGGGGGGCTGCTGGGGGGGCAGGCCTGACTGCAGCCTGCGCAAGAGGCGGGTTCCTGAGGCAGGCGGGGGCCCTGGGGGCTGCTGTCCAGTCAGTCCCCGCCCCGAGAAGCCCCATGGCCTGCGGCTCCCTGTACCCCTGGGAGAAGGGCCCCGGGGCCCCGCACCTGCATGGGGCTGCGGGCCAAGACCCAGGGTCCCTGCAGCTGGGCCCAACTGCGCCGGCAATACCGCGGCCCAGGGAGGGCTCAGTCCCGGCTTTTGCTCAAGCCTCAGGGCGGCTGTGAACCCTGAGTGATGGAGAGCCTCTGGATTTGGCCCCTGAACGTCATCTCCACCCCCCCCCCCCCGTGTCACCCTCCCCCCCGGGGTCCCCTCTAGGGGCCAGATGCTCCTCACCGAGTCTTTGAAAGCCGAACTGCCCAAAGCCGTGGCCCTTGACAGAGCCCTGGTAGATGAAGGTGCCCCCGGGGGACTCTGAGGACACCTGTGAAGACAGGGCGCTGTCACAGCACAGGAGGCCCTGGCCCCGGGGGCCGTCGGAGGTGGGAGGGCCGCCCACCACTCGTGTGGGCCTGGTGGGTCAGGCGGGAGCACCAGCAGTGCAGGAGGGGGCGGCCAGGCCTGCGCGGGGCCACCTGGGGCCTGGGGGACCTCGGTGTCACCTCTGTGAGGGAAAGGAGCATCGGGAGCCCATGGAGCCCTCGTGATGGCCATGCAGCCAGCAGCCCAGCACACCCTCCAGGAGCCACTGATTCCAGCAGGCGGCTGGGGACACTGGTCGCCTGGCACCACCGCTGCCACGGCACAGACTCCCAAGGGCAAACCTGAGCAGGGCTGTGGCTCCGCAGGGGCGCCCTGAGGATGCTTGGACTTCAGGGTGCCCTCCCTCCCTGCTGGGGCCCTGCCCGGGTGGCTGCTGGGGGGCTCGTACCCCCAGCTCCCTCCCCTTCTGGCCTCCGGCCTTGCTCTCCTGCCCCCCCCCCCCCCCCCGCCCCATTGCTCTGCAGTGGCTTTGGGACCTACTGCGACGGGGTAGCCAGGGCTGGGGCACCTAGAGGGCTCCACGGGCGCTCAGAAGGAACTTGGGGCACAGAAGCCCCGCGCTTCTCCTTGCGTGTTCGGGCAGGTGTGCTCTGTGCCTCACGTGGGGCTGGAACTCATGGGGGCCACAGGTCTCCCGACTGAGCCTGCCAGGTGCCCCTCTCCGGCGCGTTCATAAAGCAGAGGCGCGACACCACAGCTGTCCCCCCGCGTGTGCGCCCTGACTCCTCAGCTCTCTGCCACCTGGACCCCTCGCCCCTTCCCACCCTTCCACGTCCAGCATCAAACATCCGGGCAGGGAGGCCGAGGCCTGATAGGCGACACTGCCCCACTCCCCTCCTGTGACATCAGGAGGTACTATGCGGACCTGCCCTCTGCCTCAGGGGTGCCCCAGAGTGGGCCCCGTTGCCACACGGGGAGGCGAGGAAGTGGTCTGGAACCCTCGTCCTGGGCGGGAGCGGGTGTTTGAAGGAGGGGCCTGGCACCACCGCCTTTGCCCTCACCAGCGCAGCACCTCGGCTCGGGAATTCGCGGACACTGCTGACCCCTGTGCTGTGGCACCCCAGCCTGCCCCGGAGCGCTCGGACGGGCCCTGGGCACCCAGCCTCCCCGCCTCAAGGTCGTCTCCTGTGCCCACCCCAGGCCCGGCCCCCCAGTTCCTGTGTTGATCGTACCCACCCCCCGCGCCCCCCGCCTGTGATGGGGGCACAGGGCCGGCCCGGGGGCCCTGGGGTCAGGGCCTGGCCTCGGCAGCACTTACATGCCCGTCCAAAGCCCAGTGATCGTCCTTGAACTTGTTCACAAAGATCTCCACTGGCCCCGCGATCTGGTAGACCTGGAGCAGGAGATGGAAATCCTCTTTCTTGTAAATTCCTGGGGACAGGAAGTTCAGAGAGTACACTCAGGACTTGCAGGAGTCCCCGGGCCCACATCTCACGTTGTCGTCGTCGTCGTGGTGAACATTCCGTGCGTGACGCCAGGAACGAGTGTGTGGGCTGAGTGCGAGGATGCACAAGAGCATGTGCACATGCCTCAGAGACAGCTGGGCTACTGACCTGTGTTTGTGACCCTCTGAGTGCACACGCATGTGATAATAGAGTGATTTTGCACATGTTAACGTGTCAGTTGACGCAGGAGCCCGCGGGTGCGGGAGGCCCGGACGTGGGCCCGAGCAAATGTCTTCACGGCTCTGCCTTGGAGCCAACGAGTGAAGCTGACTGTGTGTTCGTGTGCACGTGCGCGTGAGCGGGAGGGACCGTGTGTGGCCGGGTCCTAACGTCTACGTCCATTCGCTGGCGCATCCCTTTACCTGTCCGTTTCTTCCGGAAATGTTTGTTTCCTGAGAGATTTAGTTTCTCTGATTATAAAAAGATTGAAAAGCGGGGAAATTTTGGAAAATGCAGGAAGAAATAAATCATTCCTGATATTACTAGGAAATAGCTGCTGTCGACCTTTGGGTGGAACGACTTCCAATTTTTTTCTCCTTTCTTTTCTTTCTTTCTTTCTTCTTTCTTTTCTTTCTTTTCTTTCTTTCTTTCTTTCTTTCTTTCTTTCTTTCTTTCTTTCTTTCTTTCTTTCTTTCTTTCTTTCTTTCAGATTTTATTTATTTGAGAGACAGAGAGCACGATTGTGGGGAGGGGCAGAGGGAGAAGCAGACTCCTTCCTGGGCAGGGGGCCCAACACAGGGCTGGCTCCAAGGACCCTGGGACCGTGACCTGAGCCACCCAGGCACCCCTCAGTTGTCTTTCTTATGAATGTTATTTTTCATTTAAAAACTGGAGTCAGGCAGTCCGGGTGGCCCAGCGGTTTAGCGCCGCCTTCAGCCCAGGGAGTGATCCTGGAGACCCAGGGTCGAGTCCCATGTCGGGCTCCCTGCATGGAGCCTGCTTCTCCCTCTGCCTGTGTCTCTGCTTCTCTCTCTCTCTGTCTCTGTCTCTCGTGAATAAATAAATAAAATCTTTATTAAAAAAAAACAACTGGAGTCACATTATAAATGTGCTATAGTGGGTTCATTTCTCCCCAAATTGGCATAGTATTTTAGCTATCAGATATATTATAATTAATATGCATTAATATATATGCATAATAATACATACAGTATAAGTGTATAAATGTATAATATACATTAATATTAATTTTGTTATTTTCAGACAATTTTGTCCTTCCAGTTTTTATGTAATATAAATAACCATGTAATACTAAAAATTCTCAGAAACATAATTAACGGGGTCAGTAATTTTCAAAGATCTTGACACAAATTGCCAAACTGTTTTCTGGGACTGTATTATTTTATACGTTGACCATCAAGTGCATCACTCCCTTCACTAGACCTTGTCCTGCACTAAAATTTATCATTTAAAAAAAAAATTCTTAGTGGGATAAGTGAAAAAATCACATTTTATGTTTACTTTTAGTGCTTTTATTACTGCTGAAAAGTACGTTTTCCTTTGTTTATTAACTGTCTATATTTTGGCTCCTGGGAATTCTCTGTCCCTATTTTTGGTTCAGTTTTAGGGATATCGGTCTCTTTTTAAGAGTCCTTTCCTGTTCAAGTTATTAATATTTGTCATCTAGCCATTTCCCTTTAGTCTCTGGTGACCTTATCATGATGAAGATGAACACGCTGTCGTCCTCGCACCCATCGCACAGGCCCCGCAGGACGCGGGGAGGCAGGGACCCGTAGACCGGTTCCTGTAGAGGCCCGGGCCTGCCCCCACTGGCGCCGCACCTGGAGGTATGACCTGCCCTTACCGGCCAAGTGCACCTCGACGCCGCTGTGGTCAATCATGGTGGCGTTGACTTTGCTGCTGATGGCCTGGAAGCCGGTCACTCTGAGCATGGCCGGCTGCTTCTTTCCCTGGTACTCGTAAGCCCCTTTCCATAGGGAATTCTTGGCAAATACGTCCCCGGGCACTGGAGGAGCGGAGAGACAGACGTGAGGGAACTCCCGGCCCCTGCTGGCTGCTCCACTTCACTCGCTGGGTGACTGGGACAGGATGCTCCAATGTCCCCTTGTGACCCAGAGCAAGTGGGAGCTGAGCATGACGCCGACTCTAGTTTCCTTCTTATGGAACACACATGCCAACGTGGTAAGTAAAGGTATAAAGTCCAAAAAAATATAGGGCAGTCTGCAGTCATTTCGCACGGTCGGCCCGTATCTATAGTTACGTGCCCAGTGTGCACGTCGCACTTCGAAAGGAACAAGCCCCGTGTTAGAAGTGTAAGCGTTTCCGGGAGGCTCCCTGGGCAGGTGTCGGGTCTCCGGTCCGAATGCCTGGACCCTGGCCCAGCCCGTGCTGGGCAGCTGTGGTGGTGGGAGGCCCCAGAGCCTGGTGCTCCCCGTGTTAGTGGAAGGCGCTGGCTCTCTTGCGGGAGAGCCTGCTGTTTCCTTCAGGCTCCCTCTTCCCCCTGCAGTTGCTGGGGTGGGTAGTGGGCGGGGGAATCTGGCTCTTAGACAGTTTTCACACCCTTTCACTGAGCCCGTGTTTCTGGTTAACTAGGCGAGGGAATCAATGCCAGTTTCTTGAGCCGAACATCTGGACCGTACCTACCGGAAGCCTGGGTGAGCGGTGGCTCCCGGGCGGTATTGACGGGTCTCCCACTAGGCCGGACCTCTGCTGGGGAAAGAGAATTGAAGAAAACACGTTCAGCCTCGGGCTACGCTCTATTGGGAAAGTCACGGCCACTTCTCCGACATCAGGTTAATGGATTCCTGGAGACCTTGCTTTGGACAACTCTTGGATTGGGAGTCGATACTTTGACGGTCTGGTGATACCATGGGCCCCTCTGGGAATAATAAAACATAAAGAGTTAAAAGCAAATCCATTTTATCAATTATTGTCATTGAAGTATTAAACCAAGAGTGAGAAAAAAAAAAAAAAAAAAAAAAAAAAAAAAAAAAAAAAAAAACCAAGAGTGAGGGTGCAGGTGAGTTCTTTATTACTCCATGACATGACAGCCCAGCCACTACCATAATCCTGAAGCAGTCAGGAACGTAAGCAGTGTTGCACAACACCAGGGACAACTGTCATCTGATACAAAATGTCTGCAGTGTTTGCTGGTGACAGAGTCAGAGGTGTTATTAACACTACGATGGGTTTTCGTCTACGTTCCAAATTAAAGGAGGCGCTACATTTCGGTGAGAGGGAAAGGAAAGGAAAGCTATCCAGGAAAGCTACCAGGTCCCGGGACCCAGGCCTGCCAAATGCCCTGATCCACGACCCCGGTGTAAAAAGCCCTGTCCCGGACTCTGCTTTTCTCCCAAAGGCCTGGTACGAAGAAGGACCTTCCACCAATCAAGAGTGAGCTCCTTGAGGCCCGGTGGGGGTTCAGGTGGGGTGCTCCCTTCCCTCTGAGGGAGGATGTTAAGGCCGAGAAGCCCGTAACAGCTTCTGTCTCACACTATGCACCATAACTCCCAGCTCTTCCTCTTCGGTGTCCACACTGGCCTCCTTCCCAACCTATGAGATGCTCAGGGGAGCCCGAGGGGGTGCACTTGGGGTGCCCCAGGGCTCAGCTCCCGTGGCGACCACTACCACCATCAACGTCCACAGCAAGAGCTCTGTGCCTGGTCCTGCTCTCCGGTCCTTGTTCGACACAGTCTCTGCGAACTTGTGCTGCCCGGGCTTCCTGCTGTTTGCCTGCTCTGTGAGGCCTAGGGACTGGAAGGTGGCAGCTGACGTGGCTGGGGCCCGGGCCTATGTCTCTGCCACCAAGTCCTTGAAAATCTAGGCCCTGGTCATGGGCATTCTTCTGACCATTACGTTCACTATTACTTTGCCATCGGCTCACTGATGATGCTCCAAACAATTTCAGAGCTCACAAAAGGCTGTGGAGGCTACTAGTAGCTGCCCGTGGCCTGAGGCTGGCCCCCCGCCCCTGTTCAGAGCAGTTTCTATGCACAGCAGTCTACGACTGAACTATTATTATTTTTTAAATTTAAATTCAGTTAGTCACCATATTACAACTGAATTCAATGAAGCACTTGTGTCTGGAAAGGAAAAAAGGCCGAGAAGCCCTCACAGGTAAAGTCACAGATCCTGGGCCTGAGCCAGATGGTACAGGTTCAGGTCCCTTCCTGGCGTGTGACCTTGACTAGTCACTTTACCCCCGGTGTCTCCGTCTCCTCACTGGGAACATGGAAAGTGCTAAAACATACCTTGCAGGTCTACGCTGAATAAGTGAGGCCGTGAACATGAGGTCACACTTAGCCAGTGTTAGTATCTTTTGTTCTTTTGTGCAGAAACAACAGAAATACCTGCTTTACCACCAGAGAAGGGCATACTGTCCCTACTGCCTCCTCGAGGAGCTGGGGTTCGAGCACGGTCCTCCCAGCTCCAGAGGGCAGCTTATGTTTGTACATGAAGAAGGCTGTGTAGAAGCTTTCCATGGTGACTCAAAGTATTGTTACGAATATAATGTCTCTATTGTCTTAGGTTTTATAAGAGGACGGCAGTAAGAGGGAGAAAGCACTTTATGGGCCAGGAGCTGTGCCGGGTCATGTTATTTACATTATTTCATTTATTCCTGCTCTCAAAACTGTGAGGTACAGATTACGATCTCTGTTTTATAGAAGAGAGACTTGTTAAGAGGCAGAGAGGTGAAGAGACTTGCCCCAAATCACACAATAAGGGGTGGAAGTGAAATTTAAATGCATCTAAAGCATTTTGTATTTTTATATACAAGTACATAATAACATGAAAAAGACCCACTTTAGACTAAATGTAACCAAGGAAGTTTAAGACGTATAAAGGGAAAATGACAGACCTGAAAGAAACCGAGGCAGACACAAAGAGATGGGAAAATATTCCATGCTCATGGATTGGAAGAATTAATATTGTGAAAATGTCTATGCCACCCAGGGCAATTTATACATTCAGTGTAATCCCTATCAAAATACCATGGGCTTTCTTCAGATAGTTGGAACAAATAATCCTAAGATTTGTGTGGAATCAGACAAGACCCCGAATAGCCAGGGGACTATTGAAAAAGAAAACCATAGCTGGGGGCATCACAATGCCAGATTTCAGGTTGTCCTACAAAGCTGTGGTCATCAAGACAGTGTGGTCCTGGCACAAAAACAGACACATAGATCAGTGGAACAGGATAGAGAATCCAGAAGTGGACCCTCAACCCTATAGTCAACTAATATTCGACAAAGCAGGAAAGACTATAACAGTCTAACAACAGTCTCTTCAATAAATGGTGCTGGGAAAATGGGACAGCCACGTGCAGAAGAATGAAACTGGGCCACTTCCTAACCCCATACTTGAAAATAGACTGAAAATGGATGAAAGACCTAAATGTGAGACAGGAATCCATCAAAATCCTCGAGCAGAACACAGGCAACACCCTCTTTGACCTTGGCCACAGCAACTTCTTGCTAGACACGTCTCCAAAGGCAAGGGAAACAAAAGCAAAAATGAACTGTTGGGACTTCATCAAGATAAGAAGCTTTTGCACAGCAAAGGATACAGTCAACAAAACTACAAGACAACCTACAGAATGGGAGAAGATATTTGCAAACGACGTATCAGATAAAGGGCTAGTTTCCAAGATCTATAAAGAACTTACTAAACTCAACACCAAAGAAACAAACAATCCAATCATGAAATGGGCCAAAGACATGAACAGAAATCTCACAGAGGAAGACACAGACATGGCCAACACGCACATGAGGAAATGCTCCGCATCACTGGCCATCAGGGAAATACAAATCAAAACCACCATGAGATCCCAACTCACACCAGTGAGAATGGGGAAAATTGACAAGGCAGGAAACAACAAATGTTGGAGAGGATGTGGAGAAAATGGAACGCTCCTGCACTGTTGATGGGAATGTGAACTGGTGCAGTCACTCTGGAAAACTGTGTGGAGGTTCCTCAAAGAGTTAAAAATAGACCTGCCCTACGACCCAGCAATTGCACTGCTGGGGATTTACCCCAAAGATTCAGATGCAATTAAACGCCGGGACACCTGCACCCCGATGTTTCTAGCAGCTATGTCCACAATAGCCAAACTGTGGAAGGAGCCTCGGGGTCCATCGAAGGATGATGGATAGAGGAGCTGTGGTCTATGTATACAATGGAATATTCCTCAGCCATTAGAAACGACAAATACCCACCATTTGCTTCGACATGGATGGAACTGGAGGGTATGATGCTGAGTGAAGTAAGTCAATTGGAGAAGGACAATCATTATATGGTTTCATTCATTTGGGGAATATAAAAAATGGTGAAAAGGAATAAAGGGGAAAGGAGAGAAAATGAGTGGGAAATGTCAGTGAGGGTGATGGAACGTGAGCGTCTCCTAACTCTGGGAAACAAACAAGGGGTGGTGGAAAGGGAGGTGGGCAGGGGGTTGGGGTGACTGGGTGACGGGCACTGAGGGAGGCACCTGACTGGATGAGCACTGGGTGTTATGCTATATGTTGGCAAGCTGAATTTAAATACCCCCCCCCCCCAAAGAAAATGACAAACCATCGTTAGAAGGAATTAAAGTTCTAAATAAATGGGAAGACATCCCATCCCATGCTCATGGATTGGAAGATGTAATACTGTTCAGATGGCAACACTCCCCAAACTGACCTACAGATTTATCATAATTCCTGTCATAATTCCAGCTGTCTGTTTTGCAGGATTTCACAATCCAACCCTAAAATTTATATAGAAATAAAAGGGGCCCAGAACAGCCAAAGCAATCTGGAAAAAAGAAGAAAAAGGAGGACATACACTTCCCAACTGCAAAACTTATCACAAAACTATTATAATTCGAGCTGTGGTGGTGGCAGGGAGGCAGCTATACAGGTCAATGGATAAAACCAATGATCCAGATATATAAGCTCACATATTTACGGTCAAAGGATCTTTGACAAGGGTGCCAAGACAATTTAATGAAGAATAGTGAAAAATAGTCTTCCCAACAGCCAGAGCTGGGACTACTGGATATCCATATGCGGAGAATGAATTTGGACTCCAAATGACCTTCCTCCCCCCCAAAAAAACCCCCCACAAAATAAGCAAAAGACCTAAATGTAAGAGCTAAAACTGCAAAACTCTTAGAAAAAAAACCATAGACATAAGTTTTCATGACCTTGGACTTGGCAATAGTTTCTTAGGTATAATATGAAAGCACAAACAATGAAAATATAGATAAACTGGAGTTTGTTAAAATTAAAGACATTTGTGCTTAAAAGGACACCAAAAGTAGGTCAAAAGATCCAAACTCATCAAATTGTATACATTAAATTTTTTATATATCCATTTTTATATATCCATTATATCTCAATAAGGCTATAAAAAACCACGCTATAATTTGAAAAAAAAATTAATCTAGGGACTGAAATGGAGTTTAAAATGTGATAGTCTAATTTCATTTTAGGTGATGAGTGAAATAAAGGAGAAAGTACTTGTAAATTAAAAACAGAAAGTGAAAGACAGCCCATAAAATGGGAGAAAATATGTGCAAATCTTGTATCTGATGAATATCATATACTAGATATACAAAGAACTCTGGAAGAGACTCTGGACTAGGATGGTGACATAGGAGGCTCCTGAATCCCCCTCTTGCCATGGACACACCGAACACACAGCTACATATGGTTCAACAGCAGGAGTTCAAGTAGAAGAAAGGATCTACGTATAAAACTCACTGATAGAGGTAAGTGGACAGTTAAATTCAGAATACTCTAATATTGTAATTGTGGTGGGTAAACCAGATATAACTCTAGCATAAAGATGAAAAGAAAAGTATTAAAAATAACTACAACTGCAGGGGCACCTGGGCGGCTCAGTCAGTTAAGCGTTTGACTCTTGATTTCAGCCTAGGTCTTGATCTCAGGGTCATGAGTCCAAGCCTTGCATTGGGCTCCATGCTGGGTGCGGAGACTACTTAAAAAAAAAACAAAACCAAAACCCAGGGCGCCCGGGTGGCTCAGCGGTTTAGTGCTGCCTTCAGCCGAGGGTGTGATCCTGGAGACCCGGGATGAGTCCCACGTCGGGCTCCCTGCATGGAGCCTGTTTCTCCCTCTGCCTGTGTCTCTGCCTCTCTCTCTCTGTGTTTCTCATTAATAAATAAGTAAAATATTAAAAAAAACCCAAAACTAGAACAGCAATAATTTGTTAATGAATACATGATATAAAAGGATGTCAGCTGTGACATCAAAAACATAAAATGGAGGGAGTTGTAAAAAATGTTGAGCTTTTGTATGCACTCACAGTTAAGTTCTTATTTGCTTTAATTAATTAATTATTATTATTTTTTCAATTAATTATTTTTATGTAGGCCTCCATGACCTGGCATGGAGCCCAGTGTGGGGCCTGAACTCATGACCCTGAGATCGAGACCTGAGCCAAGATCTGAGACCAAGAGCTGGACACTTAACTGACGGAGCCACCCAGGCACCCAATTTGCTTTTTTTTTTTTTTTTTTTAAGATTTTATTTATTTATTCATGAGAGACAGAGACACAGGCAGGGGGAGAAGCAGGCTCCATGCAGGGAGCCTGATGTGGGACTCAATCCTGGGTCTCCAGGATCACACCCTGGGCTGAAGGTGGTGCTAAACTGCTGAGCCACCCAGGTTCCCCCCTGCAATTTGCTTTAAGAGGACTGTCATAACTATAAGATATTTTATGTCAGCCTCGTGGTAAACATGAAAGAAAACCTTTAATTGATACATAAAAGGTAAAGAGAAAGGAATTAAAACATACCACACAGAAACCCATCTAATCCTGAAGGAAGAGTAAGGAAAGAAGAAAGCAGCCAGAAAAAAAAAAAAAAAAATTAAAAAAATACCAATAGGAAGTCCGTACTTGTCAAAAATTACTTTAAATGTAAATGGACTAAATTTTCCAACCCAAACATAGGGAGTGGCTGAATGGACAAAATAAAACACAAACAGAAAACCGCAGACCCAACTCTATGCTGCCTATGAGAGACTGACTTCAGCGTCAAGGACACAGGGCTGAAGGTGGAGTGAAGGGAAAAGCTGTCCAAGCCGACGGAAACCAACCAAGAGCAGGGGAAGCCACGTTTCTATTGGACAAAACTGACTTTAAGCCAAAACCTGTACCAAGAGACAGAGGAGGTCATAAGATTTTGATAAGGGGCTAGTTCACCCCAAGGGTATAACAAATATAAATATTTATGTGCCTAACATCAGCGCAGCTAAATACAGAGGAAATATTAACAGGTCTGGGTGAGACGCAGGCACAGACACAGGCACTCGGTCACAGGAGGGGACTCCGGGACCTTCCTTCTAAGCACAGACTGAGCCTCCACACGGCAAATGAGCAAGGAAACGCAGGGCCTCCCTGACCTTAGGTCAGAGGGATTCAGTTTCCATTTTTTAAGGGAGGTCTACATTTTTTTTTTTTTTTGAGAGAGAGAGAGAGAGAGACTGTGGACACCCTTTCTTTCTCAAATAAATAAACAGATATTTAAGCCCCAACAGGAGGAAGCAAACCCAAACCTAGGTCGGCCTCACTACGTGTGTCCTTCGACTGCTCTGGTTTCATCTCCCAGAGGCTGGAGACCCCAGGAATGCAGAAGCAGGGTCCAGCTCCCGGGAACCGTGTTTCTCCCCCCTCGTGTGCCGCCTCCCGCTCTGGCTCCGTGGCCACCTTTGGCCTCCCACCCCGCAGGGCTCGCCCGGCGGGCGCACTCACCCAGGCAGATGGGCGGCTTGCCTGTCCAGCTGCCGTCGGCTTTGCAGGTGCGGTGCTCGGAGCCACCCTTGAGGGAGAAGCCCTCCTGGCAGGAGTAGAGGAGCGTGTAGCCCATGGAGGGCAAGTCCAGGGCCCCGACATTGGCATGGGATGGCGTCTCTGGCTGCTTGCAGTGGTGGGCTGGAGGGAGACAGTGTTGGGCCACGCGGGTTGGCTCTTCGGGAGGCCTTGACTGCTGCTGTCCCCGGACGGAATACTCGCTTCCTCTCCCCGCCAGGACCCTGGCGCTCGGGCCCCCCTCCCGGGCCCCCCTCCAACCCCAGCCTCCATGTCTGTACACGTGGCCGGGATGCGGACGACCAGGCCACTCGCTTGGCCTGCAAGCTGTCACCCGAGGGCTGACCTCATCGCTGTTAGCGTTTGCTGCCCCGACAGTTGTGTTTTGCCGGAGGCACAGGAGCTGCCTTTGGAGCCCCCCAGAAAGGCTATCGTGGGGAGATGTGCTCCGCGAGGCCCCAGGGGCGGAGGCCACCGGAGTTCTACCGGCCCCGGAGAGCGGTGAGCGCCCTGCGGGGGTGTCCTGGGCCTCGGGCTCCCGCCCGGCCACGGCGCGGTGTCACTTACGGACGCAGTCGGGTGGGGTTCCGCTCCAGGTCAGGTTGGGGAGGCAGGTCCTGCTGGTGGAGCCCTGCAGCAGGTAGCCCTTCTGGCAGCGGAACAGCACGGTGCTTCCCACCTGCAGGCCCGGGCACCCTTAGCCTTGCGGCTGCTGCCCACCCCCCCCCCCCCCCGTGCCCCGCTGCAGCCTCCCTGCCCTCTGCTGGCCTAGGCCTCGTCCTCAGCGCCCCGTGGGCATCCCTTGCCGAGCAGGGGCCCAGGCGGGCGGGCTGGCGGCCAGCGCATTACCTGGTACCCCTGGGAACTGTTCTGTGTCCCGAACTGTGGCGCGCCGGGGTCGGCACACGTTGTCAGCGTCGGGTCTAGGTTGCAGAACGTGTGGTCAGCGGGGCTCTCGGCCCTCCGTTCATTGTGGGGCCAGGGGCGGGAAGGATGGGGAGCCACCTGCTGCCCCTGCCCCCCAGGCTGGCTCGGCCCGCGGCCTGCTCTAGGGGCCCAGAGGCCGCTCCCTGCCTCCTGCAGACGAGCCCGAGGGCGGGGAAGGCATCGCCCTGGGCCCCCCGGGAGGCGAGCCCCGCCGGGCGCCTGCTCACCTATGCAGCTGGGCTGGGTGCCACTCCACGTCCCATCTGACTGGCAAAACCTCCGCGGGGAGCCCACCAGCACCAGGGGGGGCTGGCAGGAGAAGGACACGGATGACCTGTAGGAGAAGCCTCGGTCCTCTCTCCTGCCGCGGGCAGGGACGCCAGGATCTCCGCAGAACACGGCTGGGGAGAAGCGAGAGAGGCGGGTCCCAGGGTCTGAGGCCCCCCGCCACCCGCGCCCCCCGCCCCCCCGCCACCCCGCAGCCTCTCAGCCTGCGCCCGCGCAGCGCTGGGCAAGGCCACCCGAGCCGGGGGAGGCCCTAGAGGAGCTTAACTTGGGAACAACTACAACTCAGCAGCCCAAACTATTTTGTTTTCGTGCTCATTCCCTTCTAGTCTTTGCTTGGTTGCGTGTTAGCCTGTGTGTGGCTCTGAGCCCAACGTCCAACGCTGGAAATCTTGCTTTGTGCACTTACTTCCTGGCCGGTAAACCCCTTCCACGTTGATGGCACTACAACCCTCAGCGGCTACACGACTTCACCGCAAGAGGTCGTGCCCTACTGACCCTTTGTCCCAGCCTTCTTATCAGGTGTTTTCTATTATTGCGCTGTGAGCCGTGCCCACCGCCCCCCCCCCCAGGGCTCTCTCCTGCAGAGGCTCTGGGAGTGGACCTGGTCAGTTCAAGCCTGGTGGCAGCTCCTCACGTGAACTGCCAAATGTCTTCCTGAAGGGTGTGTGTTTACACGCAGTGGCCACGAAGGCACCTACCTCATGGAGGGTCTCAGAGATTCCCAAAAGAACCACTACCGAATGCAAATTTGTGACAACAAATAGAATAAACACAGGCCCCTCTTCTGTCCCTCCTGCTCGGGCTCTTGGGTGTTTGCATACATGGCCTACTGAAATGCTTACTTCCCCAGGATGTTGCGGAATGTGTTCTAGAGGGCGTTGGCTGCAAATGTGATTTTGATGCTTTTGAAATAAGCACAAAGGGATCTACCTGTGATTTTATTCTGAGAACCGATATACTTTATTTTATTTTTTAAGATTTTATGTATTTATTCATGAGACACACAGAGAGAGACAGGTAGAGACACAGGCAGGGGGAGAAGCAGGCTCCATGCAGGGAGCCTGATGTGGGGCTCGATCCCGGGTCTCCAGGATCATGCCCTGGGCTGAAGGCAGACGCTCAACCGCTGAGCTACCAGGTGGCCCTGAGAACCAATATACTTTTGAACAGACCTCAGGACCAAAGACGGCACTCAATACCAGCCAGTGGTTTGTGGTATGGCGTGAGCAGGCCCATGGGCCCACCAGCACTCTTGGGTTGTGCTGGTCAGAAAGCACACTGAGCTTGCACTTATTTCCCATAAACATTCACTGCAGCACTTACCAGAATAAGCCCGTTGCCGTGGGGAACACCAGATGGGCCCCACGTACTCTGTGAATAGGCTCTACTTAAAAGAAAGAGTCTCATGTCGATCATATGTGGTTTTGGAGTTTTGGACTGAAGCAGTCTAAAACGCAAAATTAAATTTTATGTCTATTCTTTTTTCCTACTTTAAAAGTTCTAGTGGTGATAACATGAGCTGTAAATTTAAGTAAGAATTTTAGAGAAAATTGTCTGGAGAAATGATTGTTTTCAGACCAGATTTTGCTACTAGCTCACAAGGTCAGGTCCTTTTTCTGAGTCTCATCTTCCCTGCTGCTAGCCTCCTAGGATATCTCGTTGTGAGAATCAGAGGTGACCCTGTGTGCAAAGGTCCCTTGAGGAAGCAGCACAGCACTGTGAAATGCGAAATGTTATCTCTGTGCACAGGCTGATATGCTGTGACCTCCCAGCTGATGGGATCACATGTGGGTAATCACCAAAGCTAACAGCTCAGTGTGACTCCTCTTCCTCACCCCCGTCTTGCCTTGAATTAAATTCACTTCCTTCTCCATTAACTTTCAAACACCATTTAATAAACATATTCAGCTCCTGATTTTCTGCTGCTTTTGGCACCAAATAAGTCCACAGACACGAGCCCTGCCTTTTGAGATCTTAGAGTCTAAGCCAGGTAACACAAGAGAGTACAACAGATGGAAGATACAGATAAATTATATGGCTTGAACATCAACAAAACTTACTGAAAGTACACAAGTGCATTAGGTGGTCATTTGGAAATGGTGGGATTGGGGGAAAAGTCAACTTCAGAAGCTACTTTACTGAGCAGTCCACCAAATGGGGAGGTGGCATGGAAAGAGCTGAGCAGGTCTGGGGAAGCCTGCAGGAAGTGGGTGAGGTTGAAATGAGCTCGATCCTGATGGGGACAAAATCCCTGATTTAGGGAGTTATATTAAGAGGAAAAAGTGGATACCTAGACAGACTAGGTCTGAGTGGCAGGTCTATGCAGGAAGAGGGAGCACCAAGCACTGTGGAAGGCCCAGATGCAAAGTTTACAAACAGTGGTAAGAATTCCAAGGGTTATTGCCCATCTCAGTGGTCATCCACTTGGCCACAGAAAATATGTTGTAGAACACAGCAGGTTAGAAATAAATATATTTGACTTCTTTACAGTGAGCTACAAGAAAGCAGACTACCAGAGTGAAAGTTCCCCAAGATGTCACTGCAAGCATGAAGAACACCCTTCCTGCTACGATGTGAATGTGTATGTGTGTGCACAGAGGTTCATAATCATATACAAAATAAAATGGAAGCAGGCTAGTATCCAGAATCTAGAAAGAACTTATCAAACTCAATACCCCAAAACCAAAACAAAACAAAACAAAAATCCAGTCAAGAAATGGGCAGAAGACATGAACAGGCATTTCTCCAAAGAACAGACACGTGAAAAAAATGCTCAACATCACTCAGTCTCAGGAAAATACAAATCAAAACCACAGTGAGATACTATCTCATACTGGTCAGAATGGCTAAAACTAACAACCCTGGAAACAACAGACGTTGGTGAGGACGTGGAGAAAGGGAAATCCTGTTGGTGGGAATGCAGGCTGGTGCAGCCCCTCTGTGAAACAGTATGGAGGTTCCTCAAAGAGTTAAAAATAGAGCTGCCTACAACCCCGCAATCGCACTACTAGGTATTTGTCCAAAGGATGCAAACATAGTGATTCGAAGGGACACATGAACCCCATTGTTTATAGCAGGAATGTCCACAAGAGCCAAAACATGGGAAGGGCTCAGATGTCCATCAACAGATTGACTGGATAAAGAAGATGTGGTGTATGCATATATATACGAATATTATTCAGGCATCTGAAAGGAATGAGATCTTGCCATTTGCAACGACGTAGATGGAACTAGAGGGCATTATGCTAAGTGAAATAAGTCAGGCAGAGAAAAACAAATACAAAGACCATATGATCTCACTTATATGTGGAATTTAAGAATCAAAACAAATGAACATAGGGGAAAGGAAGGGGAAATAAAATATGATGAAATTTGAGAGGGAGTCAAACCATAAAAGATGCTGAACTCTAGAAAACACACGGGTTGCTGGAGGGGAGGGAGTGGGGGTAAGGGTAATTGAGTGTTGGGCATTAAGGAGGTGATATGATGTAATAAGTACTGGGTGTTAGATGCAACTGATGAATCACTAAATTTTACTTATGAAACTAATAAAAGTCTGAAAAAAGATATATTCTAAAAAAATTTTTGAAAATTGAAAAAGATAAAGTGGAAGCAGGACCAGCACCTCTGCTGGGGGAAGCCTCTATGGGAGCTGGGGAGTCTAGACCAATTAGAAGTCAGTAACAGGCTGACTTGATCAGAAGTCCCCAAATCCAGGAAGAGGCAGCTCAATGAACAAGAGGTACAAATGGATGACAAAGAGCAGCTCTCTCTTGATAAGAAATGTGGTGCCAATTAAAACAACAAGACACCTTTTTAAACTTCCTGGGCTAGTAAATATTAAAAGATATTGGCAAAATCCATTATTAATGAGGACACGAGTCAAGAAATATTCTCATAAACTGTTGGCAGGAGCGTGAGGTGGGATTCTTTCTAGAAGACAGTTTGGCAACATGTAGCAAGACATACAGAGGCATGCCCTCTGGCTCAGCATTTTCTCTCTCCTAGGAATTTACCACCAGAGTAAAGAAATGTTATCCTCAACAACAGTTATTGCAGAACTGCTTCTAATGTGATTAAACCAAAGAAACCTAAATTCACCATCAGTAGAAGATTTTTTTTTAAAATATATTTTTTTAAAATTATTTATTTATTTATTTATGATAGTCAGAGAGAGAGAGAGAGAGAGAGAGAGAGAGAGAGAGAGGGGCAGAGACACAGGCAGAGGGAGAAGCAGGCTCCATGCACCGGGAGCCTGATGTGGGATTCAATCCCGGTCTCCAGGATCGCGCCCTGGGCCGAAGGCAGGCGCCAAACCGCTGCACCACCCAGGGATCCCCTAAAAAAGATTTTATTTGTTTATTCATGAGACACACACACACACACACACACACACACACACACACACAGAGGCAGAGACACAGGCCGAGGGAGAAGCAGGCTCCACACAGGGAGGCCGGCATGGGACTTGATCCCAGGACCCCGGAGTCATGCCCTGAGCCACCCAGGCATCCGCCAGTAGGAGATTAAACCAGTTGTGGTAGCTACAATAAGGAGATTCTTTAAGCTATTACAAACGATGATGTGCAGATCAGTATGCATTGATGGAGAAAGGTGGTTATGGTCTATCGATGAAGACAAGTCACAAACATGTCTGCACAGCATGATTTAATGCCATTTACAGAAAATTGTACATATTTGTGTACAAAAGCATTGCGGTTGGGGTGGAAGCACAGTCAAGAGCTCAACCCTGGTTATCTTTGGGGGGCTAGAGCTCAGATGACTCACATTCTGTGTCTTTTCAGATATGGTACATTGTTTTAGGAAGACCATAATTCACTGTTTAAAAGCAATTTGGCTATTTCTCAAGAAGTAGAAAGAAGGGATCCTTGGGTGGCTCAGTGGTTTGGCATCTGCCTTTGGCCCAGGGCGTGATTCTGGAGACCTGGGCTCAAATCCCACGTCAGGCTCCCTGCATGAAGCCTGCTTCTCCCTCTGCCTGTCTCTCTCTCTCTCTCTCTCTCTCTCTCAATGTCTCTCTCTCATGAATAAATAAATAAAATCTTTAAAAAAAAGAAGTAGAAAGAAGAAAAGCAAGGCTTCTGAGTCCATACTCCATCTTGACACTTGCTTGCTACCTTCCTAATGTTTCCCTGGAGGTGTCCAAAGACCTTAAGGGATGACCAGACACCAAATGCTGTCTTTCCTGAGTCCACTTTTGAGCTTTTGGTCCTAACTTCTGCTGAAATATCCCAAACTGAAGCACATTTTCAGAGGAATCCAATGTCATGGGTATGTTGACAGTTTTCTACAGAATTAGATAAATGCCTAGTAGGAACAAAAATTGGTCCTAGTGTTTGTTCAAAGCATGGGCACCAAGAAAACCTACCAGAACCCAATTATGTGGCATGACAAGAATAAGTGAGTAAGTGAGCTCTGGGATGGACTTGGGTTCCTGGGGACACAATTAGACCAGATGGATAAGAAACTCTTTCACCAAAAAATCATGTGTGCCCCAGGATCTTTTCTGTGCAGGATATTTTCCATAAAGACAGGCATGTTTCCAGCAGAGGCCCCTTCCAGATCTTTGGGAACTAGCCATCCACTGAATAATCTTTCATGTTAAGAAACACCTTCCTTATTTCTGGCTTATTAACCTCCTTCCACCATGACTCCACACAGTGTCCACAGTCAGGGCTCAGTTAGGATCTTCTCATTATTTTCCTTTAAACTCCCTTTATTTTTATTTTTTTTTTTAATTTTTTAAAAAATTTTTATTTATTTATGATAGTCACAGAGAGATAGAGAGAGAGGCAGAGACACAGGCAGAGGGAGAAGCAGGCTCCATGCACCGGGAGCCCGACGTGGAATTCGATCCCGGGTCTCCAGGATCGCGCCCTGGGCCAAAGGCAGGCGCCAAACCGCTGCGCCACCCAGGGATCCCTAAACTCCCTTTAAAAGCATCTCTGGCAGGGAGTTTCCAAGATGGCAGAGGAGTAGGAGACCTTAGATTTGCTTGGTCCCAGGAATTAAGCTCGATAGCTATCAAATCATTCTGAAGACCTGGGAATTCAACCAGAGATGTAAGAAAATAATTGCTGCAATTCTACAAATAGAAAAGTGACCACTTGCTGCAAGAATGACAAGATGGAAAAGTTCATTTCAAAAAAGAGGATAAGGGATCCCTGGGTGGCACAGCGGTTTGGCGCCTGCCTTTGGCCCAGGGCGCGATCCTGGAGACCCAGGATTGAATCCCACGTCGGGCTCCCGGTGCATGGAGCCTGCTTCTCCCTCGGCCTATGTCTCTGCCTCTCTCTCTCTCTCTCTCTCTGTGACTATCATAAATAAAAAATAAAAATTAAAAAAAAAACAAAAAAAAAACAAAAAAGAGGATAAGAGGAAGTACTGACTGCCAGGGAACTAATGAGTATAGATGTAAGAGAGATGTTGGAACTAGGGTTCAGAATAATGATTATAATGATATTAGCTGGGCTTGAAAAAGGCATAGAAGACACTAGAAAATCCGTTTCTGGAGAAATAAAAGAACTAAAATCTAATGAAGTCGAAATAAAAAAGGCTATTAATGAGATGCAATAAAAAATGGAGGCTCTAACTGCTAGGATAAGTGGAGAAGAGAGAATTAGTGATATAGAGGACAAAATGATGGAGAATAAAGAAGCTGAGAAAAAGAGAGATAAACAACCACTGGATCACGAGGGGTGAATTCGAGAGAAAAGTGATTCCTTAAAGTGAAACAACTTTAAAGTCCTGGGGGCTTTAACAACCTACTCACTGCAATGGACAGATCAATCTAAGGAGAAGATCTACAAGGAAACAAGGGCTTTGAATAATACACCAGACCAGATGGACTTTACAGATATTTTTAGGGCATTCCATCCTAAAGCAACAGAATACACATTCTTCTTGAGTGCAAATGGAACATTCTCCAGAATAGATGACATACTGGGATACAAAGCAGGTCTCAGCTGGTACCAAAAGAATGGGATCATTCCCTGCATATTTTCAGACCACAATGCTTTGAAATGAACTCGATCACAATAGGAAATTTGGAAGAAACTCAAACACTTGGAGGTTAAAGAACATCCTATTAAAGAATGAATGGGTCAACCCGTAAATTAGAGAAGAATTAAAAAGATTCATGGAAACAAATGAAGATGAAAATACAACTGTTCAAAACCTTTGGGATGCAACAAAGGTGGTCCTAAGTGGGAAGTATATAGCAATACAAGCCTTTCTCAAGAAATAAGAAAGGTCTCAAATATGCAATCTAACTTTATACCTAAAAGAGCTGGAGAAAGAACAGTAAACAAAGCCTAAGCCCAGCAAGAGAAGAGAATTAATAAAGATGAGAGCAGAAATCAATGAAATGGAAACCAAAAGAACAGTAGGACAAATCAATGAAACTAGGATCTGGTTCTTTGAAAGCATTAATAAGACCCTTAACTCCCTGGCCAGACTTAGCAAAAAGAAAAGAGAAAAGACCCAAATAAACAAAATCATGAATGAAAGAGGAGATCACAACCAACACTGAAGAAATACAAACAATTGTAAGAACATATTATGAGCAATCATATGCCAAAAAATTAGGCAATCTGGAAGGGATGGATGCATTCCTAGAAACATATAAACGATCAAAACTGAAACAAAGAGCTAGAAAACCTGAACAGACCATAACCAACAAGGAAATTGAGGCAGTAATGAAAAATCTCCCAACAAACAAGAGTTAAGGGCCAGACAGCTTCCCTGGGGAATTCCACCCAACATTTAAAGAAGAATTAATACCTATTCTTCTGAAGTGGTTTCAAAAAATAGAAATGGAAGGAAAACTTCCAAACTCTATGAGGCCAGCATTACCTTGATCCCCAAACCAGACAAACATCCCCCCCAAAAGGAGGATAACAGACCAATATCCCTGATGAACATGGATGCAGAAATTCTCACCAAGATACTAGCCAATAGGACCCAACAGTACATTAAGAGGATTATTCACCACAGCCAAGTGGGATTTATTCCTGGGCTGCAAGGCTGGTTCAACATCTGCAAATCAATCAGTGTGATACACAACATTAATAAAAGAAAGACAAGAACCACATGATCCTCTCAATAGATGCAGAAAGAGCGTTTGACAAAGTACAAAGTTTTTCTTGATTAAAACTCTTCACAGTGTAGGGATAGAGGGAGCATCCCTTAATATCATAAAAGTCATATACAAAAAGCTCACAGTGACTATCATTCTCAATGAGGAAAAATGGAGAGCTTTCCCCTCAGGTCAGGGATGTCCACTCTCACCACTGCTGTCCAACATAGCATTGAAGTCCTGGCCTCAGCAATCAGGCAACAAGAAGAAATACATGGGCATCCGAACTTGCAAATAAGAAGTCAAACTCTCCTTCTTTGCAGATGACATGATACTGTACCTAGAAAACCCAAAAGACTCCACCCCAAGATTGCTAGAACTCATACAGCAATTTGGCAATGTGGCAGGATACAAAATCAATGCCCAGAAGTCAGTGGCATTTCTATACACTAACAATGAGACTGAAGAAAGAGAAATTAAGGATTCAATCCCATTTACAATTGCACCCAAAAGCATTAGATACCTGGGAATAAACCTAACCAAAGAGGTAAAGGATATGTACCCTAAAAACTACAGAGCACTTCTGAAAGAAATGGAGGAAGACACAAAGAGATGGAAAAATATTCCATGCTCATGGATTGGAAGAATTAATATTGTGAAAATGTCAATATTACCCAGGGCAATTTACACATTTAATGCAATCCCTATCAAATCCTATACCATGGACTTTCTTCAGAGAGTTGGAACAAATAATCTTAAGATTTGTGTGGAATCAGATAAGACCCTGAATAGCCAGGGGAATATTGAAAAAGAAAACCATATCTGGGGGCATCACAATGCCGGGTGTCAGGTTGTACTACAAAGCTGTGGTCATCAAGACAGTGTGGTCCTGGCACAAAAACAGACACATAGATCAATGGAACAGAATATAAAACCCAGAAGTGGACTCTGAACTCTATGGTAAACTAATATTTGACAAAGGAGGAAAGACTCTCCACTGGAAAAAAGACAGTCTCTTCAATAAATGGTGCTGGGAACATTGGACATCCACGTGCAGAGGAATGAAACTAGACCACTCTCATGCACCAGACACAGAGATAAACTCAAAATGGATGAAAGATCTTAATGTGAGACAAGATTCCATCAAAATCCTAGAGGAGAACACAGGCAACACCCTTTTTGAACTTGGCCACAGCAACTTCTTGCAAGATCCATCCATGAAGGCAAGAGAAACAAAAACAAAAATGAACTATTGGGACTTCATCAAGATAAGAAGCTTTTGCACAGCAAAGGATACAGTCAACAAAACTAAAAGACAACCTACAGAATGGGAGAAGATATTTGCAAACGACGTATCAGATAAAGGGCTAGTTTCCAAGATCTATAAAGAACTTATTAAACTCAACACCAAAGAAACAAACAATCCAATCATGAAATGGGCAAAAGACATGAAGAGAAATCTCACAGAGGAAGACATGGCCATGGCCAACACGCATATGAGAAAATGCTCTGTATCACTTGCCATCAGGGAAATACAAATCAAAACCACAATGAGATACCACCTCACATCAGTGAGAATGGGGAAAATTAACAAGGCAGGAAACCACAAATGCTGGAGAGGATGTGGAGAAAAGGGAACCCTCTTGCACTGTTGGTGGGAATGTGAACTGGGGTAGCCACTCTGGAAAACTGTGTGGAGGTTCCTCAAAGAGTTAAAAATAGACCTGCCCTACGACCCAGCAATTGCACTGTTGGGGATTTACCCCAAAGATTCAGATGCAATGAAACGCCGGGACACCTGCACCCCGATGTTTCTAGCAGCAATGTCCACCATAGCCAAACTGTGGAAGGAGCCTCGGTGTCCATCGAAGGATGATGGATAGAGAAGCTGTGGTCTATGTGTACATGGGATATTACTCAGCCATCAGAAAGAACAAAATCTTGGCATTTGCAACAATGTGGATGGAACTGGAGGGTGTTATGCTGAGTGAAACATAATCAGAGAAGGACAATTATCATATGATCTCACTCGTGTGGAATTTAGGGACCAGCACGGAGGGTCATAGAGAAGGGAGGGAAAAGTAAAACAAGATGAAATCAGAGACAAAGACAAACCCTGAGAGACTTAATCACAGGAAGCAGACTGAGGGGGGTTGGAGGGGGTGGGGGGATGGGTATCGGGGTCACGGGCAGTAAGGAGGGCTCAGGGCACAAGGAGCGCTGGGGTGACGTGAGCTTGAGGGACACCGACCTCCACCCCTGGAAGCAGTAATACATTACATGGTAACGTGACCCCACGTCCCCGGCCCGGCTGACCCCGCGGGGGGCCGTGCTGCCCCAGGCCTTCCCGGACGGCGGCAGGGCCCCCACCGAAGCCCTGTGGTCGGGACACTTACGGAAGCACTGAGGCAGCTCTCCGGTCCAGGACCCGTTCCCCTCACAGGTGAGCACGGCGGGCAGGGATAGCTGGTAGCCCTCCAGGCAGGCATAGGTCACGCTCGAGCCCCACGTGAAGTCAGATCCCACCACCTTTCCGTTGGGAAGCAGCTGAGGGGGCTTGCACACGATGGCTGGGGCCGGGAGACCAAGGTGCCGGGTTCTGCGGCTGGCCCCCGCCCCGCACCCTGCGCCCCGCGTCCCACACCGCATGCCCCAGGCCCCAAGCCCTGCACCCCAGGCCCAGGGCCCATGCCCCACGTCCCACATCCCACGCCCTGCACCCTGTGCCCCATGCCCTGCACCCCACGTCCCACATCCCATTCCCCACCTCCCAGCCCCACACCCCATGTCCCAAGCCCCACACCCCGCACCCTGGTACCCGTGTCCCAGTCCCCCATGCCCGCTGGGGCTCTAGGCTACACAGGGAGACCCAAGGACGCCCCGTCCTAGTCAGGGAGCTGGTGTCCCTTTGCCTTTTACGATGTCCTCGAGTGCCCCAGTCCCCCCACGAAGTGTCACCAGGGCCCCGGCTGTCGCCTCCCCCGATGCTTCAGGGCCCGTGGCCGTCCCCCGTGCAGCCTGGACGCACCTTTGCACACGGGCTTGGTGCCGTTCCATGTGCGGTCCTTGGTGCAGCTCAGCACGGACACCCTGTGCGACTCCATCGTGTAGCCAGGGACGCACTGGAACGTCACGGTTCTGTTGTACCTGAAGTCGCTGCCCAGCCGGAGGCCGTTGGCTGGAATCCCAGGGTCGCCACAGTTTATGACTAGGACCAAGGGGAAAAAGGCCTCGTCGCTGTCTGCACAGGCCTCCGCCGTGCCGCACCCCAGGAGCCCCCGGGCCCCAAGCCGTCCAGGAGAGCAGAGGCCTGCCCAGGGGCCGCGGCTCCCCGTGAAGGTCCCTTGCAGCCCCAGCGCTCCCCGACCCTGGGATGGGAAGCCGGCAGGGGCCCGGAGAGCTGCGCGTTCGGTGCCGAGGGCTGCGGAGGCTCCTGCCGTCCTGCCTGGGGGGCCCTCGGGACATCATGACGGCAAGTGGGGGAGGGTCTGCTGAGCTCGGGCCTTGGAACAGAAGTGACCCGGATGTGGGGATCTGGACGGAGCCCCGAAGTCACAGGGCTTGGAAAGGCCCCTGTCATCACACTCGCTTCACTCCATCGGGGACCCCCAGTGACTTGCTTCCCAAGGGACGGGGTCTGGGGCCGCCCCCAAGAGGGGAGGAAGGGGGCGGTGGGGCTGTGCAGGCTGGAGAGGCAGCCGTGTGGGGTGGGCTGGGGCCCAGGGGATCTACGGGGACAGCGAGGAAGGTGGCGGCCGTAACCTGGCTGAGAAGCAGGCTGAGCGCGGACAGTCTGGCGGGAGAGGGACCGGGAAGCCGGGGCGGGGGGGGGGGGGGGGGGGCGGGAACCCCAGGCACTGCAAGCCCCCTGTCCTCCGCGCTGTGGGGGGCCGCAAGTGACACGTGCACCCCAAGTGACTCCTTTGTCCGGTGGGGGTCAGGCGTGGCGGGGGAGTGGGCCCGTGCCCCAGGGCGACAGCCTGCGGCGGCCTCACCTATGCACTCGGGGTCACCGCCCGTCCAGGTGCCGTTGACGGAGCAGTGGCGGCTGAGCAGGCCCGCGGCGTAGTAGCCCTCGCGGCACTCGTACACCACGGAGCTGGCGAAGCCCAGGCCATCGCTGAACACCACCCGGGCGTTGCTGGGGGTCCCCGGGTTCCCGCAGGAGATCACTGGGGGCCAGAGGGGCGCGTTAGTCACCAGGTGGGCGGCCGGGAGTGGCTGGGGGCCCCGTGTTCCGCAGGGGGGCCCTGTGGCCCCCGACGACCTTCAGGCTGTTTCAGTGTCTGGGCCTCCCGCCCTCAGAAGGGAAGACACACCCGCATGCACTCTCCTTAACCGTCATCTCTTTTATGATCCCCCCTAAAGTCTTAAACAATTCCTTAATGTCACCAGATGTCCAACCAGAGCTTAATTTGCTTCAAGTGTCCCCCCCCCCTTATTTTACAGTTGATTTGTCTGAATCAGGGTCCAAAGGGGACTCCTGATGGGCACGTCTCGGAGACTCTGAATTCAGGGATTCCTGTCCCTCGTCCTGCATCTGTCGGGCTCCAGGGCTTCTCCGGGGCAACTCCCCGCTTTCCAGACATTACGACGGCCCCCCCGAGGCCCTGGCTGCTCTGTCCCTCGCAGCCGCTGGAGCCGCACAGGTGGTCCTGTCTCCCCCCTGTGTCGCGTCACAAGGCACAGGACGTCTGGCTGGTGGCTCCCTCGTGAGTCTGAGGCCGATGGGGCGGGCTTGGGTTCGCCCATGTCACCAGGGCAAGGCTCCGCGGGCCGTTCACTGAATGGTCTGGGCAAGCGCTTGATGACTGTCGGCTGGACTCCTTATCTCCTTGGGGGACAGAAAACGGTGGCACCGACCACTGGTTCTCTCCACACCAGCTGGTGTTCTTGAGTCGGGACTTGCCCGTCATCAGATACTTGCCTTCCCTCAAATACAATTCATAAAGGAAGGCTCGGGAATGTTCGATTTTCTTTTTTATCAGGTGTGAGATAATGATTTGGTTTCCTAGCAAGCTCTGCGGATGACCCATAGGCCCTGGGGCTCGTGGATTTAAATTTATTGTGTCACCACCCACTGCCGCTATTGTTCGTATTAGCAGGTCTCTGGCTGGAGGGAGCCTCTCCAGGTTGGCTTGTGTGCTCCTCGGACTCGATCCCACTTGCCTCCAGTAGGTTCCCTGCGGGAGTGACAGGAGGGCCCGTGTTCATCATGTATATCCTGGCCCCGTCCCGGAATCAGCCACTTCTATGGAGAGCTCTGCTTCCTTTTGATGGAGAAGGGACTTAAGAACCATAATCTGAAAGCTCCGAGTACTCATTGCCACAGAGGTGCTCATGGATTCCACACTTTCAGGATGGCTAGAGCTGGGAAAATGACTTTCTAAGCTGAAAATTCACAGAGTTTATGCTGAGATTACCAATCCAAATTTAAAATTGAGAGTTTTTCCTTAGCTTCTTTATTTTTCTATCTCTTTAATGCCAAAAATCTTGGTTCTTAATCACAAATAATGTCCTCAAAAAGTTTCAGAATGGTACTATCCATATTATTACTGACAATATGAGTGCTGAAAACAACTTAGGATTTCATTGTCATTCTCTTTGTCCTCGGGGCATGTACACCATAGTCAAAGTCCACTTTTTTTCAAGTCAGTTGAGATAATTCTCTGGATCATTGAGTCACCGCTTCAGTATGTAGTTAGGTTCATTCGTTTTCATTTTGATTTTGATATTTAGAGATTGCCCGTTTCTTTTTTTTTTTTTAAAGATTTTATTTATTTATGCATGAGAGACATAGAGAGAGGCAGAGACACAGGCAGAGGGAGAAGCAGGCTCCATGCAGGGAGCTCCATGCGGGACTCGATCCCAGGACTCCAGGATCACGCCCTGGGCTGAAGGCGGCGCTAAACCCCTGAGCCACGGGGGCTGCCCAAAATTGCTCATTTCTGATCTTCGATTTAACTTTACTTTGCTGCGGATATACAACATGTACGTGGTCCCAAAGTCAAATGTGCAAATGATTCCTATATAATGCCCACCCACAACAAGTATCTGTGCTGCCTACATGCTGGGAACATAGTGGACGTCATGTCCCCTATCCTCGAGGAGCCTTAAGGACCTACTTATAAATAGCTGAATTAAAATATGTAGTAAATTTTACACTTGAAGGAAGAAAATGCTGTAAGAAGGGAGGAGCTCATTGGGGCTGCAGATGGAAGGCTGAGTAGTGCTTTGACAGGTAAGTGGGAGCTTGTCAAGGAAAGCCACGGAGAATCACGGGCATGTCATACACACACTCATCCGACATTCACCTCCAGGTCCACGCTCTCAGCCACCCACTTTCTGTTCCCTGGACGCTCCCGACATGGTGACTGACTCCATGCTGGGATCTGAGTGGCCTGAAACAGCGGGTCACAGCGGGTATTTGGGAAGCATTCTGCATTCTGCAATCTCCTGCTGCCAATACTCTCCCGCCGCCACAGATCTCTTACGATGCCTACAAAATCCTATGGCAATAGGGGCTCCTGGGTGGCTCAGCTGGTTAGGTGATCTCAGCCCGAGTTAGATCTCGGGGTTGTGAGTTCAAGCTCCCACGGAGCATGAAGCTTACTTAAAAAAAAAAAAAAAAAAAGAAATCCTATGGAAACTAACTTTGCAAAAGCAAAGGCAAGTCAGAAAGGCAGACGGGTGGTAGAGGGCCCTGGACCGTCTGTAGCCTTTCCTGGGCAGGTGCCCCCTGACGGGGGCCAGAACATCGCCTCTCCCTCTGTAGGACTTCACAGCCTCAGCCTCGAGGGCCAATCTCTGACCATCGCTTCTTGTCTCTTTAGCTCCTAACCTCAGGGATTCATTCTCTGGTGACATTTTGATTTCAGTGGGACCTAGAACCCACCGGTCCCGCCACTTTGCCACTGCCCCTTATTTGTCTCATTGGCCATCTCCCTCCTCATCCAGCAGGTGCCCGAATCCATCACAGTCACTGCCTTGCACGCACCCTCGGTTCCCTTGCCACTCACTGCCAACGTCTTGGCTGCCTGATAAAACCCCAGCCGTTCGCCTAGTGCTTCGCCCACCTTATGTCCACACCCGTGGGACAAAGACACAGGTGGAAGCTGCAGCTCTCACCTTAAACCAATGGCCTGGTTCCTTGAGTGAGCCTTTGGCACCGCCAGCCACGGCTTCTTTCCCTATTGGACCCCCTTGCCTCTCTTCCCGCAGCCTCCTCCTTCTTCCAGCACCTTCTCACACACCCTAACTCTCAGCGGCTATGCCGATTCCTAGCTAGCAGGCCATATTTTAGGTAGAGACAGCGAGGTCCTGGGAGCAGCTACAAAAAGTTAGACTCTGGGGAGAGAGGCTTTAAAATCAAGTTATTTTCAGAAATTTAGAAGCGGGTGGAGAAATGTTGCTTCCCCCACTGGAGCTGCGTCAGGACCCATCAGTACGGGCTTCCCTTATGTTTAGGGACTTTTAAAAATTAGATTTGTATTTCTTTTGGCACTTTGGGAACTTGCCCTACAGTCTCTTCCCTTACGCGACAGTGCGAGAGTGCGTGGTGTGTCGGCCATACCGCCGTGAGCCTGGTCCCCACTACAGCGTGGGACACAGCATCGCTGGGGGACCGAGAGATGGGTGAGAAGGCAGGGTTCTGGGTCCCTTCTGGGGCCTTCCCTAGGCGGGGCCAGGGACCGTCGACGGCTCCGGGCTGGGGTCCAGTGGGGGTGCGAGGGCAGCTGCAGGGCATGGGGACACGGGCTGGTGTGGGGGCCCACAGACGTTACCTCGGCACTCAGGCTGTGCGCCGCTCCACGAGCCGTTGCCCTGGCAGGTGCGCTCGGACGATCCGCGGAGCATGTGGCCCGCCTCGCAGCTGAAGCGCAGCAGGCTGCCCGGGCTGAAGCTGTCCCCCAGCCGGATGCCGTGCGCGGGGGTCCCCGGGTCGCCGCAGAGTCCCGTGCTCGTTCCTGTAGGGGCCAGAACCACAGCGGCCCCGCTGGGTGAGCCCAGACCGCGGCGGGGGCACCAGGAGACGCAAACACGGGCCGGGGTCGTGCTCCTGCTGCGTGGACCCGGCCTCGCTGCCCAGGAGTCAGAGCCTACGAGGCCTGAGGTCCCGAGTGGGGCCCTGGGGACCGCGCAGCACGGAGAAAGGGAACCGCCTCACACAGTCACAGTGGCTGCAGCCAAGTGCGGGAGCAGAGGTGTTGGCGAGGACACAGAGGAGGGGGACCTCCACACTGAGCGTGGGAAGCCAGGCTGGTGCCACCCCTGACGGCAGCGTGGATGGTCCTCAGAGGGTCAGAATTGGGCTGCCCTACGACGCAGCCACCTCACTGCTGGGGCTTCACCCCAAAGATACTGATGTACTGAAACCAAGGGACACCAGCTCCCCAGCTTCACAGCCACAGTGCCCACAGTAGCCACACTGCGGGAGGAGGCCATCGACAGGTGATGGATGAAGAAGACGCGGTCTATGTATACAATGGGGTAGCAGCCATCAAAACATGAAATCTTGGCATTTGCAACGACGTGGATGGAACTAGAGGGTATTATGGTAAGTGACGTAAGTCAATCAGAGAAAGACAATTATATAATCTCACTCATATGTGGAATTTAAGAAACAGCACAGAGGATCACAGAGAAAGGGAGGGAAAAATAAAACAAGACAGAAGCAGAGGGAGACAAACCATAAGAGACTCTTAATCACAGGAAACAAACTAAGGGTGGCTGGAGGGGGTGGGGGGGATGGGGAAATGGGGTGACAAGCATGAAGGAGGGCATGTGATGTAATGAGCAGTGGGTGTTATATAGGCCTGAGGAATCACTGAGCTCTACCTCTGACACTAATAATACACTGTGTGTTAATTAATTGAATTTAAATAAAATTTAAAAAAGAGAGAAAGCAGAGGGAAGGCTGTGTGGTGGAGATGAGGCCTTTGCTCTCTGGCCAGTGCCAGTGTGGCATGTCAGTGGGCCAAGCTGGCCCTTCCCTCCCGTCCTCCTCCTTCCCGTCACCCCTTCCCCACAATCTCTATGGACTCTGTGCACTCTGAATCCCGAGTTCCAGCATTTTAGCTCACATGCCCAGAATTCTCTTGGCCCAACTATTGGGAGTGTCTCCTAATGTCTCTATCTCCTAAACTCTCCCTGGTAACCCATCTTCCACTTTATCCTCAAACCTGGACAATGAACAGCCGTCAACCATCTGGTCTTGTTTCTTTCCTGCTGAGACATCTCCACTGGCTTCCCGTTGCCTACGGGTCAAAGTCTAGAGCCCTTAGTGTAGTCTTGTCTTCTCAACAGTCCAGCTGGAATCTGGATCCTGGGCCTGTAGTTGAGGATTCCTGAATTCTCCAAGTAAGCAACACAGCTGAATTTTGGGCAATGTGTTTTGGGCTCTCTCATTCCATCCTTTGCCCCTTGCCTCCTGCTACATTTCTGCGTTTATCTGGGTCCTGATAGTGAACAGACCCACCCATCTACGTTCATCTGGGTCCTAATAACGTACAGACCCACCCATCTGCATTTATCTGGGTCCTGATAGTGTAGAGACCCACCCAAGAGAGTGCTAAGGACCCAAGAGGCAGAGGAGGGTAGAGAACAGGAGACAAAGCCACAAAGTTGAGGCTTGTGGGAGTCAACACCCCTCATAACACAGAGACGTAGAGGAGACATCATTAGATCAGACTAGGCCAAAGGAAGCATGAGGAAGGAAGAGGAAAACTAAGGAAAAAATGGCAACTTCATGAGAAGATAGGTTGCCATCTGACGTGGCAAGTACCTCCTCATGAACCACGTGTATGGGCATTAAATGGTAACGTCTGGGTGAACACATCTAGCTTGTGGGAGTAAATAAATGTTTTGTGTACACCCCACCATTTACCATACCATCTTCTTGATCTTGGAATTACTTTCTTTTGTCATTTAGTCTCAGAGTGTGAGAACACTGTAGAATCCGATGTTGCTCTCTACCAAGGAAGGGAGATTTGTTCGATCTTCAACTCAAACATTTGGGAAAAAGGGCCTATCTCACTTGCCTAGATTTCCTCCCTGTTCAAGTTTTCTGGGGTGGAGCTAATGCAACAGGCTGCACTGGGTCCCCCTAAAGGCAGCTCTGATGGTGAGTACACTAACTCTCACTCCGGCTAGGTGACCTCAGCTGGGGCCTGAGGGTGGAGGTCTCCAGTCTTGAGAGTTTATTTTGACAGAATGGTCCCCACTGTAGCGTTTAGGGTGCTGTTTTGGTGATATAAGGGAATCTGGGATGGAATATCGTCCCATGGGGGCAGACGGTGACTACCGGCCCTCTACTGAGGTGTATCAGCAAGATGAGGATGGTAGAAATGGGTGATGTACAACCTAGAGTGTCTCAAAGCTAGACCTCACTGCATGCCCTGACGGCCCCGGGGGCTTCTATCCTGTTACGCGTCACCTAGGTGCATGGCCACATGGAACGAGCCTCAGAAATATGACCCTGGGTTTCTGAAAGCATATTTCTTAGGACTGGCAGGAGATGGTGCAGCAAAAGATGGTGTCTGTAAGTCTCAGGAAGGGAGGAGTGATATTCTCACGAGTGCACGTCTAGTCACTTATTCTTCACACCTCTCAGTTTCTTATCTAGGGAGGCCTGGGCTCCTCCTAGAAACATACGGAAATAAGTATCTGGACAGGGCTCTGGCCAGAGAGGGGACCTCACAAACTTGTGTCTTGTCTAGTGTTGCAATGTCTGGGCTACATGGGCTTGGCCAGAGCAGACTAAAGGGAGGAAGCTGCGCTTAGATCTCCAAAGGCTGAAGTCTGGTTGGGACTTCCAATAGCTGTGTTCTCTGCCTGTGAGATGGGGGTCTCCCTCCCACTGATCTGTCACACTCACACCTTGGGGGCTTGTCCATCCCCCCCCTCCCCGCCAAGGGCTCCCTCATGCCAGGCTCCATACCTGAGCAGTGGGGGAGGGAGCCAGTCCAGTGTCCATCCAGCCCACACATACGGGTGGCATTTCCAATCAGAGTCCTCTTGCCCGTGCAACTGTAACGCACGACCGCTCCCACGGTGTAGCTGTCCCCAGACATCTGGGCGTGGGGTGGGGAGCCTGGATGGCCACAGGACACCACTGTGGGGAAGAGCAAACATGTCAGCAACTGCACAAAAGGTTGGATCATCATCACAGGACACATGCTAGGCTTTCCGTAGTGACGACCAGAGAAGAGGAAGCCTGGATATCTACTGAAGTTTGCCTCCTGCTGACATGCTCACCTGCCATCAGCGGACAAGGCCCACCCGCCATTTTCCGTATGTGACATGAAGAGTAATACTTGTTTTAAGAGTTAAAGGAGCTAATAAGTGGGAAACTGCTCGGCGTGTAGCAGGTATCCAATGGCATCCGTCTCCTCTCTCCTTTGCCTCTTTTGCTCATCTCTCCCTAGTTCCTCATTGATGGAGGACATACCCAAGGGGTCTCGGGCAGGAAGGCAGTACACATAGCAAACCTAAGGTAGGAGAGACCACTGTCATCCTAGGACTGTCTGCACTGGCTACAGGTTCCAGAATAAGGCCAGTTCTAGTCTTTTTCCAGCTGCATCTTACAGATGCCCATGTCAATCATCCCCAACTTGTCCCCTTGAGTCTGCAAGTTCCCTCTCCTGAAACACCAAATTGTACCTGAACACCAGTGATAAGATTCAAACACCAGAGTATCCGAAGAAAACGAAAGCACTAGCTTGAAAAGACACGTGCCCCCCATGTTCACTGCCGTGCTGCCGCGGGGGCCCCGACATGGCGTTCACCCAAGCGTCTACTGGCGAATGAATGGATAGAGACGATGTGGCATGTGGGAATGTCATTTGCTTATAACAGGAATGAAATCTTGCCATTTGTGGCAACATGAACGGACCCTGAGGGCATTATACTAAGTGAAAGAAGTCATTCAGAGAAAGACAAATACCATATGGTCTCACTTCTCTAAAATAAAGCAAAACAGAAAACCCAAACAATAGAGCTTTCAGATACAGAGAATAGACTGGTGGTTGCCAGAGGCAGCGGATGGGAGGCCAAGGGGGTCGAAGGGAACAAACTTCCAGTTACAACATCAATAAGTCATGGGCTGTGATGTACAACAGTGACTAGGGTTACTGACACGGTATTCTGGCCGTGTCAATATGGTATTCCATATTCCATATTCCAAATATGGTATTCCATATTTGAAAGTTGCTAAGAGGCTAGATCTTAAAAGTTCTCATCATAAGAAACAAAATTCTAACGCTGGGTATGGTGATGGCTGCTAATCAGACTTACTGTGGTGATGGTTTCACGATGTATACAAGTATCAAATCATCATGTGGGGTACACAAAACTAGTATTGTGTTGTACGTCAATTATACCTCAGTTAATAAAGAAAGATTAGGGGCTCCTGGTGGCTCAGTTGGTTGAGTGTCTGTCTTCAGCCCCCAGGGCGTGATCCTGGAGGCCTGGGATCGAGTCCCACATCGGGCTCCCTGCATGGAGCCTGCTTCTTCCTCTGCCCGTGTCTCTGCCCCCCCACCCTCTCTCTCTGTGTTTCTTGTGGATAAATAAATAAAATCTTAAAAAAAAGTTGGATTTAGATATACATATAAAATATAGATATAAAATCTATACCTATATCTTTATTTATGTAATTTCTTACTGGCTTTTGTTCCTGTTTCTTTGGAGAACTCAGACTAATTGAGAACTGAGATGAATCCTAGATCTATATTGTTGTGAGAAAATACAGACAGTTGTTATTTTAAGGCAATAAATTGTGAGATATTTGTTACACAACAATAGATAACTGACTGGCTTCCCCTAGAGTGACTGATCCAAGAGACCAAGGTGGAGGTGGAAATGTCCTTTATGACCTTTTTTTTTAAACAAAGTTCTTTCTATCAGAGGAGTTCTTTTTTTTAATATTTTATTTATTTATTTATTTATGAGAGAGAGAGAGACAGAGACAGAGAGGCAGAGACACAGGCAGAGGGAGAAGTAGGCTCCATGCAGGGAGCCTGACATGGGACTCAATCCGGGGACTCCAGGATCACACCCTGGGCTGAAGGCAGTGCTAAACCGCTGAGTCACCCAGGGATCCCATGACCTAACTTTTTAAGTCATGTATCACCACATGACACAGACCAACCCTGGTACAATATAGGAGGATATGACATATGGATATGAACACCAGTAGGTGAGGCCATTGGAACCATCTTCAAGGTTGACTATCCTATCACTGTGCGAATGTACCACAATTTTCATCCATTTCCTGTGGATGAATTTTGGATTGTTTTCTGCTTTGGGCTTTTATGAATAACATTTATAAGAGCATTTTTCTTCATGTTTATCAATGCATATATGTACACATGTATGCTGGCTACTTACTGATTTCTGTGATTGCAGTTGGCTATTTTTCAGATCTTATTTAGCTATACAATTTTTCTTTGGTTAATTTGAGGATAGTGTTAAATTATGGTAATATCTAATAGTTTCTGAAAAAGTGTATGCAAAGCCTGAAATTATTTATTTATCACTGGGTTGATTGAGGCTACTTAGGTATCTGTAAAATTAGCAACCAGAGTATACTCTATTGTTTTATTCCTTTCCTGTGGTTTGTTCTTTTCAAAGAGGAAAAAAGTCAACAATAAAATGGAAAGATAAAACAGTGTCAATACCATTTGGCTGCTGTGGGTAAGGAAAACCCAGAAGAAGATGTAAGATAATAAACAGGAACAACTTACACTCAGTGTGTATTTGCATACAAACCAGGGAGATGAAGAGCACAGAGAAGGTGAGTAACTGCTTCTGCATTTCTCAATTTGTCAATATAAAAACATTTAAAAAATGTATTTAATGTTTATGCTTTTGTCCAAATGGGATCTCCAGATCCTGCAGTGGCTGTTTAGTTTCTAACTGCAAATAAGTTTTTTTTTAAATTTAATTTTTTTCTAACTGCAAATAAGTTGAGATGTGTACATGAAAATAGGCAAGATAGACATTTAGCACTGCTAATAATAGACTTTCTTATATTACAAGGGTACATACATAATGGGATTGAGGAAAAAGTAAAATATTGTAATTAAAAAACAACACAAATCACGATTAATGGTTGGGTGTGGACTATGCTGAGTCCCACAGCAAAACAGAAAGGACCCCATGATGGTTCCTAGGCCTTAAGTATGAGAATTGTACTTGATGATGGGCCAGCCTCCAGGGCTTCCACTGTTTCCTAAAGCATATGATATGGATCTGAGTCATGCATTGCCCTTGGTCCCCACACATCCGTGCCAATTAAAATAGTTTGCCTTCACCTGGAAGGAACAGCTGATTTTTACAGACTGAATTGATCAGGGGATATGTAGAGTACTCTACAATTTTCTATAAGCCTATTCACAGGTACTTTGGTCTTTCAGAAGTAAAAATTCAGTTAACCCACTAAAATAACAATCATGTCATGACAATCATGAAATATTAGTGAAAATGGTTATTCTGAGAGTCATTTGGTATCTTATAGGCAATGAAATTTCCTCAGGGTCTGGTGTTTTTGAAACATTCTCACCAAATCTAGGAAAAAACTTTACTTTTCCCCATCAAAAAAAAGTGAATAGTCTACTTGGGTTCTAGTGTTAGTATGTTATCTTTCTGGAAATCTTGCTGAAGCTCATATTCAGAGTGAGTAATAAACATTGGTGTCCTCAGGAATGTGTTCTAAAAAGAAGATCAGATCTCTCTGTCCCTAATAATGATATAATGTAGTGGTCTCAGTAATTAGTGAATGCAGAGTTTAGCCCCTTGTAAATCCCAATGAGAAAAAAGTCACAACTGGCTTTCTGAAGTAAAAAATATCAGCAACTATTGAGCATTAGTCATTTTTTCTTTTCTTTTCTTTCTTTCTTTCTTTTTTTTTTTTTTTTTTTTGGTGAGAGATAGTGGCTATCCTGTTTATAGGCTTTGGCTTCTGCAAGACTGAGAGCCTGATTCTGGTTCCCGCAGATTAAGATCAGTCCAATAAGAGAGCACAATGTAAACATAATAAAACACATGAGAAATAAGTCACAATAAGTGAGAATCAACAGAAACAATATAACAGAATTAGACTCATAAAGACGATGATACTGTAATTATCAGATATGGAAGGCATTATGAGTATATTTAATATGTGAAAGACATAAAAAGAGCATGTTTATAGAGGCACAGCACACAATGGAAATAATCAAGCAAATTTCAACAACGAACAAAACATCTCAAATACAAAAGAAATAACTGAAAATAGAAACTCAGTGAATAGTTAAACCTCAGCTAAGACATAGCTAAAATGATAATTAGTGAATGGTAGGACAGATGAGTTGCTTATGAACAGTTTTGAAAGAACAAACTCATGTAGAATAGTGAGAAGATTTATAGGTAGAGGTGAAAAGCCCACCAAGACTAGTGTAATAGCTGATTATCCAGAACAGAATTTTAGTTCAACTTTAAATTAGTTCAACCTAAAAAACACAATAATATTTATGTAAATTACTAATGTGGAGAGACCTGGGGAAATCTATCAGAGACGGGAAATATGAATGAGAGTTTCAGACACAGAGAATCACAAGAAGGTCTCATGTTAGAGATGAATCGCAAGAAGGTCTTCATGTTAGAAGTAGTGAAGGAAGAGAATGAGGAGAGACAGTATTTTTAGAACTGATAGCTGAGAATTCCCCAGATGTCAAAAAGCTGGGAAGCCTAAGGAATCCTCAAAAGGATAAATAAAATATCCAAACACAGTGTAGAAAAATTCAGAATGCCAACAAGAAAGAGAAGATCTTAAAGTCATCAAGATTAAAAACAAAACAAAACATCAGACTACCTCAAAGGTACAATGATTAGATTGAAGGTAGACTTGTCATTAAGAATAAATGCCAGCAGAGTGCACCAAGGGAGATATGTCAACCTGGACTTCTGATCCAGCTAAATTCTCATTTAATAACCAGGGAAAATGCAGAACACCAAAGACAGAGACAGATTTTTTTCAAAGGAGGGAAAGACTCCCTCCTTTCCCTCCTCCAGAGCAATAAAAGCTGACTCCTCCAGAGCAATAAAAGAGGTCAGAGGATATTAGAAAGATTTCCTTAATGGACTGAGAGAAAGTAACTGCCAACCTAGATTTCTAATCCTACCAAAAATATCTTTCAAAACTGAGGGACACATAAATGTATTACAGACAAACAAAAACTCAGAGTGCTTGCCACCAGGAGATCTTCATTAAATAAGCTTCTAAAGGATGCCCTTCAAATAGCAGGAAGATGATCCCATGGGGAAGGCCAAGATATAAGAAGAAATGAAAAACAAAGAAACTGGCAAATATATGGATAAGCAAAAGTGAACAATAATTTCATAGAACAACAATAATAATACATTGTGGGTTTAACAAACAAGGCAAAATTAAGATATAAGAAAACAATAACGTAGAAGTCAGAAAAACAAACCAAATTAAAGTGTTCTGATGTTATTGTATGATATAGGAAGAAGAGAGAGAGATTATCTTTAGACTTTTATAAGTGAAATTTTCCTGCTATAATTTCTTTTTTTTCCTGTTATAGTTTCTAACATAGCTATTAAATGTAGAGCATATAACTTACTAGAGAAGAAAAAAGGGAATTATAAAAATAATCCAGTTAAAGAAAGAAAAAAAAGAAACTAATGGGTAGAACAAACAGAAAACACAGAATTAGATGGTAGATTTAAAATCTAAATATATCAGTAATTTGACATGCTTAAAGTGATTTAAAAAAACTTTCTACCAAGAATTCTATAGCTAGCAAAACTATCCTTCAAACATGAAGGGGAAATTAAGATATTCTTGGATAAACACAGAGAATGCACCATTTGTAAACCTAGAAAGAAATTCTAAATTATAAAGAATTTCTACAGGAAGTCTTTAAGGCTGAACTGAAAGGACATGAAGGCACATGCAGAACTGAAAAACCCTGGTAAAGGTAACCACATAGGTAAATATAAACCACAGTGTAAGTGTATCTTTTTGTTTTAATTTTCTTTTCCTATCTGAGAAATGGCATGAAGCCATAATTGGAAACTTGTGTTGATAGGCATGCAATGTCTAAAGATGTAATATGTCCAACAGTAACAGCACAAAGGAGGAATATATATATATATTGGGCTCCATACTCAGCATGGAGTATTCTTTCCCTCTGCCCTTTCCCCTGCTCTCTCTCAAGTAAATAAATAAATAAATCTTTAAAAAATTGACAAATGTGTAAGTAGTCTAGAGAGAGAGAGAGAGAAAGAGAGAGAGAACGATTCAAATTACTAAACTAAATAAAGAATGAAAGTGGGGACATTACTACTAACCTACCCTGCTGGAATAAATAAATACTAAATAATTAATAATAAATATTAAATACTATGAATATGAACCATTGTATGCAAACAAATTAGATAATCCAGACGAAATGGACAAATTCTGAGATGTACACAGACTACCAGGGCTTCAGAAGAAGTGGAATATCTGAATCGAATTATAGTGAATAAACAGAATCAATTAATAATCAAAAAACTTTCAAAGAAAACCCAGGACTAGATGACTTCACTGCTGAATTCTATCAAATTTTTAAAGGAGTAACACCAATCTTCCCATTCCTAAAAACAGAAGAGGGACATTTTCCAACTCATTTTATGAAGCCAGCATCACTCAGAGCCAACAACATCACAAAGAAAGGAAACCGTGGATCAACATCCCTTACGAACTTAGCTGCGAAAATCCTCAACAAAATACTAGCAAATCAAGTCCAGCAGCACATTAAAAGGATTACACCATGACGAGGTGTGATCCGTTCCCTAAACACTAGAGTGGTTCAACATATGAGAATTAATCAATCAATCAATTGATATAAGGCACTGTGTTAATAGAATGGCGGGGAGAGGGGAACCACATGGTCATTTCAACAGTTGCAGAAAATGCATTTGACAAAATCCAACACCATTTCATGGTAAAAATGTTCAACAAACTAGAAATAGAAGGAAAATTCCTCACTAGGAATAGAAGCGAAATTCCTCACTCATAAAGGGAAAGATTTACATTAACTCTCCGGCTAACATCATCCTTAATGGTGAGAAACTGAAGGCTCCTCTCCAAGGACTAGGAACAAAGGGTGGATGTCTGTTTTGCCTCTTCTATTATTATTATTATTATTATTTTTATTTTTATTATTTTTATTTTTATTTTTATTACTATTATATAGGCTCCACATCTAGCATGCAGCTCAGTTCAGGGCTTGAACTCATGACCCTAAGATTGAGACGTGAGCTGAGATCAAGAGTCAGATGCTTCACTGAGTGAGATACCCAGGCTCCACTGTTTTGCCATTTCTGTCCAACGTCATATTGGAAGTTCTAGCTAGGGCAATCTAGTGAGAAAAAGAAACAAAAAGCATCCAGATTGGAAAGGAAGAAATAAAACTATGTCTGTTCACGGATGATATGATCTTAGATTATTATGTTACGTCGGATTGGCCAATGGTTTCTTAAATGTGCCACCAAAAGCACAAGTGATGGAAGAAAAGAATACATAAATTGGGTTTCATTAAAACCAAAAATTTCCATGCGTAGGAGGACGTTATCCAGAAGTGAGAAGGCAATCTGGAGAACGGGGCACGTCTGCAAATGATACCTCTGATAGGGGTGCGGTAGCCAGAATATATAAAGAGCTGCTAAAACTCAACAACACAAAGACAAACATTCAAGTCTGGGAGGGGGTAGGGAGCTGGAACAGACATTTCTCTAGAGAAGAGATACCAAAGGCCAAAAAGCATAACAGAAAAAAGACACTCGACCTCGCTGGCCACTGGGGACAGGCAAATCAGGACCGGCACAGACACTGCATTACCCATTACGGCTGGGAACCCACCCCAGGGCCCGACGGGGCCACGAGCAGCACAGGAGTCACACACGTGCACACACACACGCACACACGGGCACATGCATGCACAGGGTGGGGGCTCCCCCGAAGCCCAGGGCATGTGTACTTACAGAGACACTGTGGTCGGGGCCGGTCCCACGTGCCGTCCCCCTGGCAGCCGAGCACGGGCGTGCCCAGGAGGTAGAAGCCGCGCTTGCACTGGTAGGACACGGTGCTGCCATAGCTGAACCCGTGCGGGCCACCGGCGTGCACCTGCCGCACACTGTTCTCCTGGAGCCCAGGGTCGGTGCAGTTGACAACTGAAATGGAAATGGGGCGGTCAGACCCTGAAAGCTGGGGGGGGTCGGGTTCCCTCGCCGGGCACCGGGACTGCGGAGCCTAGGGGGGGTCCTGCCCGGCGGGGCCGGTCCTCAGCATCGCCGTTCAGGGGTCTGCGCCCTGGGGAAGCCGCCCCCCGTGCCAACAGGCCTCTCTGTCCGCGGCCCGCTAGCAGCCTGGGCCTGTCAGGACACATGAGCCCTGGGGGCGGCTCTGGTGCCCTGGGTCTGGTGCGGCGGGTCCTCAGCTGCGACACGGGTGCACCCAAGCTGACCCCGACGAGCCTCGGGCTCTTTGGGCAATGGGCTCGATGGCTCTGAAGAGCACGATCCAGGGCTGAGTCTGACTTCCAGCGGCTGAAGTGTCCTGGCAGCTTGACCCCAAGTCAAGGCCTATTTTAGGGTAATGACAGGGTCACGGTGATGCTCGGGGTGTGCGCCTGCTTCCAGAACGCCGTCCCGGCCACTCCCTCACCACCGCCTCCTTCTCACCCAGTAAGGGGGCAGGACGGGGGGTTAAAATCTTTCCTTAGTTTTTGGAGCATAAAGCATTTTCCGTTTGATGAGCCCTGAGGCCCAGAGCGAGTGCCAGGCCGTGTGCGGGGCGCCGAGGATGCCGCAGGATCTTGGGGGCCGGCGTTCCCCACCTTGGCCCTGCAGACCCGCTGGCCGGTCCTCCACAGTGGTGGGGATGGCCTGGGCGCTCAGGGCGCTTCAGCGGCACCTCCCCCTTCGCCTCCGCCCGCCAGACGCCAGGGGGGCCCTCCAGGGGGCCGTGAGGGGCGCCTCGATGCCAGTCCCCGCTCGGAGGTGCCGGCTCAGATGACGCCATCCCTGCTCGGAGGTGCCGGTCTCCAGGGAAGAGGACAAACTGGCAGTTTCTGAGTTTGATAAGCGCTCTGACGGGGGCAGTGCAGAACCTTCCAGAAGCTCTCGACAGCGCAGGGGCCGGGCAAGGAGGGCTTGCAAGATGAGGCCGCATTCATGGGTCCTGCTGGCTGGGTGGACGGCAGCATGACAAGGAGCGCGTCGCAGGAGGCCGTGGGGGGCCTGGGGCCAGGCCAGGCCTGGGGAGGCACTGGAGGCCGGGAGCGGCGCCCTCAGGATGGAGGAGGGACGGGGCGGTGGGACAGGACGGAGGCGCCCGGGCCCTGAATCTGGGCCCTGAGCCTGCCCTCAGGGGGGCGGGAGCTGCAGCCACAGGACGTCTGCGCCTGCACCCACGGGCGCAGCAGCTCTTGACGGCAACGCGGGCGAGGACAGCCGGATGTCCAGAGATGGGTGTTTGCTGCGCCACGCAACCGAGGGGCCTGCTTCCCATTTCGGCCTTTTTTTTTTCTTTTTTTCCCATTTCGGTCTTGAAAGGTGCACCTTGCTTGCCGCGTGCCCGTGACCCCATGGATGGGGTCCCAGCCTGTGGCCCCGCTCGGTGCCCCGTCCTCCCTACCCCACCCGTGTCAGAGTGACCCCAGGGCTCAAGCTGCTGGCGTCCGCCCCTGCGTCGCAGAAGCCCGGGGCAGCGGCACTGGGGTGAAGGGGAAGAAGAGGGGGACTTACTTCTGCAGGTGGGCAGCGTGTCGCTCCACTGCCCGCTGGCCAGGCACTGTGACCTCGCGGCGCCCTCAGCCACGTACCCGGGGTTGCAAACGAACTTAACCACGTCGTTGAGGTTAAACTGGTTGCCCTGCGTGAGCCCGTTGACAGGGTTGCCCGGGTGCCCACAGGTGATGGCTGCAAACAGAAGAGGACATGGGTTAGCCCCTGCGGCTCCGCGGCCCCGGCTCCTCCTTCCCGCGCCCACGAGGGGGGCAGCCCACACCTGGGGACAGTCTCTTCCCTTCCTGAAATCAGCCTGGGGCTGAGCCCTCCTTGACGAGGGCAGCTCCGCCACCTGCACGTCTTGGGAGGACTCATCTACGAGGCCCCGTGGGGCCCGGGCTGGGACTGTGGGTCTGTCACAGGCTGTCACTCCTGCCTCAGTTTCCCTGCCTGGATCCCCGCGGCGGCACCTCCCTCTCCCAGCACTGGACGGCATGATGCCCCTCAGGGGCCTTGGGTGGCACTGGATGGGGCCAGAGGCCACGCTCATCAAGCTGGCTCGGGGATTGCTGCCCCCAGGAGCCCTGGGAGCCCCGGGAGCTGAGAGCACGCCCCCCGCCCCCACGCCGTGCTCCCTCGGGAGGAAGGAATGACTTCTCCCTCCAGCCCCGGGGGGACGACAGGCAGTCATGCTCCACCCCACCCCGTGTCCCCCGTCCCCTGGGCCCAGCGCTGTGCAGCAGCGTCCTCTGGGGCAGGTGCTCTGGGGCGCAGGGGGCCGACGCCGTGAGGCCGCCCTGTTGGGGCTCCTCCCGCCGGCCTCACCGGGATCTCCCGTTCCACTACTGCCTCCAGCTCAGACGCGGGATTTTCTCATCTGTTCCTCCGGCACGGGCGGCGCGAGGAGGACTCAGAGTGCTCTGTCCCCGTCTGCCCCCTTCCTCCCAGGGCCGGGCCCCCTCCACCAGGGGCACTGGTCTTTCCGGGGCTGCCGGGACATACGAGGTGCTGCCCCAGGGCCTTGGTCCGCTGCTCCTCAGCCAGAACTGCCCCTGGCTCCTGCCCTCGCCCCCCCGGACTCTTCCAGATGTCGCCGCATCCGTGGGGCTGCCCCCGGCTCCCCAGCACTGCCCACCCGTCCCCATGGTAACAGACGCGCCCCTCAGGAGGGGCTCGGGGGCTCCGGCCGCATCTCCCTCTACTGAGGGCAGGTCCTTGGGTCTGCTCCTCGCTATGTCCTGGGGGTTGCCCAGCGCCTGACGTGTGGGGAGGGCCTGGCAGGTATCTGCTGAGGGCAGGCGGCTGTGGACGCAGGGAGGGTGACAGCAGCCGACTCTTTGCGGTTGGTCCCCAGGCCTGCTACGCACCTGCCCGCTGGCCTGGTCTCTTTAGATGGAGCTCTCGGGGGGGACGCCCCGGCCCAGCCTTTCCCGGGTCCTGGGTCTGGAGGCTGACAAACCACGAGGAGTGTTTTCTTCCCCAACAACTGGACCCACGGGGTGTCCAGCCCAAACCCACCCAAACCCAAATGGTGCAAACGGGGATGGGGTGGCAGGAGGCGGCACAGCCCAGGTCTTGCTGCAGCTGACTCTGGGTCAGCTCTCCGGCGCCCACTGCCACAGACGTGCCTGCGGGCTGCTGAGAGCGGGACACTTGCTGGCCGTGGGCTGCGGGGACAACGGCTGGTGGTCACTGCTCGGCTCCGCCCTTCCCTGACTTCTGACGGTTCACTCCGGGCTCACTCCTCGTCTCCAAGGTGAGGGCTCCGCTTGCAGCCGAACTGTGCAGGCGTCTTCCACTCGGTCTTCGGCCCTCTGTGCCCTGAGGACACCCGGGGGTACTGTGCTAAGGTCTGTGGCCTCAGGGGGCTCACTTCACAGGCCAGCGGACAGCAGTCGCTTGGGGAAGGGGGGAAGCAGGACGGAAGCACCCGCAGAGGAGGGGCAGCTGCCCCCCCAGGGGAGAGCGGTTGCAGGACGGCGCCGGCAGGATGCAGCACTCCATCTGGGCTGGGCCTCAGGGCTGAACAGACCTGGCCAGGCCACCCGGGGGTGGGACACAGCAGACACTCCATAGGGTCTGTGACCCCCACTGATGACATGCCAAGTACTGGGGGGTGCCGTGCGCCCGGGACACGGCCTGCTGCTCCCACCGACTCACAAAGGGCCATAAGCCCCCCTCCCCAAAGGCTAAAAAAACGACTGGCGCAAAGAGAGGGACGTGTGCTGGGTAGTGACACCTTTGGGGGCGCCCCTTTTGGAAGGATGGGTCGCCAAGGCGCCTGCAAAGGAAATGGAGGTGTGGGCAGCAAGGTAGAAAAAGGGAACTGGATGGGCAGTGGAGGGGGGGTGTCCCTGAGACACCCTCCAGGGACGCAGAGACCCCGGAGGGCTCTGTCCCCGCGGGGCCCTGGCTGGTGTAGGCTGGAAGAGCCGGAGCAGCCCAGGGGACAGGGGAGCTGAAGACAGCTTAAGCTCACCGAGGAGGCGGGTGGGAGGGGCCCCAGGAACCTAGGGAGGGCACAACGACGACCCTGGGCCCCGAGGCAGGGAGACTCTGCCAGGAGGTGGAGGGCGGGAGGAGGAGACGCAGGGGTGGGAAGCAGTGGGCAGAGGAGCCTTCCAGCCTCTCTGCAAAACGAACGTGAGGTTAGCTAACCAGCCAGTAATTACAGCCTCTCTGTAGCTGCTCATCTGAGCCCTACAGCCCTGCGGGGCAGCGCCACCGTCACCCTTGGGGCAGTCGGAGACAGGTTCGGGGACGCGACTTCCAGGTGGCTCCTGGAGCGCTGAGCCCCGCTGCCCTGGTTCGGGGCCATGGTCGCCACCTGCCACCTGCGGTCACGGGCCGCTGAGAGTGCGGGCAGGGAGGCAGAGGGTAGGTCTCCAGGGAGGACCGGGAGTCGCAGGCGCGTGTGCGAGCATGTGGGAGTGGTCAGGGGGCTAACAGACGGTGTGGGAGTGGCCCCTCTGCAAACCTCGGGTTGACACATGGCTCCAGCTACCAAGCGCCCACCACAGAGAAGCCACTCATAGACGCTTCTCCTTTTCCCCTCGTCTTGGTCCGCAGACCCCTGCACACCTCTGGGCCCCAGGAGGCGACGGGCTTGCAGCCCGAGAGGTCCCGGGGTCCATCCCACGGCGGTGTCGACACCACCCTCACCGCAGCAACAGCGAGAGCACCTGCTTCACGTCTCTATCCGGCGCTGTTTGCACTCCTTTGGGTCCGAAATACGACTGATTTAGTCCTCACAATACTCCAAGGTATCTGCTTTTTGTAGATGAGGAAGCAGATTTGGGTAAACTAACCCACCTGAGGTCAGACAGCCGTGGACACACGGCGGCAGGTCTGGGCGGGACCCAGACAATCCAGGTCGTGGGGTCACCTGTCCAGACGCTTGGCTGCCCTGCCTCCCAGCGCCCACCGGCTTTACAACCAAACATCTTTAGGCAGACGCAGACATCCTCCACTTGTTTTCAGACCCCAACATTCTCTATTATTTATAACCCGAATCTCCGCATGCATACTCCGCGCCAATTCCTTGAAGGCATCTGAATTTGCATCTTCTGGATGAAACCGAATGTTTTGTGCAGACCCATCTGGAAGAGCGACGGAATATAGATGGGTCTGGCTTTGTGTAAACCCAACACTTAAGCAGCTATCAAGACTAATTTTTCACGCATTGCTTATTCAATACGTCTCATTACTTTATTGTTCCATCTCATAGACGAAGAACCAAATAAGAGGAAGAATCACAAACAAAAACCTGCCTTCAAAAAAATTAAACAAAACCAACCCCGTGCTTTCCATGAAGACTCACTTTGGGGGAACTTTATTAAGTGAGGGATTTTCCAAATTACTTGCAGGCAGCTGAGAATAACGGTGGTCATCTGAATCCAAAAAAGAATATTGCAGATTAAAAAGGACAAATAAAACTGTAGAAAGCCCAGGCCTGCCGCATAACCCCAACGGAGAATGCTGTAAATTTTAAATTACATGTGAGTGGGAAAACCAACACGACACCCACGCAGAACGGTTTCTCCCGCTTGTGTTGCAAGCCTTTGTGGAGAGCAAGGCTGCACGGAGAAGAGAAGGAAGGAGCAGGGAGTGGCCTGATACTGATGTGAGGTCACTGCTGGTGATAGAGGGTCCATCTTAAATGTGAACAGACTGAGAAAGGATCCTGGTGTGTCGGGGGTACAGACTACAGGAAGGGGGCATATGACTCTACAAACTTCCCTAAATACCCAAGGAAAGGGCGGAAGGTGGGAGCAAGGAAACCATCACACAGAGAAGCGATACCTGAGTATGACATCTTCCCCACAGCAGGTACATCGGACACAACAGAAGTCAGACCAAGCCTCTGAGGTGTAGCGATAAATGTGAGTGAGCGTAACTAACCTATTAAAAGAGAAATGTTTTCAAATGGGCTCACGAGGCAAGGCCCCACTGTCTGCTGTTTACAAGATTCGGAAAGGCTACGATACAGGGATGGTTCAAAGTACACCCGGCCACCGGGAAAAGGATGACAGCAGGGCGGTACGCCCGATACCAGGCCCAGCGCCAGTCAAGCTACAAAATATGAAGAGTGACAAAGAAGACATCGTGAAGGCTAAAGTCACAATTTGCAACATAGATATAATAGTTCTGAACAACTATGTGCTAAATAACACAGCAACTACCTTTAGGTAGCAGAAACTACAGGAATCGCAAAGAAAGATAGAAGCACGCTAAGAACGGAAAACTTTAAGACACATCTCTCAGAGCAAAATGGGTGACGTGGAAAGAAGTGAGCATGTGGGGCAGCCCGGGTGGCTCAGCAGTTTAGCGCTGCCTTCGGCGCAGGGCGTGATCCTGGAGACCCGGGATCGAATCCCATGTCAGGCTCCCTGCTTCTCCCTCCGCCTGTGTCTCTGCCTCTCTCTCTGTGTGTCTCTCATGAATAAATAAATACAATCTTAAAAAAAAAAGAAGTGTGCAGAAGGCACAGATGACATCACAAGGCACGTCTTATGATCATATAAGAAATTTTATACCCGAATCCGCCTTCTTCTCAAACGCACATGGACCATTCAGAACAACTGATTGATTTTTACAACTACAAGGACATAAAGAGAGAAATTCCACGATGTAGAAATATTATACACAGTGCGACGCGATCAGAAATGACTGACAAAATAGAAGTAGAACGGCCCTTCTGCCTAGAAAGTAGAAGAAGATAACTATTAAAAAACTTCTTGGTGACAGAAGGAATGAACCCAAATTACAGCATTTCCAGTAAATCAAACATTGATCATTGTAACCTGCGGGATCCGATTAGAGAAGTTATTGGAGGACATTTTACAACCTTAAGCCCTTATATCAGTAACAATAAAAAAATGGAAATAAATGAATTGGATCCCCGACTCAAAAGCTAGAAAACGAACAAACACGGGAATCGCTGGGAGGGCGACGCGAAGGTGGAAGCAGGAATCAACGACGCCAAGAGCCGAAAACCGGAGACGTAAGGATGCGTCTTGCAGAAGGAATTAACAGAACGTACAAAACCTCCAGCGAACCTAACCTAGAGGGCAAGGGAGGAAGTCCATGCTGAGGCGGAGCCCGTGGCTTGGGACCATGGGTGACATACTTACGCACACAGAACGGGGTCTTGCCCGACCAGAGGTGGTCCTGCTGGCAGATGCGCACAGACATGCCGATAAGCCGGAAGCCGGCGTTGCACTGGTACACCACGCTGCCCCGGTAGCTGTAGTTCTCCCCGTTGATGTGTCCGTTGACGATGGGCTCCGGGGTCCCACAGTGCCCCGCTGCGGGGGGAGAGGAGGACAGAGTATAGATCGGAGGGGAGCTCAGAGAAGAGGAGTGGGGGCTTGGCCAGGGCAGGAAGTCAGGGACGGTGGGGAAAAGGACCAGGGCCCCCGCCACCCACTGTTTCCCCCGCTCCCTCTGAGAGTAGCTGTCCCCGAGGGGCTTCGGGAATCCCAGACATGAGGGAAGTGGTGACCCCAAATCCCAAGGCTGAATCCCCAAAGGCCATCCATCCGTCTCTGAGCTGTAGCTTCTGGGTCTGTCCGTGGGTTAGAAATGATCACGGTCACCTCTGTGCCTCTGGGATTACCTCCCTCTTCTTTTCATCAGCCAGGTCGACAGCAATCTGCTGCGTGGAGGGCACCTTGGTCTACGTTAGGGCTGTGAAAGCCCGGAGGAGTTGAAGGTAACTATGCACAGCAGGTGCTTTGGCTGACTCTGTCCTTCCTTCCCCTTGGGTGGCAGGAGACTCGGGCAGCCCACCCTAGGTGAGGGACTTCACTGAATGGGGTTTGGGGGGGGGGTGTTCCCAGCATTGCTAACTCAGCAGTGCATCCCTAACAGCGGCCCTGGCCAGTGGGAGGGCGGCACCGTTCACTCTGGAACAGAATCAAATCTACCCCATGAGGTCTGTGTGGCCGGGACCCTCCTTGGCGCTCGAGGGATCCAAGAACGAACCGAGAGAAGAGAATACTTCAGAATCTGGAGGCTTGGTAGAGAACGGACGGGCCGTGGGGGAGATGAGGACTCCGTCCCGTGTAAGCCAGGTCGTTTCTATGTGTTTGTCATCTTTTATAAACACACACACGTACGTAGGCAATTACGCGCATGTGCACCATGTATTAGACATGTACACGCACATGTATACAAACACCTGCATGTTTATATGCACATGGACACCCCTCCTATGTGTGTATGCGTGTGTGTGCACATGTATGCACGTACATATGTATACGTGTGTGTGTATATGAGTAAAGCTTTGTCTCATCAGGCTTGAAGCTCTCATCCTTCCAGATGCCCCCAGGAGAAACGAGTTCAGGGCTGTAGCATGGAAGGTGCCCGGTGGCTGGTGTCTGGACTCAAAATCTTACGCCATAGGGAAAGTGACGCCGTTTAAAGACTGGAGTCTGGCTTTAGAAAGCTCTCCCCCATTTAAAGGAGGAACAGGGCGGTGGAATAGGCCTGGGGGGGGTGCAACTCACCAAGGCAGCGGACGTCCGAGCCGCTCCAGAGCCCGTTGGCCATGCACTCGCGCACCCGGGAGCCCACCAGCGTGTACCCCGAATTGCAGGAGAAGATCGCCGTCGCCCCATAGACGGACAGCGTTCCAATGCGGTGGCCGCTGGGCGGGACGGGGAGCTCTCCGCAGGAGATGACTGCAAGGATCACAAGAACTCAGTGGCTCGCGACAGCCTGAGAGAGGCCCCTGGTGCGCGCTTTGTGGGGAAGCTCGTAGGCGGGGCGACACGGAGAGCCTGCTCCGACCCCGAGGCCCTACGCTAGACGGAGACTCTGCAGGGCCCGGGCCCATCGGCTCCTTCGTCCTGGCTGCTGAGAGCAGCGCACAGGCGCGGAGGGGAGGCCCAGGGGCCCAGGCCACGCTAGGTGGGGGCACCTTCCCTGCACCGCAGCCGCAACAGCCCGTGACTTCTGCTTGGCCACACCCACGGTTACGGTCCATGGTGGGGTCCAAACGTGGATGCCTAGAGACATAGTGCCTTGAATCGTGGGTGTCGGGAGGAGGTCCCTCCTCGTCCCACCCGGTCTCAAACTTGCCACTCCTCGCTGACAAGCTACCTCCTCTATCACGTCCTCACTGATGAGGTATCATGAGTGCACCCCACGGCAGCGGGTGCTGTGCTGGGCCAGTCGGACCCCCATTTAAGGTGGAAGCACAGCTTGTGACCCTTCGCTGCTAGCCCTCTTCGGGCTGCCCTGGATGAACAGTCCTCCCTGGTAGATCACGCTCGCTATCTGGGGCACCTGCGCCTAGTGTTTGGTCAGCGTGCAGGCATGAAGGCTCTCGCCCCAACGTGTGGCAGTTCCAAAGGACCGTCCGAGCTGCAGAGCTCCCCGTGGGGCCAGCCGAGGGCCACACTGACACCACATCAGAGGTCCACTTTGCCACCTTCCCTTACACAGCATGGCGGGGCTCTCAGGAGTACTCCCTAAGGAAGTCTGTCTCAGAGTCGCCTCCCAGGGACCCTGGTCTTGTAAACTATCTTGAGGAAATAAAAACAGTCATCCAGAAGGAGAGGCAGCCACTTGGGGCCACTCCTTGTGCTACAGCATTCCTCTACACACGCTCCCGTTACAGGTCTTGTCACACCCCGTTATCATTGCTTCCTTATTTTGTCCGCCTCTCCAGCAGACTAGAAGATTCTCTGGGGCAGGAAGCACAATCTTTTATCTTCACACTTCTATAACAGCTGGCACGAATGTTGACTATGTGAATGAGTGGATACTCCCCTGGACAAAGGCAACTTTTTAGTAAAGTGATAAGATGCTAACAAGTACTTCCTTAAAGGAGGAAGGCACCTCCCCAGCTCCTGGTCTAGGTGAGTGTTCAAAGAGAGGTCCACTGCTGTCCCTGGTGATGCCCCTCCTCTCCCTCTCCATGTGTGGTAGAGTGCAGGTGGGGGGCACTGTGCTGAACCTGCCCACCTCCCCTCCTGGGCTTACTCTGGCAGGTGGGCATAGAGTTCCCGAGGCTCCACTGGCCATTAGCCTGACAGCGGATGACCCTCTGGCCGGTGTAGTAGTAGCCTGGGTCGCAGATGAGCATCAGCTGGGCCTGGAACTGGTACTGTGTCTCAAAGATGAGCCTCCATCGGCCATGTTCCACGCTGATGCTGCTGACATCGGGACAGGTCACAGCTGGGGAGACAAGGAGCAGCGAGGAGGAGTCATTGATTCATTAATTATGGAAGACACAGGCGAGAGTCCAGAGCTGGGGACAGGGGGACTGCAATGCGGTAATAAGAATCTTCGGTTGTCGGGCAGGTTTGTTTAATGCATGAAATGGACTGGGGTGGGGGCAGGGAATGCCGCAAACCAGGGTGGGCAGATCCACACACACACACACAAAAAAGTGGAAAAAAGAAAAAAAGGGGAGGTGGTAGTCAGTGCTGCTTGTTAGATGTGAAACTTGTAAGTTCTCTTTGGTCAGGTCTTTATTTTTCAAGAGAAGCTAGAAATATGGATTTTTATGGGAACTCCTCCAATTTCAAAATGTTGGGAAGCAATTCAGAAATCTCGTAAAGCTCACTGTAAGTCGAAGAAACAAAATAAAACAAATCAGAAGTGTAAACCCCGGGGGTGCCTGGGTGGCTCAGTTGGTTAAGCATCTGCCTTTGGCCCAGGTCACGATCTCCAGCCCCACATCGGGCCCCCTGCTCGTGGGGAGTCTGCCTCTCCTTCTCCCTCTGCCCTTCCCCACCACTCGTGTGCGCTCTCTCTCTCTCAAATAAAAATTTTTAAAAAGTGCATATATATAAAAAACATTTTAGAGTTCTGTGATCAAGGACATTCATGCAAATGTTCTGGTAGCTTTTCCTTCTAGAAGGAAATTATTCCTAAGTTCTGTGATGGCTCGTGGAGACATCTCCGGGCACACTGGTCTATCAATGCCTCGAGAGCAATTTCGGACGGAAGCCCAACTTGGCCGATGACACTCTCCGTCTGTCTGTTTCCCGAATCTCCAATCTCTGTGTACCTGCTTCTTTCTCATTACTTGGTGCTCAGCTCACCCCCTCTAGGATCTTCTCAGCTGCATCCCCAACCCCGCCTCCACCCCTCTCCATGCCCGAGGACTCACGGACACACTGTGGGGGTACATTGTGGTTGCTCCAAAGGCCCGTCTCCAGACACTCTGCTGTGGCCTCGGCACCTGCCTGGAGGTGATAGCCTTCGCTGCAGCTATACACAGCCTTGGTACCCACTGTGTACTCTTTGCCAAACACCATCCCATTCTTGGGGGCCTCCGGAAGCCCACAGGAAAGAGCTAGCAAAGAGAAAACAACATTAGGAGCATGGTCTGGTTCAAATGGCATTCTGAGAACATATTTTAATCTTCTTTCTCCCCAAAGGCCCTAATAAAATTATAGTGAAGACCAGGAAAGTGGAAAAGCCTCGTAACAGAAAACAAAATGGGAGGATCAACAGCAGAGAAGACTTCAAAAAAACTTCAGAAGATGGAATGCAGATCGAAGAGTGTTGATAGATTACGAGAAGCTGTAGCTGAAAAGGTACGAGGGAGCTATAGGTAAGACCAGCTCCCCTCCACCCTCTCCCACAAATACAATGTAGGGGCAGTTGAGCATCTATTCCCCAAATAAAATAGAGAGTTTTCTTTCCCATTTGAGGAAAAAAAAATAGGAAGTCCCTTGAGAGAATCAGGGCTGCTCAGGTAAGAGACGGCATCCCAGAGCAAAGCTCTTCGGATTCTAGGATTTAAGAGCTCTCAGGCCAGTGCCCCTCTGCAGCGCCCCTCATGCTCAACATACCAGCTCAACTTCTTCACGTGGGAGGCCTGGCGGGCAAAGACAATGCGTGTAATCACAGCAAAGGTGACTCACATTTGCTACCTGGAAAAATCAACCTTGCCTTTCCTTTGAAATAGGAATGATCATGGATCACTGCACATATGAAGAAAACCAGTAGCATAAAAGACATAAAGGCAAGATTACCGATAGAAAAAAATAGAAATAAAGTTCTCTTTTAGGAAACAGGGCTAACTCAGGAAATAGAAAGTATATAAGCCTTAAGGTTTTGTGTTTTTTTTTTAAGATTTATTTATTTATTAATTCAGAGGGAGAGAGAGAGGCAGACACACAGGCAGAGGGAGAAGCAGGCTTCATGCAGGGAGCCCAACGCGGGACTCAATCCTGGGTCTTCAGGATCACGCTCTGGGCTGAGGTGGTGCCAAACCGCTGAGCCACCGGGGCTGCCTGCCTTAAGGTTTTGATTAGCAATATCTTGAGAAAGTCAGGGTGACATATCATATTCATTAAACAAGAACAGAGGGCTTTGAAAAAAGAACAACAACAGAACAAGGAAAATCTCTTTTAAGTTAAAGTACAATCGCTAAAATAAGTATTAGATAGAAGAGACTGAGATGAAAGGTAAAGAGAATTTCCCAGAATGTAGGCCAAAAAGCCAGAAACTGAAAACGGGAGAAAAAGCACTGGAAGTACAGGAGGTTGATATCCAGGAGGTCCAACATCCCACCGGTCAGAGTTCCGGAAAGAGAGAGAAATCGCAGATGAGAATTTCCCGGAGGTGGAGAGACACAAGTCTTTAGATTGGAAAAGGAGCCAAAGGGACGCAAAAGGAACCATTATTATAAACATCATTGTCCATTATTATAAACATCATTGTGGAGTTTTAGAAGATGAAATACACGTTCCTACAAGTTCCGAGAGAGAGAGAGAGAGAGAGAGAAACAGGACATCCCTGTGAAGGAGCGAGCATCAGGCTGGCATCACACTTCCCGTCGGCAGCAATGATGTCCAAAGACAATGGAGCACATTTCTGAAGGAAGTGATCTGCAACCCGGCCAACCTACCAAGCATACGTGAGGTCAAAAGTAAAGGTATTTTCAGACATTTGAAGACCTGGAGCATTTCCTTCTCATGAACCCTTTATGAGGGATTTACTCAAGGCTATGCTCCATGAAAAAGAGGGTGAAAACCAAGAAAGGGTGAAATATGGGATATAAAAATATAAAAAATGATAGCGCTAACGCAGCAGCACAAAGAAAGGTGACAGCTCATGAAACAAATGTGTACGGCCACGTGGTGGCCGGGGTCATGACAAGGAGCAGGGTCAACGCTATGTTTATGGGAGGAACGCGCATTACTTAGGCAGGAGCAGTTTGTCCTTGAAAGAAGCTGATACAGCTGAGGAACTAGTGCTCTGTCCGCGCCTCGAGCCCAGGCCGCCCTCACTCCGGGGCAGCTCAAGCAGAGGAAGTTCCCATCCACCCAGGCCACCAATGGTCCTTGATGCCACTGGAACCCAGAAGAGACATGGGCCAGGGCTTCCGTAGGATATAGGGAAGGATGGACTCTTGAGAGGGAGGGAGATTGGGATATCGAGATGGAAGACAGCTTCAAAGACTGGAAAAGAGAAAAAAAATAGTGGATGAGGAGGAACTGAGGAGGAAAATGTGGAATGAAGACGAGTGTTTGAGTATGATATTCTCTTAATGCCTAAACAGCAGGACTTTAAGCTCCTCTGGTGGTAATAGGGGAGGCAAACTGTGACCAATGGATTGCCCTGCTTTCCTGAACCTCTTGTGAAGACCCTACTGGTGTGGGAGGAGTCAGTCTGGAGACGGCAGGTGAAGGAAGTGGACGGCAGCCCCGACTCCCTGCTCTGGGCCCAGCTCTTCCCATGCAGATAACTCCGAGGACAGAGACACTGAAAGCCCTTCCCCTGATCCCCACGCCGAAACAGCCCCCAAACCCCGAGGTGAGAGGGGCACTTCCTGTGGGCAGGAGAGGAGGGCGCAGAATCACCAAGTATTTGAAGCTGGGGCTGGGATGAGATCTCTGAGGGGGAGAATATGTAGTGAGAGGATGGGTTGGGGGGCTGGGGAAGGACAGCAGACACGTTAGAAGGCATGGGATCTCTACTGGGATGCACTTGGTGGAAAGGCATGGTTGGGGAGGAGCAACATGGAATTGGAGCGATGCCAGGCCTTTCCTGGCCCCGGGTTACGGGGACCCGTTCCCTGAAGGGCCCCAGCATCCGTGTTCTTGGAGGGGAGCTGGTTTGTGGAGGGAGGAGCGAGACAGCCTTCCGGGGAGAGACTAAGGGTGTAGGCTCGTAGGCCATGGGCTGCGAGCCGGGATTCCAGAGCCTTTGGCGGGAGGGCCCAGTGCAAGGGCAGCAGCAGGAGGCCTGGGGCTGGGCATGAAGTGCTGTGAGACGAGGATGGAGAAGCCTACGGGGCCTTAGTTTCGGGAAGTGACAAAGGAGAACAGACATGAGAGGCGTGGTGGTTCCTAACTGGAGCCTTGGGAGACAGATAGTTAGAGACCCGGAGACCAAGCCCGGCGCCACTGGCCACCTGTATGTGCTCTGGGACCTTCCCTTGGGGCATCAAATAGAGCATGAGGGACACATCGTTGGAGGAGGCTCAAGCCCAGGCAAGAAGGTTCTGAGGGGCAGAGATGACAGACGTCACTAGACAGGACGTCACCACACTGTGAAGCAAAGAACAGGAAAATCAAACACGAGTGTCATTTCCTGCCAATATTGTTGGCAAGCCTTTTCTTTTCTTCTTTTTTTTTTAATGCAGCAGAAATGATGTGACTGCAGGAGAAAGGACGACTGCCACGCGCTGGTGTAAGTGTAAGTGAAGGCAAATGTCCTCAAGGGCAGTGAGTGTCAAAAGCCGAAGATCTTGCATAGGTTATGGCCCAACAATCTCATTTCTGGGAATTTATTTTAAGAAATAAATATGGATGTCCACAGTGATGGAATTACGAGGATTTTAACAGCGGCACTGCATGCAGAAGCAAAAAATAGAGAAATTCAAATGACCAACAACAGGACGATACTTAAATAAATGAGTTCTTCCTTTACAATGTGCGACTGCCAGAAATAGTGATGAAGTGTATTTAATTATGTGACAGATGTTATTAAAGAATATTAAGAGCTCTGTGCTCCGAGGATGCCGTTTGTGTAAACAACATATAAAAGATTGAAAGGAAATGTGCTGAAATGTTACACGGGGATCTGGGGTGATGGGATTACAGGTCGATTTTTTCCTGCCAAGTCTTTATTTAAATTACAGTTGGCCACCACGCAGTATAACATTAGTTTCAGGTGGAGGATTCACTGACTCATCAAAACACGCACCCTCCTTAATCCCCATCACCCGCTTAACCCGTCCTCCGCGTCTCTCTAGCCTTCCCCCCCGCCCCCCAATCCCTCGTCTGAGTTACTTTAAGGGAAGACAAATCCCATCAACTTGGAAAGGCAATGCATGCAAACTACGGATCGGGGGGCTTGCCTGCAGAGCGAGCACAGCGAGCCTCTGCTCCTCCTGGTTCCCTCTGCCCGCGCCACCTCGGACCCAGTGCTCCCCCAGCCCACACTGCTCTCTCTCCAGTCCGTGGTTCTGCAAATGCTCTTGCTGTTGCCTAGAATATTCTCCTTGCCAATGTGTGGGCCCAAACCCCACCTGCCCTGGGAGCCGGAGCCCAGGCATCCCCTCTTGGGGAGCCGAGCCACCTGTCACCCCCTTTCCATGAGCTCCTCACCTTGACAGAGAGGAATGGCCTCACTCCACAGGTAGTAGCCCTGGGGGTGCCGGGTACAAATGGCCATGCTGTGTCCCACCAAGCGGTAGCCGGTGTTGCAGCCAAAGTGGACAGAACCTCCGGGCTGGGTGCTGGGCTGGCCCAGAAGGAAGCCGTGGAGTGGAGCCCTGGGCAGGCTGCAGTAGGGAGCTGCACAACAAGAGGAGGCTCAGGGGAGCACGGGCAAGCAGGAAGACAGGTGCACCCCAGGCTCCTGGCCCTCCCTTCCTTCCCCCATTTTCTGTCTTGGCCACCGCCAGGTCCACCGCACGGTGGGTACTGCAGTGAAGCCAAAGAAAAGAGAAAGACCACGAAGCACGTGGCCTGGAGCAGCACGGTTCAAGCAGCTAAGCTCCGTCCCCCGAAACCCTTCGGCTCCCAAGAGGCGCAGGAAACAGGCCCCGGGGGAGGGGGCTCCAGCAGCGTGTGACGCTGGGCAGCGGCTCTGGAGGCCCGGCTCTGACCGTCCGGGTCTGTGACTTGGGGCGCATCACTGAAGCTCCCTGAGTTTCGCTTTCCTCACCTGTACTGTGACTGGAAATGCCAACCTCAGAGGTTTTTGGACAATTGAAGTGGGACTGCGTCGGGAAAGCCCCCAGCCCAGCGCTTCAACAAAAGGCCCTTCCCCGTCGTGTTACGGAGCAGTGGAGAGGGAGCCGCACGGTCCAGGACCATGGCCTCTCCGCGAACGGCCTCAAAGGGTTTCATCCGTTTATCCGACAGACATGGAGGGCCCACTATGTGCCCGGTGATGCTCTAAGCGCCGGAATATCACAGCGAAGAGAACAGTCACAACTCCCAGCGCGGGGGGCTGCTCATGAAGACTTGCCGCGGATCCCCAGTGGAAGTTCCAAGAGGCCGGCAGCGCAGTGGCCAGTGCACACGCTGGACATGTGCCTCCATTGCTCCAAGAGGCTCAGTGCCCCAGGCAGGCAGGGACGGGGAGGAAGGCCCCAGGCCCTCGGCACTGCTGCCCCGTGGGGACATCCTCTGGCCTCTGAGTTGGTGACCACACCCCTGTGCTGGCTCAACGGTGCTTTAAGGACGTTCCTCCGGGCTTACCTCATCTAGAACAAGCCCCTCAGCCACAGGACGCACCGAGTCCTAGTGATGGGTGCGGGCCAAAGTGTCCACTGCTTTTCCACTAAGGTTCTAGTGGTTTCACCGAGTAGTTGATCAACCTCTGTTGGCACATGCTCTAGCTGTGCCCGACCCGTCACCCCCGAACACATGGCGGGTCTTCCAAGACCTCAAGGACAGGGCAGCTCCTTCGTGGTGCACTGCTTCCCCACCTGCTGGGCCGGAGCAGCTGCCGGCCACCCCCGGACACTGCCCGAAGCTCCCCGACGGCAACCCGAAGGTTTCGTTTTCATCCTAAGGAAACTGCCATCTGAAGGGTGACTTGTGGAATAATCACTGGGCTAGCCCAGGACAGAGCCGGCCACCGCGCTGGGGGCGCGAAGCCACCCTCCCTCTGGTGTGCATGGAAGAAAGGAATTTAGGGTTCACTCTGCAGAGACAGCAGACCCTGGGGCAGTGAAGACCCGTCTCCTCCCGGGCTCGGCTTGGCCTCATCTCCTGGAGCTCCTCACGGCCTTCAGCAGCACCCGTCCGCCTCCGTGCTTGCAGAGCCCCTCCAGTTGTTGGACCCGCTCCCCTTCAGAACAGGCTGGGCTGCTTGTTAAGTTTTCTTGCCAACCACAGACGATAATCCCCACGACGGGAGTTCAGATAAATTCCACTTTTTTCCCCCCATCTCATTACATTTCCAAGGATATTTGTGTGCTCCTTGTAGACCGCAGCCCTGGTCAGTGCCTGCCTAGCAGGCCTCGATCTGCCTCTGCCTGAGTTATGGTGGGAAGAGCCAAAGACAGGCCCCTGTAGGCCATCCCTTGGCTGCCTGTCTGACATTTCCCACCCGAAGACCCAGATCTTAGGGGTTCTCAGTTTTAAGGAACGTTCATCAATACTTCAACAGTGTTAGGGATGGGGTCACCTTGTAGGCATTGCCAGATGATAAATAATGAACTTATCCAAAAGACACTGTAGCCTGGCAGTACGAGCAGAAGAGAGGGGCGAGCCTACAGCAGGGAGAGGAGCGGAAATTGGGAGGTGGAAACCGTGGGGGACACTTGGGCAGCTGTGGTGAGAGGTTCAGACGAGGGAGGAAGGCCCCCGCCATTGATGGAGATACGGCCCACGGCTAACTTGGGAGTTTGGGGTAAGCTACCTCAGGGGCCCAGGGGCTGTGGCCCTTCTCATGGGCCCTCTGGTTTACTCACCTGAATACCGGATCTTAAAGCCCTTCCGGTTGTAGGCGTGGTCAGACGACCAGCGCAGGTACACAGAGTTGCTTGAGCTGGTGACAATCAGGGGGGCTGAGTAATTCCCACTGAGGGCTTTCAGCAGAGGACTCTGTCCCGAGGGACCTGGAGGGAGTACAGGACACAGGATTACAGACGAGGTCCCTTGATTCGACACCTCAGGTGTAACTGCCTCTCATTTCTCCTCCTCAGGAGAAGTCAGTAGGTTCAGACGGTTGGGGTCAGTGCAATGATCTGTACGTCTGTCCTGTCTCTGCATCCCCGCCCTGGGTGCTCCTCCCTCCTGAGCCCTACCTAACGCAGAGCTCGGGGAAGTCACTGCCATCCTACAAGACTTGGCAGGCGAGATGAAATCTATTTGCCATCTTGGGACTTGCCAAGGTGAAGCAGCTGGTTAATGCAAGAGCTGGTTCGCCACTGGGGAACTTCCACCTTGCCACCCGCTTTGCATGTGCACGCTAAAAACAGCTCTGTGCTTGTCATATAGAAGAGTGTGTGCTGAGTGAATACGTGTCAATAAGGCTACAGGGAAACATGGCGTCTCTGTGTCATACGTAACACAGTTCCTCAATGTTTCTTTCCAAGGTTCTTCCAGAAAGCCCTCCCTCTTCCTTTTTCCCAGCTTTAATGCCACGGGAGTGCATCCTAAGGTGGCTGGTTCCAGGGAGGCAGGATATAAAGTGCGATGACTGTAACAGGATTTATTGCCCTGGAAATAGCCCTGAGTGATGGTTCTAGTATCTGCCAAGACAGCTCTTGGTAACTTGGCAGAGCTAATGGACCACATTAAACAAAAGAGAACCATCAGAACTGCTGTGACAAACTATGAAGGAAGGGGTCCAAGGCTCTGAGAACTGGCAAGGAAGAAGAGGTCCACCACACGGGACCAGAATGCCTGCTAGCTGATATGTCCCTCAGGAGGGCCCGGAGCTACTCCAGTTCCCTTTTTTTTTTCTTTTTAAGATTTATTTATTTATGATAGACACACACATAGAGAGAGAGAGAGAGAGAGAGAGGCAGAGACACAGGCAGAGGGAGAAGCAGGCTCCACGCTGGGAGCCCGACACGGGACCCGATCCCAGGACTGCAGGATCGTACCCTGGGCCAAAGGCAGGCACCAAACCGCTGAGCCACCCAGGGATCCCTGGTACTCCAGTTCCTAGAGCAAAAAGGAACACACTTCTGGGGGGGTGAGCATCAGCAGTCTTGACAACCTGCGTAACAGCCGTCCTCTGTAGCCTAAACTCACAGAAGGAGAAGCTGTCAGAGAGCTGGGCTTCCTAGTGTTGATGGGGGGTGAGAAGATTCTAGAATATAGGGGCCAGGAGGAGGCACTCAACAATCAAAAGTGAGGCTAGCATAAATACTAAAGTGAGTGGCGAGGTGGGAGGTGGGAGGTGGGAGGTGGGAGAGCCTACCTTGTAGGGTCTATGGTGATGCCTCACAGAACATGATATTCCTCAGGGCAAGACAGATGGAAGCCCCTCAATATAGGAATATATGAACAAAACATCAGGAACATATAGTCAGAGTGTGAGGAAAGCTGACCCCAATGGAAAGCTGCAACCCCTCCACCCAATTTAGAGACTTGAGCCCGGTTCTATTTCTTATTAAAGAACACTTTGGCTGAAGGACAAACTGGGTCCCCTATGAAAAAAGTACTCCCCTAAATGACATTAATTACATATACTAGTCATTGTCCAGTCCTTGCCTAAAGAACCCACAGCTATTTCCTCAGGCAACTGAATACCGGGGAAAAGGGAATGTCTAGGTGGTCCGAAGATTTCGGATGCCGAGTGTAAACTGATGCTGTCCCTGGGTGCCCAAAGCACTATCGTGGCCCCTCTGCTAGGTGACAGTCAGTGGAGCCCCGGCCCATCCATCACAGAACCAGCCTGGCCAAGCGGTAGCCCCGCACTGCGTCAGCTGTGCCAGGTGCAGTATCTTCATTAGAGCAGATTAACACAGCCTCGGTTACGTGACTCGCAGTTATTGACCCAGCAACGCGTTCTTTCCATACCCCTCGGAAAGGAGGACCGTAAGCAATTTGCATTCACATGAGAGAGACGGCAGTACACACTCGTGGTCCTGCCCCGGAGCGGTGCTAGTTCTCCTGCTCACTGTCGTCATAGAGCATGAAAAGAGGTGGGCCATCTGGACCTCCCGCAGGGTGTAGCAGACCGGCTCTCTCCATGATGACATGGTATTAATGGCGTCTGATGAGCCAGAAGGGACAATTAGTGTAGATGCTTTTAGAAGACCCATGGCTCCAGGGGATAAAGGGTAAGTTCTACAAGGAGTCAGGGGAGGTTTCCCCAGTGGTGTGAGTACACGCTGAAATGTCTTCTCCAAATTGAAGGGCGAGTTAGCGTGACTTTTCCCTTCCACGACAAAGAAAGCAGTGCAACGTTTGGTAGACCCCTTGAGTTTCAGAGGTGCATACTCTCCACGTGGGGATCTTGCTAGGATCCATTTACTGGGTGCTGTTAAGGGTGGATGCTGGAGTAAGAAAGGGTTCGGTAGCGGGACCAGGCTGCAGCACGAGCACCCCTGCCCGTGCGCCATGCAATCCATGGGCTCCCATGGAGGGGAGGGGTATTGGGGTTCCGGTGGTAGAGGAAGATGTGGCTTGGGGCCTCCAGAAAGCTCTCACAGGGGGTGATGGCGCAGGCCCCTAGGGCTCCGAAGCAGACCTGCACCATGGGCGGCAGGCAACTCCTCAACATTGGACTGACTTACCGTCGAAGATCTCAAACTCATCGTACTGCTTCTCACTGAGGAAGTACTCCACTGTGAGGGAGATGTTGTAGTCGGGCTGCACTCTCACCAGCCAGGAGCAAGTCTGGAACTGGGGATAGCTGCCCGGGTAGCTCTGACTCAGGATCACACCCGTGGAGTCCGTCAGAAGCTCATTCGTGGGGCAGTGCACTTGGAAGAAAGAAAGAGAAACGCCAGGTTCATGAGACGGAGATGGAACCGGGGCCAACGAACTTCCCTGGGACAAAGGACAGTCACCGGCAAGAGTATTTGGGCGCAAACAGGATCCCAACACCCACCAACATGCTGCTCCACGGCATGAGGTGGCCTCAGGTTCTGCGTCAACGTTACCTCACTGCCGGGATGCAGGCCTGGCCAGTCGGTTGGAACCACTTCCTAGCTCAGAGGTGGGCTTTGGAGAAGGCAAGGTGACACAGACAAGGCACGGCATCCTCAAATCTAAGAGTCGATCCATTAAACAGGACGGATTTGTACAAAGACAGTACTGGGCAGAGGTGATTACGTGGATGTACGGCCCGCCCCTGGCACTTACTAGCTGGGTGGTCTTGGACAAATTATTTCCTCCCTGTGCAATGGCTTCTCCACCCCTGATGTGGAAAGACAACACCTGCTTTACACGGCTATTGTATCCTGCACCACGTTACGTCATTGCACACTAATAATGTTGTATATAATATTATAGGAAGGAATATACATAACGCATGCAGCTTGGTGCCTTCATAAACCCCAGGGACGATAATGGTAATGATGGTAATTACACCAGGAACAGAAGGAGCTAGCAGAGCTTGGCTGTGGCCTGATTAGCAGTATTAAGGTATTGCAAGAAAAACATGCCACCCCAAGGAGCACAGTCGGTGTAGACCTCAGAGAAGGGGTTGCTGGAGGGGCTAGGTTGGTTCTCCTGCGTCTGCCGCCAGGGAGGTGAGAGAAGATGCTGGTTCTGGGGGTCCTGCACGTGCTGCAAACCAGGGAGGTGCTCTCCTCTCCCCCGGGGGTACAGGGACCTGTCACTACATCCTATGTGAAACCACCTGAGGATGATCCCTCTCTGTTTTCCTAGGCTGAGGACTCCACAGTGAAGTTCTGGGGACCGAGTCAACCTTTTTAGGGCCTTGAAACAGGCCTGGCCTGGCCAGTAGTGGCAAGTATCCCAATCACTACAAAGGCAGGAAGCGGTGTTTTGCTCTACGTGTGCCTTCAGACAGGCTTCCTGAATGTGTTGGATGCTAGGACACTGATGAGGGAGAGTTTCTGGAACGGCAAAGCCGAGGACCAATCCCCGGGTCGTCATTTGAGATGAGGCCGTTCTGGGGAGGGGATTTAGCCACTCGATCTCCACCCATCTCTACTGCTTCCTTCAAACCCTCTGCCTTTGCAGAAATGGGGCTTGTTAATCAGCCCTGGGTCTGGGCTATCAGACCGAAATGCTTGCTGTGGTCCCAGATTCACGCAGCTCATCTGGGATTCCGTTGAGGAGCTTTGCAATAGACTCAAAAAAATTTATTTATTCATGAGAGACATAGAGAGAGAGAGGCAGAGGGAGCCCGACATGGGACTTGATCTCGGGTCTCCAGGATCACGGCCTGGACTGAAGGCAGACACTCACCCGCTGAGCCACCCGGGCGTCCCGAAACACACTTTTTTTTTTTTTTTAAGTAATCTCTACACCCAACATGGGGTTCAAACTCACAACTCGAGATCTAGGATCACAAGCTCTACCAATGGAGCCATCCAGGCAACTTGCCCCCTACCCGTGCTGCCCCCCACCCCCCGCCACCTTTGAGTACCTTTGAAAGGCACTAACTCACTTTTCCCAGGAGAACTTCCTTACTTTGTAAACAGGAAAGGAAAGCAAATGGCTTCTTGGAGGCAAACAGCCTTCCCTCTGAAAGCTCCTGATCCCACCAGCCTTTCCCCCTGGAACTCCTCCCCTGTTGGTGCACGGCTCTATCAGGCCTGGGCGTCGGCGTTTACGAGCTTTCCCTCCTCTTAAGCTCAGGATGTCTGGCCTTCGAAGGCTCAATACTACTCTTCCATTAAATCACCTGGTCTTGACGTCTTTGGTGGGGTTTCCTCTGCGAACGTTCTTATTTCTTTTAAAGAACTGGGAAAGCACAAGCTCTCTATCCTCTGGGGTCAACTTTATTAAATCATATCATTGATTTATTGGCACAGGCTTACCCAAAGATAATCTCATGATTTAAAATTTTCTTTTGCTTCAATGGTTATGTCCCACTTTCCCTTCTCTACTTTTGTACATTCCTGCTTTCTCCCTTTTGTTTAATTTCCCGAACTGCTTGATTATTTTGCGGCTTTTTGTTCCAGGCATTTCTTTTTATTTATAAGTAAGGCTGTTTGTCTGTTGTATGACTCACGAATTTCTTTTTAAAATTCAACATTTTTGAGATATAATTTATGTACAATAAGTAATAAACAGACATTAGGTGCGCAGTTTAACGAGTTCTAGCAAAGCATTTACCTGTGTAATCACCACCATAATCAGGATATAGATAATTTTCATCACTACAGAACCTTCTCTCATGCCCCAGGCTCCAGGAAATCACTGATACTCTTTTCAGATTAGTTTTGATTATACTAGAATTTCAAGCAATTGGAATCAGACATGTTACTTTTGTGTCTGGTTTCTTTTGCTAAACATCATGTTTCTAAGAGTCGATCCATGGTGTTTTGTGTATTACCCCTTGGTTTATTTTTACTGCTCTGAAGAAATGACAGGACAGTTTGTTCATTCATTCATTCTATTTGTTATTAATAAGCATTTAGGTTGCTTCCAGTTTGGGATTATTATGGAATTCATATACAAGACATTTTGTGGATATGGGTTTTCATTTCTTTTGGGAAAATAGGGCAGGGGTATGTCTAACTTTGAAAGAAACTACCAGTTTTCCAACGTGACTATATAATTTTATATCCCAACTAACAATGTATAAAAATTCCACTTGCTCCACATCCTTGTCAACACTTGGTATTTTCAGCCTTAAGTTTTAGCTATTCTAGTGGGTATGTAGTAGTATTTCATTAGGGTTTTAATATGCATTTTCTTGATTACTAACGATGTTTAGCATCTCTTCGTACATTTATTAGCTATTCATACATTTTATTTTGTAAAGTGACTAGTCAAGACTTTGTTCATATTTTTATTGGACTGCTTTATTATTGAGTTGTTAAAGTTCTTTATAGAGCCTAGATATAAGGCCTTTTAAGAAATATATGTACGATGAATATCTTCTTTTATTCTGTAGTTTGCCTTTTCTTTTTCATATTTAGGCCTGTTTTTTCTTCGTGTATTTTGAAGCTCTTTTATCATCTGCATATTATGTATACATATCCTTTATAATGGAGTTAACTCTTGTCATTGTAAAATCTCTCTATTTCTGGTAATACTCCTTGCTTGCAGTATTATCCAAAATTTCTTTATGATTCTTGTTTACCATTTACATGATATATATTTTTTCTCTCATTTTCTTGCAATTTATCTGGTATTTATATTTAAACTGCATCTTTTGTAGGAAATTAAGTGATTACTGTTTAAAACCTCTAAATTTTGGCATGGTTTTTATGCAGCAAAATCTTACGGATTGATATGACCATATCATTCAAATATAGTAGGTCCCTACTTATTTTTGGTCTGTCATTGAGAGAGATGTGTGAAAATATCCAGCTACAATGGTGAATTTATCCTTTTCTCTCTATAATTGTCAATTTTTTCTTTACACACTTCAATCCTAGAGGCAGGGCAAGCTGGCAGAGGAGCAGGATCCTCACCTCACCTGGCTCAACCAGCTCACCTGGGTAACTTTCAAACCATCCTGAACACCTGAGAATTCAACCTGAGATTTAAGGAGAGAACAGCTGGACACTACAGAGAGAAGGGTGTCACTTCTTACAAGGTAGGAAGGTGGAGAAAAATAAAATAAAAACGAATCAAGGGTTGGGGGGCCTGCAAGGAGTGGGGCTGAGGGGGGTGGTGGTGAAAGCCTCTGGGACAGGGGAGCCCCGACCCGGAGATGTGGGACCTTAAAAATTCCACACCGGATTCTTCCCAGAGGGAAAGGCGCTCAGCAGGGATCTCGGTGGGAACCACAGGGGGGCGGGAAGGTCTCCAGTCCCCAGGGTCACTAGGGGAGGAGGGGTGCCCGGGGTAGGGGGCGTATCCTGCTGCCTTGGGAGTGCGATTCCAGCAGCGCAGGCCCTGGATCCCAGGGTGCAGGGGGACACAGCCCAGAATCTGGTGCTCGCCCCGGGATGGGCAGAGGCAGGGAGGGCCCAGGACAGCGAGAATGCTCCTGCACCCAGGCGCCCCCAGGCTGAGCAGGTCAGCGCCCCTGCCACCTGGGAGCATCCAGGCTCATGCGGACTGATTGCTATGGTAGTTACTGGGAGAGCCGACCCCAGGGCTGGCGCCGCCAGGGGGGTTGTTACTCCTGGTGTCACCCCTGTGCATGGGAGGTGTGGGGCCCCCAGGAGACAGAGGCCTCACAGGACAAACAGCTCCCACTGAGCCCAGCACCTGGCGGGGGGCAGGGCATCTCCCCCAGGTGCACACACCTGAGACTCAGCACAGCAGCCCCTCCCCCTGAAGACCAGCTGGAAGGACAGGAGGAGAGCAAGTTCTTGACTGAGCAGCACTGGAGAGCTCCAGGGGAAGTCGAGGGATGTACAGTACATAGAACCAGAGGGTAACCCGCCTTTTTGCACCCCTTTTTCCAGTATAACTCATTTTTATATCAGACTAAAAATTTATAATTTTTTCTCTTTTCTCACCTTAACTACATTTTTAAAAAAGTTTATTTATTTATGATAGTCACACACACACAGAGAGAGAGAGAGAGGGAGAGAGAGGCAGAAACACAGGCAGAGGGAGAAGCAGGCTCCATGCATCGGGAGCCCGATGTGGGATTCGATCCCGGGTCTCCAGGATCACACCCTGAGCCAAAGGCAGGCACCAAACCGCTGCACCACCCAGGGATCCCTCTCACCTTAACTACAATATTTTACCACCTCTTCATTTTTAAGTTTCTTCCTTTTTGACTTTCATATTTCTACAATTATGGTCCTAGATATATTTTTCACTTCTAGATTCCCTTCAACATATTCAACTTAATTTGGGGAGATATACAAGATATGTTTTGTTTGTTTTGTTTTGTGTTTTGTTTTCTCTGCCTCATTTTGTTCTCCAATGGCGGAAGTTAATACCTTCTAAACATGACCAGCAGCACCCAGAACCAAGTGCAACACCGTGCTGGTTCTTTCTGTGAGACTAGATTCTCTCTTCCTTCCTACTCTGCCCCCCTCTTCTATCTCATTTATGTTTTGATCAGGCCTTGTATATGTATTTCTGGTTTACATAAATTTAGGCCTGAGCATCTTCTAACATACAGAATATACTCAGAACCAAGAGGATCACCCTCTAGGACCCCTCAGGAGGACTACATTCTCCCTCCACTACAACTTCATCACCACCACTATCTCCCAGTCCCCCCTTTTTCTTCTCCTTTTTTTCCCCTTTTTTCCTCTTTACTTTTGCTTTTTTCTCTTTTCTTTTTTTTCTTCTTCTTGGGATTCTTGGCCTTGTATTTTCTACTACTTTGTTTTAAAATTTGTTTTTCACTTTAGTGGCCCTTTGGTTTTATTTTGTTCTGATCTTTGTTTTTAATTTCTGGTCTCTGACCTCGGCAGAATCATCTAGGGTGAAATTTACTTAGGTCGTGGTTGATATTCTTGATGCAGCCTGCTCATACAACCACTCTGCACTGAGCAAAATGACTGGAAGGAAGAACTCACCATAAAAAAAAGAATCAGAAACAGTACTCTCTCTCACAGACTTACAGAATTTGGATTACAATTTGATGTCAGAAAGCCAATTCAGAAGCACAATTATAAAGCTATTGTTGGCTCTGGAAAAAAAGTATAAAGGATTCAAGAGACTTCATGACTGCAGAATTTAGATCTAATCAGGCCAAAATTAAATCAATTAAATAAGATAAAATCCAAACTGGAGGTCCTAAAGATGAGGGTTAAGGAGGTGGAAGAAAGAAAGAGCGACATAGAAGACAAGTTGATGGCAAGGAAGGAAGCTGAGGAAAAAAGAGAAAAGCAATTAAAATACCACGAGGAAAGGTTAAGGGAAATAAATGACAGTCTCAGAAGGAAGAATCTATGTATAATTGGGGTTCCAGAGAGCACCGAGAGGGACAGAGGACCAGAAAGCATATTTGAACAAATCATAGCTGAGAATTTCCCTAATTTGGGGAGGGAAACAGGCATTCAGATCCAGGAGATAGAGAGACCCTCCCACCCAAAAAAAACAATAACAACTGTCAACACTTCGACATTTAGTAGTGAAACTCGCAAATTCCAAAGATAAAGAGAAAATCCTTAATGCAGCAAGAGACAAGAGATTGCTAACTCATGTGGTGAGAAATATTAGGTTAACAGCAGACCTCTCCACGGAGATCTGGCAGGCCAGAAAGGGCTGGCAGGATATATTCAGGGTCCTAAATGAGAAGAACATGCAGCCTAAATGAGATAGAACATACTCTATCCAGCAAGGCTCTCATTCAGAATAGAAGGAGAGAAAGAGCTTCCAAGATAGGCAGAAACTGAAAGAATATGTGACCACCAAACCCTCTGCAAGAAATATTAAGGGGAACTCTGTAAAAGAAAGAGGACACCCAAAGAAATAATCTACAAAAACAGGGACTGAATAGGTATTATGATGACACTAAATTCATATCTTTCAATAGTTACCTTGATTGTGAATGGGCTAAATGATCCCATCAAAAGACACAGGGTTTCGGACTGGATAAAGAAGCAAGACCCATCCTATTTCCTGTCTACAAGAGACTCATGTTAGACCTAAGGACACCTCCAGCCTGAAAATAAAAGTTTGGAGAACCATTTACCATTCAAATGGTCCTCAAAAGAAAGCAGGGGTAGCCATCCTCATATCAGATAAATTAAAGTTTATCCCAAAGACTGTAGTAAGAGATGAAGAGGGACACTCTATCATACTTAAAGGATCTAACCAACAAGAGGACCTAACAGTCATGAATATTTATGCCCCTAATGTGGGAGCTGACAAGTATATCAATCAATTAATAACCAAAGTAAAGACATACTTAGATAATAATACATTAATACTGGGAGACTTCAACATGGTGCTTTCTGTAATTGACAGATATTCTAAGCAAAACATCTTCAAAGAAACAAGAGCTTTAAATGATACACTGCACCAGATGGATTTCACAGATATTTACGGAACTTTACATCCAAATGCAACTGAATACACATTCTTCTCAAGTGCACATGGAACTTTCTCCAGAATAGACCACATACTGGGTCACAAATCAGGTCTCAACCGATACCAAAAGGTTGGGATTGTCCCCTGCATATTTTCAGAACACAATGCTTTGAAACTTGAACTTAATCACAAGAGGAGATTTGGAAGAAACTCAAACATGTGGAAGTTAAAGAACATTCTGCTAAAAGATGAAAGGATCAACCAGGAAATTAGAGAAGAATTAAAAAGATTCATGGAAACTAATGAAAATGAAGATACAACTGTTCAAAATCTTTGAGATATGGCAAAAGCAGTCCTAAGAGGGAAATACATCTCAATACAAGCATCCCTCAAAAAATTGGAAAAAACTCAAATACACAAGCTAACCTCACACCTAAAGGAACTGGAGAAAGAACAACAAATAAAACCTATACCAAGCAGAAGAAGAGAGTTAATAAAGATTCGAGCAGAACTCAATGAAATAGAGACCAGAAGGACTTTGGAACAGGTTAACAAAACCAAGAGTTGGTTCTTTGAAAGAACTAATTAGATAGATAAACCATTAGCCAGCCTTATTAAAAAGAAAAAAAGACTCAAATTAATAAAATCACGAACGAAAAAGGAGAGATCACAACCAATACCAAGGAAATACAAATGATTCTAAAAACTTATTATGAGCAGCTATATGCCAATAAATTAGGCAATCTAGAAGAAATGGACGCATTTCTGGAAAAGCACAAACTACCAAAACTGGAACAGGAAGAAATAGAAAACCTGAACAGGCCAATAACCAGGGAGGAAATTGAAGCAGTCATCAAAACCCTCCCAAGACACAAAAGTCCAGGGCCAGATGGCTTCCCAGGGGAATTCGATCAAAGAAGAAACAATAGCTATTCTACTAAAGCTGTTCTGAAAGATAGAAAGGGATGAAATACTTCCAAACTCGTTCTATGAGGCCAGCATCACCTTAATTCCAAAACCAGACAAAGACCCCACCAAAAAGGAGAATTACAGACCAATATCCCTGATGAACACAGATGCAAAAATTCTCAACAAGATACTAGCCAATAGGATCCAACAGTACATTAAGAAGTTACTCACCACGACCAAGTGGGATTTATCCCCAGGATGCAAGGCTCGTTCAACACTGGTAAAGGAATCAATGTGATAGATCATATCAGCAAGAGAAAAAAACAAGAACCATATGATCCTCTCAATAGATGCAAAGAAAGCATTTGACAAAATCCAGCATCCATTCCTGATCAAACCTCTTCAGAGTGTAGGGATAGAGGGAACATTCCTCAGCATTTTAAAAGCCATCCATGAAAAGCCCACAGCAAATATCATTCTCAATGGGGAAGCACTGGGAGCCTTTTCCCTAAGATCAGGAACATGACAGGGATGTCCACTCTCACCACTGCTATTCAACATAGTCCTAGAAGTCCTAGCCTCAGCAATCAGACAACAGAAAGAAGTAAAAGGCATTCAAATTGGCAAAGAAGAAGTCAAACTCTCCCTCTTTGCAGATGACATGATACTCTACATAGACAACCCAAAAGACTCCATCCCAAGATTGCTAGAACTCATACAGCAATTTGGCAGCATGGCAGGATACAAAATCAGTGCCCAGAAGTCAGTGGCGTTTCTATCCACTGAGACTGAAGAAAGAGAAATTAAGGAGTCCATCCCATTTACAATTGCACCCAAAAGCATAAGATACCTAGGAATAAACCTAACCAAAGAGGTAAAGGATCTATACCCTAAAAACTACAGAACATTTCTGAAAGAAATGGAGGAAGACACAAAGAGATGGAAAAATATTCCATACTCATGGATTGGAAGAATTAATATTGTGAAAATGTCTATGCCACCCAGGGCAATTTACACATTCAATGTAATCCCTATCAAAATACCATGGACTTTCTTCAGAGAGTTGGAACAAATCATCTTAAGATTTGTGTGGAATTAAAAAAAGACCCCGAATAGCCAGGGGAATATTGAAAAAAGAAAACCATAGCTGGGGGCATCACAATGCCAGATGTCAGGTTGTACTACAAAGCTGTGGTCATCAAGACAGTGTGGTACTGGCACAAAAACAGACACATAGATCAACGGAACAGAATAGAGAACCCAGAAGTGGACCCTCAACTCTATGGTCAACTAATATTTGACAAAGCAGGAAAGACTATCCACTGGAAAAAGGACAGTCTTTTCAATAAATGGTGTTGGGACAAGTTGACAGCCACGTGCAGAAGAATGAAACTAGACCATTCTCTTAGACCAGACACAGAGATAAACTCAAAATGGATGAAAGATCTAAATGTGAGACAGGAAACCATCAAAATCCTAGAGGAGAACACAGGCAACACCCTTTTGGAACTTGGCCACAGCAACTTCTTGCAAGATACATCCACAAAGGCAAGAGAAACAAAAGCAAATATGAACTATTGGGACTTCATCAAGATAAGAAGCTTTTGCACAGCAAAGGAAACAGTCAACAAAACTACAAGACAGCCTACAGAATGGGAGAAGATATTTGCAAATGATGTATCAGATAAAGGGCTAGTCTCCAAGATCTATAGAGAACTTATTAAACTCAACAGCAAAGAAAGAAACAATCCAATCATGAAATGGGCCAAAGACATGAACAGAAATTTCAGAGAAAGATCCAGAATAGTCAATTTCATAGAGATACGAACTAGACTGGTGGTTGCCTAGAACTGTGTGTTTGTGTAGGGCCTGGAAATAAAATGGGAGCTGACTACCATCATTTTTATCATTTTGGAGTGATTAAAATCTTCTAAAATGGTGTAATGGCTACACAGCTCTCAGTATACTAAAAATCACTGACGTATATACTTTAAATGGATGAATTATATGGTACATGAATTCTATCCCCATAAAGCTGTTATTATAAAAAAGCTGGTGAAGGGTCACATCATGAGAAGCCAAGTACAGCACTGAGTCCTAGAGGGAAGCATGAGACTGAGGGTAGGAGTAAAGCCAAGAAGCCTGGAGCCGTGTAGATACAGAAATGGGGCCAGAGAGGAGAAAGTAAGGCTGGAGCAAAGCAGGGATGTTCCGGAGCAGGATCAGAGCTAAAGGCCACTTCATAGGGGGGTGGTTGTTTGGCATGCGAGTAGGTCAGCTTAACTCATAGATAATAAAGTTCTCATTGTTTTAGGCAGCTTAATTCTAGGCCTGTGGCTTCTTTCTTTCTTTCTCACTAGCAACCCATACTGCAGATTCTCTACTCCTGCCATATGGGAAGTGGGGGAGAAGCTGACCTGCTTTTCTACAGATAACTATTTGTTCGTAGCAGTAGTACCAGAAGCCGTAGTAGGACTAGTAACAATAATAATAATAACCCACACTGGGCAGTTACTGGGTCCCAGCCACAGTTCTCAAACATTTTACATTATTGACCCATTTAATTCCTGACAATAAGTCCATGGCGTAAGTAATATCACTATCCTTATTTCACAGATGAGAAGATTGAGGCACAGGGCAGTTAAATATCTCATCCTAGGTCAACCCCCTTTTGAGTGGAGAGTATTGTTTGAGGTCTTAGTTGGGATAACGTGGTGAAGCCAATTCATTTTCTGTCAAGGGGTCACACCGGAAGGAAGACAACTCTCAGTTGTTTAGATCAGCATACAGGACCTTGGGCCCATCGGGACTTCAGGAGGGCCAGGTTGGGGTGCAAGCCCACCTCTCCCTGAGGTCCCAGAGCTTCCTCTTTTCAAAGATCAGTATGCCGTTTCCAGAGAATACCAGTCGGAAAAAAGGAAGACGGAAATCAAAGTGGTTACCATGGCGATCTGTAGCCCCGGACCTGAGTAGGACAGAGAATCTCTCCAGGGCAATCACTCCTTTATACAAACAGACATTCACCAAATGACCTATTACTTGATGAGCAGGGACTGGGAATATAGGGAGGAGGAAGACAAAGGCCATGCTTCGGAGGAGCTCGGGATTGCGCGGCTCCGTGCAATTACCTTCACATATTGGGGGTGGTCCTTCGAACTGCAAGTAGGTTCCAAGTTTGCAGGTCAGGATCTCATTCCCCACTAGGGTAAAGCCAGGGAGGCACCTGTAGCGGACGATGTCACCTGCCAAAGAGAGACCACATGGGGATTCCCTGGAGAAGTCTGTGCGGGGCGCCCCTTCGTACTTAAACCCATGTCCAGGCAAGGCAATCCGTGGTGGGTCATGTTCTGATCAGACTTAAATAACCGGGTCAACCCCAATCGAACGACCCAGAAAACTGCTACCCACTTCTCAGAGCTCAGCCTTGCTGAGCCGAAGCATGTTTCCAAATTCTAGGAACTTTGGAGAGTGTCTTGCATGGATTTACTTCTCAAAAACCTACTGACTTGAATCTTGTCTGCCTGGCTATGGTGTTTGCCTCTTGGGGCAGACTCAGTGGATGGGTGGGAGGGGGCGATGTGCCTTGCCCGCCAGCCACCCCCCACAGCCCCCGGCCGGGCCCCTCCTTGCCCCCCAGCCCTTGCCGGTTTGGGAGGCGGTACCTATGTTGAATTCTTCATTCTCTGTGACGACTTCGGCATTGGGGAGGATGGTGGGAGGCGGGCACTTGGTGAGCGGATAAGCTGAAAAGACAGAAGCAGACAAGCTGGGGTAAGAGCGTCACTCTCAGGGCACGTTGTCATTCACTTGTTCACTCTCATTCCTCATTCCCTGGCACAGATACTAGTGGCTTTTGACCCGTACCCAGGGAAAGTGTAGCCAAGTATTATTTTGCTTATCTGCTGTCATCCTTTTCTGTCTTTGATGCAGAAGCCAGGAGGCGTAGAGTAACAGCAACGATAAAGGAGAGAGCATCTAAGAGGTCAGCGACAAGCGCACTGGCACTGAGGGGAAAGGAGAGACGCATTTCTTGAGCACCTACACGGGCCAGGCACTTTCACAGCTGTCACCGTCGATTCTGATGCCGGCGGACCCTCCTGCAAGGTGTCCTCGCTTCCTTTATGGGGAAGCTGAGATTCCGAACACTTCACTCCCTTCTCCAGGGTTACACGGGAGGTGAGTGGCACAGGAACTTGAATCCAGGAGCGGCTGCTCTCAAATCCCGTATTCTTTCCACCACTTGGCATTTAAGTACTGTGTGTGGCTCACGTGAGTGCCCACAAAGCCAGCTGGTTTCCCTTCTGACCTCTGGCTAAACATCTCTGGCTTCAGTGGGTTTTCTAAATTGGAAACCATCCCTCTGGGCAGGGACTAGGCTGTGTGGATGGTGTCGCTGAGACGAGGCTCAGGATGGTCCCAGAGCTTGGCTTCCATCCGCTGCCTGGCGCACAGCTGGTGCCACGGGAGTGTGAGCTGCTGTTGGCATTGCTACTGCTCTTGTTATATCCAAAGTCACCCCAGACCCCCAAATTATATATATATATATATGTATATATATATATATATTTTATAAAGGACATTCTTTTTTTTTTATTGGTGTTCAATTTGCTAACGTACAGAATAACACCCAGTGCTCATCCCGTCAAGTGCCCCCCTCAGTGCCCACAAAAAATTACAAATATAATACACTGTCATTAGAGAAAATATGAAAAATTTTCTACAACAGTAGGAAGAAAATTAAACTCATCCACTGGCCATTTGGAAAGACCCGCTGCTAACACTTTACTGTGAGTTCGTAGAGCACATACTTTCTGCATATGTATTTTTCTCTTACAAATTTGCAGCATGTGGTGCACTTTGTGTTGATCCTTGGGCACTTACTACTGTATTGCAGGAGTTTTCCTATGCAATTAAATTTCTTAAAAAATGACTGCAATGACTTCATAGAATTTAGTCATATGATTAAAATTTATTTAGAGATGCTCTATTATTTTTTTTTCAGATGCTCTATTATTAACCATTTAGGTTTCCAAAGTTTTGCAATTTAAAATAAGGTTGTGATAAACATTCTTTAAAATAAAACATCCTTCTCCACATATGCATCTTTTATGAATTTTTTTTCTTCTTTTTTTTTATTTTTATTTTTATTTTTTTTATTTATTTATTTTTTTCTTCTTTTTTTTTAAAACTAGGAAGGATTGCTGGATCATAGAGCAGCTCTATTTTTTATTTTTTTTCCAGGAACCTCCATGCTGTTCCCCACAGTGGCTGCACCGGTTCACATTCCCACCAACAGTGCACGAGGGCTCCCCTTTCTCCACATCCTCGCCAACATCTGTCATTTCCTGTGTTGCTGATTCTAGCATTCTGACAGGTGTGAGGCGAAATCTCACCGTGGTTTTTATTTGCATTTCCCTGATGATGAGGGATATTGAGGAGGATCTTTTCATGTCTCTGTTGGTCATCTGGATGTCTTCTTTGGAGAAATGTCTTCCCATGTCTTCTGTCTTTTTTTTAACTGGATTATTTGTTACGTGTTGAGTTTTTAAAGTTCTTTGTGTATTTTTGGATCTACAATTTGCACTACTAGGTATTTACCCAAAGGATACAAAAGTACTACTTCGAAGGGATATATGCACCCCGATATTTATAGCAGCACTATCAACAATGGCCAAATTATGGAAGTAGCCCAAATATCGATCAACTGATGAATGGATAAAGAAGATGTGGTGTATATATACATGGAATATTGCTCCAGCATCAAAAAGAATGAAATCTTGCCATTTGCAATGACATGGATGGAGGTAGAGAGTGTTATGCTCAGCAAAATAAGTCTGTCAGAGAAAGGCAAATACCATATGATTTCACTCATACATGGAATTTAAAACAAGACAAATGAACATAAAGGGGGGGGGAAGGAAAAGAAAACCAAGAAACAGACTCTTAAGTATAGAGAATGAACTGATGGTCCCGAAGGGAGGTAGGTGGGTGGATGGGTTGAACAGGTGTGGGGATTAAGGCGGGCACTCGTGAGGCGATATGTGGAAGTGCTGGATCACTAAATTCTACACCTGAAATTAATATTACACTGCATGTTAACTAATTGGAGTTTAAATAAAAATTTGGAAAAAAAGGGAAAAAACTGGGAACAATTACATTGTATGAGCTTTTTAAAGTATGAGCATCTCCTACTGAACGAATGTCAGTAATCCATTCCTGGAAATCAGATGTTCTGCGTAAAGATGCTATTTCCCGTGACTTCAAGTAGGAAAAAATTACGGTGCATAACCCTAAATCCAGGAAGTATTTAAGATAATAAGATACATATATATGCAAAACCCATAATGCTAGAAATTAAATACTTGAAATTTTACTGCTTGATCGCCCAAGAATGAATACGGCTGTAAGAAAACAGTGGTTCCATGTGTTTTAGCACAAGCACTTTGCATAGCACAGCGCGCCACGCCAACCCTCTCAGCATGAGGCATTTGGAAATCCTCGCCCGAAGACAAGTGCAACATGGGAACGTGTTCAGGACAGTGCTGGGTTCACAATGAACTTCTCGTTATCGTAACCTCTCGGAACCGGCAGCAACAGGGACACACGTTCCAAACGTTCACGTGGGATCCTGGCCTTTACCCACTGCAGTTAGGATGCAACCTGACTTTTCCTGTGGATGGTTTCATTAAAAATGTTGTAGGGCATTTTGATGATTTAACTAATTTCTTCTACAGATGTGTCGGCGGAAAAGACGTTGCATGGAGAGACACAGGACTCCGGGAGACACGGTTTTCAAAGCAAGAAGCACCCGTGGAGTGGCCACGCGGGTTTGACCTTGGTTTAACATACACCCGGGAGGACCACGCGGGTGTTGGCTTTTCTTTGCAGAAAAAGGGCTGTAACTGATACGGGCCACGGAGCGGCAGCTTCTACAGGGCCGGGTCTCATCATTGTCTCCTCCAACTCATTGAAGGATTATCTGCAGAGGCCTAGCCTGGGTCAGGCGCTGCGTCAGGCGGCGAGGGTGCAAGAGTAACCAAGACACAGTCCTCGCCCTCCTGCCACCCCGAGCCTCCTGGGGAAGGCAGTCGTCTGCGGTAATTGTCGCCAGCTTGCTAAGCAACCAAAAAGGTAGCATTTCTTTTTTTAAAAAAAAATTGGCATTTGATAACAAGTTAGGTTAAACATTTTCTTCCTATATTAATGGACTATTTTGGAGTTTACTTTTTAACCTTCTATCAGTCCTTTGCCCCTATTTGTCTTACAAATTGGAAGAACCCGGTTCGTATTTAAGATTGACTTCTGGGGTTACCTGGTGGTTCAGTTGGTTAAGCATCTGATTCTTGATTTTGGCTCAGGTCAGGATCTCAGGGCAGTGAGGTGGGTGTGGAGCCTATGTAAGTCTCTCTCTCCTTCCGCCCCTGCCTTCTCTTAAAAAAAAAAAATGACTTCTGCCTGTTAAATATATTTTCACGGTTTATCCTCTCCTTATGTTTGTCTAGGGCACTCTTGGGATTCGTAGATGCATGAAGTTTCTGCTTATTCTGCTTAGCCAATTCTTTTTTTTTTTTTTTTTTAAGATTTTATTTATTTACCAGAGACAGAGAGCGAGCCCGAGTAGGGGCGAGGGGCAGAGGCAGAGGGAGAAGCAGACCCCGCTGAGCAGGGAGCCCGATGGTGGGGGGGACTCCATCCCAGGACCCGGGGATCAGGACTTGAGCCAAAGGCAGATGCTTAACTGATGGAGCCCCCCAGGCGCCCCTCTGCTTAGCCAATTCCCGATGTTTCCTTTATCACCCAAGGCTTTTATTTTATTTTATTTTTTAAAATTTGGTATCTTCCATTCTCAGCTGTACGCTTAATCTTTAAAATACACCTTCTGGGTGGGGAACTGGATGAAGGGGATCAAAGGGTACAAACCTCCAGTTATAAGATTGGATAAGTACCGGGGATTTCACGTGTTACGTGATGTTAACACTGCTGTTTGGTATATCTGAATGCTGTCAAGAGAGAGCAGATCCTCAGAGTTCTCATCACAAGGAGAAAAAAAACCTATTTTCCCTCCTTTTTTTGGATATCTATATGAGATGACGGCCTTTAACAGAATTTATCGTGGTGATCATTTCACAATATACATAAGTCATGTCATTACGTTGTATGCCTAGACTTACACAGTGCTGTATGCCAACTGTATCTCAGTAAAATTGGGAAAAAAAATCCAAAATAATTGCCTCAAATTCCAAAATAAATAAATAAATAAATAAATAAATAAATAAATAAATAAACAAATAAATAAATATCTTCTATGACACTTAACTTGCAGAAAAAACTCAGAAGAAATCTCCACTTGAACACAGCCTGAGTGTGGTTACTAGTTTGAGTGGGGGTAGCTTTCCCATTATATTTTTTAAGAATTATATATTTCTGCTCAGAAATGCAGAATGCTGGTGGAATATTGAAAAACAATAAAATGGAAATTGCCCCAGTCCCACCACTACCGAGGCGTAACCGCTGTCAGCCTTCTGGTGCATGAGCTTTGGTCTTTTGCAGACAATCCCTCCTCCGCCTAGAGCCACACCATCTACCAGGTTATTGCTAAAGACCTGAGTGGGGTGGCGGGGGGGACGTCCAGGACTTCTCCCTTCCCCCGGTCCCCTCTCCCCCAGTCCCTTTGGGCTGAGGCCCTGTCAGAGCTTAATCGGACCCCGATGTAGGCGAACATGGTAACGGACGGACGGGGAGGCCCACTGCCTCTTGCCAAGCAGCAGCCAGCGTGTCAACAGCCGTCGTAGGCCAGGGTCTCACTGTTTTGTCCTGGGCTGTATCTTTGTTCCTATGGTTTCCTTTGTTTTCCACCTTTTCTATAGGAACTATGCTTTGCTTACTTTTTTCTTTTAGTGACTTAAAAGTACTATCACCTATTTTTAATTTTTTTAGTGACTAAAATACATACTTGGAGTCCTGATTTTCCTAATTATTAAAATCAGCGATTGAATGACATCTACTGATTCCACCCTCATGAGAGATAAGGACATTCCCTTTCTCCTATTCCTCTTCTAATTCCTTGGGTATTTGTTAATATGAAATAATTCTTAAGAATCTTTTTTTTAAAGATTTATTTTTATATGAGAGAGAGAGGGAGAGTGTGAGCTCTAGTGGGGGGAGGCACAGGGGAAGAGGGAGAGAGAATCCTCCAGCAGACTCCCCTGAGTGTGGAGCCTGATGCAGGGCGCGATCCCAGGACCCTGAGCTCATGACCTGAGTCCAAATCAAGACTCATGCTCAACTGCCTGAGCCAAGCAGGTGCCACAATTTTACAAAATCTTTTAAGAATCATTTGCAATCTGTTTGGAATCGATATTTTCAATTATTATTAGGCTTAAAAGGTGGTTAGCTAGTTAGTGCTTCCACTTTAATCTTTTATACAACTTCTCTGTATCAGGTTATTGGCTCGTCTCTCCCTGGGGGTCCACATCCTGGAGGAACACTTCAACTGAGATGTGGGGACGCAGATTGTGAGTGCTCAGAGGTCTGCAGATGGCTGTCTCTTGCCTGCACATGTGATGCTCCCAACTATCTTCCCCCTACATATCTATAAAAATGCCTCTTTTGATTTTCTGGGATTGAATGCCAAGAATAATTAGTCAAAGGATTGTGGATTTTGGCTCCTCGCAGGTAACTTTTTCGGCCTAGATTCTGGTAGATTGTGCCCTTCATCCCAGTAATTTGAAATGCTTGCCAGGCTGGTTGTGATTTTCCCCGGCATGCGGTGAGCTCTTTTGTTCTATTTGCACAGTTTTTCATTCATTTCAGAAGAGTTTTCTTTTATTATTTGTGTTCTGTCCGTCTGGTTCTTTCTGTCATGGATGCTTTTTATCAGGACATTCTTCATTCACTGGATCTCTTTTATTTCCCATTCTCTCCTCTATAATCTTTAAGTCTTTGCTCTTTCTCTCCTTCGTGTTGGGCTTTTCCTCTGATCTGGTTTTCTACAGCGTTTTGCTGATCCTTATGCCAATTTAATTGGGCTGCGGCATTTCTTCTTTAACTTTTTAAAAATTATCTAGCTCCCCATGTAAATAAAAATCTTAATTTGAAACAATCACAAAGGCACAGGAAAAGTTGGAAGCATCACACAAAAAAACGTTTTTCACGAACCATTTGAAAGGAGGTTGCCAACATGATGCCCCATCACCACAATATTTTAACATTAACATGCATTTTCAACAAAGCAGCATGTTCCCTTTTGCAAAATCACAATACAACCATCAAAAACAGGAAATTACCTCTGATAATGGTAGCCAACTCACCCTCACCTCCACTCATGTTTTACCACTTGTCCCAGGAAAGCTCTTAACAGCACAGGATTCAGTTCAGAATCATGCACTGTATTTTGTTGTCATGTCTTTTTTCGTCTGGAACTGTCCCAAAGTCTTTCCTTGACCTTCATGACTTTCACACTTTTGAAGATTATACATCGGTTAACTTCTAGTCTGTCATAATATATTATGTTACCCCCAACTTAGATTTGTCTGATTCCTCACGACTGGATTCACGTTGTGCATCTTTCCTGGGCTATCACAGAGGTGATGCTGGCTCTTCTCTTTGCACCCAATCAAATGGGGGCATAACTACAATTTGTCCCGTTACTCAGCATGGTTACTTGGATCACTTGGTTAAAGTGATGTCCTCCAGCTTCTCCACTGTACAGCTACTCTTTTCTCCCTTTGAGATTACTGTGTGGGGAGATAGTTTGAAGGCATGGAAATATCCTGCTCCTCATAATATTTTAAATTAATAATTGTTTCATTAATTAATTTATACCTGGATGGGTATATATAGTGTCCTGGTTTATTCATTCAGTTACCATGTGTTACCAAAACAAATTATTTGGATGCTCAAATTATCCGAGTATTATGGTCCAAGTATAATCCAAATTATCCCATTATGGTCACTGGGAGTCCCTTCAAGCCCGCGTCTATGTCCTTCTGGCACATCTCCACCATTCTTTGGGCACCTTCTTGCTTTCTGCCATAAAATGTTCCAGGCTCATCTTGTGCTTTCTCTGCCTCAGTCCTGGGATCAGCCATTTCTTTTTTTTTTTTTTAAAGATTTATTTATTTATTCATGAGAGACACAGATTGAGAGGAGAGGCAGAGATAGAGGCAGAGGGAGAAGCAGACTCCCCGCAGGGAGCCCGATGTGGGACTCAATCCCGGATCCGGGAGTCACGATCTGAGCCAAAGGCAGGCGCCCAACCACCGAGGCACCCAGGCGTCCCTTTTAAGGAGTCCTCATCTATTTTAGTGGAAAATGGTTTTAGAAACCAGTATCTGGAGCTAGATGTGTTCATTGCTATTGAGGAGTCATTGCTTCCAGGCCCTTTCAGTGGAAGGAGCTAAGGAATACACGTACGTGTACAGACCCATGTTTACATCCATATCTCCTTCTATATCTATGTGGACATATTGAAAACCATTGCTCATACTCATACTTCCAATTCCAATCCAATGCCCTGGGTATATTCTAATTTTTGCTCTTGCCACATTTCTGACCCTCTTTTTTTACAGTGCGACTCCTACCTGGAGTGACAGTTGAGATGGGAACTTGGTTCTCTAGGGTGATAGATTAACTTCTTTGATCAGTCACTCCTAGAGGACCCAGTTCCCATCTCAACTGTCACTCCTCCCTTACACGAATGCCCTGCTCCCCCAACTTGGAGTCTGAAGGATCCTCCGCGTGGATGGCATCCTCACTTTGCTGGGGCTCCTACCCGACATGAATGTTCCCTCAGTTTGCAGAGCCTTGATGGGTATCATGCCAGCCCCGTCTCCATATAGATGCTGCCTCTCAGCATGGCCCCTTCTTCCCTCAGATGCCCACTTTCCTTCACCCCATTTAACAGCTTTAGGACTGAATTGTTCAGGAAGGGAAGGGAAGGGAAGGGAAGACATTTAGCTTCCCTTCTAGTTATCTCTTATTTGGAGTCCATGTTGTCGAGACTTTTACGCTGGAAGCAGATACTTTCCAAAATTTATCTCTATTTCCTAAACTACATGTTTCCAAGGGCATTTTCCTCTGCAATTCAAATCCACTTTTGTCATGAAAAAATACTGTAGAATCTTGTTCATAGCTCTCCTTAAGGTACTTTTCCGCTTATTAGTCCTTATATGAGAAGAAATTTATTGAAAGCTAATGTTTGCCTATAGATAGGCAGACATTCTTTCCCCCACACCAGTCCCACTCCCCGGTCTCTGCAAGTCTACCTCCTTTTTCTTTAGTTCTTGTCTCAAATATTGCCTCTTGACAGGTTACCCACAATTATTTTACATGAAAAGAGTTCCCTGCCTTTTTGTTTCCTTCATAGCAACTTATTACAAATGGCAAAGATTTTATTTGTCTGTTATCTCTCTGTCCTTGGAGGAAGAAAGCTCTAGGGGGAGCAGGCGTTTCGCAGAGCAGGGAAGCATGAATCAGTGAAGATACGAAAACATGCTCACCTCGTCATTAACATAAGAGTGAAATGCTATTTCATGCATCTGCCATATTGGCAAAAAATTTAAAAATTTGATAAAATCTTGTGTTTGCAAGACGGAGCCAGGAACAAGGTCAAGCTTCCCCCATTACCAGTTCAAGTATATGTAAAGCTCTGCAAATTGTAATACGGAGAATTATTCTATAGATGGGGACAAACCCAGAGAAAACTTTAAGTTTTTCAATGCTGTGTCCACTATTACAAAAATGAGGAAGCACCCAGACCTGTAACTTCGGACCCTTAGGAGAAAATTGGCTGTTGATAAGGACAAACACACCCTGAATGGTTCATGCTCCTTCTGCTTGAAATCTCCACGACTTCACTTGTGCAAAGCACTCCCTGTGAGGTCAACAGAGCCCTAGATTCCTTTGGAGGGGGAAAACCCTCTAGAAGATGTGAAGGGACAGGCTGAGGAACCAGTGAGTGAGTAACCCAATGAGTTGACGTGAACCTGTGGAATGAGAAGCCTCATCCCGCTGCCTCTAAGCTTGGACTTGGCACCAGGGATCGGCACCAGGAGCCTCCCTGCCCTCATGGTGGAGGAGGAAAACCTCCATGTATGGGGGTCTGTGCTGCGGGATCCTTGCATAGGTTAACACATTTAACTCCTAACTCCGAGGACACTGAGGCCGAGAAGCTATGTTAGTCACTCAGAGTCACATGACAGGGATCAAGCGCGGCCCTGACTTGGGAGCACGGTCCTTCCCTCCCACGTCAGGCTTCCACACTGACCGGAGAAGGCTATGGCGAAGATCCCACCCATGGCTGCGTCATGGTGGAACTTGAGCAGGGCCTGGTTGGATGAGCTGTGCAGCGTTTTCTTGGCCAAGCTCCGGCTGAAGACTCCAAGCTGTGGAGCTGTCTGCTGCGGCCCATCCCTGCATGCAGGAGACAAGGTTCTGGCATTAGACACCAGGGCTGCCTGCTTTATCTGGTCCCATCAGCGGCCTCACAGAGCCCTGGAGTGAGAGGCCATGGCTCTTCCTGCGCCCACGCCCCGTGCACAGCTCTCTCATCTCTCCCGACCCGGTCTGCCAACAAGGCTCACCGGGTTGGCAAATCTCACACTGGTTCCTCCTTCACCTGATCCTTCACGGTTGCCTCTGTAGGGGGCTCCGGGGGCGAGTTCCCCCAAGCAGCAGGAGCCCCTGGGCAGGTTCTCTGTCTGAGCAGCAGTAGGACAGGGCTGAGGAAGCGCATCCCGCCATCCGGGCCAGCCCCACTTCCTGTCCCCATGCACACACATACCCATGCTGCCTTTCTAAGCAAGACTTTCTTCCCCGGAAACTCATCTAATCCCTTCTATCCATGTGTAATCATTGCCTGGACAGGGAACCGGAAATTAGCCCAGGGTAGTCTGATGACGGTTATCCAGCCCCGAGGCTCTGGGGAGGAGACCCCCGCTATCCTCTGCTGATTCCTAAAATGGCAGTAACTCCTGAACTAAGGAATTCTTGGGTTATTTATTCGTCCAAAGATGCAGAGGTTTGGGAAGAACTGTCTAGGAGACTTATTGACTAATAATTCACACTCCCATTTTAAAATCACTTCAAGATATCCTAATCCTATTACTCAGAGCGTAACTATCACGTTGGTGACCAGTAGGCCACATGTGGCTCTTTATATTTAAATTAATTTAAGTTTAAAAATCAGCTCCTCCATCACTCTAGTCAACATTTGAGTTCTCAGTGGCCACCCGTGGATGGCGGCTACGGCCCTGCACAGCACGGGTATGGAACGTTCCCGTTACTGCAGAACGTTGTGTTGGACAATTCTGGTTTGGTGGGAGACGACCAATGGGACTTCACCGAATTCCGCCCCCAAACTCTTCCATTGGTCTAGGTAGCTTATATTAGGTAAATGTAGAATTTAGGTTTGGACTCTGGAAAAAAATGAGAAAAGTCTGGGTATCCCTGACCACTCCCATTCATACACCTACCACCGGTACACCGACCCCTAGCAGGACTCGGGGTTGGAAACCACTGCCCACCCTTTCCTCTCGCTCCAAGGAGCCCCAAAGGCTGAGGCGCAGCCCCTATTTACTATGTTCACCTGAAAGCCAGGAGGCTGAGCATCATTTAAAGCCATTCGGCTCTTGGTTCTCTGAACAGAACGACGGGTGACCCGGTTTAGAGACCAGCCAATGCCCCTTTCTAGTCGGCTGCCGGGGCGGCAGCCAGCCCTACCAGACGGTGATGAAGTCTCCGGTCGGCTCTGTCTGCAGCAGGCTGAGGTTGAGGCGGATGCCATGACCAATGGGCACGGTGATCAACCAGGCACAGTCCTGAGAGCTGGAGTACGGACTGGGGAAGCCAGGGGAGTACACGGTGCCGTTGGAAGAGGTGATGTTCCCGCCGCAGGGGACTGCCGGGAGGGGACAGCAGCACGGTGAGTGGGGGAGATCACCCCCCACCTGAATTATTTAGGTGACTTCCTTCTGAAGTGCCAGCACCCGCCACAAGGTCAGGCGGGAGGGGGAGGGATGATGGAGCTGAGGGTGATCGTGGGGGTCCCCCCCGCAGACCCAGCACCCACTCCCCACCTGGTCCCGACCTTCAGTGCCGGTGCCTCTGTGGGCCAGCCCCCGCCCCTACCCCCCTTCTTCTTGTGGAGGAGACCTGCCCGGAGGGAAGGTCACCCTGAAACCACCCCCCCTTCCGAGGAACAGAGTGGAGAATCAGGTCAGAGTCAGCACCGCCGTAGTACTTTTGCTGGGACGAACTAAGAAATTATGGAACTATGTCTTTCACTTCATTTGCTCAAAGATTCTTCGAGGGGCACGTTTGGTCTTGACCTAAGAGATAAGGATTGTGGCGCTAGGGTCGGGTTCAAAGCGTGGCTACACTGCTTGTTAACTAGATGAGCTTAGACGGTAGTTTCCTCCCTCTCCTCACCTGTCCAATGGGACTAAGAGGGGTCCTGTAGAGGACGATGGGAGCCGCTGGGTGAACTGACGCCTGTGAACCGTGCAGCCGGGTGCTTCCCTCACAGAAGGCATGTGCTGCAGAGCTGTGGGCCTGTCTCCCTATTTCCCTGTCCCCCAAAAGTGACACCCAATTTTGGCCTCACTCTGACCTTGGCTTTGGGTAAGGGGATGAAGAGGCCTTGAGGTCTCCATAATGTTCCAATTTAGTCACCAGGGAGGAGAAAAAAGGACACATGAACCAACCACCGCTGGTCCAGAATAATGAGTCTATTAGGCCGGCTCTGGGCACCAAGAAGACATCGGGGTGGGGGCAGACCGAAGCGAGGAGAAAGCGTCCCAGTGCCTGCAGGCAGAAGATAGGGTTCCAGGGAAGCATAAGATCCTGAAAGGGGTACATGTGGACGCATGGATGGCATCCCTCCTACACCTGCGGGCACCCGTGCAGTGTCAGGTGCAGCCTGGGGGGACAGTGGGGTGCAAGGGCACCCAGGCACGAGGTTCTGTCTGCAGCACCTACAGCCGGGGTCCGGCTAAGTGATGGAGAAGCCAGTGTAGGCTGGAGGGGTCTCAATGTGGGATGCTCCAGGAGGAAGAGCGGGGCCCCTCATCTGGTCTTGGGGGGGTGAGGAAGGTTCTCGGTATTGTTCCCATCTGGATTTGGAGCTGAGGGAGGACAGGGCTCAGCAGGCAAAAGGCAAGAGAGGAGAGCCGTGTTCCATGAGGGGGGCCAGGATGCGCTAAGGGGAGGCAAGAGGACACGGCACACTGGGAAGCTGGAAGTCTTTCCTGCTGGACACACAGTCTGTGTGTGTGGACAATACTGGGGCTGTACAGGGCCCAGGCCTGAGGGACTTCATTCAAGGGTCTGGAATTTACCCCAAGAGAGGTGGGGATGCCTTGCTGCCTTCTGGGCGGGGGAGGGTCTGGAGTGTGTTGATGGTTTTGAAGGTCACACTTGGCTCCGTTGTGAAAAATGGATCGAGTAGCGCGAGAGCCGCGGTGGGGAGACCCGTGAGGAGCCTCAGCAAAGAGGCAGCCTGGACTGAGGTGGAGGCAGGACGGAGGGATGCGGATGCACCCGGAGGGTCATCAGGACGTAGAATCATCAAGACTCAGTGAGTACGTTAGCTGGCGAGAGGGGGCCGCCCAAATAGGGGCCGCGTAAGCAGGCAACTAGAGGTGACCCTTGCTGATGAGGACTTCCACTGAATGGCAGAGAAGGTGACCTTGATTTTGGACATATTAGGATCTAGATGTCTCTGGGTAAGTGAAGCTCTTCAGTAAGGACCCGGATATCCCAGTGTAGATGCCCGAAAAGAGAACGATTACAGCCTTCCCTTCTGATGGGCTGCGTCTTCCTGGGGCTGAGCGCTCCCCGGGCCGTGGCCTACCTGGCCTACCGCTCCTCCAGGCCCTCCCACGCTCGGCCTAGGCGTCTGCCCCAGCCGTTCCTGAGTAGGCTGCGGCTCTTCCATATGAAAACAGGACGGTCCGGGTGCGCCTGGGCTCCTCAGCCTGGGTGACTCCTCGGAGTGTGGGAGTCCCCTGAGTCGCTCGCCTTGGGAGGAATCCCCAGGGATGGGGGAGGGAGGGACATACCTTCACACCTGGGCAGGGGGTGGTCCCAGTTCCGGTTGGTGCCGTGTTGACACGTGAGGACAGGATGACCGGTCAGCTGGTATCCCGGGAGGCACTCGAAGGTCACAGACTGTCCGACGTTGTAGCCAGCTCCCCTCACGATGCCGTTGGCAAAGGGCTCCGGGTCTGGGCACTCCTGGAGTTCATAGGCTGGCGAGGGTTAGAGAGAAGGTTACCGTATTCCCTCTGGACGTTTCCTCCTCGAGGACGTGGGCAGGCAGAGAGCCGACCTCGTGTGGAGCCGGGGCTTGGACTCACACGGACCCGCCCCGTCTACCAGTCGCTGCCTTTGGGCCGGAGGCTTTGGGGTCCTTATTTAGGACGTCATTATCGTGAGGACCAGGGGGGCTAACACATCACGGCCCTTTGTGCGGCGCTGGCACAGAGCCAGAGCGTAATAAACGTGGTTTTCCCTGTCTCCGTGGGGAGGGGGCTCGGGGGAGACAGGGCGACGCTGGGCGCTGGTTCACAGGCACCCGCCTGGGGCCGGGCCTCAGTTCTTTCCTGTGGGTTGTCTCGTTTAACCTCAACAACCTTGTTCTGGGTCATGGGCGCGGGAAGCAGTTGGGGGAGGCCGGAGTGGGGTCTTTGTGACTGAGGAGCGGGGGTCCCACGGGGGCACATCCTCGGACGCGGGGAGGCGGCCGGTGCCGACCCCAAGCTTGTGCCCGGAGCCCCTGGGGGGGACTGGGGTTCCTGCCACCGGCCTAGGGTCGCCGGCCGGGGCAGGAGGGCGGGTGCCTGAGGGGAGGCTGTGGCCCGGGGTCCCTGCTGGGAACCACCCCACGAGGGGGACCGGCCTTTGCAGAAAAAGGGACCCTTCGGGAGAGCGCCCAGGCTGCTTTCAAACGGGGCCAAAGCGCTCAGGGCCTGCGCCCGGAGGGAGCCGCCAAGGAGCCGGGGCGCCTCTGGGTGCAGGGCCGGGCCCGTGGGGGGGCATCGGCCTGCTGAGTAGGGCTCCCCAGGGGCACGCGGGCTGGGCCCCCAGGGAGGCGTCACGGTGGGAAGAGACAACTTTCAACCAGCGCCACAACGCAAATAGCGGTGACACGTGAGGACATTTGCTATTACGCAAATAGCGGTAATATGGTGAGAATTACTAAGACGTTCACGTTATTAAGGTAGGAAGGACAGTGCCCAGCACTTTGGAACAGTTTTGTGTCCGGTCACTGCTCAGCTCCTTGCAAACCCGGTGTCCCCAGCAGCTGTGGTGGCTTCGGTGAGGCCCGGTGACCCGGAGGCCTGGTGACAGGGGCTTGTGCTGTTAGTAACAACTTCAGGGGAACGTTCACTTGAGGGGAGACAGGAGAACCCTAGCCTAGGGAGTTCGGGGCGCCTAACGAAGGGATTTTGAGAAAAGCAAGGAGTTGGATTTCCTCAAAGTGCTGGGACCGCAGGCAGCTGGGCCTGCTCCATAGCAGCGCCTTAGTGGGGACAAGTGGCCCCTCTGGGAACAGGTCTTTTCACGAAGGAACACCTGGGGTGAGGGGTCAGCGTCCAGCTCCACAGGCCCTGCAGGTACGGGAGCACGAGGGCCCGTCGGGCGGGGAGAACTATTTGTGCCTGTCGTAAATCAGGAGGCCTCCGTGGGAGGACCCACCAAGTCACAGAGGTAAACGTGAGCGAGAGACGGATTGCACACACCCAGAGTCGACGCCTCGGGCCCGGCACACAATCAGACCACCTCCCGGGGCGGGGCTGCGTGTCCGCTGCCCTTGTGCCTCGCTTCCCCCAGCAAGGGAAATCCTGAGAAGGGGGCCCCTAAGGAGGGCAGCGGGCCTGTCACAGAGACGGCTGCTGCTGCAGGCGCTGGCCTGGGTCTGGGAAGCCTCAGCGGGTGCAAGGGGCGGAGGCCAGGGCCCCGTGGAGGTGGGGAGGGCTCTTCCACGGGGAGGAGTCAGTGAGGCCCGCGGCCTCGGCTGATGACGCCCCCAGGGTGTATCACAGGGGCCCATGGTGAGTGAGGTCTGGCCTCACTGCGTGGACCCAGTGGGCAGGCCCCCAGGAAGCTGTCCCGGTCCCGGTGGTGGGGTCGTCAGTACTTGCACCGATGCAACAGGAGGCATCTCAGGGGGAACACCTGGGCCTGTGCGAGCTGGGCTCTCTGGGATCGAACTGCATCCCCCGACCAGATGCACATGTTGGGGTCCCAACCCCTGGCATCTGAATGGGGCCTTATTTGGAGAGAGGATCTTGCCGTTTCACCTGATGGCAATGAGGTCATGGGGGGGTGGTCCTCACCCAACATGACTGCTGTCCTTGTAAAAAGGGGAAACTTGGGGACATACAGGGATCTGAAGCCAGAGATGGGGGTGATATTTCCATTAGCCAGGGAGTTCAGACGGCCAGCAACCCCCAGGAGCAAGGACAGAGGCCTGGAGAGTGTTCCCGCGGCCTCTGAGCGGTGAGAGGACCAACGCGTGTTGCCCCAGGGCTGCAGCCCCCCAGGGCGGGGGGGGGCCAAGGAAGGAGACGCTGACCCTGAGCATGGGTCCGAGTCTCTCCTGTGACGGGATGCGGCGGCTGAGGTGTCACCACGTGCCAGACCCCGCGGCCCGCCCCGGCCTCTGTCCCCGGCCTCTGGGGCATGGCCTGTTACCCCAAGGAGGCCGGTGCCGTTGGGGCCAGAGCACAGCCGCCCCCCCCCCCCCCCCCGCACTGAGCTGTCCCAGGTGTGGCAAGCGCAGCCACGCTGCCTCAGTTCCACCGGAGGCGGGAGGCGGCAGTGCCTGGGTCACTGGGCCGTGGAATACCCTTGAGGCTCTCCCGAAACCAGCAGCCCAGACCATCGGCCCGTGTCCATCTCTGACAAGGGACAGCAAGGCCAAAGGTCAGGGCATCATGTATACACTTACGTAGGAAACACAACAAAAAAGTCATGAAACAGGACACATTTTCACAGGTACGTGGAACATATGTGTGGCAACGCGTGGGAAAGATCTGGAAAGATCACGTCAAAACAACAGTGACAACTTGAGGGGAATAAGCCCAGGTGCGGAGGCTGTGGACAGAGAAAGCTCGACCTTGTCTGTGATGCTTTGATTTCTTCCTTCCTTCCCTTTGTCCTTCCTCCCTCCCCCCGCCTTCCTTTTTAACAAGGTGAATGTGTTTGCAAACTATTAATATAATTAAAAATTAACTTTCAAAAAGAAAATTACAAAGGTGGTATTTATAGTATGATGCCATTTTGGTTGAAATAAAATAATAATAATAGCTGCATCAATCTACGCACTGGAAAAATGGGGAACGCAAACTTAAAAGTTGGTATCTCTGCACAAGGTGCAGTTGGAGATGGGATGACGGGAAAACTTTGACTTTCTACGACAGACTTACAAAAATCCCTGTGGTGTTCTAATTTTTTATAAGCATGTATTAGATTGGAAAAAAAGTCCAAAATCATGCAAAAAAAAAAAAAAAGTCAATGGAAGGCTCTGGAAGGACAGGTTAGAACAAATGGTTCAGTCCGTCGCATTAGTAAGGCATCCGAGGGGCAGACCAGCCCCCCCCCCCCCCCGACGGGGCACCACCTGCACAGCCACAGGCGACGGCCCCTCACACAAGGACAGCCTGAGGTGAGGGAGCACAGAGCTTGTTCCGGGAAAAAAACATGCCCGGAGGAGCGGGGGCCTTCACGGATTCCCCTCAGCAAGCAGAGCCCCGGAGAGCGTGGCAGGCGCCCTCAGTGGGGTCGATGGGCTGGTCTCATCCGAAGGCTCTGTGGGAGCCCCAGGGCGGCGACCAGAGTCCTCCGTCGTGTGACGGGAGCCGCTCACTGAGGGTGACGGGGCTTCACACAGTCGGCCGAGGAAGGCTGAGGGCAAGGGGTGGCGGGATGCTGGGGACAACCCCTGGGGGCTGGGACTGGATGGCGGGGGGCCTCCAGTGGTGCTGTTGGGACTTAACCCTGGGAAAGGCTGGTCAAAGGGGGTTGGGCACCTTCACGGAGCCGGAGGGACCTGCCGCCGAAGGGGAGCCCTCCTCCCTAGGAGCCCCCGCTGCCCCTCGGCCCCCCGAGTGCCCTCTCCTGCACGTGGAGGGCAGAGCAGATGGGTAGGAGAGGGGTGGACGGCAGCAAGCGGGCCCTCGCGGCGCTCACCCTGATACTCCAGCTTGAATCCTGGCCGGTTCTGGGAGTGGTCGCTGTGGAAATACACGGTGGTCTCGTGGGACGTGGAGAGGAGCGCGCCTGGGAGCTCGCTGCCGCTGAACCTGCCCATCATGCGGCTGGTCTCGTGGGGGCCGTTCCGGATCTCAATGAAGTCGTGGTTGGGCTCGGTGGAGAAGTTCAGGAACTGGATGTGAGCTCCTGGCAGTGAGACAGAGGCAGACAGTGCCCCAAGCCACACAGTCCTGCGGCGAACGCGCGGCCTGGCCTCCTGGAAGCTTCTCCCGCCGGGCCTCGCACGTCCCCACCACCGATGTCCCGCCCGAGATTCGCGGAACCGCGGTCTGGAAGCCACCGTCCTGTCTGGGCTTTTGTCTTGAGTCAGGACTGAACTTAAAAATGTGCTATTTGAGTCTTCCATGTTCTGTCTCCCTTTCTGATTTTTCCTACCCACTTCTACTCCTAACTCTGGGAAACGAACTAGGGGTGGTGGAAGGGGAGGAGGGCGGGGGGTGGGGGTGACTGGGTGACGGGCACTGAGGGGAGCACTTGATGGGATGAGCACTGGGTGTTATTCTATATGTTGGCAAATTGAACACCAATAAAAAATAAATTTATTATTTAAAAAATAATAAAAAAATAAAAATTAAACGTTTTCTAAAAAAAAATGTGTTATTTGCTCAGAATGAAGGGCTTCGGTCATTCCACATGGCTCTCCATCCCCACCCCCACCCCGATTTTATTTTTTTGAAAACAAAGCTCGGCACCAACGCGTGGTTTGTAGTTCACAGGCCTACTCTCGGCACAAAGACAGCTCTGCTAAAACGAACGTTTCACTGAAAAATAACTGTATCCTCTCAAAAGACTTGAGCTTCGGTGCCGCTGTCTTCTAGAATACTTACGGCAATTCAGAAAGCAGAAAAGCACGTTGTCAATGAAGTTTACACTCTGGGATCTTAACTGGGTTAATCGAGATCTCCTAACAACCCGAGAAGCTAAACAGATCTCTTCGAGCCCTTAACGTACATGATAATGCACGCCGCGAAGTGGAGGTGGAAAGAGATTTGCTTTCTGGTGAGATTTCTCAAAATTAAGATTATTATTAAAAATGATGTGGAAGAAATACATTCACCAAGCAGAGGAAAATGTGCATTAGGCTAGTTGTGAAAGTCTGATTGCAAAGTAGTAGGTGCTCCCATAATTCTAACTTTTGCATTAAAAAATGAGAAGAATAGTCACCGATGCCCTAATAATATTGACTGAGCATCCGCCACGCATCAGGGCTGTGCTGGGCACCGCGTGGGGGGCACCGTCTGGCAGGTCCTCGTCTTCACGGGGGCCAAACGGTCACTGAGGACTGGGCTGGGGCGGTTATCTCCGCAGGGTGGATTCACAGATGGACTTTAATCCCTAAAAATTTCTCTAATTTGCATAGAATGGGGATTTAAGTGTGATTTTTTTCATCTAATTATTTAAATAAAATAAAGGCTGCTAACACTGAAGACCCTCCGTGTCTCCTGCTGTCCCATCTGAGGATCACTCACAGAATGGGGAGATACCTCCCCAGTCCATGTTTTTAGATTCCCAAATGTGTGTCGGATTTGTCTCATTTATGTAAATGTTCTACCGTACAGTCATCTAAACTCTTTAATTCAATATTGTGCTTTTCGGGGTCTACCCTTGCTGATACAAGGAGCAAGCTCATTGGTTCGACTACACAGTAATCGATCTCATTTTGTGAATGATGCAGCTGTGCTACATATGACCCTATTAGCGACCATGCAGGTTGTCTCCAAAGTGCGGGCAGCCCCGGCCCAGCACTCAGCCCCCATCGCCGCAGCCCCGTGAGCAGCATGTTCACCAGGGGCCCCTGCGGGCCTCAGGGTGTGCGGAGAACGGGGTGCCACCGCTGCCATCGCCGGGGTTCCTCACGGCCATCTCGGGGCCCCGGCCCGCGGCCAGGAGTCGCCCGAAAGCAAGGCCTCGGTGACTGGCCTGTGCAGACGCTGGGAAGCGGCCGCGTCTGAGGCGGGGAGAGCTCTGGGGGCTGCACACTGGGACCGACGAGGACGGCGGCCTAACTCCTGCTCAAACTCTTTTCCTTTGGTGTCTGTGCTTCCTCCATCCCTCCATCACCTGAGTGTCTTGGGGCCCACGGCTGCATCCGCAGCCCTAGGGGCTCCTGGCTCCCCTTCCCCAATCTCTAAAATCGGGAGTTTCCCAAGGCTGCCAAAGTCCTCCTCATGTTGTACCCTGGTCATCCACCCCCTGGGTCCCCTGAAAGGTGCTAAATAAGAGACTCCATCCTGGGCAGCCCGGGTGGCTCAGCGGTTTCCACCGCCTGCAACCCAGGGTGTGACCCCGGGGTCCTGGAATCGAGTCCCACGTCGGGCTCCCTGCATGGAGCCTGCTTCTCCGTCTGCCTGTGTCTCTGCCTCTTTCTCTCTCTCTCTGTGTCTCTCATGAATAAATAAATAATTTTTTTTTTAAAGGGAGTCTCCATCCTTTGAGGGTCACCAGCCCCTCCCCTCCGCTCAGTACATTTGTGAAGGAGGCCAGTTGGCTCCCTTTCTCCTGGAAGCCCCTTCTCCTTCAGAAGACCCTATCGGGCTGCAGAGTAAAGAATACATCGGGCTTTTTCATTCCTGAGGTCACGGACAGAGAGGTCCTAGGAGGCAGGAGGTCCTAGGGGCAGGGACACCCCCAGGACCCACCGTCCCCAGGAGCAGGGCAGTGACTCAGGCAAGGCGACCCATCGGTTCCTTGTCAACACACCTTTTTTCTCCTCAACAGAGATATCAGGGTTGAGTTATATTCCCGGTCAGAAACGAATCAGCAGCAGTTAGACTTTGTGCCCACACCCCACCAACCCCCGTGCCTGGAATACTCCATCTCCACCAAAAGAAAAAAAAAAAAAAAACGCCCTCCCACTCCTTAAGATGAGGCCTAAATGTGCATCTAAAAAATGCAATCTCAAAAAAAATAAATAAAAAATGCAAACTCGAGGGGGGGGCACTTGGCAGGATGAGCACTGGGCGTTATGCTCTATGTTGCCAAATTGAACTCCAATTAAAAAAAAATTTAAAAAAATGCGAACTCTGAATCGTGTCGACCTTGGCTATGTAATTTAATTAGGATGAGAAATCGGATGTTGAAGTTAAAAGCACAAGTTGAGGTCCAGCCTCTGCGAGAGCCTCTTTCTTTTTCAGCCGTCCCTGGGTGATTCCTCATCCCGCGGTCCTGCATCCCAGCTCACTACCCAGATAATAGTAGCCGCAATCCCTGAGGTCATTTCTCTCGTATTTTATGTTCATCCCCAGCGTTCTTAACTCGTCCTCGCCACCGTGGGGGCAGAGCACTCTGCGGGCACGCCGAAGGGTCCCCCGGGCCCGGGCGTGTAGACTTACCAAAGCCCACGGGCAGGGCTATCTTCCAGGAGCAGTCCATGTTGCTGGGGTAGTTGCCGGGGAAGCCGGGGCTCAGGATCACGCCCTCCATCTCCTCCACTGCACCCCCACACTGCGCTGTGACGGGACAGCAGGCGGAGGGTGAGGACGCACGCGGGACAGCGCGGGGGCCGCGCCAGCATTCGGATGCTCCCTTAGGGCAGCGGTTTCTGCCCCTTTCTCAAGCCATAAACCCCTATGAGAATCCAAAGGAACCAACGGCTCACCCGCCATGACCGAGTGCCCGTGTGGGTGAAGCTGAGTCGGGGCAGGGCTGCTCAGGTCGGGGCGCTGGCGTCCACAAGCCCGGGCCATGGCTCTTGGCCTCGGCCAAGTGTGACATTCTCGCCTCAAACCTCCCTCCATCACCGTCCCATCAACTCTTCCAAGACTAAAGAAAAAGGACGGAGGCGGGGGCTGGCGTGCATGGGGTCCTCACCCTGCCAGGGGCCCCCTCCGCCCCTGACCTTCGCCCTCCGCCACGGGAACCGTGATTAGCGTTCCTCGGGGGGCCAGCCGTGAGGGGCTGGGGCATCTGACGGGCCGGCCCAGGTGACCTGAGAGTCACTGAACAGGCAGGGCTGGAGCCCGAGTCCAGCCTGGTCAGGGGACACCAACTCTGTTCTTTCACAGCTTCCAGGGAACGGTCATGTGAGCTGGTTTTGGGGGACAGAGAGAGACCGAGGGGAGGGGTGTGCGGGGTCTCAGCGGAGGCATCCTGGGAACTGGGTGACATGCGGACCTGAGAGCGACGGTGCCTGGGTTGGGGGGGCTGCGGCCCAGGTCAGACCCACCGCCTGGGACACAACCCCAACGCCGTCACTTCCTGGGCAAGTTCCAAACCTTGCGCACCTGCTTCCCCCGCCTATGCAGTGGAGCTGATCCGGGCACCTACGTCCCTGGGCGGCACCTACATCCCCGGGCGGCACCTACGTCAGTATCCCTGACAACGGGGACCAGTGCACGCGGTGGCCCGGTGGCAGCTGCACTGTCAGCAGCAGCTGCGGTTAACATGGGCGGTTTCCTCGGCAAGAATTTTGGAATACGGAGCGGGTGGGGGGTGGGGGTGCCTCCTTGGCCTGACCGGTCACGTCTGTGACCGCGGGGCGGTGACCAGAGCTCGCCTCCGGTGAGCCCCGGGAGGGAAATGCCATTGTGCCCCAGGGATGCTTCGTCCATGCACTTGGCCGCGCATCCCAGGGTCGGCGGGCGTCCACCCTGACAGTGCCCGTCACTTTGTACTGTAAAAGCCTTGGGTTTCCCTTTGTGAAAACGGAGGCAATGGTACCCCCAAGAGGCGCCGTGTGCAAACCTGCGGTGCCAGGCCTTGCCCACAGTGGACGGCCAGTAAATGGGGCGTCACCCTGCCCCATGCTGAGCACACGCTCCTAGGACCCTGCAGTCCCTGCGTCCATGGCTTGCTTCCCCGGCGCTTAGCACGAGGTGAGAAACCCAACCAAGCTAAGCCCGTGCTGCACACATGCCCCCCTGCCCCCATTTCTCTTCTAGTGGATTTTGTCTGTCTGTCCCCTGGAGTGTCGCAGGGGAAGGGGCCTCAACTGCCCAAAGGGTCCAGCAGGGCCGTGGGCTCTTCTGTGGGATCAGGACAATGGCCAAGCCCCCGTGGCTTCCAGGCTGGTGGGGGACGGCTTGCAGGGTGGCGCCAGGCTTGGGTGCGGGCTGCACACCCCCGAGCAGGCTGGCGCGGCCCGGGCCCCGCGGGCAGGGGTCGGAGGGGCTGAGCGCGGGCTCTCTTACCGATGCAGAGTGGTGGAGGATAGTTCCAGCGGCGCACGGTCCCAGGCATGCAGGAGATGTGCGCATGGCCCTGGAGGGATGGGGACAGGGGTGGGCCGGAGCTGAAGCGTCCTCGTCGCCCACCCCCCCAAGCTCCCTGGATGCCTTCAGAGGAAGGGTAGGCTCGCCGGAGTGCGGCCACACTGGAGCTTCGCGGGGACGCGTCCTGGGGCCTGAGAGGCCTGTCCTGTCCTGTGTGGCCCACGGGCCCTGCGTCTCGGGGGACACCCGCCTGGGCCTGGGGCCGGGGACATACCTGGAGGGCATATCCTGGCTCGCACTGGAAGGAGACCACGTCATTCACCAGGTAGCGCTCGCCGGCCTTCACCCCGTTACTGGGCACCGCGGGCTCTGGGCAGCTGCTTAGGCCCACCGCTGGGGACACAGACGCACACACGGGACAGGGTGACGGCAGGCCCGGGTCAGGGCGGTGGGACGGGCTCCGGTTACCCCGTGCCCGCAGCGGGAGGTGGGTGGCCCCGGGCTCAGCGCAGGCCTCCGGGGGCGGGGGCGCGGGGGAGATGCCCCGACCTGGCTCCTGGCCTCCCGCACGGCCCCAGACCCCACTTCCCTCCATCCTCCCGGCCCTAAGAAGACGATTCCTCCGGCAACGGAGTTGGGAGAGGGGAACGACAGGTGCGGAGGAAGGGGGGGCCCTCGGGGTCACTCGGACGCTCGGAAGGCCCTGCTCTCCGGGACACACTGTGCGGAAAAACGTTGGCCAGTGGATGGGACTCTGCTGCCTTATTTCTCCTGCTGTGTCCCTGAGCTCCTTTCTGGGGGCGACACCGGGGGTCCTCACGCCTGGCCCCCCACGATTGGCCTGGGCTCACCGCCGGCCCCTAGCCTCGCCGCCCTGGGCACACCCCGTGCATCTGCGTCCCTCAGTCACAGACGTCCCTACTCGGCACCTCCAAGTGGGTTCCTGTCGAGTGTTTCAGTCTCCCCCCTCATGGAACATCCCCGGACCTCACGCGCCACCCCGAGCCCTTCCAGGATCACCCTAGGGACTCCCCAACGCTCCTGCATTCTCCCAGCTTGAGTCTCTCAATTCACCTGCAGTTACTGGATCTTCATTATCTGCCCAGCGCCGTGCGCAGGGCTGTGTGAGGACCCAGCCCCTCCTCCTGTCGCCGTCATCACCGCAGCGGCACTTAGGGAGACCCCCCACTCCCAGCGGGGCCGGGGACACGGGCTGCAGGTGTCGTGTCAGCCTTGAAGGAGGTCCTCGTGCCCCACGCCCCGGGCGAGGACGAAGAGACGTGCGCCCTGTGGCCATGGAGCTGGGACTCAGGCCAAGTGCAGCCTGACCGCAGGTCTGTGCGGGTGGAGGACACACAGGCCACCCGGCCCGGCTCCGTGCCCCTTGTCCCCTGGAATCCTCCTCAAGCAGCTTTGCATCCCTCCTGAGGGTGGAGAACTCACAGTGGGCGGGTGGGCAGGCGGGCAGCACCTCCTGGCTGGGACTTCGTGTCTCCCCTGTGCCCAGCTGGGGCCCGTCCGCGGCTGCAGACGCCGCAGGGCCCCTAACTCAGATGCAGTAAAACGTGCTAAGGACGTCCCTGTGCCCGGCGGCCGGTGGCCTGCGGCTGACAGTGCCGTGTTCCGGGGACGGGCGCTGGGTCTGCCCCAGGCACCTCCAGCTCCCAGGGCTTGGGACAGGGCAGCCTGGGCCTGGGGCCCCCGGTGGATGCCTCTGGCAGCCCTCCCAGCAGACCCAGGCCCCTCGGGAGAGGCAGGCTCCCTGGGGAGCTGTGGCTGCATGTCCCGCATGGAGCAGGGGGGTGGGGAGGGCTGGGCGGCCCGGGCCACCAACCAGCGGCCCCATCCTCTTGTGCAGCAGCTGGTGCATCATCACTGCACCTCGGAGCCGGGCATCGACACGTGCACCAGGTTACTACGTGCACCAGGTAACTACGTGTGCTTTCTCCTTCCGAGGAAAAGCCTCATGTAACAAAGTGTGTGAATCTTACGTGCATGCTTGCTGAGTTTTGACAAATGCCTGCACCTGCACGACTCAGACCTACCGGAACTGCAGAACACCGCTGAATCTAGGAGGTCCCTGTGCCCCTCTCAGGGAATTCCTGCTGTACAGGTGCCTTTTTTTTTTTTTTTGACAGAGTGAGAGCGAGTGCGCTCCTCCAAGCAGGGGTCGGCAGGGGCGGAGGGCGAGGGCATCTTGAGCAGGCTCCATGCAGAGGGGAGCACGACACGGGGCTCGATCTCGAGACCCTGAGATCATGACCTAAGCCGCCATCGAGGGTTGGACACTTAACAGATGGAGCCACCCGGGCACCCCTTGCATGTCCTCTTGAGAAGTGAACACGATTCCCAGGAGCAAAGGCCGTTTGCTCCTGTGAGTCCACAAGTGTCGGCAGCGGGGCGAAGACCTCAAGGGCAGGACGGGAGCCATCACCACGCTGAATCTGAAGGACGTCCCCCAACTGTCCTCCTGGCTGCTTCTCCCCCTGCCTCCCACTTACTGGGTGCCCGCGGCACGGCAGCCCGAGACCTACTTCCCCAGGTGGCGGCGGCAACAGAGGGAGGAGGCGCAGGGGGAAAGGAGGTGAAAGCAAGCGTGAAAGAACATGGTAGGAGGAAAAGGTGGAATGGGGAGAAACGTGAACCCCAAGAGAGAAACCGAGGAAGTCCATTCCCGTTTCTCATAGAGCGCGCGGCGTGGCTTTATTAAAGCCGGGCTGACGACAGGGGAAGATTTCTTATTTTATCCCTGGCGATCTACTGCTTTCAAAACCATATTGTTCCATTTTCGTTGCACTAAATCAGCATCGAGGGAGTCACAGCAGTAGATACAACTCTCGGACCTTCAAGACCGTTTGCCTCTACAGTTAATCCTTCCCTTCTGCACCCTCTTTGCAGATAGATGCTCGAATATTAAGAGAACAGTCGTTTTTAGCAAAAGACAAAGATGGTTTTGGCTCCTAGGAGTTCCAGCGGCTTCTGTTTTCCCTCAGCACTTCCCGCCAAGACAGGACAATGCTCGATAAGCATCGGGGGGGCGACCACTTAGTTCCCTTGAACGACAGCGACCACAGCAAACCTAGGAGAGGCAGGTTTTTTTTTCTTTGGGGGGGGGGCGGGGAACAAGGCAGCAAAATGACGAAGAGATTTAGGAAGGAAGTATATCTTTGGAAGAGGAAAGGAAAGAGAAGATTCTCGGGAACATTTAAGGGCTCGAAGGACAATGCTGGAAAAGGGAACAGAACTAGAGAACGGAGAGAAAGGGTAAAAGGAAAAGCGTGAATTATTCAAGAAAGACGGCGCGCTTTACTCCACCAGCGAGGGAAGCCTTTGAGGTCTACGGGGAGGAAGGTCTCGGGGTCCCTGTCCTACCCTCTGCCCCTCCAGGTCTTCGCTTCGGGCTGTCCTGGGCCTGCTGCCCAGCGCACACTTCCGCGCTCTCAGGCCACGAGCATCCTGGGGCCTGGCTGATAATCCTCTCCTGACCATCAGCCATCAGGGCAAAGCTTGTTGTTCGGAGCCCAGCCTAGCGTCTGCACAACATCCGGCGCTGCCCCCCAACCCAGCTCTAGTGCCAAGTGGGACCACCCTCGGCAAGGGCCCGTGTTGTCCCAGACGCTAAGCCAACCACACCTTCCCGTATTTCTTACTCCTCGCCGGACCCTAGCTCCAGCATCCCTTCCATAAGGTCTCGCCTGGCCGGGTTCAGTGCCCCCTCTTCTCTCCTTGCTTAGCGTATGGGGTTGCACGCAAATGATTCCCGCCCTGTCCGTCCACCTCCCTGGACTCTGTGTGTTTGTCTCTGTCCTGGGGGGGCGCCTAGCACAGGGTTGCCACACTCCTGCATGACCTCCACTTCTCCACCTGTCCAGGTACAAGTGACCACTCTGTCCCCTGGGACTACAGCTCCAGCACCTGGGGCATCGCCAGGGCCCCTGCAACACTGTGACGCGCCTCTCCGTCCACGCGTCTGCCTCTCCTCCAAGGACTCGGGGAACGCTCACCGCTCTGGACCTTGCCCAGTCCCAGCAAAGCTCAACACAGCACCCAACACATCGTGAACACCCCACAGCTACCTGCTGGATGAGCGTATAACAAGTACCTCCGTTTACCTATTCCTTCCCGCTCTCAGAAGTGACGGGACGACAAGCTCGCCCAGGATGAAACAGGCCCCCCCACAACCTCTGCTCTTTTGCCCCACTGAGCATCTCCACAAGCCCTTTTTCTTCTAACAGTTTTTCATCGTGGACGCTTCGGGGCGCTGGAAGCCAAGATGTAAGGTTTCAAGGGTGGAGGGAGAAATCTGGTGCAAGAGGAGTGAAGTTCCTCATGAGGACAAGGCGGTGGCATCACCGGGGGTTGGAGAGGACACGTTGTAGGACTGGAGGACGGCGCCTGCATTTCTGCACATCCCCAATTCTCTACCGGACCTAAATCAACGATGGGGCTCCCCTCCCATTCCTGGTGTGGACACGGGGGGGGGGGCGTGCCCAGGTGTCTGAGTTCGCTGAGACTCGGGGGTGAGACTCCTGCCGCCCCGCCCCCGGCTGTGCAGGCCTGAAGACTTTCATACCTTCTCTGAGCTTTGGCAACCTCATCTAGGCCTGTGGGGTGGAGAATGCACAGCCCCAGGAGGCCCCCGCTCACTGCAGGTCCTTGGCACCTGTCCGTCCCACCCCGAGCCCTGAACACAGCCGAGACTGTGGATCCTCACTTTTGTATTCCAAGTGGAAGCCGGCTGCCGACACGCTGATATCTGAGTAGAAATGAAGGTAGAGCTGGTTGGAGGTGCTGTTCAGAAGGGCAGGCACGGTTGTTCCTAGGGCAAGGAAACAGGGACTATTCACGCTTGGCCACCCCAGCCCTCGATTTCCTTCCCATTTCTCTGGTTTTTGTTACCTGCTGACATTCTGCTCCCAAGGCCCTCAAATGTCCCCAGTTATCGTACTCGCCAGGTGACAAACGAGCCCCTTCCCTCCCCAGGGTGCAGAGAGAGGAGACCTCAAGCTGTCTGCAGAGTGAGCAGTGGCAGAGGGGGGTGGGGAGTGGGGGCCACGGGCAGTGGGGAGTTTGGTCCCCTCCCCAGCCATCTTCAGATAACTGACAGGTGTAATTCTCTGGGCAGTGCAGGCAGTGTAGACCGTTTATACGGTGCACACGACTCCCTTTCCTATCTTGGCAACATGGAACCCTGAAGTCTGGGCACCCAGATAATTGCCCCAGCCACACTCAGTGAGCACTCTGCCCTTGGAATGGGGAACGATGTGGCCACTGTGGAAAACAGCGTGTCAGTTCCTCGTACGATGCGGAAATTCCACAGCGAGGTATACGCCCAAGGGAATCGAAACCATGTCCCGCAGAAACTGCTACGTGAATGCTTATAGCAGCATCGTTCACAACGAGCCCACAGTGTCCATCACCTGCCGGATGGGCAAGTGAAGCCTGGTCTCTCCACATGATGATGTGTCGGTGCTCGTTACAACATGGTGAGCCTTGAAAAATTAGGCGGAGGGAAAGAAGCCAGACCCAGGAGCCCGCCTATTGTAGGATCCCACTTATATGGGATTTCCAGAACCAGCGGATCTATGAAGACAGTACGGAGGTTGCCAAGGGATGGGGGCGTGGGGCGCCGGGGGCATGCAAACGAGCACCTGGCTTCCTTCGGGGGAAATGACAGCGTCGGGCGCTGGACAGCAGTGAGAGTTTGACTCTCGTGAATATACTAAAACCGCTGAACTGTACACTCGCTTTTCACCGTAGTGATATTATCATCCTTTGATGCCTGAGCTACGATCGACACGCAACACTGTGTTAGTTGCTGGTGCGCGATGTGCGGACCCATACTTGTGTGTATGGCGACACCGTCACCGAAATGAGCCCCGGTGACGCCTGTGGATCGTACACTTTAAAATGATGAGTTCTGTGGCCGGTGAACCACACGTCGGTGGTGATCATGGAGGGGACGATGATGAAGTCCACCCCCCGCCCTGAGCGGAGGTCCCTGGAAGCCCTGCCTCACCTGAGAAGCTCCCCAGCATGGTCACGGTGTTGTCCGCACCATCAAACACCTCCAGAGAGTCCCAGTTCTGCTCTGTGACAAAACTGATGACTTGAATCTGGGAAGGCAGAGGGATCGAAGCGTTGCTTAGGCGGCCTGTGTCTGTCTGCCCGTCCCGCTGTCCCTCCTTCTCCATTCATGTAGTTGATTCCATTACCGAGCACCCTCGCCTGGGGCTGACATTGTGCTAGGTCCTCCCACTGAGAGTACCCAGCCGTCCCTACCCCTGGTGACCTCATCTGTCCAGTGGGGACGACAGATGTCCAACGAAGGCCCCCGTCCCATCCCTCCAATGTTCCTTGGGTTTCCCTACCTTCCTGTCCCAACTGCACCAGACATCCTGCAGGGACGACCCGGGAACCCACTCCCGGCCAGACCTACCCACCTCGAGCCCCCGTTGCCACCCCTCTGTTGGCCTCGGAGGCTCTAACCGCCTCCATGCTGCCACCCAGCTCCAAGGCCTTCTCCACTCGCCTCTTACCACTGGTCCCCAGGCTGCTCCCATGGCCCAGGCTGCTGTATGGCCCCGGGCGTGCGCCTGGGGCATCTCCATGCCTCATCTGCTTGCTTCTTCCCCTTTCCTGCAATGCCCCCTCTCCTACCACCCATAACCTGGAGGAAAGCAGCTTTCAAGCCATCTGAAAACATCTTCTCTGACTCCTCCCCGATCTCTGTATTTCATTCAGTCCAGATGTTTCCTCCTCTGGCCTTCCCTGACGGCCCGAGCCCGGGACACCCCCCTCTTTCCCGAGTTACCCGCTCTCTCTTCACACCCCTGGAAGCTTCTGGGCCTTGAGCTGTTGTGTTTTTCTGCTTGTGGACCTCACCTCCACATCTGGCCCAAGGGGCAGGGACTGGCTGGAATGTCTCCTCCACGCTACTGCCTGCTTGGGCCTCCCCGAGCCCCTACCTGGATACCAGCGCCTTCAGGGACCATGATCTTCCACACGCAGTTGAGGCTGTTGAGGTAGGGCTCTGGGAAGCCGGGGGACAGGATGGTGCCCCTGCGCTCCGTGAGGTTGCCTCCGCACGGCACTGAGGGGGAGGCAGTTCTGGTCAGAGGGTCCTCCTGCTTGTCTCTGGTCCCCCAGGGGAGCCTCCCCCAGCACTCCTCCCTTGATGGCGGTTGGCTTCTCCCGTAGGCCCCCATCCCTGCTCCTCCCATGGCTGCTGTCCCTACAACCTTCCTCCCAGGCCTCCCTCCCCAAGCACCCCAGCTCCTCCTGACTGTCCTCACACCCAAGACACCCCACCTAAGTTGCTCTGGGGAGCAGGGCCTGCTGTTGGGTCTCCCCGGAGTCCCGGTGGCTCAGGTACTCACCCACACAGGTGGGCGCTGACACATTCCACTGGGCCAAGGCCCCGGGGACAGGGAGGCACTCGATTTCTGGGGACCCCTGCAGGGCATAGCCGGAGTTGCAATCGAAGCGGACGACGGCTCCCACTGAGAAGTCACTGCCCAGCCTCTTGCCATAACGGGGTTCTGGCACGGAGCTGCATTGCGTGGCGCTGGTTCGGGGCACCGCTGCAGGGGACAAGGCCATTGAAGGGCAGCCTCACACTGGTGGAAACCGGCTCGGGGATGGACACACAACGGTACCAGAGACGGTTTGGATGGGACCCCTGGGCGCCCTCTCCCAGGGCAAGGGGGGGATTTTCCAGGACAAAGCCCATTTTACTGAAATAGAGTTGGACATGCATTGCTGCAGCACAGCTTGTGAAACCACCATGGGAAGACAACTTTAGGTCCAGCTGTGTTCTGCTTTCCCATGATGCCCTTCGACTATCAGTGTCCACGTCCCTTTGCAAGGAGAATGGCCATTCTTCCTCCCATCACCCTGCCTCTGGCCCCTTTCCCCAAGTGCTTTAGGGCTGCCTAGGGCTCCACTCTCATGACCTGAGTCTGAACTCCCTCCCCTACCACCCCCACGGCAGACAGGATGCTTCAACCCAGGCCCCAGGGCCCAGATTATGGCAGCCCCTGTGGCAGGGGATGAATGGGGACATGCTTAGAATGGGCCCTACAAAGGGGGGTTCTAGACACGGAGGGGCTAGGGCCTGTAGAGCAAAGCCAGGGGCTCTGGGATTTTGCCTTCAAGGCTCACGAATAAGGTAATGGACTCTATTCACCTGCGTGGCGCCAACTACTGTCCCAGCTAGAAAGTGGCAGAGCTGGGATTCAAAGCTACATCCACCTTAATCCCCAGTCTCTGTTTTCCCCACACCTTTACTGTGCTCTGCAGAGAAAACCAAACTCCAGGGGACAGGGCCTAGGGGTGAGGCCTAGGCTGGTCATCCCAATGCCATCAGGACTGTGCCAGACAACGGTGGAGGGCGAGGGCGGAACCAGCCTTCCGTGTCAGATTTCTTTCCTCATTTGACCCGGAATTTGGTCTAAGAATTGTCTGTTGAGCAAATGAATATCTAAGTTCAACTGAATTTCAAAGAACTTCCCTATACATCATAATTGCTCTCCAGCAGCCTAAGACTGAGGCCCAGATCAGGAGTCAAAAGTCTCTGTTCCTTTGTCGGGGAGTCACTCACACCTCTCACATCCACTTGCTGCATTACCTTGGTACACAAAGTGGAAACCTCTGGCTGGTGCTTGGCCTTTGGCGCTGAACTTAATGAGAACTTGATTGGAGGTGGCCAGGGGCAGCGATTCTCCTGCCGAGAAAAGGGGCAAGGATGAGAAGAAGACAATGAGTCCAGCAGTCAGTCCAGCAGAGAAAATCCTGGCCAGGCAGGAGGGGCTGCCTGTACCCCCCACAGCAATTCCTCCCATGTCTCAGGCCTTCCTGAAATAAAACCTACCATTTTTACTACACTTTATAGTTTAAAGTTTGCAGAAGGCTCTAGCATCCATGGCCTTACCTTGACCCATGGACATTGTGAGGTTGGCATGACAAGAGTTCAATGCCCCATCAAATAGGTCGAGAAACAGACGATCAGAAAGAAAAAAATGACCTTCCCAGAAAGGAGAAAGCTTCCAGACATACGTTGACTCACGAGGATGGGGTATTACCAAACTGACTGGTGGTTTACTTGGAAAATGGACATTAAAAAGAAAAAAAATGGCACCAGCTTCTGGGAAGGAGGGTGATGTGAATATCTGAAAGTAAGTAGCCCTTCCCAGATGCTGCAAAATGATAGGTAACCACAGCAACGGTATAACTTATTGTTCTCACTAGGACACTTCTGAGAGTCAAAGTGCATGTTATGTTGGGACAACCAAATGAAAGCTGGGGCTGTCACAAGCAAAGCAAGATGTACTGCCACCCAGCCAAAAACACACAAATTGGGGAAAACCGCAGGGGCACAGGATGCCTTTCTATCAGGAGATAACGTTCTCTCTTCTACTTGATGCAGTACAGATGGACAAGGGTAAGGACAGCACCAACTGGACCTACAGCTGTGAAGTGCAGTCCTGCCTCTCATCACTTTCTTGAGGCAGCCAAGGCAACATGGCTTGGCAGGCAGGGACATGGCTGCTCTGCACGCTGACCCTCCACAGTTTTAGGGATCCCTGGGATGGACAGTGACCCCACTATCATAAGGGAAGTTGGGGTTGTGGGCAGCCAGGCTAAGTCTCCACTGCAGTGAGAGCTGGAGTTGGGACCAGCCAAGGAGCCACTGGGAAGCAGACCTGGTGTCCACCCATGCTTCTAGAAAGCCCATGTGACTCTACTGGCCACAGGTGGCAGAGAGTGTTACACAGCACGCTATTTACAAGTGACCCAGATGGCTGAGCCTGGCTAGGAGTTGTTGCCCCAGATAATTTCTGGCTGCCAAGGCAAAAAGAAACTCATGAAGCAAAAGCCTCTCCTTATTATCACCACTATAGTTGGATGTACACAGACCTCCCTCTCCACGGACGAGCACATAGTAAAATCCCTGGACAAAAGACAAGCTCCCCAAGTTTTAACAGTGAAGACCACTCAGAAATCAAGCAAACATTTTTATGTGGACTATAAAAAAAGGACAAGCAAGAATCTGAGAAGATTTTCAACTGTGGTTGTCACAAGATTAAATCCAGCATTACATCATGAAGTCAGAGAGGCCAGGCATGCCAAAGGAACTTCTGAAATCAATAAAGCCTTCAAAAATGAGAAGCACTGATACATGGCAGCTGGATTCTGCAGAAATTGAACAGAAAAGTGGCGATTAAATTTGGGAAATTCTTTCAGAATCCACAGGAAAAGGATAAAGAGATGAAAATAATGAGAGAAACGACATACGACCTGGAAGATAGACCAAAGGAACTCCAATAAGCATACATCAAGAATTCCAGAGAGAGAGAAGGCAGGAGAGATTGAAGAAGAAAGTGTTTATGAAAAAAATAACTTTCCTGAGCTTGAGAGAGACTTGAGGTTCAGACTAAAATGGTTCTCCAAGTGCCAGGTGTAATTAATGAAAAGAGATTTCTGCTGCAACATACCCTAGTGGGCTTTTAAATTTTAAATATATATAAAAAAAAAAAAAAAAAAAAAAAAAGAAAGGCATCCAGGGAGAAAACAACAGGTTACCTACAAGGATAAAGAATCAGGCTGGACTCCATTTGTTGGCGATATTAGCTGTTGGAATGAGGTGGAGCAGCTGCTGCAGTTTTGAATGAAGTTTGTAACCCGTAATTTGATTTACAGTCAAGCTGTCATTTATATGATACGTCAAAGGAAAGGCATACTCATCCAAGCAGGTGACAAAGATGTCAGTAGGCAGGGATGAGCCTACTAAAAAAATGAATGGAAGTAGGGAAATCTCAGGGAGAAAGACAACCAGGAAAATATAGCTAAACCCAAACAGTTATTGTTAATGAGATAGCAAAAACTAAATGCAAGTATAAACGCTTATTCTTGGGGGGAAGAAGTCCATAATTTACAAAGAATTACTAATAACATTAATATGATAGTCGAAATACACACAGGAAAAGCCCTGGAAGTGAGAGATGGGTCAGATATGAATGGAAAAGCAAGAAAGCAAAAGCAAAACAAAAGAGACAGGAGTCTCAAATAACAAATCATAAGAGACAAAAGCCCAAAAAGACAAAACCAGATGACAGATATCAGCCCAAGTGTAAAATCAGTAAACTTCCTCTGAAAAGAAAAAGATTCAGAGAAAATGAGGGAAAAAAATCTATCAGGCCAACACAGATGCAAAAATGGTCGGAAGCAGAAGACAACAAAGTATCACAGTTGTGGCGGGATCTTTAAATCTACAACATCCCTGATCACTGATGTATCAAACAGAAAAGCAAAGTTGAGACTGTCCTGTCCTCAAGCTTCTCTTCCCCCCTCAACATGCCTCTGGGGTGGGGACACACCAGTCCCACCAGCATCAGTGGCTCCTCATCCGTGTTTCTCCAAATGAGGATAAGAGATGATCTGAGGATATTGCTATTATATCTACAGGTTCCATCCATCCACCCCTCCATCCTTCCATCCCTCCGTCCCTCCCTACTTCTTTCTGTCCATTGGTCCTTTACGTCTACATTGGTACCTATATCTATATCCACATTTACATACACAGGTCCTGAATGTACCTCTTTGTTTCTGCCTGTGTCTATACTCTGGATCTGTAGCTAAACTTCTACCTCTAGCTATCTTGAAAATCAAGAGATTTAGACCAAGTATTGTACCCAAGAGACCCTGACTCACACTGTTGGCCTAGTGTGCGTATGTGGGGTGTTGCTATCAGAAAGTCATTTCATCGAGTACCACTGATAAAAGAGTTGAATAATAAAATTGAGTAAGATTGGTCTAATGGCCATTACAAAGCTAATTCAATCCTAACAATAGCTCTAGGAGGCAGAGGCTTGCCTGTCTGCATTTTACAGCTGCGTGAACTGCAGCTCAGAGCGGTCAAGTGCAGAGCCCACAGGCATCTAGCAGGCACGGGGGAGGGCTGAGATCAGGGGCCAGGCAGGGAGGGCTGGGCCACAGCTTGGGTCGCTCTGTGGCCTCTCAACCCTGCAGAGAACACACTCGCTTCTTAGATATTTAAAGAAATTTTAAAAAGTGTCTTTGGCTACTGAGTGGACCTCATTTAATCCCCAGAGCAGAAAGGATTCAGGCTCTGTTCTCTCACCACATGGCAATAAAATGAGGAATCAACACAAAGGTTTAAATGTAACAAGAACAAAATGTAGGTTCCTGGAGGAGAAGAAGAGGCAGCCTTAAAGGACTTGGGCAAAAAGAGGAAAGCATGATGACAGATTAGTTAGAGGATATGGAGGACAAGAGTGCATGTCGATGCTCCTAGCAGGAAGCCCGACCCCTGCTCAGAGGGGACTCCATGCACGCTCCACAGGAAAAATAACAAAGCTTTTAGCTAAGGAGTTAGCACAAGAAGAGCAACATAATCTGAAGAAAAATAGGAGGAGAGACATTATGAAATAAACCCAGAAGTTAATTAATTAAAAAATAACAAAGTCCACAGAAGAATTGAGAAGTGGAAGCAATAAAAAAAAAAAAAAATGAAACAACACAAAGCCTCTGGTCAGGATGGGAAAAGGGGAGGCATGAAAACACGGCCCTCAGCCTGTAAAGGCAGGGGGTCAGAGCTGCTAACACAAAGGAGATTAGATAGCATCAGAGCATATGATTTAACCTATGCTGCTGAGCTTAAAATAATTACAAAATGGGCTTTTTAGTAAAATATAGAATATCCATGTTGATATCAAGGTAATATGCTTGAATAGACCAATAACCATGGAAGAAAATAAAAGGAAAAAACACAGAAAAGGAAGAGATAAAATAATGAGACAAATTTATTTGCAGAAAATGCTTCTTGCCTAAAGGCCCGGGAGAAATCAGTTGGCAGTGTTAGCATTATTATGGAGGGCTCATCGACTCTACAAAATGACGGGACCAAAAATACCAGTCTTCTAATAGAGTAGAGCAAAGAGCAGCTAGAAAATATAATGGAGGGCAGGGGAGACCTGTTCACAGCAGCGACAAGAACAACAACAAAAATTGCCATGAAATATCTAGGAGTAAAGTTAACAGAAATCAAATATGGCCAAAGTGAAAATTAGAGGCTGTCTCCAGGGTTACAAAGGAGACGCATGGAGAGACATACCAAGTTCCTGGAAGGGAGACGGGTGACTGTCATAAAGCTGTGAGTTCTCCCCCAATTAATAAATTTAATGAAGTTTATGTGAAAATTCTATGTTTTTTTTTAACTTGACGAGAGGTTTCTAGAAGTTATTCAGAAGAAATATCAACAAGAACAGCCACTAAGAATACAAAAGAAAGAACAAGTTTGTGGGTTAATATTACCATCTATTTAAAATTATCATAATATTAAACTCTTTCATAATCTTACACTAAACTTTTTGATACTGACACAAAAATAAACAGACACTTAAAGGCATGGATAAAAGCTCTAGAAACATATTCTTAGCTTCATAAAAATTTAATAGATGTAATCTTGAAAATTCTGTTAGGACAACCAACCCATCGACTAAATTTGGAAGAATGTACTTCGTGAAATTCCCTATACCAAATAACAAATCAAAATAAATTCCAAAGGCGTTAAAAGCAAAACAAACTGAAAAGAAGCAAAACACAGAATATTTACTCAATCAGCATAAAAGCAAAGGAGAAAGCTATAGAAGAAAGCATTGATAGATCTGATATCACAGGAAATTTAAATTCTCTGACATTCAAGCACACCCTGAAGAAAATTAAATGGCAGATGACAAACTATCAGGGAAGGCTTTTTATAGAACATAATACAGACAGGAGGGTTTTATGGAACACGAGGGGTAAAGCTTGTAAGAATACAAAGCGCTCCTAAGTCAGTAAGAAGATACGTGCTAATAAAAATCAAAGGCAATTCACAGATTAAAAAAAAATTCACATGAGCCAATAATTAAATTATAAAAAGGTTAACCCAACTGGTAATAAAAAGAGGCAAATTAAGAAATGAGATACCATTTTCACTTTTCAAACTGATGATGTTTTGTTTCCTTAATCAGCTAGTCTTTGTGAGAATAAAGCATGCCCTCTTACTTGCTGGTGGTGAACAGAGTGAAAAGAACTTTCTAGAGGGATGTTTGCCATTTTGGCATATTTCAACATCTGGGATTTTGAGAATTCTGTTAAAACAACTGGTTGACTAAATTTGAGAGAATATAGTTAGATTCCCATAAAAAGCCTTCAAGATCACACGTATCCTTTAACTTGGCAATTCTACTCCAGATAGTCCAAGGTAACAGTCAGATGTGTACGCATACGTACGCATAACACACTGAGTTACTACTACACCCTAGAGTGAAAAATCAGGAACAGTCTCAAGGTTCAATAATAGAGAATTAGTTATATAACTGTTTTACATAAATTTTAAATAACTATATGATAGACCATTTTGCAGCATTTAAAAATCCTATTGCAGAATAAAATAATGACAGAAATGCTCAAAACGAACATTTCAATAAAAATGTGTATATTGTTTTATTCAATAAAATATGCAAAAGATTAAGGCTAAGTGGATATAAAGGTTGGGGTGGGGGAGGAAATCCACTCCATCTTTCAGTGGTTCTTTCTGGGAAGTTTTCATTTTAATTCTCCACACAGCTATTTTGTCTTGCCTCTAAGTTTTCTTCTGCATTGAAAATGCAAGATGCTTATAATTAGAAAATCATGTTGGGTCAAGAATAAACGGAGTGAGTAATAAATACTACAGTGCCTGGGCGGTGGTGTAGACAGCCTGGGGCGGTAGTGTAGATAGCTGGGGGCCGGGTGGCTCTCGCATCCCCCTCCCCCTACAGTGCCACTCCTCCTGAATCCCCCTTCCCTGTGCTCCGCCCCCCTGCAGCCCCCCCTGCCCCCTTCCCCTGCAGCCCCTCCACCATGCCCCGTCCACTCCTCCCCCTTCAGCCCCCTTCCCTGTGCCCCGCCCCCGCCCCCTGCAGCCCCGTCCCCATGCCCTGCTCCTGCTCCTGCAGCCCCCTCCACCCCTCCTTCTCCGTGCCCCGCCCCTCCAGTCCCCCTCCCCCGTGCCCCCCGCTCCTCCCCCTACAGCCCCCTTCCCCTCCCTCCTGCAGCCCCTCTTCCCCGTGCCACGCCCTCCCCTCCCCCTGCAACCCCCTCTCCTGTGCCCTCCCCCTGCAGCCCCTCCCCACCCCCCGCCTGCCCGGGTACCTGTGTGGGAGCCCGAGAGTGAGCTGAGGAGCCGGGCGTGCGGGCTGTGGCCGTCGTGCACCTCCACCACGTCATTGAGCGCCGTGTGGAAGAAGGCGAACTGCCCGAACACCACTGCGGGGGTGGTGCGGGGCCTCAGGACCGAGAGGTCCCCGCGACTTCATGCTGAGCCCCTGGGGGGCCTCCCGCCCGCCCAGCCTGCTCCCCATTTTGTCGCCTGCCCCCCCCCCGCGGCTCCGGCCAGGCTCCGCAACCCCACAGATGACCCAAGAGTTGGGGTCCTGGCCATCCTGCTGTCCCCGTCGCCCTGTCTGGGGCCCCCTGCCAACCCCAAGCTGCCCCCCCCGCGGCCCCCAGGGCCCTCCTCGCAGCCGCACGGACAGGGTGTCAGGGCATCTGCCCACTGGCACCCCGGTCGGGGACCGCCCCGTTCCTGCCCTGGGAGCCCACGCCAGATGGCGGGGCCTGGGACATGACTGATGGGGGGCTGGGGCCCCACAGGAGCCCACAAACCTACACTTGGACATCCCAAAATGTCCCAGCCCTACCGTAGTCCTTGGGCACGGTGACAAAATAGAGGCAGATCTGTCCGCTGGTGTAGTTCTGGGGGTAGTTGGGGGACAAGACCACTCCGTCTGAACCCACGTACTGTCCCCCACACGGGGCTGCAAGAGACATGACATGGGTGACCCCCTAAACCTCTCATTAACTGCCACCCTCCGCTCGGTCTACCCTGATGCTCCTGAGGGTCCCCTGGGGGTGTCAGCTCTGGCCTCCCAATTACTACCACCGGCCTCAGCCCCCGAGGACCGTGTCCCCCTAGGCAGCCAGTGTTGTATGGGGACAGAACCGAGGATCCCTGAGTGACCCTGCGGCCTTCTGTTCCCACCCGCAGTGCCCAGTCCAGGGGGGTGGGCGCCCCGAGAGCCAGCCCCCATCACCAGGGCAAAGGACCCTGGCTCCCCAACCTGGGTGGCCATCCCTGAGGGGTGCGTTGCTGCACCCATGCCTCTCGCCAGGGTCTGAGGCTCCACTGGACCCCGTGGCCTCGGCTGCTCATGTCGGCTGCTCATGACACTCGCCAGGTCACCCCCGTGTTCCCCCCTCCGGCAGATGAAGCGGGTCTACGTGAACGGGGCACTGTGACTGTGGGACACGCCTGCTGGAGTCTGTCGCTCAGGGGGAGGCCCACGTCCCGCCCCCTCTGCACCCCCACCTGTGCACACAGGTCGGGGCTTGTTCCATGCAGGCTTCCCATCGGGCCCCAGGATGCAGCTGAGGGTGGAGGCGCCCTGGACCTCGTAGCCCCCGTGGCAGTAGTAGGTGACGGAGGAGCCCAGCTTCAGGTCGGAACCCACTCGTGTGCCATTCTTGATGGAACCGGGATCAAAACAGGACTCCCGTGGGTTTTCTGGGAAAAAAGAAACACACATGCCCGCAGAGGACTGGTCAGGGTGGAGCTCCAGGGTGCAGCACCCAGAGGGGACCCTGACCTCAGGGAGCGTGGAGCCCAGGGTTGGGATGAGTGGTCCTTCTCTCTTGAGGCCTGAAAACGTGCCTAAATCTGGGGCTGGAGCTTGTCTGGAGGAGCGAGCTGCGGCTCAGAGCTGGGCTCTTTGTCGCCGTGAACTCACTGCTTCCCAGGGAGGCGCCTGCTGTCCACACGCAGCAGGTGTGAGCGCAGGCCAGGCCCCGGAAGGACGCCAGGAGCCCCACTGCCAGCCCTGCACCAGCCGAGGCCTGACCAGGCTCCAGGTTGTGCGCTGGGCTACTGGGCGCTCACGAGTTCACGGAAACAGTGCTTTCCTTCTACTCGATTTCTGCGCCACGTGCGTCTTCCCACTTAGGCATTGCAGCAGTGCCCGGGGCACCCACTGCGTCCGTCTACACTGGACAAGAGCAAACTTGGTGTTGCCTGAGCAACCAGGAGCAGGGGCCGGGCCCATGTGCATGGAGTGGCCTCCCTTCTTGTTAGCTGGAGATCCCAAGCCACTCTTGGGAGCCAGTGCTCCTTGGTCCCCACTGCCGCTTCTCAGGGGGGCGCTCAGGACACAGGCGAGCCTGGGCAGCATCAGGGACATGCCACGGAGCACCAGGGGTGTGGGGCAGGGGCCTGGAGGTCGGGGCGCACAGAGGTGCTGGCCGCGTTGTGGGAGGACCCAGAATCCAGACGGTGGAGTTGGGATGGAACGAACCAGAAGAGAAGGGAGCTCAGCTCAGAGGTGGGAGCTCAGCGTGAGGAAGCTCCCGGGGCTTCCTGGGCACTGGGGCCTCTCGCAGGGCCCGTCCTGGAGGCTGCCACTGAGGCGCTGGCTCCACTGCCCATCTCCTGGGTTGGTGGGGCCCATGGTCCCGCCTGGCCTGGCCACTCCGACCCCCAATGCCTCATGCGGCCCTGCTCGGTCTCTGTAGCTACGGGTGCCGTCGTGCCACATAAGCCACTGCATGAAGACCCTTCTGGCAGAGGACCCCTCAGGGTCTCCCCGTGGGCCCGGCTGTGTGCTGCCTACAGCCCCCCGCCAAGTCCGTCTCCTCCCTAAGCCCACCGGCCCTGCCCCGGAATACGATGGGCCATGGGGAGACCCACCCGAGAATCACAAGGACACAGGCACCGTTGCCGTCCTATACTCTATCTGTCATTGCAGATGACAACAGGTCAAAGCTAATTCGAAGTCCAGAGAAATCAAGGGACTCAGTGGACAAAGCTCCCGAGGGGCACAATTAGCCATGGACCCCAGTAGCCATCTCCCGTCTTCATCCTTGAATAACGGAGACCAGACCGTATTGGGAGTAGCGAGGCAGCAGCTCAGATCCATGCTCCCCGGCCTGGCCGCAGAGATGACACCGTGCAGGCAGCGAGCACTCTGTCTCACTTGGGGTAAAGCCCAAACCCTGATGGGCCTACGTGCCCTGCACCCTACCTGTCCCCAGTTGCCCGACAGTCTCTGCCTCAGTTCCCGTCAGCCTTTGGCTAACTTGGCTCTGCCGACCACACTGGCCTCCACACCCGCAATGTTCCTCCCTCCACGTGGCCCTTTCTCCTTCAGGATTTAACACCGTGTCTCCTTCTTAGAGATACTTCCTTGACCGGCTGTCTGAGGTTCTGACGGTCCTGGCCCCGGCGCTCCCGGCCACCTCTCTGCACTGGCACCGACGCTGGCGCACACACTATGTGTTTACCCGGGTCTCCTCCATCTCCTCCACTAGGATGTAGGTTCCATGAGATGGTTACCTGGCTTCATCCACCGCTCCAGCCCCGTACCCGGCACAGGGTAGGCACCCAGTAAGTGTCTCTAAGTGCGTAACTGTGTGACTCCTAGAAAGGCTGCTTAGGAGGAAGTACTCAGCTGAGAGAATGCTCACTGGCCCTCCCTCCCTCCCTCCCTCCTTCCTTCCTCCTCCCTCCTCCTCGTGGTCTGCACATAGACATGATGGCTGGAGCTCCAGGCGCCATCTTGGATCCCGAGACAGCCATGAAGACGGGAGGAGTGGGGGCAGGGGAAGGGTCACCTCACCATCCCTGGGGGACAATCTCTAGCTTTCTCTGACGAGAAGGAGAATAAACCTCTGCCTCATAGAAGAGGCTGTGCTTTTGGATAACAGCGGGGCACAACTGTCCCAGAACCTTACACCATCAGAAAGTCCTTTCTTCTCTTTGCTCTATGGCAGGAACTCCTACACTCGCTAATGCCACCTTCTCTTGAGCCAGTTTCCTAAACCTTGTCTTCCATCTGGCAGAAATCTGTTATTTCCTGAATCACAGCATGTGTCACATTATCTTGGCAGGTTGGATAAGTGTGTTTCTTTCCGGTGGATTCTGGACGCCTAAAGGATGGGGACCATCACCTGCTGTCTTCGTCACCCCGGCAATTAGCACGGAGCTCGGAACTAGAGGCGGCTCTGGTTGGCACGGAACGGATACTTAATAAATGGATGCTGACTTGATTGGCTGAACACCTCAGGGCTTGGAAAACCCACAGTCACGTCAGTGATTCCTACTACAGGCTGCGTTTCATAGTTACTCACCTGTCAGGGCAGGAGGAGCTCATGGCTCCAAGCATTATCACATTAATGAGAACGACAAGGGTAATGATAATGATGATGGCCCTGTACAGGGGAATATTTCAAAGTACCTTCCAATCTGTTATCTCATTTGTGCCTCACAATAGCCTCTGCGGCAGGCAGGGCCAGGTGTGCTCTTGTTCAGGTGACAGATGAGAAATGTGGCGATCAGAGAGGCTAAACCTGAGTTTCCCAAGCCGTTCGGCTGGTAAGATGTAGAATTAAGACCAAAAGCAGGTCTTTAGTCCGTCAGACCAGAGCTCAGCTGTGAAGAATCAAACTATAACGACTGGAACATCACCGTGATAATAATAAATAGAAACCGAGCCCTCCAAAATGACAACAGGAAAAGACCCAGCTTCTTCCTGCCCTAATAGATAAGTGACATTTCCAAATATAGCAAGACATCGAAAAATAGTAGTGATTGTCACACCCAAACAGCAAGGAACTGGCTAAACAGGTGGGATCACAGCCATCCACCAAAATACAAGCAGGCTTTAAGAAGAAACGCAGAAGTTGTTGACTACTGATGCGGAAAGATGATCAAGATCTGTCATTGGGCAAAAACTAAAACAAAGTAAAAACAAACCCACAGCGTGACCTCTGTTCACACAGAACGGAGATCAGCGAACGACAGCCCACAGTCTCACTGCCTGTTTTTTTTAAAAATTTTATTTATTTATTCATGAGAGACAGAGACAGAGAGAGAGAGAGAGAGAGAGAGAGAGAGAGAGAGAAAGAGAGAATTTGTCTGAATACTGTCCACGGCTGTTTGGGCAGCACAACAGCAGAGTGGAGCCGGGCAAGCCACAGAGACCATCTGCCCTGCCAAGCCTGTTTACTATCTGGTCCTTTTTAGAAAAAGTCTGCTAACCCTTGTTCTAGAATTTGCATTACTGTCTACTTACATAAAATAGCTGGAATGAGAGAACTTTAGGGGATGCCAGTGACGGTAGGTGTTAAGTCTTTAGAGTGCGTCTTACGTGGCTCGCGATTGCTTGAATTTTTCCAACGAACATGTGCTACTTTAAAAACAGGCAAAAAATGAGGGTATTCCCATTTCGAATGTAAAAAACAAAGACCCAGGGCGGTGGCGGGTGGTGGGTGGTGGGTGGTGGTAGTGGGAACAGGTGTGGGAAGCTGGTTGTAATTCCTCGGCCCACAGTGTCACATCCAAGGGCTCGGAAGGGAAAACACGTACTTTTTAGTACCTTCTGGGAGAAGCTGACCTTGGTCCTTCCTGAGTTATTTCAGGTTCTCTAACACAGGCTCAAACTCTTCATCTGAACTTCTTCAAACTCCCTCTGTCTGCGACATGGACCCCAGCCCTGTGCTGGCCTGGCAGGCTTCTTCTCAACCCTGAGGCCTCCGTTGAAATGTCACCCTCTGGCTGAGGTCCTCGCCGTCACCCATGCCCTTCTGGAGTGGCCCCCCCACCGTTCCTCGTTCTCATGGCGGCTTCCTCTTTCCTAACTTCCGCTTGTCACTCCGTGTTGGTCTCCTCTGTGTTGCCTCTTCCCCTCTCTCACCTTCGTGGTACCTCAGGATGGGGGCCACGACCCAGTGCTCACCACGGTGGCTTCCACGCCTGGGCATGGGCGTCCTAGCCTGTCCCTGCCCAGGAGAAGCCCCCACACCTGCTGCGAGATGACAACGAACGTGGTTGGCTTGGAGAAAGACATGGAGTCTCTCTGGGACTCATCTTCAGTGACTGTACCCCCAAACCAGGATCCTCCTAATTCCCTCTATTTCCTTCTAGCAAAGGGGGAAGCTGACCCAGGTGGCTGAGTTCAGTTGAGGATGCCCCAGAGCACGGTCTTGCACAAGTTCACAGGACACAGCTGCGTTCAGAATCTTCTAGAAGGCTAGCCTAGAATGACTCTGACACCGCAACTCCCTTCCAGCAGCCGCTGGGCGGAGATTCTGACCGACTCGCCCATCACGGCCGTCTAAGTAGCTAAGCCTCCCAGGGCTCATGGGTAGAGACGTCTGTCCAACTGGTTGTCGTGAGGATGTGAAGCCTGCGGAGGCAGGAGCTGTGTTTAGTTCCCTGCTTTGTTCTCAGCCCCTGTAACCCTGTCTGGTGGGGCTGCAGACCCTCTGGGGTTGGGAATTGGGACCCAAACTGGGAGGCGATTCGGAGTCCGGAGCGAGGCGGCCGTACATGTCCTAGGGGAAGCAGCGAACGCGGATCTGCGGAGAGAGGGCGATACAGCCAGCCCGCAGGAAGCAGCAGGGAGGGTCCCAGCTTTTGACTCTCCCTTCCTGACTTCGATCCCTTGGAGGTTTATGCTTCCTGCCCTTGAGCACGTGTAGTTTAAAAATACGTTCCCTTTCTGTGTTACGGTGCAGGGAGTATTTTTATGTGTGTTGTTAAAATATAGAACGCTTTTGAGCTTACGTTAGTCTGGCTGTTAATTTTCTTATAATAAAGTCTTTGTATGAAGTTGGTTTGAATGCATTTTGTTTTTTTGGGTTTTTTTTTTTTGCATTTTTATAATAAATTACCCCCCCCCCTTTTTTGCTGAAGTTCGTCTGAGTGGGTTTCTCAATTTGAAACTAAATGCTGCCTGAGTCAGATGCAACCACATGCTTTCTCCTTCCCACTTGGGAAAAACCACTAGTGGTATAAAGGCTGAAAATTACGAGACAGTACGCCACACTATTAACATGACCATCGTATGACCCAGTCTCCCAGTTCTAAGGAATAGAAGCCCATTTTTTAAATAAACCCAGTCAGCCTCCCTTAGTGACTATACTTATAACACATCCTCAGGACGTGGGTAAAGGCCTCTGGTCGGAGGAGGGGCTGACCTCAGAGAGTGGTGCTCACTCTCCATCCTTCCCCTTCCCTCCCAGCCCGATTCCTTGAAACCTCAGCACTAGAGGAGCCTGGGATCTTCTTTGCCTCCCGATGGACGAGGCCAATTCTTCTCTTCCTAAGGCTGCACACCTGCCCCAGTGTGCTGGTCCCTAGAGGACATCCCAGGAACGCACTTGCGGAGCACGGGGTCTGAACCCTTTGCAACGGACCGGAGTCATCTATAGGACAGCCTCCCACCCCCCAAACATTCACGTTACAAATATTTCACACTCGTACCCAGGTGTGTGCAAACATCATGTCACCCCTGACATCTTCAGGAAACAGAAAAGAAAATGTCTGCTCTCTACTGGGCTAGCCCCAGGAGGAGGGCTCAGGACCCTTCTCTCTTCCCAAAAGAGCAGAACAAAGGAAACATCCACTTCTAGGAAAGAAGGCAATGGACGGAGACGGCGGGTCAAAGCGTGTGCCCAGTACCTCCTGGCGGTGGGCCCGTGCTGGGTGCTGTGCTGGGTGCTGTGCCTGTCCACCACCCCCACACCAGCCCTTTCATGCAGACGCCGTCCCTCTTTGATGGGCCGTTAGGGGTGCTCGGTGAGCGTAAGGGACTTGCTTCAGGTTAAGACGTGACAGAGGCCACTCTGTAAAGGCACTGAGCTTGGGGGGTACGTACATTGAGGCCACGGGACCTGGCAGCTGAGCAGACCTGTTCCCGGAATCCAGGGACCCTGGGATGCGGGAAGGAGACCACTCCACGGAGTGGGCCGCCTGGCCACAGAGGAGGTGGCTGGTATCAAGGAGTGCTCCCCCAGGAAGGACGGGAGGCTGCCTCAGGCCTCACCGGGCACCTCCCGCCCCAATGGGCACGTTGGGATGCTGGCCAAGAGGTGGCGGGACATGGCAGGCTCTCCCTCGCCCAGGAGCTGGCCTCCGGCTGCCGCTTTGCTGGCTCAGTTGCCGCCCAGGGGGGCCTTGTTCGCCCACCCCCTGTGCGGTCTTGGGCCAACAGCTGAAAGCGGGAAGCGCTTCTCTGAGAAAGTGGTTCCAACTTGTGGCTTCGTGGAGGGCACTGGGGGGCAGGTGGCTGCAGCCAGGATGCCGCAGGTGCAGTGGCAGGTGTGCAGGGGCGACGAGCTAGGGCCCGTCATGAAGAGGCTGAAGGGGTGGCGCTGGGGTGGCATGTGGCATCTCCGGCAGGGAGAAGACCCCTCACTAGGGACACAGCTGTAATGGGACGCCAGGGGCAGGGACCTGAGGGTATGTCTGTGGGCATGACAGGAGACAACCAGACGGCAGTGGGGCTGACGGTGGCTGACGGCGGGTCCCAGGGCTGGACCGCGCCTCTCTCCGAACTCCACGGGGTGACCGCGTCGGCTCCGAGAGCAGCACAGGCAGGAGGGCTCGGGGCAGGGGGCTTAGTGAATGGCAGGTGTCCGGGGCGAGAGAGGAGGATGGGAGGACCCATGATCCAGGCCGGCCCACGCAAGAGAGAGGATCACGGCAAGACGTGCTCTACTCTGAGCCCCGCGTGCCCCATGGGACGGGTGACCCATGATCCCGAGGGTGTCGACATGTGGCCGTGACGTCCTGGGGCCGCGCCAGCAGCTGGCGGGTGCTAAGGCAGCGATCCTTGGGACGGGTGTTACCCGTGAGCGTGTGCGGTGTGCTCCCAGCAGGTGCCACAGGTGTTTAATTACGGGGCTCTTTAAAAGGTTGCTGAGGTCGACGCTCTGTGCATGGGGGACGTGAGCCAGAAACTTTTTAATTCTAACTGGTAATATGACCCCATTTGTCTACACAGGCTGAGGAGGCCCCAGTGAACCTGGGTCAGAGCACCAATTAACAAAATCCATCCCCTCTAGAGCGTCTGTAGAGTGTTTAGCACCTACTGGGCATTGTACCCACGCACATAGTGAGCACGCGTGAAATATCTTTTCACCCTAACCTTCTGCAACGTAACGATGATCACCCCATTTACCGGATGAGGGAAGGGCCCCGAGAGGTAATAACATGCCAAGTGCACAAACGAAGGAAGCGGCGGAGCTAGGATCTGGGTAACGGCGCCTGGTTCGACGGGGAAGAGAAGGTCACTGAGGGGAGAGCCCGTCTCAGCCCCACTCCGTGCCGGGCTCCCAACGGAGGGCTCCAACCCGCATGACGTCTGGGACAGGGACCGGCCCACCGGCCATTCATGATGAAGGGAAGGAGGTGTTGAGAGGCTAGGCGACTCGCCCCATGTGAGCCTGGGCCTCAGTTTACCTGACCGCCTGGGCTCCTGGCTCCTGCGTCCAGGAGCGGCCGTCCGGCGGAGCACGGCCCCTCCAGCCCTTCACAGTTTGAGGTTGGCTGCTTCGGGGTTCCCAGCCCCGACAGCCTGGCCGCGGGGTCCTCCTGGGATACACGAGGGCAGGGACCTGGTGCTCCCGCTGGCAGGGGTGCTCCCCCGGGGAAGGGCCAGGAGAGGAGCCGTGACGCGGAGGGGCCGCAGGGCATGGCCGGCCCCCTCCTCCCAGCCTGCGTGCTGTGCACCAGGGTGGGTGCCCTCCACGCTGCCCTCCTGCACCCGCGCGGCCGCCCCAGGCCTACCTGTGTAGTCGATGACGAAGCCAGCGCTGCTCACGGAGGCGTCGCTGCGGAAGGCCAGGAAGAGGCTGTTGCTGCTGCTCTCGATGCGGCCGGGGAGCTGGGAGCCGTAGAAGCTTCCTATGAGCGGGCTGAGGGAGTCCCGCCCGTCGTAGATGTGCAGGAAGTCGTAGCCAGGCTCCAGGTTAAAGCTGCGGGGAACACCCCCCCCCCCCCACCACTGAGGTCAGAAAGGCTCGTGCTGGGCCTGAGTCAACCGGGGACGGGCTCGGACGCCCTGGGCAAGCTGTGGGAGGAGGGCGCGGGCCCCAGGTGCCTCCCAGGTGGGCCAGGAGATGGTAAGTGAGGCCCAGGGGCGGAGGGCACAGCCTACAATCAGTGCCTGGGAAGCCACAGCTAGAAACCTAACACCCTCTTCCTGGAAAAAAAAATAAAAAATCAATAAAAATCTTAATTGAAACACATTTGTCATATAATATCGTGCAAACTTAAGGCGTGTGCCACGCCGATGGGCTACGCTTTATGTCGTGGCATGCTTGTCACCAGGCTGGAAGCTGGCCCTCCGTCACATCTCCTGTGGTCACTGCTTCTTTCCTGTGGCTGGAATAATCAAGACCGAGTCTCCCAGTGCCTTGGATGCTAGGACCTCATCCTGGGGTGTCGTCTGTATTCGCCACACTGCGCACGGAAGGGGAAGCGGGTTCTCGTCTGCGTGTGGACTGGTCAGCAGGGCAGGGGCTCTCCTCCCCGCCCCGGACGGTCTTTATTCTGCACCTTCCTTTCCAGGAGGAAAAGAATCACCCAGGGAGCCATTCCTGGGCGGGAAGGGGTCTGTTCTCAGGAAGAACCTGGCTTTTCGTCCTTGCCCCAGAGCCTGTGCTCCGCTCTTCCCAGGTTCTCGTACCACCCTACACCGGGCACCCACAGGCAAGCCTCCTCAGCTATCCCCACCGTCACGTGGGAAAAAGACCGAATCCAAGAAATCAGCAAAGTTGAATATGAGAATTGTTGACGGTCGCTGATGCCACTGCACTGGCCTGGGGGACCACGATGGGGACACCAGGACGGGGGTGGCTGTGCAGCCTACAGAGCTCCGGGCCCTGCTGGTGGGCGGGAGAGTCTGCCCAGCCGCTTGGCAAGCGGCTCCACACGGCCTTCCGGGTCTGAGCATGTGCCGGCCCCGCGGGGCGGCAGCTCCACTCTCAGCCACGTCTCCACAGGAGCCGCACGTGCCGGTCAAGGGTGCAGACGTGAAAAGAGCAGAACGTGAGCTGAGCACAGATCTGGGCGGCGCTGAGCCATGGACTGGGTCCCCGGGTGCTCCACCCGGCTGGACCACTCTTTCCGCTGACACGTGGCAGAGAGCGACCCGTGATGCCTGCAGGACCAGGTGGGTGGGGGTTGGGGTCGGGTGGTGGAGCCAAACGTGTCCTCCTGCCTCCCCGGCACCCTCATACCGGGGTCCGTCTTCTCACTCCTGTAACGCAGTTTCCAGCACATCCCAACTGCCCTCAGTCTGTCCCTGTTTTCCTTCCGTCGTGCATTTTCTCTGTGTGCTCCCTGCGTGCCTGGCATGGCGCAAGGAGCCTGGGACAAGGGGCTGCATCAGACGCCAGGTCTTCTGCAGTGACGGTGAGGCGAAGACAACAAAGTACAGTCTGCGCAGGAGGCGGTGAAGCTTTCGGGGAGGCCCAGCTGGAGCCAAGCTTGGGAGATGCGGGGACCCCCCAGGATCCGCATAGGGAGGGAGACGGAAGTTGCCAGGAAGGGAGATGCAGAGGCAGAGTCACCAGGGCAGGCTGTGCCGTGGGAGCTCTGGTGGCTGGTGTCAGCGTGGGGGGCGGCCCGCGTGGAGGCGTGGGGGGCATGCAGCATGGCCTGGAAGCCAACCTTCTGACCTCGCAGGAGGAGGCGCCTTACGGATCTTAAACTAGGAGATCTGCTCGCGTGTGGTCTGTTTTCAAGTCGAGGTACAGCTCACACCCCGTGACGCCCGTGGCTCATGACTGTATCGCCCTGTCGGCCTCGACGCACACAGCAAGACCGAGGACATCCTCCCCCCGGCGCACCCCATCCCAAGCTGTCCTCCCCCAGAAGTCCCCTCTGAATAGGTCTCTATCATCACAGATTGATTCTGCAGGTCTTAAGGTGTTGCATATGTGGAATCACACATGGTGGACTGACGTCTGTGCGTCCGTTTCCGCCAAGTGTGGCGCGTTTGCGATCGGGTCTCATTCTGAGCCAGCCGTTCATTCTTTCCCACGGCTGAGCAGCCCGTTACCATGTGTTCCAAGGGCAAGCGCGGTGGTTTTTCTGGCATTTTTGCACAAGATCCCTCCCGTGGCTGTAGCTCAAGCAGTGACCGGCCCGGGAGGAAGGGGGTGGGGGCGCCAGGCTGAGCCTGTGGTGGTGACTCAGACGGGGAGTCCGAGGGCTGCGAGCAGCGCAGCAGGTGGGGCTGGAGGAGAGGGGAGGGTGCAGGCGCTGAAGGCTGCACCCGCCTGGCTCACTGATGGCAGGGGCAGGGCAGGGGCAGGGCAGGGGCGCCAGGGCAGCACCCTGGCCCCCAGGGGGCTCGGCGAGAACCAGGCCCCACAGGAGGACGAGAGCCTGCAGCTCCCAACACCGTCCACTGTATGAGCAGAGGGGGCCCTAGAAGCAGAGCAGCCCTTCCAGGAAGGATGCACAGCTGAAGAGAAAGGGCTTCGCTGGCGCCTGGCCCGGGAGGGAAGGGGGGCGTGGAAGGGAGGCTGTGAGTGACAGCAGCAGCTGGAGAACCCAAGGAGCGACTTCACGGAAGCCCAGGACAGAACACGGGGTAGGGACAGACCGAGTGACGGAGCGGAGCGCAGGTGGCCCAGAGGCTTCCCTAAGAGCAGGCCCAGGGGTGAGCCGAAGTCTCATCTGAGGACTTGCCCGGAACCGGGAGGCAGAACCCAGGCAGCAGGTCTGAGAGGGAACAGGAGGGGAGGGCGGAGCCCAAGGGGACATGGGACACTGCTCTGAAGAGTCTGCCCATCCGGGGATCAAGGAGGAGGTGCAGGGGTGGATGGGGGCGGCTGAGGAGCGCTTGCTGGGGGCGAGAGAAGGGCTTCGGGAGAGCACGGTGTGGGGGGGACAGGATCCCGCAACGCCCTGCCCCCTGAATCTCAACGTCTTCAGAGGCAGGAAAAGGAAAGAAAAGGAAGGAAGAATAATGGCCATGTCATCACTGATAAGGATCAGATAAGAGGGCACGTGGAGCCGCTGAACCGCACGGGGCGCCCTGGAGGATCCCAGCAGGTGCCGCCCACAGACCTGCTCCGTCCGCCTCGGACTGTGCGCACCTGCTGCCCCCCCCGCCCCCCCGCGGAGGGGCACAGGGGTACCTACGTGTTAAAGACCAGGGCGATGACGTAGTCGGGGGACACGGTCACTCTCCAGTCACACTCCTTGCCTGGCGGGTAGGGTTCTGGGTAATTCGGTGACAGGATGACTCCCGATGGTCCCGTCAGGTCTCCCCCGCAGGGCGCTGGGGACGGAAGATGACAAGGGTCAGGCACGGGCGCTAGCAGGGCACTGGCTCCAGAGAGGGGCGGTGGTGGGGGGACACCCTGGGGTGGGGGGGTAGGCGTGGGGGTGGTGTCTGGGGCGGAGGGGGGGTGTCTGGGCCGAGGGGCTGGTGCGCCCACCGAGGCCTCATCCCACCCCCATTAAGCAGGCAGGGAGGGCGTGGGCTGGAGGGACAGGGGGCCCCGCGCCCTTGGGGCACGTCCCTGCTCGGGCTGGGCTCCCTGACGGTGACGCCGGGGCCCACGAAGGGAAGAAAGCCGCCTGGTGGAGGCCGGAGGACCCGTGCCCGGACAGCGGCCAAGGGCCAAGGCCTGACCCGACGCACCACTGGCAGCAGAGCCGAGTGTGAGGCCCCACCTTGGGGTGGGTCGGGCCCTGAGGTCCCTAATGCGGTAGAGCGTGAGGGCCGAGGGCTCGGCACTAGCGGACCTCTGGCCTCCGTGGGAATCGTTCCCCAAGCACCACGTGGAGGCGCCAGGGACGCCGCAGGGGCCCTGCCTCCGTGTCCCATGCCAGCACAGCCGAGCTCTGGCCCACCCTTCCTGCTTTTCAGCCCCGGAGGCCGGAGCTCAGGCTTCCTCCCCTCAATTTACCAGGAAGGCAGGGAGTCCAGGGTTTCTGGACCGGCCCCCCAGGATGCTCACAGACTGGGTTCCAGGCCCCTGCCCTGGCCCCCTTCCCCTCCTGATGGTTCCCTGGCACGGCTGTCCAGGTGTCTGCTTCCCACTCAGGACCCCGGCGTGGGCTTCACCGCCCTCAGCCACCTGTGAGGTCAAGGCCTGGCCGGGCTCCCAGCTGCCTCGCCAGCTGCGGGGCTTCCTCTGCTCGTGGCTGGTTGAGGATTCAGGGGCACCCAGAGGAAGGGAGGCCCCCCCTTCCTAGGCCCCAGCACCAGCCCGCAGGAAACCAGACAGCCTGGAGCCCAGGCACCATCCTAGCATCAGCCGGTCCCTTCAGCAGGTGCTCAGTGGGGTCGGGGGGGGGGCAGGCCCGCAGGAACGGGAAGTTTGGTCTCGCTCCTAATCCGGGGTGCCTGCCCCACACCCTCGGTCGTGTCCTGTCCTTTCCCTTCTGTGGGTCAGACCCAGAGGTGGGGCTGATGCACACGGCATTCGCCGCAAGCCGCGCTGTCCCAGTGCTTTGCAGCACGGCCGCCTTCCACGTTCAGAACAGCCCGAAGACCCAGGTACCGCCAGCGTCGTTCCTCCCTGGGGTACGCCCTTTGTCTAAGGCCACACAGCTTGCGGCGCTGAAGCCACCCGACTCGGTGGTTGGAATCCAGAATGTGAGCTCTAAGCTTTCCAGCTCATGATGCCGTCTGCGAGAACGCAGCTCAGGTGTTGAGTGCAGCGCCCGTCACGGGGACGGCGCCCCACAAATGCTTGTTCTCTCCCCGGGCTCCCTCCCGGTAACAAGGGGGCACCCAGGCCACCGCGGCAGGCTGCCAAGGGAGCTGGAAAGCAGGGGCCTGTCCCTGGGATTTCCAGACTCTTCGAGAGGAGAGACAAGGACCTTCATTTTGTTGCCCGAGGAACGTTCCCCAAGCTGAGTCTAGAAGACAGGTAATGAAGCTGAATTAACCTCCTTGCCCCGCTCAGCGCACCCTGATGGCTCTCAATAGCTCACACAGCGCGGCCCCCCTCCACCTGCGACGCTCTGGCCTCAGGACCTGCTTTTCTGTAAGAGAAGCCTGAGGATTCACAGCCCCGTGGGGTGCTAAAGCTGGACAGGGCCTCACAGGCCACCTGGGTCCCTCCTGGGCCTCATGGGGTCCTACCGCCCAGACAGGATTCGGGCCCAGGAGACGGGGGAGTCCAGAAGCTTGAGGGAGGAAAACAAAGAAAAGAAGGAGGAAGAGGGAGGAGGGAGAAAGAAGGAGGGAGAAGTGGGGGGGGGGGGGAGCCAAGAAATTAGTATTTCTGAGACCTGGGTGAGATGTGTCCTCACCCCACGATGCCGCCAGAAGCATATTTACTGTCACTTTACAGAGAGGAAACTGAGACCCAGAGTGACACAGCAGTTCCTCCAAGGCCACGGAACCAGCTGATGGTAGAGCCGGGCTCTGGGCCCCGACGGCCTGCCTCAGTCACCCCATGTCCTCCCTATATGCTCCGTGGAGCTGGGATGGGAGCTGACTCTGGAAGCTGGGCCTGCACCCCCATGTGCACCCCCGTGTGTACCTCCGGTGCGCTGCAGGTCCTCCAGCCCCAGCACCGGCCTGGTGACTCCCGGCCGCCCCTGAGACACGATGGCGTCTGTCCTTCAGGGCCGGCCCTCAGAGCTGGGCTGGCAAAGGCCAGGCCCTGGATGCCAGGGCAGAGTCTCCCCTGAGCCTGCGTGGGAAGGCGCGTGGGCCCCCAGGGTGGAGACCGTGGGGCTGTGTCTTGGGAGCCCCCACCCCTGCCCGGGCACAGGAGCTAGCGTGAAGGCTTTGCTTTATGCTGATGCGGGTGGGAATCTTGGCTCTGCCTTGCCCTAGCACTGTGATTTGGGCAAAAGATCCAAATACATCAAAGACTCAGTTTCCTGAAATGTAAAATGAGGGAACAGGGCTCATGTCAGAGCTGCAGGGTGGGTTAAGTGAGGTTGTGCGAGGGAACATCTCTCGTCTGCAGCGAGCTCAGGGTTGGGACATGTGGGGTCGACTGCTTCTAACACCCGCCGCTGACACAGGAGATGAGCGCATTTAGTCCTGGGGCCCCAGGTGGCTCAGCGATTGAGCATCTGCCTTCAGCTCAGGGCGTGACCCCGGGGTCCTGAGATCAAGTCCCACATCGGGCTCCCCGCATGGAGCCTGCTTCTCCCTCTGCCTGTGTCTCTGCCTCTCTCTCTGTCTCTCTCATGAATAAATAAATAAAATCTTAAAAAAATATACACTCAGCACTTCGCCTGAGAAAAAGGCAGTGAGCACCTGGAATGTTTCTATTTTTCTCTCTTTCTGGCCGCCCTTTCCCAAACCCCGTAAGTCCCCTGCCCCTCTCAGGGTCAAGCAGCTGGGAGCACGATGATTCATACCCTCACCCCTACAAGCTACCTGACCCTGGGCAAGTCGCAGAGCTTCCATTTCTTCATGGGTCAGTTGGGGAGATTTTTAAGAGTAAGGACAGACCTAGAGATCCAACACCTAGGAAACCAATAACTTCCTTGAGAACACAAAGGGCAAGGACCTGAGCCTATGGATGCCCCTCTAGTGCTTTAGGTAACAGAAGGGGCATTTCGGACTTTCCTACCCTCGCTGACCCTCCCTCCTCCTTTCGACCTACGCAGCCTGAGCCAGGGAGGAAAGAGGCAGACATGCCCGGCTCAGAAATTCTGAGGACCATTTTGGAGAGTGAATTATTTGTTGTTGGAGAGACTAAGTGTGAGTGTGTGGATGTGAGGTTGTGTGCATGTGCATGTATGCCTGCAAAGCAGCATAACCATTGGGTCTCCTGCCACTTCCAGCTGCTGCAATTCTCATGGCCAGCCTGCAGGTGCAGCGGCCACGTCCGCCGCAGGGTGTGGAACATGCGAGTGCCAGGACGACAGGGCAGGGTCCGTACCGATGCACGTCGGGGGGCTGGGCTGCCAGAAGAACCTGTTCTCGATCTTCACACAGCTGATCTCCGCGCTCCCTTGGAGGGCGTAGCCAGGGTCACACTGGAACACCGTGGAATCTCCGGCTTCCCAGCTGTCGCCGCTCCGGCTCCCGTTCTGGGGTACCCCGGGGTCGTTGCAGGATGTTGCTGTAGACACTGGGACGAGAGAACAGAAGAATAAGTGGGTCGCCTGGAAGTGTGTCAGACCACGGGGCTCCCGGCTCTTCCCCCTCCCTGCAGCCACCGTCTCTGTCGCCGCCAGCCCGTGTCGCCGGCAGAAGCAGCAGTCCCACTGTGTCCTCATGCCCATTCCTGTCACTGCCTTGGCCACCAGTGGGGCCACCATCTACCCTACCAGAACCTTCACTGTTGCCGGCATCCACCTGCCACGAGACGCCACGAGTTGGCTGTGATTGCACAGCTGTGATCGTAAAAGGACGTGAACTCAGTTCACTTTCACAATCATGCCTTGTAGGATGGACAAGCGCAGAGGGAACGATCTGCCAGTGGGCTGGGAGCCGGTGAAGACCCCGCCTCTTGTGCCGCAAACGTGCAACGGCTCATCACGCTAAGACTCGAGGAAAGGCTGATGTTTGTGGCAAGCGACAAATCAAAGTGAACGTGTTAAACGTTCAGGAAACGCGGGAATGTGGGAGACGGGCGCCGTCTGACACCCGACTCGGGGTAAGACAGACCAGGTGCTTGGAAAGTGAACGTGGCATGAGCGGCGGGCGGAAGGTGCTAGTGACTAGTAGAAAGGCGAGGGAGTGGACGCGCAGGTGCATCGTGAGCCAAGGAGAGGACAGAGGGGAGAATCCGGGGGAAGGACTCAAGTCTCCGTTGGGACTGTGGCCCCAGTGACACGAGGCCCCCGAGGCCACAGGATCTGTGACGTTCATTGGCTAAGAGAGTCCGTTCCATCCTCCTCCCCACAATTTTGCGAAAAAGAGCAGGTGCGAGACCAAGTGAACGTACCGCGGGCGGAACGTGACATTCACATTAGTTCTTGAGCGAAAACAGGAAGCTTCAGATCTCTGTGAGATGTCAGCCTCCTCAGCCTCTAGATCGGGGTGGACCCTCGCTCCTTTTTGCTCTGGGACGGCCTCCGTGGAAAAGCTTGAGAAGCCCCAGCCCCTGGGCAACCGTACACACGAATGCCACCAACCGTAGGAGCTGGGGCCGTGCGAACACGTCTGGAGTCAGTACACAGAGCCGTGGAGCCGATGACGATATATGGCCGAGCAGGTCTCATCCGCTCTCTTCCTGCTCTTGTATGTGAAGTCTTATTAGGGCACAGGCACGCTCATCTGCTTACGCCCCGGCCCCATTTGTAGAATCTTCCACCACAGCTCGCTCACGTCCCCCTGCATCCCCCGGGGCCTTGGCACCTGCTGGCCCTCCCGCTGGGGACGACGGCGCCCCGGGTCTTCCTAAGCCGGCCCCACAGCCCCTCCCCGGGCAGGCTTCCTGGATCACCTTCTTCTGGCTCACTCCTTGACCTCTTTCCACCGCTTTCCACCTGTCATGGGACCCGGTTTTGGTCTGTAATGCGCCTGCTCGTCCGTTGGCCTGTTTATCGTGTATCACTGGTGCATCTCTGCGGGAGCAGCGACTCGGCTGCTGTGCTTCCGACCGTATCCCCGGGGCCGAGGACATTCCCCGGCACGCAGCCACGCTCCGTAAATATTTGTCGAATGAATAAATACATGCAGGAGTCATCACCATCTGACACCTCCTGAATTTATTTAGAAAGTCAAGGAAGAATCAATCTTCTTCCTTCCCAATTAAAAACAGGCTCGGCATTCATCCCCGGCTCCACGGTGCACCGCACGCATGTAGATGAGTCTCTGGGAGGAAAGCGGCCCATGGCTCTGACCGTCCCCAGGAGGCCACGGGGGGCGATGATGAAGAGCCCAGGCCTGGGAGTCAGACGCGGGGGGTTGAGCCAGCTCCGCCGCTTACTAACTAGAGGACCGTGCACGCGAAGCTGCCCTGGCCTCCGAGCCCACGTCGGCAGCACGGGTTGGCCCCCGGCTCTCAGGCTTCTGGTCAATTATAGCAGGTGCTGAGCGAGGCGCTGGCTCGACGAGGGGCAGCGACCCTGCGTCCCTCTCCTCCCGTGTCCCCCCCGCACCCCGTCCCCACCTTCACTAACGCGCCTGAATCCGCACTGCTGGGCAAAGCCCCGGGGACGTGCCGGGTCCACGTGGTTCCAACAGGGTGTCAGCTGTTGTGCAGTCGTGTTTGCCTGGAGAGCCGGGCCCGCGCTAAGCGGCCCTGGCATTTCTGCACAATCCCATCAGACACACGCCATCCGGAGAACGTGGGGGAGCCACTCGGCCGTCCCCGGAGTGGTCCTGGTATTTGCCGACTCACGACAGCAACGGGGAGGGTGACCTTCCCAAACCTCAGTTATCCCCGGCGTGGCCCGCTGCCCTCTCTGTGGGCCCGCACAGTGCTCAGGACGCCGCGTGTCAAAGAAGACCACCCGCTCACGGGTGCCGCTGTCCCGGAGCAGGGAGTGAGCACCTGCTGCATGCACACGCCATGGAGGAGCCGGTGGGCAGGACGTGGCCCTGCCTCCCAAGGAGCAAGTAGGCAGGCGCCTCCGACACACGGTGGGCTGTCTGCAACGGACAATGTGCCAGAACCAAAGGCGGCCTGTACTTGGGGAGCCACAGGCTGCGGCAGCTGGTTCTGAATGGGGACACGAGGAGGCGGCATCTGCAGAACCCTTGGGGATGACACACTGCTGCAGGCTGGGCCGTGTTGAGGAAGCGGCCCCAGGGGCTGTCCCGCAGGGCCACAGGACGGCGGCGGGAGGTCACATCACGCAAATCCGCATTAAGAGCGGTGGTTTTGTTCTTTTTTTGTTTTTTAAGCCGTGCCCACTGGCTTGGAGACAGCCCGAGAAAGCCGTCGGCTTGTTGCTCACACCAGTTCCCCGGAGAGCGGAGCCAGCTGCCCGTCCAGCCTCCTGCTCTCCCGGCTGCTGGGCTACTTCAAGGCTCATCCCAGCGGCCTCCACAGTCGGCCCCGGAACGTGCCAGCAGTCACTGGAGGCGGCCTCGGCAGAGGTCACCGGTGGTCAGCCTTGTGTGGGACCGCAACCTGTAGCCGACGGCTTCTGAGTCCCCCGCCAACCAGTGTGCCCAGGGCTCGCAGGGTCCCCGGGTCTCCTTGCTCTGGGCCCCTCTCGGTGTTCCCCGGTCATGCACGTTCTCCTCCGGCGATGTCAGTGACCAGCGCCTGGGGCTCCGGGCACAGGGCTTGCCTAAACAATGCCCTGTTGCCCTGGGTGGGACCTAATCCTGGGGGAGACTGTCTGTGGGCCACGGTGCCGGGACGTCGGGGAACGAGAACCCCGCAAGCAGCTGCTCCCTGGCAGCCGGGGAGCCCGCTGAGGCTTGGTCGGGCAGGCAGACGGCCAGGAGGAACAGGATCCTGGAGACCCTCCACGGCCCGCCGATGGTGAGCGCCCGTCCCGGGCAGGGCATACGGCCGCGCAGGAGCTGGAGCGGGGTGGCCACCTTGCAGCCCAGCTGGTGCCGCACACGTGAGCCGACCCGGCCACGAGGGGACACCGTGGAGACCAGGCCGGGCTCGGGCGCTGCTCGGGCCTGCTCTGCAATCGCCACGGCAACACACCACGTGCACGTGGGGAGGGGACACGCTGATGATGGCAGCTGCTGCACGAGCGACATCGCCCCCACCCAGAGTGGCTTGAGCCAGGCGGCGGGTGACGGGGGGGTGATGGGGGGCACTGGGAGGAGACGTCCTTCCAGCGGTCACGTCCACTCCTCCTCCAGCTCTGAGCTCAGGCACTGTGTTTTCTGGAACGTCTTTCTCCCTTGATGCTCCAAGGTGAGCATCAGCGTCTACGGTTCTCCCCCCAGATACTCACCAACTTGCGGTCGTGCCCGTTGAGCGGCCCGGCGGCCCTGCATAGCGGGCTCAGCACAGATGTCTGAGCAAGTGCTCAGCAACAGGTCCCTGCGAGTGGAGGCTGGAGGGGAGGAGGGGCTGGGGGTGCAGCCAGGCCCCTGCACGGCCAGGGGGCAGGGGCCAGGGGGGCAGGGTGCAAGGGGCACAGGGTGCAGGGGGCCGGGAGGCGAGCACCCACCTGAGAAGCGGATGGCGAAGCCCTGCTTGCTGGTGAAGAAGTCGGTGCTGAACTGCAGGACAACGGAGCTGAAGGTGCTGTGCAGGTCCCGGGGCAGCGCCGCCCCGCTGAGCTCCTTGAGCAGCACCCCGCTCTCCACCGGCCCGTCCCAGATGCGCAGCACGTCGTGCACCTCCTCCGTGTCGAACACCAGGAAGTGGAGCCTGCGTGGGAGAGAGGGAGGCAGTCGGCCGCACGGCGCGGTCTGGGCTCCGCTCCCCAGGTCGCAAGGGGGCCGGCAGGCCGTTCGTGTCCACAAATGGGGAGGAGGGGGTCCAGACCTGCCGCCCCGATGAGGGCGAGGCCTTCTGAGGATGCCACCTGGGAGAGGACCAGCAAGTGTGATTAAAAGGGGGGCCAGAGGCCTCAGCAGACCCCTCGGCCAAGACATAGAAGCGGGGAGCAAGCCGGTGTGGGTCCAGACCGTGGGGTGTCAGTCGGCGCTAAGAGGAAATGGGCTAAACAAGCGCGACGAGGGCCCCGGGTGGCTCAGCCTCCAGCCCAGGGCGTGACCCCGGGGTCCTGGGATCAAGTCTCCCCGCAGGGAGCCTGCTTCTCCCTCTGCCTGGGTCTCTGCCTCTCTCGTAAATAGGTAAATAAAGTCTTTAAAAATAAAATAAAATCCTTAAAAAAATCTCTTTAAATCATAAAAATAAGACATGCTCAAGCTCAAGGTAGAAAAGACAAACAACATACAGAAGTACTGAAATTCTTTAAAACGTCTCTCTTACCCAAACCGATCTGTTCTCCAAAGCCTTTTACCTGGGATCAGCCTCGGTAAACATCCTTGCACACTTCCCTCCAGTGTGCACACATGCACACATGCATCCACCGCCGCCAACCGTATTTTACATAATTTTTTTTTTCAAATTTATTTGAGATAGAGCCTGATGTGGGGCTTGATCCCAGGACCCTGGGATCATGATCTGGGCTGAAGGCAGATGCTTAACCAACTGAGCCCCCCAGGGGCCCCTATTTTACATAATTTTATGTCCCTTTCTTCACTTATGGTTGTTATGGACATAAGACATATACTTCATTATTTTTTTTTCCTAGAAAAGTGGACATCGTTCTATTTCACTTATGGGAATCTCCCATAAGACTGCAAGGAGTCGTCCCTCAGCATGAACCTTTGCACATTTTCTTTAATATTTCAGTTGACTGTAGGGAGAGCTTTTGGGGGGAGAGAGGTACACACTTAACCATGTTGGGTAAATGTTTCTAGATTATTCTCTTAAGTGACTGTGTCCGTTTACAGCCCCACTAAACAGGATCAGTGTGACTCTTCTCCCTCAAGGTCACCTCGTCCACGTCAGATATTGCGATGTTATAAATATATCCCATATTAAAATACCTGCCCATCTGCTGGACCAAAATGGAATCTCACCAGTGTGTTTAAGTGCAGATCATTTAGTTACGTTGTGTATCTTTGCATATGATTTATTGGCCACTTCCGTATTTTTTTTAAAGATTTATTTATTTATTTATGATAGACATAGAGCGAGAGAGAGAGAGAGAGAGAGAGAGAGGGAGAGAGAGAGAGAGAAGCAGAGACACAGGAGGAGGGAGAAGCAGGCTCCATGCAGGGAGCCCCACGTGGGATTCGATCCTGGGACTCCAGGATCGTGCCCTGGGCCAAAGGCAGGTGCCAAACTGCTGAGCCGCCCTGGGATCCCCCCTCCCCTTTTTTTAAAGATTTATTAAAAAAAAAAAATTTATTCACTTCCGTATTTTCATAGCCTTTACCCATCTTAATTGGGTTGTCTTTTAGAATTCTGTTTACAGTTAATTACAAATCTAGGATGATTTTGATTTATTACTTTCATATATTTTGAGTTCTCTTTTATATATTGCTAATATTTTCTTTTTTTAATAAATTTATTTTTTATTGGTGTTCAATTTGCTGACATATAGAATAACACCCAGTGCTCATCCTGTCAAGTTTCCAAGATCTATGAAGAACTTATCAAACTCAACAGCAAAGAAACAAGCAATCTGATCATGAAATGTGCAAAAGACATGAAGAGAAATCTCACAGAGGAAGACCTAGACATGGCCAACACGCACATGAGAACATGCTCTGCATCACATTTTTTTTAGTTTTTTTTTTTTTTTTTTTTCTAATATTTTCTCTAAGCATCTGGTGTCTTTTTAAATTTTGTTTAGAGGTGTATTTTGGTGGGGGACTTATTCCTTTTTTTTAAAGATTTTATTTATTTATTCATGAGAGACACAGAGAGAGAGAGAGGCAGAGACACAGGCAGAGGGAGAAGCGGGCTCCATGCAGGGAGCCTGATGTGGGACTCGAACTCGGGTCTCCAGGATCATGCCCTGGGCTGAAGGTGGTGCTAAACCGCTGAGCCACCCGGGCTGCCCATTTTCTTAAAAAAAAAAGTTTTATTTATTTATTTTGGGGGGAGAGGGCTGGAGGCAGCAGCAGAGACTCCCTCAAGCAGACTCCCCGCTGAGTGCAGAGCTAGGCATGGGGCTCGATCCCAGGACCTGAGCAGAAACCAAGAGTCGGTCACTTACTGCCTGAGCCCCCCAGGTGCACCCAGACCTACTAATTTTGTGTAATCGGATATGGTCATCTTTTCCTGGAGGGATACCGGGTGTCATGTTCTGCTTGGGCAAACCCTCTTCTTCCCACAACGATTACGAAGCCAAACGTCACTATGTCCCTAAACTTCGTTAGTTCTATCATTTGAGGTTTATAGGCTCACAGCTTCCAAATGGACACCCAACTGCCCCAGCACGTGTCCGGGTGGCCTCGTCGAGGTCCTGACCGTCAGAAGGCCCTGATCGCTGGCTCCTGGGCAGCTCCTGTGTCCACACTCCATGTGTTCCCTTGTCTACTCCCTGTGTCCCCAGCGAGAGGATGATTTTCACGAGCGGGAGACCAGGTGTTCACTCCGGGAGCCTCTGTGCCTACCACGTGCCCCAGCACTCGGGATGGGGCTCACGGCCCCGGGGGGGACTGAAGACCCCTGTCACCAAGTAATCCAGGTGTAATCCAGACTCCCCGCATGGGTTTGAAGTGTTGTCTGGGTCATGAGCCTGATTCTAGACGGTTCTCCTTCAGTCCCAGGGCTCCTTTCTTCGTCTCAAGGGATGCGACTTGTGCCACACACACGCCTCCGCAGCTTACTTCTGTTTTCATATCTCGTATTTTATTTTTACGGGGCAACTTCCCCTTCATGCCCCCCCACTTCAAATTTCTTAGCTATTTTCCCAAATTTATCCTTTGAGATGAACTTTACAGTTAACAAGTTCCAAAACAATACCATTGATATTTTGATGTGTGATTGGAATCGCACACATGCGTGGACTCATCTGGGCAAACGGATTGATTACCTTTATGTCGTCTTCCCCAGCCGGGAACATGGGACATATCTTAATCTCTTTAGGGCTCTTCATGCACCTTGGGAAAGCTTCATGGTTTTCTTCTTTGTTATCTTTTTTCCTCTTGAATACTTCTTATTTAATTCTTTTTTTTTATTCCAACGTGAATGAGATTTAATTTTTTGTTATGTACTTATTGTCGGATATGAGCGTGCGTTTCTTATTTTCGGTTACTAGTTGGTTTTAATAGGATTCACGTGAAATCTCCTGGATTTCCTGAGCAAATCCTTTCATAGATACAGGTGGAGGACTGGAGTCTCTGTGGGTGAATAACTGAAAGAATGAGTGAATGAATCCACGGACGAATGAAGGAAATCCCAGGAGGAGCGCCTGACGGAAAGCTTCGAGGAGAGAGTAGGAGACCCAGTGGAGACGAAGGGAAACCTGTTTATATGGCACAGTGTGTAGGATGTGCCCTTGCGTGGTCCTGCTTCGCCCCGCGAGCATCTTGATGTTGTAGGTGGCATCAGTCCATCTTTACAGATGAGAACACGGAGGTTCCGAGGGGCTGAACGACTGGCCCAAGGTCAAGGGCTGGTTTGAGAGCAAGCCAGGTACGTTATATGCACGAGGCCAGGTCCGACCTCGGAGCTCCCGCTCTGTCCTGCCCCTTGGGAGGAGGTGGCTGGCTGGGGGCCCCAGAAGTTATCACCTTGCCGTGTGAGTCGTACACACGGTTAAAGGGCTGACCTTCCAGGCCTTGAATTAAAAATGCCAGGTGCTTGCATTTGGCTTAGCTGACCGCATGATCAGATTAAAGTCCAAGGACCGGCACTGACAAGGTCTAGGGGGTGGGAGGAGGGGCCCACGGTCCTCTGCGGGCAGCTGGAGGCACCTTGGCGAAGGTCAGAGGCCGCAGCACCAGGCCACTTACCACAGTCACTTGTTTGAACAGCTCCCTGCGGGGGCTGTGGGGACGACGGGGAGGAGGACAGACTGGATGTCGTTTTCCAGTTGTTTCTGGACACGGGCAAGACTCTCTCACACGGAAACCCCTGGAAAACCGATCTCAGCAAGTGAAAGGGCCCTGGGTCCTCCCGACCGACTGTCGCCGCCCCACGAACATGACGGGTGGGACCCAGACACAAGTCCTGTGCGGATCTCTACATCGGGGCAAAACCGTACACGAATGAACAGCTGCTGCAGGGGGAAGGGGGTCCGAAATCATGCCTGCCCCCAGATGAGACTGCAGCCCAAATTATCCTCAGTGACACTGGAAATCACAATAAGAAAATAATACTTGTCTTATAAAGCGCCCCCTTCTGAGTCACGGGGCTGCAAACCAAGAATTAAACCACGATCGTAATAGCAGACAATCATAATTACAGCATCCTGCCATCCGAAGAGCTCAAACAGAGAAGACGGACCAGAACCCAGAGTAAGCACTGGCGTCTGGAGCTAAAGGAGATGCTCTCCTTCCCTGGGGCAGCCGGTGCTCCGTAGAAAAAATAGTCTCTTGTCACTTCCACGAGCGAGAGAACAAACCTGAGCTCCAGGTCACTGAGGTTGCTGTGGTGACAGCGCTTGGGGAGGCCGGGGCAGGCGCACATGCAGGACGTAGGATACGGCCTGGGTACCAGCCTTCCTTGGCGGGTGGCCTTGCACCGGGTTCTTTCTCATCATGGGCACCTTATAAACGAAGGCTCCGTGACTGCCTGCAGCCGAACCCGCCCTGGAGGTCTCAGGGATTCTAGGGGGGGCACATGGGTCTTTACTCTTCCCGGAGGAAATGTCCATAAAATGAAAGGTTCATGCCTCCTGGAGAGGCTGCATGACCCAGAGGGAGAAACAGAGGCCATGGAGCCAGAGACCCAGCTCAGGTCTGGTTCTGTGATTTCTCCCCAGGCGACCCTGACGGAGGTCCTTCCACGGCTGTCCGCATCTTACACTTATGACAGATGTCACTCTACCGTTTTCGTGTTAGGCTCCTTATTGCATAAAGATCTGTGACTGTTGTTGGCATTATTAAGGCCTGGGCACTTTTTCCATGAAATAACCTGCCTGTCCCTGGCGGCTGTTGGCGTTCCTCAGCCCGCCCTGCATCACCCCAATCTCTGTGTGTGTCCTCACCTCTCTGTGTACAAAATCTCCCTCGGCTTCCCTTGTGTAAGGATTCACGTGATTGAATTTAGGGTCCACCCAGGGAATCCACGTTAATCTCCCCATCTCCGGGGCCTTGATTTAATCACAGCTGCAAAGATCCTTTTTCCAAATAAGCTAACGTTTACAGGCTCCGGTCATTAAAACCTGATGTCTTTGGGGGCCATCGGTCAGCCCACTGCAACGTCTCTGAGAGTTTTTCCAAGAAGCCCGAGTGGCAATTTCCTGGGGCTTTTGTGCATATTATATCCTGGCTCCATCAATGATTCTTGGGTGTCACAAACACCACCGGTCTCGGCTTTTGAGGTTACGGAGAAGAGATTTTAAGAGGATTGGACCTGGTGTGGTGGTGGTTTCTCGTAAATGAGTGCGTGGATTGAGGGGGACTGACTGTATGCTTACCTGGGGAGGGTGTTTTGCCAAAGGCTGTTGGGGATCTTTCATTATCCTTGGAACAGATCCATTTTTCATCAAATTGTTGTCTAATTCATTTTGGCTGGAGCTCCGTGCATCTGGTCAACCCACCAAGGACGCCCCAGCCCCTCTCCGCCCCTCCGCCCCTTCTGCTCTTCTCCACCTGTGCTTCCTGGTGGTGACTATGGCTCCCACACTCGGTAACTTCTCCTTCGTCATTTCCACACCCGCAGACTTGTTCTCTGTAGTCGCAGCCCTCCAGCTTGCCTCTTCATCTCAGTGCTGTTATTTCTTACAACGCAGGTGCTGCCCTCGTAGATCTGGCCTACCGTGGAGTTGGCTGCTTTTCCTTCTTTCCTCGCCTCCATCACCGCTGCTCTGGCTCAGGATCTCCCCTCCCCGGTCCACCGTCTATCCTTCTGCTACCCATCATCCCTCTTCCTTACATTTAAATGACAATATTATCCATTCTCATCCATTTACATTTTCTTTTGTTTACTAGAATAAAGTCTTTTCAGGAAATATCTTCCTAATCCCCTCCAGGTCCATCCATGTCAAAGCAAATGGTGGGTATTTGTCGTTTCTAATGGCTGAGCCATACACCATTGTATACATATACCTCATCTTCTTTATGCATTCCTCTTCCTCTTTAGGGAAATGATTCCCCCTTTTAGGAACGGTGTGTGTTAAGTGGCATCACGTGAGTTTACTTTATTTGCTCTTTGCTTCTCTACTTATCTTTTGAGAAGGCGAGATCTGGGCAGCGTGGTCGGGAATGCAGGTCTGCATTTCTTTGGTTGGATGGAATCCCCCTCGAAGAAACACTGGAAATCATTTCTGGGATGGTAATCAGACGGTCAAGTTCGTGTCTGCTGGCCCATTTGCCTGTCTATGGTAGGTCATCTGGGTTATTCTTCTTGCAGGATTTCACACAATTTGTGTTCTTTCCCTAAAAGCGATGCATGGAAACCAAATTGGCAGCGAGCACCCCCACTCTTATACGGACACCGACGGGGTTATCCATGTCTGCGCCTTCTGATGGTTCCCCGTGTGCTGAGACCAAGGGACATGCCGCCGGGCGTGTGCGTCTCCGTTCAGCTCCTTCAGGAGGTCGGCTCCTGCGGTGCAAGTACACGGACCTTCTTGTCCAAGGTTGAGCTCACTGTCATTGCTCAAAGACCAACCTCCTGGAAGCTGCTAAACCTGCGGCCGCAATTCCTGGCAAGAGCTACACACAGAAGCTTCAGTCCTGCTGCCTTCTGGCTCCTCTGGGCCAGCTGCCCACTCGCGGTCGGAGGCAAGCGACGCTCACCACCCTGGGGGACGGCGGCCCTGTGACTGATGGCAATCTGCAGGCGGGGACTCCGGGTCTCAGGCACGGCCGCCTGTTTTGTCTGGTCCCGGCTCCTCCGAGGAAGACAAGCTCCACAGGGCAGGGGTTCTGGTTCATCAGAATTGCAGCCTCTGACTCTCGGTAAAATCCTCCAACAGCCAAGAACGGAGCTTCCAGGTCACCCTTTGCATTAATCATTAAATAGCCTCCCTACGGTTAAAAATCAACAAACTAGGACCATTAGCTAAATAGGAGCGTCAGGAGCAGAAAGCAAAGCTTCCAGAACAGCAAGGCTCCCCGCCTCCACGGGCCCTAGGGCTCCTCCCCCCCCCCCTTTTTCCCTCCTTGCAGCCAGTCGTAGGTGGCTCTCGAGCCTCGCCAGATCCACACTCAGAAACAAGGCTCGGTCCTTCTGAACGTAACCAGGACACGTGTCTTGGATTACCCCCTGGCTTCCCAGCCAACCCCTCCCCTGCGTCGTCACCGGGGATCTCCTTTTAGGAATGGGGCTATCGTGATGTCCCCCCAGACAATGGGCTCTTCTAGAAGCAGCCGCGTGCATCCCCCTTCCTTCCTTTCAGGTGCCTGGGAGGCCTCAGCTCCGCCATGCACATGCACGGTGAGCGACCAGCGTGCTCCTCTCCTCCATTGTGTCCTGCCCCCAGCTGCCACCTGCAATTAGGGATTTTCCTGGCAAATGCTCCTTGCCTGTGCTTCACCCCTGCTTCTACTATAGCATTCACCACGTTACGTTAGAATCTGCAGCCGACCTCGCAGGACGGTCAATCTGCACTCCATTTCCAAAAACTCTCATCCACCTCTACTCCTGAAACTGTAAAAGCAAAACAAAAATGGATTTTCTTCCCATGTTCCCAAGCCAGGCATACACAGCAAGTTCTGACTGATAAAATGTAGGAAGATGCCTGCAAGGACTGGGGTTGTCGCGGAATCGGCACACATACCCTCACGGGGGGGGCGGGGGGGAAGCTCTGCGCCTGGCCCTCCGCCCTCTGACAGCAGCGGAGACCCAGGCTGGGAGCCGGGGCCACGAACCAGGTGAAGCGGGAGGACAGAGCCCGAGGATGGGACAGCAGGAGGGGAGGCGGTGGCCTCCCGAGCGGCTGCCCGGGGACCTGCTGGATGGACCTGCAGATTCTCCTTCCAAGAGGAAAGCGAGCCTCCGTCTGTCGAAGCCAGCTTTCCTCGGGGACTCAGCTTCCTTTCCTAACCGGTAACATTTCTGGCTACGAGATGGAGGCTTCCAAGGGAAAAGACGGCTCCTTGTTTATATTTACACCTCGGCACCTGGCAGGAGGCCTGGCGCTGGGGAGACGCTCCAACTATTTTAATTGAACCAAACGCCGTTCCTGAGCGATCCATGTAGAGCTCCCGACTTGGCTCGCGGGTCCCCGCGTGGTCCCCGCATGGAGGGAGCACCCCATGGGGACAGACCTACATTTTGGCCTCGGGTCGTGCCTCTGCCCTTCCCCCTCCTGGAAGCCTTGCAGGCTTTGCTCCTCCCCGACTGAACGGGATCGGCTCTGTCTTGTTTGCTCCACTATTTCCCCCGCAGCACGTGAGCCCCTGGAAGACAGAGACGGCCGTCGTCTAACTCCCGTGTTTCCCACTGCACAGTCCTGACACAGAGGAAGCGTTCAATGCGTGTTTGCTTAAATGGAACGTAAACTGGGGTCAGAAAGAGACGGGAGCGAGATGGAACGGGTCCGAAACCCGCATCGCTGGATAAATGGGAGACTTTCGCCCTTTCTGGGCCTCAGTGGTGTCATCTGTAAAACGGGGACGTCCTACTGGGTCTAGAGAGCGGTACACTGTATGTGCTCAGTGAATGTCAGGCAGAGGGGAGGCCGAGAGCAGAAGGCTTTGCCCCCATCCCTTCTCTAATTTTCCTCCCAGCTGGGCCACTGATTGTAGGATGGAAAACGCCAACCCAACACTGGAAACGGAGAAGAGGTCTCATCCGCGGGGGCCGAACTTCCGCGTCGTATGCACGGACCACACAGGAAGGAGCGACCCGGAGGGCACAGCTCCCTGTCTGCGCTGCTGCTAGCTGCCAGGCCCGGATGGGCTCCGCTGGCCCGCCAGTCCCATGCCTGCCACTCAGGGAAAGACACCTGCCCGATGCTGCACACAGGCCCCGTTCAAGAGCCGAATCTGGCTGCCAGCCCATGCCGGTCACACGCAGCCAGGGAGGTGAGGTCCTGCTCAGACCTGACCCAGGGCCACGCGGGGTCCCTGCAGCTCCCCGATGTCCCTCCTGGGCACTTTTGGCTGAGATTGTCCGGCTGGGGTGAGGCTGACCCTGTGGTCCCTCCGATCACCTCCAGGGCTCAGCTGGGGTTGGGGCAGGGTGAGGGGAGGCATCTGCAAGCCTTGTCCTGTCTGTGCCCTCGGAACGGTTTCCTGGACCGGCCTGTGTGCGTTCCCACGTGGCATCCCATCTGGCGCACCTGCCTGGCACCTGCTCCCACAGACACGCAGCACCCACCCCGTGACCCCACGGGCTGACATGCAACCTGCTGGGCTTGGGGTGCTCCGTCTGGGCAAAGGGTCAACCATCTCCCCAGCCGCAGGAGGGGGTGGCTCGCCACCTGGGACTTCCCTGCAGGCCTTGTTCTGAGTGTCCGGGTACGTTAACTCACGTATCCCCACAGCTACCTCAGGTCGTAAAGGACCGTCTTGCGTCTGCGCTTGACAGAGGAAATGGGCCCGGAGCGCCAGCCTGAGGTCTTCCCAGGCTGCACAGCTGGTCAGAGCGGAGGGAGTCCCGGTGCCAGAGTCCGGCTCTGCACGAACGACTCGATACTGAAGGAACAACAAAACCCCTGGGCTGGAAAAAGGAGGAAATGCGCCAACTGCAAAATGTAATAAATGCAGGAATAAAAAAATAGAAGACCTTGTAAAACAAAACATAAATAGCATTCTCGGGGAGATGCTAGATGGTAATGCATCGAAAAAAAAAAAAGAAAGAAAAACCCAAAAACAAGCTGTCAGGAGCAATCTGAACACAAAAAGCAATAGTTTCCTTAAAGTAAAAATGAAAGCAACAACAAGATTCCGAAAATAAAGGACAAGATAAATGATGTTGAAAACAGAATTAATGAAAGATCACGAGATCGCTGGCAGAAGAAAAGGAAAGGATACATAACTTTCAAATCACTAGAGGAAAAACAAAGGCAAACACATCAAATCGGCTAACGATGGGAAGAGCTAAACACAAAAGAAAGCAACATCCGAGTGTTGCCTTTTTGTTTGAAAGAAAAGCATAATGCCTTCGACGGAGAAGAAATATATGAAACCCTGTGCTCTTTTCACTTTTTTCAAATATGTGGAACATGAAGAAGACAAAAATTCCCAAAGTCAACTGACAAAAAAAAAAAAAAAAAAGAAGTCGTATAAAATATACTAATTGGTATTTTTTTTTTTTAAATTTAAATACTCGGGTCAAAACATCTACACTGAAGTTTAGTCTTTTTTTTTTTTTTTTTTAAAGATTTTGCTAATTTATTCATGAGAGACAGAGAGAGAGGCAGAGACACAGGCAGAGGGAGAAGCAGGCTCCATGCAGGGAGCCCGACATGGGACTCGATCCCGGGACCCTGGGGTCACAGCCTGGGCCGGAGGGAGATGCTCACCTGCCGCGCCCGGCAGCCTCCCTCCAGCACCCTCCGCAGGAAACCCCTGGACAGCCGCTCCAAGACTCGTGTGTAAGGACGTTCGCTGGAGTGAACGCTGAAAATATTGTTAATAGTGGAGGAGGAAACTAAGTGGGGGCTGTGCTCCCACAGACTCCTGCGTGGCCGTCAGGCGGGACAAGGCTCACGTCTGTACACGGACGGGATAGTATGACGGGACCAGGCGGGAAGTCACAAGCAAGCCACTGAGGCACACGCCTGGGGATGGGCAAGGAGAACAGACGCCAGCGGTCATTTGTGGGGCGTGGGGCGGGACACAGGAGGAGGAGGACACCTCTCCTCTCTACCCAGTTATTACTCACACTCGGAGTTGTTGAAAAAGGCGTATGTATATGTATGTACTTTTTTTTTTAATTTTTATTTATTTATGATAGTCACAGAGAGAGAGAGAGAGGCAGAGACACAGGCGGAGGAAGAAGCAGGCCCCATGCACCGGGAGCCCGATGTGGGATTTGATCCCGGGTCTCCAGGATCGCGCCCTGGGCCAAAGGCAGGCGCCAAACGGCTGCGCCACCCAGGGATCCCTTTTTTTTTTTTTAATTTTATTTATTTATGATAGGCACACAGTGAGAGAGAGAGAGAGGCAGAGACACAGGCAGAGGGAGAAGCAGGCTCCATGCACTGGGAGCCCGACATGGGATTCGATCCTGGGTCTCCAGGATCGCGCCCTGGGCCAAAGGCAGGCGCTAAACCACTGCGCCACCCAGGGATCCCTGTATGTACTTTTTTAACATAGAAGCATCCTATAAAGATATACCTGTTGGGAAAATAATTACCAGACCTTACTCCACACAAGGACTCAAACAAAAGGGGTTTTTTCATGTTTGTCTTAATGAGGCCTGACAGTGAATTCCCTTCACTTTGCTTTGGGTTATGCAAGTGAGGGGGGCGGGCTGAGTATGGAGGGGAGGAGGCGAGGGGGAAGGGGGAAGGACAACGGGACACAGGGATGGAGGGGCAGGAGGGGGACGTGGGGCAGGAGGGGAAGGAGGGGGACGCGGGGCAGGAGGGGAAGGAGGGGAAGGAGGGGAAGGAGTGGGACATGGGGCAGGAGGGGAAGGAGGGGGACACGGGGCAGGAGGGGAAGGACAGGGACATGGGGAAGGAGGGGGACGGGGAAGGCCTGGGCAGAGAAGAGGCAGGGGGCTGGCGTCCATGTGGGCAGCGCAGGGGGAGGCCGTGGGCCGGGAAGGAACGAGAAAGGCCGTGTCGGGGTCGTCCCCCCGCAGCTGCAGCCCCTCCGCTCCCTGGTTAGGTCCCAGGGGTCCCAGGAGCTCCGTGGGGGGACTGCGCTGCCCTGCCCCACACTCCCCATGTGCGGCCTCAGCCTCAGGGGAAGGCCCCCCCCCCCCGCCCCCCCCCCCGCCTCACCTTGCAGGGCTCTTCTGGGTCCTGACCCCACACTCACCGCCCTGTGACAGTGGTCATCACCCACCTGCAAGTCCCTGGTGGATCCCCAGCCCTGGCCCCACATGGCCGCCCTGCCAGCCCCCCCCCCCCCCGTGCCTGCCCCCCTCCCGGGGATCCTGCCCGGGTCGGGCTGCGCCGCCCCTTGCTCTGCCAGGAAGGGGGTGCGTCCTGTGCCGTAGAAGGCGGTCAAGGTATTTGGGAAGAAGCACCAGGGGGACCCTGTGGGGTGACCCCCATGCCCTCGAGGGGCTCAGCTGGAGGAGACGGGCAACAGGAAATAAGGACGCAGGGACCTTGAATACGGCAAAGCACTCGCAGCGGCCGCTGGTTCGCGGCAGGCGTGGGGTGGGCAGGCGGCGCCTCCCGAGCCGCTGGCTCAGCTTCTGAGGGTCTTGCTGTCGCGTGTCAGGCTCAAACTCAGGGACACAGAGACGGCACCTCCCACGAGTACCGAGGAGACCGGCTGGGGGGCCGGGTCAGTGGTTCCTGCGTCGCCCCTAATCCTCCACCCTGCGCCCCCCCAGGGCCCGGCCTCCTAAGCCGATTGCAGCCTGGGTCCCCAGAGGCTGGCTGCTCCCCCAGGGTGGCCTCCTGCCGGTGCCTGCGCCTCCGTCGCCTCCTGCCTAGGGCCCTGTCCTCACCCCCGCCCTCCCACCTGCACCCCACACCTCCTACCTGCACCCTGCACCCCCCACCTGCACCCCTGCACCCCCACCTGTGCCCCATACCCCCCGCCTAGGGCCCAGCAGCCCCTGCACTGCCCCACCTGCACCTCGCACCCCCACCTGCCCCCCCCGCCCCCATCCTGGCATCACCCTTCCCAGGCCAGCACCTCTGCTCCCCCGCCCACCGCTCCTCGCCCGACCCTGACCACCCGGTGCACCCACTGCACATAGGGCTCCTCCCTGCCCTCAGTGCCCAGGGCCTGAGCCCCTGCCCGCAGCGCCACGTGGTGGTTCATGGAGCGATGACGTGATGCCGAGGTGGGGCGCCAGGGAAGCGTCCAGGTTCACAGGGACGTGCAGCGTGGAGCCGGCCCGGCCGCCCCATGCTCTGCTCGGGGAACCTGCAACCACGGACTCTCAGGGCCCCGCCAGCCCCGCCCCGCTCGCTCCCCCAGAGGCAGGTGCCCAGGTGCCCGTGGGGGCAGGTGCCCGCAGAGAGAGGCCGCGGGCGGAGGCCAGGCGGGGGCTTGGAGTGGGACAGAGGTGGCAGGGCCGTGAGGGAAACGCGGGCCGCGGCCACGGGAGCTGCGGGGACGGGACGTGACTCCTTGGAGCCCAAGACAGGGCGCCTGGGGCTGGGCTGCCGGTGAGGACAGTTTCAGACAGAAGGCGGCAGGTGCAGGGAGGGGCTCCGTGGGGAGGGCCGCGGGGACACAGGCCCAGAGCGTGTCCCCAGCGCCCTGCACACCCCCTCTGCACACCCCTGCATGCAGCAAACACCTCATGAGTTTCTTCAGTCCAACGGTCTAAGGACCATCCCGCTGGGAGCCCAGGACCCTCCTGTCCAGCCACCACACGCCCCATGCGCCCTCCGCACCTTTCCTTCCCATGCACGTGAACGTCCTGCTGGGACAGCTGTGCTTGGAACCCACCGCGGCTCCCTCCTACCCGGAGCAGCCCCCGCACCCAGACCTCCGCACCCACCGCCCGACCCACGCCGGAGCTCAAGGCCCAGCGTGGGCAGCCGTGTGAACAGCGTGAACAGTCAGGAAACCCGGGTTCTCGCCTGAGCCTCCCGGGCCAACGTGGACGCTCTAGGTGTCCCCCCCCACCCCGGGAGCCCGGCGTTCTCGTCCAGCACATGGGGCCGACCCGCGGCACCTCCTTTCGGGGCCATGGGTGAACTCATGACGCCCGCGCCGGGCCCGGGGTCGCGGTGCACGGCCACAGGCCTCTCTTCTGGGACCTGGGGGCTCCCGTCAATGGTTCCTGCTGGTCAGATGCTCGCTCGCGTGGAGGGGTAGGGGCTGTGCCCAAAGCCCGCACCCCGCAGGTGGCAGGGCTGGGGCTCGCGCTGGAGTCCATATGACCTCGAGCTCCACCCTTGGCCACTCGGCTGTGACTGTGCCACCGAGGCCAGAGAGCGGCTGGACTTGAACACAGCCCCATGCAGCCAAGACCGGCCTGCCGGGTTTTGCATGGACCCCTCGGCAGGCTGGGGTCAGAGGCCCCGCTGCAGGGGGGGTGTGCAGGGCCACAGTAGCTGAGCCGCCCGGCGATGACGCTGCAGATGCTTGGCCGCCCTTGGCACTTACCCGATGGTGCAACCGGCTTCGGCCTCGATGGTCCAGATGCAGTTGAGATTGTGTTCGTAGGGAGCCGGGTACCCAGGGGACAGCACCTGCCCCGACACCTCTCCTCTCACGGTCCCTCCACACTCAGCTGGAAGAAATCCCCCAAAAAAGTGAGCTTTATGGGGTCGCCTGCGCTGCCGGCAGACTCAGCGGCTCCTCCTGTCACTATGCCCGAGTCCCCTCTGCTCCCTGCAGGTGACTGAGCACAGGCAGAGACAGGTCCCTGGGTGAAAGCCGTATCCAGCACCTATGAGGGACCCCAGCACCAAACTGCGAAAAGGCAAACAGCCCGACTCGACCGTGGGCAAAGCGTCTCAACACACGTTTCTTCCAAGAAGGTGGACAAATGGCCAGCAGACCGTGGCAGTGCTCGACATCATCAACCGTCCGGGAAGTGCAGACGACGACGGGCAGCTGCTTCGGGCAACTGCTTCCCGGTTCCTCACTGGGGCGGGGGGCGGGTTGGAGGTCAGCACCTGACTCCGGAATCCCACGCGGGGGCACAGGCCGTGGGAGGGAAACGCGCCTGCTCGCCAGAATGCGGCCTAGAGATGGAAGCAACCCAGGGGTCTGCCCGCTGATGAGCGGTGACCAGCCTGGGCCTGGTGTGGTCGGTGGGACAGAGCAGCCCGTGACTGGGAGGAAGGGCGGGGGCAGCTCCGTGGGCCTGGAGGGCGTGGGCACGCGGGGGGCACGCGGGGGCTGCGGGGGGCTGTGCCGCATGGACACTGTGTCCAAACCCAGATCGTGGCCACTGCTGCAAAGCCCTGCGAGTGGACTTGGATGCTGCCCCGGATGCTGTGAAAGGACGTGTCCGGGCTGCGAATCAAGCTCAACAAGGCTGTTTTTAAAAAGGCCCCTCAGTACAGGGCCGACGTCCCTGCAGCCCCCGCGGTGAGCAGCCGCTGGAGCCCGAGCCCCGTGGGCTGCGGGGCGGGTTCGGGGAGTGAGGTGCACGGACGCACAGACACTCGGCAGCCCCGTCGAGGGCCCACGGGCCAGGGGCCACCTCCACTCACACCTGCGGCAGGTGCCGGCTCAGGGGACGAGCGCCTCTTGCCCCAGCAGCCCCAGCAGGGGTCCTGGGAGGCAGGGGGTGGTGCAGGGGGAGGAGACGCAGGAGTCCTGGTGGACGGGGTAGGGCGGGGCTGCGGCTGCCGCCTGAGGGGCAAGGAGGGGGACCCGGAGGCAGGGCCTGGTCAGAGGTCGACACCCCTGTCCTAGCACCTGCTCCTGGGTCAGAAGCTGGGGGTCCCTGGCCTCCTCTCCCCCCACAGGGACCTGCCTCTGAGCCTCAGCCTGAACCCCTGGGGCACTTGTGACACCTGTGCCCTGGGCCCCACTGCTGGAGCCTTGGCCCAGGCCCCGGCCGCCTGCCCTGCACCCCCAGCCGCCCGGGCAGTGCCGCCGCAAGGACCCTTCTAGGGTGCAAACCCACCAGGCCTCTGCGGGCCTCCAACCTCCCTTCCTGGAACAACGCCCAAGCGACGGCGAGGATCCCTTTGGCCTCCTGGGCCCCCCCAACACTCCCGGGCCTCTCCTGACACCTCCTGGGGCTTCCTCCCGACAGCCCTAGGGGCCCCCTGACACCCCCGGGGCCCCCTGACACTGCTTGGGCCTCCCCTGACACCTCCCGGCGCTTCCTCCTGACAGCCCTGACACCCCCTGGGACCCCCTGACACCTCCCAGGGCCCCCCGACACCTCCCAGGGCCTCCCCTGACACCTCCTGGGGCTTCCTCCCAACAGCCCTGGGGGCTTCCAACACCCCCTGGGCCCCTGACACCTCTGGAGGCTCTCCTGAGGCCCCCCTGACACCCCTGGGGCCCCCAGCACCCTCCCCGGGCCTCTCCTGACACCTCCCGGGGCCTCCTCCTGACAGCCTCAGGGGCCCCCCAACACCTCCTGGACCCCTCCAAGCCCCCCCAACATGCCTGGGGCCCTCTGACACTCCCGGAGCTCCCCTGAGGCCCCCGACACCCCCTGGGGCCCCTAACACCCCCTGGTCCCAACATCCCCCAGGCCTCTCCTGACACCCCCAGGGGCCCCCGACACCCCCAGGACCCCTCCAACAGCCCGCGGTCCAGTCGGGCCTCACGAGGCCTCCTCCGCCTCCACGTGCACCTGCCGCCGACAGCCTCCCCCCAGGGACCTCCTGGGCCCTCCCCCGGGGCCGGTGGCCACTGCCCTCCTGTGCCTCCGTTTCCGCGTGAGCAGGTTTTACCCCAACGTGCGGGCCACTCTCCGGGCACGTGCGCCTCCTTCCCAGGGCTCTAGGCAGCCTGGGCCCCGGGCCCTCGTGTCTGCACCCCTGCAGCCGCTGTGGCGTCGGCACTAGGGACCACATGGTAAGCGTTTCCTGCCTGGAGGCCCGCAGGGCTCCCGCCTTCCCCGAGTGTAGATGAGCGGGAAAGGGGGGCGGTGGGGGGCGACCGCGGGGCTTTTGAGGGAAGGGAGCGACAGAGCCAAATCCTAGAAGAAACCGAGGAAGGTGGGCTCTGGGTGGCAGGTGGGAGCTGGCGGTGCCCTCCCCGGGCGTCTGGGGGGCCAGGGCTTCACGGGGGAGCTGGGGGGCAACGGCAGGACGCTGTCGGGCCCCTGGCCCAGCCCTGCCTTCCTCAAGGGGGTATTTGGAGGCCCTGGGGCCGGGGAGGCGGCAGCCCGACCACCAGGTCTTGGCCCTCCCACCCGTCCTCACTTAGGGCCTCGGCAGCTTTGCGGGGCGCAGCGTCCACGGTCGGGTGAAGGGAGCTGGGGGACGTGCAGGGCTACACACCTGCCACCCGACATGCAGCTTTGCTCCCCCGAGTGGGGCCTGCGGGCGGGGGGGCGGGGACACCTCCGGGGCTGAGATGCCCGTCCTAGCGCCGCTATGATCAGCCCGGCTGGACACGTGCCGCCCCGCAGAACCTTACGGGGTCCCTCCTATTCTTTGGCCCGTGTGTCAGCCCGCTGGCCGGGGACGTACTCTGGCCCAAGGTCCTGGGGCCCGTCACGGGGCCCGGCACACGCGTGCAGGCCCGTGGTGGGGCAGGGATGTGGGGAGGAAGGGGCCCATGTTCGGGGGCCACTAGGGGGCCGTGGGCTCTGTCCCCCGTCGGCTTCAACCCATCCCCTCTGGACCCTCCGTCGTGTCAGAGTTGTAGGTCCCGCGGGGACCACTTTTCTAGGGGAGAAGAACGTGTGCACTGCCCCCGCCTAGCCGCGGCTCCCCCTGCGGCCTCACCCCTGCTCAGGCCGGAAGGCCCCCCCCCCCACCCTTGCACGTCCTGCGGAGCCTCCTTCCCCAGCGTGTCGCCATCACGGACGACCGTGAGCTGGTCACGCGTGTGCCCGTCACCAGGCTCCTGGCGCCCCGGAGGCAGGCCGATCGCTGCACTCGTGTCATTTCTCTGCTTCTGCACCGACCCAGGCCCGCCGGGACCCACTCTGGCGGGAGGCGCTGCGTGGGCACCCGCTGTTCCTGCTGCACAGACACACTGAGCTTGTGGCACGAGGTGGGTGGAACGGAGGGGAAGGCCTGGGGGGGGCACCTGCACCAGCAGGAAGGGTGAGCCACACAGAAGGACGGGTCCCGCCTACTGCATCCTCCTGCCTTGGGCTGCCATCTCCTGTCCGGAGACACGGGCAGGAAGCTCAGTGAGCCTCAGTTTACCTTCTGGAAGCAGCATGCGCTTAGGAAGTGGCTGGCTCATCGTTATGTTCTTTCTCAACAGTGACATGGATCATCATTATCTTACTCTTTCTTCCAACTTGGCCCAGGAAAGGGAGCATAAGCCCCATTTTGCATGCGGGGAAACTGAGGCCCAGAGTGAGCCGGAGCCTGGGTGTCGCAGGGAGCCTGGGCAGCTGCTCCTCTTCCCCCTAACTGATGCCCCCGCGGCCTCTGTCGCCGGCATTACCAGCGTGTGGGGCTGATGGGGTCCAGCCACCACCTCGGTGTGCTGCTGCCGGGTGCCGTGGGCTGGGAACGCGAGGGGAGCGCGAGGGTAGGTTGGGGGGGGCCGGGGCGCCCGGGGGGGTCCCTGGAGGAGCAAGGGGCCTCCTACCGACACAGGTGGGGAGGGGCCGGTCCCAGGTCCTGCGCTCTCCGCTCAGACACAGCAGCTCCTCGCTGCCCCGCAGGCTGTACCCCGGGTCACAGCTGAAGGACACGGAGCTCCCGGCAAAGTGGCCTCCATCGTGGACCTTGTAGCCGAACTGGGGGGTGCCCGGGTCCTCACACCTGATGAGTTCGAAACCTGCCGCGGGAGGAGACATGGGTGAGGCCGGCGCAGTGGAGGCCGTGCTCCGTGTTCCCTCCACGGCAGGTGCGCCCGGGCCGCCGCGCAGGGGGCAGGGGACGGCTTACTGCTTGGGGTCCCAGGCACAGGGGCTGGGGCTTCTGTGTCCTCCGTGTGGCCCCTGAGCACGCAGCCAGCGGGGCAGCTCCCCCCGAGGCCACGGTGCCCCCAGCTCAGGTCTCGAAGTGCCACCGTCCCGCCGAGCCCGGGGACCTGGGGGGGTGGGGAGCCCCAGATGCCGACCTGGCCCCGCTCAGGCCACGGATGTGGAACTCGCACACGACTCCACTCAGCCTGCCTCTGCTGCCGCTGCTGCAGGCACCGACCCCGCGGCCCCGCGGCCAGGAGCCCCAGGCAGGAGGCACCTCAGGGGGCCCACTGAGGTGGAAGCCACGTGCCCAACAGTCGCCCCGACGTCGGCGTCTGGAGAGCCGGGCACCTAGGCCTCCCCCGCCTCCCGCCTTCTCAGCCTCGGTTGGTCTTTGCATTTTTTTGCATCTGGCCTTGGCCGGACATCGCTACGTAAATGCTGTGATTAGGGGAGGCTGCGCTTGGTTGCTTTAGCTGCAAGCCTCAATGTTTAGGTCTCATTTTATTTTATTTTTGTTAAAGATTTTATTTATTTATTCATGAGAGACACAGAGAGAGAGAGAAAGGCAGAGACACAGGCAGAGGGAGAAGCAGGCTCCATGCAGGGAGCCCGACGTGGGACTCGATCCCGGGATCCTGGGGTCACGACCTGGGTCGAAGGAGGTGCTGAACCGCTGGGCCCCCCCGGGCTGCCCGTGTCTCAGAAGCTCTAGTGGGTCACAGGCAGGCCTGGCGTCTCAGGCAGCCCCAGACGGGACCCCAGAGCTGGATGCGGGTGACTGCCCCCCTCCCCCAGAGCGCGGGCACAGGTCCTGGAGGAGGTGGCACCTCGTCCACGGCATCTGCTGTCCCTCCGCCCCCCACCCGTCTGAGGAGCCGGGGAAAGTCCGATGTCGCGGTCCACACAGAGGCAACAAGGACTTACTGGAAAAGTGCAGCTCAAAGCCCTTGCTAGTGTTGTCGGAGTCCGTGATGAAATCAAGCCACAGGCTGCTGGATGTGCTGTTCAGGGTCACCCCCGTCATCTCTGAACGGCTGAACACCCCCAGCAGGCGCGCCGAGTTGTTGCTGCCGTCGTAGACCTGGGCGGACAAGACCCCCCCCAGCCCCCGACCCCGTGTCAGTGCGGGCGCATCCTCGGTTCGTCCCCCCGCAGCCTGCGTTCTGGGAGCGGAGCACCAAGGACGAGCGCCAGGACGTGACACGGTGAGCAAGCAGGGGGCGGGAGTCGGGCCCTTCGTCTCCACCCGCCGCCGCCTCTCTGCCCAGCCCGCCTGGCACGGATGCAGCCCCGAGGATCTGCCTGCCGACCCTGCCTGGCAGAGCTCTGCAGTGTCCCCTGAGCCCCACGTGGCGCTGGCTTGCTCTCCCGCAGCCCGAGGAGGCCGGGGGCGGGGGGGGGGGCACTGCACGGAGGCCCGAGCCATCTGTCTCTGCAGACGGGCATGCCGGAAGCTTCCAGCATCTCTGCGTTGCTAAACAGTCCCATCCTCCCAGATGAGCGACCGACCTTCCCCTGACCCCACGCCCCTGTGGCACTGGCCTGTCCTGGCGGCCCTTCTGGACACGGCCCCTGGGATCCAGCGGCACAGCGTTAGCGTGGCCGGCGCTTCGTGGTGCTTTTCCTTTCCCCCAGCTGGGCCTCTACCCCCTTCCCTCCTAAAACGAGGCCCCAGTAAGGGCCTGCTGGGCTTGCCTGGGTGGGGAACGGGGGGGGCATGCAGGCATCTGGCTTTCCTGACGCCCATCTGTCCCCTGAACCTCGTGCACAAGCAAAGGCAACCACCGTCGGAATAATGAACTGGCCCCCCAGGTCCTGAGGTTGCTGCTCTTTTCCAGATAATTGTACAAATAACAACAGAAGTTGTGATTGAGTGCAGGCCCCCCCCCCCCCGGTGCTCTGATAAATATCAAAGATGGGATCTATGGGTGGGTGATGAATATTTGTGCACGGCCCAGGATGTGGTGCCAGCTGCCAGCAAATTGGAACGATATTTCCATTCCACTATTTATGAAGCCAAGCCTTCTAAGGGAAGCCATCCTTCCAGCTAACAGCGCTGCATGTTGCAGGGACTTGTGTAGGCCCCTGGGAGCCTCACGTCTGTTTCCGGATTCCGTGTACGAGACCACGGATAGATTGAGAGAATTCGGGAATTCCAATAGAGAGATGACTCCAGTTCAAAGGGTTGAGCCCACCCTTTAGATTAGGGGATCCAAGTCGTTAAATAAAAATATTTGTACCCACGAACACATATCGGAAGGAGCTGATCAAGGCATTAGTCATCAGCGCTTGCCGGCCATCACCATACGGGAAACAATCAGATATCATGCACACCACTACTTACAGAGTTATTTTGCTAAAAAAAAAAAAAAAAAGAAAAAAATGAAAAAAAAAATCAAGCCTGAATCGTATCAAGTCCCTAGATCCAATTTCTAACTTACAGGAAATACAGAGGATGGAGGAAGATATGAAATGAGACTCTGGGAGCATGTTCGGCAAAACCCGGAATATGAGAAATGACGCTGGGCAAGTTACCGGACTTCTTCAACAAATAAATGACAAGGGATGGAGAAGAAAAAAAAAAAAGATGGAGGCAGAAACCTATTGATCAAAAGCCATATAAGACAACCAATCCAATGTATGGGCCTTATTTGGGATCTTGATTCAGATAAACTGTAAATTTAAGAAAAATCAGGACATTTATAAGATAATTGGAAACTTGAACATTCACTGGATATATGACGACGTTAAGGGATTATTGTTAATTAATAAAAGTATAACGGGAACAGGATTATTTCCTTAATTTCCAAGCATAATTCATTCTAACTCCTTAAGGACAAAAAAAAGATATTCATAATGTGTCATTATGATAAAATATTCATTGCGGGAAACTTATAAAACAGAAGAGCATACAGAAGATGGAAACAACTTTTAGCACGCACAACATTTGGGTGACGATCTTTCCAGGCTTTGTTCTATGCATGCTTTTCCTCATATATATTTATTTCTTGATTTTTAAAAATAAAAACAAGGTCTAACTATAGATACTCTATGGAACCTGCTCTTTCACTTAATATAATGTGCATATTTTTTGGATCATTAAGTATTTTTCCCCAATGGCATTTAAAGAACTGCGCAAATTTTCATCATAAAATTAAACCAGGGATCCCTGGGTGGCTCCGTGGTTGAGCGGCTGCCTTTGGCCCGGGGCGTGACCCTGGGGTCCTGAGATGGAGTCCCGCGTCGGGCTCCCTGCAGGGAGCCTGCTTCTCCCCCTGCCTGTGTCTCTGCCTCTCTCTGTCTCTCCTGAATAAATAAATAAAATCTTAAAAAAAAAATTAAACCAACCCACTCTATACTTACTCACACATCGTTGTCCAGAACGTGTGCCTTGGCAGATAAGAGGCATTCAATAAAAATATGATAATTAAATAAACCAAAAAGTTTTCTTCTAGTACTTTTATCCTTAGAATCACCTGGAATTTATTTAGCCAAATAATAGGAGAGAAGGGTCTACTTTTTTTCTTCCTGATTGATTAGCTGTTAAACCAAGTAGTGTAGTAAATCCGCTTTTGTCACATATATGGTTCTATGAATTTGGTTTTGTTTGTCAACTTCCTATTCTATTCTTTTTATTTTTTATTTTTAAATTTTTATTTATTTATGATAGTCACACACACAGAGAGAGAGAGAGGCAGAGACACAGGCAGAGGGAGAAGCAGGCTCCATGCACCGGGAGCCCGACGCGGGATTCGATCCCGGGTATCCAGGATCACGCCCTGGGCCAAAGGCAGGCGCTAAACCGCTGCGCCACCCAGGGATCCCTGGTTTAATTTTATGATGAAAATTTGCGCAGTTTTTTAAATGCCATTGGGGAAAAATATTTAATGATCCAAAAAATATGCACATTATATTAAGTGAAAGAGCAGGTTCCATAGAGTATCTATTCAGGAGAGACAGAGAGAGGCAGAGACACAGGCAGGGGGAGAAACAGGCTCCCTGCAGGGAGCCCGACGCGGGACTCCATCTCAGGACCCCAGGGTCACGCCCCGGGCCAAAGGCAGCCGCTCAACCACGGAGCCACCCAGGGATCCCTGGTTTAATTTTATGATGAAAATTTGCGCTAAACCGCTGCGCCACCCAGGGATCCCTTCTATTCTTTTTATATATTGCTACTTATTTGTCTTTTCCTGTGCATGACCCACATGATTTTAGTTATCATAGCTTTATAATATATTTAAATATTTAGTAGGGCAAGTCCTTTTGTTCGTCTTTTATCAACTTAAAAAAAGCATCCTCCTATGTTTATTCTTCTTGATAAGCTCAAGATGAACTTTATTACATTTTAAAAAACAAAAAATCCAAAAACCTCCTGCTCCCTCTATCAAAACAAAACCAAACCCAAAACAACCTGCGTACTCTTCACTAACAGCACATGTATGGGTCAGTAAGAGAACAAGACCACCTACCTGATATTGAATCTCCTTATTCGTATACGTGGCATCTGGCTTTATTGAATAAAGTCATTTTATAGGCCTCTCAGTAAAATTCTGTACTTAATTTTGGGCATTTTTATATTTTTTTTATTGCAATCGGGAACTGGCCTTTGTATACATTTATTTTCCAACAAAATATTGCTCGTCTAGAAGAACGCTTCAATGGTCCAGGGAATAGATTTGTCTCTGAGAAACCCGAGAGAGCCCGTACACATCCATCACACCTAATTCTTTTTTCTTTTTTCTTTCTCTTTTAGATGTTTTTACTTTCTTCATATTTATTGCAGTATAATGGACAAATAAAAATTGTATATGATTAAGGTGTACAACTTAATATTTTTTTTAAAGATTTATTTATCCCGCGGAGCCACCCGGGGATCCCCAGGGTAATTGTTTTAATTTGTACATCTTTGATTATCACTGATGTTGAGCATCTTTTCGTGTGTTTATCTATAGTTGTGCTTTCTTCTTATGTGAATTGCTTGTTCATATGCTTTGTTCATCCGTGAATAGGAAACCTCCCTGCGTTTTGGTGTAGGTCCCTCAAAATAAAGTTTCGTGGTTTTTCTCAGTAAAGGCCACACACATTTTTTAGACTTATCCCCAGGCGTTTTATAAGGTTTTGCTTCTGTTAGGAATGAGATCTCCTTTTTCTGATTGTGTTTTAATTGGTTGTAGACACATCAGCTGCTTTGCTGCATTGTCCTTATCGATTCTGATAGTTCATCGGTTCTTTTGTATTTTCTAAATAGAAGAGGCAATTTTATATATTCCTTTCTAATTTTTATAGTCTCTTTGTTCTTGTTCTGATCTGCTCGTGATGGGCTTGGATCTGCAGCACACTGTTGAGTATGACGTGTGAGAGCAGAACTCTGGTCTTGCTCCTGACTTTACTAGAAATCCTTAGGGAGTTTTGTCATTAAGAATAAGGACCACAAACCCTTGTGTGTTTGCATCGGAAAAAAAAAAAAGAATAAGGACCATGAAACTATTTGCTATAGGCGTTGGTAGGAACTTTTTATCAGGTGAATAAAGTTCTCTTTGTAGTTTTGAGATATTTTTAAGAATCATGAACGAGTACGGAATTTCCTCCTGTGATGTTTCGGCGTGTACCAGCAGGATTACTTATTTTTGGCTTCTAGTCTGCTTTATGGGACATCCGGTTGAACCACACGAAGCTGCCGATATGTGACCAGTTTTGACCTGCAAAAACGTCAGTGTCGTAGTGTTAATATATAACACTATGGGCTTTTCTAATAGTGACACATCCTCACGTTCCTGGGTCAATCCCACATGATTATTTTTGCTTTCAGACGCGGCCAGATTCACTATGACACTGTATTTAGGGCGTTTAGACCTATGACCACAAGTGACCGGCCTAGCGGTTTGTCCTTCTGTGGTCTTACTCAGTCGGCTATCGATACATCTCCTTGCCTCGTAAGTAACACGAGCAAGGACATAGATGAGAGCTATTCTCTCTGCGTCTGTTTATTCCTTGAACTTTTGTTAGGTTACCGATAAAATAGCCTACACCTGGGGCCCTTGAGACAGGAAATGGGGGGAAGCCAAAATTTTTAAGTAATTGTTGGTTTATTCAGATTTTTATCTTTCCTTGATATTAGTACTTTTTAACCTATCAAAACGTCCGTTTTATCTAAGCACTCAGATTTCTTAGCTTATAGTTGTTCCTCGACGTTTCGTTTCATTATCTCTACGTCACGTGGGACTATGTTCCTTTTTCCCCTCCTAAAATTGTAAATCTGTGGCTTTGCTCCTTCATCAGTACTGCAGCGTTTACATTTTTTATTAGTTATTTTTCAAGGAACCATTAGGTTTTATTGACAACTGCTATTGTTTTTTGGTTGTTTTTGTTTTTTCAGTCATTTTGACTAGATCTTTAAAAAAGGCTCTTTCTCCTATTTCCTTTGGATTTACTGTCATATTATTCAAGTTACCCAACTCCCTATTTATTTTTAACTTAGGCGATGCGTCAGAGACTAGCGGAGGTATATTGAAATCTTCCACCATGACTGTAACTTTATTACATTATTTTTACATTTGTAGCAGTTTTTATTTAATTTATTCATGCTATGTTATTTGGCACATAAAGTTTTACTGTGGATTGATTGCACATTTTAGTAACACACAAGAATCCTCTTTTTAATTTCCTTATGCGGTGTGAGTGGAGTTCTCAAAGTTATCTCATAATAAACTGATTTCACTCTCCCGTGCTCTACCCTCTTCCGTTCATTGCCTCCATCCCATGTTTTAATTGGGTGATCATGTTTCTCATCTTTATTTAATCTTTCCTCGTCGCAGATTGCTCTGTTTTCATTAATGCCTATTTTTGTGTCATAAATATAATATTCTCCTCAATCCCATTAAGAATACAAAGTAGGAGCAGCTTTTAAAGTCTTTCTTCTTTATTGCTTACAGAGGGGCAATTAGCTCTGACTCCTCCGACAGGTCCTCGTCTTCTGATCTACGGAAGATTTACACACATTCGGTTAATTTTCTTGTTGGCGCGCCATTACAGAGGGAGGATGAAAGAAGAGAATGGAAATGCCCGGTGGTCTCTAAAGAGGAGCAGAGGAATTAAGGGAGAAAAGGCCAGAGTGGGGCCTTCTTCTGCTCCTGGGGCTTAAGTGTGTGTGTGAGTGTGAGGCCTCCTTGCTAATTGGCCTGACGGCCCTCGGTAGGCGCCAACGCCGGCACTGCCCGGCTTCACCTGCCTTGCCAACCAAAGCCAAATGGAGCCCAGGATGTCCTGGCGAGAGGGAATGGTATGGTCTGTGTCGTCTCTCAGACCTACTATACTTCCAAGGACTTGGTGGTACGGATGTCTGGTCCCCATTAATGGCGCCATGGTGTGTTGCACCATCTCGGCTCCAGGCTCCGTTGCGCTGAGCGAGGTGGACGGAGATGTGTTTTTCCTTAAGGTTTCCAGCACTTTGTCCTAACGGAGGCAGGATTTCACTTCACTTACGTGAACTGTAGTTTGATCAGGCCCTTTCTCAATCTAGATTCTTTCTTGGATATTCCATTTGGTAAAAATTCCTTTAAGTGACATGTGACTGGCACCCTTGCCTAATTTCCAATGGTGAGGCCACATCCCTCTGCTTTTATGTCCTTCTCATCATTCCAGGGGGGACCCGTAGAGGATGCAGTTATATATATGCAAGCGCTGCGTCTGCCACCTTGACCTGGAAGTCGTCTTTCCCCACAACCGCAGCTTAAAGGCCCTTCCCGTCTTGCTGATGTTGGGTCGAAATTTTAGTGGGGGCCCAAATAAAAGGAATCGGTTCTGGGAGACCAGCAGGAGTATGAGTAGGGGGTGTGGTTTAAGGAGTTTTCAAGTTATTGAAGACAAGAAGCCGATCAGGGACCACGAATGCAAGAAAGGAGTCATTTCCTGGTCAGAAATACAAGATTATCTAGAAACTTTGGAGGTTTGGTGAGATGCAGGAGATATCGTATCTTGGGGAGGAACTAAGGTGTGTTGGAGGCGACAGGTGTCCTTGGTCAGGAGTTCGGGTGTGCACCGGGGCTTCTTTGGAGGGACGAGAACGTCCTTGGGATTAGGAATCCACCAGCGTTGCGGCAGGTGGGTGAATTCTAGCAGGGTGAGGGGAGGATGTCCTCGGAGCCGACTGCTGTTCCGGGCAACTCTTGCACACCTTTCTGTCAAGGTAGACTGGAGTGATGCGTTGGCCCAGCCGTGCCACGGGCAGCTGGATCGTATTCTGAATCCTATTTGGGAAGCCATAACTGTGGGTTTCTTTTAGTTCTGAACCACCTCTGCCCAGGTCCTCCCTCAGGAAGGCAAGGGACCCCAAGGGGAAGACTTAGAACAGAAGGAACTCTATGAAACCACCCTGTCTCCCTTCTCCAGGCCCCATCCTATAGGGGTCCTGGGGGTCCCAGGGTCCCAGGGTCCCAGGAGTGGCCTTCCAGCTAGGTCAGAGCTGGAGCCTTCTGTGCAGCACACTAAAGAGGAGGAAGAGGGTCTTCGGTAAGGAGGCTGAGCCCACTCTTAGAAGGCTGGGCGGCAGGGCCAGCGGGGCAGGGGCTGTGAGACAAAGTCTGAAGTCTGGGAACATCCCCTTAACCTATAGGAATTCATTGCCCTCTCCCCACAACCCTGCAGGACCACCTGGGGTCCACAACCCTCATCTCTGACCTGCATTTTAGGGCCCGTGTGTCTCCCCTCTTGGCCTGAATGCCTCAGAAAGCCTCTGTCTTGTCTTTCGAGCCCACCTAGTCCTGAGACCCCGCCTGGACAGGGCAGCTGCACAGTGGGCACATGTGCTGAGGACGTCAGATGCTTCTCCGATCCTAGACCACCTTGGTGAAGGGGCCCAGGCGCCAGCCGCACTCCGCATGGCCTCTGGCAGCCAAGGAGCCCTTCTGGTCTCATCGCGCTGGACACACAGAGCTGCTGCTATATTCCCCTCAAAGCCGGTCAGTTGATCCCCCAAATCCCTTTTTCCGCTGGGTTGACAACAGCCTTCATGCAAGAAGGGCTCTGCGTTCCATCAGTTCCATCTGCAGCGCTGCAGGGAGGAAGCACTGTGGCCCCACTGGCCCCTGTATCCTCTGAGGCTCTGGTGTTGACGGTGAGTGCACGGATGGAGCGCGGCGAGGCCTCAAGACGCGCCCTTAGAAATGACAAAGTCTCGTCTACGCTCACTTGAAAGGAGATGTCTGGGGAGCTCAAAGGTTGCAAAGTAGAGCCTAAGAAGCCTGTGATGGGGTCTGAATCCCCATTGGGCCGCTCTGCATGTTTGTTTCTTTTTTTCTTTTCTTTTTTTTTTTTTTTCCCTGCATGTTCTTTTCTATTTCAGGTGCACCCGGTCCCAACCGGTCATCTCATGGATTCAAGGATAATCGGGTAGGAGGGAGATGCACCTTCCCAATGCACGCACGTCCCCCGCCCCCAGAGAACACATGCCCCAGTGAGTCAGGAACAGCATCTCTGCATAAAAAGCACAGGACGCTCCTATCTGGAGAGAACCCTAAGGGATGGGGCTTATTTAATGCTTTCTCATTGAGCTTTTCAGGGTAGTGGCCTCTGTTGGTCTCTAAGGTCAAGACTCTCCAGCTCCAGGGAATAAAGCTGTATCACGATAAGCTAAAAAAGTGTCTTGGCATAGGATGAAAAGGGATGCGTCCTGTAAGAGATTTGCCTCGTAGTCCATTTCAGCGAGGTGGCCCTTCGGTAAATCCTCCGGAGTCCACGCTTTGATTACACACGTGCTCACGCACCACACGAGTCGCACACACACAGAGAAGCGCGAATCACACGTGTGCTCAGCGCCCTAACAAGCCCCCCTCTGCTGTCGAGTCCCGGACACGTGACTCGAATCCACGTCCTTGGACCCTGCTGCCACACACGGGCCACCAACATGGCAAAATGAGCTCCTGAAACGGCCCTGCTCGTCTACAAAACACATGAGCCAACGTACCCGGGAGGGCACACGTGGACTATACTGATGCAGGCCCCCCCGGCCAGGCCAGCCCGCAGACCCGGGGTCGCAGGAATGCGGGCGCACACAGCTACGCAGCCTCCAAGCGCTCCACTGCCCCGCGGACGGTCACGGTCACCGCCCAAGCGTGACCCACCGGCCACTCCGGCTGCACCTACGGTTCCTCATCCCGCGGGCAACCCAGCCCGTTCTCGCTCCCATCTGCGTATGAGGACGGTCAGCTCCCGAGCAAACTCCAAAGCTCCATCCTTAGCCCCTCCCAGGCCCTTGTCCTTTGGGTTCCCACTGTCTCCTGGACGAGCGAGGATAAGATCCTGGACCTCAGGAGAAGCTGTGGGTCTGTGGGTCATTCCCACAGACGTAACCGCTGAGCACATTTTTACCTCCTTTCACGCACATCTTTGCGGAATCTATCGGTTTTACCTTGAGGACGTCGCCTTCTGACAGTTCGAACGTCCTTGCTTTCAGCTGAATCCCCTTCCCCGGCTGGGTCTGGATGGAGTAGATGCACTCGTGGTTGTTGTTGTAGTTCCCGGGGAAGTTGGGGGACAGCAGCGTGCCCTGTGTGCCCGTGACCGAACTCCCACACTCGGCTGGAAGAGAATCACAATAGCCACCGATTAACCCCCATCCGCTCCATCCAGAGCACAAGCCGCCGCGCCGGAGGGCCTTCCGAGGATGACACACTGCTTGCCCTCCTGCCTGCCCATCTGTCCATCTGTCCGCCTGCCCGTAGGGCTGCTCACCAAAGTGTCCTTACGGGTCTGCCCACCTGTCGTCCCGTCCGGTCCCCCTCTCTCTCTCGTTCCATGTCTCTCTCTCCCGTGGGGATAGAAGCTAGCCCACCAGGCATCCCGCACTTCCCTAGTGGGGCGAGGCAGCCCCTCCTGACACCTGCTCATCTAGCGTCATAGCAACAGGATGACGGAGGAGGATGTCGGGGCGGAGGGGGCGGTGGTCGAGGGAGGGGAGACGAATCCTTCCAGAATCACAGGCCAGAAGCTCAGAGGGCTCAGGATTAAACAACCGCTGCGAGCGTCTTCCGAACATCCTTCGTTACTCACAAGCGCCAATCCCACAGGGTAGGCAGCACCGTTATCATCCCTACTTTAAAAATAAAGAATCTGGGGATCCCTGGGTGGCTCAGCGGTTTGGAGCCTGCCTTCAGCCCAGGGTGTGATCCTGGAGTCCCGGGATCGAGTCCTGCGTCGGGTCCTGCATGGAGCCTGCTTTTCCCCCTGCCTTTGTCTCTGCCTCTCTCTCTCTTTTGTGAATAAATAAATAAAATCTTTAAAAAAATAAAAAAAAAATAAAGAATCTGGTACTTAGCAGTTGGGGTCAAGTCTCTCCACTCACCAGGAGGAGGGGCCTGAGGGTTCAACCCTCCTGGTCCTGGAATATGAGGCCATTGGGGCTTTGGAGAAAGTTTTAGCATAGACGCACCAAAACCCTGTCTCCTTCAAAGCCTAATGAACTCACGGCCTCCTTTTGACATCTTTCTCTCCGCCTCCAGGATTAGCCCTCCTTCCCCGGCGTTCCCTTGATTTAGGGCAGTCAGCACATCGTCCTTCCCCTGTTTGTTACCACCTCTGTGTCTTCCTCTGTGGGCCCTCCAGGGCTCGGTCCTATTTCTCTCTCCCCCACCCCCACCCCCACCCAGTGCCCAGCAGGTGACTCCCAGGGTCGTCAAGGGTCATCAAGCCTCTTCCTGCGCCTGCGGGTGGCCCAGTGCCTGTCACGCTGCACCCCGACTGCTTGTTCCTGGCCTATGTCCCCTGCCCAAAATGTGCGCTCCTTGAAGGCTGGGGTCACGCTTAATGAATCTAAACTTCCAAAGCTTAGCCCAGATTGCCTGTAAAATAAATATTTGCGAAATGAGTGAATGAGTGAATCTGGAGGACACAGACCTCAGAAGATGTACGGTCCTAAAAATAATTAGGTTCCAGAAGGATGTAAACGCACGTCCAGATGGCAGGCACATTACTTGTCTGGACATATGGGGAACCAGGAGCATGTCTCGAATCTCCGAGGTTGATGGTAGCGAGTCCGCTTTCCCCCAGCCATGCCTCAGTGGCCCTCTTCTAGGCACAGTCATTGGCTGGAAGGGCCCGGACGTCAACCAGCGGCCACACAGTTACCCCGACTGCCTGGAGCCGGAGGTGTGGGCAGAGCCTGCAGTACAGGAACATGCAGAGCTGCGCCTCTCGTGGTCTCACTTGCACCCTCGTGTGTTCTTGTCCTCAAGGCTGCTCCTTGGGACCTTTGAGGACAACGTCCGTGTCCCCCCAACAAGTCCTTGCTCTTTCAATGGGCCCCACTCCCCGGGCCCGGTGTAGCACAGGACAGCTTCACCATCCTGGGAGTTTGCATGAGCCGTTACCAGGAGCTGAACGTTGGTGGCCTCGGCCTTGATCTGAGGTGGGGCCCTGGGCAGGTGACGGGGGTTGGTGGCCACGCAAGCGAGCTGCGGAGCCAGCGGAGCCCTCTCCCGGCCTCACCAGGACGGCAAGGAGGCCGTGGTCTGCAAGTGAGGAGAGGAGCTCCAGCAGCCCCCGAATGTGCTGGCAGCTTGGTCGTGGCCGGCTTGGGCTCCAGAACCACGAGAAAGGAGTACCTGGGGCTCAGCCGCCTGCAGGAGTTTCCTACCACGGCCTGCGCTGACCACGACACCATTTGTCTCGGGGCCTGTCTGTGTCCCCGTGTGCATGAGGAACATGCCGAGCTGAGGCATGAAACTAAAGGGCCGGCTGTGGACGGGCAGCCTCAGTACCTTTTCCGGGGGCCTAGGATGTGGAGGGTGCTGAGGGCCCTGCATGTGCAGCCACGCGTTACCCAGGCCTCCTGAAGCTGCTCTCCCCGGTTTCTGGAGCCAGACACTAGTCCCCTCTCCCGGGGAGAGGGCAGCCGCCAAGGTGTGTCCACACTCTGAACCTCGGTCTCTTGATCTGCCTTCCCCTGGGCAGCAGTAGCGTCCTCGTAATGCCACAGAGAATAAACGCATGAGATTTCACAAGAAAGCAAGTGAACACGTGTGAAGTGGTCACACCTGGGAGGCTCTCAGCGTCATTCCTCCTTCGTCTCCCCGCCTGTGGCAGGTGCTCAAGAGGGGGGCACCGGCTGCACCCACTGCCCCTGACGCCTCCTGCCCTAAACTCCTAAATCTGGCTCCCCTTAAGCGTGGGCTGTGGCGTGTCACTGGACACCTTCCCCAGCCTCGGTTTCCCGCACGACAGCTCTGCGGTCGTCGCCGCCCCATCTCCTCTCCCCCGCGTCCCGACACCTTGACGAGGACAGACACACAGAGGGCAGCTTCAGAGGGGCCCAGTCCTTGGCCCATCAGCAGCGTCTGTCTTGGGCACCAGGGAGGGTACAGGGGGGCAGAGGGGGCAGGACATGAGCTTCCGGGGGTGTTTCCAAGGTGACAGGGGAGCAGAGATGCACCGAAGCACTAAATGCAAGCGTAAGTGGAAACAAATGAATGTCCTGGAGAAACAAGCATCACGTGCACGGGGCAGTGCTGCCGCCGGCTGAGGCTCTGGGACCCCCGTCGTCCCCCTCAGTCGAGGCCTCATTAAGGGCAGGGGCTGGGTCTTGTCCATCAGTCCGGGGCTCTGCAGGCAGAGGGCTCTCTCTTGTCCGTCACACCGGGGCTCCCAAGGACGTGCCGGGTCTCCTGCAGCAGCCGGGCCTCGGGGGTCAGGGCTGTCTCTTCCATGCCAAGGTCAGGGGCCGTGTCCCCCCATAACACCGTGCATTAGAGCCCAGGCCGCTTATCTCCTTGGCAGCTGGGCCTGTGTCCTGGTAACACCGCGTGGGCTGAGGCCACCCACATACACCCCCGGTGCAGGTGGCCCCTGGGAGCACGCCCAGGGTGGGCACTCCCAGGGAACCTCCGCCCGAGGCTCCGTCGCAGGGCTGGTGGTAATTAGAGGTGACTGTAATTGCTGTGCAGTGTTAATGACACACGAAGCAGAAGACAAATGGAATGATGAAAATGTTGTGAGGTGTCGTGAACAAACAGTAATTGTAATAATAAGCTAAAGAATGAGTTTATGTAATGAGATCAATGAGGCAGGAGCTTACGGAGGGCACGCATCTGTGGTCCCGGATAATCCCGTTCAAGGAAAATTTCCCCCAGAACCGTTTGGCTGAGGATGTTTGCTCGGAGGGGGATGGAGCTGCTGGCGGCCAGAGAGAGCCTGGGCCTTGGGGGGCGCGTGTGGGTGCGAAGATGCGTCCGGGTTGGGAGGGCGGATGTTCTGGGGGTGCTCGTGGGAGGGAGGGACGATCTAACTGGTCAGAACGGGATCCACTGGGCGACTCCACAGTCGCCCTCCGAGCTTGTCAAAGCTCATTGGTCATTGATGACGAGGAGCAGGTAACTGGCGAACGGGGGGGGATTATGTGGCCTGAGCGAACACTGCCGTGGGGTCCGGAATGAGGCCTGCAGGCTGCTCTACTGGAGGAGGCTGGCGCCGTGGCTGGAGGCGGGCGGGGATGGGACCCGGGGGCCTGGGCCTGCAGCCCCAGCCGGTCGGCCCGGCCAGCGGCCAGCGGGGTCACAGGTGCCTCTGCAGCGCCGGGCCCACCGCACGGCCCAGCGTCGGGCAGAGCAGGGCCGCCCTGGGACCTGCGAAGGACAAGCCTGGCCCGCGGCTCTGACCCGCCTTCCCGGGGCAGCCCTGGAGGCCGGCCTGTGGGCTCGCGGCCCACGGGGCTCTCCTGTCTCACGCAATCGCAATTGGCTGACGTCTGGCCCCCGCCCCGGTAGTGAAGCAAAATGAAAGCACGTGACCACCTACCAACACACCTTGGCAGAGGCGAACTCCACAGGCGCCGTCTGCCCCCCAGGCACGTGATGCGGGCTGTGCCCTCCAGGCGGTACCCGGGGAAGCAGGAGAAGGTCAGGGTGTCGCCCACGCCGAACTGCAGGCCCTTGCGGATGCTGTAGGCCGGGACCTCAGGCTCCTCGCACGGCTCCAGGTCATACTCTGGAAAAGCGGCCGGAGAGCGGGCTCAGAGGCTGACCTGGAACTGCAGGGACGGGAACACCGGGGACGGGGACGGACGGCGGAGCCCACGCACGGAGCCCAGAGCCCGGAGCTGATGGGGGGAGAGCTCCCAGGAAGGGCGGAGGCGGCGTGTGCGGGTCGGGCCGGGGCCCTCAGCCACCAGCGTGCTGCCCAAGGGTGCGAGGACGGCCCTCAGCGCCGCAAGCCCAAGCCCGGGCTTGGGAACTCGGCTGCTTCGTGTCCCCACACGACCAGGTAATTTCTGTCAGCTTGGTTCTGGAGAATCCGAATGCATAACCCAGCTGAGGGCAACACCCGGCGGGAGAAGGAATCCGTCTGGGCCGGGCTGGGCCTCAGGGCGCACCCACGACCGGGGATCTGCCCACGGCCTCTGGTGATGGCACCGAGGTGGCCATTCGCGTCGTCCCCGACGGCATCCCCCTTGTAGGCCACAGTGCCCCGGGCTCCATGTGGTAAAGAGGAGGAGGGTCTCTTCGACGGGACGGGATGGGACGGGATGGGACGCAGTGGCCACAAAGGCCCTCGGCCCAGCCCTGTGCAGCCCAGGCACGCGGGGGGCTCTGGGGCAGGGGCGGCTCAAGGTTGGGCTGGGCCGCGTCCCTGTTCCTAGAGGCCAGATGGCTCCTGCCCACCCTGGGGACTCCGTGTGATAAGAGTGGGACTCGAGGGGGCGCTGGGAGGCCTTGGGGCTGGAGTAGCGAGGGGTCCTCTTGGCTTCCTGAATGCCAAGTTAAAGAGCTTCCTTTCCAGTTTTCCTGAACAGAGATAGATACCTGTCACTCCCCGCCAGCACAGGGGCGGGTGGCCCCACAGGGGGACTCAGAGACTCCGCCACGTTCATTTCTAATCTTAGTGGGACGCACTTGTCAAATATGCGTTTTGGATTTGTTTTTTAGTGTTTGGATTTGTTTTTTAATTGCTGGGGCCGTGACATAGCGGAGGTGAAATCAGGAGAAGAACCGGAGGGCACTGGGGCGGGAGGGGCGCCTTGGTCCAAGCAGCGGCGTGGCTGATTTTCAGGGTGGACCTTAAACACCTTCCGTGACTCGGGGCCCCCGGAACCTGCTTCCCGGCGCCTTCTGGGAGGGCCTCGCTGTGTGGAGCCCAAGTCCCTGTTGCTGCACCTGCCGGTGAGGCGGGCGGCTGGCGGCCCAGGGACACGTCGATCGCCCCGCACCCGCTCCTGCAGGGACCTGGCGCGCTGTACCTGCGAAGGTGATGTTGAACCCCTCGTAGGACATGGAGAAGTCGGACACGAAGCGGACCTGGGCGGTGAAGTTGCCGTAGAGCCCGGCGCTGATGGGGGCCGGCAGCCGCGAGCCGGTCAGCTGCCTCAGGGGCTGCGAGAAGCTGCCGTTCTCGGTGATGAGCAAGTAGTCATGGCCACTCTCCAGGTGGAAGGTGTGGAAGGTAAAGAACACACCTGCCAAGAGAGCGCAAGGCTGCAGGTGACGGACAGCCGGCCGCCGTCACCGCCGTCACCGCCACTGCAGGACGGGGTCTGCACGGACTGGCCATCCGGGAGCCCAGCCCGACGGTGCCCGAATGATCTGGACATGCCGTGGGCCAGGGACGCCGCGTCACGGTTATCAGAGTTGAGACTTACAGCTGGGTCCACAGAGAGGGACCATTCATTCATTCATAGACTCACTCATTCATTCCTCAACGAGTATTTGCATATTTGACAAGTGCGTCCCACAGGCGGGGACCCAGGGCCAGGGGATGGGGAGGCCGACGGACACGACATCGAACCGCTATGGTTCGGAGCGACAGGCGCTGCGTCAAACGTAGTGCAGCATGTGCTGGGGGCGGAAAGCCAAGCGGTCGCCCAGGGTAGTGCCGCTCGCTAGCGAGTCACGCGCTGTAGCTGCGTGTCACCGTGCCCTGGGTGTCGGCTGCCCCACGGTTGGTGCCTCCCGGCTGGAAGAGAAGATAGGAAAACCCAGGGAATCCCACCAATGACTCTATGCTCATCTCCATTTTACAGCTGAGGAAACTGAGGCACAAACAGATAAAGTCACTTGTCCGGGGCTGCCCAGGCAGCAGGAGGCAGAGCTGGGGCTAGATCCACTTGCTATTCCCAGTCCACCGGCATTGCCGGCGGGCTCCCTAGGAACGCGGAATGTCAGTCTCCACCAGGGACCTTCCAGGGAGAGCCTGCATGCTAGTGACCCCCGGGAGCTCGGGAGGCACAGGGACCCCGAGGAACACGTCTCTACACAATTACTGACGGGTTCTTGCGGGATGATGCTTGGAGCCAAGCTTTCCCTGCTAAAATACACCCTAGATGTTTTCACAGTCTTGCCCCTCTGTGGATGGGAGCTGGAGACCCCGGGTACTTGGGGTGCTATGGGTGGGGGTAGGGGACGCAGAGCCCCGTACGGGTGGTGCAACCAGGCAAGTGCTGGTAAATGCCCCGTGCCAGGCAACTGAGATGTATCCATTTATCTATTTCCTCGAAGAAATGGCTCCTAAGCACCTACTAAGTGCCAGGCCTGGGCTCAGCACCAAGAAAGGTCTCCAGCGTAGTGAGGGAGACACGTCAACAGTGAGAGTCCAGAATGGGGACACGGAAGAAGAAGAGTGAGAGGGGTGGGAAGGCTTCATGGGGTCATAATCTTTGACATGAGGGGCGTGAGCACCTTGGGGGTGCACAGGTACGTGCGCCCACGTGTATCCTATCCTCCCAGCACGTAAACACGTGTGCACATGAGAAACCGTCCTCAGGCCACAGAGCTGGGGAAAAGGCTCAGTGGAACGTACGTCCCTTCCCGCTCGGCCGGACCTCAGGTTGGATGGAGGGCGGATCAGACGCGGGACGGGGAACTGGAGCTGATGAAGCACCAAGACCCACACCCCACAGTTCAGCGCCTCCACTGGGGCGAACATCTGGCTGGCATCCTGAGGATGAGCAAACGACCGAGGTGGCGCCCCCTGGGTTTCCCAGCTGCGCTGATTGCCTGGGGCTCCTGTGGCCATTGTGACGCAGTGAAGACCTTGTCACAGAGACAGGCCCCACGTTGGAGTCTGAACCCAAATTTGGTGTGACAGGTGCACACACAAACTCACACTTCACTGGAGTGACCACAACAAACAATCAGAGTCATTAGCCTAATGGATCTGTTAACCTGAGATCCTTCTACACGCACCCTCTAATTCAATTCATATGAATATTTCTTGAGTTCCTTGTGTGCCAGGCATAGAGCCAGGGCCTGGGGAAGTGGCCGGAAACCAGGCAGGCATGTCTCTCAAGGAGCTCAGGGTCTGGGGGGAGACAGATAAGGGAAGTTCTGTACAGTGGGGTAAGATATGGGCACAGAAGGGCGCAGGATCGTGTGGGAGCCCACGGAGGGAAACCCAACCCATACCCAGAGCCGGGGAGAAGGGGTCAGGAAGGCTCAGTGGAGGAAGTGAGCTCAGAAGATGAAGAGCCGGCCGTAGCGGAGCGATGGTGATGGTGCAAGGGGAGCAAATGTTCCAGAGAGAAGGCCGTCATCCCAATGCACAGAGCTCTGGAGGACAATGACAGTCTGGGAAGTTCTAGGAACTGAAGGAGTCTCAACGTAGCTAGGACTCGGTGCTTACGGGGCTCAGGAGGAGGCTGAAAAAGGTGAGCAAGGGCTACGGGCTCACACCAGCGACTTTACAATTTTGAGCTCTACGCTAAGCATCTGGTGAAGCCTTTAAATGGTTCTGAGGACCATTTAGTGACCTGGTCATACCCCGGTGACCCTGTGCTGAGTCTCAGAAGCCTCACCTTCTATCCTGGCTAATTCTTGCTCGTCCCTGAAGGCTCGCCTGGTTTCAACTTCAGGACGCCCACCTGACGAAGCCCCAGGCTGGCCTCCGGAGGAGTGACACCTCTAACCGCTCCTGGCCGTGCTATGTCAGATGGTCTGTCCCTACCACTGGACCATGAACTTCCTGAGGGCAGGCAATGCCAGAGCCACTCGCTCTACTGGGTTCTCCCAGCACCCAGCGTAAGCCCAAGCATAAAATAAGCATTTGCTAAATATCTGAATTGCATTGACTTCTAGGCAAAGACACACATAGAAAAAGGCATAAAGAAGCACACACCCATATAATCACAGACGCCAGACAGAAAATTATGACTATAGAAGGCTGTTGGTCTAAGGATCCTGAGGAGGCTGCCTTTCTTTCCCTATTAGAGCAGCCTGGGGTTCCTGCGGTGGCCAACTCTGGCCCAGCCTTGGTGGAAAGAGCCCTGCAGGATGATCGAAGCCCTGCCCCGATCCCGCCTCTCCTTGGGAATGACACCGCATGCGTGGTGGGGAAGCCAGGCCTCACCCGGACTGCCTGGAGAGTCTTATCTCCCTGCCATCCTAATCCCAGTTAGGCCAGGCCTATTAAAGGCAAAAGTGAAAGCGCTGAAGTACACGTAGGGAGTCTTTAAGTGGCTTTTTTTTTTTGAAATTTCTTTTTTTATACAAATAGTATAGTTTACATGTAATATATGTTGATTGCTCAAAATTAGAAAAAAGTGAGAGGATGAAAATAAGAGAGTAGTACCACTAACATCTTGGGGCATATCTTTTCAGACAGTTTTCTTTTTTTTTTTTTTTTTAAGGTTTTATTTATTTATTCATGAGAGAGGCAGAGACATAGGCGGAGGGAAAAGCAGGCTCCATGCAGGGAGCCCAATGTGGGACTCGATCCCAGGTCTCCAGGATCACGTCCTGGGCTGAAGGTGGCGCTAAACCACTGAGACACCCGGGCTGCCCCAGACAGTTTTCTACACACATATCCTTGTTTATTTTTTTATTAACTGAGTATGTTCTTTTGGCAAACATCTCTTTTGACCTAACAACATATTATAACTATCCCTGTAGGTCTTTATTATTTTTTTTAAATTTAAAAAAATATTTTATTTATTTATTTTAGAGAGAGAGAGAGAGCGAGAGAGATGGTGGAGCTTGATCCCATGAGCCTGAGATCATGACCTGAGCCAGAATCAAGAGTCGAAAGTTTAACCGACTGAGCCACCCAGGCGCCCCTAGCCCTGTAGGTTTTTAAATATTCCCTCATATTATGCCTTTTAGTAGCCACACAGTATTGCATTATATACAGGTATATGTTTATTCAACATTTCCTTACTTTTTAAAAAAAGATTTTATTTATTTATTCATGAGAGACACAGAGAGAGAGAGGCAGAGACACAGGCAGAGGGAGAAGCAGGCTCCCTGCAGGGAGCCCGATGTGGGACTCGATCCCGGGTCTCCAGGATCAGGCCCTGGGCCAAAGGGGGTGCTAAACTGCTGAGCCACCCATGGATCCCCTCAACATTTCCTTATTGATGGACATTTGAGTAGCTAACTAATCCTCCAATAAATAAAGTGTTTTAGGAAATGTCATTGCCGCTGCATCTTGATGTACAATAGTATTTTTTTTTTCCAGGTAAATTCTAAGGAGTAGAATTGCTGGTCCATGTTTATTTTGAAGGCTTCTGATTCACACCATGGAATCATCATCTAGGGAGTCTCAGCTATTTCACACAATGTCAGCACTGAAGAAGAGAGCTTGTGTCCGCACACTGTCTCCCACTGTTAGGATTTTCTCTGCTGACTTGGAAGAAGAAATGGTTATTTCATTACTGGTTGACTTTTCATTTCTTTAATTATGAGTGGGGTCAGTGTCCTTTCATTTCTATTTCTTCTATTATGAAGGGTTTATAGCTTTGCTCATTTCATAGGTCTGGAGACCAGGTGTATTTTTCTTAATAATTTTTATCATTAATTAATTAATTAATTAATTATATTAATTTTATTTTTTATTATTTTTTTTCTTAACAATTTTTAGGAGCTCCTCATGCATCAGGTTGGTAATCTTTTTTTTTTTTTAATAGATTTTATTTATTCATTAGGGACACACAGAGAGAGAGGGGCAGAGACAGGCAGAGGGAGAAGCAGGCTCCATGCAGGGAGCCTGACATGGGACTCGATCCCGGGACTCCAAGATCACGCCCTGGGCCAGAGGCAGGCGCTAAACCGCTGTGCCACCCAGGGATCCCCCAGGTTGGTAATCTTGAGTTGATTATATACGTTGAAAATAATTTTGTTCACTTACTATCTGAATTTTTTATGGCTTTTTTTTTTTTTTTTTTACATAAACCCATCCCAAGTTTTATTTAATCAAATCTTATAGTCTTTGCTTTTATGGACTCTGCTTTTAGTATAACTTGTTATAGTATATCCCCACCTGAGGTTAGATTTTCATGTTTTTCTTTTTTTTCCCACATTTTTCTATACTGAAATTTATGTAGTTGAATGTATGAGGTCTGTTTGGTTCCTTTTCCTTCTTTCCCAAGTGTTTAAGCCTACTGTTTTGAAACAATTTATTAAATAATCCATTCTCTCTTCAGTGGAGTGGAAATGACACTTTAATTATATACTATAAACCGTCTCTCCCTCTCTCTCCACACACACATACGCATGAGTGTGCGTGTGCGTGTGCACAAACTCCACACACACACACACTCACATGTGCAGAGGACTGTACTTCTGGACCTTTATATGCCTGCACTGGTTTGTGTGTCCAACACTCACACCACATTGTTAGAATTATTTTAGCCAATAACATTTTACAATCTGGAAGAGTTACTCTTTCTTTTATAATGTTTTCTTGGCTTTTCTACATGTTAATTCTCCTAGATCAGAGGTACTTATTCAAGGCCATGCATCAGGTTTACTAGCGAAGTGTTCTGAACTCAAGGATGCTTGTTTTCCATGTCCGGCGTAGAGAACCGAAAGCTCTACAGTGCAATCTAAGCACTAATGTATTTGCTAAAGTGCAGAGGGGTTAAGAACCACGACCCTGGATGAGCTTCAGAATAAGCTTCCGAGGATAGAAGCCATATGTGCCCGGTTACCGTGTATTCCCGGCCCACGTCGGTAGCATTATTCAATCAATATTTGTCAAATCAAAGACTGTATTGCTTACTGTTTATTTCTAACCAGCACCCATACTTTGAACTTGGACCTCCAAAGACCATTCATGGTAGGGGACTTGAGATAACCTGGTGAGGAATATGAGGATATGAGATATGAGATATGAGATATGAGGATATGAGATAACCTGGTGAGGAATATGAGGAACATGAGGAATATGGCATCTGAGGAACAGTTGAGCTATGTAAGAAGAGGATCATGGGTCCAGGGTCTGAAGGGTGAATGTGAAGGAAGAGGGCAGATGGATCCTATGTTCCTCCAGGACACAGAACAAGGCGAAAAGTTTCAGGAACACCTAATAGGCTATTAGGATGGGTCAGATCTATCAAAAAAATGACAGCAGGTGCCCATTTGCTAAGCGGGTTGGCCACCTTCCCACCGCTGGGGGTGTTTAGGTGTGGTGCCATCTTGTGGGGAGCAATTAGGGAAGAACTCTACATTATGTAGGGTTAGACAGCTGCTAACCTCCATGATCTCTTCTAGCATGGACATTTTAGAGTCTTAAAAATAGTCATTGAACAAATTCTGTGATGCAAAGATATGGGAAGCTTCTAGGAGTTTTCCTGTTGATGAAAAAATGCAGACCAAGCCCTGAGGTCCCTACGTAGGGAGACCCCCCCCCCCCCAATGAGGTCACTTTGGCCTGAGGAACGTGGCACCCTGCCCACATTACATCCCAACACTTGCTACAGGCCTAACCACTCACCCTTGCCGTGGGACGTTTCAATAATCCAGGTGCAGTTCAAATTGTTGGGGTAGAAGTCAGGGAACCCTGGTGACAAGATGGTCCCACTGGAACCTTGGATGAAGCCACCGCAGAGTGCTGTGGGAGTAAAGAAGGTGGTGAAAGGCTGCAGTGGCCCAGGGAGGCCCCCCTCCCTCCCCTGCACCCCTGTCCCCAACCAACCAATCCTCCTGGGAGCCTGGGAGCCTGGGAACCATCTCCTCTCAACCCTCAACCCTCGCTGATGGGTGGGAGAGGCTGTGTGCCTTCCAGCTCCTGATTTCTCACAGCAAGAAAGGAATCCGTGACCTCAACACCCCTTGTGGGATGTCTCACCTTCACAGCTGGGCAGGGCCCGGCTCCACTGGAAGTTAGGCTCACACTCCAGGGGTTCCCCGTCGCTTAGTGTGTAGCCCGAGTCACAGCTGAAGGTCACCAGAGCACCCACGTAGAAGTCATTCCCGTGGCGCTGCCCGTTTACAGGGATCCCTGGATCCAGACAGTGGTCTGACTGCAGAGTGATAGCTGGAAAAGAGAGCCCAGAGCTGGAACAGACAGCTAGCTGTCGCCGCAGGGGGACCCCAGCGGTCACAGAGGCGGGGAGGGGGAACCTGGGTGACAGACAGCTGGCCGTCATTTACCCCCATGTCACGTGTGGCTGTCATTATCTGCTGCAAGGGTATTTGAGGACTTATCTGCCGGACAGAACAAGCGGATTCCCTTCTTTGTTCATCCATCCATTCATTCAATTAACACATGTTGAGCATCCACTATGGTTCAGACGGCACGCCAGGTCTTAGGGACCCAGGTCTTAGGTCTTAGGGACCCATTTTCTTAGGGACGCCAGGTCTTAGGGACCCATTTTCTTAGGGATGCCAGGTCTTAGGGACCCATTTTCTTAGGGACGCCAGGTCTTAGGGACCCATTTTCTTAGGGACGCCAGGTTTTAGGGACCCATTTTTTTTTAGGGACGCCAGGTCTTAGGGACCCATTTTTTTTAGGGACGCCAGGTCTTAGGGACCCATTTTCTTAGGGACCCATTGTCTTAGGGATGCCAGGTCTTAGGGACCCATTTTCTTAGGGACACCAGGTCTTAGGGACCCATTGTCTTAGGGACACCAGGTCTTAGGGACCCATTTTCTTAGGGACGCCAGGTCTTAGGGACCCATTGTCTTAGGGACACCAGGTCTTAGGGACCCATTTTCTTAGGGACGCCAGGTCTTAGGGACCCATTGTCTTAGGGACGCCAGGTCTTAGGGACCCATTTTCTTAGGGATGCCAGGTTTTAGGGACCCATTGTCTTAGGGACGCCAGGTCTTAGGGACCCATTTTCTGACCCATGAGTCAGAAAATGAGGCTGTCCTCAGGGTGCTCTTAACCGTAACGTTCTGTGCCGGTCTACCAGGGGTGGAGGCAATGGGCATCTCGTTCCATGAGGCACGAGAGATGGATGCAAAAGCTGGTGAGGGAGGGCGAGGCAGGCAGGAGATGCCATCACATTTCAACCTCACCTCCCTCAAATGCTCTGTCCTCAAGGAGCTGGGCACGTGGCAGCCAATGGCCCCACAGGTGGAGCGGCTCTGCAGTGGCAGGTCACCAGCTTTGTTTCCAAACGCTCTCCTCGGAGCTCCTGACAGACGCAGAGGGTAGGGGAGGCCCCCCAGGAGCGTGGGGACCGAGTCAAGGGCCCCCTGCTGGAACAGTCCCGGGTCCCTGCACCACCCTGCCCACCTAGGCGTCTGCCTCCTGCCAACACTCACTCTCGTAGCGGAGCTGGAAGCCGATATCCGAGTGGCTCTTGTCGGTCGAGAAGAGGAGGTAGAGGTAGTTGCTGGTGCTGATGAGGAACTGGGGGACCTGGGTCCCGTGGTACACCCCGATCAAGGGTGCTGAGTACGTCCGTCCGTCTCGAACTTCCAGAGTATCGTAGTTGACCTCGGTCTTAAACCTGCCAAAGATGGGAACGCAGACTTATTAATTTGCAAGTGACCAAAGGTCCTGCCTGACCCAGGGCTTCGGAATAACCCGACTTGGGCGGGTCGGGACATTTTTAATACAATTTGCATGCATGTGCCAGCGAGAGGGAAGGGCCTCCTGCGCTGCGCTCGGCAGCCCGCCTCCTCCATGGCTGGGCTCCCCCTCGGGCCCCCTTGCAGCCTGGGCCACGACCCACCTTAAGACTCCGAGGCACAAGGACGACAGCCTCACGGGGGTCAGAATGTTCTAGAGCAGGATGCACTGAGCTGCAGCCCAGAGCCAATGCTGTCCTATAGCCTGTTTCTGTATATGGCCTACGAGCTAAGAATGGAGTCTAACGCTGACGAAGGCGTGTGTTTTTGAAAAGCAAAAATGTGCAACCGATAACCGCAGCGGGGCCCCCAGCCGCGTAATATCCACTATCAGGCTCTCACGGAAAAGCTGGGGCAGCGCTGCCTCCAGGCCCTGGGTGCTTCGTCTGGAAGCTGCTCGTGTTTCCATATGGGTGGTGACCGTCCCCAAAGTGGGGCGCACCTCCAGGGTGGGAGGGGGAAGTGGATTTGGGTCGGACTTCCCACACCGCACTTTTCAGAGCTATGCTCCTCAGAGGCCAATGCCTGCTTCCGTCTCTGACATGGCCTACCTGCCCACCGTCCAACGTTGGGGCCGAGGGGACAGAGGGCTCTGGCATCGGCAGGGCTTCCCGACGTCCTGCTCACTCCCCCGGCCCTAAAGGGCACAAGACCCCACTACGGGGTGGAGTCGACGCCACGGGCAAAGCCCGTGTAGCCCGTCTGCACCCAGGGCCGCCGGCTCCAGCGTTGCCAACACCCAGCACCGGTGCTGACCCTGCCCCTCCGTCCTGGGTTCCCCCCCCTGCACCGCCCCTAAGGAGCCCCTGCCCCCGCTCCCTGCAGGTTCCAGACACCTGTCGAAGGTGATCTTGATGGGGTAGCCCGGCTGGGCTTCGATCACCCAGGCGCAGCTGAGGGCATCCTTGTAGAAGCCGGGCCAGCCTGGAGACAGGATGGTGCCGCTGGGCGAAGTCAGGTGACCACCGCAGGGAGCTGGGGACAGAAGGGACAGTAGCAGCTTTCTTGGGGGGACCAGTGAACAAACAAATAAAAAAAAAACCTTCTGTAAGATGTGTCTGCCTGTTTTCATTTCTATGGAAAATCACGCAAACTGTATTAACCGTGAGTTCTGGGTATTGGGACCTTCACAGACATGCCCCGTTACATCACTTGGACTTTTATTAAAAGCCACAGGGGAGCAATAAAAATAATCCTTTAAACAAAGCCCTCTGCCATTCTGAAGGCCTGAAGGACGGCTAGTAGGTCGCACCGGGTTTGCCTTCGCTCCTCGCTCAACGCTGCATCAAGGTCTGGCGGCCAAAGCAGGGCCCCGTCCTCACCCCTGGGCCCTGGGCAGTGGGTGGACCCCAGCTCAGCCTGCGCCGCCGTGAGCTCCGTGAGGCCAGGACCGAGCTTGTGCTCTCGGTCCCGGCGGCCCAGGGCCGGGCACACAGGCACGCGGCTGTGCAGCAGTGAGTGTCAGTGCCTGGGTGCACACAGGGACGCGCGGAAGGGCCAACGAGTACGGTCGTGGCAGGTGACTGCACCAGACGCTGCGTGGGGTGGATCCCGTCCTCAGGCCCTCGGCCTCTGTGTGCCCACCCCGCAGCTCCCCGGTGCCCCTGCGGCCCAACCCTCGGCCCTGGTGCACCTCCCCCTTGCAGCTGGTTGGGGTCCCCTCCCGCCCCTTCTCATGTTTGCCTGGCCACGTGACCACCTTGACCGGAGAGCTGAGCATGCAAATGGCCGGCGTCCTGCCCCTGGGGCAGCGCCAGGTGCTTTCCTGCCCCCGCAGCCCCGAGAGCCAGCACCGGGACCTGATGACCGGAGCTCAACGGCGCGCAGTCTCAGCTCCTGCTTATAAACCACGGAGACGCGGGGCTTGTTCACCAATGGCTCTAAGCTGCCGGCTGATGAGGAGGACGTCACAGCTGCAGCGATGGTCACCGCCACCACTGGCCCTTGGGCTCACAGGGACACTCATGCCCACTCTTCACCACCTGGACCCTGCCGGCGGGAGGGGATGGGGGGGCTATGATTCGGCCCGTTTTACAGCCGAGACTGGTTTATGGAGGCAAAGCAGGTGGCCCCGTGCTGGCGGGTGGCACAGGACTTGGCCGAGGGACATGCCGTGAATCTGGAGCAGGTGCCAGTTTTGAGGATCCCGTGTGTCCCTCGTAATCCCCTACTGTGGGGCGAGCAGGTGCCAGACAAGCCCCGAACAGGACAGGAGGGCGTCGGGCGCCACCCGGTGCTCCTGCCTCTGGGCTGTCTCAGACGTTTCTCTGGGTGATAAGTTTCACGAAACATGGTCCAGGACACCGCACCTTCCCTCCGTCGATTCTGCGGACTTCTTGGTAAGATTGAAAGGAATCAACGTTCTTTAAGAAAAAAAAATTGAGACAGAGAGAGACAGACAGGCCATGGGAGGGGAGGGTGGAAGGAGACAGAGAGGATCCTGGAGTGAGGCCTGACGCTGGGCTCGAGCTCCCGACCCGGAGCCGAAACCCAGAGCCAGCCGCTCGCCTGACTGAGCCACCCGACGGGCGACTGCGCAGCACCCCACAGGACCTCACATGTCCTCATGTGACAAAGAACAGTGACACCGGCGGACGCGGCGGGAGCTCCTGCCCGTGACGCACAGCGCTGCTCGGTGGGCATCAGCGCATTTAATAGCGCACGACCTTTGTGCGGCTTCATGCCCACTTGTCGCACAAGGAAACGGAGGCCGAACAGGCTGAGGGACTAGATGGGGAGCCAATGAGGCGACAGCGGAGACCGCAAGGCCCCTGCTGCCAAGTCCCTGCGCGGCCCGGACGGGTGTGGCCACCGCGACTGGCAGGAACGGCTCCCAGGACCGTCAGTCTACGCGCGTCAGGCTCCAACGAGAACTGTCTGTGCAACTGCAGCCCTAGGAGGCGGATGCCTTGGCTGTCCTCGTTGGACGGTGGCGATTATCGCCCCGTCCTCATAGGCTGAGGCATGGAGGAACGGAGGGATGACGTCAGCACTCACATCAAACGCTGGCGGCAAACGTGGCACGGGGGTGTCGCCACTTCCTGGGTAACCCCAGCTCTCGGGACCCAGTGCTGCATCGCATGGGACCGGCTGGTGCATTCAGCTCTTTCTCTGATGCACGCGTGAGCCGTGGAGGCGCATGGTGGGGACGGGGTGGGGGGGGCGGGGGCCACTGTTTGGCCCCGGGTCCTCCTGCGGTAGAAGCAGGGACTGTCTCCGGGCCTCGGCTCAGCGCATCCAGCCACCTGGGCGGTGCACTGGGAGCTCCTCGCTTCCTTGCTGACCTTCCGGAGAGCCGTCGATCGCACGGTCCTCCCCGGCCGGGCCGCCCTCTGTTCAGAGCTCGGTACCACCAAGGCGTGCCTACGACCCCGTCGGGGAGCCGGATCTGCTGTGCTGTTGTGCTGCCTCGCAGGCTCGTCTCTGCGGCTCCCGGGCTGCTCAACCTCTCCATGCGTCCAGGCCCTCACACCCTCTGGCTTATCCTCACGCACCAGGGAGAAAACCCCCCGGGGCAGGGAGGGCACCTCTGGGCTCCTGTAACGTCCAAAAAGAGGCCCCGCCTCATTCTCAGAAAACATATGTACTAAAACAACGAGAAAACACCTTCGTCCATCACTCAGGCAGAACCTAAATTCGGTGACACTGGAGGCGCGGGGAGAGCAGGTTCCAGGTTTTGCCACGGGAAGCACAGACGGCACTACGCCTGCTAAGGGAACTCTGGAAACGGACGGCACCATTCCTGCGCACCCACCCTGACCCGGCAACTCCACTTCTAGAACTCTCTCCCGAGGATATTCTTGCTGGGTTAGGAAGGGACATACATATACGTACACGCACGGGGCGGTCCAAAGCAGCATGATCTACAGGAGCGAAACAACGTACGTTCTATATGAAGCCAGGGAGTGGTCCCCGGAATATACTAGTAAGTGAATAAAAAGCGACGTAAAGAGGTAAAAAAATGGGCAGCCCTGGTGGTGCAGCGGTTTAGCAGCACCTTCAGCTCAGGGCGTGACCCCAGGGTCCCGGGATCAAGTCCCGTGTCGGGCTCCCTGCATGGGGCCTGCTTCTCCCTCTGCCTGTGTCTCTGCCTCTCTCTCTCTCTTATGAATAAATAAATAAATCTTAAAAAAAAAAGAGGTAAAAAAATAATCGCACGATTCATCAAACAGAGCGGCGGGAGAACACACGCACACACGCGGACTCCCCTTAGTGACCTGTGCGAAGCCCGCAACTCCAGATCATCTGCGGAAAGACGGAGGGAACAGGGCGGAGAGGAAACGGGGCCAAAGCCAGACTGCCGCACACGTATCTCCCTCTGGAGGCTCATGTCTGGGACTCCGTAAATATTTTTTCACTACTGAAAAGGGAGGTTTGAATCTGATGAGCCATTTTGCCGAAACTCGCAAGCAGGGTATGAAGTCCACGAATACGGCCCGGGACCGGTCGGGGGGCATGACCACTCACGAAGGAACTCGTGGAAGAGGCCTCAGAGCACCGCCGCCGTCCCCAGGAGCGTCGGGAGGAGGAGCAGTCGGAAGGAAAGCAGCTTAAACGGTTTTCAGTAGTCACGGGGCTGCTGCGGGCGGGGCGGGGCCGCCCGGAGACCCCCAGGGTGTCCCAGGGAGGACGGGAAGCTGTGTGGGCGTCCGTGGGGCTAGAATCTTCAGCAGGAACGGACACGGGTACGGACGTGACCTCAAGGGAGCCGAGAAGAGAGCGTTCTGATGTCTGAAATGAAGCGCACCCGTCCCGCATCCTTATCTTCAGCTCAGTTCATTGAAAAGCCTTGGAGACAAGGGCCGACCCCGGAGCAGCGATCGCCCCCGGTGCCCAGACTCCAAACACCACTTTCCACCAAAAATGGACGTTTTTGGTCTCCTTGGAGACATGAAATCCTTGGAGATCTCCTTGGAGAAATGGCTGATTCCAGGTCGGGGACAGAGAATGTTCTAGAGGAGGTTGGGCTGCTCCCAAAAGGCTCCCACCGGCCAACGGGACAACCGGCACGTGGGTTAGAGGGAAAATTGCGATGGATTTGTTTAAATCCACTAAAATGTAATGATATTTAAAAACGTCCAACTTTAGGCGATGTCAGGGGATCGACTCATTGAATAAAAACTGGTAAATAAAGGAAAATAATGGGGTTTTTCTCTGCCTTTCCTTCCTGAACTATACATCAGGGTAACCGAGGAGGTGACGGGGGCAAGTTTTCCTTAAGTATCTGAGCTCATACAACAGGAGGAAATGGTGGCAGGTGGGCACTTCTTGTGGGACCCAGGAAATTTAACAAAAATCCCCTACCCCTGGACAAGCAGAGCAGGACTAACTCCATTTTGTGCTGCACCCGCCTTGTGCTGACCTGCTTATTGCTTAGGGAACTGCCCCACCCTAGTCAAGTCCAGGGCACACCCTAATCGGAAATCGGCTCAGTGATAAACCAGTTCAAATGGATACTTTAGGGTAAAATGTAATTCAATCAGCCACCTGCGTGTGGACCAACATGACTGTGCAACTTTCTGCAAATCCCATTTGCCACTGGTCCCTATAAAGCTGCTACGCCTCTTAGTCTCGGGGTCCAAGTCCCTGCTCCGCTGTGTCGGGTATACTTGGACCCAGGCTCGAGCTTGTGAATAAACCCTCGTGTGTTTGCATCGGTGTCGGCTCCTCGGTGGTTTCTCGGATTCGCGATCTTGGGCACAACGTTCTCAACCCCACTGGTGGCTTTGACATCCTCAAACAAGAGCATGCCGGGCACTGCGTGTCTCTGACGGTGGCGCAGAGCCCCGGCCGCAACATATTCCTGATCAAAAAATGGAACCTAAATCTGATTAGGTCTTTAGACCCCACTGCCAATTAAAGGAACTACAAGAAAGAGACAATCGTGTTAAACAACCTCCTTTCAGGGATGTGATCACTGAAATTCAGGATAAACGACGCGGCTTTGCCAACAAATATTCACCAGGGTTGGGGGGCGGGGGGAGACATCCACGGACTGAAAGAGCTGACAAGTGTGCGGTAACTGTGACGTGGGAACCCGAGCAGGGTTCCAGCTTAAAAAATTAAAAAAAAAAAAGTGTCGGACAATTATGGAAATTTGATTGTATTAAGTAATTATTTTCATTTTTAAAATTTTTATTTATTTGTTTATTTTTAAAAGATTTTATTTATTGATTCATGATAGAGAGGCAGAGACACAGGCAGAGGGGGAGCAGGCTCCACGCTGGGAGCCCGACGTGGGACTCGATCCTGGGACCCCAGGATCACGTTCTGGGCTGAGGGCAGTGCTAAACCACTGAGCTACCGAGGGCAATAGTATTGTACTTATGTCCTAAAGAGTTCTTCTTATCTGCTAGAGATACACACTCAAATGCTGTGGATGAACCATTTCGCCTGGAATTTGCTCCATGATCACCCCAGAAGGGGGCAGCGGCGGGGGCGACGACGGGGAGGGGTACGGATGCCGCAAAACAGGCTGTGAGTTTGGACCCGGTGAAGCTGCGTGGTCGGCGTGCGGTGTCTGGAACGTTCCGCTCAAGGCGTGGGGGGCACATAAAGGAAATGCACGCACACTCATACACACTCACGCTCACACTCATGGTCCCTACGCACCCACACAACGGAAGCCAAGACGGGGAGGTTTCCCGCCTTGCACACAGACAAGAGCTCAGGACCAAGACTGCAGAGGGACCCCGTGCCTGACCCCGTGCCCGCGCACGGCAGATGCTCAATAAATACTTTGTCGAAGGAACGAAATCCTGGTTGAAGGGTAGACAGACAGGGTGTTAGGCCCGAACTGCGTCCCCCGCCACATTCATAGGATGAAGCCTTAACCCCAGGAGTCTTTGCAGCGAGAGCCCTGAAAGAGTCGTAAGCAAGGTTAATAAGATCATCAGGACATGGCCCTGGTCCAGTAGGACCGGTGTCCCCGTAAGGTGAGAACGCAAAGGCCGCGTGAGGACGCAGCCATCTGGAAGCCACCAAGGGAGCGGCTTCAGGAGGAACCCGGCTGCTGCAGACCCCCCGACCTTGGCCTTCTAGCTTCCAGAGCTGTGGGATTCGGTTCCCATGGCGCCCCAGGCTGCTGGTGAGGGGCTGGTGCCCCCGTGACGGGGCCCACACCTCCTGCTCCCCACCGCTCAAGCTGCGCCAGGCGGGGAGCACCCGCAAACAGAGCTGGGGCACAAGGGGGCCAAGAGTGGGTCCTCCTCGAGCCTCACGGGGGCCAGACGCCGAGTTTTCTCTTTCCCCATACGTTCGCCTTCACGACCCACCGTGAGGCGGGCACCGCTGTGGGCCTGACCGCAGAGCGGGAGCCAGGACAAGGGGTCCGCCCACGGGTCCAGAAGCACAGTTAGGAAGCGGCCGGCGTGGCTCGGGGCCCGGGTTGCCGGCCACTGTGGGTGGACGGGGCAGCGCCAGCCTGACCGCCCCCTCGGAGGAGGTGCCGGTGGCCAGAAGCAGTTCCACACACCTGGAACGAGAACCACGCAGGCCTCATCTGGTGCTTAGAAGTAGTGGTTCTTGGGCAGCGGTGTAGGGCCGCCTCCGGCCCAGGTCAGGATCCTGGAGACCCGGGATCGAGTCCCACGTCGGGCTCCCTGCGTGGAGCCTGCTTCTCCCTCTGCCTGTGTCCCTGCCTCTTTCTCTCTGTGTGTGTCTCATGAATAAATAAATAATTTTTTTTTTAAAGTAGCGGTTGTTGGCCTGGGATCCTGACCGTCCCACGCACTTCGCTGTGGATAAATCACGTCACTGCCCTGCACTTGAGCTGTCTCATCTGGGACAGGAGGACAACAGCGGTTCTCGCCTCCTGGGGTTGTGGTGAGGATTCTGTACACCGACCTACACGGAGCACTCGGCCTTGAGCCCGGCGCGATGCAGACGCTTGGCCATCAGTGGCTGGGGGGTCGCAGGCAGGACAAGCCACCTGACTGGCTGCCACTTTCCTGCGCTCAGAGCAGGACGACATCCTTCTCCTGGGAGGGGCGGGGACCAGGTGAGCCAGCGAGATCATGTCAGGGCCTCAGTGATCGCCCCGACTCCTTCCTCTGAGGCCTAAATGAGCTACGACAACGACGACTCCGATTCCTCTTGTGCGCAAGGGGAGAACCGGCCTTCGGTCGTTTCTAGAGGACTTTGTAATTTTCTGATTATAAAAGTAACACATGGGGCGTTGCACCGGAGAGCAACAACGTGGATGCGTTCACATTAAACTCAAACCACTTTGTGCGAGGGAGTCGGGTGGGGAAATGAGGATTTTCAGTTTGAACTTAATCGCACTTACGTATTGCTTAGATTTTTTGTTTGTTTTGCTTAGATTTTTTTTACAACCACCAAGTATTACTGCAAAAATGAGTCTACGTACTCACTGTAGATGATCGATCTCCTTTTACCCCCCTGGGTATTTCTTATAAGCAGCCCTTTTTTTTTTCCTTAAACCCACTTTAAGATTCTTTGTCTTTTATTTTTTTTGTTTTTATTTTTTTTTTAGATTCTTTGTCTTTTAATAGGGAGTTTAATTACCTTTACTGTCATAACTGATGTGTTTGTCTCACCGCTGTCATTCTGTTTTATGCTGCCAATTTCTGATGCTTCCATGTGGGGTCCTGTCTTCTTGGTCTTTTGCCACAGACAATACACTTCCTTTTGTTTTAATTTTCTACCGGGACAGGAAAAGTCAAAACCTGCTTTTTTTTTTGTAAAGATTTTTTTAAAGAAATTTATTTATTAGAGACACCCGGGGGCAGCCTGGGGGCCAAATCCAGCCCGTCCACTTAGGTACCGTCTACCTGAGTAGAGGCCCCTCCGGCCCCAAAGCCCAGGACACCTCCCATCTGGCCCTTTAAGAAAAAGTTCGCTGACTTTGCCGTAGAGCAACCGAGCAACAGACCGGATGATCCTCCTTCTTTCTAAATTTAGGGGAAGATGCCATTTTCTCCCTTGTCCCATTAGAGCCTCTTAGAAGCTAAGTGGCTCTTAGCATATATTGAAAGATTTTTTTTTTTAAAGACCATTAGCTTTTGCATTTAATTGTCCACAAGGTGGGGACACTTAATCAAAATACAACGAGAAAAAAATGGAAAAGACAAAAGATGCTGATTACAAAGCAGGCTTCTCCTGGGGCTGGGATGGGGGGGAGGAGCCGGGGGGGGGGCGTGTCCTCAGGGGCCTCTCCACCCCCACTGCCCCACGGTGTTAAGCCCGGGATTGACCCCCGAGCTGGGGTCTCTTGCTCTGCCCCCCCCCCCCATATGCTGCTCCCTGGGTCCCTGACAGCCAGGCCAGCAGCCAGCGAGCGGCCAGCCCCCTGAGGAAGCAGCAGGCTCGTCCCTGTGCGGAGCTTGGGGTGCTCCCTGCGTCTGATGCGCTCCAATCTCGGCACTCCCCCACTCGCCCCCACCCACCTGAGGGACGGACGGGGCCCTTTTAGTCCCCAGATCAGGATCTTGCCCGTGAAACAGTGGGTCTAGTCCTGTCGGGCATGCCCGCACAGCCTCGGGGCCCCCACGCACCAGCAGCTCTGGGCTCAAGGAGCACCCGCTCCAGGAGGGCAGGCCGCGCAGAGGGTGCAGTCTGCAGCTTCCAAGCCCTGGAGCGGGGGCGGGTGCTGGTCAGCCCACGAGGATGGGGTCCCCACAGCCTTGGGGACACTGGGAGCCTGGGCTCCTGCCCCCCTGGGGAACTGGGTGGGGAGACAGGACTAGAGGTCACGAGCTGGTCAGGAAAGATGAAATGACTGGGGACCAAGTGTCCAAGAGAGTGGCCCAGCAGTGGCCCCTGAAGAACAAAAGGAATTAGGAGAAGGGAAGGGTCTGCTGAGGAGATACAGCAGGTGTCCTAGAGGAGGCGGGCCAAGGAGAGGCCAACCACAGACATCGTCGGAAGGGAGGATGAGGGAGGATGAGGGAGGATGAGGGAGGATGAGGGAGGATGAGGGCGCCTGAAGGAGAGGTGGACAATCCTCCAGACCTGGACTCTGCACGGGGGCTTGGCAGAGGCTGTGCCTCACCCGCAAGCAGCCCCAACCCGCAAGCACCGCTACCCTGCTGTTGCCAGGATGGGTTGATGTCACCTCCTAGTTCCACAGCTGGGAAGGCGTGAAGCTATGACTTTCACCTTATTTCTCTGACTCTAAAGCTTTGGTTATTTCCAAAAAAGGTCACTCCACTGGAGAAAATAGCAGTGAGACTGTGTGGACCTCACTGTGGGAACGTGGGGGGGAAAAGCCGTCTGCTCAGGGCAGGACTGAGGCAGGTTCCCAGAAGGATGGACGAGCACCACCCAACCCCCAAAGTGGAGCAGTACTTATCTGACGGGTCCGATGAAGAAATGGTTAAAATCTGGGTTAAAATAATCCTCATGGCCAACACTACTGAATGCTGCCTCCCTGCCAGACACGGCTCCACGGCTCCAAGGACAGTGCATGCCCACAATGACCCTGTGGCCAGGCTACACTTTATAGATGGGGCAGCTGGGGCACGAAGGGGCCAAGTCACTTGCCCGGGGTGACTCAGAGGGTAAACACCAGGGTGGAGGCAAAGGACAGTCAGTGCAGGGGGAGGTCAGGCTCTGGAGACCATTAGGAGGGACTAACCTAGAACAGATATTTTAAGGTCTTTCACCCATCCATCCAACCTTCCTTCCTTCCTTCTGTCCTTCCTTCCATCCATCCATCCATCCATCCATCCTTCCTTCCTTCCTTCCATCCATCCAACCTTCCTTCCATCCATCCATCCATCTATTCATCCTTCCATCCAACCTTCCTTCCATCCATCCAACCTTCCTTCCATCCATCCATCCTTCCATCCTTCCATCCAACCTTCCATCCATCCATCCATCCATCCATCCATCCATCCAACCATCCTTCCTACCTTCCTTCCATCCATCCATCCTTCCATCCAACCTTCCTTACATCCATCCATCCATCCATCCATCCATCCATCCAACCTTCATTCCTTCCATCCAACCTTCCTTCCTTCCTTCCTTCCTTCCTTCCTTCTACCCTTCCCTCCATCCTTTATTCCTTCCATCCATCCATCCTTTCTTCCTTCCATCCATCCTTTCTTCCTTCCATCCATCCATCTATCCATCCTTCCATCCAACCTTCCTTCCATCCATCCATCCTTCCATCCTTCCATCCATCCTTTCTTCCTTCCATCCATCCATCCATCCATCCTTCCTTCCATCCATCCATCCTTTCTTCCTTCCATCCATCCATCCTTCCTTCCATCCATCCATCCTTTCTTCCTTCCATCCATCCATCCATCTATCCATCCTTCCATCCAACCTTCCTTCCATCCATCCATCCTTCCATCCTTCCATCCAACCTTCCATCCATCCATCCATCCATCCATCCATCCATCCAACCTTCATTCCTTCCATCCAACCTTCCTTCCTTCCTTCCTTCCACCCATCCCTCCATCCTTTATTCCTTCCATCCATCCATCCTTTCTTCCTTCCATCCATCCATCCATCCATCCATCTATCCATCCTTCCATCCAACCTTCCTTCCATCCACCCAACCTTCCTTCCATCCATCCATCCTTCCATCCAACCTTCCATCCATCCATCCATCCATCCATCCATCCATCCAACCATCCTTCCTACCTTCCTTCCATCCATCCATCCATCCATCCATCCATCCATCCATCCATCCAACCTTCATTCCTTCCATCCAACCTTCCTTCCTTCCTTCCTTCCTTCCTTCCTTCCTTCCTTCCTTCCACCCATCCCTCCATCCTTTATTCCTTCCATCCATCCATCCTTTCTTCCTTCCATCCATCCATCCATCCATCCATCCATCCATCTATCCATCCTTCCATCCAACCTTCCTTCCATCCATCCAACCTTCCTTCCATCCATCCATCCTTCCATCCTTCCATCCAACCTTCATTCCTTCCATCCAACCTTCCTTCCTTCCTTCCTTCCTTCCTTCCTTCTACCCTTCCCTCCATCCTTTATTCCTTCCATCCATCCATCCATCCATCCATCCATCCTTCCTTCCATCCATCCTTCCTTCCTTCCTTCCATCCATCCATCCATCCATCCAACCTTCCTTCCTTCCATCCATCCAATCTTCCTTCCTTCCTTCCTTCCTTCCTTCCTTCCTTCCTTCCTTCTACCCTTCCTTCCATCCATCCATCCATCCATCCATCCATCCTTCCATCCAGTAACTCACCAACCAGTACCGAGCAAGCATCTAAGTGTCTAACCATTCGCCAGCTGTGGCAGTGAGACCCTAACCTCAGGAGCTTCCAACCCAGCAGCAGCACAGCGAACCCTCTGGGGACTCACTTTACACCAGGAGCTGCCCTTTATACCTTGTTCTTATCACTCCCTCTGCTTTCAGCTGGAGCAGACAGGGGCTCAGAGGGAGAAGGTGACCTGCCAGGATTCCAGCCTCTGCCCGGGGGCTTGAGAGCCCACCTGCACTCAGACGCTCCGCCATATGCACTGAGTGGTCAGCGGTCCCCCCTCATTCTCCTCCTACCTGTCAGCTCTGGGCGGGGTGTGCTGTGCGGCTCCCCCGCTCGTTCTCCTGGCCTTCCCACACGCTGGCCCGGGTGCTTGGCACGTGGAGGAGAGAGTGCCAGGCAGCCTGAAAGCCTTGAGCCTGTGCAGCGCTGCCAACGCTTTGGGCTCACAGAGCTCCCCTGGGCAGGAGCTGGAAGCAGGGTTTCGGAGAGGGCTCTCCGTTGAGAGAAGAGGCGTCCTCATGCCTGATGGCCTCAAACCAGCATTCCTCCAGTTACAATGCAAATTTCTATGCTAAGTCATTCCACAGAGCCCTGCCACCCGGGTGAGGGTGAGAGGGCCGCCCGGGGCCTGGGAGGGGGGAAGGACCATGGGGACGGCCCTCTCAGGCCTCTGCAGAGTCTGCGGTGAAGCCCTGGCCCGCACGTACCTTCACAGCGCAGCACGGCACTGTTCCAGACCACGCTACCCTCCTTCAGGATGCAGGTGATGGTTTCCGAGCCCTGGGTCCCAAGGAAGCCTTCGTCACACAGGAAGGAGATGGAACTTCCCAGCTGGAGGCTGTCCCCAAACCGCTTGCCGTTCACTGGCACGCCAGGGTCAGGGCACTCGTTGTGTCGGAAGGCTGTGTGGAAGGGGGTCAGGGTGTGATTAGGAAGGCTGGCGCGCAGATGGGCCCCCCACCTCAGAGAAAGTGAGCTTCTAAGCCCAGCCCCAGGCCCCCCCGCCGCTTCCACAAGGACCGGCCATGCTGGAGGCGGGGCAGGTGCCCCGGAACCAGAGACCCCAGGACCCGGAGCCGCCCTGGGCAGAGAGCAGGACACTGACACACTGGCTCTCCCGCCGTCTGGAGCACCCAGTCCCACTTGGTCCCAACGAGCATCCCGGGACCAGGCACGGGGCCAAGTGCATCCCACGTCAGCTCATTCACAGCCTGCATGACTCCATGAGGTCGGCACGATGACCCCAGGCTACAAATGAGGAAACTGAGGCTCCACGTGGCTTAGGAGCCGGGCGGCCTCCTACTGTCACATGCACTCCACGCTGCCCTAACCGCAGACAGTTATGGGGTCATTTATGTTGCAGATGAGCTGGACTCCGAGTCCTGTGACACTAATAGACACTAAGCATCAGAAAGCAGGTGCCCTGGCCCCCAGCCTGCCAGAAGTCATTCCCTTCATCTCCTCGCGGCCGTCAGGCTGCCTCTCGCCCGTCCAGACAAGCGACGATGCAGGGGCACGGGGCACAGGAGGGAGGGCACGTGCGGGTTTCACTGGGCTTTGCCTCTTATTCAGTACACGGTTCTGGGCAACTTATGTAATTGCGCTGAGCCTGTTTCCCGACCTATAAAGTGGGGACCGTACTTCCCTGGCAGGGTCATTTTGGGACAGAAATAAAAGGAAAGTTGGTATGAATCCTACAGTGGAGGATGTTTGGGACGGCGCCTGACAGATGGTAAGGACTCCGCGGTATGAATCCCCTGCCTTCCTCCCAGGCCCGCTCTGTCTCCACGGAGCACGTCCCCAGCCCGCCCTCCCCAGGGGCACCAGGTTCTGGAGCGTCAGCCTCCGAGCCACACACCCCGTGCATCCCTGCTGTCGTGAGGACGGAGCCCCCCGGGGGACCGGGCGCCCTGGCTGGGCGGGCACACCCATTTGCAAGCCTCCGAAATCCCCTAGTGGTTGAAACACGTGCACAACCAGGGACACAAGGGCCTCAAAGGCTGCTGGGTCTTGCTGGAGGCAAGAGCCCCGCAGACCCGGGCGTCCATCCCAGCGGAGGCCAGCGCAGGGGCCTCTGATGTGGCAATGGGGTGATGATCCCCTGTGGAGCCGGGCAGGCGCCCCCACACTTGGGCCCCAGCTTCCTTCACGGGGGGCCGATGGCCGGGAGGCTGCCTGACGTTTCCAGAGACGCCGCGGAAACAGGGCGGTGCTTGGGGCCACGAGGGACTATGGAGCCACGTCCAACGTCGGGGGCAAAGGCTCTAAGTCAAGGATTTAATACCCGTGTGCCTTTCCAAGCCGCAGTTTCCCGGCGTGCGGAAGGGGCAGGCCGAGCCTGGTTCCTGAATCTGTGCGGGGCGGCCTGCAGCAGCGGCCACGGGGTACGGCCGCGCTGGGTGCTGGGGGCGGCAGCTGCCCGCATCATCGCTCAAACGCCCCACAAGGAGGAAGGACCTGCTTTGCCCAGAGCGCTGGGCATGCAATGGGATCGCTGGTCCTTGTTACCGGGGCGCCGACCTCAAGCAAGCACGACGGGGAGCAGCCCGTGCTGTCTTGCAGCGGAGGGGCTTCTGGGAGGGGGGCCCCCACGTGGCATAGACTGAAGCTCGGCTCACATGATCGTTGGCCATGTGTGACCGAGGAGCCTCAGGTCTGTCCCCCAACACCTGTCCATGGACTCCTGCAGCACCCGCTACACTGGCATCAGCTCCAAACACTCCAAACATGTTCGTTCCAGGGCCTCATCCCCTTGGGTATTCTGATTTAGCAACGGGGCCAAGTGTAAAGCAATTATGTCTATTTATGCACCCAACTATCTCTGGAAACAGCAAAGTCTGGCGAGAATCATCCCTGGGGGCGGCGGTGGGGGGGCTCCAGGGCCTAATTAACACTTGTTCTTTGACATGCCCTGTTTGCACCATGTGTATGTGTTGCACGTGTGTCATTTTTTCAGGAGCGGAGAAGCCCTGGGGAGGAAGCCTCCCTTGGGTCAGGTCCCCGCCTGCTGCCTCTCCCTCCAGCCTCCACCAAGGACTCAGCGCCGGCTGCTTTCTGGAAAGTGGGCCCTTGGCGGGACACAGTAGCTAGTCCCGTCCCCGGCTCACCACTGCCGTGTGCACCTGCCCTGAGCCTGTAGGGTGGCCAGCCCTCACTGTCCCTGGGACGCCTCTCGCCCCTCCTCTTCCTGCCTCCCACCGGGTTGGGGGGGGGAAGAAAGGGCATCGGTCACTCACGGAGCTCTCGGTTCCGCGAGCACTTGCCAATCCTTAGCGGGTCCAGACTCTGTGCTGGCCACAGGGACACGGAGGCAAGCACGCAAGCCCCCAGCTGTCCAGGGCTCACGATCTCATGTGGAGCAAGCACATGTGGATGGGCTGGAGGCCGGAGCGGCAGGGCGAGCCTGGGAAGGCGGTGCCGTGGGCCTGGGCCCTGCGTCCTCTTCCTGTGGGTGGCGGGGGCAGGTGTCCCGGGAAGAGGCACGCCCTGAGATTGTTGCTAGCAAGTGTGCTTGTGTTCCTCAAGGTGTGGAAGGGATGCTGGGAAGCGGCTCCAGCTTGGGCGGTGCCCTGGGACCCGAGGTCCCCAACGGCCCCAGCTCACCGAGGGCCCGGGGACCCAGTTGTGTGGGGGAGGTGCCAGGCTCTGTGCGTGTTTGTGCGTGGGGTGGGATGCGAAGTGGGCGCTTGCATCTCACGGCGGCCCCCTGAGAAGATCTGCGGACCTGCCTGGCAGGTGCAGCCTCAGCCCCACCCACCTGCTCGGTGTTGGCTGAGCTCGCACGGTCCACGGCTCCTCATGACCCACGAGCACCTGCTGCTACCTTGGCAGTCTTGGTGCTTCTCGGCCCCATGCCCCCCTCCTCGCTACGGTCCCAGGAGACACAGGAATGAAAAGGTTTAGCACTTAGCTTCAGGCTGCTTCTAGAGAAGCGGCCCAGGGTTGAAACTGGGAGGGGACAGGTTTTGGACTGTGGCCCCGAGAGGGCAACAGGGAAGTGCCCCGATAACACAGCTAATTAAGCCTCAGATCCAAGCAGAAACACCGCCACTAGAGACCTTTGCTCCTGATCTGACTCTTGGGTGGGAACTGGGCCAAGCAGAGCGCGAGCCCCGCTGGGGACACCCAATGTCAACCGTAAGCAGGTGTTCAAGGCTCGGGGGAGGGGAGGGCACCTTGAGGGGGGTGGGCGATGAGGATGGGTGACACAGCTGCCCTCCAGGAGGGGGAGGGTGGAGGGAGCAGCGAGGGCCCAGGCTGGATCTTACACGTCACACCGTAAGCAAATGCTCAAAAGAGAGGGAATCCGAGGAAAAGTACCCCGGCCAGCAGCCAGCGCTTTCTGGTTTCTGATCATGCGACCCCGCCCAGCCCTCGGCTCCCGGCCCCTCTCATCATGCTCCTCCCTGGGGGCGCTGTCCACCGTGCGGGGACTCACTGGTGAAAGTGATGTTGAAGCCCCTCTTCCCCGTGGAGTGGTCGGTCTGGAACTCGAGACGGGCCACGTGGCCGCTGCTTGTGATGGAGGAGGGGAGCTGGTTTCCTGAGAAGGTGCCCAGGACCGGGGCCTCGGCCGTCGCCCCATCCTTGATGACCAGGAAGTCAAACTGGGGTTCCACGTCGATGTCGTTGAAGGCCAGGTGAATGCGGCTCTCGGGCCGGGCCAGGATGAGCCAGACGCAGTGGAGGTGGTTGCCATAGTCCTCGGGGTAGTTGGGTGACAGGACGACCCCGGATGGGCTGGTGAAGTTGAAGAAGCAGGAAACTGCAAGAGAGGAGCAGGGGAGGTCAGGGAGCGCCCCGGGGGCACCTGCTGGGCCTAAAGAGCAAGGAAGAAACGCGACACTGGGGTTGGGCAGACTGGCTGGGTGCTGGGTGCTGGGCGCTGGGTGCTGGGCGCTGGGCAGGAGGCCTGCTGGGTCCTCGGTGGACACGGTCTCCGGGGTAGTGGGGGGCAGGGCACGTTGGGCCCAGGTCTCTAAACGGGACGACAGGTGTGCCCGCGGGATTCAGGCAGCCTCAAAGTTACAGGAACGAAGAGGCACGGGGGTGCTGGGCAACTGTCTTCCAGAGACCAAAGCATTGGAGGAACCTGGGGGAGGCGTGAGGCTGGCCCCTCCCCACGGCCTACCCACTTACTGGCCTCCCGCCTGCTTTGCCCTGAGGACACACTCCTCTGAAACCCCTTACTTTAAAACCCTTTTCGTGCCAGTTACTAACAGGCCCCCGGGGGAGGTTGAGGCAAGGGATGTGCTATATACATGGAGTAGCAAGCAAACAAGCAAGCACTGAACCAAAATTAAAAGGGAAAAACAAGAGAATGAAAAAAAAAAACTGCAACCAATATGGCCAAGGGGTAAATACCAATGTTAAAGTAGAGCTTTTAGAATTGTTTAAGAACATCATCAAGAAAAAAAAAAAGAACATCAGCAAGAAAAATAAATTTAAAAAAATAAAATAAATAAAAAAAAGAACATTAGCAAGATGAGCAGAGGGTAGGCTCATGGGATTCGTGGGAGAAAAAGTAGAATGACTACAAAAACACCGTGCATTTCACTGGTAAAAAAAAAAAATTTAAGAAAAAATATACAGCCCAATATTGTGGAGGCTTCGCGGAAACTCCTAGGTATTTATTGCCAGTTGCAGAGTAAAGCTGATATAATTAATCCTTTTGGAAGGGAGTAGGTGAATTCTTATCAATAGCCACAAAACTATTCAAATAGTTTTATATTCAATATATATTCAAATATTCTGACCCAGGAATCTCTAGGAACTAATTCAAAAGAAAAAGAGCCACGTGGACAAAGATGTTTATAGTGACATAATTTCATTACAGAGGAAAAAAATGTGAACAACCTATATGCCAGCCTAATAATACGAGGTAAATTATAGCCTTTAACGTGATGGGGTTTGAACGAAATCATTAAAGTGATAAATACGACCCTGCAGAAAAAAGAGCGTTAAGCATCACTTTAAGTAAAACAGTAGATCATAAAATTATATGTATACTTCTGATTACAGCTATTGCACATTTATTTACATGTGGATAAAGGCTGGACATGAGCCCCTGAATAAGAATTGTTTTCGAGTAATAGGTTTTGGGGTAATACTTTTTCAAGATGAAAACAGTGTTTAATTTTTCTGACTGCAAAAATGATATAGGCTTCTACGAAACACTTTTATTTATTTTTTTATTTATAAATTTATTTTTTATTGGTGTTCAATTTGCCAACATATAGTACTAAACACTTTCAAATGTAAAAGTATAAAGAGGGTAAAAACTAATATGCGCAAACACCTAAGTCCCCTTATGACATTTATATTGATGTTGGGCCGTTAATGATACTGAAACTTAAGTGAGCACAATATTTGGCTTATTAATTATAATTAAGCTAAGGTGAAAAAAATAATCATGAAATCATGCTTGCAAAAAAAGCACACGCACACAACAAAGGAATTGGTGGCTCCTTAGGCTGAGCTGCTCCTTTCTTCCCTTGACTCGACCCATCTTCCCCTTTTCTACATCAGGAATCCCCTTCCCCGCCTGCTACTCAAAGCCATCCCATCCGACTCTGCGAAGTGAACCTGGCCCCTAAGACACAGCCAGTCGTGTTCCCGCAGTCTCCCCTGTTTTGGAGGAATAGAGTCTGGGCCGAGGGGAGAGATGGACGTGACAAAGCCTTCAGGCAACACAACATATGGTTAATAGTGATCGCGGTGATACGCTAATGATGACGGTAGGTAGCCCATTTTACAGACAAAGACACCGAGGCACGCAGAGGTTAAGTAATTTGCCAGGGTTGCTTGGTCAGTCAATGGCAACAGCAGGTTCAAGTCCATCTGATTCCAGGGGCCAAGCTCTCAGCCACCCCTCAACATCCCCTTAAGAGAACAGTACTACCCACCGGGCCACTGGAGTCCATGGGCTGTTCCTAGAATTTGCGGAGTATCGACCTGTCGACTCCTGACCCTCACATTAGCGCAGGCGTGGGGGGCTCTAGGGTGCCCCCACAGGGCCGTGCTGTCTCCAGCTGTGAGCGTAATGCAGATCGCGGGGAATCCTAACCCAACAAAGCCAATGACCTCGAGGACCAGGGGGCAAAATCACAAGACCTGCCTACGGGTAGGACCACACCGAGGTGGATCGGAGGCAAAAAGGAGTACCGTGATTTCAGAGGGGAGGCCGTCAGAAGCACCGTGAGCATGCGCACAACGGATTTGCCCCAGAGGAGGACTTGAAGGCCATCCCGAGTCCCCATCCCACTCCACCACCATGGCGCCATCACAGTTTTCTTGTTTCTTTATCCCCTTTGTAGTGGGTCGCCGTCTTGTAAAGCTCCAGGCGCACCGGTTTGAGCAGCTGTATACGTACGGTAGCGTTACCATCCCTCTAGAAGACGATCTTGCCACCCGTTTACGGTCTGTCCCTCCCTCTCCCCAGCACATACACACATGCTCCAGGAGACGAGAAGTCTTGTCTGTTTGACTCTTCTCAGTCCCCAATGGCTCCCACAACGCCCGGTGCATTCACTGTAGGTGCTCAATCAATACTTGCTGAATGAATCAATGAGTACAGTTGACTCCTGAACAACACAGATTTGAAATGCACACGTCCACTTACGCATGGATTTTTTTTCATAAATGTAGCCCAGTACTGTAAATGCTTTTTCTCTTCCTTATGATTTTCTTGATAACACTTTCTTTTCTCCAGCTTACTTCAGTGTAAGAATACAACATATCATGCACGTAACATGCAAAATGCGTGTTGATCAACTGTTTGCGTTATTGGCAAAGCTTTCAGTCTGCAGTAGGCTCTTAGTGGTTCAGTTTTAGGGGAGTCAAAAATCATATATGGGTTTTTTTTGACTGAACAGGGTCGGGTGGGGAGAGGTTGGCACCCCTACTGCCATGTTGTTCAAGGGTTAACTGTATTTAATGGTGGTACTGTCTAAAAAGATGGGGGCATGAATATGTGTGTCTCATGTCCTCATCCTGTTCCACACCTCCCTCCCCACCTCCGTTCCGGCAAGAGAATTGACCAAAGTCTGAAAAACAGGTGGATACCTGAGTCAGCTTTGGAAACTAAGACAAAATATTGTGCCATGACCCTCAATGCATTTCTCTTAGACACGGTACAGATCTGTTCCTAAATAATTTAGAGGAGAAAAGAGAATGGCCCAGCCAAGTGGCTAAACAGCAAAGACAACAAAGTCAGACCTCAAGAAATACGTTATTCCCATAACATTCATTAAAAAAACAAAAACTAAAACAAAAACAAAAACAAAAACAAAATATAACCACTCACAGGTGTTTTCTACCCAACCAAGAGATGAATCGAAATGAAGAACTCAAATGTGGGAAAGTTATGGTTAATAATAATAATAAAAAAAAGATTAGGAACAAGCAAATGAGCCATATAGTAAGGAATCTAAATAATTGCTATAAACGTAGTTATAAAACAGAATGCAAGCGTAACAAATATTCCTTCGAAGAGAAGATAAAAGATATCACTCCTGCCCAAACCCCAGGGTAAAGCATTGCACATGACGCTGATAGAAAGCACAAAGTTGGAGCAAGGAGATATGCTAATTTCCTCATCTTCAAGAAACTCTGCTATATAGTTTCTGTGGTTAATTAGAGAAATATAGGTTAGACCATGTTTTCAAAGATGTAAAGAGTAATTAGTAATAGACTATAAAGTAGCTTATCTTCAAAATTACCAAAGGGGAAAAAGAAATGCAGTCAATTTAGCAAAAAATGAAATGCAAAGGGAACAACGGGGAAGCATAAAGAGGGGAAATGCAGAGTAAATGCTCAAAAAAAAAAAAAAAAGAAGACAAGAGACAAAACATTATTTATGACAATACACGTGTACAGATTAGCCTAGCCCGGTAAGCTATAATTCTCATTTTGGAACAAGACACACGGCTTACACAGAGTGACACGAGGGAAGGGGCCAAGATAGCTCAGACTTTACATTAGACGAGGATCAAAGTTCACCCACACTGAGTCTCCGGAGACTCCCACAGCGGGTCCAGAGCACGCGCAGGTTCTAGAAGCTTTCCCCAGGGAACCCTAAATGTACAGTTTCAGAAGGGCTGGTGGAGGCAAATGCAAACCACCCACGAAGGGGGTCTTAATCTCAAGATCAGACCCATGGAGGCTGTAATGTCACACCGGACTCTTGGACAAACCTCGTTTTGGGTCAAGAGTCCTCCGGAAAGCCACCAAGAGACACTTCCTCTCGCACCTGGAAGGAGACGAAGCTCATGAACGGACACTCACGGAACAAGAGCGCGGCCCCACTAAGCTCGATTTTATGCACTTAGAAATAAGTTAGACTTGTTGCCACGAGGGCAGGGGAAGGGAGTATGTGTTGTCCTACAGAGGTCTGACCGTTGTCGCTCTGGAAAATCCCGCTGCGTGCTACTTCGAAATGCTTCGGTGGCGCGGTTTGCCTCTGCGCGTCCAGAATGAACACATCAAGTGCTGTGACTGCATCTCATCGCTATCAAGCACCTAGGTGAAAACACGGAGATAAGGTGCCTACGCTTTTTGGAAGGAATTATGCTCACAGATCTCAGCCTTGGAGAAACTTTTAAATCAGAGGGCTTGCCATCGCTCAGACTTCTGAAAAACGATGAAGGCGGAAAACTCACGAACAGGTGTGTACGCATAATTACCGTGTGTAACATCAGATCATTATCTGATATGATCTGGAGTAGGAAACACAAGGGGCTTGTTGAAAAACCCTCTCTTACTATCTTCTCTTTTGTTGCTGTCTTTGCCGGCTTTGCTGCTTTCAAAATGATAATTCGATTACGGGGCGGGCGGGAGGGAGGGGGGTGCATATGAGAAAGCGAAACCAAACCCAAAGGTGATATTTAAGCAGTGGATGAGGCACGCGTTCCAAAATGAAGATATGACAGGATGCTTCAGACAGAACAAATAAACTATTTTTAAAAAGTGCAAGAGTTGGGATGCTGGGTAGCTCAGCAGTTTAGTGCTGCCTTCGGCCCAGGGCGTGACCCTAGGGTCCTGGGATCAAGTCCTGTGTCGGGCTCCCTGCATGGAGCCTGCTTCTCCCTCTGCCTATGTCTCTGCCTCTCTCTCTCTCTCTCTCTCTCTCTCTCTCTCTCTCTCTATCATGAATAAATAAATAGAATCTTTTTTAAAAAGTGCAAAAAAAGTGCAAGAGTTGGAGGAAAATACACTAATCTGAAATCAAAAGTAAGTAAAAATAAAGAGGATGTGTAAAATACTCTGAGTGTGTATGTGTTATATGAAACCGTGTGGCTCCCAAACAAGGAACATCACCCTCCTTACAAATATCCGTGAAATATTACGGAAATGGACTTTATCTTAGGCTACAAGGAAATCTGCATAAACCTCCCCGTGAAGCAGGAAGTGTGGGGCCGCGAGCACAGACGCACTAGAAGTTGACCCTCCAAGAAGACAGAAGACTCTGCAGATCACCTGAAAACTCACAGAACTCTTTCTTGAATAAGTTCTCGAGTTCAAAGAGGAAATGAAATCTGTGAACCCGGACTAGTAATAATGATGATGATGATGATGATGATGATGATGATGTGTGGTCAAAGCTGTAGCTCACAGAAAATTCATAGCCTCATTCACCATTAAATTATAGAGAAATAAGTGAAGTGCATGTTCAAACTCAAAAGCTACAGAGAGAACAACTGAGCTGGATCAAGGACGGAAGGGAGAGTAAACTTGGTAAAGATAAAAAACAGAAATGAAAAAAAAAATTAAAAAAAAACAGAAATGAATGATGGAAAAGGTACATAAATAAGAAACTTCTCGCTCAAGACGTTTCGCCACAAGGGCTACCCAAGCTATAAGGAGAGAGAAGGTGCAAATGCGCGGAGATGGGACAGGGCGGCTACGGAGGTAAGCGAGTCACAGAACAGCGTGTGTGACCCGCCGAAAATCTGAAGTCTCTACAAAACGGAATTTCCTAGCAAATTCTCAATTACCAAAGTTGTGTGAAGAGGAAACCCGAGGGAACTGCAATGTGCTTTAAGGAACAGGTGGTTTCGTGGCTAGAGCTTTAAGACTCTAAACACACCATAACAGCCTCGCTATTTAAATTAATTTTGATACGAATACTCCCCTAAAACAGTATATATGATACACATATTCACACCCACCTACTCACACACCAACATACCCATCACATAAAAAAGAAATCCCATATGCAACGTGTTGGCAAATCAGGTTCGGTCCTAAAACAATGAACAAACACAGCCCGTGTCATGAAAACAACAAAACTGCCTGGAAGGCAGAGAAGATCATTTATTTTTTTATTTTTTTATTTTTATTTTTTTTAGAGAAGATCATTTAAAAGCAGGAGACGCACTAGGTCTTTGGAGAACGAGCTCACTTAAAGTGACAATTATCCTCCAATCACTGTGTGCGTTGGACACGACTCCAGGTGCAACTCACACCAATTTTTTTTTTTTTTCTGGAAACCTTGGAACGGCCAGGACCGCGTGTATTGGGGACACACAGGTGACAAGAGCCAACATCCCCTTAAGGGATGGGGACTGATGTGGATGGGGGGCCAGCCGGCCCTGGACTGCAGCCCTGCGGAGGACACCATCGTGGTTTCGCGGATGCAGAGGGGAGTCCAGGTGGTCAAGGCTCGTGCTGTGCGGGGGCCACGGGCTCGCAGGCGCCGGTCGGGCTGCTCTGGAGCCCGTGGCAGGTACCTACTATGTCCTCAGCCAAGGACCCCTTGCTGCTCAGGTGTCGGGACATATCCCGAAGCTGCGACAGGAAGAGCTCCAGGCACGAGCTTCCCGTGGGGAAAGCACAGAAACAGTTGCGGCGTCTAAGCCCTTGGGCGAGGGCGAGGGGCTGCCTTTCACCTGCGGCCCATGGCGGGTGGAGGGGACAGGACGCAGGGTCCCCCCAGACTGGCGGTGGGGGGTGAGACTTGCACTCGCCCAGCGTGCCGCGGAGCCACCAGAAAGAGGGATACAGGGGGTGTGAGGGTCTCGGTGGTGAGGAGGGCTCTCTCGGGGGGACACCCCAGCAGAAACCGCGTGGGAAGTGGTGTTGTGGCCCCAGAAACGACAAACTTGGGGGCCTCAGAAGTCTCCATAAACAAAACCCCAATACCGAGGAGCAAGCGCAGAGGAGAGGTTTGCAGCTCATCACAGTTAAGTATCTATATGGTCTCCAAATACGGGGTCCATCCCGGGGAAGGTCACCCTCGGGCACAAGGCCTGGCCGAGGGAGGCTGAGGAGTCGAGCTGGTCCACGGGGACGTGGGGATGCACGGCGACACTGGGAGGCGGCGGGGGAAGGACAGACAGCCTGGACTGTGCAGGAGGATGGAGAGACGCTGGGCGGCAGGCGGAGGCCAGGTGGGAGGAGACCCTGAGGGCGGCCCCCAGGTGGGGGCACAGCGGGGGGCCTGGGGGGGCACAAAGCCGCCCTCGGGGTCTCGGTGGCGAGGTTGGTGGCGGCTGTGGGGACATGGGCTCAGACTGGGCAGGTGGGAAGGGACCAGACGCCAGTGTGACGGGGCGTGGGGGACAGCCTGACGTCTCGGGGGAGAAGCCGCGGGAAGTTCAACAGGTGCTGGCAGGGCCGAGCAGACGGGGGCGGGGAGGCCGAGCAGGGGGGTGGAGGGCACAGGAGGTGCCAGGACCCCAGCAGGTGGGGTGGGGGAGACCCCGGAGCAGGCTTCTCCAACAGCCCACGCTGGGCCCCGAGCCCGAGGCTGCGGGGAGACCAGGGTCACGAGCGTGTCTGAGCGCAGGGTCAGCAGGGACGTGGGCACTTGGTGGGCCGCACGCTCTGACGATCTCAGGCCCATGTGCACCGCGCCGCGTTCCCCACCGGGGCCTGCTGGGTGCGGGGCTGGTCGCCGGATGGAGAGAAGCACGAGGGCCCAGTGCAGGCCGAGGCTCTCGCACCTGCCAGGGTTGGGGTCGCGGCCCAGTGCCAGGTGCGGGGCGAGGCCTTGAGGGGCGCGGGCGGACGGCACCACGGGAGAACAGCTCTGGCCGCCGCCCGCAGGCTCCTGCGAGCCTCCCCCCGCCCGACGCGCACAGGCCGTGGGGGCCGTCTCCCACCTCGCACCTCCACGGCCCCCCGGGTCCACCGTTCTGGGCCCCAGGCCTGTGCATCCTGCGGCCTTTGTGACGTAGCTACCACCCGAGCACTGCAGGAGTGAGCGGGGTGCCCAGCACGGCTGGGCGGGGGAGGCTGGTGAGACCCCAAAGCAAGCCCTCTGCTCCCCGAAGTCGGCGCCGTGACAGAGGCAGGCCGCGCGAGGGGACAAGGCATGGGGCGGCCGCCTCCCCAGAGGAGGTCAGGGTGGCCAGCCTCGGTCGGGGCCGCGGGGGAGGGCGCGGGTGCTGCTGCGGAGAAGCTGACCCGGCGCTCCTGGGAACCGGACGCTTCGGAGCGTGGAGAGGTGCGGGGACTCTGCCATGCGGCGGATTAGAGCAAACACGGCCCGTCCCGGACTCCCCAGTCCGCTCCCTCAAATGCGGTTTCTGGGGATTCCAGGGTCTGGAATGTTCCCGGGGCTCAGCGCCGTCTCAGCCCCCTGCGTGGGGCTGGGGGCTCCCCTCCCACCCCCAGCCCCCTGGGGAGGGACTGGAGCCCTGGTCTCGGGATCCCGGGGCACCTCGAGGGGGAACGCCGCCCCCTCCCGCCACTCCCCGTCCTCCCGATGCCGGGGGCCAAGCACGCGGTCACCCTTGTCCGGGCCCTGTCGCAGCCCCGGCCCGCCTGCCGACTCAGGTCCCCGTCCCACTGCAGGGGCCGCTCCGGAGGGGCCTTGGGAGTCGCAGCTTCTCGGGCCGCACGGGCCCCCAGAGGCTCCCCGCACACAGACCCGGGACCCAGGCTCCTCGCAAGCCCCCCCCCCTCCCCCCCCGCCTCTCACATTCCAGCGCGCGGGCGACTCACGGGCAGACAGCAAGGCTAACTCCGTCTCGCCCAGGTCACGCTTCCTTTCTAGAACGTTCCCTCCTCCCGTCCACCCGGGAAACTCCGTCAAGCCGCACTTCTCTTGAGCCGTGTGGCCCGTCCGTCCGTCCCCGCCTCCCGCTGCGGCCCTGCGCTAACGTCCTGAGCCCCTGCTTGCCGCCCGGGACGGCGCACCCTCCATCCACACGGCCCCGCAGCCTGGATCTCGGAGTGAGGGCCACGTAGAGCCCGCCACCGCCCAAGCCACAGTGGCCCCGCGGCCCTCACAGGATCCGAGTGAGAAACCAGTGTCTGCTGTTGCAGCCCACCGAGACCTCTGGACTTGCTCGAGAAGGGACGTGAAGGACCCAGAAGGTGAAGGGCCGCCTGTCGGAGAGGGTGGCCGGATAAGGCCGGCCTGGGGATGCGGCGGTCAACAGGTGCAAGCACCCAGCCCCCTGATGAACATTCCAACACTGCGGACGGCAGGTGCCAAGGCCCTGGGGCAGGAAAGAGCTTAGAGAGCCTGAGGACTGGAAAGGGGCCCGGGACTCCCGGGCGCAGTGAGTGAGGGGTGAGTGGCACGGGGGCGGGGACAGGTAGGAAGGGCCTGTCACATCCTGCCTCATCGGCCTGGGCCCGGAGAGCCCCTCAGCATCCAGTCCTTCTTGGCATAACGTCCGCTGGGTCACGGTTACGGTACCAATAATGCGTTGCCCAAACGGGACGCTTTTGAGAACAGAAGACAGACACTGGAACGGCCCCAAGCGCATCTAAACACGTGTGGGCTGCTCCCTACACCTGAGGGCCCTTCACGGAGGCCGCTGTGTAGACCAGGCCTGGCGCTGTGCCCTCCTCGAACCCGGGCTCTCACCGCGGGTCCGACGTGCCTGTCAGCTGCTGACAAGGCCTCCTGTCGTCAGCACCGCTTCCTGCACGGGTCTAGAACCTTAAGGACCAGAGTGTGAGGAAAGCCCCCACTATGCGCACTGGGGAAGAGACTGCGTCTACACTCGCGGGGCTGCGCTTTCGCCTTGAAAACAGATAATGAATTCTTTGAAAAACAGACACAGCCAAGCCAAGCCCATACCCCCACACTGGAACATGTGTTAATCCTGAAAAATGTGGGGTTGCCTGGTATTTTTCACTTGTGCACCTTTTTTGGGGGGGGGGCAGGGGCTGGGGGGTGAGAGGCTGTGTCTACATGTCTACATGTGTAGAAATGGGACTAACTTTTTTTAAATTTTTTTTTTAAGATATGGGACGAATAACTTCTAAATCGCACCTCTGCTGTGAAGACTCCCCGTGACGATGCCTCTGAGCGCTGAGCTCAGCGCCATCTCCTGTAGGGCTGCTTCGGCGCAGCATCTTAAGCCGGGGAGCCCAGAATGTGCCATGGTCCTGGCCACCCAGAGCCCAGCCATACCCTAGACCACCACCCACTGAAGACAGGAAACGAACACTTGGTGGCTGCTCATCGTGATCATAAGGAAGCGTGTTTGCATGTCCTTGCACCCACAGGGACCCAGGGGAACTCGGGGTGGCCCGAGAGAGCCCCTTTAGGACTATGGGAGAGTCTGACCTAACTCCCAGAGCAAGAAGGGACTTAATCACGTAGCCTATGGCAGCCGTCCATCTTCCCCGAGCTCCCCAGGATACTGCCTTCGTACACAAGGGCTGGAAGAACAACCTGTGAACCCAAGAAGGGTGGCCCAAGACCTCCTAGAAGGCCAAAGATCCAGGGAAAGTGAGTGGTACCTTCCCCGGGATCCACAGAGTCCAAGGACACCCGGAACGCCCTGGGCTGCTGGCGACGTAATTAGGACCAAGTGAGATGACGGAACAGAGGAGGGGCACCGAGCGGGGTACAGGCCCCACGCCGTCCTGGTGAAACCCCGCGTGTCCTCCACGGTGGTCAAACACGGCGCGGCAGAGAAAGCAGGGATACAGGGAGGCCACAAGAAGCCACTTAAGTGCACACGTGACCTCGGAGCGTGAGCGACCCCACAGGTGAAAACTGAAGCCAAGGGGGCGGATATGGGCCACCCCCCGCCCCCATAGGCAGGGTTGCACTCCTAAAGCTCCGTTTTCCCAGCCTCCCCTGGGTGGAAACCCAGGGGGCTGTGGCCTCAGGCCGTCTGGGGCTGGGACTCCCAGGTGTGGGAATGTAGCACTTGCACCAGGCCCTGCGCTCGTCGGTGCTTGCGGTTTGGTTCTGGACAGGTTCCCGAGTCGGCCTGGGCTGGTAGTCCGCCGGGGCTAGGATCCTCCAAGGAGTCCTCTGAGAATCCTCCAGTTGGGATGCTTTTCTTCCTTTACATTCCGGGGGCACTGTGTGGCCGCATCGATTACCGTAATAATGCAAAGAGGCCTTATGACCACGAGGACAGGACGCTGCTGCCGCCATCATTATGGTTGGCACGGTGACATTCGGCGGCCTCAGGCTGGCAAGACTCACAACACAGGGCCACGTACGTCGCAGCCCCTCGCCTCGGGAGGCCGCCGTCTGGCCGGGAGACCAAACCCCTCAGCACGCATGCACGGCTCCCCTGCAAGCAGCTGGGACGCAGTAGCTGTCCATATTAGTGGGGCGCGGAGCTAACCTAACATCTACACCTAGATAGGTTTTAGAACCTATCTAAAGGTTCTTAGAACCTATCTAAAGGTTGGGATGCATCCCAGACCTGCTGGACCAGAATCTCCGGGGATGAAGATCCTTGCTTTCACAAAGCCTTTGAGTCATTTGAATGATTAGCCACATCTGAGCCCATAAATATCTCCTTCCCCCGTAAGATATCTGCTTATTTAAAAATAAAGTGATCCATGCCCTCCGACCAGTGGGGGTGAAGTCTGAGTTTGCCTCCAAGAACTGGCATCATCCGCTGGGCCCACGGGACTGGGACAGGACCCCGCTCTCCGTCATCCCCGTCCCACATGTGTGCCCCTCTCTAGGGATGGGGCTTCTGCTCTGGTTCTTGATTTCTTCTCCACGCCCTGCTCCGGGAAGGCCCTTCCTAATCCCGCAGCATCTGGCTGGGGTAGGGACACCCTGCAGGGGTGGACCTTCTTCTCCGTGAGGAGGCCTTGCATCAACCCAGAAGCTGCCCCCTTCCACGAACAGCCACCTGTTTAGTAGGAGTAAGGGTAACCGGGGATGCATGACCTGCATTGGCCTGGTAGGACAAGTGCTGACTCCACTTCCTAAGGCCTCCTGATGGGAAGTGCTGGCAAGCAGCTTCAGGAGCCATCCCTTTGTTCGGGACCAGATCCCCCGGCCCCGGCCCTCCTCACCCCTGGCTTACCCTCCCCAGGCGGCCCCTCTGCTCCGGAAAAGCTTCCTGGCCATGACTACAGCGTCCCTTCTCCAGTGCAGGATCAGACCCAGAGCCTCCCCGCCTCCCATCACCACCCAGACGTCGAACAAGGAAATTATTCCTCTGGATTACTGGAGGCCCTCCTACAGAGCGGGTGTCTGCTCCCCCAGCTGACCACAACCTCTGCGTGGGACTAGTACAGGGAGACCACTGGTCTTCAGCATCAGGCTCTGGAGGGCTGGGTAACAAGGGAAGGGGGGGCCCCAGAGCCTCACATGCTGGTTTCCAATTTCTAGGAATTGGCCTAAAATCCAAATGTGGCCGAAAGCCATCCCCGGGTTCCCTGCTTCTCTCCTGGGGCCACCTGTGGTCTGGGAAGGCCCTCAGGGAAGCCTAGAGAACTGAGCAGAGCCTGACATCAACTGAGGATGCTCACACAGCCCTCGCTGCAGCCTCCTGCCCCGACCACGAACCGTGCCCATGAGTATTATGCCCCACGCTGAGGCTGACGCTGTCAAACCTAGGCCGATCCCAATTCTGGCTGCAAACATTTGAAAAAGGCAATTTCCAAAGAGTCTAGCTGTTGCAGTCATATTTTCTGGGCCAAAGGAAAGGATGTCTGAAATTATTCTTGTCCTGGAAAATCTGGGAGTATATATTTACAGGGAAAGTCGGGGCTCAGCTATAGAGAAGAGGTAAAAACAGACGGGCTGCCCCTGTGCCTGGGGCACTGCGGTCGAGGTAGGAGGGGAGTGAAAAAAGTATCTGCCTGTTTAAAAATAAAGGTAGCAAGCGATGTATGTGACCTCTATGAAGAAAACCACAAAGCTGTTATATTTAGAAAAATGAAAGTAGATGAACAAAAAAGAGGGACATGCCATGTTTCTGGATGGGAAGGCTGTGTATGATAAAAATGCCTATTTTCCTCAAGTTAATTTACGGTTTAATAGGAGCGCACATACAAAATCCCAATAGGATTTCTTTCTTTCTTTCTTTTTTTTTTTTTACTCTGACAAAATGATTCTAAAATTAATCTCGAACAACAAACAGATGAGAATAACAATGAACGTTTCTGAAAGAGAAAATAATTAAGGGAGGAAGGAGTAGTTTCTAGCTCTGCCAGATATTAGAACATATTATAAAACAACAATTAAAATTATTCAATGCTGGTGCTAAGATGGAAATAGAGCAGCAGAACAAAGTGGTGTCTCAAGAAACAGACTTAACCGCATGTGAGGATTCAGTATGTGATAAAACAATTCATTTCCCTCAAATCAAAAGGGAAATGAATTGCTTAATACATCGTGTTGGAAAACTGCTTAATAGTTGGGACTATACATTATACATTCATCTAAATAAACTCCACATGGATTAGCAAATTATATTTTTTAAAAAATCAAATTACTGACAAATAACCAAAAATAGAACAAACTGCCTCTCAGAGTCACGGTGGATGATAACTCTGTCGGCTTTGAAGAGGAATCACTAATATTGAGGGTTTGTCTGCATAAAATGAATGTACGATGCAAAATGGAAAATAATAATAAAAAATAGGAAAATAGATTGGGAAACTAGATGCACAAAAAACTGCAAAGTGTTTCTCGCCACAGTGGAGAATGAGCACCTCCAAATTGTAAAGGAAAATACCAGCACGGCCCTCGGGGAGCCGCATGTCAGGGCAGGCATGTGCCACACGGGATCGCAAGCAGCAAGTGCTCCTGTGCCCTGTAGACAGGACTGGCCGGCGGCTGGGCTGGAGGAAAGCAGCCAGGAGCTGCAGGAAGCGCTACACACTGAGGCCCGGGTGGCGGTGCACGCCTGTGTGCACCAGTGTGCACTGGCGAGTCTACTGGGCGTCCCCGTGGATGGGCTCAGACCCCGTTGCTCATCTCAGAGCCCGGCTGCTCCCTGCACATCCCCGTCCCAACAGGAGCACAACCTCGTCCTCCTATCTTCCAGGCTCCGTGGTCCTCTACGCTCCGTGAGGGTGGGGGGCTGTTGCTCCCGTTTAGCACCCACCAGGATACCTGTCCCGTTGCAGACGCTCCGCAAGTATGCGCTAAATAAAAGAATGAATCCTCATGGGGTGGATCCTAAATGCATCCGTATCACCAATGCTTTCTAGTTGAAAAAACTAAATTTTGAACCACGAGAACCCCCTTTAATTTGCAAAATTATGTCCCTCTCTGTCTGTATCAGGGCAAGCTCTTTGAGGTCAAGCTCTTTGAGGACACAGCACGGGTCCCAACATGTGGCCCCTTACGGAAACCGGCAAGGGTGTGCTGCTGGGGATTTACTGGACTTATTAAATCAGCAGTTTTATAAAAGGTCACCCAGATACGTGGGGTTTGGCGATGCAGATAAAGGTTGCAAGCAGTATGTTATGTGACCTAGATGAGGAAAACCGCAACGTTGCGGTATCTGGAAAAGCGAAAGCAGAGGAACGTGAAAGAGAGACGCCATGTTTCTGGGTGGGAAGGGCACACAGTACGTGAATATCATTCTTTTTTTTTTATGAATATCATCCTTGATCGTACAGCTTTTGTTACTGGCATCATGAACCGGCACAGCACTTTGGGGGAGCTGTGCATACGCCCAGCGCCATCAGAATGCTCACACTCCAGCCTGACAACCTCACTTCTGGAGATCCACCCTAAGGAATTAGAGTTCAAGAGAAGACGCAGGAAAAAAAAAAAAAAAGAAAGAAAGAAAGAAAAAAAGCTACGTGCGTAAGGATGTTCATTCCAGCTTTATGTAAAATAACAGAACGAGACTCTTGACTAGGTCAAGGCTCCATCCAGTAAATAGAATATTCTGCAGATAACTAAGGATGGAAAGTGCGAGAGACCTGCAGCAGCCTGGTAAGGTAATGTGAACCGTAACACAGAACGGGGGTTGATATGTTCCCTTCAAAACCACACGTACTATGGATGCGTGTGGATAAGAATCAAAGAACGGCCAAGGCTCTTGGCCGAAATCAGTTTTGGTTTAAAGAAGTGAAATTAAGAGTATTTTACTTGTAAAGTCTACATTTACTTAAATGCTTAAAATACTAGAATATACCAAGAGCCTGTGCTGAGTTTTGACCCCTGAGCTCCAGATACTTCTTGAAGGAGTCCTAGCACACTACGTAAGGCTAGGCTCAAGAGATACCCCTCCTCCTCCATCCCCAGATGAGCAAGATCATCCCCGGAGGCCTTCCGGGTTACGACTGGACCAGAACATCCGCTCTTATGCAGCTGAGCCTGTATACAGTGGGTGCTCAATAAATCAACGATGGATGGATCAACGGATGGGTAGAAGGAATGAGAAAAAGTAAAGCTAGGGCAATGCTTGGGCACCCGCATATTGCACATGGGCAGACCACATTCCTACGGTTCCAACGAGGGTCTTGGGTCCAGCCTTCATGAATTTGCTTAATGCTTGTCCCTCTCTGACACTTCACGGGAGGAACTCAGCCAACACCCTGCGCTAGTAATTTGGCCCTAAGGCCTCCTTGTCCTTGCTGCTGCACACAAGCCCTTGGATTCTGGAAATCCAGCACAGTGGAGATAGTAGAGGGCTTGGGTAGGAACCCGCTCTGTCACTGAACCTTTCAAATCCCAGCCCAACCCTTAGTGGTCCTACAACCTCTGAGCTAGTCCCCGTGTCTCCTTGGGCTTCGTTTCCACTGGTAAAATGAGAAAAGAGAATATTCCATGAAGCCGTAGGGTTAATGGTTAATAAACCATTTACGAAGTATTGGCATCCTCCTTCACCCCAAGCTTTCCCACCGTTGCAATCCTACAGGCTTTAACCACAGCCTCACTTAAAATGCAAAAACAAAGAGTTCTTCATCTTTCGAATCTGGCAAGTCAAGTGTAGAGTGCCCCAGACTGGTGGGTCACAATCTCGGGTGCTCCTTCTCTTAGGGGATACCGGCCAGCGTCCAATAGGGAGTCATTTTGGTTGTCACAACCGGCTACAGGAGGGGTGTGTGTGCCACGGGCTTCTAGTGGGTACAGGACAGGGACGTCCAACAGCGCTCAGGACTGCCCCTCCTCCACCAAAGGAATTATCTGGTCCAAAATGTCGACAATGCCGAGGCTGAGAATCCAGACGACCATGTGGCTCCATGCCCTTTGTCCAGATGTGTGTGCATGTGCGTGTGTGTCAAGTGTGGGGCCGCGTGGGGGGCTCAGGGGGAGGAACCCGGGGTGTAGGAACCAACGGAGGACCAATCCCCACGGCATTCCTGCGTGGAGCACCCTCCTTTACCTGTCAGCACAGCAAGGCCCCAGCCCCGTGCCCTCTGGGACATTGTCTCCGGGGCCCCAGGACCCACTTGTCCTCCCTTGGTCTCTCAAAGGTTTGGCTGCTGATCCCCGCCTTGCGCTGCACCCACCCCGTGGGCCCTGCCTTCGCGTGTTGCACGCAGGCCACGTCCACTAGAGCTGAGCGATCAGGCTTCACACCTCCCCCGCCCCTCCCGTGGTGCACAGAACAGCGAAAGAGACGCTGCGTTTGTGGAGTTTGTGGGGTCTCCGCGCATCTCTGGTGAAGCCTGTTTTGAAATCTCTTTTGCAAGTGGCCGCTAATGGACCGATAATTGGTTTCCTGGCCACCTCGTGAAGTGTGCGCGGGCCTGTCAACAAAGCCTCGAGGATCCCTGCGCCACCTGCACCGCCAGGCTGACTTGGGGGGGGAGGAAAACTACCGGGCTGCACGGAGCAGGCCCTCCATGCTTCTGCAAGGGATGGGGAGACGTGGGCAGAAATTCACTCCGGGAAAGTGAAGAAAACATGCGGCGGGGCCAGCACGTGCTCAGCAGGACGCCAGGTTGAGCTTCCCGGGCAGAGGCCGACCAGCTCTGAATCCAACGCATGGTGCGCGGCGCGGGGTAAACGCGTAGCAAACACCGCTGGGCGGATGCCAAGTACTCCCACTTCTAGCTGCAGGTGTGGATTAACCGCAGAGGAGGACACTTGGAGGAAAGAAGCTGGCTCCATCCTTCCTTTCAAAATGCTTCTCACTGTGAGAAACATCATCTCCTTTAACAACTAGATTAAAAAAAAAAAACAAAAAAGACCATCTATCGAGCGTTTACTACTGTGAGGGCCGCTCAAAAGCCCCGCGGATGGTTCTGAAGCCTCCGCTTTGCTACAGGGAACGTTTGGGAACACGAAGAGTGTGTTCGCGCCGTCTCCCGAGGAAAGAGCCGTCTGGAGGGAGATGCTTCAAGAGAAGAATGATGCGCCGCTTTGCACTTCTTTGGACAATTGTTCACGGAAATTTGGACCATCAACACACTGCCCTGAACCCCTTCTAAATCCTTTTTTCCCCCCTTCTAAATCCTAAGAGGGAAACAAGAGTGGGTCTGCTCGGTGTGGTACTAATATTCATTGTGACGTGTAGGGAGATTCAGGGCATTTACGCAGACTCTTGCTAGAGGGGCTTCTGTCTGTCCGTTACCCCCACCTCACCAAGCACAGAGGTGGACCGCATGCTTTCATATTTTTGTGGACGCTCATAGACGTCGGCCCTTCCTTGGGGGGTCACCCGTTAGGACACATTTGATTGGGGGTCAGGGTCAGGGTCAGGACTGCGGCTTGACAACTCCTGGATGCTACGTGATCTGCTCAATCAATGACCCACTTTCCGAAGTGGCTTCCAAGCACTTGTCATGGGCAGTGAGGACGGTTGAGGCCACAGTGACCCTGTTCTGTAAATATGATCACAGGGGCTCAGAATCGGGAGCCAGGACGGACGCCACCCTGCCAGACACATTAGGAAACCAAAGTGCAGACAGAGGAGGGCGCCCTGGCTGCCGTCATGGCCCAAGCCAGGACCCAGAATCACGTCTCCGGAGTCTGAATCCCAAGCTATCTCTGTGACCCAGGGCTGCTTAGGGTCCTGTTTTACCACCGAGTAGACCGTGCGGCCCTTGGGGGCAATGCCGGGGACCCACGGCAGCGTTGGTGTAGGGGCTGGGTACTCATGGGGGGCTGACAGCTGGCACTGGCACTCCCCTGGCTTCGTAGGAAGGGGACACGCCCTTGCTGGGTGGTGCCAGGGTGAGGGGCCGGCTGGCTCTCTCCAGCCCCTTCACTGAAGCCAGCGTCCCGGCGGCTCCAGCTGTGTCCTGTTGCACCCAAGGGACCCGAAACACCGGAGCAACAGGGGCGCCTTGGGGACGCCAGCCCCCTACTCCCCAGATCCGTCCGGGGGATGCAAGGTCACACTGACCCTCCGCCGCCCCGGTGCGGGCTCCACGGGCTCATCCAACGCCTCTCGGCTCCCCTCTCTCATTTTAAACCACAGAGAGCGCTGCTCCCCCCTTGCCAGGCGGCTCCGTCCTTGTTCCCCCTCCCTTTGCAAGCAGTGGGAGGCCACCAGCCTCGCTCCTGGAAACGAAGGGCCTGCTGAGTGGCGCTTCATGGCCCTAGGCTCTCATGGAAGGTTCTAGAAAGAGTCCCTAAAACCCTTCCGGAGGGCCAAAGGGTCAAGTAGGTCTTCTGCTGACCAGCATCCCTCAGCCTCTGAGGCAGGAGACTTTACCGCGTCCCACGACGCGGCGGCTCTGCTACCCCTTGGCCCAGGGGCCTGAGCCTCTTCCAGTCCTCCCTGCCTGCTTCACCCAGCAGACTTGAGGATGAAGCCGCCACCATGCTGGGCCCCCACAGTCCACATCTCGGCCTCCACCTTGTAGCGCAGAGCAGCACCCTGTCCGTCCAGCAGCTCCGGCCTCTGCTCCCGCCAGCCCTGGGCGGCCCTGCCCAGTCCCCCCACCCCCGGCCCAGCCCCCTTGGCTCCCAGACCCCTACGGGGCTACGAGGTTGGCGCTATGTCCTAACCACACCCGGCTGGAGAGACAGGCAGATTTCATGCCATTTTATTTACTTTTCTTGCAACAAGCGTGTGTCTAAAAGCGATTTGTTCTTGGAACCTCCGCAAGCATCTTTACACAGACTCCCAAGTCGGCACAGATGCTCTGTCAAGACAAAGTGATTTTTGTTGTTGTTTGAAAAGGTACGACCCCAGGCACCGGCTCATCTGCCGAAGTCTCAGTCCTGTGATGTCCCCTGGAGCCCCCGGCGTCCTCTGCGCCTTAGCCCCGGGAGGGGGTGGCCACACTGCTCTGTGGCACCCGCAGACCCCAAACCCACTGCGGCAGGAGAAGTGACCACAGGGTCAGGCTTCTGCTCTCCCCTGTGAGAAGCCGACGGAAAGAGGTGGAGAGGGTGGGGTGGCGAGGGTTGGGCGAAGAGGAGGTGCCAGCCCAGGGAGCCGGAGCCGTGGACTTCCCGACAGAGACCACGCGGGGCCCGCCTTTGCCGCCTGCCGGGTGCAGGACTTCAAGGACAGTTTCCGCCGGACAGTATGGTCATCCCACCCCAGAGGGAGGACGCAGGGCCTCCTTGTCGCTGCCATCGGGTGAGCACCCCAAAGGATCAGCAGTCCAGAGACAGCTTGGTCGCCCCCCCAAGTCCAGCCATAGAAGCAGCAATTCGAGGGACCCCCTCCTCGCCCGGCCAGCCGGAGCTCCCGGGGCCCAGAGGCTGGCAGTGAGTCTTGCAACCCCGCAGGCCCCGGCCCTGGTCGGAGTCACGGTGTCACGGGCGGCCACGGGGGGCACATGTCTGGGTCGGAGCCTGGCGGACGGGCCCCCGCGGCCCCTGCCCTGCCCTCGAGGACCCGCGGGGAGGCAGGACGGCCCAGAAGGCATCCCCCACCGGCAAGAGCAAGCGTTCCCGGGCTTCTGCCTACGTCACCGCCGGAAACGAGGGCCCGGCCCGCACCGCTGGGGAGGGAAGACACCAGGCAGCGCGAAGCTGTTGCCACGACCTGCGAGGTGCCCGAGGACGGGCCCTGGGTCGGCTAGTCAGTGGGGGCCTCTGCCCCTCGGGGTCCCCAGAGCGGTCCCGTCCCCGCTCACTTACACACGCAGCCTGGCTTCTTAGCCGACCACTGGTTATTCTTTTGGCACGTGATTGCCTTCTGGCCCACCAGCTCGAAGGCGGGCTGGCACTCAAACTTGAGCGTGTCGCCGTGGCGGAACCGGGAGCCTTCCCTCCGGCCGTAGGCGGGGATGCCGGGGTCGCCACAGCTGCCCTGCTCGATCTCTGCAAGACACGAAGGGGAGAGAACAGAGACAAAGGTGACTGCCCACCTTCCGGGGAGCTGGGGGTCCGCGTCCCGGGTCTGCGGTGCCTCTGCCCAGGCCGGGGCCCAGGGCGGCCCGGGGGGGACCTCCCGCGAGCACTTGTGCCGCGGCCCGTTCACAACCGCATCCCGGGTGGACGGGCCTTCGGGCCGGCAGACACCTGAGCCTGCTGGGCACACGCAGCGTCTGGGGGGTGTGGGCGCTGCACCCCGTGGAGCTGGGTCCCCGGGCTCTGGGACACTCCCATCCCAGGAGTGAGCAGAGCTCGGCGCGGAGCTCCCTGGCCTCGGCTCCATCCTGAGCGGCCAAGGGGAGCGGGAACGAGGCGGCTTCCTGCCTGCCGTGCCCCCACCGAGATCACACGAGGCTCCACATTCGCTGCCTCCTGCCAGGGAGGCGCGTTCACAAAGCTTTCCCTGAACTCTGAGATGGCAAAGCGCCCCGAGCGGCTCACCGACAGGCTTTTACAGTTCACTGGGTTCAGCCGTGTGGGTTGCACACAGAGTGGGTTCCCCGGGACAGCCCGGCCTCAGGGGACAGTCAGCGGGGCCCTGGACGCGTCGGGAGAGGCCTCTGTCCTGGCTGGGCCCCGGGTGTCCCCTGGAGTCACTTCCACTGCCAGCAGCCTGTGCTTGGTGCTGTGACAGGGGAAGGGGGCCGGGAGGGGGGAGGGAGAAGAGGACAGGAGCTGTCTGCAGGGAGGGAGGGGAGGCAGGGACGGGGGTGGGGGACGGGTGGCTGGGGGCCCCTGACTTGGAGGGGAGGCAGCCGGAGCAGTCGGGGAGCCTGCTGGGTGCCTTACCGGATGTGGGCCCTGGGAGCTCTGCCTCTGCTGCAGACGCGACTGTGGGCCCCGGGGAGGCAGGTGTGTGAACCCAGCAGCCGAGATCCCGCAGGAGCCATCCTACCACCACCCGCGGGCTCTGTGGGGAGCCCGGGCTGCACAGCGCTGCCCTGTGCCGACACACTCGTCACCGCCGTGCCCCCTGAACATTGGGGCCTGCAGTGCTCCGCGGGGCTGGGACAAGGCATTCCCTGGCTGGGGGTGTGCGAGTGTGTGAGTGTGAGTGTGTGAGTGTAAGCGTGAGTGTGTGAGTGAGTGTGAGGGAGTGTATGAGTGTGAGCAAGTGTGAATGTGAGTGTGAGCGAGTATATGAGCACAAGTGTGAGTGTGAGCAAGTGTGAGTTTGTGAGCCAGTGTGTGAGCGCAAGTGAGTGTGAGCGTTGAGTATGTGAGCGTGTGTGAGCATGAGTATGTGACCATGAGCATGAACCAGTGTGTGACCGTGAGTGCGGATGTGTGAGCATGTGAGTGCAAGTGTGAGTGTGAGTGTGAGCGAGCGTGTGAGCGAGCGTGTGAGTGTGCGAGTGCGTGAGCGCAAGCGTGAGCACGTGAGCGTGTGCACGTGCGGAGCATCTGGAAGGAGCCCGTGACTCAAATTTGGAAGTTGAGGCTGCGGGGAGCAGGCCCGAGCCCAGGGCTCCGGGGCACCGACTGAGGACACAGGTGAGGCCCCACTTCCCGGGAGGAGGGGGGGGGGGAGCAAGCTGGAGAGAGCCCGGCCCACAGGGAAGGACGCTCGGGGCCCTGCGAGCGGCTCCTGCTGCAGCCCCCAGCGTCAGCGCGTCAAGTGTTGGTGCTTTGACAAGGGAGGTTCGGCACAATCTCAACCGCGGGGTGGGGGGGGGGGGGAGGGGGGGTGGGGAGGGGGGGTGGTGGTGAGGGATAGACAGACAGAGCCGGGAGGGACAGCAGGAGGCCCCGGGCCGGGCCGGGTGTGCCTGCAGCCTGGGCACCCGCTGAGCCTCCACGGGGCTGACAGGGCAGGGTGGGCAGCGGCTGCGTGGGGCTTACGTCCCAGGGCAGAGCCCAGCGCGGGGGCACACTGGGGGCTCCGCTCACAGGTGGTACGAGCAGCGGGACCGAGGATGCAACGGCCCCAGATGGGGCAGTGTCGGCCCCAGACGGGGTCAGGGACGTGGGACGGGCCAGCAGGACGCGGGCCTAAGGCCCTGGGCAGCACGGATTTGGAGGAGGAGGGTTTCGGGGAGGAGCTCCCCAGCCCCAGACACGTTGGGGAGCAGCCGGGGGGGCTGACGAGGGTCGGCGGGGGGAGGTCCCGGCAGGTGCTTGGGGTGTAGAGGGCGCACAGGCGATGGGGACAGGGACGGGGATGGGGGGAGCCGGACACATGCAGGGGAGACGCTGTGCGGACGGACGCAAAGGAGGAGAAGCCCCGCGGCGTCACGGAGCGTGGCCGACCTGAGGCGGAGGGAGGCGGATTTAGGATCGGAGAAGCTCAACCATGCTTGAAGCGAGGGAAGGAGGCGACAGATGCCCGGATGCCTGGATGCCCAGAGCGAATGGTCGGCTGCAGCCCCGGAGCATGGCGGGTGACAGCCGAGGCCCAGGGCCGGGGCCACCAGGGGCTCGCTGGGCCTTCAGGGGGACGCGGGGGTTGCATGGGCCCTATGGCTCAGTGGGGGGGGGCCGCGGCCCTCGTGTCTGCTGACAGACGGTGCCTGGCCCTAGGGGGGCCAGGCAGGATGGGAAGGACTGAGGCCTCGGCCCGGGCACCGGCACCCGGGCCACGAGGGCGCAGGGGACACAATTGGGCGCAGCTGCGCAGGGCCCTGGGCCCGTCCCCCAAGCCCTCCGGGGCTGGGCGCGAAGACGTGAGGAAGGGGCTGGGGGGGAGATGGGGGTCAGGGTGGCTTGGGAGGAAGCAGGAGCCAAGGTGTGGCAGGGGCTCATCTATGGGGGAGGGAGCGGGGGGGGGGTTGGGATGGAGGGGCCAAGGGAGGGTGTGGCACGGCTGGTGGGAGGCCGGACCTCGGAGGTGCTGGGGTGCAGTCAGGGGGTGCGGGTGCTGAAGACAGTGAGGTCCAGCAGGGGATCGGCAGGACCTGGGGATGGTGACAGGAGGGCAAGAGCTGGACCTGGGCGATTGTGAGGGTAGGGGAAGGGCACAGGGCAGGTTGGGCCCAGCTGCTGTTCCTGGAGAGCACTCCCAGCTCCCGGCTCTTGGGGTCCAGGGGTGGGGGTGGGGGTGGGGGTGGGGGCGGCCTCAGGGGAGGCAGGGCTGGGGCAGCCCCAGCAAAGGGGCAAAGGCACTGGAGCGGGTGTGCGGGGCCGCAGCAGGGCTGGGGCGGGGGCTTGGGGTTCTCAGCCCCCCAGAGGCTGGGGGCTCTGTCCCTCCCTCCATCCATTCCTCCATCCGTCCCTCCGTCCCTCTGTCCCTCTCCCTACCGCCAAGCAGCCGCCCGCAGACCTAGGGGGCTGCTTCCGAGACACCCGGGCTTCCGCCCGTGACCAGCCTCTGTCCCCTCCCGGGTTTTCCACTTTCCGATTCCAAACAGGACTCCCACCCTGGGCCGAGGGGCCCCTCGGTTTCTCGTCCATCTTTCCTTCTCTGTGCTCGGTGCTCGCTGCCCTCTAGAGGGACCAATGCGGCCTCGGGGTCACCGCCCCCAGCGCTGGGGGCACAGCAGGGGGAGGAGGACAAGGACCGGGGCCTCGTGGGCCCACACGGTGCTGGGCATGAGGGACACAGAGACCCCCCAGCTCCGTCCACCCAGCACGGCGAGGCCTCACGATGACCGTGCAGCTCGGGCAGCAAACGCGAGTGCAGATCCCGTGCCCACGCCACGCTCAGCAGCAGGTGGGGCTCTGGGGCTGGGCTGATGGCGGGGGCGGCTCTGGAAGCAGGGGCTCGGGCCGGGGCGCACCTGACGGGCACCTCCCGCCCTGAGGCCCCCGACCCCTCAGGCCGGCTCCCCGGTGGCCGTGGGGAGGAACCAGTGGCGGCACTGACGAGGCTCTAGATCTGCCCGTGGCACGACCGGGAGGCCTCAGGCACACCTGCCACGCTCCCGGGGCTCGTGTCGTCGTCAGCAGGATGGAAACGGTGCTCGCGCCACATCACGGGGTGCTGGGGGCTCAATGGTGAAATCCGTGTGGGCTCGGAGGCCGCGGGCCCTGGAAGGCCTTTGTACAACCAGGGGCAGCGTCTACTCATGTCCAGTGGCCCAGGCCCACTGCCCACCGGCCCTGCTCCTGGCAAGCAACGGGCACGTCCTCGGAGCTCCAGACGACCCTGGCGGGGGGTGCCGGGACCCCGTGGCCCACATCTGTGTCTCGGCGGTCGCACGTCTCCCTGCAAGGCCTTCACAACGCTGATGGAGCCGGGGTGGGGGTGGGGTGGGGGAACGTTCTATCTGGGCTGTCTCATTCCTCCAGGAGCTGGTCGGGGACGTGGGGGCCAGGGCGCACCTCCGAGCCGTGTGCAGCTCCCCACCCCGGAGCTGGCTGTCGGTTGTGTGGATGTCCGGGCAGATCGTCCCGCCGGGTTTCTCCACGTCGTCATGCTGGTGGCCGCTGCTGCACGGGCGGCCTGCTGACCCTGCCGACCCGACGGCGCGGCGTCCTGTGCCATCGCCACCCCCCGGGGCCGGCCAGACCAGGGTGCAGCCCGGCTCCCCCCAGAGCGGGCTCCCGCCACCCGCCTCTCAAGGACCCGGGCTCCTGGCGCCGAGCGGGCTTCACGGGGCTCACGGAGACGCAGTGCGCGTGTTGGGAGCTCCGGGCGCCTCCTGGCTGTAGCTCGGGTGCGGGGGCCGCTCAGCTCCCGGGGATGCAGGAGGCGGCACGGCATCCCGAGCACAGCAGGCTCGATGCTGGAAGTGGCCATGCGCACGAGGCAAAGGAAGGATCCGGAAAGGGGGGGAGCCGGCGACGCCCGTCTGTGGCTCGTGGCCTTCCTTCTGGCCCGTGCAAGGCCGAGGCTGCTGGAAGCTCAGTGCACTCTCCGCGGAGTGGAGCTCGGCCATCCTCCCGCGTGCGTTGGCCCTCCTGCCCCCATGCTGTCCTCTCGGGGACGTCTGGCCAGCCAGCCGCTTGGCAGCCGCTGTGCCAGCCTCAGCCTCCGACGCCCGCTCCTCCAGGAAGCCTCCCCGGATGCCCTCGAGCCAGCTTAGCCCCCTCCCTGGTACCTCCCCAGCTTCCTGCAAGTTCCCGACTCTACTGAACGCCAGCTGAGACTTAGGTGGAGACACAGACCGTCTTCCTGTCCTTGGGGCCCAGCGTCCCAAATGGGGGACCACGCATGTGCCCCATCCTCGGCACCACGCACGAGGCTCTGGGACAACGAGGACCACAGGTACCCTCCCCTGGGCGTCCTCCTTGCACCGCGTCTGACCCGCCTGCGTATCTACGGGGCCAGGGGCCCGGCTCCTTTGTCCCCCGTGCCGGCCAAATCCCCCCACTCTGCCTTCGGCTGCCGGATTCCAGGCTCTGAGTCAGGAGGCGAGGAGGCTCCCAGATTGATGCTAAAACTTGTTAGCAAGTTGTATGTAATTTTATAATGTTTCTGGTAAGTGCTAATTGCCTGTTCCTTAAATATTTCTTGTTCTACTGGGAAGCAAAGCAATTGCAACTATGAATGCATTTCCTACAGCTGGCTGCCCCCTTGGAGGGGGCTGGATTTCCAGGCTCTGGGAGCTCAGGCTTTGAGGGCGCCGGAGCTGCCTCCCCGACCCTGACCTGCGACTGTGACACGCAGGACGGGGAGCATTTCTAGACAAAGGACCCCCTCATTCTCCCACCCTGGGGCTCAGGCTTCTAGTGAGGGGAGGGGTGGCCCAGCGGTGCCAGCTGCCAACCCCGAGGAGGCTGGGGCAGACGACCGTGGGGCCGGGAGTCCCTGGAGGGGGGCAGGGGTCCCTGGGGGCGGGCTCTGCCCACGGATGCCTCAGACCACCTGTGCGACGTGAGATGGCAGGTACCCGCGCCCCCCGCCCCGCCCTGCTGGGCCAGGGCGTCTCACGGGGCAGAATCCCCCAGACGCTGGGCAGAGGGACCCGAGGCTTCAGGCCGGGCTGTAGGCTGGGAGGGGAGCTGCAGGCCAAGGGAAGCAGACGAGGGATGGGGCTGTTCACTGAGCACATCCCAGCTGCTGGCCGGAGTCGGGATTCACTACAGGAGCCCTGGGATGACCCCTGAAGGCAGCTTATTAGCCCCTCTTCACAGGTGAGAACACCCGGGGTCGGGGACGTGGAGGGGGAAAGCCCGGGATTAGGGATGTGGAGGGGGGATGCCCGGGATTAGGGATGCAGAGGGGGGACGCGGAGGGGGGACACGGAGGGATGGATTAGGGATGCGGATGGATTAGGGATGGATTAGGGATGCGGAGGGGGGATGTGGAGGGGGGACGCGGAGGGGGGACGCCCAGGATTAGGGATGTGGAGGGGGGACGCCCAGGATTAGGGATGCAGAGGGGGGACGCCCAGGATTAGGGACGCAGAGGGGGGCACCCAGGATTAGGGATGCAGGGGGGGGGCCGCCCAGGATTAGGGACACGGAGGGGGGACTCCTGGGATTAGGGACGTGGAAGGGGGATGCCCGGGATTAGGGACGCGGAGGGGAGACGCCCGGGATTAGGGACGTGGAGGGGGGATGCCCAGGATTAGGGATGCAGAGGGGGGGCGCCCGGGATTAGGGACATGGAGGGGGGACGCCCAGGATTAGGGATGCGGAGGGGGGGATACCCAGAATTAGGGATGCAGAGGGGGCGCCTGGGATTAGGGATGTGGAGGGGGGATGCCTGGGATTAGGGACGCGGGGGGGGGACGCCCAGGATTAGGGACACGGAGGGGGGATGCCCGGGATTAGGGATGCAGATGGGGGACGCCAGGGATTAGGGACACGGAGGGGGGATGCCAGGGATTAGGGACACAGAGGGAGGATGCCCGGGATTAGGGATGCGGAGGGGGAGGTGCCCAGGATTAGGGATGCAGATGGGGGACGCCAGGGATTAGGGACGTGGAGGGGGGATGCCCGGGATTAGGGACGCGGAGGGGGGACGCCCAGGATTAAAGACACGGAGGGAGGATGCCTGGGATTAGGGATGTGGAGGGGGAGATGCCCAGGATTAGGGACATGGAGGGGGTCGCCCAGGATTAGGGATGCAGATGGGGGACGCCAGGGATTAGGGACGTGGAGGGGGACGCCCGGGATTAGGGACATGGAGAGGGGACGCCTGGGATTAGGGATGCGGAGGGGGGATGCCCAGGATTAGGGACGCAGAGCGGGGATGCCGGGGGTTAGGGACACGGAGGAGGAACACCCAGGATTAGGGATGCAGGGGGGGGACACCCGGGATTAGGGATGTGGATGGGGGAACACCCAGCATTAGGGACGCGGAGGGGGAATGCCCAGGATTAGGGATGTGGATGGGGGACGCCCAAGATTAGGAATGCAGAGGGGGGAAAGTCCAGGATTAGGGACATGGAGAGGGGATGCCCGGGATTAGGGACACGGAGGGGGAATGCCCAGAATTAGGGATGCAGAGGGGGGACACCCGGGATTAAGGACGTGGACGGGGGTCGCCCGGAATTAGGGATGCAGAGAGGGGACACCCGGAATTAGGGACGTGGAGGGGGGATGCCCGAGATTAGGGATGCAGAGTGGGGACGCCCGGGATTAGGGATGTGGAGGCAGATCAGGGACATGGAGGCTGGAACACCCAGGATTAGGGATGGAGAGACTGGCTAAGAACACACACAGGTCCGAGGAGGCCCCGAGGACACCCGGTCTGTTGGACTGAGGCCTGGGGACCGTGGAGGGTCCGGGTGGGTGATGCTGGGAGGCTGCAGGACGGCGGCGTGACTGTCGTGTAGGAAGTCGTCCCGAGTGAACCGAGCACTCCTGCACCTGCGCTGGCTTGGCCTGCAGGCCTGACGTGGACACGCTGTGTGTCCGCCTAGGGGGGTCATGGGAGCCACAGCGCAGCTGGATGGACCTGGGAGCTCAGCGTGGACGGTGCTGAGTCCCCAACTCACCCGGTGAGGTGTTCACCTCCTCTGTGGCTGGAGCAAGAGACGGGGCCTCTATGGCCCCTTGAGCCATCGGGTGGGGTCACATCCACAGGATCCGGGTCCTTGCGAGAGGCGCCTCCAGGAGCTCGTGCTCCGTGTCTCCCGGGGTCAGCACCCAGGCCGGGTGGCACAGCGGGGAGGCGGCCACGTGTAGCGAGCGCGAGGATAGCGAGGCGGCCACACCCTGGTCGTGCAGCTCTGGCCTTCAGAACCCCCACAGAACGGATTCCTGCCCCGGCTCCTGGCCCACGGGACTGTGTCATGCGGCCCATGGAGATTCACGACGTACAAAAACACCAAACCCCAGCTGCCAGGCACGTGGAACCTAGGCTCGCACCGGCTTCCTGGGGCACAGCTTTGGCTTCTACAGGCTTTTCCAAGGAACTGAAATTCTGCGACTCTCATGGCCTCTGCAACCAAAGGGACACGGAGTGGAATCCCAGGTCCCACGGGTCCCGGCCCTGATGTGACGCACGCGGGACGTCTTCCTTCCAAGGTCAGGTCCCCCTGACAGGAGGAGCAGCCGTGGGCCAGCCGGGACCCGCAGGCGGCCGGCAGCTTCACCCGCAGCTCAGCCTTGACGCCGGGTCCCAAGCGGGCTTGCGGGGACCAGGGGGGCTGACAGGAGGGACGGGGCGGTCCCTGGGGCCACCCAAGCCACGGGACTCTGTGGGAAACCCTTGAGAAAATGGGAACGAAGCTTCCAGTACATGACGGGCGCTCAGCAGTCCATCCTCTTGTCCTCCGGTGACATGACGCCAGACGCGCCCGAGCCTGCTTCCCACCCGACAGCCCCTCACGTACACGGACGCAGCTCCCCCGCAGGAACACTTGCAGGGTCTCTCCACCGTCCCCCCGGCTTGGCCTCGGCCCCCAACGAAGCCCACCCCCGACGCCCTGGGTAACCTCTAAGTGCTGACTCTGAGCCCACCTCCCCCACCCGGGTAACTTGGGCGCGAGCTCCCCTGCGGGTCACCACGCGGACTGCAGTGACATCGCCCTGACCCGGCTGCGCTATCGACGTCTCATCCGCGCCGCTGATAAAATATGGGCAGACTAGGGGCTCGGGGTGGCGCCCAGATCGCCGGGCACATTTGGGGCTGAGCATCCAGAGGACCTCAGATGTGGGGGAGACGCCTGGAGCCCCGAGTCCAAGCCCTTCCCTGCCCCCCAGTAGCGCGCGTCAGAGCTCGGCCCTGAACCCGGGTCTCTGGCCACCGCGTGCCGCCCCGATGCGTCCGCACTTGCCCTGCACCCGCACCGTCACATCCGAGCACCCTGGACCCTCACCGAGGCCCCGTGACCCGGGTGCACGTGAACAGAGCCCCAGAGAGGCCTACGGTCGCCCCCGTGCCCCCCGCCGACCAGCCTCCCCCGGCAAGACCCTTGTGCATCCGGTCCTCCAGTCGCCTCGCGGCCGGTTACCGGGCCCTGAACGGGGTGCAGGAGCAGGGGCCCCCTCCCCACCGCCCAGGCCTCCGGGAGCCGCCGTGCCTTCTCGACTCCAGGCTGGTCTTCCCGGGGGGGCCTTTGCAGAGGCCGCTCGAGGGCCGCCTGCCCCCGTGTCCGAGCTCCCACGGGCTGTGTGCCACGCATGTGCTTTACCCGTAGCTCTTCCCACGTGTCCTGCGTCACCGCCGGGTGCGGGCCGTCGCCAGGGCTCAGAGCTGATGCGTCTGCCCCAGCGCCCGGCCTGCCCACCCGATGCCCGGGGGACGCCTTCCGTCCCCGTCGCTGCAGACACCGGCGTCAGCAGTCATCAGCAACGGGCAGTCGGGAAGCCCGTGGAAGGCTGGGGGGCATCTGCTGGGCGCAGGGCTCTCTGCTCCCTGGACGCTCGCCCCCCGACATCTGGGGCACCCTCCTTTGATCCCTCTCAGGCCACCAGCGGTGCACATTCTTCGGCAGCCCCGCGCTCGGTCACTCAGCCCTGTGACACCCACGTGCAGTGGCTGGGGAAGCTCCCAAAGCTGATGGGGGATTTTAAAGGTCGCCACAAGCCAGGTACGGATGCAGATGTAAGCACGTACGTGCCTGGTGCTGCGCGGTCTGTGCCTCAATCCCAGGAAACCCTCCAAACCAGCTGGGGGGACCTGCCGGCCGACGGAGGCTGAGGCTCAGACAGCCTGAGCAACGTGCCTACAGGGGGCGGGGGGCCGGGAAGCCGGCGTGGGGCATGGTCGGGATTTGAACCCAGGGCCAGGGGTCCCCACGTGCAAACCTCGAGCCGGACTCTGGAGCGAGCGTGTCAGGTCACCCAGCAGTTACCTTCGTACGAGGCCTTGAATCCCAGGGAGCTGCCGCTGCCGTCGGTTTGGAAGAGGAGCCACATTTGATGGTTGGTGCTGACGATGAGGTCTGGGACCGAGGTGCCCGTGAGGCTGTCGGGAGACAGAGTGTTAGAGGTGTGACCCCCCCCATGGTGCAGAAGCCCGGCCCTCGCCCCCCAGGGCCCCACGGCTCATGCGCAGGGGCTGGGACCCTCACTGCCGCCAGCTCCGGCCACAGGCAGGGCCTAGGCCGACCCGGACTCGCTCGCCGGACGTCTGTGCCCTGGCCCTGCTGCCGGCCGGTGTAATGAGGGCCATCTACACCCTGGCCACCCAGGGCCACCTGCGTGGACCGCCGCAGGGACACGGAGCCCCGTCCCCGGGGCCCGGCTTTCCTCCTAGGGAGCCGTGCCCCTCCTTTCTCCGCGGAAACACACGCTCCCACACATGAAGCTACGCTTAGCGTCCCACCCACACCCCAGGGCCACGTCCTCTCCGAAGAACAGAGTTCAAGCACGGGGAGGGCGGATTCGGCTCCCGTTTACCCGACACCTTCCAAGCGGGTGGTTTTCCATCCGTTACCTCTAGGGACCCTGTTAGCCCAGGGAGGGAGGGACTGCGTTGCCCCTACCGCACAGGCGGGAAGACAAGGGTGCGGAACGGGCTGCGGCCTCCCTGAGGTCAGCGCGAGGGGTGGTGGCACGGCCGGGGTCCGAGGCTGGGGCGGGGAGGCTGGGCCTCCCGTCGCTGCTGGGACCGGATGCGTCATCCCGGTGCTGCGGATGGCGCGACTGGATAGGGGGTCTTGCTCTCTGCTTAGATCCGGGGTCCCCGAGCTTGGGGGCGCCGCGGGGTAGGAGCGCCAGGGGCTGGGGCAGATCCTGCAGCCAGTAAGGACGGACGGAGGCCCAGCCGGGCCGGCTCCGGCTCCGGGAGCAGATGCATGTGACCCAGTCACGGCCACGAAGGAGGCCAAACACTCGGCGTGTTTCCCTGGAGTCGGGGGCTGACGCTGACCTCACGGCCCCGAGGGCGGGGGAGAGCCCGGGCGGCACAGGCCGTTGCTCATGGGACCCGCTGTGAGCCCCGCGGCCCCGAGCCCCAAGCTCTGTCATTCTGTGTTAAGCGACGAGACAGTGGCTAGGGGGCGTTTCCAGCTCCGCGGCTGCCGGGTGCCCTCTGTGGCCGAGTTCACCGGGATGCTTGTCCCAGGAGGACCTGGAGCCAGGATCCAGGCCTTCTCTCTCTCCCTTTTTTTTAAAATTTAATTTAAATTTTTATTTTTTATTTTTTTATTTTTTGGATCCGGGCCTTCTGAGCACAGTGAGCTGCTGTGCCGCACGGGCCGGGGAGCGAGGGAGGAGGGCGCTCGCGTCCCGTGCCCGCTGGCCTGGGCTGCGAAGGACGCGTCACCGTGGCCTTGTCCCGGTTCCGGGGGCATAGACTTAGGGGCCGTCACCGTCTCAGCCGCTGGACTCAACAAAGTGGGCGGCCCTTCCCCGCACGGAGCGGCCTCGTCCCGTCAGCCGACGGCCCACAGGGCAGCTTCCTCCGGGGTCCAGAGCCCGCGGGCCTTCGCCCTCATCGACCGTCCCGGTCCCCAGTTTGCAGACTCGTTGCAGGTCTTGGGGCCTGCGCGTCCCCATCGGCGAGGGAACCGACACCTCACAGCAAACCCCTGGCTGTCGCACCCAGACCCGACCGGCTCCGTTTCCCTGGAGGATCCGGGGTAACACGGCGGCGCAGGCCGCAGGGAGGACGCCCACAGGTGCGCGGCCCGGTCCGTGGGCCGGGGAGGTTCCGTGTCGCCGCCGTGGCAGTGGGTTACCTCGTGCGTCACGTAACTGCCCCGACGGGCTCTCCTCTGACAGATGCGGGGAGGCGGGGATGTGCCCAGGGCGGCAGGGCCCCGGCATGAGGCAGCGGGGACCCAAGAGCCATTGGCCTTCGGCGTGAACAGCGGAGGGCGCTGGCCTGGGGCCGCCAGTGGGGAGCGTAGGGCACGGGCCGCCGTCCTGCATGAAGCGGGAGCAAGGCCGCTACGGCCACCACCTGGCCAGGCCACCCTGGGCCTGACCCCACCCCCGCTAAGTGGGGGTAACACCATGAGACCCCTGATGTGGAAGGTCCCCCACCGGGCGCCTGGGCATATGGTCGACATGGGGTATCAGTGAGGCCTGCCCCCCCACCCCCCGTCCCCCCGACCTGGGCAACGGAGATGAGCGTGCTCTGCCTCTAGGCCAGGCTGCCGGTGGTCAGCCCGGGCGAGGGACCCAAGATGCCGCAGAGGGGATCCCCAGCCCGTGCAGGCCTGGACTAGACCACACGACGCCAGCCTGCCTTGGCTGGGGAAACGCGCCCCTGGGCGCACACCCCTGCAAACAGTCCTTCCAGGGCTTCAGCGTGTGGCGAGGCCACCGGGACCTGGTGCCGTCCCCACCGAGGTCAGACCTTGCAGGGTGGATGTGGCCTCGGGGACGAGCTGGGGCAGGAGCAGGGCGCACCCACAGAACTGGAGCCCTGGCGCCCGAGACGCCGTCCGGCACGCTCTCCCTGCGGCGCCTGTGGACCGTCGGCCACGGCTGCTTCCTATGGTCGGACGGGCCCCGTGCCGTGGCCCTGAGGGGACCCCGTGCATGTCCACCCCCCCCCCGGCCAGGCCGCCTGCCCTCCCGACGGCAGCCCCGCCTCACTTACACATAGAGCACCGTCTTCTGGTCCCCATCCTGGCCTCCGTCCCCGACCGTCAGGGTGTCGTAGCCCCTCTCCAAGTCAAAGTCCTCGAAGGCCAACTTGATCACCTGGGGAGGGAGCAGGGGTCAGGCAGTGGGCAGGGCCGCGGGGGTCGGCGAGGCCCCCCCCCCATGCCAGCCTCCCCACCTGCCGCCCACCGCGTCCACACCGCCTCCTGCAGGAGGAACCGCTTCTCTCCAGGCTGGACGGTCCCTGGGGTCCCCTCAGGTTCTCCAGAGTCCGGCCAACCCGGGGCTGCTGTGGCAACGCCAGGTGCACGTGGCCGCCCGCGAGATCAGATCCTCCCCCCGCGCTGCACAGACGTCCCCCGGACACGGTGGCCAATGTCCAGGCCTCACGTGGAACCTCAGCTGCCCACCCCCCCAGGCCCCACCGGAGCTCCTCTCAGCCTCCCCTCCGCCTGCTTCTCTCTGTCCGTTTCCGTTCCTTCGTTGGCTAAATGAAGGTTCCAGGAAGGAGGTTTCAGCGAGGTTCTCCTTCCTGGTCTCAGCCCGGCCTCCCACAGGATTTACTAGGCTCACAGCACGAGTCCGGCTCAGGACACGGGTTTCCAGTGAGTGCGGGCCCGTCCTGGACAGGCAGGGAGCCAGCACGTCTGTGCCGGGGGACGGTGGCCCCGTTAGGGCTGCAGGTGCACGGGGCCCTGGGGCTCAGGCTTGCAGGGGACAACAGGGGGACCATCCATACGGCTGCAGGTGCACGGGGCCTGGGGCTTGTGGAGCCTGCAAGGGGGCAGCAGGGGGACCGTCCATATGGGGACCATCCCCATAAGGCTGCAGGTACGTGGGGGCCTGGGGCTCATGGAGCCTCAAGTGGGGGCAGGGGGACCATCCCCATAAGGCTGCAGGTGCACGGGGCCTGGGGCTCGCGGAGCCTGCAGGGGGACAGCAGGGGGACTGTCTGTAGGGCTATAGGTGCGCAGGGGCCTGAGGCTCAGGCTTGCAGGGGGCAACAGGGGGACCGTCTGTAGGGCTGCAGGTGCGTGGGGGCCTGGGGCTCCTGGAGCCTGAAGGGGGGGCAGGGGGACCATCCATAGGTCTGCAGGTGTGCAGGGGGCTGGGGCTCAGGCTCACAGAGCTTGTGGGGGACAGCAGGGGGACCTTCTGTAGGGCTGCAGGTGCATGGGAGCCTGGGGAAGGGGGCAGCAGGGGGACCAGCCGTGAGAGTGCTGGGCCTTCCGAAGGCCGCGGGGGCCGGTCAGGCCCCGGGGGAGGCTGGGAGAGGCAGGGCCGCTGTGAGGAGGCACGGTCTGGGCAGAGACGGGACGCCCCAGAACAGGTGCCCGCTGTCCCCGAAGCTCCGCCCCACGCGCACGGCCATGCTGTTTCCCTCGGGGACAGTGGCTGGGCCTCCAGTGCAGGGGGGCAGCTGCAGAAGGTGCAGGACTTGAGAGGTTTGCCTGGAGCTAAGTGCAAAGGGCCTTAAAATCTCCCTCTGCCAAAGAGCCAGGGTTTCCCCGGGGGGCGGGGGTGGCATTTTCAACAGTAGGTGGCAGACGCTCGCAGGTATTTGAGGAGCAAGTTGGCCGGCCCAGCTGCAGGGGTGGACACGGGTGTGGCAGCAGTCAGGTGGGTGAGGGAGGAGGGTGATGGGGGTGTGCATGGGGCCCAGCGCGGGGTGCAGGTGCAGTGGGACATGGGGGCCGAGCGCGCACGGCGGGGCTGGGGCCGTGCGCCTCCTGTGGCCAACCTGGGCCTCCTTCTGTCGGTTTCCAGTTTAAAAGTCTTTCCATTTGCACTTGAGGTCGCGAAGCTACAGGGGAAGGGAGCCTGGGGTGCACGGCCTGCCCCCTGCACTCGCCGCCGTCCACCGCCCCCCGCCCCCACAGCCCGGGACCAGCACGTGGTTCCCTGGACTTCGTTCCATTCCTCGCTTTGTCTCTGGTTTCCTCCCCCCATGACCATCTGTTTCTTAAAATCCATGTCCAGGCGAGTCACGGGTGCTTGTGCTTCTCAGACTCCTCTGCTCGGCCTCCTGCCCTCTAGCCCTGTCCCCGTCCCTGCCAAGGCGAGCTTTCCTCCAGGGCGAGCCACGAGCCGCCAGCTGCGGGTGCGCATTTGTGCCCTGGGTCCCGGGGGAGGCGCCGGGCTTCCTTCGGGAGGAGCCGATGGCTCCCAGGGACCGTGTGTCCTTATTGCAAGCGTCCTGGATGCAAACCCACATGCATGAGGGGCACAGCCCCAGCCCCGCTGACCCCGGCCCTGCAGGAGCCCCCGCCACGCGTCGCGCACCCCATCCTGGGGCCCCTGCCCGGCATGCCGAGCCCGGCTCCCCCAACGCCCCTCTCTGCGGCACCTCTGGGGCGAACACCCGCGAGCACAGGATGGGGCAGCGGAGTCGAGGACGCTTCCCGAGGAAGGCGAATCCCATCTGGGTGTGGACAGGAGCCCGAGCTTGGACACACGTGAGGAAGGGGAGCAGGACCATCCTGGCAGACAGAGCAGCGGGCGGACCGGCAGAGCTGCGGGAGGCGACTCGCCCAGGGATGGGGCCGCGGGAGGACCGGGGTGCACGGTAGGCAAGGCCTCTGCGCGGCTGGGGCTGTGCCCTGACGGCCACGGGGGTGCTGGGCCACCTGGGAGCCATGGCTGGATGGCGCCTCTGCACCAGGAGCAGGAGCACCGAGGGATGGTGGAAACAGGGGAGCTGGGGGGGGGGGGCGGGGGAGGGCAGGCAGGGGTGGGGAGCCAGGAGCACAGGGGGCCGGGCGGCCAGGGGTGAGGAGGGCGGGGCAGCAGCAGGGGCAGCTCTGGGCGCAGAGGGGACACCTGGCGGCCGTGGGGGGCCTTAGCCCTTTGGGTTTCCCCTGTGGGACGAGCTCAGCCCACACTCCCCGCAGCCCAACCCAGCCAACCGCATCATCCAGACCATCTGCTTACACTGCCCTCCGTCCCCCTCACCCTGGTCCTGTCCACACCACCCTCCTCCCCCTCCCCCTGGTCCATCCATACCACCCTCTGTCCACCACACCCTGGTCCTGTCTACACCGCCTTCCATCCCCCTCACCCTGATCCTGTCCACACCGCCCTCCTCCCCCTCACCCTGGTCCACTAGCCCTGTGGGTCCCGACCCCAGCCCTGTCCTGCCTGCCCAGGCTCTCCTCCCGCCAGCACCGACCCCGTGCGGGGCCCTGCTCGGAGCACTTCCCATGCCAGCCCGGGGAGCCCAGGTGCCCAGCTGCCCCCTCCCCTCCCCCTCCCACCTTCCTGAGCTCTAGGCTCCATCCCAGCCCCGAAGGCCAGAGCCTCTGGCCGACGTGGCCTCTGCACGCGGTAAGGCTGCAGACATGCTCTCCCGCCAGCAGCCTCGGGGTGCAGGACTCTGGTCACCGCGCCACCTCCGGACGGCGACTAGACCATCACACCTGCGCTGGGAGCCTTGCTTGGGGGGCCGGCCCGGAACCCTAGAGGGACTCGCATCACCACTTAGGGCAGCCCCGTCCCCGCGGGAGCGATCACGGTTAGGAGAGCGTGGGACGCACACTGCACTGCGGGTGCAGGACCGGCGTTGGCCCTCTCCTGGGCGGCCCGGTGTACGGCCAGGCTGTCCCGCGGTCACGGCGTGGAGTGCCCATCAAGTGGCTGCCGCAGGGGTGTCTGAGGCCGGACGGTGGTGGCCGCCCGCGAAGCAGGCAGGACGCGGCAGCTGGGGCACTCGGCCAGTGCCCCTGTCCCAGAGCGGGAAGCCGGCCGTCGTCCAGGATGCAGGCCTGTGCGGGCAGGGTCTCGCTGCCGGCCGTTCACAGCCCGGTCCCTGCAGAGGGCACGGGGCGGCGACACCAGGGTCCCAGGCACAGGCACCCAGAGGCTGCTGGAGGCGCGGAGGGAGGTGCGACGGGGCGCACGCTGGCCTCGGGACTCTGCTGTCCCGGGAACCAGGCACCTGTGAGCCTCGCAGCAGCACGTCCCTCCTGCACCGCCCACGGCCACCCACGGCCACCCGGGCGTGGAAGGCTGCATCCTCACACGCTAACCTGCCAACCATCACCCTCACTGCAAAGCTCAGCATTGTGGCGAGGCCACCAGAGGCCGACGCGGCCTGGCCCTGTGCTTCCCCGCTGCCGGGATCCAGCACCACATGCTGCCCCACGGCCCGCAGCCCTCCCGGGGCTCCCGGGGCTCAGTGTGAGCCCGAAGCCGCCCACTGCTGTGTGAATGCCGCTCAGGGCGCTGACGAGCGCGGGCAGGAAAGGCACTCCCTGTTCCGGGGTGGGCCTGCTGGGCGCCCAAGGGGGGCACGGGGGTCTGGGGGAGGGGGGACGGGAAGCCAGTGGGCGGCAGGCCTCAGCCCAGGATGGGAGGCAGGGTGGGCGCCCCTGCGCAGGCCGAGGGGAAGCCCAGGGTGACACGGACAAGGTTCCGAGGCTCCGGAGCTCTGGCCACGGCCACAGGAGATTCGGGGGCCTGAGGGTGACGGACTCACATCCAAGCACTGGCCCCTTCACCTGCTGGTTGATGGATTCACTTACTCACTCGGTCCTGCAACAGTTAAACTGCACTCGCCGCGTGGGGGCTTTGGGGGGGAACACGGGGAAGTGAACGTGGCCACTGCCCAGAGAACTCACGGGCCAGAAGAGCGGGTGCGTGGGTACGTGGAGGCATAGGAGGGGGACAGGGTGGGGAGGTGCTGGGTGGGGGAGCACAGGGAGGGCACAGGGTGGGGGGGAGGTGCTGGGGTCGGGGAGCACGGGGAGGGCACAGGGTGGGGGTGGAGGTGCTGGGGTCGGGGAGCACGGGGAGGGCACAGGGTGGGGTGGAGGTGCTGGGGTCGGGGAGCAAGGGGAGGGCACAGGGTGGGGGGGAGGTGCTGGGGTCGGGGAGCACAGCCGCCACCTGCCTCCGCAGTAGGACCAGGACCCTGGGTCCCAGGAGGTGGGGTGTGGACTGCGGCTCTGGGCCGTGCCCCCCCACCACCCAGGGTTGGCTTCTCTCTGGGCCTCCCTGCCACCCTCCCGGGGCCCGGGTTCCTGGGCCCGTCACTGCTTCCTCTGCCCACAGAGGTTCTAAGAAGGGGACAAGGGGGACAAGAGGGACAAGGGGTCAATATGGAGGAGCCCGCAGGTGCCGGTGGCAGTGGGGGGGGCGGGCGTGGTGCTGCCTGCATGTGCGCCGGGGCAGCTGGGCCTTCCTCGGCCTCCCACCCTCCTTCCCCCCTTCCCCCGCTCGGTGCAGGGAGCCCGGCGTTCTGGGAGCCTCCCCTCACTCAGCGCCTCCACCTCCCCCTTGGCCTCTCTGCCTGTGGACGCGGCCGCCTTGTCTCCAAGTCTAAACAAACACCCAAGTGGCCCCAACGCGGTGCCCGCCCCCCGGTGCCCCTCCCCTGCACACCCCTGGGCGCTGGTCTCAAGGGCCGTCTGGGCTCCCTGCTCCTCGCTGCCCCCTGCCCGTCCCCTCCTGGCCCACGGCTGCGTCTGCCCCGCACTGCCCTGGAAGGTCCCCCTGCGGGGCCAAAGCCCACGGCGTGTCTGTGGTCCCTTCCGCAGCACCCCTGCTTCCTCACCGCCACGGCCGGAGCCCTCCTGCCCTTTCTCTGCCCAGCTGCCAGTCTGCTCCCTCACACTGCTCTTCCTTGGCATCCTGCCCTGGGGCCCAAGTCTCTCCTGACCTCCCACGTACCCAGTGTCTAACCGGTGCCGTCACTGCGAAACATGCACCCCGAGCACACCGTGTTTCCCCCTTGATCCCGCAGAGCACGTGCCTCCCCTTTGGTCTCCTCTGAACGCCTCCCATCAGTCCAGGGCCGAAGGCCTCGCGTCATCACGCGTTCACTGACTCCCTATGTGCCGTGCGCCCACCACGTGCCGCTATGGGGGTCACCTGGGGGTGATGTTCGTCAGACGCTCCTCCTCCCTCCACCCTCACATGCAGGCAGCCTCCGAGTCCCATTCCATTCCCTGCATTTCTCTTAACTCCGTCGTCTCCTCCATGTTTCCAAAGCCTTGGTGGATGCCCCCCCTTTTCTTGCTGGGGTAACTGCCTCTGCCTCCTAACTGGTCTTGCTTCTCCCCGGTTGCCTCCACTGCTGCAGAGGCATCTTTCAAAAACTTGAATGTCCTGCAACTGCCCCGGTTTGGCAAGGAAGGCTGATCCCAGGGCTGCCGTTCCCGGGCCGTCCCTGTGCCCCTGGGACCTTGTTCCATGGGGTAGGAGGGCCGCAAGGACTGGGCTTAACTCCTGGTGCTGCCGCTGATGACGCGTCATGACCAGGTTTCCCACCCGCTAACCTGTCCTGGATTCAGTTTCTGCAGCCATCAGGGGGGCTCTTACCGCCTGACGAGCTGCGCCGGGACGAGAACGAAATACGATCACTCGTACGGAGGCTTAGCGCAGTGCTCCGCGCACGACGTGCATTTGTAAGATTGACAGCCTGACATTCCTGCCCTTAAAAATCTGTGTCAGGACAAAGCCCAAGCCTCGTTGTTGAGTACGTAGGCGCGTCACGATCTGGATCCCGTGGGTTCTCCAACCCTGTCTTGATCCAGACGCACTGGACCCCTTCCAGCTCCGAGAGGCTATTCCAAATCTCTGGGCCTTGGCGCACGCATCCGCCCTGGGGTGTGGATTCCCAAGCCCACTCAGGGTGCAGACCCTGCTCAGATGTGAGAGCCTCCCTGATCGTCCAGTTGGTGGCTCCTTCCAACATTTTCCAAGACAGCTGAGGGGACACCCCTCCATCAGCACCCACCCGCCCTCTAGGTCTCGTTCACCCGCCTGTCATCTCTCCTGTGAACCCGCTCCTCGAGGGCAGAGATCACATCATGGTCAATGAGTGAACAGGTGCTCATCTCATGAGGCGCGAGGCCAAGCACCGTGAACTTGGAGAGGATGCTTTTTGCCGAGGGTGACGCTCCAAGGGTGACTTGGACACACCCGGGGCTCTCCTGTGGGCCCGTGAGCAGGGCTGGGAATGCACCACACGTCTGCCCTGACATCTGCAGGAAGGCAGCTCTGATTCTGCAGTTTGGGATTTCCAGGTGCCACGCTTACACCCGCCCTCCTGCACTCAATGCTCCCTGGCTCTCCTCCACCGCGGTGGTGGTAAGGGCCTGCCTTCAGGCTCTCGGGGCTCCTCCGCACTACCTGAAGCTCATAAAGGGCCCACGGAGGTGACAGGAACGTCCTTTTTCACAGCCTGACTCTGAGGGGCTGGCTTCGGGAACCCAGGCTGGCATGACCTGCAGGGCATGTGAGGGACTGACTGGTATGGAGCCGCTGACCCTCACACACCAGCTAAGACCGGCCCTTCTGGGGGCTGTGGGGAGGGTGAATAAAACTGTTTCTCAGCAACTTCTCAGGCCTTGTTTACACTTTCCCCTACACCCCATCTTCAGGTTCAAAACAAAACTAAGATAAGCATCTTTAACAACGTCCAAGAAAGAGCCTTCTCAACAATGGCTTGATAACCTCGAGGTAGTTAAGTCCTTCTTCTGGTCCAGCCTCCATCCCCAGGTGGCTGCAGCGTCCTTACCCACTGACTAGGTTCACCATCAAATGGTTTGATGAAATGGGAGTCTTTGTAAAATGCTTTGCAGAGGAAATATGTTTCCATTGTTGCCAGCATTGTGGTCCTAAGCACCCTGGCCAAATGATTTTAAAATGTTGAGTGGGAAACATCAGAAAGGGAGACAGAACATGAGAGACTCCTAATTCTGGGAAACTAACTAGGGGTGGTGGAAGGGGAGGAGGGCGGGGGGTGTGGGTGACTGGGTGACGGGCACTGATGGGGGCACTTGATAGGATGAGCACTGGGTGTTATGCTATATGTTGGCAAATTGAACACCAATAAAAAATAAATTTATTTTAAAAAATTGAGAAAAAAAATAAAATGTTGAGTAGAATTTAGAAAGAAAAAGACAAGCTTTTTATGAATTAGTAAGTGCTCTGAACTGAATTATATCTCCCTAAAATTCATGTTAAAGCCTTAACCCCCAATGTGATGGAATTGGGAGATGAGGTCTTTATGGGGGTAATTAAGATTAAATGAGGTCATAAGGGTACGGCCCTAATCCAATGGGATTGGCGTCCTTATAAAAGGAGCAGAAGACACCACAGGGTTTCTCTTTGTGCATGCACACAGAGGAAAGGCCATGTGAAAAGGACGTCATCCCTACATCCCTAAGCTAGGAAGAGGCCTCACCAGAACCTGAATTGGTGGACACCCTGATTGTGAACGTCCACCCTCCAGAACTGTGAGAAAATACATGTTCCTTGTTAAGGCCACCCAGTCTGTTTTGTTTTGTTATGGCAGCCTGGGCAGACTTACAAAGTAAGAATACTCAGAGTCCAAACCCAGGGACTGTAGGGACCCAAAATGTGACCCAGATTATGAGGCTGGCATTGGCTTTGAGTAGATTTTTTTAAAAACTGGTGAAGTAGAACTCTGGTTTTCAGGGCCTTGTGGGGAACAGGGAATAGGAGATAAAGGTCAGGACCCACCAAGGTGGGGGCTCTAGTATGACAGCCCCGAATGACATTGGGCTAATTAAAGCTGCACCCTGGGGATCCCTGGGTGGCTCAGCGGTTTAGTGCCCCCTTCAGCCCAGGGCATGATCCTGGAGTCCCGGGATCGAGTCCCATGTCGGGCTTCCTGCATGGGGCCTGCTTCTCCCTCTGCCTGTGTCTCTGCCTCTCTCTCTCTGTGTCTCTCATGAATAAATAAATAAAATATTTTTTTAAAAAAAAGCTGCACCCTTAGTGTGAGGGTAACCCCCGAGACTCCTTCACAATAAGTCTGCCCTCATGTGGGTCTACACATTACTTGGGTGGGTCGGAAACTTCATACTAGGAATTTAGTATGTGAGGTTTCTGGCTGGTAATGCCCCCAGGCACTGGGCAGGAGTGAATGTAAACTCTGTCTGGAAGAAAGCCTCTTCTACCCAGGTCTCAAAGAAGAAAGTTTATGATTCTAACCACATAGTCAAGAATTACAGACAAAACAAAGAAGGAAACACGGTTCCCGGGAGGCAAGAAGTGAGAAACAACAGACAACAGAATCAAATTTGCAAAGACTTCAGAAATTGAGATTTGCAAATACAGAATATAAAATAAATATATTTAACATGCTTAAGGAATTAAAGAACAGTTTAAACATATGAAAAGAGGGCAAAATACTATCAAATATGATCAAGAACTTCTTAAATAAAACCCCAATAGGACCTCATAAAATATGAATGGCACTATTTGAAATGAAAAGAAATCGAATTCAGCAGAGGTTAGATGTAGCTTAACAGAGACCCGGTGAACAGAATGAGAGAAAATTATAGAAGTTAAGAAACACAGAAGATGGGTGGGAAAGACGAACATATCTTGTCAGACTTTCAGGAGCAGAAAAGAGAGAGAATAAAGGAGAGAAAACAGCTGAAAAGACAATGGCTAAAAATCTTCCCGAACTGGTGAAAGCTACAACCCACGGATTCCAGAGCTTACTGAAGTCAAGCAGGATAAATACCAAGATATCCACAACTAGACCCCTGATCATGAGATTGCATAATAATAAAGATAAGGAAAATACCATAAAAGCAGCCAGAAGAATATCATACAAAGGAATGACAATAAACTTGCAGCAAGAATGGGGGCTAGGAGACACTGGAATAATATATCCACGTGCAGAGAGAACATAATTGTCAAGAAAGACAACTCCGTGAATAGCGGTGTTTTTAAGGACAAGGGGAGAACAGACATTTTAAGATAAATGAGAACTAAGAAAGTCTGTCATCAACAGGAAAATAAATTCTAAAGCATGTACTTTGGACAGAAAGAAATTCCAAAGGGAAGGACTGATATGCAAGAAGAAATAGTGAACAAAACGGTAAATGTGTGAATAAATCTAAATGGATGCTGTTTTATTAACCAAGAGCAATAATGACTCGTGAGCAAAAGAAAGGCAACTTGAAAATACACACACCATAAAGTATGAATTGGGAAGGAGTAATTAAAGTCATAGTGTCCTAAGACCTCTGACTTTCAGGGGGAACATACAATTACTATTTACATTAGACTTTATTAAATATGCATATTAACACTAGACATCTAGGGTAACCCTAAAACATAGGAATGATAATATAATTTAAATAGTCTAACTTTTCCAGTTGAAAGATGACTTGTCAGAGGGAATTTTTAAAAATCCAGCTATACACAAGACGTACATAAAGGAAGTAGAAAGGTTGAAAGCAAGAGAGCAGGGATGAGTTATTCAACCAAAACCAACCCCCCCCCCAAAAACAAACAAACAAACCAAACCAACAAACCAAAAGCTGATGGAATAGCTGGGTGGGGGCGGGGGGGGAAGCTTTCAGGTCAAAAACATTACTACAGGTAAAGAGAGTCATTAAATAACTATTTTTGAAAAAGCTCAATCCACCTGCAAGATATGGGATTCTCCACGTGCATGCTCTAGTAACAGGCTCAAAATATATAAAATAAAAATCGACAGAACTTCAAGGAGTAACAGGCAAACCACCATCATAGTGGGAGATATTAATACGCCTTGTCTTGCAGTTGACTGAAAAAGACAAAAACTAATGCATATATAAATGATATAAGCACAATTAACAAGCTTGATGTAATTAAGACCTTAGAACACATAAACTGCAAAATACATCTTATTTTTTCAAATACACAAAGAATATATGTGATAAATGACATTCTTGATCCTAAAAGTCAAATGATTCAATTACAGACAATGTTCTCTGACTACAAGCTTTAGAATCAGTAACAAAAAGAGAGCTAGAAAAATCCTTTATTTGGAAATAATTAAGAAATATTTCTAAAATATTCTTGGCTGAAAGATAAAAAGAATAATGGAACTGGGAAATATTCAGAACTGAAGGATAAAGAAATACTGCCTATAAAAACCTGTGGGAATGTAGCCAAAATAGTCCTCAGAGGGAAAGTTGTAGCCTTAGATACTTTAATAAGATTGGAAAATAATAATGAATTAAGCATTAAAGTTAGGACAGTAAAAAAGGAGTAAAACCCAGAATATACCCAAATATAACAGAGGAAAAGAAATTGGTGAAATAAAAAAATAAATATATCAAAAGAAATATTAACAAAACTAAAATTTTTGGTTCTTTGAAAAGAATATAAAATGTGAAACCTCTGGCAACACTGATTTAGAAAGATACAAAATTAGAAATAAAACAGGGGGGGATCCCTGGGTGGCTCAGTGGTTTGGAGCCAGCTTTTGGCCCAGAGCGTGATCCTGGAGTCCCGGGATCGAGTCCCGTTTTGGGTTCCCGGCATGGAGCCTGCTTCTCCCTCCTCCTGTGTCTCTGCCTCTCTCTCTCTCTCTCTATGTCTATCATGAATAAATAAATAAAATCTAAAAAAATAAATAAATAAAAATAAAACATCTCTCTTAAAAAAGAAAAAAACAGGAAATAAAATATATATAGTAAATATATATATATGTATATATATATATATATATATATATATACACACACACACACACACACACACACAAAACTTTATGGCCAAGAAATTTGAAAACTTACTAAAATGGACTCAAGAAAAAAAAAGAGATAATACTCTCTTAGTCATTAAGAGTATTAAATCTATAGTTTGAAATCTTCCAACAAAGGAACACCAAATGCAGATAGTTTTGCTGTTTTAAAAGTTCCACCAAACTTCCAAGGCAAAAGTTATTCCAAGCTCCACTATTAACTCAGTAGGATAGAAAGAGAAGATACACTCGCCAGGTCATTTTATGAGGCTAACGATATCCTGATGAAAAAAATTTGGCAAGGGTAATACGGAAAAAAAAGGCCAATCTCACTAACAAGACGGAAGCAAATTCCTAAACAAAATATCAGCGAATCAAATACAGGCATTTATAACAACTAAATGCTTACTTAGCCTCTAGTACTCAATTACCAAGTTCGGTTTATCCCAGGAATGAAAGGCTGGTTGTGATTCACCACACTGAGAAAATTAAGGGGCAAATCATGATTATACTAAGAGATATAGAAAGGTGCTTGATAAAAAAAAGATAAAAAAAAAAAGAAAGGTGATTGATAATATTCTACATTTATCTAAGATGAAAGCACTCAGGAAACTAGAGTCAGAAAGGAAACGTAAATTAAAAAAAAAAAACTAGAGTTGGAAAGAAACCATAAATAAAAAAAAAAAACGAAACAAAAACAAAAAAACAAACAAAAAAATTGAAACATCATTCTTAATAAAATAAAAACATTCTCTCTAACATCAAACAATGGCAAGTGTGTCCACCATAATCACAATGACTGACATTGAAAACAAAAACAAAAACAAAAAAACAGTGACTGACACTGTACTGGAGGTTCTCGCCAGAACATAAGGGCAAGAAAAAGAATAACGAGAAATTCTAAGGATTGGAGAGGAAGAACTAAAAACCATCATTCTTTGTCCTTTATAGAAACCCCAAATAATTCAGAGGTAAATTATCACAAGAGTTGCTATATTAAAAAAAAATCAAAAAACAAAAATTAATTGCCTCTCCAAACACCAGACAGAAGTAGGGAGAAAATGGAATTTTAAAAGATCCGATTTTATAACAGTAACCATAAATACAAGATATCTAGAAGTACAAAAATTAAGAAATGAGTAAGATCTAGAATGGGAAAAAAAATCACACCAGTTTATGGACAGCCATTAAAGAAGCCCGAAGGACCCACACACAGCACCCGCACGGGTGGGGAGACTCCGTATCATCAAGGCATCAGTTCTTCTCGAATCTGTGGCTTTGGTATAATTAAAAGAAAGGTTCTAACAGGTGGTTTTGTGGATCCCAGCAAGATACTCGTAAAGTTCGCGGTGGTTTTGTGGATCCCGGCAAGATACTCGTAAAGTCCACGGGAGAACAAAGGGCCTGGCATAGGAAAAAGCGACCTGAGAGATGAACACGTGAAGAGGTGTATCCAGCGGCGCAAGCCACCCTCGCCAACGTGGGTAAACCGTGGCGACGTGATTTTGAGGGAAGTTAAGACTATAGAGGACACGGTCATGTCTCTGTGGGGTTCAGGTGCTGGCTAACTGAGTAAGCGTGGATTTTTAAGGGCGCATGTTTACATGCCAACGACGGAGGAGAGCTGAGTAACAGGGGGCGCACAACCGGGGCACCCGAGGGACGGGGACTGGAATGGGATTGGTGAGGGGCACGCGTCACTAAGGCAACGGTGGGGTTTTTCTTTTTTTCTTTTTTTCCTACGTCGGGAAACGACTGTGCAGTTGTTTGTTGTCTTGACGTTCTTTGCATCTTACTTAGGCTTAAAAACAAATAGGCTTTTTAGCGACTTGATATTTATAAGAAACCGTCTCAGAACTGCCTGCAGAGCATCTACCACAACCAGGTTCGGGGTTTCAGCCTCCCGCAGACCGGCCGCACCTGCCCCCGGGCCCCTCCCGCCCTCCCCGGGGGCCTTACCTTGGCGGGGTTGAGAGCTGTGATGATCCACACACAGTGTGCATTGTTGTCGTACTGAATAGGGAAATTGGGGGAGGTGATGATGCCCGAGGGGCCTCGGAGGTGGGCATCACACATGCGGGCTGCAGGGACGAGACGAAAGGCAAGCACCTTAGTTTAGACTGGCCCTACTCCCCGTCCCCCCTCCTGCCCCGGACGCAGCCAGCTTCCCACCTCCCACCTCCTCCCCGGTTCTCCTGGGAACGCTAGGGGAGGTACGGGCTCCTGCGTCTACACCTGCTGCTCCGCGGGCAGGTGTCGCCGAGCTAGGCCCCTGCACCCACCAGCGAGCTAGGCCCGCTGACCTGTGCGGGTCCCCCACTGCCCTCGGCCCTTCTGAGAGCCCCCCCTAGGTCTCAGGCCGGGTGCCCGGCCCCCGCGGGGTTCTGGGTGCCACCCCAGTACTTCCCAGTTCCCCCGCCGCGCTCAGCACAGGCCCGAAACAGGCTCCTGCCTGGAGCATAGAGATTCAAGGTGAATTAGGAGAAGTGCTCTCCTCAAGGAGATATAAAGTGTTATCAATCACAGCGTAATCGAATTAAGCTCTTTAAAATAGCTTCTAGACTAATTAGATTAAGTAGTGACGGATGACAGGGTACTACGTTGCACGCACGCACGCGGGCCTTTGCCTTCTCCGGGACCGGGCTCCGTGGCTCTGGCCACATCGCTCTTGAGCATTGGCACCCGGCTACTTTACTAGAGAGTTCCAGGAGCCGGTCGCGTCGCTGCCCACGTGGCAACGTATCCTAATCGTAGGCAAAGTGCCCAACAGTCAGGCAACCGTGAGCAAGCGTAAGTGCTCGAGTGTATAAAGTCAAAGTGGTGTCCAACCTGCTTTCTCTGATGGGGCCACGCTCCGGGGGCTCCTCCCTGCATGTGGGTAGCGGCCCCGCAAACCTTCCCGGGGATGCCCCCGTTGGGAGGCCAGGGAGCGGGGCCCACAGCCCCCGGGCCTAATGGATCTGCTCACTCCCTGCACGGGCTCCCGCGGTTGGTCACCCCGACACTTCCTGAGCGCCTGTTACAGGCCGGGCAGGAACGGGGAGAAGAAACCCCTAGGACGGGAGCGTCCTCTGCAAGGGCCACCGCGGGCGGGAGGACAGTGGATGACTCGGAGGACATCTGGCGGGCACACCCTCTTCCCGACCCCCAAGTCTGCGCTCTTATCTGCCTGTGTGCCCACCTACTTCTTCTCTTCTGGTTCTAACGGAGAGAGGGCTCCCTCCCCTTCCAGAGGCCGGTCCTCCTGGTGAAAGCTGGTGCCCCTGCCTGAGGTCAAGCACGTCTCTGAGCGGAGCCGGGGCCTGCTGTTCTGGGACTTGTCAGAGTCCATCTATGGGACCTTAAACCCCACCATCCCATTGTTTGCCCTGCTGCCTCTGAACCCAGCAGACTTGGTTTCAACGTACCTGTTGTCCTAAGCGTAGGCCCCTCCAGCCCTCTGGCTCCCTCGTTTCTCCTTGCCTGCAGATCCCTACCTGGGTCCTTCCTTCACGACCCAGTCCACACCTCAAGACCCTTACCAATCCTCTTGCCCTCGATACTCTTACATCCCCCACTGGTGAGCTCTACCACACGGATTCATGGTTTCCATAGCAACTGACATTTCAGCTGAGGTCGGTCCTCTCCTTTGTCTTTGTTCAGCTTCCTTGATGGTTTCCTACAGAGGCAACTTCAAACAGTTGCCGCTCTGTTGAGCCACTTGACCCCAGTGGTTGCTTTCTGCTCTTTGCTGCACTTGAGCTTTCTGCAGGATCTGACCCTACGGGTCCTTCTCTTTGGGAAATTCACACTTGTTGCTTCTGTGTGCCTCCTAGCTTCTCTCCTACCTCTCTGACGGATCCTTCTCAGCTTCCTTCTTGTTCATTGAGTCTTCGAAATTAGTTGTTTAAATCTGGGTCAAGAGTGTATAGTTCTTTGCACATTGTCTATTGGTTTACAATTAAATCAAAATAAAAATTGCCAAAAGGTGGGGAATACGGTGTTCTATGTGGTTCCATCCAGTACGTTGACTCCGAAGGGTATCCCTGTGCCATTTTCCAGTAGGATAGAGCCTTGGGAGTTAGGGCTTGAACCGCTGCTCAACCCATTAGCTTTGCGCCCTTGGGCAAGAAGGTTGACCACTCCAGGTTTGAGCTAAACATAAAATGTGGGTATTGCCGCTTTCCTCATGCAGAAATGATAGAAAATGCTATTGAAATGCCTACACAAGTGTAAGTAGTATAACAAATGGGAGCTTCATCATTGGTACAAATATAGGGGTAGGAGTCTCAGGCAACAACGGGGCAGTCAGTGCACCACCAAGGGGGGAAGGATCTACAAAGGAGAGTAGAGGAAGGTAGGGAGGGTTAGGGGTGGGGGGGAGAGCAGAGCTCTGAGCATTCGTGTTTAAGGCGTGGGGCTGAGAAGCTGATGCAGCAGAGGCCGCCGAGAAGGAAGCCATCACACTGTCCAATCCCGCTGGCGGGTGCCCTATGTCCCACATTTCACTCCCATCTTACGAGAACGAGGGAGATGATTCAGAGCATTTTGGTAATCTGCCCTGCGCCATGTGGTATGTTAGCAGTAAGGCTGGAACTTGAACTTAAGTTCTCTGAGTCCTGAGTCAGGTGCTCTATCCACCAAAAGGCTTTTTATACTTTTTTTTTTTTTTAATTACTAAATGATTCTATTTAAATTCGACTGGTTAACATATAGTGCATCACAGGTTTCAGATGTAACAGCCAGTGCTCATTCCATCATGTGCCCTCCTTGGTGCCCGTCACCAGTTACCCCAGCCTCCCACCGTTCCTTGGAGGTGGCCCAGGGGCTGTTGAGAGGGGGCCCTACTAAATCTCATGCCCCTGCCTCAATGAAAGAAGCTCCATGTGTACCTGTTTTATTAGTGGGCTTCTGCAAAAGCTCATTTTTTAAATACTGGGTTCCATATGTAAAGCAGGTCTGAGAAGCTCTGAATTCTCCTACCCGTCTCTACCTGGGGCTGCAGAGAATTCACATTGCCCTCAGTCTACTTGGGATGATCAAACTCGTCTAGGAGTCAAACTTGAAACTCGCTCTTTTTTTTTTTTCTTTTTTTTCTTTTTTCTTTATTTCTTCGGTGGGATGGAAGAGAAAGAAAAACCCGTGAATACCTAATTTCAAATTTCAAAAATGAGGGCACGGTCCTGTATTTCTCATTCATTCCAATCATCACCTCATTCAGGTCACCCTCCAACATGTGTTGAGAACCTATTATTTGCCAGGCCCCGTGTTTTAGCAGAAATTAATTGTGTGGAAAATGAATATTTAAAATCAAATCATATTTTAAATGCATTAGAGGGGAAAAAAATAATACCGCTGTTATTGGTAGTGGAGTCCTTTTTAGAGTGTGATCTTTTGATAACCTGCTTATTAGTGGAGCTATCCTGGAATTCAAAGGGTTTTGTCCCTTTTTATTCTTGAAGTGGAGTTCACTTGCACCGCTATAAAAATTTACAATTGTGACAGTAATTCTAACTAATTAAAAACAAGAGATTTCTAGAAGAAAAACTTTCAAAACTATCACAATGAGAGGAGCCTTGAAGCGAGTGTCTGTCTCAGCCCTTGGCCTTCAGGGAAGCTGAGGACGGGCCATCCGGGTCCAGACCCAGGAGGCTGTGGCTTGTCTCCTCCTCCGTCCCAGGGACCCAGGGGCAAGAAACAGGAGGGGGCCAGTGGCATTCTAACTGCCTTGAGAACCCCCTCTCCACCGTGGCTGGCGCTGGCCGCCTTCCCTAACGTGGCTTGTTCAAATGTCGCCGTCACTGGGAAGAGGAGACTTTGTTTTCTGAGCTCATAAGTGAGGGCACAGCTATGGCTAAAGGTGAGGCAGGAACCTGCCCTGGACCAGCACGCTGCTAGGCAGCAGGGGTCTGTGTGTCTGTCCAGCTGAGGGACGGCCGTAGAACACGCCGAGACAGCGAGGGACAGGCCCCGAGGGGTGAGGGTGGGCACCCAGGCCGGGGAGGCTGCGCGCAGACGGTGCCACGAGAGCACGCGAGCCTCGCGGGCACTCCTCGATCCTGTCTCAGCAAGCGCTTTCAAGTCCACCGCCTCCTGTAGTCCTCATGGACATGCTGGGGAGTAGTCACGTTCTTATGATCTTTGCCTTTTAGCAGGAAAAAAAGAGATTCAGGGAGGAACCTGCTCAAGGAGGCCCGGCTAACCAGTGGCGGCAGCTGCATTTGAATGCAGGTGTGCCTGGCTTTGCTTTCCATGGATTTCCTCTGCCTTCCGGTGGCAGGGGATGTGAGGGAAGGAGGTGTAAAGCCTAGCCTGGAGCTCAGTTAACAGGTGGCGGAGAATTTAGAGTCCAGTGCACTAGAGTCACTGCAGAGGACCTGAAGGGGCCACACAGCACATCTGGAGAAAAGGAGGAGCATGGTCACTTGACTGTGACCTTCCTTCTGAATCACCAGCCCTCCCTTCCCTGGGCCTATGCATGTCCGTCACCACCCTTACCGAGAGGATAATCTTCCACCAGTGGAAAGGTCTTGGGAGAGACGGGACTCCACTGCTGCCCGAAGGCATTGTCATCCCGGCCCCTCAAAAGGAATTCTTAAAGGGCAGGTCGGCCCAGGGTCTCCCGGCCCTCCAACATGATAATCCTGCGCCTCTCTACACAGCTGGTTTCTCTGCTCCCTGGAAATCGGGTGGGGTGTTTGCTATTGGGTTGTTCATTCATTCATTCATTCATTCAATCACCCGCCCGACGTATGCTATCAAACACCTACTACGGTCCAGGCCCCGTTCTCGGCAGTGAACAAAACAGAAGTCCTTGCCCTACCGAGCTGATATTCTAGTGCGAGGAAATGGGTGTTCTTGGCGAGCTCCTCTCGATTCACCACGTGTGTCCATATCCGCAGCTCCATTTGACCCCATCGACACAAGACGGGTAGCACAGGTACCATTATCTACGTTTACAGGTAAGAAAACAAGCCCAAGGCAAACAGGTAATTTGCCAAACTTCCCATGGCCAGCTGGTGGCAAAGCTGAGAGTTATACTTCAGGCTTCTTCTTTTGTTTGATTTTTTAAAAAAAATATTAAGTAAGTGCAATCTTTGAAATTCTTTTGATTTTTAAAGAAATATTAGGTAATGATGTAGCTGAGATGAGTGAGAACACAAAGTGCATTATTAACGGTGGGTCTTGGCCACGTCAACGGTGAGAATGAGTATATATGCCCAGGTTTCTTTCAAAGGTATCTTCATGACCCTCTTCCAAGGTGCCTCAAAAACACATTAAAAACAAACCAACAACAAAAAAACAACCAACCAGAGTGGGTCTCAGTTCCAACTCTGTCCCTTTCTTAGGGTAATCATCATCCAAGCTCTTTCTCCTGGACTCCTTTCTACGCATGAATTTCATCTCGGTACGTAAGCCTGGGGAGAAGCAAAGCATCTCCGTCTTAAACAGGGAAGGATCCGCAACGTGACGGGACAGTGGGCGATGTGCTGTCCCCTCAACAGGGCCGCTCCAAACAGCACCTGCTGGCTCTGTTCACAAACTCACTCTTGCTCCAAGAACTGAGCTCTGGGCATGCGCACCAACGGTCGACGAGAGACGCACAGAGAGCAGAAGAGCCTAACAGCCAGCTATGGGGAGCCGGAGGAGGAGAAGGAGGAGGAGGAGGAGGAGGAGGAGGAGGAGGGAGTCCTGGGGCAGCAGGAGGCCAGGAGGGAGCTGCCGTCCCATCTCAAGGAAGGAAGACACTCAGGTCTACTATTTTAGGATGTGGAGGATGGGGCCTCTGGCAGCCCAGCCTCAGCCAAGCGATGGTTGGGATTGCGGGGTGGCGGGGCCTTTGAAAACAAGATGCCCAGGTGTGGGGTTAGAAGAATCCCACGGAGAAAGAAGCCTTCTACTATCACGGCCCCCGTGACTCCTGCCTAGCTGAGCGCACCCTTCTCGAGGTGACAGGCCTGTGTATTGTTTACAGAAAGAAACAGAGGGTCTGGGACGCACACGTGTTACAGTGGAGGGATCCCAGGGTGACATTATGCAAGGCGACTTCCCTTCCACTCTCGCTGTAATCGTGCTGTCTGTGCAATGAGCTGGCAACCTGCTTCCTTGTGCCCCCCACCCCCGCCCCACCTGACTGTAAGGTCCATGCAGGGCAATCCCCACCCTCCGTACCTCCCGACCTCATACCCACAAGGTGCTGACCAATCATAAGTTAATTAGTGTATGCAGAGCCCAAGGCCCGGAGCACAGCGGGGTGAGCCAGGCTGGGTGAGAGTGTGTACCCTCAGGTGGGATCAGGTGTACCAGGAGCCGGGCCCTATCCTCCACGTGCAGCCCGGGATCTGGCCCGCCTCCCTTTCCCGGGGCACCCTCACCTCGGCAGACCGGCCTGTGGTCGCTCCAGGCCGCAAACATGTCGCTCACTTTCATACAGGTGATCCGCTTGGATCCTTGCAGGTCGTAGCCCTCGCTGCAGGTGAACTGGACGCTGGATCCTAACCTGGGAGACAGGGCGTGTCTGTAAGCTCAGCCCTGGGCCCCCGGGCCCACCCGAGTCCTTCTCTGTTCCACAAAGCGGTACCACCCCAAGCGTTATTTCTCCTCTGGCCCTTCACCTCTACTCCACTGTTTCATCATTTAAGATCCCCATGGAAAGGAACACCTGCTCTTTATCTTCTTTTTCTTGGGGGGGGGGGCATGTAATGGTTTTGGGATGGAGTTTAAAGGTGACTTTGTGAGCACAACAGCCATGCTCTGAGATAAGTACCAATTAGGACCGCTCAGACTGGGTGGACAATACCCATAAACTTTAATGAAAATGGAGGGTTATGGGAGGATGCTTCGGTTATTAGGAACTGTGCGAGATGTACTGCCTTGGGGCCCTAGTCTCTCCAGATTAGGGGAGACATCACTACCGATGAGGGCAGTTCCTGTGACTCAGGGATGGGTCTGCTGGGTGACACTGGCCATATGCAGCTCTCGCCTTCCCCATAAGGCTGTGGGCACTAGTCCCGGGAAAGAACGCCGGAGGCCACAGTTCTTCTCCGGAAAGCGTCTATTCCCGAATCCACACTGTCCCCTGCATTGTACCTCTAGGAAGGCCAGCCCCTGTCTCCCCGCTGCCGCCCCCCAAACCAGGCCATCCACCCTTCTCTGCAATGAGAAAGTTCCCAAACAGGTCTTACCTGAAATCTGAGCCTAGTCTTTTGCCCCTTTCAGGTATGCCAGGGTCTGGACACATATTATGTCCTTGGGACACACCAACCTGAGTTACTACAAAGCAAAAAACAGCACATACAGAGATGGGTAATCACAGGAAGGCACATCCGGGGCAGTGGCTCAGGGTGGGGGGTGGACACAGAGACAGAATGAGGCCCTGCTCCGCGGGGCTGTGCGGGGTCCCGGGGTCTCCCGGCTCAGGCTGCATGAATATGCAAGGAGGGGAGCTGCTTTTGACAAATTCCTCGAGGAGCAAAGTCCAAGCAAAATTCATCAAGAGCACGTGGGCTTGGAGGCAGGCGCCCCGGACTGGCAGCCACCCCGTCCCCTCGCCCCACACCGGCGGCCAGAGGCGTCAGAAGGTCCGCAGCCCCCGGGGGACCTCCTCACCCTGCGCTTTGGATCCGGGGCGGGTGGCAACTCTAGATGAGATGATCACCCCCAACCTCAGCCCCAGATGGAGAAATGACTCAAAGGACGTGTAAATAAAAGGTGGATGTGTGATCAGGACAGTAAAGGATGTGAGAGAGAGCTGCACTCTGACGTTCAAAGCAGGGACGTGAGCTCAGAGGCGGCTGCTTTCTGCCAAGAAACGGCTTCCCACCTCTCAAGCGGAGTAAGCAGCAACCTGAGCCTCCCCGACCACGGCCATGGGCCAGCGGCGCCAAGCGGGGACGGCCCCTGTGGTGGTCCTGGCAGGTGGTGTGATGCTCTCACACTCGCCAACACCGCAGTGGTCTACACGGCCGTGTGCATGGTCCTCCGGGCCGGAGGCGAAGCCCGGCCGGGGCGGCGGATGCACACAGCTCCCTCCTGCCTGCAGTCCAGAGGGCAGAGAGCCACGGGCGACGCTGGCTTGTTGTTCTCGGGACGGGACGGTCACGCCCGTGAGGCTGCAGGGCCCTCACACCTCCGGATCCCTGGCTCTGGGGACCACCAGGAGCTGCGGCCCGGCCAGAGGCCTTCCATCGGGGCCTTGCCAGTCCCACGATCCCAGCAGCAGCCCCAAGACGCAGATGACGGGGAGTGTGGAGCAGTGTTCCCTGCCGTGGCCCACGTCCCCTCTGCCCACTCACCGTCCCACAATACGAGCAACGGCTCCGTTCCTCACTCACTCACCCACCCACGCACTCATTCCCATACACCGGTACACAGCAAGCATTAATTGAGCACCGAGTGTGTACAAGACCCCAGTTTGGATACCATGGGAGACGCCACTGTCAGATGTCAGGTATGACCCCCGTCCTCAGGGATCCCCCCGGTCGGGTGGAGACATGAAATAGAAACCAACTGCAGAACCACAATGGGGAAGTGATAGGAGGCGCAGCTCCAAGGAGACTAAGAGGGAAGGCCTGTCTTAGGTCGCTAAGAGGAGCCTGGAAGGCTGCGTGGAGGAGGTGGCGCTTAACAGGAAATCACCTGAGAGCGTAGGAACTGAGCACATGGTGGCAAAGGAGAGGCAGTCCAGGTAGGCAGAGGACACAGGGGTGAAGTGAAGACGAGGAGACAGGACTGAGGGCTGCCCGGCGAGGCCAGGAGAGGGGAGAGCGTGCTGAGTGGCACAGGAGAGCGGGCGGGGGGGGCTCCGCAGGGGAGACTTTTGAGGGGTTTGAGGCCGATCCTGAAAATGACGGGGAGCCCCTGAGGAGTCCCGAGCAGGCAGGGCACAGCTGAGATGCTCAGGGGCGGCCCATCCCTTGGAGCCGGGGGACAGGATGAGAGCCGGCCAGGGCCCCCCGAGACCCGAGTGTGGGAGGCGGGCGCAAGGGGTGTCCTCCCTGGGGGGCCTGCGGCCCTCCCCACACTCACCGGGTCCCGAGCTCACGGACCCGACCAGGCTCCCGGAAGCCCTGCTGTGGCCGCCGGGGACCGACCGGGTCTGGGCAGGCCGCTCACCCCGCGGCTTCCTCGTCGCGTAGGCCTGAGCTCCAGGCCCCGGGGCCGCCCCTCTTTCCCTGGCGTCCCGATCGCGGGGTGAAAGGCAGCCGGCCCGCTGGGCACGGCCCGGGCCCACGCCGTCCTCGCCAAGCCTCTCATGTCAGCGCTCCTGCGGGTCCAGGACCCTCCGGGCCGGGGCGTAAGAGTGAGCGCAGGCAGGCGCCTCCCTGTTCTAAGCAATGGGGGGACGGGGGGGACGGGACCTCGGGGACCCCCCGGGCTAGGAAGGACGAGGACGCTGGCCCTGAGCACCCGTGCCCGTCCTGGGTACGCCAGCCTCGCCCGCTCACCCCGCGGGGGATGCGCCGCTAAGCACTGGCCTCCTGGGGTCTGGCTCCCGTGCCCACCGCCCTCCCGTTGCCCCTGCGTGGGAACCCTGCAGGCCCACCCCGGCCCCCCGAGCCCCGCTGGACGTGCGGCTCAGGCACCATTCTAGAAGTCACCAGCCACGGCTCCGTACGCAAGGCCCCCGAGACCGCGTCTTCCGGGAGGACTGAGCGCACGGCCTTCCCTCCAGGAAGGAGACAGGGCAAGTCCCAGCAAAGCCCACGGTCGGAGTGGCGAGTCCTTCCCCGTCCTCCCTGCAGCCGCCTCCCTGCCTGCAACCTCCTGCGGCCTCCGTTGCAGCACCCCTCTGCTGCCGGCCCCCAAGGGGTGAAGGGAGGGGGGCGTGGGCCCGCGGGGAAGAAGGCACGGCCGGGGCACCCAAGTGAGGGCGGGAGGCGCGTGGGCTCCAGTTCTCTTGAGGTTCGGGGCCTCTGTCCATGGGGAGCGTGCGCAGGACCCAAAGGGCCAGACACCTGCCGCCGCCCGGCGGGGGGACCCCGGGGAGGGGAGGGTCCTGGAGTAGAACTGGGTCTGTGTTCCTGGGGCGCTTCCACATCATTTCACTTGGGCAAAAGCGTCTTCCCCTTTCTGAGGGCGTTTTGGGCCCCCCGAGCCGCCAAGGACAGGCCTGGCCCCTTGCCCAGGATGCGCGCCCAGCACCACGTGGCATAGTTTGTAGCCGCTTCCCGCACCTCTTAGGTCCTAGGCCAGGAAAGCCCGTCCCAGACCCAACATGCCGGGGGAAGAGGGGAGGGCAGGGGGTCGCTGGAAACACACTGGGGCCTCAAGGGGCGTGGCCACCTGGGATAGACACCTGCTCCCCCCAGTCTGGCCCATTTCCTCAAAGTGCCTGTGGCTTCCGGGCAAACTCCGAGATGAAATCATGCCAGCCTCAGTTTACCCGCTGTCCTGTGGCTCAGGCCTGCTCCCTGAGAGCCCCGGCGTGGCCCTGGGGGCTCCCGGCTCCTCCCCCGGCGCCCAGCAGAGCCCTCGGCCCCCGAGGCCACAAAGCTCAGAGGCAACGAACGGCCCCAGGGACCCGGGGGGACGGAGAAGACCCCTCAGCCAGCCCCGGGGGGCCCCGGGCCCAGAAGGCGCCTACACCCAGCATTGCAACAAAACCAGGGCGGTTCCTGGGAAAGCCTCCGCTGCTCTCCAGCCTGCTGGGCAGCCCGGAGCCTTCCTGAAGCCTCCCCGTGCCCAGCCCCGAAGGCCCTTAGCACAGGCTGGAGCCGGCTGCCTCCGGGTGACACTGCAGCCCCCTGCCCAGCGCCGGATGTGCCCCTGAGTCGTCCCAACACCAGCGGCTCGACCGCGTTCTCACGGGCGCCCCCGCGGAGTCCCCCCCGCCCCCCCCCCCCCCCCCCCCCCGCTGCAACGCGGGAGCCCAGCCTCTCGCCTGGCCAGGTCCAGGCTCCCCGGTGAGGCCCCGGGGGGCGGCACCGGCTCCCGGGCGAGGAGCAGAAGAGAGGACTGCTTTAGCAGGTGGAAGTGATTCAAAAGGAAAAATAAAGAGAGAGATGGAGCAGTAATGACTCCCTGGACTGGGTTACAATGGGGTGAGGGAGAACCAGGACTGAGGGCGGTCACCCCGCATCACCCGGCTTCCCCACCGTCCCTGCACCCGCGGCTGTGACCTCAAGCAACAGGCCCGGCGGCTGCGCGGCACTTACACACTGACGTCTTCTGGCTGCTGTGTTTGCTGGGCATCAGCTTCACCCCTCGAGACTTCAGCTCAATTTGCTTCTTGACTAAAGAGGAAGCAAGAGGGAAGAGCGTGTAAGCTATTACCTGTGACTGGGGATGGGTCCTTCTAGAATGATCCTGGCCTGGGACATTCTGGGGCCAAGGACGGCCCCGGGGGGGAATTAAGGGCCAGCAGTGTCCACACCCCCTGCCACGCGGTCTCGTAGTGATTCCCATTGCACGTCACCCCTTGGCTCTGGGTTTGGCCGGTGGACGTCGGGAGGCGGGTCCTGGGGGGCCGAGGAGGGCCAAGCTACTGCAGGCGGGGAGGCCAGGGCCCGCAGGTCACCGGGGGGGGGGCGGCTGGGGGCTGAACGGGGCTTTGGTCCCACTTGAGTGGGGCCCACGGCTCATCGGGACTTTGCCAAATAGCACCGAGCGGGCACCAGGGCCGGGATGCCACAGTTCCCGGGCCTTTGTGTCTGACTGCCTCAGTTTCCCAAGGCATTCTGCAGGCCTCGAAGGGCTTCATGGTGTCCTCCTTGAGGCGTGGGTCCCCGACCCCATGCTGCCTGCCAGCTGCCCCCCCGGGTGACTCCACTGCTTTCACCACCCAGCAGTGCTGGTGACTGTGCCCAGGCACCTCCTGTGCCCACTTCCTGGGCTAAAGGCCTCTCAAGGTCTTCCCTGCGTGGGCGTCGCGGACCCGCGGGCACTGCCATCCACACCCGATGCAGCAGGATCCTTCCCCGTCCGCCCCCAGTGTGGTGTCCGCGTCCACCGCCCTGGTGCAGCTCTCGGGGGCTCCCCCCGGGTCGCCGTGACCGCCCAGCTCCCTCGCGCCGTGCAGCCCGCAGGCACCACGAGGGCCGCAGAGAGACCCACATTGGCCCCAGCATGGCACCTAAAGGAGGAGCCCGCGTGTCTTGGGTGCCCTCCTGGCACCTCTCAGTCTTGTCTTCCAGCCTGACCGCTCTGCTGTGGCTCCCCAGGCCGCCCTGTGCGCCCCCGCCTCAGCCTGGTTCCCTTGCGTGCTCTCCCCGGGGGGCTCCTCTCGTGGCCTCCGTCCCTGGAAGCTTCCGTGCAGGCGCTTTCTCTGGCCTCCGCTGCCCCGCTCCCACCCCTCCTGTCTCCCTGACCGTGGCGCACCCTGCTTCGCGGACTCAGTGGTTTTGGCCACCCCGGGACGTGCGTCCAAATCGTTCCTGGGGGCATCCTTAGTGCCCGCAGCAGAGCCTGGTACGTGGGGGGTGTGATCCGAGGAAGGGCCGTCCCATTGCTTCCTCACACATCCGTCAACCCCAACCTGGCAGGTCCTCACTGCAGCCACCTGGTCACTAACCTGCAGCTCAGGGTGGTTTAAGTGATTCGCCGCCATGGGCCACGCAGCTGGGACGCAGAGGGCTCCTGGCGAGACCTCAGCATCTTCCCCTGAGACCTGCCCCCGGAGTGACCCCAGGCGCCCCGTGACCTGCTCCAGGAGCCCTCCCGTGCCCCAGGCGGCAGCCGCAGCAATGAGGCAGGTGCGGGCCCGTGTCCCGGTCCCCCCGTGGTGCCCCGCTCTGCCTGCATCCACGGCTCCCCAAGGGTCTGTCCTTCGGCAAGCTGCTAACACGAATGCACGACCAAGTTCAGAGTTGCCGCTTCCCAACGCACATCCCCACCTTTCGTATGAACGCGCGTTGCTCTCCGCATGCACCCAGCAGGGGAACCTGCGATGGGCACTACGGTGGGCCTGTTACAAGTGGGGGGATGGGCGGGAAACATGCATTGTTCACGGCCCGCCAGCACGGCGAAGCAGTGGGGATCCTTTCAGCCAGTCGTCCCGAAGAGGACAGGGCTGGTCCCAGGCAGCTCGAGCTGGCACCGGGACTGGGTCTCTAGGACCCCTGCCAGGGGCCGTCTGTGCGGGTGGCTCTGGGCACCCGGCCCAGCAGGAGCAGGTGCGCGTCCTCCCAGGCGCCCGCTTCACAGCCTCAAGGTCCCCGGGTGCCAGGAACCCCATTCCCAGGGGCCGCTGCTGCTCCTGCAGGGGAGCCGTGAGACATGGGCGGACATGAGGGGATGGCAGGGAGCGAGCCGCTGAGACCCGCCAGGTCAGCCCTACACCCTCGCCTCCGCGGCCCATTGGCAGCGGACGACGCCATCGCCCTCCCCAGTAGCATCAAACCCGTCCTCCTCCTTCCCTCCCGGCTACTCCCGCAGGAAGGAACTTGCTAAAGTGGTCGAGAAAGTGAACTGGAAGGACCCCGAGAAGCCTCTGGGGGCTCCTTAGTTCACGTACGACCCTTGTGACCCTATTACTGCTCCGAGCCTGTCCCTGAGCGGTGTCACCTGCGCGGTCTGTGCACACCACTCGTGAGCCTGGGCGAGGCAGGGGCTGTGCCCCCGGACCGTGGTTCCTCACACCAACACCGCAGTCTCTAGATGCACGTCCAGGCCCCGCCGGCACGGGCCCGGGCTCCAGGGAGGGGCACCCAACGGTGGGAGCCGATGCCAGGCCAGGAATGTGTCCCATGCAAGATCCCCATCACCAGGGATGCTGACACCACGACGTCGCCTCCGTGGGCTGGGGCCCGAGTCCTCCAGCGATCCCGGGTAAGGTGTCACACCTCAAGTTACGAACAGCTCCTTTGTCTTTCAAAGCATTTGACCAAGTGGATGGTGAGTGATCGGGGGGTGGAAAAAGGAACATGACGGGGAATCAGCCACAAAATGCGCTTGGCACGAGCTAGCCCAACGCACCGGGTCAGATCAGGTGCAGAGCGTCAGGGAACAGGCGCATCTCCCTCTAGCTCTCCATGGCATGACCGACAGACCCCGGCGGAAACGAAGGAGGAAGCGGCAAGGGCTAGAGGGTTTCTGGCACGCCGTCGTTCGTGCTGCTGGTCTGCCCGCCCGTCTGTGGAGCGCCCACTCGTGTTGTGCCGATGACATCTCCCCGGAGCTCTGATCTCGTGACGTCGATGCACCGCAGGTAAGGAGCCCGCTGCGGGCTGCACGGTTCCGGCCGCGCGTGGATGCACAGATGCATGCTAGCACGTGCACACATGCTCGCGTCTACAGTGGGCACACCTGCGACAATGCACATGCACACCTGGGCACACACGGCGACAAATACGGACAAGATGTTAACTGGCGCCGGCACAGGCGTTTGCGCCGTGGACCAAGTCAGGGGTCTCAGAGAAGAGAGCTGGCTGGAGCTGGCTGACGGGGCTCTGGGTGGCTGCAGTCGTGTCCCCCAGGGGGCCAAGGGCGGCAGGCGGCTCACCCCCCTTCCCGCCCGGGCGGGCTACAGGACGTTCCCCCACTGCCCTGCAGGTAGCGGGACACTCGGTGCGCACTTGGCGGCAGGAATCTGGCACCACACGTTCCTCCCCCGTCTGTGGTGTGAGCTGTTGGGCTGAGCCGGCAGGAGGCTGGACCCGTTGGTGCAGGAGGCGAGGTGCCCCGCGTGTCTCCATGACCCCGGGGGTCCCACAGTGGACGGAACCCGCAGTCCCCTCGCTCCCCGGCGTGGGCCCTGCACCAGCTCTGCCTGTTCCTGCCGCCCGGCTGTGCAGCTTCACCTCCCCACCCCTGTTCCTTCCCCAAACCCACCTCATTCGGCCTCAAGAACGGTTTCCAACAAACGTCTGCCGTTCGGGATTCGGAGCCATGCTCCTGCCGTAAACAAACCCTGCATTGCTTGGATTTTTTTTTTTTTTTTTGATTTATTTATTTCGTTGCTTGGATTTTGTTCACCGATTCATTCTCTCTAACTCGTCCCCCCCCCACAAAATGTTGCAGAGGGTGCTCTTTTTAAAAGCCGGAATACGACTTTTCCCCGAGGAAGCCTGGCGGGTGCGCACCCTGGCCTGTGCCCCCCGTCTCGTCACGGAGGGCCTGGCCACCGGCCCCGCACAGACGCTGTCGGTACCCACAGTTCCTCGCTGGACCAAGTCAGCGTCTAGTGTGCTGGCGGCTCAGCTCGCTCAGATTTCTGCCAGAGACAGGAAATCTGCTGCAGACGCCCAGGATCTGGGCGCGTCCAGGTACAGACCTCCCAGGAGACCCAAGATGGAGTTCCACATCTGGCTCCCTGCATGGAGCCTGCTTCTCCCTCTGCCTGGGTCTCTGCCTCTCTCTCTCCTCTCTGTGTATTCTCATGAATAAATAAGGAAAATGCAGAAGTGGGAATCCAGGGTACTTAGGGTTCCAGGGTCTGGTCCTGAAACCACCAACGCCCCATGAGAGCCTTTGGGTGGGGCTGTGACGTGCCCCGGGCCCCCCATCAACAGGATGGAAGTCGGCCTCCGGGTTCCAGCAGCCCACGCTCCAGGCTCCAGGGTTGTGGAAAGAGCCCTGCAGCTGCTGCCGCGGGCCGCGTGTTGTCTGGAAGGGCAGTTTGCTCGCGACTGACGAAAAGTCGGACGGTTACCGTGGCCAGAGAGGACGCCGCCTTCTCCGAGGGGAACGTGGCAGGATTCAAAGTGGAGGACACTCAAGGAAGCGCTGCCGGTGGCCACAGCGGGGGCAGGGGCCACGGGGCCCGTGGCGGGACCCCGGTGGTGCAGCCGTGTTGAGCATCGCAGGTGGCCCACGTGTGCCGATGTCCTGGCTTCCACGCACGGCTGCAGCTCAGGAAGGGGAGAGTTGGTGCGGAAACCGCAGACCCTCGCAAGTCCTCCACCAGGGATGTGGGCGCTGGGGGGCGGCGGGAGCTTAGAAGATGAGGGAGGCACAGCTCCTGGGGGGCTGCTCGTCCCCGAAGACTGCGGGAAGGGGAGCCGCCGGGAGGGTGCGCACGGCAGGCCGCGTCGGGGCGCGAGCTCTAACTTCCTGAAGGGTGCGGTGGCTCCGTCAGCGGGCCGGCGGCATCCTCACAGACAACTGCTGAGAAGTCAAGGAAAATGTCCAGAAGCAAAGGCAGCTGAGGGACCCCCGATGGCTTTGGCTGCCGGCTGCAAGGCCGCGTGCCCTTGGCTCTTCCTGGCTCGGGTCCTCCCCTCCTCTCTGCAAGGCCGCCCCGCGGCTGCGCCCACTCCGGAGAAGTCGAGGCATCGGAGGCTCCGTTTGGGCATCCGCTGGTCCTCCTCGCACCGTGACGTCCCGTCCCGTGTCCCCCGCGCTCCCGCACCTCTGACCTGTGACTGGCGAGCCCGCAGGACATTCCCCAAATGACGACCAAGTGGACGAATGACCGTTAGAAGAATATGTGCCTTGAGCCGCTTCCTGGCAAGAGGAGGGGGTCGGCTCGGAAGCAGCCAAGGCGCCTGGCGCCGAGCCCGTGTGTCCGAGCTGTTTTCACGTCAGGCTCACTTTCTGGTTCGGTTTGGATGCGTGGCTCCGTGGGCACCGGGCTCCGGGCTCCTGTGCCTGGAAGCCCCAACCTTGGGATTCGTGTGGAGGCCCCGAAGGCCCAGAACCCTGAAATGGGGCTGGCCAGGACTCAGGCGCTCCGCAGTGCACAGGAACAGGAGAGAGCGTCGGGCGTGCACCCCAGGCTGCCGGGGGCCCTCCTGCTTGGTCTGAGACCACGGCTCAGGCGCAGGCGACGGAGAGACAAGTGCACGTGGAAAGCAGGAGCTTCGCTTTGTTACCAGAAAAGCATCTCGATTCACGCAACCTGGATTCCAACGGGTGAGTTTACCCTGCGGGCCGCTGAGACGCGGCGTCGGGCTTCTTGAAGCTGCGGAGCTGCTGCTCCTGCCCGGGCTGCCAGCGACCTTGGCGACGTAGGCAGTCGGGCCTGGCCTCGTGCAGACACGCCTGCCACTTTCCCTTCCGACGGCGGGCCTCAGGCCAAGCAGCCCCGCAACGCCCGGCCCCGGTGCCCTGACCGTAGTGGAACCCGAGCCTGGGCAGGAAACCCTGAAACTCCCCCCAGCGAGACGGGAACGGGATGCACCCGGCGTCCGTCACTCATCTGCCTCCTGTGCGATGCGGCTCCTGGGAAGACACTGTCCATCGACACACTCAGCTTGGGGACCATTAGCTCCCAATTTCCATAAATCACTTGGGACTCAAGCCACAAAGTTGAGCACGGTGGAAGCCGACCCCATGCTGCTGTCTCCCCAGGTCCGATCCTCACACCTCCCTGGCCTGCCCTGTGCCAGGAGCCTGACGCCGGGGGCATGGCAGGGCACCCCGGGGACATAGCAGGGCACCGCAGGCCCTGCTCCCTGTTCCAGCTCCCTTAGGGTGGGCGGGTGGCAGGCACGGCAGACACGAGGGGGACGGAAGACCCAGGTCAGGTGACTGACTCCAGGCCCCCTCCTGCCCTGGTCGCTGACTCCCAGGCCCCACCCCCCCGTCCTGCCCTGGTCACTGACCCCCAGGTCCCCCTCTGCCCTGGTTGCTGACCCCAGGCCCCGATCCTGCCTTGGTCACTGACCTCCAGGCTCCCCTGTCCTGCCCTGGTCACTGACCCCAGGCCCCCCTCCTGCCCTGGTCACTGACCCCAGGCCTCCCTCCTGCCCTGGTCACTGACCCCAGACCCCCCTCCTGCCCTGGTCACTGACCCCCAGGCTTCCCCATCCTGCTGTGGTCACCGACCCCCAGGCCCCCCTCCTGCCCTGGTCGCTGACCCCAGGGCCCCCTCCTGCCCTGGTCACTGACCTCTAGGTCCCCGTCCTGCCCTGGTCGCTGACCCCCAGGCCCCCCTGTCCTGCCCTGGTCACTGACCCCCAGGTTCCCCTTCTTCCCTGGTCGCTGACCCACAGGCCCCCGTCCTGCCCTGGTCGCTGACCCACAGGCCCCCGTCCTGCCCTGGTCGCTGATCGCAGGCCCCCCTCCTGCCCTGGTCACTGACCTCCAGGCCCCCTGGTCACTGACCCCAGGCTCCCCTCCTGCCCTGGTCGCTGACCCCCAAGCCCCCCCGTCCTGCCCTGGTCACTGACCCCAGGCTCCCCTCCTGCCCTGGTCGCTGACCCCAGGCCCCCCCACCCTGCGCTCTACACTGACCCAGGCCCCCTCCTGCCCTGTGGGTCTGCGGGTGGTGCCCCACCCCCTCTGCCCTCCCAGCTGTGGGGAGGCCTCCGTGCTGGGGGGTCCAAGGCCGCCTCATCCCCGAGGTCCCCCCCTTCCATGATAGCCAGGCCGCGTGCCCCCTCCCTAGAGCCGCCTCTGCCGCCCCCCGGGTCTCCGACTCCATGACTTGGGCTGTGCTCGTGGTTCCTTCAGAGCAGCGGGCGGTTCTGGTCCTTGGCACTACGGCGGTGAAGGGAGACGAGGGAGGCTGGGCCACTGCTCAGCACTGGGCAGAGGGATGCACGCCAAGGGCCAGAGACCTAGGACGCCCTCCGGAAACCCTGGTCCGCGTGGACGTGCCAACCCCGTTTGGGGCCGTATTCAGGGAGACGGGAAGGCGCGAGGTAGGGAAGCCTGTCACGGAAGCTGACGTTCGGGCTGTGGGTCGTCCCCGGCCATGGACTCCGTGGGGTGGTCGCCGTTAACATCAGAAACGGGAAACGTTCAGGGCGCATGATGCTCAGATCGGGTCAACACCCCTTGGTAACATTTTCTCTTTAGTCCCACAGACAGAAATGGGTCCTGGGTTGTGCTGGAAAATGTCCTTTTTTTTAAAGGGTGGGATGAGATTCACAAAATAAAGTTGAGAAGCTGCCGGCGAAGCAGGCAAGGCTGGCGCTGGGGTTCCCTGCAGGGACTCACAGCTTCCAGCCAGCGGGGCCAGCGTGGGGCGCCCTGCGACCTCTCGGGGCTTCGGCTTCTTTAGTGGAAACGGGCGAATTTAAGGCACATTTTGCCACAGGGCGCGGAGGGGGGCCCCGTGGGATGGTGCGGGGCCGTGTGTGCAGCAGGAGGGCGCTCCCGACCTCCGGAGGCTCCTGCGCGGCTTGGCTGGGCGCCCACGGTCTGCGTCAGACCCTGACTGTGCCCGCCAGGCCCTCGGGCACCGGAAACAGTAGACACACGGGCCCCCTCTTACTCGGATGAAACGCTCACGTCCATCCCCGCTTCCCTGCGTTGGAAACGACGACAAAAAAGATCCAGGCGGCTGCTCTGCTCCACGAAAGCCCAGTGTCGGCACCAGAAAAATATTTGCAGGCGAGCTCTCGGGGGGGGGGGGGGGGGGGGGGCGACCTAGGGGACCAGGTTGGTGTTTTTTTTTTTCTTTTTGGTTTATGTTTTAAATATTTCAAAGGTGTCCTGCTGCCCGATGCTAAGGAAATGAGCCTGCTTAGGAAGGGAATGCTTCTCACAAGCCTCCTTTGGTCCCTGTTTCCAGCTGGCCCCGGCGGGGAAGCCCGGGGCCCTACGAAGAACAGGTGCGAAACGCGAGTTCCCGCCGAATCTGCGAGAACCAACATCCGCGTGTGACTGCCGGTGGTCACGAAGCCCACCCTTGGTGTCCAGAAATGCTGTGTACCTCCCAGTAAGCTCCAGGTCGAAAGGAACGTCCTTATCTCATCTGCTCTCATCCCCCCGCCCCCTGGACTTTGGGCCTCCTCCAGAACGAAGAGCTCCCTGCGCCCCGGGGTCCCGGGATCGAGTCCCGCATCGGCTCCCTGCATGGAGCCTGCTCCTCCCTCTGCCTGTGTCTGCCTCTCTGTGTGTCTCTCATTTATTTATTCATAAATAAATAAAATCTTAAAAAAATAATAATAAAAGGCAGGGGGCGTCAGCTGCCTCGGGAAGCTGCTTAATTTCCCTAAGCCTCAGTTTCCTCGTCCATATAATGGGGACATTGACGGCATTTACTTCGCAGGGGAATGAAGCAGGACAATCGAGGTGGTGCTGCCCGAGTGCCCGGCCCGGCTCTTTGGAGGCACTCCGGCTCACGAGCACCCGGCCTGCAGAGGGGCTGGGAAGGGACAGTGGGGCGAGGTGACCCCGGGGCCACAGGCCACTACGGCAGACACAGAGACCCCAGGTCTGCCAATAAGAACAGGACTCTCGAGGCACATCCACCCTGGCCAGCCGGACCCAGGCCGGGGCCGGGACGAGCTCCCCAGGACGCAGCCCTGCACCCGCTGAGGACGCCCGGCGGCCCGCCTACCTTGGTACTGGGCACTGAAGCCCCGCTGCCGGTGGTTGCCGTCCGACGTAAAGTGCAGCCGCAGCCAGTTCTTGCTGCTGATGACGGGAGCGGGGAGGCTGGCTCCGGTGAACCTGCGGGCACAGAGGGGGTGGGTCAGGGGCGGCCGGGGCAGCCACGCAGGGGCTTCCCCACACCCACGGCAGGGCTGGGCAGCTTCGTCCCCAGGCTACCGGGGCTTGCGGGGCCCGTGCATCCTTCGGGCCGGCGGCAGAGGCGCAGCCCGCCCCCCACCAGCTGCGCTGCCAGGGGCCACTCAGGTGCACGACACACGGGAGTCGCGGGAGAGGCGCCCGCCCACCTGAATCCTGACCCGTGGCCAAAGTCCAGCCCGTGACCCCGGGCAGGGGAGTCCGAGGGGAGGGCCCGGGCAGGTACTTGGGGTGGCAGGCCCTGGGGGGGGCCTCCGGGGGCTCCTCCCCTGCCCGGGGGCTGCCCTCCTCCCTTAGGTTCCCCTCTGCAGCCCAGCCCGTTGGGGGGCGCCCCCCGGCACAGCCCCCGGACCAGCTGCCGGGTCAGCAGCGCCCTCCCTGGGGCACCGGCGGCTTTGGGGCTCTGCACGGGGCCACGGCCTCGCCAACTTCCCACCGTGTCCCCCGAGGCCCCCTGCTGGGTACTGCCCGCGTGTCCCGCAGCCCCCGGGCCCCTCCGCCTGTAGGACCAGGGATGAAGCTCCTCAGCCCTGCGGGGACAGCCCGCGCCCCTCTCCCAAGCACCCACTCGCCCCCCCAGGTCTGTACCCCCCTGCATGGGCTCACCCGCGTCCATCTGTCCTGCACCCCCGTGCTGTCTGAGGGTGCAGGATGCCCTGAAATCCCCGTCCCGCTCCACTTGGCTCTGAAGCCCTGGGGGCCACGTCCAGCCCCAGCCTCGCCCTCGCCCTCGGCGCCAGCCTGGCCTGGGACAGGGTCCGGCCACCCAGGGACCGTGCCCGCCGGGCTGCAGCGACAACGGCAGGGCTGCGGGCGGGAGGCCAGCCCCGTGTGGGCCGCATAGCAGCTCCAGGACCAGGGTGCCCGGGCTCCCCCCTGCAGCCCTGCCTCCAGACGTGGGTTTGCGGGTGCGGGTCCCCCTGGGGTCCGTTCGCAGCGGGTGCAGGGGCCTGCTGGACGGCTCGGGCTCCAGAAGGGTCAGCTGACCTCAACTCCCGGTGACCCGATCCGTAAAATGGGGACGATAGCAGCCGTTCCTTCAAAGACTCGCGGGTTGAAGTGAGGCAGTGCGCAACCTGGGCCTCAGCCTGGCCGTGGCCTCATACTTGGGAGCCCCCACCTTCTCGCGTCTGCACGAGCAACCGACAAGCACGTCAGGATCCCGAGGGAAAACGGGGGTCCCTAACACTAACCACCAGCAGCAAGGCAGGGTCCCAGGGCTGGCACTGAGGGCAAGGGTGAGGTGCCCGCTTACGGTGTGCCGAGGGGGTGCGGACCCTGACGAAGAGGGCTGGATGGGAAGGGCCACCCTACAGGACCAGATCCTCAGGCAGTTCGTGGGAGTCACACCGGAGCAAGGAGTGGACACCTGGAACTCATCCTCCCTCCTCTCCTCCAGTCTGTGCTGATGCCTCTGGTGATCTGACCCCCTCGGAAGCCAGGAGCGAAGGAGCATAGGGACGCAACCACAGCCAGGTCTTCCCAGACGCGGACCCACATGGGGAGAGCCGGGGAGAGAGCGCGGGGGGGGGGGGCCGAGGGATGCCGCATGGTGCCCCCCACAACCACGCGCTCAGCAAGGGAACCCACCAAGTGGCTCCACGCCCTGCAAAGCGGAGTATTTAACGCAAATGCTGACTCTCACCAAACTCCAACAACATAACCCATGAACCCCGGGTGGGAGCTGTCGCAGAAGCCGTTACCGCATCTTACCGGTTCCCGTTTAAATATCACAGGCTGAGCCATGTAGGTCCCCCCCCGCCCGAGGGGCCCCAGGGGCACGGCGGGCTTTCCCGGGGCCCATCCAGTCCCCTCGCAATGACAGGGCTCGGAGCCTGCGTGCAGGAGGGACGCGGAAATGGGGAGAATTTACCTGAATGACCCAGAACCCAAGGCCCTTTACGGGGCCAGGAACGGGGAGGGAGGGAGGGAGTGGTGACCGGAGGGTATGGGGGTCCCGGCCTGGAGGCACCCCCTGGACCCGTGACTATGCACAGCCAAGCGGACAGGCGGCGAGCCCGCTGCGGCTCCATCCACGGGACCTCTGCGGACACGGCCCTGCATGCGAGAGCTGGGGCGAGAGGCACGGGTGCCGGTCCCGGCAAGGGGGACGAGGGGACGGGGGAGCCCCAGAGCCACGGAGTCGTCCACGTTCTGAAGGGGATGGTGGTCATGTGGGTGCACACTCGGTTGAAGCTTTGAAAACTACATTTAGGGCCGCCCGGTGGCTCAGCGGTTAGCGCTGCCTGCAGCGCAGGGCGTGACCCCGGGGTCCCAGGATCGAGTCTCCGTCGGGCTCCCTGCATGTTCGCGGGGTCTGGCTGCAGCCTGCCTTCCTCCCCTGGACGCGTGGACCCGCATGCAAGGGCTCCCGTGTGTGCACACGCGCGCCGTCTCCACTCGAACACAGGACCTGGCTCGTGCTGGCCCCCGCGGCAGCCCTGACTGCACAGAGAGGCCAAGGCGCTCCCTCCAGGTCACCCTGTCGTGAAACAGCCGAGGTGGGGGTCAACCGCAGCCCCTCACGCGGCCGTGCGCAGGGGCACGGGCATCAGGAGACCCCGGGTTAGATTTGAGAATTCCTGAAAACCGCAGTCCCCCGGGGAGGCCTCGCGGGCCCCCCCAACTGCAGAGCGGGCCTGGCGCCCGCCATGGGGGCCACTCCCTTGGCTCCCTACGTGGGTGGGGGTCCACGGGAGCTGCAGTGCACCCCATTCAGCTGCTGCAACGTCCCCGTGTCTGCACAACCCCCACCCTGCGTTGGCGGCCCCTGGATTCATGCCCCCAGAGCAGCTGCCCTGGATCCCACACGGGGTGGAGGGACCTCTGCATCCCGGGGTCAAGCAGAAACCATCTCTGCAGCCCCAAAGCTGGCGCGGGAAGACATGGGACGCAGGCGCCTGCCACCCTACAGCCACCCCAAGCCCTCTTGGCTCCCCACCCGCACCCGCTGTCTTCTACGAAGCCCAGACTCTTCCACACCATCCCTCTCTGGTGACACCCGTTTCAAGTTCCAACATCTTCCATGCCTCTGCAGGTGCCACTCCCTGCACCTGGAATGTCCTTTCCTATTGCCTCACCTGACTTCCGGGAAAACATCGCTCGCTGCTCCCATAAACCCAACCATAGGGCCTCCTTTTCCCCGACTCTCTCCCTGCCCCCACGGGAGGAAGCCTTGGCCTTCACCGTGACCCCCCTGCACCACGTTCACCCCCCCGCCGGGGTCCGAATGCAGCAAGTCGTGACCGTCTCCCCAGGTCGGAGCCACGCTCTGCAAGGGCAGGGACAGGCTTTCTTGGCCTTGCTACCCCGGCATCGCAGCACGGGCCCGGGACCAATCGGTTCCTCGGAGCAGAGGTTGACACACTCGTCCAAATAGCTTCCCGTCGGTTCTTGTGAATCGAGTTTTACGGGATCACAGCCGTGAGTGCTCCTTTACATACCGTCTGCTTTCTTGCCACCATGGCAGTGCGGAGTAGCTTTTTTTTTTTTTTAAAGATTTTATGTATTTATTCATCAGAGATGCAGAGAGAGAGGCAGACACCCAGGCAGAGGGAGAAGCAGGCTCCATGCAGGGAGCCTGACGTGGGACTCGATCCCAGGTCTCCAGAATCATGCCCTGGGCTGAAGGCAGCGCTAACCACTGAGCTCCCCGGGGATCCCCCAGAGTAGTTCTTACAGAAACTATAACTGATCCCAAGAATTTGTATGGCCCTTTATGAACCCCTTTTCCTGACACCTGCCCCAAGCCTTGCAGATGATGCAGTTCGTGGGCAAAAAGTAATTTTCTAAAGGAAACCTGTGCGGCTGCGAGCTTTGCTCACGGTGTGCAAGTACTTAAATGCGCATTTATTGGTCAATCCGTGCAATGCAGGCAGAGGTGTTTGCTTCGGTCGTGGTTTTGTGCTCCGCGCCGTCGGTCGTATATAAGCTGCGCCCGTGATGCGTAGTCGCCCCCGAGACCAGCTGTGCTGCAGCTCAGTCAGTCAACAAGCACCCACTGGGCACCCACGGCGGGCCAGGTACTGTGTGGGGTGCTGGGGCGCGACAGGGGCAGGACGGGCCCCGACGGAGCGGCCCCGCTGGGGCGTGGCGGACCTGGCCGTCCACACCTGATATCTGGGAGGCGATCCTCTTCAGAGATTCCCCTTCGTGGAGTCTTTCCAAGGGTTCAATTCAGTCCCCGCAGTTGCAACTCTATTTCCTTTCACACTCGTATTTCATCAGTTTATGGGATGTTTAATTTAAATCACATAATTACAATGACAAGTAGGACTGGCACCGAGAGACTTGGCAAGGGACCACCCAGTTCTCAGGAAGTGCACACGGCTCAGGGGGTGGGAGCGCGGGGCCCTGGGAGGGCCAGCGGGGCCTGGGCGAGCCCGGTCATCACGCCGCTCCGCGAAGGAGGAACCTACTGCGGCACCCTGCCTCCGGCGGTGGCATGCCTTGTCCTCACGCCCCTCCTGCCACCAGCGCGGTGGCGGTAAGCTGACCGCACGCTCCCGGGCCAGGAGGGCCTGAGGGGGTTTCCAGGCCTGGGGTCATCCGTGTCCGATCCCATTGGCGGCCTCGACAGCCAGGCAGGCCAGATCTGCTCTGGGTGTTCCCAGAGCTTGGAAGGTTGGTTCCTTGCCAAGTGCTCCCCGTCCACCTCCATCTTCCCCGCCCCCCCGCCCCGCCTGCTTCCCGCTCATCCTTCAGCTGGATTCTTTTATTTTATTTTTTTAATTTCATTTATTTATTCATGCGAGACACAGAGGCAGAGACACAGGCAGAGGGAGAAGCAGGCTCCCTGCAGGGAGTCCAACGCAGGACTGGATCCCAGGACCCCGGGGTCACGCTCTGGGCCGAGGCGGCGCTCAGCTGCCGAGCCCCCCGGGCATCCCCTTCAGGTGGCACTTTACAGCCACTGGCTCCGAGTCCGCTGTCCCCCCTGTGTACCTGGTGCCTCCTGCACTTCCCTTCCCCCCCAGGGCTCGTCCGCCCTCCAGTTCCTTGCATGCACCTCGCACGGGGACCGGGCGGGGAGGCCTCACTAAGTACCACAGGGAGGAAGAACCTGGAGTGAGCGAGTGCACAAATAGGTCGAGGCGCTGAAAGCAGAGGGCACGCGTGGGGAGAAGTGGGGACGGGGAGCAGCCTCCACGGCCACCCCGACCCTCGGCCCCGCCCTGGGCTGCCCGTCCCCCGGGGACACAGGCCAGGAAGGCTGGTAACCAGTGTGGCCGCTGCTCTTCCTCCCGGGAGCAGCTCAGGAAGCCCAAGGAGTCACCCGGGCTCCTCCTTGCTCTGCTGTTAGCTCCAGGGGCCCCGCACAAAGAGCATCAGGGACGCGCTTTCCACCCATGCACCGCTCCCTGCAGGGCCTGTATGTGAGCCCTGGCCAGGGGGGAGTGGGGGCAGCGGGGGGCAGGGCCCAGGCAGCAGGGGTCGTCACCTCGCGGGGTGGCAGCCACACAGCATTTCTCCCACCCATGCCACTGTCATCCCATCCCCGCCCCACCCCATCCCCCCACCCTGTCCCTCCATCCCGTCCCTTCCCTGTCCCCCCACCTCATCCCCCTGTCTCCACCTCACCGCCACCCCCTCCCCCCATCCCCTCCTCATTCCCCCACCCTGTCCCACCCTGTCCCCCCAGCCCACCTCCTCTGTCCCCCACCCCATCCCCACCCCATGTGTCCCCCCACCCCTTCCACTCCCTGTCCCCCCACCTCCATCCTGTCCCCCCACCCCGTCCCCCTGTCCCCACCCTGTCCCCCCACCCCGTCCCCCGTCCCCTCCCTGTCCCCCTACCCTGTCCCCCCACCCCGTCCCCCATCCCCTTCCTGTCCCCCCACTCCATCCCCCTGTCCCTACCCTGTCCCATCTCATCTCCCCACCCTGTACCCTCCCTGTCCCCCCACCAGGACTGGTCCCCACCCCATCCCTCAATCCCCGCCCCCACCCCACCCCACCCGTCCTGTCTCCCCCCAACCCCTGCCCCCTCCCCGTCCCTCTTACACTGGGGGCTGTGTCTCCTCCCTGGCCTGCCCCGGTCCTCCTGGGACAGACTCCAGCCTCCACCCCACCTGCAGCTGAGCCCATAGCCACGTCCTGCCCCCAGCCCGAGTCTGTGGCTCCAGCTTAGACCTGAGAGCTTGCCGACACCCGGTGGCCCCATGGCCTGAGATGCCAGGGCTTGCCCCATCAGGCAGCCGGGAGCTGGGTCCATGGGCCTGGTGACCAAGGCACACTCACGGTCTGCCTGGACCTTCTCACCTTCCCGGCTCCGGGTCTCTGCCTACATGGAGATGCCACCTGGCTGGGTCATCACCTGTCCTGGTCCCCTACGCAGATGCAAGGGTTTGTTTTTTTAAAATTTTTTTAAAGATTCTATTTATTTATTCATGAGACACACAGATTGAGACAGAGAGAGAGAGAGAGGCAGAGACACAGGCGGCGGGAGAAGCAGGCTCCATGCAGGGAGCCCGACATGGGACTCGATCCCCGGTCTCCAGGATCAGGCCCTGAGCCCCCCGAGCTGCCCTAGAGGCAAGGGGTTTAAGGAGGCGGAGGGTTAAGGGCCGGCCTTCTGGAGTCAGCTCAGCCCTGTGTATGAGCTTGGGCTCCACGTTCACTCGTTGGATAAATATGGGGATGTGCCAAAACTGCTCTGAGCCTCAGTTTCCCCACTTGTGCACTGGGGGTCCCGTGAAGAGCTGTGCTTGTTTGTAAGGCATCTGGGACTGTGCCCGACACACAGCAGGGGCCCCATAAATGTGGACTGTTCTCCGCCCTTGCTTAGGTGTGAGAGGAGAAGGGACGGGATCTTACCGGGGCCTTGGGCCCCACCTTCCAGGGCACACAGGGAGAAGGGGGCCCTGGCGTGGCCTGGCTCTGACTTCCCTGGAGGAGGATGCTCGTATCCATCCGGGTGCCAGGAGGACAGAGCACCCCTGGCGCCCAGGGCAGCCCGTCCATGGGGCGGCCACCGCCCTTCTCCCTCGGTGGCCCCAGCCCGGCCTCCCCCAGTCCTGCTGTCTGTCCATCTCCACCTGTCACCGGCCAACACGAGTCAGAGAAGGGACTCGTCCGCCTCCCAGAGCTGGCGGCAGTGTGTGCCTCACAGAGACCTCCGGGGACGACGCTTGGATAATACTTATCATCCAGAGGAAGTGTTTGCAGGTGGCTTACGGGGAGCCTCCCACGCCAGCCTCTGCCTGCCGCTCCACTGCCATTCTGAGCTCGAGCATCATCGACGTCCCCTGCCCTCTCCCAGAGGCAGCCAGCCAGCCCTGCCGGAGCGCCCGGCAGCTCCAAAGCCCTGGCTGAGGGCGTGAGCCTCCCTGAGCCTCCCGCAGGCCGGAGGAGGGATGGGCTGCCCCACCTCGGGGGTGTGCAAGCCGACGAGCAAGGGGTCCTCGTCACACGGAGCTGGATTCAGATCCAGCCTCCACATCCGCTGGCTGTGTGGCCCTGGGAGGCTGCTGCACCTCTGTGGGTCTCCCTTCGCCAGTGGGTGTCTTGCGGTGTGTGTGGAGGCCCGTAAGGCTCTGCCGAGGCTTCCGGACGCAGCAGCTACAGGTTCTAGATCATGCTATGTCTCCATGCAGCACGGGAGACTCGTGGGCAAAGGGCTAGCACTAAATAGGAAGCCGGTGGGAGAGGAGATGAGGCATGCGGGCCTGGGTTCAAGTCTCAGCTGCCAACTTACCTGCTATCGAACTGTGGGCAAGGAACTGACCTGCTTTGGGCCTCCGTTTACCCACCTCCTAGCCTGACAGGAGGTCTAGGTGAAATAATGGGTATAAACGCGCTCAGCGCAGTGCTGGGCCCACGGCACATGGCATTTGCTTTAGCGTGGAGGGCGCACGGCATGTCAGCGTTGTCCGTGTACTTTCTGACCAACAAAGCAGAGGTCTGGCCAGTAGCACAGTGGGGTAAAAGCAAGTAGAGGGGCGAGGGAGGCGACAGGAAGAGAGTGGGTACAGGGGAGAGGGGCCCTGTCTTCTATTGCTCACTTCCATCATGTCTGGACTAGCATTTGCTTTCAAGTGGGAGAAACCCAGGTCAGATGGGCCTGGAATAGAGAAGAGATCACTGGCTGCCCCAATCAAACCATCGCTGGCCCCAAGGGTGACCGGCCCCAGGGACCCAAATGCCACGAGGCCCCCCCCTTCCCTTAGTTTTAAGTAGAGAAAGCTCCCTGGAAGCCTCTGACTTGTCCAGCTGGGCGGGCGGGGTGCCCTCTCCTGGGGCCAAGGGCACGGGCGTGGGCTGGGCTAGAACCGTTCAGAAATGCTTCTCCAACAGAAGGGATGTGCTCGGTGCTAGGCCAGCAAAATGAGGGATGTCCACGGCGCCTGCAAGAGACAGGAGCTGGACAAAAGGTCAGTAGGTCTTGCTGCTCTGTGGCATAAGGAGGTGGCTTTGCCGTGTGCCGCGGGGGCATCTGTCCCTTGACCGTGGGCCTTCTCTGTCTCCCCCCACGTTGGTCTTGTTCCAGGTCTCCTCCTCCCCTCCTTTGCTGTGTCCTGCCAGAGGTAAGCAGGCACGCCCGGTCCCCACTAGGCTGATCCCATTCTTGTGCTTGATCATCTGTTTCCATTATCTGTCCTCTTGCCCCTGAGACCGCTGGGCTGGGTGTGGACACCTCGCTTCTGCTCCGAGCAGCCTGCGTCCCCAGCGGCAGACACGGTTCTGTGCATGTGCACACGCTGCTGTGGTCCTAACCCCAAGGTCAGTCCGCCTCCTAGGCTCCGGGCGCTGTGTGCACGAGGACGGACTGGCCGGATCCATCTGGAGCGAAAGATCCATCAACCCAAGTGAGGATCCATCTCCCCAGAGGCGCCTTCCTCTCCTTCCACTGCCCTCCTCCTGCCATACTTGGCCTTGGTCCTTGCTGGCTCCTCTTCATCTTGACCTCAGTCAAGGGAGCTCCTAGAATCCCCGGAGAAGCTAAACACATGGACGCAAGAGTCAAACCAACTTGAGAGTGAGGGCCAGCTCTCCCACCCGTTGCTTGAAAAAGCTCCTCTCTTTCTCTAGGCTTTTCTGGAGAGGACATCCCGACGACATCATCGTCATTCTTACTAAAATATCATGGTCACGTGATTGACGGTTCTTGGCACCAAGTTAGTCCCAAAGGGCCTAGGCCTAGCGCTCATGACCCTTCCTTTCCCACCAGTCTGGCTTCCGGAAGATCCCAGTGGCCTCCCTCCACCACCACCTCCTTTCCCGAGACCTAGCCGGCCGTCACACGTTCCCTGATGGCCGCACGGCTCCCGCAACTCACGGCCATTTGTGGAGATGCGCACGCGTACGTGAGTGAGCGAATGAGCTGCAAGAACCCAGGGGTGAATTAACTGGTAAGCGAAGGAGTGAATTAGTGACTTAATGAGTCAGCAAGTGAGGGAAGAAGAGTGTGTAAAATTGAGTCGCTCACGCGCCTTGCTCCCACAACTAATCCAATAAGCGGCGGCATAAATGTTCCATCTTTATTAACACAAGCGGGGCCGGGGGGGGGGGGGTAAGGACAGCGCTGGAAATCTTACGGGCCGCCAGTTGGACGGCAAAGACTCCGTTCCTTCCCTGCCGCCGCTTTAGCAGGTTACTCCGAGTGTGGCGGCTGCAAGGATGCGGCTGTTGGACGGTTCTGGGGGGCAGGAGTCCGGAATGGGGGTCACTGGGCCAAGAAGACCAAGGTGTCTGCAGGGCTGAGCTCTCTGGCTGAGGGGAGCCCCTGGGCACTGGCCTTGCCCGACGTCTAGTGGCCACCCCATTTCTTGGCCTGTGGTCTCTTTCTCCAGCTTCAAAGCCAGCCGTGCTGCTGCTTCAAATCTTTGATTCCAACGCCCTGCGTCTGTCACATCTCTGTCTCAGGCTCTGACACTCCTGCTCCCCTTTTACGGGGCCCCGTGTGGTTGCATCGGGTCCACCCATGTGACCCAGGGTGATCCTCCCGTGTCCCATCCGTTCCGTGATCACATCTGCGCCGTTCCCCTGGAAAGGAACTCCGTCCCGGGCTGTCGGGTGTCAGACGTGGACATCCCCGGGGAGCCGACCTCTGTTTGCCCCAGATCCTCCACTCAGAGGGCCCGGGCTGCCAGAGGGTCACCCCACAGGAATAAGGGCAGGAGGGTGTGGGCGGAGGCCTGGAAGCATTTATCAGACGCCGGAGGCAGGTGCTCTGGCTCCTCTTGGGGCCTGAGCACTGGGATCTTCGAAAGCCTCTCAGGTAGTCCTGGCGCGCCCCCAAATTAGGGGAACACGGTCACGGAAGACACGCCAAGAGTACATGCTGCTCCAACTGAGGGTCAAATCCACCCTGAGATTCCCAGAGGAGAGGGATCAAGGGCCGGGTGCGCTGGGAAGATTTCTGAAAGACCCCATTTTGGAATAAGAACGGGGTTGCAAGGTTAGCACCGGGGTTTCCTGAAGAGCCCCCACCAGCGTCTGCTAACAGTAGCATCTTACGCAACTAGGGTGCTGTTAGCCCAGAGGAGGACCTCACTCAGGTCCCCGCTCCCCGCTGATGCCTTTTCTCTTGATGCAGCTCCAGCCCGGCATCCCCCGGAGCACCGAGGCGTCGGGCCCACCTGCTCTCTGACCCGGGTCAGCTTCTCGGGCTTCCCTGGCTTTCTCAAGACCGTGGCACTTCTCCAGAGGCCTGGTCAAGTATTTTGTAGACTATCACTTCGTCCGGGTTTATCGAGTATTTTCTCACCATTAGATCAGGGGTTTAATTGGGGGGGAAGGACGCCATGACTGCTTAAGGTGGTCCCTGCCGGCTGTCTCCACCGCCAATATACAGTTGGCCCTTTTCCACACTCGATTCACTAGAAATGGGGCCTATGTCCAACCCACAGGGTAGAGGGGTGCCGGAGGCCTCCCATCCCTCAGCCAGGCGTTCCCCTCTGCTGTCTTACCACCTCACGGCTTCTTGGCGATGAGGTCGTAACGAGCCGCACCCGGAGACGAGGTGGCAAGGCTGGAATCTGAATTGACGACTGTGTGTTAGCACCGTGCAGTCACGAGGACCCCACAGGATCCCACAGGGGCTGCAGGGAGAGCCCCCCCCCAAAAAAAAAAGCTGGCCTACGGGGTTTTTCAAATCAGTCCATGGGGGACGCCAGGGTGGCTCAGTGGTTGAGCGTTTGCCTTCGGCCCGGGGCGTGATCCTAGAGACCCGGGATCGAGTCCCGCGTTGGGCTCCCTGCATGGAGCCTGCTCCTCCCTCTGCCTGTGTCTTTGTCTCTCTTGTTCTGTGTCTCTCATAAATAAATAAATAAATCTTAAAAAAAAAAAAGATATCAAATCAGTCCATGGACTGTAACCCATAGCGGGTCATGAGATGGGCCTGCAGGTTGCACTTTAAATAACAAAAGGGAAGAGAGCACATTTTACAGGTAGTTAAGTGTGGTTTCATAAAATGTCTGTTTTCTCTGAACGCTGTGTTTAGAGACCTTTATCTTTACAATGTGCATAAAAATAGCACCCCTGAGGCGCTTGGCGGTGCAGCTGGTTAAGCATCGGACCCTTGGTTTCCGCTTAGGTTGGGATCTCAGGGGTCTGAGGCTGAGCCGCACATCAGGCTGTGGGCTCGGGGCAGAGCCTGCTCTCTTCCCCCCTCCGCCGCTCTCTCTACGCTTGCTTTCTAAAATAAATAATTTTTTTAAAAGCACCTCCCCTTGACACACACACAGTTTTTATGAAGATTAAATAAATTGATGCAAGTACTTCGAACAGAGACTGGCACACAAATACCGTGAAGTGTGCATGTGCACAAACGGGTCATGATGCAAAATATGTATTTCTTTATTGTAAACCGCAATTAAGAAATCAGAAAACACTGAACTCCCATCTCTAGACCAGTGTCAGCAGTTTATGACCTGCGGACAACTGCTGATTTTCGTGAAGTTTAATTGTGGGCAAGCCACACTCACCGGCGTGCATACGGTTTTCGGCTACTTTTGACCTAGGATGGTGGAGTGGAGTGCTCCCAATAGAGACCATATGGCCCACAAAGCTGGAAATATTCATTATCGGGCTCTCCAGACCACAGCCCCAGCCTAGAGGTCATCTTCCAACACAAGGGACATTAGATGCCTGTATGGAGGTCACGTGGCCTGTTCTGCTACTGCCCTGGCAGGTGCACCTGCCTCTGCAGACCATTCCAGGCTGTGGGATTGCTGGGGACTTGGGCCTCGAGAAGCTGGGTACCCTTCTATCCTGGACTGATGCCCACACTTGCTTTATTTATCCACTTGCATGGCTGTTCAGGGTGGAAAGCTAGAAACTACATCGGTCGGGGTCCCAGCAGGGAACAGATGGCCGCTCAAATTAGAATAATTTGAGGAGTGTTTAATAAAGAAGTTATTTACAAAGGGAGGAGCGAGGTGTAGGAAAGCCACAAGGGATAGCAGAGTCCTCAGAAACCCGTAAAAGCAGAGTTTTTAGCCACCCTTGGCAAGAGGGGACAAGGAGAGCGAGCAACTGCTGAACCCGAAAGAGTCAGTTGTTAAGAAAGGACATCTTGGGGAATCCCTGCATGGCTCAGCGGTTTAGGGCCTGCCTTTGGCCCAGGGCATGATCCTGGAGTCCCAGGATCGAGTCCTGCGTCGGGCTCCCCGCATGGAGCCTGCTTCTCCCTCCTCCTGTGTCTCTGCCTCTCTCTCTCTCTCTGTGTCTCTATTGTGAATAAATAAATCTTAAAAAAAAAAAAAAAAAGAAAGAAAGGACACCTTGATAGGAGCCTAGACCTTCAGTCTGGGGTCTGAGACCCAGCTCTGGATGACCTCTCGAGGAGGAAGCCGGGAGAATACATGCCCTGACGTCACTTTCCCCTCCCCCGGATCTACCGCTGGGGTCCAGCTTGGCCAAGCTGAAACGGAAGCCACAGCATAAGATCCGTGGATGTGGTCCGTATGCGTCAGCTTCAGGGCAAAGAGCAGGGTAGCGAAGGTTGGAGATGCTCAGCTACCAGCACACAGAGCGCTGACTTGCAAAGCCAGGCATACTGAGCCTCCCTAAGGTTCTCCAGACCGTCCTCCCACGTCCTCCCTCCAACACGACAGCGTGGCCCGAACCTCACAGCGTGGCCACGGCTCTTACCTTTCATCGCCTTGTCTTCCTAGACCTGTTAGGCTCCGGATGATTATCATAGGGCCAATCCTTCTGGATCCTTCCATCATGACAAGGGTACAAGGTCGTGGATGGGGGTACAAATGAGCTGCTGGGGGTTGGGTGAGTCTGAGAAGAGTCTGATTAATATCCACAGATGCTAGCCAAGCACCTCCTCGCAGCCCATCCTTCCACACTGGAAGGGAGCTGTGTCCTATTGACCTCGGCAGCCCAGCTCAAACCCAATAAATAGGTGAGCCGACCCCTGGCCCTCGGGAGGAAGCAGCAGCGCGAAAAAAGCTAACGATGCCGAGAGAGATTCTCAGAGTAATTCATTCCCCAGCCCGACCCCCGACCCCCCTACCCCTACCACCAGCCCAGACGTCCTCGGCTGGCATCTGAGATCCTCTAAGCCTCTACATGCAGCCACAAAGCTACAGCATGTCATCTGGAAGGCCTTTCCCAGCCAGTCTAAGGCACTTACGATATGAGATCAGAGGCTTCCAGGAACGAAGGGGCTGGCGTCACTAGTCTGGCCACCTCGGGGTGGAGCTGCGGCTAAAATTCGGGACTGGGGGCTCTCAGCAGTTCCCACCTCTCTTTTGCAGAGGATGGAAGCTGACATCAGGTGTGGGGCTGCAGGAATGGACCGGAGCCCCATCAATGTGTCTGGTCTCAGGCCAGCTGACCTGTCGGGCTTGGCTGCCGAAGCCGGACACCAGCACAGTGGGCCCGAGGCATTGGTCCTGACGTGGTGGCTTCAAGCACGGGCTCGAGTCCAGCAAATCAGTCCAGGTTCAGACTCTCACCTATTAGGCTATGTTACCCTAATTTTTCTGTTACTGAGGCTCTGTTGCCTCGTCCTATGAATTTGGGGCTGTCATCGTCAACCACCGTGTTGGGCTAACCCAGGTCCCATACAAGCAAGGACCTCACAAGGACCTCAAAGTGTCCAAAGGTCACTTGAATTGTCTTTTCTTTGTCCTTCAGTTGGAAGGCTGCTAGAATGTTTGCAGTGCTGCCACGAGGGTACAAAGCCGATGAGTCTAGGTATCACCAGCAGAGCCCCGTACTCTAACCACCGAGACACAGGGACCCCGTGATGAGAGCGGGGCCAAGAATTTGATCTCATTATCATGGACTCAAGTGATGAGCAAAACCTCCTCAAGGTTCTCCTCCCTCCGCCCACCACACCCCAGTTTCTTCGGAGAGATGCAGCATTCAGATGTGCATGGCCCAGGTGCTCGGGTTTTATTTTTATTATTTTTATTTATTTTATTTATTTTATTTTTAAATTTTTCAAATTTTTTAAATTTTTTAAATTTTTTAAATTTTTAATTTTTAATTTTTTCCATGGTTTTATTTTTTTATTTTTTAAAATTTTTATTTATTTTTGTTTTTTTATTTTTTATTTTTCTCCAGGTGCTCGGGTTTTTTTTTTTAATTTTTAAATTTATTTTTATTTTTTAAATTTTTTAAATTTATTTTTATTTATTTTTATTATTTATTATTTTTTATTTTTTCCCAGGTGCTCAGGTTTTATTTTTTAAATTTTTTAAATTTATTTTTATTTTTTATTTTTTTCCAGGTGCTCGAGTTTTATTTTTATTATTTTTATTTATTTTATTTATTTTGTTTTTAAATTCTTTAAATTTCTTATATTTTTTTAGATTTTAAATTTTTTATTTTTTCCAGGTGCTCGGGTTTTACTTTTTAATTTTTAAAATTTTAAAATTTATTTTAATTTATTTTAATTTTTAATTTTTAATTTTTAATTTTTTTCAGGTGCTCGGGTTTTAAATTAGACAACGTTGTCCTGACAGGAAGCGAGTGACGGCCGTCATACCTGATTATTTTTAGACTTACTACTGAACTCCTTGAACGGCGTGAGCTGCCACCATTCGAGGCAAACAGAAAGACTTCCCATTTCGTCGTGACAGCTCTGGAACCATCCACCTCCTCGCGTTCATTATTTCCATCCTGGCTTTGGACAGCCAGACCCCACTGCTCGTTGTTACTACACCCAAGGGACAGAAAGCTCCCACAGCTGAGCAGAGCCCATCGCCTCCAGGAATTCAAGGCGAAAGGCTCCAGGAGAAGCAGCTCCAAGCCGCCTCTGGATGAACCACGTCTCATGAAAAGCAGAAATGGACCCTCAGCAACCAAGCAGCAGGAGCAGCCGTGTGCCCGTGCCACAGGCTGGGAATGATGTCACAGTCCCCTCTGACTCAACAATGCCTCCAGCCCTGAAAAGGCTGACCCCTGACTGTAGCTCTTGCAGAGAGAAAAATTCACCGCAAGCAGAGCACCTTCTAGATTGCTCCTGGAGTGTGGAGACAGAAGTCTCTGCTGTCCACGTTACTGAATCCAGAAAAAAAAAATGACCTTATGAACATGGGAAAAGAAATCCAGCTACGGCCCAAGGTGAACGTGTCTTCTTACATCCACTTTTTGCTGAATTACAGGAACAAGTTCAAGGAGCAGCAGCCAAACACCTACCTGGGCTTTAAAGAGTTCTCTAGAAAGTGCTCGGAAAAATGGAGGTCCATCTCGAAGCATGAAAAGGCCAAATATGAAGCCCTGGCCAAGCTCGACAAAGCCCGATACCAGGAAGAAATGATGAATTACGTGGGCAAGAAGAAGAAGCGGAGAAAGCGGGACCCCCAGGCACCCAGGCGGCCCCCCTCGTCCTTCCTGATCTTCTGTCAAGACCACTATGCCCAGCTAAAGAGGGAGAACCCCACCTGGTCAGTCGTGCAGGTGGCGAAGGCCTCAGGGAGGATGTGGTCCGCGACGTCAGGTGCCGAGAAGCAGCCATACGAGCAAAGAGCAGCTGTCCTGAGAGCCAGGTACCAGGAGGAGCTGGAGGTCTACCGTCAGCAGCGTAACACCAGGAAGGGCCTCCAAGGGTCGCCTAAGAACGAGCGCAGAGGGAAAGCCGACCCGGACGGAGCCGACGGGTCCAATTAGAAATAAAGTGCCGTTCGACTGTGTCGCCCGTCGCTGGCCTCCTGTGTGGCGTCCGGGTGGCTGCTGCTGCCGCTGCCTTGAGGAAGTGAGTGGGGCGGTGGTGGACCCGGGGTCTGGAAGCTGATGCCGGGGGGGGGGGGGGGCAGCGTGAGACAAAGGGGCAAACGGGTCCAAGGCCGCGTGCGAGGTCAGAGCCTACGGGGCTTGGCTCTGGCAGGCGGGTGGCGGGCTCCAGGTGTAACGCGGAGGTGGCCCAGGTGGGTGCCGCCTGGTTGCGGCATCCAAGGTCATCCAAGACCTTCCTCAGGCTCAGGTGCGTGAGTGCCAGTCCTGCCACCGTTCTCATCGTCCTTGAACATCAGCAGGGCCAGGTGGCCCAGAGTTGAGGTCAGCTTCCCCGCTGAGGCCCCCGAGGAGGTTGCGGGGTTGCAGGTGTGGTGGGCCTTGGGGGACTCGGTTGCTCAGGAATTCCAGAACTGCTCCCCCAGCGAGCATGGAGTCCTATCAGTGGGGCCCGGAGGAGACCTCACGGGTGGCCCCTGCTCTGGTGGGAATGAGAGGCGGGGCTGATTTTACCAACACTTGGGCACCTGCCTCTGCCCAAGTTGTAGGACTTCGAGCAAGCCCTACACGACCTTGGTGGGCGTGCACCCAACCGTTTGTGGTTGGAAGCGTGACACACATGGAGTGGACGTTTGTTGCCTCTGTGACCGCCCGGTTCCCATTCCTCCTCCTCTTGCTCCCAGCACCCACCTTCGCTCCTCCGGCGAGGTCCCCGTCACATGGATCGGTTCTGATTGGCGGGGACTACAGGACTCGGGCAAGGAGTCCTAGGGGACGGTGCCGCCCCGAGGCGGTGGCAAGCCATCTGCCTTGTTCTCGGGCCAAAATGGCATCGGAGGATAGTCTGGGACTTTTCAATGAAAATGAGCCCACAATGTTTCTTTGTTTTTTTTTGTTTTTTTTTTTTTTTTTTTTTTTTTCTAAGGTAGTCTGAGTTAGGGTTTTTGGCCACTTAGGATGAGTCAAAACTGGTAACTTGACACAAATGGGACTGTTCTGTATCTGTGCTCTATGTTTCAGGCGACGACACACCATGGGCAATGCGTCGAATCAACCAATATAGGTTGACACGTAATATTTTGAAATGGCTCTTGACCCCTTGACGTCAAAAGGGCTGGGTCACAATGCGAAATTGCTTTTTTTTTTTTTTTTTTGTCGCAAAGTCAGGCATACGACAGGCCTCCCTAACTCCATCTCCACTCCTGTTCCATGATGGACTTTGCTATGCTATGGCTCTTTAAACTCTGACCCTCAAAACGAAAATAAAAACGCACGCTTTGAAAAGCCCTACAGACCTGGAGGGCCTTTAGGGGATAGAAGGGAATACGGTAGAGGGATTCAGAAATGCAGGGTCTGGAGTCAGGCCATTTATGGAGGACGCACATGTGGCAGATCCTGTGCTGGTTCCTGGGAGGCCCTGCCTAAGCTCCGGGCAGGTTCCTGCCCCACTAGAACTTTCCTTCTGATGAGATGGACATGGGGTACACTGCAGCGCTGCAAGGCAGGCTGGACGCGAAGGCTGCCCGGGGCGCCAGGGGTGGGAGGGGGTGCCCCCCACCAAGGAGACCTCGGACGTCTTCGGGGAGGAGGCAGCTCCATCCTCCTTGCAAACTGCCCTGGTGTTGGCCCGATCTCTGTTTCCCACTCCCCATTCCCCACAGCTGGTGTTCCAACTTGGCCCTGCCTCCCCCCTCTCAGGGGAGGCCCTCGTTCTGCCTCATTGAGAAAACAGAGATCATCACACAGTGGCACTCCTGGTTTCCTTCTTTCTCGGCGTGTGATCCACACCCATCCCCTCCCCCTGGTCTCGAGCCTCACGGGGGAGCCAGGGCGCACCCACGACCCCCTTCCCCTGCCTCCCTGGGACCTTTGCTCCTCACTGTCAAGATGCAAATCCTTCGGCCTCTAAGCTTGCACAGCTTGGCACGGTGCTGTGATACAGGTGGTTCTGATCTTTTTTTTTTTTTTAAGATTTTATTTATTTATGCATGAGAAACACAGAGAGAGAGAGAGGCAGAGACACAGGCAGAGGGAGAAGCAGGCTCCCTGCTGGGAGCCTGACGCGGGACTCGATCTCGGGTCTCCAGGATCACGAACTGAGCCAAAGGCGGATGCTCGGCCGCTGAGCCACCCGGGGGCCGCAGGATGGTTCTGATCTTAGCCAAGTTCTCTTCTCCGCATCCTCCCCTGTGGGACCTCCCCCTTACGGGCTGTTTCAGCGAATAAATGATATAATACGTGCAGGAGCCTTTGGCCCCGTCCTTAGCACTTAGTATGAACTGTACAGGGCATCCTCTAAGTGGCTGTCTCATAACCCCTCCCGGCTGTGTCCACACCCAGCTATGATCCCTTCTTATGGGCAGGACCCGTGACTTGCTCCTAACCAACAGAACGGAGCTAAGGACAGGAGACGAGGCCTCCACGATCATGTAATGATCTACAAAACTGCATCTTGCTGCCTGATTTTCTCTAGAGTCTTCGCTGGCTTGATGAAGAGGCCAACCGGGGACAGTCACGAGGCAAGGAACTGTGGTTAAGTCCCTCGGAGCTGACCGCGGCCTCAGACCAACAGCCGGCAAAAAACTAAAGCTCCTGGTACTACAACCATAGGAACCTGTGGCGGCGACCACGAAGCAGGGACGGACAGGTGTCCTCCCCCGGACAGGTGTCCTCCCCCAGCAGAGGAGAGCCCCGTCCCTGCTGACACCATGGCTGCGGCCTTGCGAGGATTCCTTACGGGATTCCTGACCCACAGACACTGCCAGACCGTGAATGTGTGTTGTTTTCAGCCGGTGAATGTCTGGTAATTTGTCTCATGGCAACAGGCCGCCGACACGGCACCCAATAAATGCCAGCATCCTTATAATTCCAGAAGAGACTGTCTTTGACCTTATTTCTCCCTCTAGCTTCGACTTTATGTTTGATTTCCTTTCCCTTGTAGCCTCCCGAAGGTGGAGGAGATGCCCCGGGGCGGACGGACCCCGACGTACTCCTCCACGCTGGTTGCAGTTGGGTTGTCTGGCCTCCAGCCCGGCCCGTGGGCTCCCGGTGGGCAGCAGCCGTGTGCTGTTCCACACGCCTCCCACCACGGCTCTCCCGCCGCACCTTCCTGGCCTCCCGTGTGATTAATTACGGGAGCGTGGGTGGCCAAGCCAGAGTTTTGACAACAGTCTGCATTGCCCCTGCTGAAGATGAACCCCATTAACATCCCTTTATGAAGAAGTCGACAGGGGGGTGTGAATCTGCGGGCTTCTAATGGCCGTGATGTAATGACAGTGAGCTGCAGGGAGGAGGCAGAGAAGGGGGGCAGGCCCGAGGCCGTGGGCTGCAGGAGAGGCAGGCAGGAGGCCTGGTGTGGTGCCAGCCGGGCTCCGTGCCCCTGTCCTTGGGACGAGGAAGGCGGGGCGTTTGGGTCCATCACCGTCTCGATGACTGAATCGCTGCACTCTGATCCTTCCCTCCTAAAGCTTTTCCTGTGTTGACTCACTCATTCATTTATTCATTTATTCAACAAATATTTATGTAAATCTTACGCCTGCAATATACCAGAGACCGTTCTGGTGCTAGGAATAGAGCAAGGGCCTTGATCCCTTACATTCCAGGCAGGAGGAGACAGATAATAAGTCAAAAAATAAACACAGCAGGGAAAAAAAAAAAAAAAAACAACACAGCAGATCTTTTCTATTTTTTTTTGATAGTGTCAAGCGCTCCGAAGAAAATAAACAAGGGTAATGAGATAAATGATGACAAGCGGGGTGGAAGGCACTTGAAATCAGTGGCCAAAGATGACATCTGGGTTTAGGTTTAAAGCACAAGAAGGAACCAGGCACACCAAGTCCTGAAGAAAGCGTTCTTCAAGCAGCAGGACAGCCAGTGCAAAGGTCCTGAGACAGAAGTGAGCTTTTGGCATATTAGAGGCAGAGGAAGGGAGGCCAGGTTGGCAAGATGTGAGATGCCGCTGGAGTGGGGCCGGCCTTGGGAAGGATTTATTTTGGAATCTAAGTGCAATGCGGGGGGGGGGGGGTGGAGCCACAGAGTCTTCTGTAGGGTGGGACCCATGCCTCCATTTTGACTTCTGGGTATTGGTCATTCTAGAGCCTTCAGGAACCATTCAGTGCCAACAAGAGGGTGCTAGCGCCTCTGAGGTCTGCACGAGCAAGAGACAGGGCCAACAAGTAACCAAATCCATGACACTTTTCTTTTTTGGAGGGGAAATAATCAGGAGCCTCTGCTTAAGTTCTTGTCGGGAGCAGCCGTAAGCTAAAAATCAAAGTGTGAAACTTCTACCCCCGTGATTCATCTCCCGGGGACGACGAGAAGGGTGGGCACGGGGAGCAGAATGTCCCATAAGGACACCTCTTCCCAAGTCTCCTATTTGCATATAGAACAGTTTCCCCTGGGCCAGCGGTCCTCACCTTGAGCCTACATCAGAATCCCCGCCGAGCACGCCGGTTGCTAGGCCCCACTCCTAGAATTCGATTCCATTTTTTTTCTGGGGGTTGGACCTAGAATTTGCGTTTCTAAAAGTTCCCAGGTGACCCTGATGCTACTAGCCCGGGGCCCACAGAGGAATCCTTCTCCCTCCTGCAAGCCGGGCGGTCCCTTGGAAGAATAATAATCGGGACTTCGCTGCCTACAGGGTTGGAGAGGAGGAGCTGACCCTACTCTTCTCGGTCCCCACCCACTGTTGGGCTGCACAGCACACACTCCAATTAGCTCCCTGGTAACAGAGCCAACAGGACGACCCTCATTTGTCTTTCTTCTGTACTTGCCAGCTGGTTCCAAACCTGACGGCAATGAGCGAATTTATTGGGTTTGCCTTGGATTCCAGCAGAGAAGTTGATCCTGGTTGCAAAACAACCGATTACCATCTGGAACAGACAACTGTGTCGGGATCTTTTTTTTTTTTTTTTTAAGATTTATTTATTTATTCATGAGAGACCCAGGCAGAGGGAGAAGCAGGCTCCATGCAGGGAGCCCGATGCGGGACTCGATCCCGGAACTCCAGGATCAGGCCCTGAGCCGAAGGCAAGCGCCAAACCACTGAGCCACCCAGGGATCCCCTGTGTTGGGATCTTTATGGTTGATTTTAGCTTCTGCTGAATCATCCATTGTTTGAGGATCAAAGGATCCAGTTTCTGGACCATGAGGCCCGAGGGTCAGGTTCATGAACGGTCCTCCGGGTGCAATCACCAAGGCGATGACATGCTCTCGCTCTGTGTGCACCTCTAGTCACGCTCCCCAAAATAAGAGCTGCCTGACAGGTGTGCTGGGGAATAAAGGACATGTTCTGGGATATGGCTGCAAGGGAAGTCCGATGTGTAGGAAGTGCCCTGTGAACGAGGGGGCCTGCCCTGGTCCCTAAAAGAGGGGAACATCACATAAAAAGGCAACTGAAGCAGGAGAAAGGCCAGTCAGGGGCCCAGAGGGGGCATGTGGTGTTCCCAGCTGGCTTTGACCTCTGGATGAGCGTGTGCCACCCACGCCCGCGTGGGGCCACCCCTTGTGAGCCTCCAAGCACCAGCTCTCAGTGCCCATCGCTCCCTTTCCAACCTTTTCCCTGCTCTGGCCGCCTGACTGACGTCGTAAGACCCCCCCTCCCACCTGTCAACCGCAGTGTTCCCGTGGCTGCCCGTCACCCGCTTCCAGCCGTCGCCGCCTCTGCACGGCCGCCCACGTCCGGCTCCCAGAGCAGCCCCCGGTGACCCTACCTCCTGGTACTCATGCCCTTGTTTAATTCTGCTACGCGTGGGCTGGGCCTAACGGCTTCACTCCTAATGAACGGCACAGGGCCAACGTGGGAAGACAGGACCCCCTCACCAGCGAGGAGGCTCCAGGAGACCACGTCTGTCTCTCGCACTCGCTCAAAGCAGACCGATGTGCTGCAAGCTGCCCTGTGGGGACGCTCGTGTGGCACCGAGTGAGGGTGGCTTTGGCCGACGCCCAGGAGAACTAGGCACCCTGTCAACAGCCTTCCAGGAAGGAGTGCTGCCCACGCCCGCGAGTAAGCTCGGGGGGGGTGGGGACGGGGTGCTCCCCGGCGCCCGGGCACACCTTTGCTGTAGCCTGATGACACCCAGATGAGCCGCACCTGATTCTTGACTCACAAACGAGGCTCATGGGTGCTGTTGGCTCAGGCTACTGCGTTTTGGGGTACTTTGTTACAAACCCAAAGAAACAATAACGCAGACTGTGGTATCCAGAGAAGACACAGTTATCATGAAAATTACCTGAACCCTAAGACTGGCTTTGGAACCAGACCATCGACAGAGGCTGGGAATATTTTGTGGAGCTTCTTAGAAAAGTCTGGACTCTGAGGAAGCTGCCAAGGTAAGCTCGGAAGGCAGCGAGGACACGTTACTGGAAACTGGAGGGGGGGATCCTCATGACGTTACCCCGGGCCGCAGCAGCGTGGTCAACGGCCGACTCCGCGCTGCCCGGGTCCAACCTGCTGAGTGGGTTTATGGGCTGTGTCACCAGCTCCGGGAGATGGAGGCGGGGAACCCCGGACTCCAGCGACCGAGGTCCTCAGGGCCACTTGCCTCCCCTTTCCCAGGCTGTGTTCTGTGACCATACGGGGACACAAAGTCCTGGAGCCCTCGCAGCGTCCTCTGCTCTGGACTGCAACCCCACGCGTTGCCATCGACCTTTCGGAGGCTCATCTGTTCTTAACTAGCTCTCTAAACCCCAAAGCATTACAACTCCGGGAACTTGGGAAATTCGGCTTCTTAGAGGATCCATGACCATCGCCGTAAGCCCCGGTGTTTACGGAGCTTCCTTTCTGCGGACTGGGAGAGCCAGCCAGCCGGTACCGTAGCGGAGGGGATGCCCCGAAACTGCTCTCGGTTTGTGCCGAGTGCACAACTCAGATTGCGGTGCCAGCTCAGATTGCGGGTGGAATTGCTCTCAGGTTCTCTTCATGGAGCGCCAGGCCTTTCGCCTTATTTTGTTTGGCTCAAGGAGGCGGATGAAGGGAACAAGTTTTCCTCATTTCTGTCGGAGGGTGACCAAAGAGAAGCTGGAACGGCCAGGCTGACGTGGAAGCTGTGCGGTGGGGCTGGTGTCCAGCCTGTGCCCTGTCCTCACGCACTCCCTTCTGCCACCACCGGAGGTGCCCCCTCTTAGTGTCTGCAGCCTGGATGGGGAGTTGGTGCTCGATTAGCCAGCTGAGCAAATCAGATTCTTTCTCTTGATAATTCGAATCAAGAAATACAGCACGTCTGACCCGGCATTTGCAGGGACCGTCTGGGGCCACGCGTGCTGATTGAGAAGCGGGGGGAGGGGAAGAGACCACGTGGTGCCTGAGAGAGCCCGTTCCTCGGCACCTTCTGTCCCGTGCATTTGTTCAATAAACCCTGTGGATTCCCGAGCCCGGGCCATTGCACGAGCTGTCGCTGGAGGAAGGTGAGACGTTGGAGATAACCTGCAGCTCCCGCTTGGCTTTCTGGGTCACAACATGCCTTCCCTTAGCTTGAGTGGAGGATGCATCCGGGCCCCATGGGCTCCAAGTACACGGAGATGGGGGCAACTATGCCTCCCAGCTAAGGGGACGGACCAGGGCCGCCCGGGTGGTTCAGCTCAGGTGTGACACTGGAGACCCGGGATCGAGTCCCCCGTCAGGCTCCCTGCGTGGAGCCTGCTTCTCCCTCTGCCTGTGTCTCTGCCTCTCTCTCTCTCTCTCATGAATAAATAAAATCTTTAAAAAATAATGATAATAAGGGGACGGACCAGACAGCACAACAGGTGAGTGGGAGACCAGCACACAGTCCCCCCCGGAGGCCCCTGATGACCTTAATCAGAAGCCACCACAGGCCCCCCACAGCTTCTGGGGTATGAGTCATGGCTGCCCCGACCTCCCAGCTTGAAGGATGAGGACTAGGAAAGACCCTGTAAAGGAGTCACCGTTAAGACGCAGCCGGGCTACCTGGTGCCCCCCACCGTCCTGACGCGCAGTGGATGAGCAGCCTACTTTGATCCGTTTACCTGCCTGATGACTCTGTGCATTTAAAAGACACCCACGAAGGTCAGGGCTGGAAAGGCACCTTAGGGGAGGCCCCAGGACAGCCCGGGGTTGTCACAAATGGGACACGCAAGACCCAAGGACACTACTGAGATGTGACCTTTTTGGTTTCAATCAAAGGAGTCCAAAGCTCCCATAGTTTATCGAACAGCTTTTGGGGCTGGGGGGGGGGGGGTGGCAGGAGGAATGGGGATTTTGTTGTGCTTTGTAGCCTCACGTTCCCCACAGGGAAGAAAGCCAAGAAAATATACATTTATGTGGAGTCTATAGGACTGCATCAAAAGCCTTTGGATGAGAAGAAAAGGAAACTTCTTACCAAGGAGGCAACAATGTGTTGTCACTGATTCGGAAGCCCCATCACCCCTGCTCCACAGGCCAAAACCGGAACAATCCTAGATTTCTCTGAGCTGAAGATTCTAAATGAAGCATGCGGGACAGCGGCTTCTGGGGGGCCGGCTCTTGCCCAGCCTTTGCTCAGCCACATTTCAGGGTTCAAGCTGCCTTGTCGAGGTGCCAGTGAGCCTCCATCATGAGCCCTGTCCTCCCTTGTCAAATGGATTCTGGAAACAGTCTACTGCCAACCTCCCAATCCAATGTGCCCTGTGGGATTGAGCCCCTGCAGGTACCCACCATACCCTAAGCGGGGCCCATCTGCCTGCCTGGTCTGCTCCGGTCTCGGGCCCCTGTTCTTGCTCTCCTGTGGCCCTTTCTGGGTGGCTGGCGTTTGGCTCTATTTTCCTGCAGGCTGGGATTTATCTTCCTCATCTTTGTCAACATGCAAGTGTCCCTAACCTAAAATTGACAGGCACGTGGGTCGTGTGCCCACCCCATTCCCTGAGAATGTGCCTTCCCCAAAAGTGCCAGCTCAGATTGCGGGTGGAATTGGCCTTATTTCTTTGGTTGTTGACAGGGACAGTCAGTCTGCTTTCAAGTCCTGCCAGCATCACCGTAATTACGAGCATTGGCTTTAGGGTAAAAAGTGTTGGCCCTGAATTCTATACACATGACTGACCAACTGTAGGAACTTGGGCAAGTTAACAAACTCCGTTCTTTTGAGCCTCACTTTCCTAGGCTACGTAAAGGGGAGGTTAAAATCTGTCCCATGTGACTGGTGCAGAGTCTATGACAGCATAAAGGACAATGGGTATAAAGAACTTAGCAGAATGTACCACACGTGTTGCTAACATGTAATGCTCCCTGAGAGCTTACAACACGTTAAATTCTGTGCAAAGTGCTTTCTAACCATCACTTTAATTTGTACAGTGATCTTGTGAGATCCTACTATCCCAAATTTTTATTTATTTATTTTTAAGATTTTATTGATTTATTCATGAGAGACACATACAGAGAGGCAGAGACACAGGCAGAGGGAGAGGCAGGCTCCACACAGGGAGCCCGATGTGGGACTCGATATCCCGGGTCCCCGGGGTCACACCTTGGGCCGAAGGCGGCGCTGGACCGCTGAGCCACCCGGGCTGCCCTGATCCCAAATTTTTAAAGGAGAAATTTGAGGCTTAAAAGGTTTAAGTAAGTTGTCCAAGGTCAACAGCTGCTCAGTGGTCGAGTAAACGTGGATTGTGATCTTGTGGAGACCAGATTATGATTTACCTGATTTGATGTCCTAGTACGATGCCTCGCGGATAGTCGCCACTCAAAACAACAACAACAACAAAAAATGGTGTTGAATTAATGCGTGACTCCCAACTCAGTGCTCCTTTGCACAACAGAGTTACGAGCTCAGTTCCATCAGCTTACTGTTTGTCTCTCTCTCTCCCTCCTTCCCTTGCTCCCTCCCTGTCTCTGCAGTGGGGGGACTAAGCCGTTCATCTGTGTTTTATTTCTGCTGGTGTTTGTGTTGTTATCCCTGGTACGGCTGCTACTAGATGTTTTAGTACATCCAAACCTTCTGTCCAAAAGGATGTATCATTTCCATACCACCTACTCTTTAATCAGAGTACTCACGGATTCAGCACTTTGGACAGAGCTGGGATTTTTGCGCTAACGTGTAGTCAGTATCAGATTTGCATTTAAAAACTATTTACATTAAATGTGTGACCCACATATGAGAAACTACTGCACTCCCCACTTCTAGCTCAGTGGCTCTGGCTCTCTCTCCCTTCTCATAGTCTAGGAGATGAAAAAAAAGATCGCCATAAAGATTTTAGGAGTCCAAGAGAAACATTACTCAAGCAGGATTTATTTCAAAGGCATCATTCTAAAAAAAAAAAAGGAATCATTCTGAAACTGTGGCACGTTGTTTAAAGGGGAGGCGAAGCTCCTATTGGTGGGCTCTTTATACTCAAATGAGGTCCAAATGTTACAGAAGATCCTCTTAATGCCTGCCAGGTGAACAACTTCTTCAATTTGGTTCAAATCGGCAGACAATTGATAAGAGTATTTTCGGCATCTCTGAGCCTGTTCTTGCAACCAGTGATAAGAGGCAATAAGAATATGTTCTTTTCCCCACTTGCACTATGACAAGAAGAAAGGTGGTCCCTGGACTGGCACCTTCGTGCCTTCACACCCCGGTACGCAAATACATTTATGAGGCCCAGCATGTGTCAGGCACTGTGCTGCACGCTGTAAGGAAAGCAAGGCACATTTTCTGCCCCCAAGGACCGATTTCCTGGTAGGAGACAGACAATTCCCTCACGGAGCACACGATGTAGTGAGATAAAGGTTGTGATAGAAACCAGAGTTTGTCACTAAAGGCTTGTTCCAGAACTGTGCGGGATGCTCACCGTCTTTTGTCTACCTGGCCAACTCCTATTCGTTCTTTAAGAACCCGATCAAATGTCGTCTTCTCTGTGAATGCTTTCCCGACTCTCCAAAAACAGTTATTATCTTTCCTCCTTGGGGTTCCCACAAAATCTTGAAGAAAGGGGTAAGTGGGGATGACAGAGACTAAATAACTCTTATTTATATATAAAAGGCCTGCAGGATTAAAATGCAAGAATTAAGTGTCAAGGAGGGGTTAGAGATAGCTGAGCTGGTTCTTGCAAAACCTAGTGGAGAAGGCCATTCCAGATGGAGAACACAGGAAGGATACAGGAGCGCCAGGACGGATGGCTGCGATGTACCTATAAAATGGCAAGCATGCCAGCATGTTGTCGGGAGCCAACGAGGACGGGAAATGGCAGAAAATGAAGCTGCTACCTTAGGGTGGGGTCAGATGATGAAAATCATCTCTTGAGAAGTTTGCTCTTCATCCAGTAGGTGGTGGGGGCTATCAAAATGCATTTTAACTTTTATTGATTTTTCTGCACCCGGAAAGTAATATTACAACAGGCTAGTTGTAAAACTTTTAGAAAACACAGAAGAATAATGAATAATATATGAGCATCCCATTCACCCATTTTTTTCTCTTCTTTTTTTTAATGCCTGTTGTATATGTATGCATGTAAAAAAATTTAACTCACTTGGATCCCTGGGTGGTTCAGCAGTTTAGCGCCTGCCTTCGGCTCAGGGCGTGACCCAGGAGCCCGCCCACTTGGGCTCCCTGCATGGAGCCTGCTTCTCCCTCTGCCTATGTCTCTGCCTCTCTCTCTCTGTGTGTCTCTCATGAGTAAATAAATACAATCTTAAAAAAAAAAATGGGTTGTGCCAATTTATAATCTCAGCAAAGAGGTTCAATGACTTGCCTGAGACTGAACAGCTGGAAAATGGGAGGCTGAGAACTGAACGTGGGAGCTATGGCAGGAGCTTTGGCGGGGAGAGGGGACCGGGGTGGCCGGAGGGGATTGGGTCTGGAGGGCTGAAACGCACTCAGGTGAAGATAGATGGTCTAAGGAAAGAGTGTCAGAGGACAAAAGAGCTGTTTGGCAGATAATACATGTAATTTCATACTCGCTCTACAGCCGCCTAGATCTTAACTTCCCACCCGACTGTTCAAGACTGAAGAGAAGTGAATCATCTCTACCTCTCTCTTGGCTGGTGCCGCCCCGTTGGCCCAGGCCTTGGGCTGGCACCAGCAGGAAGGGCACGGGGTCCCATGGAGGTGGACTCCGGAAGGATTCCTCCTGCCTGCCCTGGGCTTACAGAACAAGCCACCACAAGGCAGGGCTTCTTAGTTCTCTCGTCATTAAGTGAGGACCCAGTGAGAGATAAAAGACTCTCAATCCACAGTTCTTGATCCTCATGACCTTGAACCATGAGCTGCCATCTTGAATGGAAACCCTGTAAGATAGACTATCCCCTCTCTGCTCTCCCTCCTTTCATGGCTGCACATGCGATGATGCAAATCTTGAGCAAACGTGAGGTCCTGAGTCAGGGAGTCATCCCGTCAAAACACCCTACTATAGCCATCACGAGCTTGACAATGACTTGGTCACACTGCAGCAGCACGAGACTCCGCAAATCCAATGCCTCCAATGACTGTGTGTCCAGCACCTACTTAACCCCCCAGTGGTCGCCCCTAGGAAGCTACTCTATTAGATCTCGTGCTGAGTCAAGGCTGGACTCTTGCAATTACCCATGGTTTCCATTTCTGCCAATTACCTCCACATTCTTTTCTATGTGGACATTTAAGTGCCTGGACACAGGTGCCATTTTCCTCTCCGTAGGTGATGTGCTCGAGTATAAATGTCTTAGGCTTTGGAATCAGACAGACCTGGGCTCCAATTTTGACTCTGCTCGTGACACGCTGTGTGTCTCTGGGCAAGTTGCTAAACATTTCTGAATCTCAAATCATTCCTAGACCATATGTGATGATGCGTTTGCCTTGCTGGGGAGTAGTGAGTACTACGAGAAACGTCAGAAGTATGGCAAATGGTGGCAGGTGGTGAGACGTTGGGTCCCCTGACAAGCATCTCCTGCTGAGTCCTATTTCTCAAAGGTCCCGCTGACCCGTTGCATCACGGTGGTCTACGATGAGTAACTGAAATGCAGATTTCTACTCTACTGAGACACATTCAGTGAGACTGGGATCTGGAAACTTCCATATTTGTTTAGTTCAGAGCAGCATCCACGATGTCAAGAAGTTGGAAGGCATCAACACATCCGGCCACACTCCAAGGCTTCTCAGGGGGTCCGCAATCAAGGGCCCATCTGATGCCCCAAAGAGGACACATGCCTGTGAGCTGAAAACAGGATCCTATTTTCAGCTTGTCTTACTCTCAGAGGGAGAGAGTTAGGGACAGTTCCCTCCGTATTACAGGATTTGAACTGTGCAAGCGGGAAGTGTGCTGCCAGGTACACAGGGGCTTTAACTATTTCCATAGTCTTCATAGAGAGGAAGAGCCCTTGGGCAGGGCAGGGCTCATGGGCCAGCCAAGCAGACGGACACTCAGGGCCCGCTCCAGGCCAGGGAGCGGGCTGGAGGGTCACCATGACCACGGCAAACTCATGCTGGACAGCTGAACGCCCAGGTTTAACCCCAGTACACTGGAGGTCAGTGCAACCGAGTCCAGATCCACCTTCTGGAGGAGCTGGGGCCCCGAGGGAGTCCTCACATCCACCAATGTATTCACCCTCTTGCGTGTGGCACTCTCTTCCCGTTTTCTCTTGGGGTAAGTTCTCTCCTTGCATCCAATTTCCTGCTCATGGCTCCCAGATGTCTATTTACAACCCACAACCCACCCAAACTCTGGATCCTTGCGTCCATGCACCTTAGATGTCTCATGGGCATCTGAAACCTGACATGCCATCGCTTTCTTGGCCACTGCCTGCCTATCCACCAGCTACTCAAGCCAAGAGCTAGGAGCGACCTCCCCTCCTCCTCCTCCTCCTCTGTGCCTCAGGTTCACTGAGCAGGCGTGGCTGTGTTGCTGGGTTCCCGTCCCCGAAACCCCCTGCTGCCCGCAGTCCCCCCCCTTCCCCCCGTTACAGTCTGCGTCTCAACATTTCTCACCTGGGCTACAGCAACAACAAGCAGTCTGCGCCTGTGGCTGCACCCACACCTCTGTCCTTTCCAGCAGCAGCTGCAGCGGTCTTTCAAACATGCAAATCTGATCGTGTCACTTCCCCGCCAGAAACCTTTCGGTGGCTTCCTATCGATCCCGGAATTAGATGCAAATAATCTGGCCTCCGTCTACCTCTCTAGGCTCATCCCATTTCCATTCTCCACACTCCTGAGCTACTTTTCTAGGCATGAAGCCAGAGAGGGCCTCCTCCTTCCCGGGCCCAGGGCTGAGCAATCACCCTGAAGACCACGCTTCTGCTTACCTCCCTCTGCCCTTTCTTTACTGTCGCTGCCCCCAATCCATGCAGCTCAGCACAGACGGGAGAGACAGGAAGAGAAGAACAATTATCAAAATTATTGTCAACACCCCTGAGCTCTTACTGTGCCTCGTGCATCTTTCTATGCAAGTAAACCTCTATAGTAAGAGCTTTATATTCAGGTTTTCATTTTAATCCTTACAATATCCTCATGAGACAGAGACAGAGAAGGAGCCAGAGGCTCAGAGAGGTTAAGTAACTCGTCCAAGGTCATGCAGTGGTACAAGTGGCACAGATGCTACTTAAGCCCAGATTGTCCCACTTCTGAGACATATCAGAGAACTGTATCAAAGCACACACACAGCTCAGATCTATTTCCAGGGGTAGATGCTGAAAGAGCCACCCTGCCCGAACGGAAACCCCGTAAGACATACTATCCTCCAACACCTCAGCGCTTAGCCTGGCTTATGGAGGAGGCAATGTTATCTACAACAGGATGATTAGGACAACAATGAACTTAAATCCCAGCCACTGCTGGGGAATATCTGCTCCTGAATTCAATTTGGTTCAATTCAATCCAATTTAATGCAGTGCAGTTATCGAATGGCCACTATGCATCCTGCATCCTGGAAGGGCTGGTTATGGAAAGTCCAGAGAGGAAGGCAGGGACGCCTCTTGGGAAATCATAACTAACCCAGGTGTGGGGCACGAGGACGAGGCAGGAATTGGGAGTGCTGGGAGCCAGAGTTCAGGGCAGGGGTCCTGTGTCCAGCCCTGGAGCACACGGGCGGTAGAGAGTGTGCCCAAGCTCCTGTGTGAGCTCTGGGTTGGCAGCAGGTTTTGTGATTCTGCTACTGAGAAGTCTCTGCCCATATTGCTTACAAGATATGCATATGGAGAGGGTACCCCCATCCAGTCTAGCAGGAATTCTCAGGCATAATAACATCCAAGAGAACCCAGGACTGACGAGTGGCTGAGAATAGGGGCGCCGGCACCAGAGGCCTTGGTTCTGCTGCTTCCTAGCAGGGCTACCCTGGGCAGCCTATGTTAGCGTTGCAAGCCTCAGTGTCCCCATCTGTCAAAGGGAAATGAAAATCGTACCTGCCTCATAGGGTTACTGGAGGGGCTGAGAGACATCATGCATATAAAGGGCTTAGCCCAGCACCAAGGGCCTAAAAGGAGTGTGGGAAGTGTCAGCCCACACTCATAGTTTTAGATCACAGGTACACCCCCAAGGCCTCGCCTGGTCCCTGAGGACATTCATGAAGGTCTCCTGAATCAACAAGGCATGAGTGGGCTGTACCACTGCGGAGTGACAGCCAGCCGGGGGCCCCAGGTGCTGAGCCAAGAGTCTGAACTGTCCCCCGTGGGCGACAGCCACCATGGTAGGTTTTCAGCAGCGCGATGGCCAGGGTGGACATGGGCTCCTCATAGGATCACCCTGGGCCAGAACGGAGGAGGAGGGAGGGGAGGGTGAAATCCTGGAGGCTGGCGGGAGGCTGCATCTGTGTTCCAGGTGTGACACGGGGGTCCTGGGGCTGCAGGGAAAGGGACAAACGGCAATGATATTGCAGAGGCAGACCTGGTGGGAAAGGATGACGGCCCCGTCCGCGGAGGAGAGGCTGAGTCGGTGAGTCGGGAGGGCAGGGGGAGCTGCGGCCTCCTTGGAAGCACCTGGGCACTTGCACCGGGAGCACGCTCGCGAGTGGCCAGCCAGAGCGGGAAATCCTTCCACGGAGCAGGTCTCGGAGCTTGGAGCTCACGGCTGGGACCAGTGGCCAGCAGCGGGCAAAGGCCTCCTCTGAGGCCCAGAGGTCACTCCCAACCGCAGCAGCAGGTGCGCTTTCCCGGGGAAGTCTCCAAAGCTGGTCAGACGAGAAAAACCCCTGAAAAGACTTGAAATAAAGGGAAGACAACACCCGTTTGTTCACAGTTGCTTCATGCCAAGTGCTGTCACCAATTTGTTCTCATTCAGCCTTAAGCATGACTGCAGAGTGGGTCTCACGGTTTCTGGATAGAGAGACCGAAGCTCCAGAGCTTGCTTGCTTGCGTTCGTTCATTCATTCATTCATTCATTCATTTATATTTTTTCAATCCGACCAGTTTGTCAATGGAGGAACTGGGATCCAAACTCCACAGTCTGACTCCAAAGCCCATTCTCTTTCCTGTGCAACATATTTCATAATCTTTAGTTTTGAAAGTCCCATTTCTTCAGACATTCACATACTGCTCGTGACAGGGCAAAATGATCGAAAGCTTTTAGAAAGCAATTTGGCAATAAGAATCAAGAGTCTTAAAAAATATTCATTCTGGGAATCGCTCCTAAAGAAATAATCATAAATTCAGAGAGGGAAAAACCAGGCTTTACACACAACAGTGTTCTTCACAGCAATATTTATAACACAAATAACTGGAGATGATCTAACTGTCCACAGAGGAAGGGATGGTTAAGGAAGTTGTGATATCTCCACCTAATGGAATATTTTGGGGCCAAGAGTTTATAATAACACAAAAAATGCCAATGGTGTAAGGGCAAAGTAATCAGGGTATGAAATTACGCGACATCATCTAGTGATAGGGTCACGGAGCTGCCTGGAGTTGCATTTTGGGGGGCTTGTCCCTCCGATCCCCATTAGCTCCTTCTAAATCCCTCCAGATTAAAAAAAATAGCAGCATAATTGGACACTACATGATTTCTCAGTCTTATATAAAGTGGGAATAAAAACATCTTTCGAAATTGTGTGATTTGTATTGATCCGTGATACAGAATTTAGTAAAAGCTGTGCTTGCCCGTAAGTCTCTCCTTTGCAGAATCATGAGGCGGCCAAACCTTTCATTTCTCTTTAATACGGTTCTGAGGGCGCTAGTCATGGAAGAAACCAGAAAAGCCCCCAAAACACCACCCACCAAATAATAATAATCATAATAAAAAAAACCCAACCAGCATACACACTGGAAAGGAAGAGAGAAAATTGCAATACATGTAGTTCAGATGATCGTCTGACTTAGAAAATCTAAAAAAATCAACCTTAAAACTGGTAGATCCCATGAGAGAGTTCAGTGGGGTGGTCAGTTTTACAAAAGAAATGTACAAAAATCAATGGTTTTCTCATTCGCCAGCAATCCACAATTAGAGAAGTGCAATAGCAAAATGACACTATTCACAATAATAAAAACTATAAAATTACCTAGGAATAAAACCTAACAAGAAATTTACTAGGCCTAAATGATGAAAACCATAAAATTTTATTAAAGCACATAAACAAAGATCTGAACAATGAGAGGCACACCGTGGTCCTATATAGGAAGGTTCACTATTGTAAAAATGTCAGTTCTCTCCAAATTAACCTACAAATTCAGTGAGCTTCTAAGCAAAATCACAACGGGATTTCACAAGGAACGTCCAAAACCTCACTCTAAAATTTATCTGGAAAAGTAAGTACACAAGATTGGCCAATAAAATGTCTTAAAAATCCTAATGGGGGAGGGCTACAAAGCTATCGTAATTGATCCAGGCACAGAAATAGAATAATGGATAAATGAAATACAAGGGAAAAAAGCCCAGACACAGAACCACGAACAGATGTGAACTCAAGTTTATGATCAAAGGCCAGAAAGGACAGGTTTGGGGACAATTCATTCTTCATTTGGAACTCAAAGTTAGATCTATATCCCACACCCAGCACAAAAAAACATCATTCAGACGGCTTACGGAGCTCACTGTCAAATAGGAAATCCTGGGGGATCCCTGGGTGGCGCAGCGGTTTAGCGGCTGCCTTTGGCCCAGGGCCTGATCCTGGAGTCTCGGGATCGAGTCCCATGTCGGGCTCCCGGCATGGAGCCTGCTTCTCCCTCTGCCTGTGTCTCTGCTTCTCTCTCTGTATCTCTCATGAATAAATAAATAAAATCTTTAAAAAAAAAAAAAAAAAAAGGAAGCTACCCTACAGGTGCTGTAACAGGCACACGAGGATAGATGCCCGAAGGTGTTAACGGCGGTACCGTTTGTCGGCGACAAATACGGGACGGCGATGGCTGAAGAAGGAAGGAGGCAGATCTAGGAACCGACATGGAAAAATATCTAACAGCCACACCTGAGGGAATAAAAACAAGCTGCAGGGAGGCAGGTGGCCGTTAGCCCCCGTCCCGCGTGTGTGAACGCCCAGGACACATCTGGAAAGCCATGTACCGGCCCATAACCGTGTCCGCCTGTGGCCGGGGCTGGGGGGCCAACAAACAGAAGACGAACGGCGAATCCTGGGCTCCCGGGTCTGTTCTGAATTCTTCGCAACAAGCATGAATTGCTTTTGTAAATAGTGAAAAGGCCACACCTATCCGTGCATCCGTAGGCCGCAGAACACGGCTCTTTAAGTTACCGACGAAACAAAGCCGCGCTCCGAGGAAACGGAAGGCAGGACGTCAACGCGCTCGCGCACAAGAGCCTCTTTATCTAGTTTTCCTCTGTTTCCTACATTTTCTTTAAGGACCGCGTGCTCCGTCTATAAGGGAAACAAAACACAAATACTCTCTATTCTTTTTAAATGGTCTCCTTTTAGCTGGCAGCCGATTCGGTGAAATAACTGTGCTTTCTGTCTTCTCCACGGAGGCCGGCCGGGCGGTTCTGGAGCCCAGTGCGGACTCCGCGGCCTCTGGGGCAGGTGAGGGACCAAACGGGTGTGGGAACAAGCCAACGGGCCTGGAGAGAGGCTCATGCCCTCACCCGAAAAATGACCGCTGGGACTTTCCTCACGTTGTAGCAGGTGTGGACTGAGAGGATGATGCTTTATGGGATCACGCATGGAGCGTCACACAACCGTTGCATCCCCTCCCCACGCCGGCAGGAACATCTGGGTCATGGCTCCCCTGCCACAGTCTGCGAGGTGGAGGGAGGGAGAGGGGACTTAAAGCAGAGAACTGGAATGATGAGAACAGAAGGAGAGTCGCGCTCATTAAGCACCTACGTACGATGCTGCGCTTGTCTCCAGGCTTCCTGGTTGGCAATACTGCACCCACTTTGCAGATGGGAACACCGAGAGCGGGTGCTGGCCCGAAGCTGACCCACGCATGAACCGGGTCTTTCTGACCCCAGGTCCCGCCCTCTCCTTCCTGGCCAGCCAGCCGGGGCGCCGGCAGGGGGAAGCACAAAGTCTTCCTGCAGCAGGAGGAGGAAACGGGTCAGGATCATGTTTGAACTCCTGAGCCTTCTTCCTTCTCCCTAGGCCGAGTTCCGAAACTTCTCAAGGTGGTTCCAGAAAGCGACGAAGCAGGAGCTGGGGTGAGTCTAAATAAAGCCCCCAGGTGGGCGTTGCTGCTGAACTATGCATGAGCGCTGGGTGACTTCACCCCAGAGCCTACAACGGGTGGAAGCAGCACGACTTCCCTTAATGCACAGCCAGAAAAAGGCAAAACCTTCCAAAAATATCTGAATGTTGACAGCAGGCTCTTCTATGCCAGTGAATAATTGGTTTTCGTTGAGTGTGAGCGTGCGTGTGTGTGACCTAAATCCACAGGGCTTACCATTCTGTGACGACAAAATAAGTTTTGTGACCAAAGTCTGACTCCAGTCTGACTCCCTGATTTCCCAAATCTCAGTGCCTAATTGCCAACCTAGCAGGAAGCCTAGGCTTTCCCGAGGCCCCTTGGGGTGCTGGGCGCCGGTCCCCGGAGGGGTCCTCTTGTGGCTACACCCTGCAGGGAAGGGCAGGATCCCCCTGACGCGGGGCCTGACGCGGGGTCTACTCCTCCTCCTGGCCCGGGATGTCTCCAGGCGGCTGTAGACTGGAGCCGGCGGGAGGGGACCGGGCGTCGCAGCCATGGGGCTGCCTGGGCAGTGGTCCTGCCGTCCTCCATACTGCTCACCAGAGCCAGCGTGCCCCTGTCCAGCTTTCTGTAGATGTGCCAAAGCCTCAGCGGGTCCTCAAGGCTCAAGGGAAGATGCTCCGGCTCCCAGTCCTGTGTAGTGAGCCGCCCAGGCCCCAAGGCTTACGCTCTTTCATTCCCACCCTGCGGGGGTGGGAGTTCCAGCATCAGATGCACGACGTGCCAAGAAGCGGCGCTCGCCTGTGGGGACCAGCTCCTTGCTGGGGTGTCCAGGCCACTGACGGTCCCCACCTCCTGTGGGGTCCCAGGTCCTCCTCACGACAGAAGGTTCAGGTACTTCTTCGGAGATGACGACGAGCCAACCTCAATGTCTCTGAGCTTCCGCATCCGTATCAGGACGGTGGCAGTGCTGGCTCACCTGGGTCGGTGCTACGAGGGTGGACGAGGGTGGATGAGGGTGGACGACGGCCCCGTCCTCTGCGTGCCGCCCACACGCCAGACCAGCTGCTCGGGGCTGGGGCGGCATCCGCAGTAGCCTGACGCAGGAATCGTTATTCCTGACAGGCCTGTTTTAAGGCTAGAGAAGTAGGGGTTCAGAGCGGTGAAGCAGCTGGGCCCCTCCCGGAGCTGAGCTCTGAACCCGCATCTGACTCTGCGGCGCTCCAGACACACTGCCCCTCGCGGGGTCAGGGGCCGCAGCACCTGCTGGGGGATCCTGAGGCGTCTGTGCGTGTGTGTCCGGGTTGGTGGGTCGGGGAGGAAGGAGGTGGGGTGGCCCGGCCGGGGGGTGTGAGGCAACAGTCTGAATCCAAGGAGGTGTGGGCCGGAGGCGGCTCAGCCTGGGCCCTAGCAGGGTCTTGCAGCGGATGGGGCAGGGATGCACGTGGGCAGGTGGAAGGGGATGGCGCAGGGGCCACGGGGGACACGCAGGATGTCAGGCATAAGAGCCGAGCGGTCCCAGGACCCGGCCCAGGGGCAGCAGCCTGGAAGGGAGGCTCAGGGCTGCTTGCTGGATTGGGCCGGCCCTCCGGAGCGGCGGGGATCGAACCTGGAGGGTCTCTGCTGCAGGCGGGTGGCACACGGACCGGCCTTCCAGAAGGGCTCAGAAGTGCCCACCAGGTGGGGCGACCTTGCTTCCTGGGCCATGAAGGGCCGGGCCTGAGGCTGCGCTGCTTGGCCTCCCAGGGCCTGACTCGGAGCTGCGGACTTCCTCTCGGCCGAGGTGCCACGCAGGCCCCTGAACCCCAAGCTGGGTTTCCTCTTGCGAAGTCACAGGATAAAGCGCTTTACATATTAATCAGGTTAGGAATCTGAGCACCCGTATCAGGGGACTGAAATATGTAGATTTTGATGATGAATTCATGCTCATCAGAAAACCAATGAATCATCCTAACTTCATTATCAGGAATTATCTGATGGGGGAATTGGCAGGGGGGCTGGGGGGCGAGCAGGGGAGCGCCGGGGGGAGAGGATTTCTTGGTTCTCAGCCCAGACCGCTGTCTCCCAGCAGCACGTTCGTGCAGGAGGGCAATCTGTCTCCGTGACGTGGGGGCTGACGACGGTTGCACCCGAAGCCCGGGGCAGACACGGGGATGGGCGCAAACAACCCTTTGCAAACAGCGCTCTTTGCCGCTGGTTTAAGACCACCGGGCACACTCACTCCCGTGATGCTAACCCCCGGCGTGACCTCGGGGAGGCTGCACGCTGCCTCCCTGCCTCAGCTGCCTGGCCCGGAGAGTGAGGGTCCTGAGTGCGAAGCTCTGAGCAGACCTTCCAGGGATGGAACAAGGGGAGGGGCTGGGCCCCCCAAGTTCCAGGCTTCTCATGCACTAGATGCTCTGAGCTGTGGGGAATCCAGCTGAGAAAAAATAAAAATGAAGAAACGGACATTCTAAGGAGTGGGGCACTGGTCATTTTAAACAGGTGATGTGGCCTGGGGGTGGCCCGGGCGGAGGTGGAGCAGTGAGCGTGTGAATGCCTGCGGGGAAGAGCAGTCCAGGTGGAGGGGGACTTGCAAGTGTGAAGCCCCCGAGGCAGAAAGAGCGGGTGGTGTCGGGAATAGGAAGGAAGTAGACGAGAGAGGACGGGACGGCGGAGGTCAGAGAGGACGGGGACGGACACGGCAGGGCCAGAGGCGTCGAAAGGGGATTGAAGCCAAAGCAGTGTGAAGGAGAGGTGAGAAGAGGACCCCGAAGATAAGGTGGCTTCTCTACTGGGTAAACTGAGGCACAAGCAATGGCGGGGGTGTCAGGACAGGCAGACAGAAGAACATGGGGTGACGGAAGCTTTGTGTGGAGGCAGCTCTCGCAGGAAACAATGCGGCTGGGACTCTGTCCTGCGGAGCGTGGTGAACGCTGACGCCCGACGGCATCAAAGGTGGAGGAAGCAGGTCTGGCTGAGGCGGGGAAAGCCCCGGGCTCTGCCTTGGCTGCCCCACACGTTTGCGGAGTGATGGAAGTGTGGGGTAAGGCAGGAGAACAATGTCACACCTTGTTCGGAACTTTCTGGAAGCCTCAGATCCTGTTACTCTTCCGGTTTCCCGCCCCTGTACCACCTCCTTTGGGAGCCACGGAGGACACGGCATGTGGATCGGCGAGGCCCCCCTAGATGCTGTCTCAGCCTGGGGAGGCTAAGACCCAGGCCCCAGCCAGGACAAACGGGTTCAGTCCTGTTGGGGTGGGGAGCAGGACCGGCTCTCTCCAGGCGTCTCGCCGGGGCTTCTCTAAGGAAAACACAAAACGGAGTTGACCGGGGCTTGACACATACGTGTAACACTCCTGCCACAGGCTCGGTGCTTGTACTTGCTCTTCCTGGACCCTTCCAGGGCCCGGGAGGAGGGCTCTCCCTCCCATTTTGCAGATGAGGAAACCAAGGCTTAGTCAGAGGGGTTAACACGTACAGTCGACCCTCTCCCTTCGCCTGTGTCTCTGCCTCTCTCTCTCTCTCTCTCTCTCTCTCTCTGTGTCTCTTGTGAATAAATAAATAAATTCTATAAAAAATAATAAAGTAAATGGACTCCTGCAAGTCAAACCCCTGTTGCTCGTGGGTCAGCGGTGCCCTTGGTCCCTCCCACCCCCTGCACGGGAGCTAGATTTACAGAGGAGGAAAGTGAGGCTCAGGGAGGTTAAGCGATTTGCCCAGAGTCACACAGAGTCCGCATTCGGTACCTCCTGCCAGCCCACGTTGCTAAAACATTGCGATTTCTCACGCAGTCCTTCTACCCAACATCCCAGTCCCCCAAATACCCGTCTGGGGCCGGGGTTCCTTCTAGAGGGACATGGTGGAATCATTACCAGACTCTGAAGAGATAAAGCACCGCAAATTGAATGAGAAAAATCTATTTTCGCATCCTGATGAAGACATAACTGACACTGAACGGTTTTGGAGGAAAACACGGCTCCTGGTTTTGTCCGTTTTTAAAACCCAGAGTTATAGCGTTAGAAAAATAGGAGCAGCTGACTATCACAGATAAAAATGCCCTCTTGCCTAATGGGATCCTTAATAAGGAACCCTAATTAATTCTCCTGAATAGAGGACTTTTACACTGGTGTTATCTCAGCCCCGTGCTGATGGGCCTGCTTATTTCCAGATACAGAATAATGAATCTTTTCCAGCTGGGCTAGGAGTCGCCAGAGACTTGTCAACTTCCCTGGAAGGTAATTACTTGCCGAGGCACGGGGGGCGGGGGGAGTTGGGGGCCAGGGGAGAGTAATCATAAGCAGGGGGGCCGGGGGCATCGAGGGGAGCTGGGGGGCATCGAGGGGAGCCGGGGGGCATTGAGGGGAGCCGGGGGGCATCGAGGGGAGCCAGGGGGCATCGAGGGGGGCCGGGGGGCATCAAGGGGAGGCGGGGGGGGCATCGAGGAGAGGCGGGGGGGCATCGAGGGGAGGCGGGGGGGCATCGAGGGGAGGCGGGGGGCATCGAGGGGAGCCGGGAAAGCATCGAGGGGAGCCGGGGGGCATCGAGGGGGGCTGGTGGGCACCGAGGGGGGCCTGGGGGGCATCAAGGGGCAAGGGCTGGGAACCGCAGCTGGGAAGGAAATTGCTGGTAGAAGCCACATCAGCGTCCGGGGTGCCATCCCCGCTCAGAGCCAGGCCAAAGGGACACTTGTCTTTAGTGAGAAACGCCCCTCGATGGAGCTTGACAGATTCGGGTACCCGCAGGTGCCCCATGGGCCACCCCCAAAGTCAGAGAGCAGGCCTGCCCGTGTCTGCTCTTCGCTGGGGTGAAGGCCATGCTGTCACTGCCTGGGGACCGTCGCAGCGTCCTTAAGGACGATGCTAAGCGAACACGGTTATTGGGACAGCTCAGCTCAGGCCGCAGAGCAGCCGCGAGACGGATGCAGTGGAACGACACGGGTGTTTGTCCGCAAGGACACGGCGACCGGTGGCCTGTCCTGGCTCCCAGCGGGCCTTCCGGGCGGCCGCAGCGTGCTGGACGATGTCGCCGTGAGCCCAGCTTCGTGGACTGCCTCTGTTTCTCAGTCACTTAAAGACGCAAAGGAAAAAAATTCAGTGTAAATGCCTGACATGCAGTTGGCACCTGCAGGGTCCTTGTCTTTTCTTCCTCAAATCCTCCAGGACACAAACTGTTGCTTACCAAGGTGGGGAGGGGGCTGGGGGGGCTGCGGGGAGGGGATTAAGGGGTAAAAGTTCTCAGTTATAAAATAAATAAGTCGTGGGGATGTAGCACACAGCCCACAGAGTGTAGCCAGTAATACCACAATAGCTTTGTACGGCGACACACGGTGACTAGACTCATCATGGGGACCGTTTCGTAATGCACACAATATCCCGCTGCTGTGCTACACACCCAGGACTAACAGGACCCTGTAGGTCAATTCTACTTCAAGCAAAAAGCATTAAAAATCAGTAATAAATAAGTAAATAATCCAATACATAAAACAACATCAACAACGACAGGAAAATCACCTTGAGAGGAGAGGATCCCGTTGGAAGGGGAATCTGTGGTGCTGTGTTTATACATGAGAAATTAGGAGGCCTCTGTGCCCCACGAGGCCCCACGAGGCCCCACGAGGCTCCGTGAGGTCCCACGAGGCCCCACGAGGTCCCACGAGGTCCCACGAGGCCCCACAAGGCCCGTTCTCTGCAGGCAGAGGGGTGCGGAGAGATGCGAAGGACCCACCATGTGCCTTATAAAACTGGGGCGGCTCAGAAACCGCACGCCCTGCTCAGAGGGAAGCGTCAAAGCCTGTTGTTCATCCCTGTCTTTCTCTGCGACCTTGCGGGTGCTGCCAAGGTGGCCCTGGGACCTCAGAGCTGCCTGGCCCGGAGAGAGCCTCCTGCTCGGGTCCGGGCCCCGGCGGCCCCCCTGACCCGCCAGCTGCAGAGGCTGAGGCCCACAGCACCTGTAACCCCCTGAACGGGGCGGCATGCAGCCATCTGTCTGCACAGAGGCTGCGAAGCGGGGAGAGCGGGGTGGGAGGCCAGCGGGGGGCTGGGGCAGCAGCTGGGGCTGGGGAGGCCCTTCCCAGTGCTCTAGCCAGGCAAGGTCAGAGAGAGGACACAAGCAGGCTTTAGGAGCCGGGGAGCTGGGCCCATTCAAAGTCTCTCATGCCAAATGTTCCTCGTGACTCTATGCAAGGCCCCGAGAGGGTAAGGTAGCCAACCAGTTGGCAGCAGAGCCAGTATTGGAACCTAGCATTGCCGCTTAAAGCCATGCTCTTTCCCTCACTCTGTTCCATGCTTGGGGAGTCCTGGGATCTTTCCAGGATGCTGGAGGGCAGGCGCGGCTCCTCTCTGCATACCTAGGCTCAGGAACCAGAGCTGCAGGTGCAGCAGGGCAGGGGCTTGCTACCTCCCCACTTGGGCCATGGATACCCGGAGTCATGGCGTCATGCAGAAGGACTGCGCATCCCGGGTGGAGGATCAAACCCCCCGGGAGCCCAACGCGGGGGCTGGAGGGGGTCAGACCTCGCCTGGGAGTTGGTCTGCTTGCTCTTTGGACAAACATCCTCTGGATGGGCCCGTCACAGACGTCCTCCAAGGAGGTTTCACTTCTACTTCACAGAAACCACGGGACCCGAGGTCCTACACGGGGCGCAGCCTGCAAGGTTCACCGGCGTGTGATAGGAACAGAGGAGGCACTAGCCTGGTGCAAGGCAAAACCAAACGCTTGGCTCAAAGGCCAGGGACTGGCTGCAGCTCGGGCTCTCTGGGGACGTGAGAAGACGTAATCCTGGAGGCATCAGCAGCGCAGGTGGGCACGGGCTGCTCGAAGGGCAAGACGTGATCCCGGGAGGGGCTGGCCTAGGGTCCAGAGGGAGAGTGCCGTGGGAAGAACCCAGCTAAGGCGGGCAGTAGGCAGGGGAGGAAGGCTCGGCCTCTGAGACTCAGTTTCTTCATCTGCAAGGTGGGTATACAAATACCTAAGCTGCAGGTGGTGCTGAAAACACGAGATGAGATGTGTGACGTCATTTGGCATAGGAACCAACTGGCCCATGGAAGCCATCAAGAGACCTCTGAGCCTCAGCGCCACCTCACCACCACCCAAGAGCACTTGGTCTCACGCTGCCTGGGCCCAGAGCCCTTTTAGTAACAGGACGGATGTCAAGACCAATAATCTCTTCATTATTCAATGACCTGTCAGCAAATCTTTGTTCCAGTTTGCTGAGCCCTGAGGATTCAGAGATGATGGGTAAGTTCATGCTTTTTAAAGAGTTTATGTTGGAAGAAGGACGCCAGAGAAGCGCAGGGGCCTAGGCCAGTGCAGCGGGAGCCTGGCGGGGGTCGGAGGAGGGGGTGGGGCTGAGAAGCCAGCACAGATCAAAAAGGAGACGCGGCAAAGGCCCATCCCAGGAGGTGAATCTACGAGGCTAGACGAGGCTAGACATCAAGGCCAGAGGGTTGAGACTTTCCAGCTCAGCATCCTAACTGCGGGGCTTATAACAGAGGAAGCAGGCAAAATTATTGGTTAAATGAATAAAAACGTACAAAAAAACAATATTTAGGAGTCACCGTGCCTCGTTTTATGTAAAAGACGTGCATGCCCAACTGGTACATAAACCATAACCAAACATGTAAGTCAAACGTAATCCAGGGATTTCCATACCAAGAGGTTTAATAATGGATCCGTTCATGAAAAGATGGATCATTTCACCAGGGGCAAAAAACCCACCCTCTTCGTACTACTACTCTGGGAAGATTTGCTCCGTTTAGGTACAGTGTGGCTCTGAAAATCCAGATGTCGGGGCGCCTGGGGGGCTCAGTGGTTGAGCACCCACCTTTGGCTCAGGTCACGATCCCGGGATCGAGTCCTGCGTCGGGCTCCCCGCAGGGATCCTGCTTCTCCCTCTGCCTGTGTCTCTCATTAATAAATAAATAAAATCTTAAAAAAAAAAAAAAGAAAGAAGAAAGAAAGAAAGAAAGAAAGAGAAAGAAAGAAAGAAAGAAAGAAAGGAAGAAAGAAAGAAAGAAAAATGAAAGAAAATCTAGGCCTGGGTCCCACGCCCTGGGCAGTCTGACTCAGTTGGTCTGGGGTGTTGTCTTGCCATCCCTGCTGGTTCTGACAAACATCAGAGTTGCCCTAACTTTACTAAATCCTATATAACTTTACTAAATCCTATATATCTGGGCCCAGAGTTCAATGTTAACAGCCCCTCTGGCTTTCCCTAAGTCTCCCCATCAGCCATGTTCCTAACGACCGGAGGGGGAATCTGGAAGAAGAGTGAAGCCACACGCAGGACCTGCCTCTGAGGATGGAGGCTGCAGACAGAGGATTAAAAGGGTCCCCGGCGGTCACCGAGTTCCCTCCTGGCAATGGGGAGCCTGTTCATCACCCTCTGATTGCCTTTTCCCCTGTCTCCCTGGGGTCTATAGGCAGGAGGCACAGGGTACACGAAGGACTCCCAGTGGGACAGGTTGCTGGCAAATGGATTGGGCCCCAGGCCTGGGGCAGGCAGTGAGCAGCCCATCACACCTCTCACCTCCTCATCTCCGGGCCCAGCGTGCAGCTGCTCAGGGGAAGCTGATGCAGCCGCAGGAATTGACATCAGGTGCCAGACAACCATTTGCTTAACAAACTGGCTAATTTTAACCTCTGTCTCCCAGACCGAAACCCCTTTGAAGGAAAGGAACAAAAAAGAAAGAAAGTGATATTTAACACATTTCTATTTCTGTGCTACTCAGTCTCTCTCTGAGGTTTGCAAGTTTGAGCCTAATTGATTTCTTTGTCAAAAGGGGGGAAAAAAAGGCAGAAAGGAAAAACAAAAAACTGAGAAACCTTACCTCACTCACATTGCAATCAAACCTCTCCAAGTCCTGTCGACTGCTGAGCTTTTTATTTTTCAGTACTGGCCAAGTGACTTGCATAATTTAAGATCCTTTCTAGCACTGATCAGTCTGCTCTGGCCAGGCAGTTTGCTGATTAATTATTAATCAGACTGAGTTTAGGATGAATAATCAGCAAGAGTCAGGGCTAATTTGCAAATGTCCCCCAGGAAGGTTATCACTTAAAATACTTGGTGGAGAGGCTCCTGTTAACCTTTGCAATTAGCCACAGGACATTGTTACTGGTGAATCAGAAGCAGGTCTCTCCCCCGAACAAGCCATTCTCGGACACCTACTAAGTGCCGAGCCCTGCATTTGGGGCTTTTCAAGGTTCTGCAGGCAGTAGGGGGGAAGGGGAAGGTCAAAGAGAAGAGACATACATATAAACAAACAAGAAAATATCCGGGATTGACAGATGCCTAAAATCAAACAAGATGCGGGGCTAGCGAGCGAGGGTTACTTTAGCTTGCAAACATAGGGGGAGCTTTCTAAAGAGGTATATTCCAACTGAACTTTTACATTCCAGAAAAGCTGGGTCTTAAAAACAAACAACAACAAAAAACAACTTTGAAGGAAGAGAATCTCAAGGCCTGGGAACAGCTAGTGCAGAAGCCCCAGGAAGAAACCCACGTAGCCCACTGAGAGGCAGGGGGAAGGCAGGTGTGGGCTAGGATGCGGTGCGGGCCCTGAGTGGTGGGAGGGAAGCCACGGAGGCGGCCGGTGGCCCAGGGACGCAGAGTCCTGCCGAAGGACTGTATTCCAAGCGCGATGGGAAGTTGTTAGCAAGCCTTGAACAAGGGAGACAGGATTTGATGACATCCAAGTTGCTGCATGGAGAACGGATTAGCAGCCGGAGGTGCCGGGGGAACAGACTGGGCACAAGCAGCTTCCACCTGGGAGCACGCAGGGGTGGAGAAGGCCGGGCAGAGGACAGGGCAGGGGTGGGGAGGGACTGAGAAGCCAGTGTCCACGGACGAAGAACGGCTGACCAGACCGTAGTATACAATACCATAGAGTGTTCCTCAGCCACAAAAGGGAATGGGATTTTGGTATGTGCCAGAACACGGAGGAGCCCTGACAACATTCTCAGTAAAACCATCGCAAAAGACCAAACGCTGTACGATTCCGCTTATACGAGGTCCCTCGACCAGTTAGACGCGTAGAGACCGAGAGGTGGTTATCAGAGGGTGGAAGCAGATGGGGTGTTACTTGGTAGGGACTGCAGTTCAGTCTGGGAAGGTGAGAAATGTTGTAGATATGGACAGAGGTGCTGGTTGTACAACCATGAGAATGTAGTTAATGCCACTCGGTGGTAAACCCAGAAATGGTTAAAATGGTAAATTTTTCGTATCTTTTAGCACAATAAAAAAAAACATCTGCTTAGAAGTGTTCACTTTGAGATTCCTGTTAGGATCCACATGTAATGGCTGGAGAGAGGTGGGACAGCGTAGGAGACAGAAAAGGCTTTGGAGCAGGAATGGCCAGAGGCGGCTGGCTGCGTGGTCCCATGTCAGCCAGGAGAAGGAACAGTTCACCAAGGACGATGACCAATGTCGTGTGTTGCCAAGAGGCCAAGTCAGGCGACGGTGGAGAAGCAACACTGGATTTGGATCTGGAGACCACAATCGTATCAGTGTCAGTTTGGGGGGGCAGGTGGGGCAGACACTGAGAAAGGGGCCATTTCCAGCAACTGGCAGTAGCTGAATGGGAATGAGTAATGGGATTTTGGTACGTGCTGCTTTTTATTTTTTAGTATTAGTAGATATTAGAGCACGTCTCTGTGCTGTTAGCAATGTTCAAGAGAGAAGAAAAGAAATGATGAATGCAAGAAAAAGGAGATGAATTTAGCAGGGAAGTCTTTGGGGAATATGAGGCCTAGACCATACGGGGAGGGGCTGGCCTCTGACAGGAGCCAGGGCATCTCCTCCACTGAAATATGAGGTGTGGCAGAGCAGTACTGACTCATCCACCTTCTCATGTGCTCGTCGTGTTTCCAGGCTCCTTTGCAGCTAGGATGGGCCACGTGGCTATTTCTGGCCAATGAAATAGGAGCTGAGTGACGTGTATCGTATCTGGGTGGAGGCCATGAAAAGCTGATGCTAGGTTCTCTTCTTCCCTGCCATGGCGTCGGAGAAGGCCACACTTTCCAGATGGTGCGCCCAGGGGACCGTAGAACTTCCTTGAGCCTGGAGACACCCCTGCATTATATTATTATAATATAATATAATTATAATATATAATAATATATAATAATATATAATATAATGTATAATACAATATATATAATATAATGTATAATATAATATATAATATAATATATAATATATATCCATAGGATGGATATATTATATGTATATAATATATATAATATAATATAATAATATATTATATATATAATACATATAATATGTATTATATATATTATATATCCATCCTATGGATATATATATTATATTATATTATATTATATTATATTATATTATATTCCCATTCTATGGATATATATTATATTATATTATATTATATTATATTATATTATATATCCATTCTATGGATTTATATTATATTATATTATATTATATTATATTATATTATATTATATATCCATTCTATGGATTTATATTATATTATATTATATTATATTATATTATATTATATTATATATCCATCCTATGTGGATCGGAGCCACTGTGGACTGACCCATGGCAGACATGTCGTATGAGTGAAAAAGAAACCTCTGCAGTATCACACCACTGAGTTTTAAGGTTAATGAAGCCCAAGGAAGGAAGTGGCAAGAGTCAGGGCTAGGGTGACAGGCAAGGCTTGGATCAAAAAGAGCCTTATCAGTGGCTGGAATTTTATTCCACAGACAATGGAGAATGATTGAAAGCTTTTGCCTGGGGCTTAGCACGTCAGATCTGCATTTTAATTAAACCATTCTGGTAGCAGGGGGGAGGATGAATTGAAGAGTGCCAAGAAGCTGGGAGATCAGTCAGGAGGTTATTACAGCCCACAAAGAGGGAGAGATGAGGGGCTGAACTGGGGGGTGGAGTAAAGATGGAGAAAGATGTTATAGGAGGTATGCTGGGAGAACTTCGAGAACAGGGATGGTTCCCGGGTTTTGGGGAGACCTGGTAGAGGGTGACAGCATAAACTAAGAAAGGAAAAACTAGCTGTGACCATTTTAGTAGCCACTGATGGGTGACGTTGGGACAGGCCGAATAGGGGACGCTGGTGACATCAAGGTGGAGGTGTCCAACAGCTAGTCGGCTCTAGAGTTTGATGCTCAGAGGGATGCCAGGCTGGGAAGCCAGATTTGAGAGTTTACACAGACAGGTGGCACCTGAAACCGTGAGAGGAGATAAGGGTACCCAGGGAGGGCGCTCATGGCATGGGAAGAGCAGTAAGGCACGAGCAGAGGCTTGGGGACAGCGAAGGACACAGAGAAGGAATGGTCAGACAGGTCCGAGAAGCGTCAGAGAGAGCAGCATAGGGCGAAGAGAAAGTTCTAAAAGGAGAGAATAAGCAACAAGGGACATGAATGAATGAGTGTCAAGAGGTGACCCAGGGCAGCCCGGGGGCTCAGTGGTTTGGTGCCGCCTTTGGCCCGGGGTGTGACCCCGGGCTCCCTGCATGGAGCCTGCTTCTCCCTCTGCCTGTGTCTCTGCCTCTCTCTCTGTGTCTCTCATGAATAAATAAATAAAATCTTAAAAAAAAAAAAAAAAAGAGGAGACCTAAAAAGTACCTTGTGCATTTGGCACTGGAAGTGGTTGGTGTTGCAGGGATTTTGGTGGTTTTCTGACGACGATCTTAACGTGAATGTTCCCAGGGGGAAGGCTGGGGGTAGAAACTATGGGGAAGTGGGTGAAGAATTAATGCAGAGGACTTCAAGGCCGACCACGGGTCTGAGACCCTGGAGATCCCAGAGGCGACAGGGATCTATTCCTCCAGGAAGCCTCCCACTTCTCAAGCCCCCCTGGCCCTCCTGCTTCCCAGATGATGCAATCTGCTCAGTTCAGTAGTGATCACTGGCCCAGTGATCAGATTGTCAAATGCTGGTTTTCTGTATGAATCCTGTTTCCCTGATCAGGCCGGGAGTGTCACATACCGGGCCCCAGCCCCAGCCCCCAGAAGAGGACAAGCTGAGATGAAGGAAGCCAGAAAAGGTTGTAGGAGCAAGAGACGGGAAAATCAGGGTGAACCAGGGGACCGCAGAGGCCACAAGCGCGCAGAAGTGTCACAGCCAAGCGTGCAAGCTCGTCTCCCTTCCTGCCCCTTCCAGCTGTTGCGGCTTCCCTCCTTCTGAGCCAGTTCCCACCAAGGGCGGCAAGGCGGCCCCGGGCCTCTGCAGAGGTGTCCTGCCAGGCACGCTAGGCACTAGCCCCTTCCTGCCGCTCGGCCGCCGCGGGGCCTGGAGGGCAGTCTCCCTCCGAGAGATCCCGGAGACGAGGCTTTAAAGGGCGGGGTATCTAGGGCCTGGCTCCTGACTCAGGCAACAGATGCAGCTTCACGGGCTCCGGCAGAGAGGGCAGCTCCCTGGGGTGGCTCGCGGCATGTGACGTGGCCGGGAAGGCAGGGAAGCAAGGGCCTTGGGAGCCCACAGGAAGGCAGGAGTTGGGGCCCCGCTGGAATAGGCCCATGTCCCCCCCTCCCCCCCCACCGCAGCTGCGCGCCACCGGGCTCGGCAGCCTTGCTCACACGTCTCAGCCGCTTCCTGAGCTTCTCTGCCAGCTTCAGACCTTGACCCCAACTTGCTCTTGATGTTCAAATAAGCCCAAATCCCAGAGCACAGGCATTAGGCCCATCGCACTCCCACGTGTGAAGTTTAAGGACATACAGGGTGTTGTACCGACAGGCTTCGACGGGTGCCGTTCCCTCCGCCCTGAATGCCGATGCCGAGGTCTTCCCGTGGTGGCTCTTTCCCAATAGTCAGGTCTCCGCTTAAATCTGACCCCCTCAGAGAGGCCTCCCCGACCACTTTACCTTAGTAGGGTCCTCACTGCTACGATTCCCCATCCTACAAATTTCTCTCATGGCATCAACACAAGTAGATTTTATGCTTATTTTGTGATTTTTATTAATGCCGGCCTCTCCCAAGTAGACCAGGAGTCCCACAAAGGGACTTATCCGTCTGCTCCGTGACCGTATTCCCATGCCAAGCCCGACGCCAGGCAGTAGAAAAGCCTAAGTAGTCTGCTTGAATGAGTGGACTCTGGAAGGTGCTGGCGAGGCCAACCGCGATGATGGAGGAGACAAGGCTGAGGATGATGGTGCTGCTGCTGCTCCGCACCATGACCTCTTGGTGGTATTTAGCCAAACACCAAACTTTCCAGGCCTAGCTACTGGTTTCTCCTGACCAGTTCCACTGGAGATCCTCAAAGACTGTATGTGAATCCCCAGTGGTGCCTGCGTCCCTGCATCCAACCTCACCCCCTTCCCTGCTGTAGCCGTGACTCCCTCTCTGTGCCCATTTTGTTCTGGGGAGGCCGGAGAGCATCACCATCCCCGCCCCCCCCGCCACCCGAGCCCTGCTCCTTCTGCTGTATCCCACTGCTTGGTGGACAATCCTACCAACGTGGGATCAACCCAGACTCTCCCGTCTCCATTCCTCCATTCCTCCTTTCCGAGGATCCCCCCGAAGCAGCTGATCCTGCACCTGAGACGCTTCTTGAGGTCACCCCCTCCTCTCCATCCCTTCACAGCTGCCGTCATTCAAGGATGGGTCATCTCTAGCCCGAGTGGTCACACAGAGTTTTATGGCTGGTTTCTGAGCCTTTCACTTGGACCCAACTGAGATGCAGCGTGACTGTGTTACTCCTCTGCTTAGACCACTTCCAGAGCTTTCTACAGTCTTTGGAATCCTCTTCCAGCCTCTGAGCCCAGCACAAGGTGCTTCCAGACCCACTCGCCCTGCACCCACCTGCGATGCCCCCAACACACCAAGGCCCTTTCCTGCTCCATAACGTGGTGACTCCCGCAACTCAGCTGAATTCAAAAGTCACCCCCCTGGGGGCTCATTCAACTGAGTGACAGGAGGCCCCTGCCGTAATGGCAGGAAGACATTGTCTTCTCTGTGACTCGGTTTGCCTTCCGTGAACCACCCTCCTCCGCTCCCGGTCCGGGAGTTTGAGCAGGATCGACAGGCACGTGACCTGGGCCTGGGCCACGAGAAGACTCAAGGTTCATCTTCGGGCTTTTGTGGGAACCATCAGGATAGAGAAGCTTCCTTTTTGCTGGGCTTGCTAACCCCGCAGAATGCACAGGGCTGATGGTCGTTTCCTTTGCTACCTGATGCAGAAAGCATGCCCGAGGGAGAGCCAACAGGTAAGAGAGCAAAGCTGTGGGGGGGAGAGAAGCAGATTCTGATGATAGTGTTTCTGTACCTTGATCCAGCAGTGCCTGAAGCCGACACCTCTACTTTTCAGCTACAGAAGCCAGCACATTCCCTTTTTTAGCTTGAGTCAGCTGGAGGTGGGTTTTTATTTCTCGAACCCAGAGAATGCTAACTATTACATTTCCCTTTTCAGTCTCCGTGGGAGCTTCTTTATACCTTTTAGAAAAGCACCTAACATATGATATCGTCAAGCATTTAATTATGTTGTGCCGCTACGCCCTGACTGTGAGCTCCAGGGTCCGGCATGATGCATGGCTGTTACATAAACATTGGTGGAGGGAATAAATAACTCCTCTAATAAATAACTGTCTTTGTCCCCCTCCCCAAGCCTAGGAGAGCCTCATTCGTAGAAGGCGCTCCATAAACGATTACTAAAAATAAATAGGGGAAAAGTAACAAAGAACGTAAATGATCTAAGCCAATGGTTTGATAAAGTACATGTGAATGAGTAAATAACTGAATAGTTATTATTAACAAATCCCCGTTGGCATGCTGTTCCCGTCCTAATTATATCTGAATCTAATGACTCCTGAATGAAATATCTAGTTAAAAGTCACTGAGATCAAATGGCGCTAGTTGGCTCAAATTTCATGTGTAAAGCGCTTAATAATTAAAGTCTTTCAAAGAGGAAAGAGAATGTTGCTAGCAAAATTTTCAAACCGAACTGTCTGTAAAGTAGACGGGAACTTCTGTATCTCTGCCTATGAAAACAAGAGCAGAGAAGGAAGAGGAACAAAAGAAAGGAAAACCCTCAAAGCTGGATCCAGAGCGTGGGGTGAAACGGCTTTCCAGGGAAATTCTCTTTCTAGAAACAGCCGGCGTCTATAGGGTGGCCCGGGGGGCAGGAAATCCCAGCAGTCCAGCAGGTTTTCTTGTGCTGCTCTCTGGGTGGAGGCCCAGGGTGGGTGCGATCTCAGGGATCGGGGGGGAGCTCCCACTGGGCAGGGTGCCCGGCAGCACCCTAGGCGATGCCCTCCCTGCCCCCCTTCTCTCCAGTATCTGCCAGGCCCGTGTCAAATGCAGCCCCCCTGCCCCCTTGAGGCCTTGGTTCTCCCACCTGAGGGCAGGATCCTCTTCCGGAGCCTGGCAGGCAGCTGCCCTCCTTTCCTTTCAGACTCCAAAGGTTTGGTGCAGGCAAGTCTGTCACCTAGAGGCCCGTGGGGGGGCGGGGGCGGGACTCGGCAGGGGTGTGGGGCCAGGCCGACTGCAAATGATCCCAGTGAAACAAGTACAGAACGGAGGTCCACGTACACCAACGGGGGCAAGGAAGGGAGGCCGGGCATCGCTGGCAGAGGCTGGCCCATGGGGTGACGCTCCCGAGGGCGGTCAGGGGCGCGTCGTAGGATCTGCACAGAAATCCCACGGGAGGGAAGGGGCTTTTCTGGTCCTCCCAGGCTCCCTCCCCACCGCAAACACACCCCTGCAGTGGCCCTTCTGCCAGCAAAAGGATACCCGCAATCCTGAGCCTTGCCTGGCCTCCCTGCTGCAGGAGGAAGCCGCCACCGAGGATGGAGAGGAGCAGAGGAGACGAAGGTCCCACCCAGCTCTGCAGGGCCATGGACCGGAGACAGCGAGAGTGCACTGGGCAGAGCGGTGCCCCCTGCGTCTGGGACGGTGGTCTCCTGAAGGTCTTCTCCCGACCCCCTGGCCCTTCTCCCCAGCTCCACAGCTCCTGGGGCGGGGGCTGGGCCTGAGCCACCAAGCCCCCCTGCTCCTGGCCCTGCCCAGAGCAGCCACTGTCACGTTAGCCCACCCCCCTTCTGCTTTTCTTTAAAGATTGATTTACTTGGAGCCACAGTGCAAGGCTCCATCCCAGGGCCCTGAGGCCACGAGCCAGGCTGAGATCAAGAGGTGGGTGCGTAAGTAGCTGAGCCACCGGGCATCCCTCTTCTGCATTTCTAACAAGGCACCTAAGTGGCCAGACCGGTGCTGGGCCCGGCCAAGAACAGACGCTGCTGCCTGCAGCGTGCTCCCCCAAGGCGGCCCTGGGAAGACGGATTCGAGGAAATCACCCCTCTCTCCTCTGACTTTTGCAAGGGAATCCTCCAGTCGGCCAGGGGGCTCCCTGCCAGGGCACCTTACTCAGGTTTCCAGGCAATTCTCCCGGGAGCTGAATCCGCTGCCGTGACCAGGCTGTGCCTTTCCGCCCAGTAAGATGCCACCGGGCCGGCAGATCAGGAACAGCGGCCTCAGTGGGGACACGGAGAATGGGGCCACTGAGGCTCTGAGCCGCTGGAGAGGCCTCATCCTCCCCGGACTCTGGTCCCCACCCTAGACGTATCGACCCTATTGTGAGCCAGGCAGCACCGTACATGTCCAGAGCCTTCAACGTGCTTTGTAGGCTGGTATGACGGGCCCCACTGCCCAGATGTGGAGGAAGGTGCTCAGAGGTAAATGTGCTCTAACTAGGAAGGGGCGGGTCTGGGTTTTGAGCCCAAATCTGACTCCTGGGCTCGCCCCGTCCTCAGATGCCGAGGTGCAGACCTCTCCCCATTCTTGCAGGGCATGCCTGGCCTCCTCTCCCTCCTTGGAGCCCACGGGAAGGGCCTAGAGAGATGCAAACACACAGCGTGAAGCATGAGGCAGACGGAGGAGGGCAAGATTGTGGCTCTCAGGTCTTCTCAGTGGGGTTTAATTCACTGATTTTCTCCACCACAGAGAGGCCAGCTGTGTCCCGGGCTGGCAGTCCGTTGTACTCGTAGCACCGTCCTGATGCTCTCTGGGGACACAGAACCCAGGGACTCAAACAACTACTGAGTCATCAAACCCCAGCTCTGCACCTGCCCGGCCCCAGCCACCTGGAGCCCAGGGGCCCCGCGAGCAGAGTTAGCAGCGGTAAGAGAATTCTTCTAGAATGTGAGGGAAAGGAATGGGGCTCCGTGAAGGTCACAGCCAACAGACCTGTCACAGGAGAGCACAGCCCCCCCCCGGAAGGATCGCGAGGGAGTATCTGGCCCCTGAACTGGGTGCAGGGAACTCGAGACAGAAGTGTGTGCGTGCAGGAGTGGTCCACCTGGTGACGTGGAGGTGGCGGTGGTGACGTGGAGCGGTGTGTGCACGTGCGCGTGTGTATGCGTGTATGTGTGTGTACGTGTGTGCGTGTCTGTGTGTGCATGCGATTTGGTGCGTATGTGTGCGTGCAAATGTGTGTGTGGGTGTGTACATGTATGTGCGTGCACGTGTGCCTGTGTGTGCACGTCTGTGTGTGTGTGCATGTGCTTGTGCGCACGTGTATGTGTGCATGTGTGTACGTGTGTGCATGTGTTTGTATGCGTATGCGTGCGTGTTTGTGTGTGTACGTGTGCGTGTGCACATGTGTGTGCATATGTGTATGTGTATGTGTGTACGTGTGTGCATGTGTGTGCATGCGTACGTGTGTGCGTGTGTGTACGTGCGTGCACATATGTGTGCACACATTTGTGTGCATATGTGTGCATGTGTCTACATGTGCATGTGTGCGTGCGTGTGTACGTGTGCCTGTGTGTATGTGTGCGTATGTGTGCGTGTGCATGTGCTTGTGCACGTGTGTGTGCACATGTGTTTGTGTGCGTGTGGGTGTGTGTGTGCACGCAGTGGACCAAATATTCTATCTGGATTGTAACTCTCAGGTCAACCCCAGCTTGTGCTCATGGACAATCACAAAATAAAAAATTTAAGAAAACCAAACGTGTAAAGTTGGGCTTTTGGGAAGCACACACCCGCAGCACCCGGGGATCCCTCACCACGTCCGAGCTGACGCGCACTGGTGCCGCGGCAGGAGCAGCATCCCCTGCTCTGAATGCGGAGCTCAGGGTCCCAGCGGCCAGGCGTGGCCCACGAGGCCGGAGGGCACGGAGCCTGGGGCTGGGTGCTCACGCAGCTCCGTGGCCCGGGCGCTGCCGCTCCTCCCCTGCGCTCCTCCTGGCCCGTCGTGCCCGCGCAAGGCAGCGTTTTGATTATATCCTGGCACATTCTTGGCTTTGAATTGTCCTCTGTTTTATGGAATAATGTTCTGAGGAGTTGGCAGGTTTTTTTTTTTTTTTCTAAAGGCCTTAGTTGGCAAAACCAAAGATGATCAGCCCTGTATTTCCCTAATTGGCAATTCTACTTGTCCGCGAAATCCAGGTAACCGGAACCCCTGATTAAAACTCTCCTGCTTGTATCCCACTCAGGGAGGAGAAGAGCGGGGAAACTGAGTCAGGAGCATCCCATGCCCACCCCCGCCCACCCGCACCCTGTATCAGTGGGGATCTGCCATCTGGGAACGGAGGTAGCGGGGTTTTTCCTCCCAAAGCCGTCTATCTTCTCATCAGGTGAGGAAGGCCTAGGTGATCACATTCGTCTTTTCTAACGGGATCCGCAGGCTTCCTGTGACTTGGCACAGACCTCAAGGAAACACCCCACAGTCTCAATGCCGGTGCCACACAGCAGCGTACTCCTAAACCGGCGGCATCACATTTTCACGGGAGTCCAGGGATGCGTAAAGGAGAGGGCAGGGGACAGTGGGGTCTTTGCACACATGCCCTGAGCCCCCAAGTTTGTTTACCCACAACTGCTATGCAAGTATAAATCAGAGCAACAAATGCATCCTGCCCGGAAACGGTGACACCGACCCCGTAAATAATTATAATTTAATCCTAGAGCAAGGAGTTCTGCATGACTCCCCGAACCATTCTCCTCTGCTTAATTCCCTCCCCACTGAGTGACTTAATAGGAAAAGGAAGAGTCTTTCAGATTTGTTTCACTCCAGGGGTTTGGGCAGCCCGTGGATTCGCACCTGGGGTCTGGAGCAGCGGGAGCCCAGGAGGCCCACAGGTAAAGCAGGAAGTCGAAGGAGGCAGGCGGGACCGGGCCATCGTCCTGGCATCTGCCTACAGAAGCGAAAACTTAGGAGGGACCTGATGACGGGTGTGACGCGTAACCCCGTGTTGGCCCGACGAGGGACCGCCATGCACACGGCGACCTCACAACTGCACTGTCTCAGCTACGACGACGGCCTCTACACCCAACGATCCGGAGGCCGAGGCCTGGCTCTGCTCCTTGCTAGCTGTGCGACCTCAAGCAAGTGACACAACCTCTCCGGACCTCAGTTCCCTCATCTGTAAAATGGCGGGGGGGTGGGGGACGATGTTACCTACTTCACGGAGTTCCTAGGAGGAAGCAATGACACCATGACCTGAAGGGCTCAGAACCAGCCTGCAGCGCACGGACGATAAATGCTCAGTACATGATGCTATTATTGCACCTCTTATGTTCTGGAAACATCTGCATTAACATGGAGAAGACTGTCCTTATACGATGCTGAGTTAAAAATGTATAAGCACAGATAGATGTTAAGAACCTGATTTTGCAATATTAATATATACATAAGCAGCCAGGGAGCTTGATCCAAGCAAAGCCAAGAGGCCAAAGGGGAATACAGCCAACGCTTATTACCTCCTACGCGTCTCTCCGTACCCTTTCACGTTCCCTCTGTTTTCTGTAAGAAGCTCACGTATTCCACTTACAATTGCAAAAATTGGTAATTCACAGAAAGAGGTGGGGGGGCCAGAGGGCCTCAGGCTGGCGAGGCAGTGGGATTCCCGTGCGGGACAGGGGCACCCGGCTTTCGTGCCCCTCCGCAACCCCGGGTGCCCGGCAGCTGCCCCAGGCTAGTCGACAGGACACCCCGCGGTCTGGGTGGCTCACGTGTGCTGCTCTCGGCTCCCCGTCCAGGGTCGTGGACAATCGGGCCGCGTTCACCCGACAAGCTCATGACCCCAAGGTCTTCCGACTCCCAGCTTGCATCACCCTCCACAGTCCCAGGAAATTTGAGTTCTCTGGGCCCCCAAGTGTCCGAGGGTTGTGAGCTCCCGTGCTAACCCCCCGAAACGCTCATACTTGGCTCCCGCCGTCGGTCTGTCTGGTTTTCTGTCCCTCAAAAGACCTTGTGTTACACGGCGGAGATGTTTCTCCCACCCGGCACGGCCCCGGGTGCGAAGGAGGTGCTCATGACCGTGCCCTTGCCCCCGTGTGCCTCCCCCCACTTCCTCCCCACCCCCACGGGCTGCCCTCTAGCCCGCTGAAGCGTATGCGGACACGGCCTCCCGCCAGGACCCGACTGCAGACACAGGGCCCCGCCCTCACCTGAGGACCTGCCAGAGGAGGAGACAATGGGCCCGCCAAGCATCACACCAGCGCTCCAGGCTCATCGCCCACACGGAGGCGGGACGCTCCCTGAGCCCAGCACCTCTCGGGCGCGCCCCGTGGGTCTGAGTCTGGGGCAGCGCGAGCCACAAGGCTGCTAAGGCTCGTCGTCCTTCTCCTCCGGAACCCGCCGGCACCAGGTCTGCACGGAGGAGCCCACACGTTCAGCCAAGCCAGGACGATGGAGGCGCGCATCGGCCGTTCGCATCGGAGACCCGGACACCATGCCTGGCCTGTGGCCCGTGGACCGTGGCAGGACCTGGGATGGGGACCTGCCACGGGGCGATCCCACTCCCCGCTGGCGGCTTGGACATGCCCTCCACTAACGCAACCATACCTCGCATCCTCACGCTGAGACCCAGCCCGTGGCCTCCGAAACGGGGCGTTTTTCGACTCAGTTACCCCACAGGGCCCACCCCGGAATTCTCCAGTGAGGACGCACCTCACATCAGGTGCCAACAGCACTGCCCCAATGGGCCCCAGCTCCAGACACATGCAGCGCGTTTCCGTTACGAGAAGCCGACCTGCCGGCTACGGGTACATACGGGTATGGGATGCAGCAAAGGGGCCTCAGACCCCAGCCCCTATGCCGAGGGGACTGCACCGGATGAGCCACGGTCTCCGGGGCCGACGTCTCAGGGGGCCGGGGTGGGGGGCGTGCTTACCACAGGGAGGAGCCTTCGGTGCCGGTGACCTCCAGGAAGTCGTAACCGTCCTCCAGCTGGAAGTCAATGAAGACCAGGGCAATGGTGTCGCCCAGCTCGGCCAGGATGGTCCACGTGCAGTCGGCGTTATTGTGGTACTCCGAGGGGAAGTGGGGGCTGGAGATGATGCCGCTCTGGCCCCGCAGTGTCCCGCCACATGCGTCGTCCGCTGTGGGCACAGACAAGAGGTACACGTGAGCTGGCGTGGCTCCCAGGCCCCAGCACTCGCGGGCTCCGGCCAGGACGGGAAGGCAGGCTCGGGGAATGATGCACAGACAGGGTGGGCCCGGGCCCAGTCCCAACGGGCCCCGTAACAGAGACACCAGGCCGGTTAAGCCGCCCACCTGGGGTCACACAGCCACCGGGCTGGTACGGAAGCCGGACGCTCAGGGCACCTTCCCAACACCGCACGTACTGCTCCTCCCTGAGCTCAGCCGTCACCTGCATCACCTTTACTGCCCTGGTCGCCACTGTGGGGACCAGGATATTTCTTCCCACCAGATCTTAAGAAGCCTCCGATGTGGGGGAAACAAAATGAAAACTCAACACAAGTCCCTGGGGCATCACTCACGGGGCTGCTAGCCAGACGTCTGCAATCCTCCCTCCTGCCCTCGGCGGCGGCCAGGCCGGCTGCCCCCGCTCACACCGTCCCCTCTGCCTACGATGCCCTCCATCATGCAGGCCGACTGCTCATGTGTATTTTTTTTTTAAGATTTAATTTTATTTTTTTCAGATTTTATTTATTCATTTGACACAGAGACAGAGAGAGATGCAGAGACAGTGGAGGAGGGCACTGGGGAGGGGCAGAGGGGGAAGCAGGTTCCCCACGGAGCAGGGAGCCGGACACGGGGCTCCATCCAGGGACCCCAGTCTTCACGACCCTGTGAAGGAGGACTCCCATTTTGCAGGTAAGGAAACCAAGGCACACAGCGATTCAGCTCAGAGTGACTAAAGGAGCTGGAAATCCAAACCTGATTCCGGGCCTGTGCCCTTCACACTCCATCTCCCAGGAGTGCACGCCCTCCTTGGAGGACATGGATAAAGCGGCAAATTACTGTGCTTGGGTGAGTCAGTTTGGGAAAGCTTCACAGAGCAGGTGCCCTGGGAGCTAGGTTTTGAAGGATGAATAGGAGTTCTCTAGATAGAGAAGAAAAGAAGACTGCATTTAAGAAAATGGGAAAACGAAGATCTGAAGCACAGAAGCACAAAGGCCCACGGCAGGTGCAAGACGAGGAGCTCCAGCTGGCTTATCCAAGAGGGGCAGGGAGGGGTGGAGGGGAAGGTACTGGAAATGTGGAGGGAGCCATGTGACCAAGAACGCCAGGCCGAGAACATTTGGAAGCAGTGCCCGGCCAGCCTCGTTGGTGCCACTCCACAAGGCCGAGGTCTGTTGCAAGAGGCCGAGCCCGTGTCTAAATGCCGGCTCTCAGAGCGGGGAGGTTGTGACCGTCAGTCACAGTCCGAGTGAGCGGCCGTGGGAGGAAGACAAGGAAGAGAAGGGATTCCCTGGGCAGGCGAGGGGAGAGGACACGGCGTCCACCAGGAGCAGCCAGCAAGGGACGGGAGGACGCAGAGAGGACAGGAGGGCTCCTAACGGGGCAGCCGGGCCGGCACTGAGCCACCCGGGGACATGGGGTCCCCGGCAGACAAGCGCCTTCCCCGCGGAGGGTGCACAGGCTGTGCTCTCCCCGGGGAAAGAGCTCTCCCAGGGGCCTGCAAGGCGGGAGCAGCAGGATGAGGCAGGTGGCTCCAGGGACACAGGAGGGCTCAGGAGGCCATGACATGCTGTGGCCAGCAGGCGGGAGCCAAGGCACCTGAAGGGAGAGCGGTGAGGGCCGGGCAGGGGTGCCCTCGGGTGGGCCAAGTGGTCAGCACGGCGCCCGGCGAGGCCGAGGGGACCCGGGGCTCAGACACCAACCAAGCCACCCTCAGGCTCCTCCCGCCGGCCCACACCTGCCGGCCCTGCGTCCCGGAGGGAGCCGGGCAGCGCTCCGCACCCAGCGCCTCGGGCCGGGCGGGGCCACGCCGCCTGCACCTGCTCCCACTCCCCCCGCAGCCACGTCCCGGGTGGGGCGGCCTCCCCAGCACGGCCTCCCGCCCGCTCCCGACTTGCCTCCGGCCGCCGATCCTCACCCCGGAGCCCGGGCCACCTGGAAACAGCCGAGGACGCCACTCCTCCCGGGCAAACCTTCGGGAACCGGAGCACCCCGAGGCTCGTGGGGGCCTCTCGGGACCTTGCCTCCCCGCTGCCTCCCAGGCCTCTCTGGCCTCGCCCCCACCCTTCTGATGTGTTGAGCATCCCCCGGCTCCAGAACCCGGAAAGTGCGGTTTTCTCTTTCTGAAACTTCTTCCCAGCCTCCCTGGGCCGCGCTGCAGCCTTTAGGTCCCAGTCTAAGAGCCGCTGTTCGAGGATCCTTCCACACAGGGCGCCGCACGCTTTCCCATAATGAATGCGTTTCGCGCGCTGGTGGACGGGTTCTGTCGTGATCTCCTGTCTGGAGCGTGACCACCGCGAGGGCGCCGAGGCCGGGCGCAGGCTGCCCGTCACCACTGGCCTCTTGTGCCATCACAGCTGCCTCAGGGGCTTTCGGAAGCTCGTCCCAGAGGCGAGTCCTAAGCGTCACCTGAAGAAGCGTCTTAAAAGCCCACGCGTTTGCCGCGACCTGGGGGCTCAAGAGCAGGAGTCTGTTGCTGGGAAGGGGGAGGGCCTCGACGGAGCACGTGGGGCCTGGGGCCGCGGCCTGCTGGCTCCGAGGAAGGGAGAGACCCGTGGCACCAACGCCTCGCCTGGTGGCGGCAGCTCCGTCCCCACTGCCGAACAGTGAAAGGGCAGGGACACCGAGGCTCGGAGAGGTGGAGGCACATCCTGTGTGCACACGGCGGGTCCTGTGGGGGTCCCGCGGAGTGTCTCTGCGCCAGGCCCAGGGCCCCTCCCGCGACGCCCGCACCCCAGCGGTCTGTGGGCCATCCCGAGGTTTCTGAGGTCCCTGATCCCAGCCGATGGCCTCCAGGCCGCGTGCACGGACACTCGGGGGCCACAACTCGGGGGCCTGAGGCCCCGTGGCCACCACCTGCACCTTGCAGGCTCCCCCGACACCCCCGTTCCCAGTGTACCGCTCTGATGGACCAAGGTCTGCCTGTTGTTTGGAGGTTTCCCCGCACTGTGCACGAGGCATGGATCTCCTGGTGCAGCCTCAGAGCCCTGGAACGTGACTCCAGCTGACACCACGGACCTGAGCGCTCACGGACCGCCCCCCCCACACCCCCCCGTGTCCCGTAGCAGGCGTCCTGCAGTGCCACTAAGCTGTGCAGGGTCGCAGCAGCAGGTGTGTTACGCCCAGAGCTGCCCTTCCAGGTTTAGGACTTTCCTTAGAATGACTAAGTTCCACGGAAATTTCTTCGATTAACGAGAACTTTAGAGAGCGATCCCTCTCCGCCCTCAGGAGTCTGCGGACCCTCCGGGGACTTGGGGTGGGAATGGAGGAGCCAGCTGCGCTCCCTTGCCTCGCTCGGGCCCGGCTCTGCGGTGGGACAGGTCACACCCTGGCGCCTGCGAGCCGGGGTGCCCTTGGCTCTGGGCTTCTGTCCACGGCCTGAGTCCCCAGGCTACTCGCCTCCGGGGAAACAACCCTCCGCATGGCCCCGCGGGGGACGCGTTGTCCAACCACGCAAGTGTGAGGCAGGGAGCCAGGGCGTGAGTAGCCCCTTGTGCTCTGTGGCTCAGGGACCCTGGGAGCCCCAGTCCCTTCTTCTGGGGACTCAGGTTCTGCTCCTCTGTCCTCGGCTCCATCAAGGAGACCCCTCCTTAAAACGAAGACGTTGCAAACGCCGAGAGTACGGCCATTTCTGCCCGTTCCGACTGTGGCGACTTCCACGGGTGCGGTCGCCCCGGCGCGCTCTGGGTGCCGTGGCAGGCGGGACATGGTGCGCAGTGACGCAGCTCTGGGGCTTCCACCGTAGGCAGCCTTTGTGCTGGAGGCTCCACTGACGCTCTCGTTTAGTCCTCACGCTGCCCCAAGAGATAGATCCGTACGGTATCATCTTTACAGATGAGGAAACTGAGGCCGTGGTTTTAAAACTTGCCCACTGTCACGGGGCTGCTAACTGCTGGAGGCAGGATTTGAAATCCAGGGGCTCCGACTCCGGACCCAGGCCGTCGTCCACCTGCTCCCAGTGCTCCCCCTTGGCTCTGCCAGGGGCGGGGGACTGGCCGCGGGGGTCCGTGCAGTCTCCCGGGTGCAGGCCAGCTACCCGCATGCAGGTGGAGGTGGGGGGTCTGGAGTCAGGCTCCCTCTTCAGAAGGCGAGTAGCCCCTGGCAGGTCAGGCTCCCCCCACGGCGCCTACCTGCGCCCCATCAGCAGGGCGGTCCCCGCATACCCCCTCTCCCCTCTCCCATGGCCCCCCGATCCAGATGCACCGTCTCTAGCCCGCCTGCCTGCTTATAGTAGCACCCCCCGACTTGTCCTCCTGACTGGGCCGCTTGCCAACCACAGTCCCGCTCATTCTGGTCTTCAGAGTGAGTTTTTGAAAAAACTCAGTTCAGCTGCACCATACCTGCTCGTGAAGCTCTTCCCTGGCTCCTTCCTGAACTCAGAACCCAACCCAAACCCCTCCCCACCCACCCCCTGCCTTTTTACTTTGCCACATGGGCCTGTTTTCTGTGTCTCTAACATGTCAAACTCTCTCCTGCCTCAGGGCCTTTGCACCTGCCACTCCTTTTACTGGTAATGCCCTCTTCCGAGTCTTCCCATGAGCAGCTCTTCTCATTATTCAGGAGTCCGTTCAGATGTCCGCTCCTGACAGCTCCATCTAAAGCAGCCTTCCTATCACCAGTTGCTTTACTTCCCTCGTTGATCTGAAAGTTGATTTTTTTTTTTCTGTTTTCCGCCTCCCAGCTGCTAAAATGTAAACACCATGAGATGGTGGAGTCTGGCCTGACTTTTTGTCACTACAATTCTCTGTGTCTAGAACATGTGTGACAATTGGCCGTCAGTGCACGAGGACGAGGACAGGGTTAATAACTGGCCGACATGAGGGAGGCCCTCGTGGAATGCTGCTGAATCCTCGGTGAACGGGTAAGTAACCGGCCCTTCAAGGCTGCAGCTCGTGCTCCCACTTCACGGTGCGGAGCGGCTTGGCTACGCGCTGGCACGGCATGGCTGGGGCCGACTGTGACCTGTCTGACGCGCGCGCTCTTTCCACGAGATGTTGCCTGTCCCACGTTGCCCAGGCTCCTCCAGCTGGGGCTAGCAAGCCGGGAACGCAGCGCCATCCTGCAGCCACGTCCCATCCCCGGGGCGGGGCAGCCGGCGCCGTTGGCTTGAACCCCAGAGGCCAAGGGCTGTTTGCTCAAGCTGCTTTCCTGCCACCTGGCTTGCAGCCCCCAGCACATCTGACGCCCACAGCCTTCTGTGCTCCGGGGCCGAGGCCCCTCGTGAGTTAGAGGCCATTTGCCGAAACCCCCGTGGTCTTCCTTCCTGCGATTCAAAGAGGTTGCACAGAGCTCAGAGCCCCCCGGGACCTCTACCTTTGACGAGGTTCCCGGGGTGACACAAAGCGGCAGAAGTGCCTCTGCCAGCTAAGCCAAGACCCAAAGAGCCAGCAGCCTCGGGATGGGTCTCCTTGGAGCTCAGTGGCACATCCGCTCTGCCCCCCGATGTGCCAGTGGGTCCTCTTTCCCGCTTGGTCTGTGCTACGTCTACCTGTCAGTCGGGCACGCAGCGTGTCCTAGCCCCCGGCCTGCTCTGGGAGGCCTCGGGCTGAGTGTTTGTCACTCGGCTCTGGGCTAATCAGGCCAGGAATGTGCCTTCGGGCTTGCACGCCCACACGATGCAGCGGCGAATCGGACCCGGCCAGCCAGCCACTCATTCAGCAAGTATTTCCGGACCACTGCCCGGTGGATGAGGTTTATCTACTCACAGATGCCAGCCCTTGAGAGGTCTACACCAGAGGAAAAGAGGCCAAAAGGCTGTAATCCTTCCTGAGTGTGAACCGTTAACTCTGGCATGACTGTGGCTCCTGGCATCACGCAGAACATGATGAGCACCCGCCGCTCCGGGGAGCCTGGCCTCCTAAGGAAGTGGGGTTTGGAACACCGCTTCTGGAAATTCACCGCGGACACTTCTCAGACGACAGCTTGCGGGGAATTAGAAACCAGAGATGGACCCGAGGCCCGGAGGATGAGGGAGGCGCTGGCAGCTCGGAGAGTGGGCGAGCCCTCTGTCCCTCACCCCGGGCAGCACGTGGTGGTGCCACACCACAGCCCCCGAAGGCCCCCAGGAGCCTCCGGGACCCGGAGCCTTCTGCATGTCATACGCGACCCCATTGGCTGGCCCCCTGGTGTGTTCCAGAGGAAAGCATTCTCTGGTGCGGCTATGTTGGAAGCTCTCAGGAAAGACTTAGGAAGATCAGCCTGGGACTCTTTCTGGAAGGGCCTTGCCCCTGCTAGGGAGCCTGACCTTGACCTCGTCGGTGATGAAGAGCCGCTGGCGGCATGCCTGTCAGATCCCTGGCTCAGGGAGTCCACTGCAGCAGTTCAGAGTGGTTTGGGATAGGGGTGGGGGCGCGGGTGGCGGCCGGCCGGCCAGCGAGGGCTGCTCTGCGGTGGGACGGGTCACACAAGACGTGAGGCAGTCCAGACTGTCCCTAGCCAGAGCCTCAAACAAGGGCAGAGTCTTGGAGGCGAGTGCTGGTGCAGAGAGAGAGGTGTCAGGACATGGTGGCTGATGGCCAGGCTGGGGGGGGACTGTAAATGCCACTGGGGCATCTGGCTTGGTCACCGTGGGTGGTGACACTCTTCGCCTCAGTGAAGGAACCATGCAAAGGGAAAGAATTAGATTTTGGACGTGCCTCATTGGAAGCACACTCCGGGGAGAGGTTCGGTTGAGCCTGATACCCATGTGGGTCTGTAGTGTAGGAGACACACATTGGAGAGTCTCCTCCAAGCAAGACAGAAGCCACACAGGGTGGGGGGGGGGGACCCGTGGGGGGCTCAGGGGTTTAGCGCCTGCCTTCAGCTCAGAGTGTGATCCTGGGGTCCCGGGATTGAGTCCTGCATCGGGCTCCTTGCAGGGAGCCTGCTTCTCCCTCTGCCTGTGCCTTTCTCTCTCTCTCTCTGTGTGTCTCATGAATAAATAAATAAAATCTTAAAAAAAAAAACAAAGAAGCCACATGGTGGATGAGAAATCCCAAGAGATGCAGGATGTTGCCAGCAGCAGGTCCATGCTGGGCCCTAGGGCACTGAGGACACGTCTGGGGAGCAGAGGGGAAGAATCGTCATCGTGTGAGAGGCCAAGAGGAAGGGAAGAGGCTTGGGAGAGTCACGTCCCCAAAAGGCACCCACACAGCCATGAACCACTGCTGTGCTGTGAGTGCTGGGGGCGTACTATCACCCTAGCCCACTCCACCCCCACGCCTGCACGTGCAGGCCCTCGACTGGGGGCCGTGCGCCCACCTGCAAAGGAAGGCTTCCAGGAGGAGGCCCTCATCACTCATCTTTTACTACATTGATTTACAAAAAGGCCTTTCCCCAGCCAGCCAAGTTCCTTCCAGGTGAAGGCCCTCTTTGTTCAGGACAAGATCACCCTTCGCCTGTAAGGAGATGGCAAAGCCAAGAGGCAACGGGGCTCTGGTGCCTAAGAAGTTGACGCAAGTCCCAGTTCCCAGGTCTGCAGAGAAGAACCCGCGGAGGTGGGGCACGGCAGGGAGTTCCAGGTTCAGAGGAGGCTAAAGCTGATGAATGTCCTGAAGATCCGGGAGGGAAAGTGAATTCCTACCGTGGGAGGGACGGCTGTCGAGGAGGGTTATATTGCACGGGATGGGGTGACGGCCCCTCTGCCTCTCGTTCTTGGGCTCCCGTTATTTTTTTAGTTTCTTATTAACAGAGCATGGTAGTTAGAGTGTCGTAAGAGGAAAGAGAACGACGGGTCTTGTTTCACGACTCCAATAGTTGATTTCGTGTACTTCCAGGTTTTGTATCTCTTTCACATGACCCCCCCGTCCTGGGAAAGTCAGAGTGTTCAGCTGGGGCATGCTCTGAGCAGGGGGTGGGGAGGGATGCTCTAAGGGGAGCGGACAGTAGGGAGCAGAGCAGTTGTTAGGCTGTGGTTGGCCACTCAGGGCCACACACTCATGTGGAGGGGCCGTTCCTGGTAACAGTCACATGATGAGAGGCACGTCCCAAGGTAGAAATGGGGCCGGAGAGGAGCACTTGCGAAGGTAAGAAGGGAGGCTCTCATTCCCTTGGGTTCCATCAAGAAGGACGGATGTGGCTGAGAAGGAATCAACAAACATGGGGCCAGGTGGCAGCTCACACTGGCCGCGTGGAGCCTGTCTGGCGGGAAAGAGCTCACAGCCATGTGTAGGCCCAAGAAAGGGTGCTATGACCCATTAATTACGTCCGTCCGTGGCGTGGGAATAGGGAAGAGATCCACATGCCAATATTCTCCGCCCCCGGTGCAGACGGCACAGAGGCTGTGCACACATGACGGGAAGAGGGAGCAAGTCTCCCTGAGCTAGTCTTTGGGTAGTAATTACAGAAAACTTGCCTCCAAGGGAAAGGTAAAACTTGAACCCAAGGAGACCTACACATTCTAGTCATTTCTCAACTCCTTGAAATAATTCCCCCAGGACCTATGTCTGAGTGTTTTGGGATCGACACAATTTAAAGACCAGAGTTTCGAGAAGAGAATGGTCAATAGTGCAAAAGGCTGTTGAGAGGTAAAGAAAAGGAAGGGCCCCAACAGTTCCCATCTGATTGGGCAACGTGATACAGAATATTGGGGCCAAAGGCCAGTCTACAGACACATAAGTGGGAAATGGGGTGGGGGAGAGGCAAGGCTGGATGGAGCTTTCGAGATGCTGGGTGCTCCTGGTAGTCCGGGAAAGCCTAGAGCATCATGTCACAGCCTTTAAAAGGTGGCTTAAAAAAGTCTACACATGGCAATGATCACAATTACACACATGTGCATGACGCAGAGTGCAGTATGGATTGGAATGTAGGAAGGAAACACACGAAAATCGTTAAAATTTTGTTTCTTCTTTACTCTTTTCTGAATTTTCGAAGATCACTTGAAAATGATCATGTGTTATTTTTATCATAAGATGAGAGGCATGGAGAATTAGAAACAGACTCCGTTATTCTGGGCTGGACGAGCAATAAGAAATCGGCTGGGAAGAGGGTGCCCCACCATCCCGGTCTGCTGGGGGCTCAGGGCACGGCCAGGGTGTGGGAATTTCAGAGCTAAAAATGGGAAACTCCTGGGAAAACCAGCCACCCTAGCCGCCCCGGAGGGAGGTGGTGGGTTCTGGGGGGCGCTGCTGGGGTCAAGAGGTTTTGAGCATGTCTGGAGGCTGGAGGAGGGCTCTCTGACACAGGGAGAGGCTGAATTTACAGAAAATTTATAGGAGAGAAAAAAGAATTGCCAGGGGGAGGCCGGCAGGAAGGAGAGCTTCGGGAGATCCTTGCACGTGGACGCTCCCTAACAGAAACGAAACCGTGTTTCTTGCAGACGGGACGGCAGACTGGCTGAAAAGGAGTTTACTGAAAGGGATGGAGAGTGCACAGCTGAGGGCTGGAAGGTCATGTGGGGCTGAGAAGCCTCTAGAAGAGCGGGGGCCCTAGCCCTCAGCGGTCGCCAGCAGCAAGTACCCCTGACCTAGCTGGGGTGGACGGCGTTGCCCCCCGAAGGCCAGGCCCCGGGAAGCTGCAGCAGCCCTCTCTGGGTACGGCCCCGGGCCCTCCCGGCCACCTACCTCTGCAGGAGGGCAGGGGGAAGTCCCACGTGGCGCTGCTCTCGGAGCCGGCGAGGCAGGTGAGCACGGCGTGGCCCTCCAGGAAGAAGCCGGGGTTGCAGCTGTAGCGGACCTTGTCTCCGAGGTTGAAGGTGGAGCCCTGCTGGACGCCATTGGGCAGCCGCCCCGGGTTCCCACACGCGTGGCTGGGGAGGACTGCAAGAGAGGGAGGCCACTGCCTGTGAGCGGGCGATGCCTGCCCCCCATTCCCGCGCAGCGCCTGCCTGCGCACGTCACCCCTGGGTGTCGTCCCCCGTGGGCAGTGGGCCCTCCCTCGGTGCCGGGCCCCCCGGTGCTCGCAGGCTCCCGTTCGGGGAGAGCCATGCCTGTGGTTCGTAACCCAACATTGGATCCCCCGCCTTTCCTGGGATCACGCCCGCCCCATCACTCGGGGCCCCCCGGGGAGACCACTTCCATCCCTTGGGCTCGGCTGCCCCATTTCTGATCTACGGCCCTCACGGCCAGGGAAGGGACGTGGAGCAGGGCACAGGGTAGGTGCTCATTAACCGGGGCCCTTTCTCTCGTGCGCATGTGCCCTGGCAGCCGGGGGGCCGTGGCCCAGCGGGCTGGGGCAGTTGAAGGGGTTGTTAGTGCCAGAACAGGCAGAGGCGGGAAGACCAGAGCCTGAGTCCTGACCGACTGACCGGTTTAAGGGGGGTTGGGGGGGGGGGCAGGAGAAGGCAGCGTACAGCGTTGACCCGAGCCAAGGCAATCACAGGCAGCCGCGAGTGTGCTCCCGTCACCCACAGGGAGTCGTGGAAGGTGCCAGAGTGTCGTGACCCGCCCATCTGGGGCCAGGGTGGGTGCGGCCCCTGCCTCAGTCACTTGTTTGGCCCAACCCAGCTCCCTCAGCCTCTGCCTTTCTCCCCAAAGTCAGAACTGCCTGTGTCCTGAAGGGCCACCTCCTGCCAATCCAAGATGTCCCCAGAGGCCGAGGCTGAGGGCTCACAGCCATGTCCAGAGCGCCATCCAAGCAGGTGGCCGTCATCTGGCAAGGGTTCGCTGAGGCGTCCCTGAGAGGCCCAAGAGCAGGGCGGCAGGGAGTGCAGACTCCCGCTGGCTTACTCCCCAGGGGGCCCTGAGCGAGCCTCTTAACCTCCTATGCCCCAGTCTCTGCCTCTGCCACACACACATCACAGCACCACTTTGCTCCCTCACTGGATATTCGTGACAATTAAACGAGCTGAGATATGCAAAGTGCTTGGGACACAGCCTGGCACACGCGGGAGTACAACACTTGGGAGCCTGAGCACCCAGTGCACGCTCAGTGAGATGCGCACGATTAAAGGCTGTTACGTGCTCTGACGGGACAGGCAAGCAAGGGACCAAACCCAACCTGGGGCAGTCGGACACGGCTTCCTGGAAGAGGCGACATCCATGCTGAACCCAGAGATTAGTAAGAATTAGCGAGATCTGGGGCGCCTGGGGTGGCTCTCTTGGTTAAGCGCCTGCCTTCAGCCTGGGTCATGACCCCAGGGTCCCGGGATCCAGCCCCCCCATCGGGCTCCCTGCTCAGCAGGGACTCGGCTTCTCCTCGCTCTATTCCTCTCACCACTCGTGCTCTCTCTTTCTCAAATAAATAAAATCTTAACAACAACAAGAGAATTAGCTCGGCCAAAGAGCGTTCCAGGAGAAGGAAACATCACGCAAAGGCCCTGAGACCGACGTGATCTAGGAGCTCCAGAAGTCTGAAACAAGAGGGTGGGGATGGCAGGGATGAGGCGGGGCCAGCCTGGATCTAAATGCTTCGCAGCCCTGCTGGGCCCGGCTCCCGACTGCGCTGCTGCCTTCAGGGACCCTCTCCACCAACTCTGGGGGCTCCATAAGCCTCGGACGGGAGGCTTTCTCTCTCTCTCTCTCTCTCTCTCTCTCTCTCTCTCTCTCGGTCCCTTCCAGGAGGAGCAAGCTCGCGGCAGAGACAACGGCGGATGTTGGAATCACCTGGGTCTGCACCTGGTGCTGCTCGGTCTCACTCTGGGGCCTGAGTCATGGGACCTCGGGGAGCCTCGCCTTCCTGCACTGCGCAAGGAGAACAGCAGCACCCACTGGGGTTACCGGCCACGGGTGGTGCGTGGGGCCAGCGCCTGGCATGGGGCGGGTGCTCAGGCAGCAGCAGACGCGCGGTGGCCGTCGCAGGACCCCAGGGCAGGGGCCTGGCCCAGTCTGCACATGTGCCGGGGGCCTGGGCCCGCTGGCCTTGCCACGACATCACGGCGTGGCCTTCAAGAGCTGTCGCGGGGGCGGCTCGCACATCGTTTCCCGCCTTCAGGCCACCAAGGTCGGTCACGGGCCTACTGTGCCGGGGAGAGCAGGCAAGGACACAGGCAGGGCCTCGCCCTGGGCCAAGGAGAGCCGGAGCTCCCGGCGCCCAGCTCTGCCTCCATGGGGGATGAGGACTCAGATGGAAGCACCCGGCCAGCACCCAACCGCTGCCCCACTCAGCGTCTCCCACCGTCCCACGTGGCCGCCCCACCGGCTCCGTGATTCCAGCCCTGGCCGCCTCCGCACGCCCATGACCCCACGCTCCCATTTCCCGGGTCCCACACTACTAGCCACCTCTGCTTCCTGCGAGCTTCCCGTCCCCGCTGCGGGCATCCACGCGGTACCCACGATCCCGGCTGCTGGCGTGGGGCTGGCGGGATCAACGGGGTCGGGGGCACCAACAGAATGGCGGGGGGCCCTCCACCCCGGGCCCGCCTCAGAAGTCTCCCACCACCAGCAGGCTGCCAGGGGACACACGTCACCGGGGAGACAGGACCCACGCAGGAGCCTGAACGCGCCTCACCCAGACCCTACGAGGGCGGGGGCCGGGCCGCCTGTAACCTGCCCTAACACCTGTCACCCCCACACACACGACCCCTTACCCCAGCCCCCGAGAAAGCCCGCGAGCCCCGCCCTGCGCGACTTCCCGCTCCCTCCCTCCCGCGCCCGAAGTCCGAAGCCCGCCTCAACCAACCCTCGCCTGGTCTCTATTCCGCGTCCTGGTCCTGCCGATCGGATTAAGCTCGACGGCTGGCTGCCAGCTTCCCCTCGGTCCGCGCTGCTGGCTTCCGGTTTCCCGAGATCCCACCATGCTGGATTACACACAGTTTCCCATGATCCCGTGCTGCTGGATTCCATGGTTTCCCAAGATCCCATGCTGCTGGATTCCACGGTTTCCCATGATCCCACACTGCTGGATTCCACGGTTTCCCATGATCCCTCACTGGTGGATTCCACGGTTTCCAATGATCCCACACTGCTGGATTCCACGGTTTCCCATGATCCCGCACTGGTGGATTCCACGGTTTCCCATGATCCCACACTGCTAGACTCCACGGTTTCCCAAGATACCACGCTGCTGGATTCCACGGTTTCCCATGATCCCACGCTGCTGGATTCCACGGTTTCCCATGATCCCGCACTGGTGGATTCCACGGTTTCCCATGATCCCATGCTGCTGGATTCCACGGTTTCCCAAGATTCCATGGTTTCCCATGATCCCACACTGGTGGATTCCACAGTTTCCCATGATCCCATGCTGCTGGATTCCACGGTTTCCCATGATCCCATGCTGGTGGAGTCCATGGTTTCCCATGATCCCACACTGGTGGATTCCACGGTTTCCCATGATCCCATGCTGCTGGATTCCACGGTTTCCCATGATCCCTCACTGGTGGATTCCACGGTTTCCCATGATCCCATGCTGGTGGAGTCCACAGTTTCCCATGATCCCTCACTGGTGGATTCCACGGTTTCCAATGATCCCACACTGCTGGATTCCACGGTTTCCCATGATCCCTCACTGGTGGATTCCACGGTTTCCAATGATCCCATGCTGCTGGATTCCACGGTTTCCCATGATCCCGCACTGGTGGATTCCACGGTTTCCAATGATCCCACGCTGCTGGATTCCACGGTTTCCCAAGATCCCATGCTGCTGGATTCCACAGTTTCCCATGATCCCTCACTGGTGGATTCCACGGTTTCCCATGATCCCATGCTGGTGGAGTCCACAGTTTCCCATGATCCCACACTGGTGGATTCCACAGTTTCCCATGATCCCTCACTGGTGGATTCCACGGTTTCCCGTGATCCCATGCTGGTGGAGTCCACAGTTTCCCATGATCCCACGGTGGTGGATTCCACAGTTTCCCATGATCCCACACTGCTGGATTCCACGGTTTCCCATGATCCCACGCTGGTGGTTTCCACAGATTCCCAGGATTCCCCCGCTACTGGTGCCACAGTCTCCCATGATCCCACGCTGCTGGTATGTTTCCCATGATCCCACACTGCTGGCTCCAGCGGAGTTTCCCATGATCCCCTGCTGCTGGTACCAGTTTCCCAGGATTCCCTGCTGCTGGTGCCACAGTCTCCCCAGATCAGTGGAGCTGGTGGCTGTGAGTGTCTGTGCGAGTTGGCAGGTGGGGGGAAGGTAGGGGGCTGATGGGGGGCAGGTGGGGGGCAGGTGGAATCAGGTGGAGGCAGGTGGGGGGCAGGTGGGGGGTAGGTAGGGGGCAGGTGGGGGCAGGTGGGGTGCAGGTAGAAGCAGGTGGAGGCAGGTGGAAGGCAGGTGGGGTGCAGGTAGAAGCAGGTGGAGGCAGGTGGGGGGCAGGTGGAGGCAGGTGGAGGCAGGTGGGGTGCAGGTAGAAGCAGGTGGAGGCAGGTGGGGGGCAGGTGGAGGCAGGTGGGGGGCAGGTAGGGGGCAGGTTGAGGCAGGTGGGGGCAGGTGGGGTGCAGGTGGGGGCAGATGGAGGCAGGTGGGCAGGTGGGGGGCAGGTGGGGTGCAGGTGGAGGCAGGTGGGGGGCAGGTGGGGGCAGGTGGGGTGCAGGTGGAGGCAGGTGGAGGGCAGGTGGGGGGCAGTGGGGGGCAGGTGGAGGCAGGTGGGGGGCAGTGGGGGGCAGGTGGAGGCAGGTGGGGGGCAGGTGGGGGGCAGGTAGGGGGCAGGTGGGGGCAGGTGGGTGCAGGTGGGGTGCAGGTGGGGTGCAGGTGGAGGCAGGTGGAGGCAGGTGGGGTGCAGGTAGAAGCAGGTGGAGGCAGGTGGGGGGCAGGTGGAGGCAGGTGGGGGCAGGTAGGGGGCAGGTAGAGGCAGGTGGGGGCAGGTGGGGTGCAGGTGGAGGCAAGTGGGGGGCAGGGGGGACACGTGGGTGGCAGGTGGTGGCCAGTGGGGGGCAGGTGGAGGCAGGTGGGGGGCAGTGGGGGGCAGTGGGGGGCAGGTGGAGGCAGGTGGAGGCAGGTGGGGGGCAAGTGGAGGCAGGTGGGGGGCAGGTGGGGGGGTGGGTCAGATAAACATTTGGAGGAGAAAGCAGAGGTGAGCGAGGGAGCCAAGCGGGGAAATGGGCTGAGAACCGGTGTAGAATTAGCGTTTCATTTTCCGCAACGAGACGCAAAGACCCAATTTAATTAAATTACTAATGTCAAATTTTTTAATGAACCTGCTTCTGCTTTGGGCTTTCTTCCTCCGAAATTAATGACTGGAACGTCACTATAAATAAAAGCCGATTCTTTTTAAAAAGTCGCCCTCTACCCCTCGCGCTCTCTCCTAAGGAGCTGAACACAACCAGCGCCCCGCGGCCCTCCACGGCCGAGGGTGCGCCCCAGCAGCACAGCCTTCCCGTCGCGGCTCCCCTGTCGCGACTCCTGGGCCGGGCAGGCGTTGGGCCCGGCTCGGCTGCCTCCTCCCGCTGTGACTGTGAGCTGCAACCGTCCTCTCTGCCCTCTCACCGTCTCTCAGTTCCTCATCTGAAGGTAAGAATCCGTGTCCTTCGCATGCTGGGGATTGTAGTAGCTTCCGGGGACTGAAACCACGCATCCCATGCTGGAACGGCTTAAAAAAACCCAACACGACCGATACGTATAGTCTCACAACGTGCAGGTTTAGGAGCCCAAAACCGAGGTGTCAGCAGGGCCATGTCCCTGTCTCTTCCCAGCTTGTGGTGGCCCCCGGGCAGCCTTTGGCGTTCCTTGGTGCACAGACACGTCACTCCCGCCCTCCGCCTTCACGTGCCGTTGTTTCTCGGTGTCTCTAAGTTTCAGCCTTTTATAAAGACACCGATCATCCTGGTGTATTTTATATTTTATTTAATGGGCGTATTTGACACCAATCATTCTGCATTGGGGTTAGGACCCCAAGGGGCGCATTTTAGGTTCATCATCTGCAAACATCCGATTTCCAGGTAACGTCAAATGCACAGCTGTAGGCGGCTACAACTTCAGTATATCTTTTCGGGGACCCGATTCAACCTACAGCAGGGCTGGGGTGCAGATTACAGAATATTAGATCTATACTATCCACTGCTCCTGGTATGTTTTAGCCCCTCGGCCCTCGCCTCCAACGACAAATTTATTTTACTTAATCCTCAAAACCATCCAGTGGGATACCTGGATCCTCGGTGTCATTTTCATGCTCATTTTACGGATGGAAACACTGCGGCACAGAAAGGTTAGACAATTCTAGGAAACGGCAGAGCTAGGCCATGAACCGGTCTTCCTGGCTCCACCGATCAGCACCCTCACTGCACTGTGACCCAGACAGCACCCAGCACACAGTGGGTGCTCGACCACCTGGGCGCCTCAGTCCCCCTCCTTTACTGCAGGTGCCGCGACAAGATGAAGAGTGAATACCTGACTGTCCAGATTTAGCAGTCTGGTTCTTTCTTCCTTTTTATTTTCTTCCTCCCGTCTGATTTACTAACCTTGTATTTTTTAATAATGTCAAGGGCAACGTTTAAAGCGTGGGCCTTTGTGATGTGTCTGATGCGCAACTTGCTGGATGGACAGGGGAGATGGGAGATAAGCTGCAAAGCAGGCCTTTCGAGGTGCAGTACTCTTTGATTTTTTTTTATTTTGCCCGTGTGTTTTCTGGCACAGATATTATAGCTGTTCGTGCTCTCCCATCTATAAAACTTCCCTTTGATTGCTTACAAAATGAAGAGTGGGATGTTTACATCCAGCGCAGCACAGAACAATGCTATTAAAGCTGTGCCTGACATTGAACAATTCCATTGTAGATGAGCTGCGGGGAGTTTTGTCCCTTCCACAAAGCCTGGCTCTTGCCAATCAACATAATATTCTCAGTGATTGTCTGACAATGAATCTCCTCTGTGGCTGGAGTGTGGCAGAAGCCACACTGTGCCCTGTTTTATTTTTAATTTGAGACTTTAGTTCCCGGATTACAATGAAGAGTCATTTACGCTCTCTGGACAAGCACCCTCCGTGTGTTTTGGTTTCTTATCTTCCACCAAGTAACTTGTTTCATCTCCATGGCCGTACGGTTGATACTAGGGGGCAGGATGGCTGGAAAAGCGGATTCAGAGAGAAGGATTGCACGTCCCACACCCCTCAATATGGGAGAGAGGAGACGGTGTTTTCTGGGTGGGGTGGGGGGGCACGGTCAGGGGAGGGAGGAATGAAACCCAGCATCTTCCAAGCGATTACCCTGTGCCGGGCGCTTCTGCATCGCACGTGACCTTATTTCATAAAGTGAATCTTTATAACTCCCTTACTCCTACCAAACTCCCTCTGGCCTCGTAAACACAATTTACTGCACACTTACTATGTGCTCTCTTCAGGGCCAAGTGCTCCGTCCACATTTCCATCCTAGGAGAACCGCCTCCACTTGCGGGCTCTGCTCCCTCTCGGCCCGTCTGACACATTATACACTTGACACACTTGAAATCCTTGGTCTCCCTCTGCTGCAATGGAAGCTCCGTACGGACAGAGTGTTTAGCCTGTTTGGTTCACGTCTGTGCCCCAGTTCCTGGGACACCGCACCTCACATATGGGAATGCTTTGATGAAAGCTTCCTGGAGGACTCGGTGATCTTATTTAACCCTTTCAACCGCCCCCCGACAGAGATGCTGTTATCATCCCTCATTGAGACGGGCATGATTGCCGAGAGGCCGGGGCGTTTTCTCGGGGCCCAGGGATTGCTGGGGGGTACATGGCTGGGTTTCCGCGGCAGTACCTGGGTGCTGGGCCCCGGTACTTTGCATCTGCACCGGGTCGCGCGGGCACCGACCACTCCGCCTACGGTCCACGGGGCCCCGTGCATCCCGCAGCGTCCTTACAGGCCGCCTGCCCGCGGGCGGGGTACGCCACCCACAAAGCTCACAGAGCCCTGTTCTGTCCGGTGCCAGGCTCACGCTCTCCCCGAGAGCATGCTCTCTTGGCTCAGCTTTGCAGTCTTTGCAACCTTCAGCATCAGGGTCGCGGGGGCAGGTTTACAAAGATACTAATGCCCGTCCTGCAACCCACTGAGTCAGGGTTTCAGAGTGGAGTCTGGGCTCGTCCACGGTCTGCAAAGCAGAGCTGGGACTGACAGCCACTCGCGGTGGCCTATCATGTCGGTCATTCCATTAACCCCGTTGAGTTCTCTCTCTGAGCTGTGAACTGTTCAATCTCCAGAGCTTTGCTTGAGGCTGCACTTTGACTTCTAGGGGCGGCGAGTGTGGCCTCTCCCCTGGACCTCACGGTGCTCCATAAATCACACTTGTCCCATCCTTGCCTCTCCTTTCATATCCGTCCCCCCCTGGACTTCTGCACCCCACGCTGATCTCCTTGCTGCTGCTGCTGCTGCTGCTGCTCCCTCCAAAGTATGGTCCCCACTGACTCTGGAGGGAGCATTCTAGAATGGCAAATTTGCCATGGCCCTGCCTTGTTCACCCCATCGGGCGCACACACGTGCCCGACGTGGCACACGGACCAATGCAGGCCCTCTATTCTTTTGCGTGATTAACACAAGAACAAATAACGATTTCAAAGTGCAATAAAAATAAATAAAAGGAAAGAAAAAGAAAGCCTCGAGAGCTTTCCCACTGCTGTCAGGATACATCAAGGCCGACACTCACGCAGCTCCATCCTTCCATGATATGACCCCGACCGACAGCCTCGGCTTTATGGAGCTCCCCCAATCTTGTCCTGTCCACGGTTGGGTTGTGATTCTAAACCCCAGGCTCCCCAAGCACATCTTGCCTTTCTTCCAAATTGCCCATCTGGAGAACTCCTACTCACCCTTCAAAGCCGTGCTTACGTGTCACTTTCCCTGTGCAGCCTTCCTTGAAACCCTTCGTGTCTTGTATAAACTGTAAAATCCCAGGAGAGCCCATAGTGATAGGATGCAAATGCAAGCACGGTGCCGCTGGCAGTTGGCTCCCCGAATCCTGGAACTCTCCCAGCCCGATGATTACAGGGGCCCTCCTGGTCATCCGGTCATTTTGTGACCTCACACCCCACAGCCGACATGATTGGGGTTTAGGGGTCCTGCCTCGAGAACTACTTTGGAGTCCCCGTCGCATGTACATCCCTGCACTCATCCTACAGCACTGCAACTCCCTCACCCACTTACAACCTCACCCATTTACAACCTGCTGGCTTCCGAGCAGCAGCTAAGCCTGCCTGTAATTGTTTGTTTAGGTGTCTGTTTTCATCTCTGGACGCCCCCGAGGGGCGGGGATGACTTATTCTGCATTTATCTGCTGTTTGACTTAATGCCTGGCAGGGAGAGGGTGCCTTGTTGGAACGTGTTGAATAAATTTTATACGTGTGCGTGTATATATATATAATGTATATTATATAAATATAAGAATGTGCATTATGTATTAGCATAAATATATACATATAAAGCCACAAACTAGTGCAGGGTTGGCAAACCGTTTGTTGTAAAGGACCAGATAGCAAATATTTTTGGCCTCGCCTTATGGTCTCTGTCTCAGTGAGTCAACTTTTCCACTGTAGTGCAAAAGCATCCACAGACAACACATGTTCCAATAAAACTTTACTGAGAAAACAGGCAGCCAGCCCACGGGCCACAGTTTGGCAGCCCGGAACTACGTGGATTCAGTCCTGCTCTTAGCTCAGGTGTACAACTTTTTTTTTTTTTTCCTGGGCATCGAGGATGGAACGGGCCAGGAGGAGAGCAGCCAAGCAGGCGGGAGTCACGGACGGAGAAGACTGGCAGGAAGCGGGCAGGGCGAGCAAGGCACTGAGCCCCTGAGGACAGAGACGCAAGTCCAATTTCCTTCCCCTTCCGCTCGGCCCTGGGCGCGGGCAGTGCTGTGCTGGCTGCCGGGAAGGGCCTGCCGGGGTTCAGTCTCCACTGTCCTGTTTTTTTTTTTTTTTTAAGATTTATTTTTATTTATTTATGATAGACACAGAGAGAGAGAGAGGCAGAGACACAGGCAGAGGGAGCAGCAGACTCCATGCAGGGAGCCCGACGTGGGACTTGATCCCAGGACTCCAGGATCACCCCCTGGGCCAAAGGCAGGTGCAAAACCACTGAGCCACCCAGGGATCCCCGTCCTGTTTGAATCGTACGTCTCAGCCCTCGAGCTGCTCTTGGGGTTGGCATTCGTGAACCCCACGACGGGAAAGAGAGCGGAAGGGTCCGTTGCGATGATGTGATGATGGCAATGGTCATCGCCTGGATGCTCAACACGAGCCAGGCACCCCGCGTAGCTCTCTGTCCGGGCTCTTCTATGTCATCTTCCCTGGATGGAGGTCCCATGCGGTCCCCGTTTTGGGGGCTGGGGAGGAGGCTCAGCAGGGCTAACTCCGGCCCAGCATCACACTGCTGGCTGGGGTCAGAGCTGGGGTCGAGACTCACTTGACCACACCACTTGACCACGGTGCTGGTGCCGTGTGTTTCGTTAGGTTGTAACCTCAAGGCCGTTTTCCCAGCTCTGGGCCCCTGCACGGCTGCTCCCTCTGCAGACCTGGGGCAGACCCCCAGGCTCGGGTGGATCCTCGTCGGCCCCATCTCCCCACCCCAACAAGCAAGGGGCTGTGCAGGCCTTGATGCTCCCACCAGCAGGGGCCACACAGGGGCTGTCGTCGACGTCTCCTTGCGGCTTGGTAAGGACATGACCCCCAAAGCCTCTTCCCCCTACTGGCCATAAGGGCAACACCCTAGGCCCCAGAAGAGAGTTGCCAGTGAAAACAAAAGATGCCCAGTTAAGTGTGAATTTCAGAGAAACACAAACGGAGGATTTGGGGAATGGGGTTGAGTGTAAGTCTATCCCACACGATGACTGGGATATACTTATACTAAGGAATATTTATTATCTGAGATTCAAGTCTACGCGGCCGCCCTATATTTTGATCGGCCAATCTCGGCGACCCTGCCCCAGAGGGAAGTCACCTCCACATCAACGTCCTCAGCTACTTACGGGACCAGGGATGTCTCTGGGAACAAGGGGAAGAGGAAAACGAGAGGACACAGGGGAACACGAGGGCGAACAGTGCGGAGGTGGCGGCTGTGCAGGGGGACGTGCAGAGCCTCCCGGGTGGGGCCTGCCTACGTCTGAGGTGCAGCAGGCTTACGGGGGGGCAGTGGGCCCCGCTGCCCTGGGTCGGTCCCTACAGGAGCCTCCAGCGTCTGCTCTGCGCCAGCACATCGCTGTCCCACATCAAGAGCCGGTGGCTTCCGATGAGCCACCACCCCTGGGCCCCGGCGCCACCAAGCTGCTGGGGACAGAGCCAGGCGGAGGATCCTTGGTACCTGCGGGGCAACACTGCAAGATGCCCCTGGGACAGCTCGCCGTGCAGCTCGGGGCTGAGTGTGACCGACTGCGGAGCCCGGAGACGCTGGCCAAGCAGGCTCCCCGGGACGAGACAGACGTCCCGCGAGGAGAGCGCTCGGTGGGTGGCGGAAGCTCCCCAATACTCCAAAAAGTCCGTCCTCCGGGAGAAGCCACTGCTCTGAGCATACCCAAGTCTTCAGGAGAGCAGCCTCCCGGGGCCCGCTTCCACCAGAGCCCCCGGGAACGGGACGCAGAACGCCCCCGGCTCCCCACACCGTCCTCCCCCCGAAACACCTAGTACCTTCTCAATTGTTCTACGAAGCACATCTTGGGAGTTGCGAGATGCTAGGCTGAGAGGAGCCTGCGCTGCCTGGTTCACGCCAATCATCACTCCCGGGCAAGGGCAGGAGCCGTGACACTGCACATCTACATGGAACTTTCCCGGTTAACAGGATCTTATTTTATTTTTTATTTTTTTGCAAACATCAGCCCCCTTGGGCATTTCCATGCTTCTGCTTTTCCGGAAGCCGGGATGGCCCGAGGTTCTCAGGGCCCCCTGGTCGGCGGCTCTGAGGACTGAGATCGATTGTCATCCGAGAAGCGAGCTTCGCACTCCCCGCCAAACGCAGCACATGTCACACAAGGGCAAGGACACGGATTGCGTGGCAGGGCCCGGGCCCTGTGGGGCTGGTGCGGGACGGCCCTGGGCCTTGGAGGCCAGCACCTGCTGAGGTTTATGCCCGGCCCCGCCGCAGGGAGTCACCGACCCTGAACCAGTCTCGGCAAAGGAGCTCGCAGAGGCCACGGCCCCCCCTGGCTCGGCAGGTGCTCAGGAGGCTGAGACCCGTACCTGGGGTGAGGCGGCCCTGTGGGAGTCACCCTTCCCCCACGGGGCTGTCCCCCGGGCCGCATGCCTGGCCCCTCCCCTTGCCCATCCCCCTGGCTCCGCAGTCCCCTCCCAGGGCTGGGCCTTACATCCCCCTGACCCTGCTGGCTAACAGGCAGTGTGGGCCCCGAGCCCACCGGAGCCCCCTGGCCGGCACGGGCCCCAGGCCCCACATCCTGCACCTGCTCCCTGCCCGGGGCCCAGAAGCCCCGGGACACCTCACAGCCGTCTCCCTCCTTGAGGCAAGACGCACCTTGGCTTGATCCTGGCAGGAGAAGCCCAATATTCCGAAGGATCTGGGCCCCTTGGCTGCCCTTTTTCTAAGAAGAATTTGACAGAGGGGCCCAGAGAGGAATTGAGAAGGGGGCGCCCAGCCGCTGTGACCCCCCACTTCCTGGGCCTTCTGCAGGGGAAGGGGACACGGCGACTGCACGGCACTGGTGAGACACTGCAGCCGGGTCCCCACCGGACATCTGCGAGCCCTCCTATCTCCGTCAGTGGCCTTGGGGCCCCCTGACCACCTCTGGGGTCTCACCGGACGGTCACCCCGAAGTCCAAAGCCTTCGTGGGGTCTCCTGTGCAGGTGCAGACCGTGCACCCAGGCCTCCAGGGTTGGGAGGCGGAACTGGCTCTGCCCCCGACGAGCTGCTTGGCTTGGGGACCCCACAGAGTCCTACGCCTGACACGGGCATCCGTCGTTCAAAGCGCTCCTTTACGCACACAGAGACACGGAGACACACAGAGATACAGAGACACAGAGAGACAGAGACTACAGAGACATGGAGACACAGAGACACACAGAGACACACAGAGAGACAGAGACACATAGAGACACACAGAGACAGAGACCACAGAGACACACAGAGACACACAGAGAGACAGAGACACACAGAGACAGAGACATACAGAGACAAAGAGATACAGAGACACACATAGAGAGAGAGACACACAAAGAGACACAGAGACACACAGAGATACAGAAACAAACACACACAGAGAAACACAGAGACACCCTCTCATTATCTCGTACCCGAACATGCTTACGTCACAGGCCCAGAACTGTCAGTAGCTTTCGCATCCATCCACATGGCAGCAGGCACCACACCTCCTCCCGCACATATGACAAACAGCCTACACTCTGTCCAAATGACAATCATCTTCCGCGCAGCCTCTCCTGGGTGATGCACTCGTCCTGACGGCCGTCTCCTCCCCCCGGCATGCACCTCTGGGAAGCCAGCGTCCCCATCCCCACACTTACGGGGCCTGCCAGGCTGCTGGGTCGAAGCTCCTGTCACCTGGGCACAGATGGGGGGCGGTGCCCACAGCTCTGGCGCAGACCACGAGCTATGAGGCGGCCGCAAGGCCGTGGGGTCAGGCAGGTACAGGGCTCCCCAGCTCGGGGAGGGGTGCCGGCGTCCCACCGCCAGCGGGTTAGCGGTTAACGCGGAGCCGTCAGCAGAGCACATGGGTGAGCAAGGGGCCCCGGACACGGACGGCCCGGGTACAAATCCCAATACATCTGGGACGTGATCTCGCAGAAGCCCCAGGGGCCGCCGGGGAGGGCGCCCAGGCAGCGTGGGTGAGGCCAGCGCTGGGAGAGAGCAGACGGCCGGACACTGCACGGGAGACGCTGGCTGTGCCAGCAGGGGCATCCCCGGGCCCACCGCCACCTGCCCCGGGCCAGGCAGGGCCGACGCCTTCCCGACCCCAAGAGCAGTGGGGCCGAGCGGCCCTACCAGCCCCGGAGGAGCCCGGGACACGCCCACGGGTCAGGCCCCCGGCCCACTGCCACCTGCCTGGCCCCTCCGGCTGCGCTCACGGCCTCGGCGATGACAGGAACCAACGCCGCGGAGGGCTCTCCTGGGAGAGGCGTCAGGCCCGGTCTCGGCGAGAAGGACGGGCGTTCCAGGTAGAGGAGCTGGGCCGTGGCCGAGCCCCTGCCCCACGCACGCCCCTGCTGTCCCTTTTGGCGCGGGCTGCCCGGGAAGGCTCCTGCTCCCCACACACACCAAGGAGTCCCGAGGCCCCGTCTGCAACACCTTCCATCCCGAGTCTTTGCACCACGCGACCACAGTTAGCTATCTTTTCCCCTCTGCTTACTCTGTCTCCCCGCATCGTCCGCCCCGGCTGGAATGCAAGCTCCCACGAGCAGGACACTCTCCAACCGCTCCACCGGCGAGACCCAGGGCCTGGCACGGCGTCACCGCTCAATAAACATTTGTTGAGTGAATTCACACATGAGCAATTAAAAACGCACACCAAGTGCTTCGCGTGGGGCCTGGCAAGACGTTGCCCCAGGTGGCGATGGCCTGGATCAGCAGCGTCATCCTCGGCACAGCCCCAGGCCTCCTGCTTCGTGGGTCGGCACGGGTGGCTCTCCCTCTGAGAGGTGTGGCAAGGGGGTGTCGTGTCCGGGATGGACGTTGTGTGTCATGGTGGCAGCTGGGATCATCCGCAGGGCTCGGTCTACCCCCCGGGGGACGTGCCTTCCACGGAGCGCACACATCCTGGCGTCACAGGTCCTGAGGTTGGTACCGCGAGGATGCCTGGGGCCCAGGCCAGCAGGCGGGAGGGCCCTCGGGAGGTGAAGAGGGGCAGCACCATGACCGCGGGGATCGGATGGTTCCCCGGATCCGTGTTCCCTGCCTCGGGGGTGGTGACAAGCCTCTACTACTGCCCGTGAGTGCGTTCCTGGGTGGAGGGACCTCCCGGGCTTCCCGCCCCCCATGCCCATCAAGGCGACCCTGGAAAAAAACATCAGAGGCCCTTTAAGTGACGCTTCCTATAGGGTTTCCATGGCAATGCTGTGTGAACCGGCTGGGGTTGGTGGGCTGGCCCCCTCCTCCCTGCCCAACTGCCTCTCGAGCCATCAAGCCATCACGGCCTCGGCTCCTCCTGGCCACGGGACCTTCTCATCGCCCTCTGCAGCCTCGGTTTGTCCGCTCGTAACATGGGGACAACGACCGCATCCGTCTCAGAGGGCAGTTCCAACGATGAAGCGCGTCGCCATGCGTAAAGTGCCTCTTACACGGCTGCTCTGGGCCCCGACAGTCCCATCCTGTGGTTCCACCCCCTCGATTCCCTCCCCCTGGGGGTGTATGTGGGGGGACCCAGGATGGAGTGTCACTCGCACCGCAGCTTTAGAAAAAGGTATTTGGCAACGCTGAACGGCTCCTTGGCGCGTGCAAGTATAGCCCCGATCAGCTGGCGCCGAGTTAGTCCCAAAGGCAAGGACTCCGGGTGGGCCTGGCCCGATCAGGGAAGGCCGGGGGGCTGGTGCCCAGCGACTCCGAGCAGCACTCTCTCCGGCTGACCTTCCAGAAGGAAGCTGCCCTGGCCCCACAGCCGCAAGGAAACGGATTCTCCGAAGGGTCACGCGAGCTGCGGGTAGGGCCCTGAGCCTCGGGCAAGCCCCCGGCCCCATGGCCAACAGCGGGCTACAGCCCCGTGGGACCCCGGGTGTGAGCCCTGCGGCGCCCGAAGCCCGACAGCGGAGACTGCGCCGTAGTAAATGCACGTGACGTCGCTACATCTATGGCACTTTGTCACGCGGCCTGGACACGCGGCAGGTGTTGGAGGCCGTGCCCCCCGGCATCACTGCGCCCCCCCCCCCCCCCAGCAGGTGTGTGAGGCCAGGTGTTCGGCTTCCAGGGTGGCCCGGGCGCCTCCACCAAGTAGAAGGACGTCTGCCAAGAGCGTCCTGTTGTCCTGGACGGAAAAGAGAGGCACCTGCTCGGAAGCCCACGGGTGCTCTGCTTGGCTTGCCATGAACCTGGTCGGAAAACGCAGAAGGGCACGCGTGAGGTGACGGTGTGGTGCCGCCGGCTTCATCGCCAACGTGATGGGATGCAAAGGCCTGAAAGGCAGTGAAGGCGGGTGCCCACCGGGTCCCGGGCTGCGTGGGCCACTCAGAGGTCCGTCTCCTTAACCCGAATATGAGCCTCGGGCCCTACTTCCATGTCACCAACCTGGTCCCCGGCCTTGGACGTTTCCAGGTTTAATACGGGACATCCCGGTCCCGGCTGAGCCTGCGGGCAGGTGGGGCGGCACCGTTGGTTACCTGCCCCTCTGCCCCGTGTGTCCCTGACTCTGGGGGCCTCGAGCTGCTCCTGACCCCCCCAGGCGGACAGCCACCCATGCAGACGCCCTGCACGGCCCTCTGCGGGCGCCTCCCCGTGCGCCTCCCCCTGCCCCAGCCCCTGCGCCTCCCCTGCTCCAGCCCCTGCACCTCCCCCTGCCCCAGCCGGTGCACCTGCCCCAGCCCCTGCACCTCCCTATGCACCTCCCCTGCCCCAGCCCCTGCACCTCCCCTGCCGCAGCCCATGCGCCTCCCCTTCCCTGAGCCCCTGTGCCTCCCCATGCCCAAGCCCATGCACCTCCCCCTGCCCAAGTCCCCTGCACCTCCCCCTGCCCAAGCCCCTGCACCTCCCCCTGCCCCAGCCCCTGCGCCTCCCCTTGCCCCAGCTGGTGCACCTGCTGAAGCCCCTGCACCTCCCCCTGCCTGAGTCCCTGTACCTTCCCCTGCCCGAACCCGTGTGCCTCCCCCTCCCCGAGGCCACCCTGCTCACTGCCCTCCATGCCCCGTCTCTGTGCACCACCTTCCCCAACCTGAAGCGACATGATTTACCTGCTGACGTGTCTCCACACGGGGAGTGACCGTCTTGTTCACTGTGGCTCCCGACCCCCAGGATGCAGGTGAATGGGGTAAACGAAGCCTCATCTCCCAGGGCTTCTGGTCCCCACGGGGCAGCAGCCCTCGGGGTCCCAGGCCCTCTTGGCATCCCTGGGAGGCCCGACGCTGTGCCCTCCCCCGCACCCTTCTTCCTGCTGAGCTCACAGCCTCCGGGGTTACTCAGAGGAAGGACCCCCAGGATCGTCTCACCCCGAGTCTACCTCTGTTTCCAGAAACCCTTTCACGTGTCGGGTTCCAGAATCTCGCATGTGCTCTGTGTCTGGCAAACCCGCTCAACGATTCCACGCATGGAGTCCGTGGGAGCCAGATTCACCGGCATGGACGCTACCAGGCCGCTGACTCGCAACCTCGCTGCTCCCAGGCAGCCGGTTTTTCCTAATTATTCATTAATTTATTTTATGACCAATAGAGGGGCCTGTGCCAGGCACCTGGGACAGGGGCTCGTACCAGGCTCAGACTCAGGCTCGCAGGTCGTGGGGGCGGGAGGGGGTGCAGGGCACCCGGGGCCACGGTCCTCCCCGTGAATGCAGACCCTCATGCACCACCTTTCTGAGCTCGTCTCCGCAACAGGCGTGTGCAGAGTCAAGAGTGTTCAGGCGACAAGTGAGAGATGGTGCAAAGCAGCCACCACCCACCCCGGCAGGCAGCAAGAGCCTGGTGAACGCCCGGCACCCGCTTCCCGTTGCGGCGGCAGAAACCATCCGGCAAATTCGTGGGGCCCGGCTCGGCGGCGGTTCTGGCCGCAGGGCCCGCACGGCCGCTGCCCCTCATGTCACCCTCACAGGCCCTCTCATCTCCACCGAGGCCTCGGCCCCCTCTGAGGGGCACAGCGGAGCCCAGACCAGGTCCCCGGGGTGCAAGGGTGGGCTCTGGTGGTGGAGAGTGCGCCCACCTGGGGGGCTTGTTCTCACCCAGGAAGGGGGGCAGGAGGCCCACACAGACCCCACGGGGAGGCACCTGTTCCGCGGGAACCAGCCGCCTCCAAGCAGGAACGCTTGGTCCACCCGGTGCTCGTTGGGGATTCTAACCCAGATTCATTCGACCAACAACCCTGCAGGAACAGATTCACCGCCTCCTCCGCTCCAGCACGCCAACAGCCCCCCGTCCCTCGGGCTGAGCACGAAGTCCTTGCCACGGCCTTGCAGGCCCCACACAGGCCCTCTGCCCGCCTCTCTCCCACCCTCCCTCCACTCCCACCTCCCACCTCAGGGCCTTTGCACGCACAGCTCCTGCTGCCTGGAACCGCCTGGCTCTGGGAGATCAGCAGGGAGCGCTTCCTCGGCCCTCAGGTGCTTCCTCAGATGTCTCAAGGGCCCGACCCCCCCTACATTTGCAATCACAAGCCCCCCCCCCCCACCTGCTGCCCCTGCTTTTGTTCTCTCCACAGCATTCCTGAGCACCTGGCAGCCACCTTTGCCATCGCTGTCTGAATTCATCGCGTAGTTCTCGGCGTCTGCCAGGGAAGCCCGTGGGGAACGGGGTTCCTTTTGGTCCTGTTTCCGCCCGTCCCTGAGCTGAGCAGTGCCGGGGCCTGGAGGCTGCTGACGGAGCAGGTGTAGCACAGTGTCCAGAGTCGGGAGCCGGGGCCCCGCGTCCCCCGCCTTCTCAGCTGGCTCCTGACTGCATCCCGTCAGCAAGGCCCCTCACGAGCCCAGCGCCCTGGCGGGCTCCCCCCGGGAGCAGTGTTCCCTCCCCACGGATGCCCCTCACCCTCCAGGGGACCCCCAGGAGCAAGACACGACGAAGCCATAGCTCGGCTCCGGCAACGATGTGGGCAATGTGGTGCTGGCCTGCTGACCCCGATGCTGCCCAGCCCGCCCGGATCAGCCCGTCTTGCCCCCTCCGCCCTCCCTGCGCCGGGAAACTCCTGCTCGGTCTTCAGGACGCCCGACCTCGGGCACGACTCAGCCCTCACCTGCTGCGCCGCCTCCCCTGACCGGCGCCCGGGGTGGGGTCGGCAGCCCGTCGGGATGCCCATGGCCCCTGGGGCCCCCGCCTCCCCACTGCACCTGGGCAGCCGTGGGAACCTCCAGGAAGCTTCTAGAACAGCAGGTCTAGGCCACATGGGCCACACTGCCCCGGGGCAGGTCCGAGCAGGGCTATTTCGTGTGCATTCCGTCTATAATTTGGAGCCTTGTTGAGGTACCACGGACACCCCGCAAGCCGAGCATCCATAAGGTGCTCGCCTGGACCAACTTTAACCCACGTGCCCTCCTCCTGCGTCATCACCGCCATCAGGTAGCGGTGACCTCTGAGGTTTCCAGACGACCCGCGCCGCCTCCCTGGCTCTGCGTCTCCCCCTCTGTCCTGCCCCCCCACCCCCGGCCACCACCCATCTGCCCGCCTTCACTCTGCGGCAATTTGGAGCCTCGAGGACCCTATAGAATCGGATTCCGAGGGTACACGGTCCTCTTCGTGTGGCTCTTCCCTGAGGGACGACTCCTCCGAGACCCGTCGGTGGCGCCCATCTCGTGGCTCAGTACTACTCCGAGGGCCGCATGCACCACGGCTGGTTATCCGTTCGCCTGCTGGCGGGCAACCCGCATCATTTCCAGTTTTCGCTTCTCACAAACAAAGCCGGCTAAGCCTTTGGGCACAAGCCTTTATGTGGACGTATGCCTTTCTCTTGCTCGGGGTGCCAGCTGGGAGTGGGAGGGACGGGGACGTGTGACAGGGCTGTTTGAGTCATTACGAAACCATCAAACTTTCCTTCCATGGTCATCGCACCCCTGCGTGTTCCAGCCGCAGTGCAGGGGAGTCACGGGGAGCGCCGGGATTTAAAAACCTCCTACATGGTTCTGACCTGCATTTGGGGTTTGGAACAACTTCTCTAAATGGACTTAAAGGGGTAGTGGAAGGGGAGGTGGGTGGGGGTCGGGGGAACTGGGGGACGGGCACTGAGGGGGGCACTGCACGGGATGAGCGCTGGGTATTGTACTGCATGTCAGCAAATCGAACTCCAATAAAAAATAGACAAAAATAAGTGACAAATAAATAAACGGATCCAAAAGCTCTCGGAGTTGAAGTAGCGCCGTGTGGAGACCGAGAGAAGGCTCTGGGACAGGACTGCCTGGGTCCAAATCCCATGGGGTCCAGGCCCTGGAGGACCTTCATCAACAGGCAGGCACACCACGTCCCCAAACGCTTCCCGTCCACCCACTGACTAAACGGGGGCAGGAGCACCTACAAAATGTGCAGGACCCGACACAAGCTAACAGCGGACGGCCCCTTGCTGGGAACATGGCGAAGGATTTCAAGATGGCAGCGGGGCACGGAGCCACGCACGGGGCCCTCGGCGCCGGTGTCTGCAGGGGCCTCGTGTCCCAGGCAGGAGCTGGTCCTGAATGCAGGAGGCTACGTAAAGGGCGCGTCATCCCCACAGACCTCGGAGCGACAGGGTGAAGGTCAGGCAAGGGGTGGGGGAGGACAGCCCTGGCTTTCGGGACTGCGCAGTCCAGTAACGGGCACGGAAGAGGGAAGAAGTCAGCAGGTGGGTGCAGAACAGAGTAACAGGTGCGGTGGGGAAAGGCATGAACCTCATGGGAGCAGCCGTCCTGCTGCGCCGGGAAGGACGGGGTCAGGGATGGCTGCCAGGAGAGAGGATGCACCATCTGGACTTTCGAGAAGAAGCCTACAAGACGTCCCAGGGCACCCACTGGCCCTCGGAGCCTCGGGTCTTGGCCCCAGTGAGCTGCAGCCCAGGCCTGCGGCGCTAGGCCGACCTTGTCCCACCTGCACATCCCCGACGGAGGCCGTGGTGCCGCACAGCCTCTCAGGCGCCGTCCACACAAAGTGAAGCATTGGCCGGGCTGCTCGCTCTGCATTCGGCTGGGGCTGAGGCATGGGCTGCGTGGGCGTGGGGGGGGGTGTGGCACGCGAGTGAGACGCCCGGCTAGGGAGGAAACCTAGCTAGTTGCTCGGCAGCTCTGGTTCCGTGGGCTTCTGCTCTGGGCCTTCTGCGCCAACTCCTCCCGAGTGAGGAGCATCTTCATCTTTTCGTGAAAAATCATCTCCCTAAAATAGAGCCAAGCGCCCAGGGTGGGAGCGGAGGCGCCAAGGAAGCGAGGGGAGCCTCGGGAAGGAACGGCTTGCAGCTGGGAAACAGAGGCTGCGCGCGCCTTGCGGAGGGGACACCGGCGGGGACGGTTTGCGAGGGTCTGAAAACAAGAACAGGACGATTCGGGAAAGCGTTTCAGCGGGTGCTTCAGCCAGAGCAAGAATCGCACCCCCACCCCCGGGGGGGAAGGAGCGCGGCTGGGTGACAGCGACAGAAGGAGGCTGAGGGTGTAGTGACAACGTGCCCAGGGAACCCCTGGCCGTCCCCGAAGGTGCCTGGAGTGCAGCGATGCCTACGGGCGTCCCCGGAGAGCGCAGCCACCGCACTGACCTCACAGCTCACAGACACGGATGGGCTGAAACGTCTGGCTGAGTGTGTGCGCAGCTGGGGGACAGGCGGGTGGCACGGCCGTTCCAGGCCTCGCAACCCCAGGGCCCGAGCAGCTGTGCCCAGACTCTCGGCGGCGTCTGTGGGGTCGTGATGGGGGCAACGTGCTTAGGAACCGGTTTAGCGGAGAACTGATTTTAGTATTTCATAAATGGGTTCGGCCCCACGTTTACGGAATCGTGACAGGTCTGGAGGAGTCACCACAATACCATTTCTTCAGGGGCCTACACTACCAATCTTCTAATAGGGGAAACAAATGCTGCAGGATTTGGGGATGTCGGGTTCTCAGGCTACACGCATGCTCCCCGGATCTCACGGATCGACACACACGCTCCCCCAGTGTAGACACACTTGCAGGCACGCTCTCCCTCAATGGCCCAGCACACCTGCACTCACAGCGGCACTCGGGCTCCCGCGTGTGCACCCGCTCCCCGCACACGACCCCATTACCAGCTTCTTTCTGCTTCCAAGCCAACCCCATCTCCTCCTTTCTCTGTCCCCACCCCACACCCCAGGTCAAATTCTAGCCACAGTCCACACAAGCCATTCAACAGGATCTCCTAGAGGCATGCGGAGGAAAACACAGGACAGTCCCAGACCCCTTCCCCAGCCCAGGTGCCCACTGGAAGGCCGCGCCTGCACATTGGGCGCACACGCTCCCCGGCCAACCTGCTGAGATCAGAGCCAACGGCCTTGCACTAACCCAACAGAAAGGCCTCCCTTAGGGCCACGGGTGTCTCCTATTGCACTTTCAGACCCTAGTCGGTGAAGAAGGGTCCGATGGAGCAGCATAAGCCTGGAGATCGCAGAAGGGGGGGCTGGTTTGACAGTGGCGGCCCCAAGCAGAACAGAAACTCAGAAGGACATCAAGCCTTCCTTCTAGCAGTTTCCGGTGATAAAGGGCCCCCGGGTGAAGCACTCTTAGATAACGAAGCACGGCAACTGCCCACATCTGTGATTTTTTCCCAATGCTTGGCCAACTGTCTATAGCAATTAAAACTTTTTAATTCCAGGGGAGTTAACAGTCCATGCTGTGGGTTTCGCATGCACGTGGCTCAACAATCCCACATCTCACCCAGGGCTCACACACATCAAGTGCTCTCCTTCGTGCCCTTCTCCTATTTTCCCCATCCCCCGGCCCGCCTCCCCTCTGGTCACCATCAGTTTCTCCTCTGTAGTTAAGTGTCTGTGTTTGGTTTGTCTCGTTTTTTTCTGTGTCCATTTGTTTTGTTTCTTAAATTCCACATATTTGTCTTCCTCTGATTGACTTACTTTGCTCAGCATACCCTCCCGACGCATCCATGTTGTTGCAAATGGAAGGATTCCATTCTTTTTTATGGCCGAATAGTGCTCCAACGCGTGTACGCAGCACATTGCCATCCACTCGTCTACCGACGAGCACGTGGGCCCCTTCCACAGTCTGCCTCTTGTAGATGACGCCGCGATAGGCTTACGGGGCGCATATATCTTTTCAGATTAGTGTTTCTGTGTCCTGTGGGTAAATACCCAGCGGGGGATGTACTAGATCCTAGGGTAGTTCCATTTCGAGCTTTTTGAGAAACCACTTTTCCAGAGGGGATGCACAGTCTGCATCCTCACCCACAGTGCACCCCGGTTCCTTTTTTGGCACGTCCTCCCCAAAGCTTGTTGTTTCTTGCATTTTTGATTCCAGCCACTCTGACAGGTGTGAGGTGACCCCTCACTGTGGTTCTGGCCTGCATTTCCCTGAGGACGAGCCATGGTGAGCATCCTTCCATGTGTCTGTTGGCCATCTGGACGTCTTCTTCGGAGAGATGTCTGTCCATGTCTTCTGCCCATTTTTGAAATTGGATTATTTGTCTTGGGGGTGTTGAGCTGTATGAATTCCTTATATAGTTTGGATACTTGCCCTTTATCAGATACGTCACTTGCAAATCTCTTCTCCCATTCAGTAGGACTGTCTTCTAGTTTTGTTGTTTCCTTTGCTGTGCAGGAGCTTTTTAGGTTGATGTAGTCCCGATAGTTTCTTTTTGCTTTTGTTTTCCTTGCCTCAGGATACGTATCTCAAAAAAAAAAATGTTGCTATGGCCAATTTCAGAGAAATTACTGCCTGTGCTGTCTTCTAGGATTTTTATGGTTTCAGGTCTCACATTTAGATCCTTAATCCGTTGTGAATTTTTGTGTGTGTGTGTGTGTGAGTTTATTTTTGTGTGTGATGTAAGCAAGTGGTCCAGTTTCATTCCTTAGCATGTAGCTGTCCATTTGGGACAAACGGGAACGACCCCGTTTGTCGAAGAGACCATCCCTCTCCGCTTTTGCATATTCCTGCCTCCTTTGTTGAAGATTAATTGACTATATGGTTGCGGGTTTATTTCTGGGCTCTCTCTCCTGTTCCATTGATCGGCGTGTTTATTTTTGTGCTGGTACCTTGCTGTTGTGATGACTTCGGCTCTGTAGTAGGTCTTGAAATCCGGGACACCCCCAGTTTTGCTGTTTCTCAAGATTGCTTTGGTTACTCCAGGTCTTTTCTGGTCCCACCTAAATGTTAGGATTGTTTGCTCTAGTTCTGTGGAAAATGCCGCTGGCGTTCTGATAGGGACTGCATTACATCTGCAGCTTGCTCTGTGCAGTATGGACATTTTAACAATATTTGTTCTTCCCATCCATGAGCATGGAAGGCCTTTCCATTTGTTTGTGTTGGCTTCAATTTCTTTCATCACTGCTCTATACTTTTCAGAGCACGGGTCTTTCACTTCTTCGGCGAGGTTTATTCCTCGGTGTTTTATTGGTTTCGGTGCAACTGTCAATGGGAATGTCTTCTTGATTTCTGATGGGACGTACTCTGGATACACCTCTGCTGGTTTGGCAGCTACGTGCTCTCCAGCTACCAACAGTCCTTGCTAAACTTTCCATTAGGTCGCTGCCAAAAGTCTAAACAGACACGAGAGAGGCGGAGCCACTCTGTATTCCACAAGCACAACTGATTACTGAGAACCTAGAATCCATCAGGCCATAATTTCAACAGCAAAAGGCCTGACTCTCACATTTTGCTTGGATTTCACCTGCCTTCGAGAGGGAAGTGCCCCATTCTCTCCATTGGTCCACCTTTTCTATTTGTGGCCACGTGGGTAAATCACGTCAGCCCTGCCTCATGGGCCTTGGTGTCTTCTCTTCGGAAGGAAGATGGCCAGCCCCACTGTATTCTGCGGTCTAGCCCCATCGAGGTCCCACACCTCAGGGAGCCTGTCCAGATAGAAGTAACGCTGGTTCTCTGGTTCCTATTTGGTGAGATATCTTTGCATCTCCTTTCTTTGACTCAGAGCTCAAATCAGAGGAGTGTCTTAAGTTCCCCTGAACTCTTGTTACTCATCGTTATAGTTTCTCACAAGTCCCAGGTGGCAGATGGACCCCAACATGATTCCCCCACAAATTCCTGACCTCCTGATGTTCATACTACTGTGTAACACCATCCTCTTAAGTGTGGGGCCTGTGACTTGCTCCTCACCAACAGAATATAGCAAAGGTGATGGGATATCACTCTCATGATTATGTCACATTATATAGGATTTTATCTTAGACTGGAGAGAGAGAAACTCCCCCTGCAGGCTCCGTGAACTAAGATGCCATGTTGCAGAAGCCCAAGTGACAAGGAGCTAGACACGGCCTCTGGGACCCAAGAGCTTCCTCCAGAACTGAAAGGAGGCATCCGGCTGACATCCAGCAGATATCTGGGAGCCCTCAGTAATATGGCTGCAAGGAAACAAAGTTCCAGCAACCAGAACAAACACGGAGGGGGATTCGTCCTCAGTCAAGCCCCCAGATGAGAATGCAGCCCAGCCAACACTTGATTGCAACCTGTGAGGTCCTGAGCAGAGGACCCGGCTGGCCCGTGCCCGGACTCCTGATCCATTAATCAGCATTAATGTTATTCCTCATGAGAGAATAAACGTGTGCTGTTTTAGGTTAACTTTGTGCTGATTTTATAATCATGATAATCTGTAATTGTGATCAGCGATATTGTGCTGATAACTACTATTCCCGGCTTTGCTGGGATGTTACCATGCTGAAGCTACTTTTCTAGGCCTCTGTTAACTCCCAGCTTTCTTGGTTGCATGCCCCTCTTGACATGTTCTGCGTATATCCTGTCTGTTCCCTAGCTCCCTGGAGAAGGCCCCCTATGACACTCCCATCATCATGCACTCAGAGGTGATAATTGAAACCATGGGAGTCAGTGAGATCACAGGAGAAAGAGCTCGTTGAGAGAAGATCAGGACAAGGACTGAACCCTGAGGGACACTCGTATGTAGACGTGGCTAGTCTGAATGGAGATGTGCTGGAAGCATAAAACGTGTGCCCAATCTCAGAGGCTTAATGTGGAAGGAAGAATGTGAAATATCTCAGTATATTTCACAAGCATTACATGTTTAAAAGATAATATTTTGGATCTGTCAGGCTAAATAAAATATATTATTAGATTTAATTTACCTGTTTCTTTGTACTTTCTTATTTTTATTTTTTAAGATTTCGTTTATTCATTTGAGAGAACGTGAGGAAGGGAGGGGCAGAGGGAGAGGGAGAAGCAGCCTCCCCACTGAGCAGCGAGCCGATGTGGGACTCGATCCCAGGACCCTGAGCCCAAGGCAGATGCTTAACTGATTGAGCCACCTAGGCGCCCCCAGTCCACTTTTACTATGGTTCCTAGAAATTTAAAATTGACACACAGCCACCAACTAAAAAAAAAAAAAAAAAAATTACATACATGGCTTGCGTCCGAGATCTACATTACACTCCTACCAAACAGAGGAATAGATTTATAAATTAGATATTGTTATTTCCATTTAACAAATGAGAAAATTGAGGTTCCGAGAGATTAAGGGATTGGGCGATCTTCCCACGATCACGTAAGAATTCATCGGAGTCAGAAATTCGAAGGCAGGTCCGTGGGACCCAAACGCGGGTGCTGGTACCTACTGTGCTCTGCTGGGTCTTCAGGTGGACGAGCCGGTGAGTAAATGCGTAGGATTCTGATGGTGACGAAAGCTCCTGCTGCCAGGCCAGGTCGGAGAGACGGCAGGCACGCAGGCACTCACCCCTGCCCCTCTCCCCCCACCGCCCCTGCTCCTCGGGGAGGCTGCCACATGCCCTCCCTCTGGAATCCTGGTCCGTTGGTACCGACCCCACCATTTCAGATCTGCTCCTGGTCTCTGCCCCAGAGGAGGCCCTGCAGCCCGAGCTCAGGCTTGGCACCTGGGAGAGACCTCCGGGCACACTCCCAGCCCTGCCCGCTTGCCAGCCTGACCCCTGGGACGGAGGCAGCCTCCCCAGGGCAACGCATGTGGGGCCAGCCCGGGCCCGGGGAGGCAGGCCTGTGCGCGCCCACTCGCTGTCACCTGCCTCCAGAGACTTGGCACCGGGACGTGACTGGCAGGCCCCGAACGGGCAGGTGGCAAACCTAACTCCAAAACGGTTCTCTTTGTCCCCTAAGTGTCTCCCTCCGGCGCCAGCCCCCCGCGTCCCTGCTTGTTTCCCTCGGCCTCAGTTTCCTCGTCAGTAAAACCAGGTGATAATGATCTGGCTGCCGGGAGGATGAGCTGGGATGCCGTGTGTGAGGGGCACAGTGGCTGGCATGGCGCGGATGCTCGGGGGACCACGCGATGACCGTCAGCAGGGGCAGTACCGTCCCCACGACAGCGGTCTCCGTGGCATCGGGAGGTGCTGTTCCGAGCCACTGGCCGTGGGCTCTCTCCTTCCAGGCTCTGGTCTGGCTGGGGCTCCTTCCCGGAGAGGACGACCGAGATTTAACATGCGCCCGAGCGCCGCCACCCCCTTCACGAGTGTGCCCCGACCCTGGCGGCCGTGAGCTCGAGTCCCCGGGGCCCCGGGCCCACGGGAGCCAGCACGAGCGGCCTTGGCTCTGGGAGGGCCCCTGGAAGCAGCTTACTCACCTGGGCCCCTTCCTGGCTCCCCACATCTCCAGCTCCTGTGTGGCGCCCACGTGCTGGGGTGTCCCCTCTGTGCGTCCACAGGCACCGGGGGCTCAGGGAGACAGACCGCGCGACAAGCTATCGGGGCTGCGGGCTCCCCCAGGGCCGAGGGCGCTATGGCTCCGCTGCCTTGTCTGGGCGCTCAGGCCCTGTGGGAGGGCGAGTACCTGTAGCAGGACGGGGCCGAGGTGGGGGGCGGGAGCCTCTGGGTCGGGGCTGACACTGCTCGGGGCAACGTCCACAGAGGCCGATGGCCCGCGGGGCAGGACAGGTGAGGGCTTTTGCTCCTGAAGGAAAGAGCCAGCATATCCGGCCAAATACATGGTCCCCGTACTCCTCCCAGCCCAGGCGACACACACTGGTATCTATGTCTGTGTCGCTGGTCCCCCCAGGGAAGCTGCTCTCCACGGGCCACAGGCTGCCTGGAAATGCTTCAAGGTTCCCTCAGCCGCCCTCCCCGTCCGGTGACCCCTATGCCCGGCCAGGGGAGTGGGCGGACGGTGGCTGCAAACAGGGACTCCCCGGGGACTTCCGGGTGGCAGGCGGGGCCTTGGGAACCGACAAGGCTGGAGAGCAATGGAGACATGTGGCCCCACTGTCCCCGGGGGCCGGGCCACGTCCCCCTGATACCCCTTTGAGCACGGTGCTGCCGTGTGGCCTTGCCGTCAGAGCTCAAAGTAATACATTTATTGGATGGTTCCTGGACGGAGGGCTTTACGTGTCACCCCCGTGGTAGCTGAAGCACGCCCCCCTCCCCCCCCCCCCAGATGGCCACATCCTAATTTCTAGAACCCGGGCGTGGTTACCGACATGGTAAAAGGGACTCAGCAGATGTGATTAAGTCAAGGTCTTGAGATGGGAGGTCGCCGCGATCATCTGAAAGGCACAGTGGGGCCCAAAGGTCCCAATGGGGGGAAGCAGGAGAGACTGCGGCAAGAGGCTGAAGCGACCTGAGGACAGGAGCTCACGGAGCCAGGCAGTGGGGGCGGCCTCCAGGAGCCAATAAAGGGAAGGAATTGGACCCTCCCCTGGAGCCTCCGGAAGGAACCTGCCCTGCCACCAGCCTGACTTGAGCCCCAGGGGGCTGATATCGGACTCCTGGCTTACAGAACCTACGAGAATGAATTCCTGTTGTCCTGAGCCACTAGGGTCTTAGTGGTTTGTCACAGCGACCGTAAGAAGCCAATACCCGCCCCACGGAGGGCGGGAGGGCTGCCGACCCTGTCCGGACGCCCCTGCAAGGCCCAGCGCGGGGCTGGAGGGAGGCGGTGGGTGCCACAGCCGGAGGACTGGACGTGCCCATTCCAGGCTGAGGGAAAGGCAAGTTCAGAGAGGAGCAGCCACGCACCCGACCTTGCTCAGCTTGAGTTCATCTCGGCCTCGACCCCAGCTCCCAGCTCCCAGCTCCAGCCACCCTTCCTGGCCCAGGCCCCGTCTGTCCCCAGGCCCTGCCTGGCCGGGCCATGGGCCGCACCGGCCTCCTGCACAGGCCCGGGCTCACTTCCCGGCACCCCGGCCTGGCCCCGTCGCTACAGCAAGGGTGGTCTCGCTGTAGAGACCTTGGTCTCTATGCCAAGGTGTCTGGGCAACAGGAAGGAGAACGCTCGCTGCCAGCTGCGAGCAGATCCGGGGGCCAGCAGTGCGGCCGGCTGCGGAGGGTGCTCCTCCCCCCGGGGTGGCCGCAGGGGGCTCTTGGCCAGGGCAGTGGGGTCCGGGTGCCCTGGAAGGTCAGAGAGCAGCCTGGTTCCCCTGAGGGGGTCCCGGGTCCTGGAGACTTGAGGCCACAGGCTGCCAGACGTCTGTCCCCCAGGGGGGCAGCTGCCCTGCGTGGCCTGCCTGCGGCACTCGGGGACAGCACTGCACCCAGGCCTCCACACGAGGAAACACCTGAGCCCCGGTGCCAGCGCAGGGGCCGGTGCCCAGCCAGGGCGCCCAGCACCAGCCTCTCTGGTGGTCTGGTGGGCGGAGGAGGCAGCCGTCGGCCGGGCCATGAAGAAAACGCTGGCTTTCCCAGGGAAAAGGGGAGCGGAGAGGAGCGCGGGGGTGGGGGGGGGGGCCAGGACGGCCCGGAACAATGGGCCGCTGTGCTTCAGGGTCCACCTGCCCCTGCTTGGTGCCTCCCCCCCGCCCCCGTCCCCATCCTGTCCCCGCCCCACAAGCAGCCCGATCAGTCGCGGGGGCGCCGCAAACACACGTCTTTCATTTGCCTGCCTTGGCGGTGGCTTGTAAGTCTTTCCTTTGTGTGTTTTCATCCAGAGGTAATCTTTACAACCACACGCAAAAATGTCCAATAACATTTCTCTCTCTTGGCAAACATCCCCCGTATATCGGAGGCTCAAGTACAGGATGCGGAGACTCACAGGGAGCACCTGCCAGAGATGGGGGGGAGGGGAATGGGGGAGGGGCACAGGGAGGAGGGCAGGGGGAGGGGCACACAGGGGAGGGCAGGGGGAGGGGCACACGGGGGGGCAGGGGGGAGGGGCACAGGGATGAGTGCAGGGGGGAGGGGCACACAGGGGAGGGCAGGGGGAGGGGCACACGGTGTGGGCACACAGGGGAGGGCACACATGCTCTGGATGGCCCTGCCCCTCAGGGGTGAGACAGCCACAGGGGCATCTGCCTCCTTGGGCTGATGCCAAGCTCAGGTCAGGTGGTTCAAGGCAGGAGCCAGGCAGGGCTTCGGGTACACGGAGGGTGTTCAGTTGACCCCGTTACCTTTAAGGAATCCTTCCAGCTGCTTCACATGTCGCTCAGGTCAGAGCTTCCCTAGCAAAGAGGTGGCAGGGGAGGAATGGGGGGGCCGGGGCACAGGGAAGCAGGAGGGAAATCTGCTCCCCCAGGGCATTCTTTCCAGAGACTGAGGGAGGGAGGGAATTAGGAAATGCATCTGGAGTGAGGAGGAGAGGATCAACTAAGGAGGAAGAAGGACAGAAGGATGGGAAGGAAGGGAACAGGGCCAACGGGGAGCGGCTGTGGGGCGCAGTGGTCCTGGGTGTCGTGGAGGGAGGGCCGGGCACACCTGCAGACACCCGGTTCATGTGGCACGGGGAGACACGGGGAATTCTCCGGGCGCTGCCCTGAGGTCCCCCTCCTAGCTGGATGCCAGGGCCTCCCCGCCGACCCCAGCCTCCCCTCCTGTCACAGCTGGTGGCCCCTCTGGGCTTCACTGGCCAGCGTCCTCCGAGCCCCGAGGCCTGCTCTCCCCGCCTCAAGCCCTGGCCCCGTGCTCTCTCCACCAGCTCCTGACTCGCCCTCTTCTCCAGACAGGCACCTAGGGCACGACCCGGGGCCCCAGGCACAACAGGCTCCCACCTGCACCGACTCGGGACCCCTCTCCCCCTCCGCCCCGCAATGAGCTGGGGGCCCCACAGCACCTGACTCAGACCCACAGGTGCATGAGAAGAACGTCACAGCCGAGAGGGCAAGGCTGTGCGGGGCGGGTGGGTGCACCCACCCCAGGCAGTGGGCCAGGCCCCCAGAGCGAAGGGTGCCTGGGAACTGAGGTCCCAGGAACTGGGCTGGGTAGGGACGGCAATCCTGCAATATCCGGAGGAGTAAGAGAAGCAGGTGTCCTCGTGCGTGTAAGGCCTGCCCGCCATCCGCGGGTCCCCTGGGCCCAGGCTGGGGGCAGAAGGACGCTGCCGAGGCTGGCGGACTGCACGGAGCTGATGTCACAGGTCCTCGCCCGGGGGCTGAGTCGGTCACGGAGGCAATGAACGCGGGGGCCTTCGCCACAGTGGTCGCCAGGGACACACGCACCAGGGTGGGGTCAGGGCCTGCTGCTTCTCGTTCGTGGCTCCACGACCCCGAGTCCCCTCTATCTGTGCCCTGGGTGACCCCAAGCCCCTCACCAGCGCGTGGAGAGAATCAAGGGACATCGTGGTCACACGGGTGGTGAGTGGCCTCAAGGCGAACACTGCTCAGAGCGCTGTGATCCTCCCCGCCTCCCCCCAAGGTGCGTCTCTCAGCATCAGACAAGGCCTGACTGTCACCCTCTTGCAGATGAAGACACAGGGGCATAGAGGACCCAGTGGCTGCGAGGCAGGAGCACGGAGACTTGACCCCAGGGAGCCGGGCATTAGAGCCAGTGTCGTGGGGTGCCTGGCGGCTCCGTGGCTGGGGTGTCGGAGACGCGGTTTCGCCTCAGATCATGACCTCAGGGTTGTGGGGGTGAGGCCTGAGTTGGGCTCTCTCCCCCATCTCTGCCCTGCCCCTCAGGCTCACACACGCATGCACACGCTCTCTCGCTCTCTCTCGCTCTAAAGCAAAACAAAGTCCAGGTCATACCCACTGTCCTATGCGTCTAGCGCTGGGAGCAAAGGGGACAGAGGCCGTGTTTGCTCACAAGGCTCCTGGCACCTCTCATCCACCTCCGCCTGGACCGTGAGCTCTCCATGAGGACTCTGGGCCTAGGCCTCCAGCCTGGACCTCAGTCTCCAGCTGGGACGTCGGCCTCCAGCCCGGACGTTGGCCTCCAGCCCAGGACGTTGGCCTCCAGCCCGGACCTCAGTCTCCAGCCTGCGACGTCGGCCTCCAGCCCGGACCTAAGTCCCCAGCTGGGACGTCAGCCTCCAGCCTGGGACTTCGGCCTCCAGCCTGGGACTTCGGCCTCCAGCCTGGGACCTCGGCCTCCAGCCGGGACGTCGGCCTCCAGCCCAGACCTCGGCCTCCAACCCAGGCCTAGAACTTACATAGAGACACAGGCTACGTATCTACAGAGAGAATATACGTAATCACAGTTCTACGTAGACTCTTACGGCTCCCCCCACACGACGGCGAGGACAGTCGCCGCCTCAGCCGTCCCACGGAGCCCTCTGCCTGCTGAGGACACACTGAGGGTGCCAAGCGCGCCCCACACTCTCCTTGCACTGGCTCCTGGTGATGTAGTGACTCCGGCCCAATCCTCAACCCTGTCCCCTGTTGGTTCATCTCTGGCTCCCCAGCTTCAAGCCCGGCGTCAAGCACCCCTCGTGGGCCTCCCGTGTGGCCTCTGGCCCGAGAAGTGAACGAAGGACTGCAGTGAGCTCAGCTCACTCCCACTGGACTTGCAGCAAAATCGCTACTATGGGATGCGGCTCTGCGATCCTCCAGGTAGAGGAGAGGCCTGGCTGGATGCCCCCCAGGACGCAGGACCCTGCAGAGGGTCCCTGGCGCAAGCCCTCCGAAGGGAGTCCGGCCCCCTGCGCGCGTCCTGTCCACCCAGGCGGGCTCCTCTGCAACGCACCTTCCTCCTCCCGCTCCAGCTCATCTTCTCTGGGGCCCAGGGCTCCTTGCGCGTTTGTCTCCAGTCACCGGGCTCCCGTCCGTCTCCGCCTCCAGACCACGACCTCCTGTTTCACCTGCCGATGCTCACGCTCAGCACTTAAAACAACTCACGCCATGTAGAAGCTCCGCGAGTATTTAATTGGGGGAAAAGGTGAAAAACTAAACGTTTTGATAAGGAATCAACCGTGTTGCATCTTAATAGAATCGAAGGGTCTTTCAACCAACAGAGCCGGAACGCTTGCATATTCATGGGGGAGAAAATGAACCTTGAGTGTCCGTGTGCACGCAAACATACGTATGCGGGAATGTGCCAGTGTACGCAGCGATAGGTGCGTAGAGTTTAGTAGCGCGCTCTACGAAGACAAAAAACTCAATGACTCCATATAAAAACCAGCGGAAGACATGAACAGACAAGAGCGGAATAGCCCACAGATACAGGAAAAGATGTTGATCGCCACTGGCCATCAGGGCGATGCAAATTGAAATCACAAACAGACGCTCCTACACCCTCACTGGAGCGGTCGAAATTCAAAGAATTTTTTTTTTTCAGATTTTATTTATTTGAGAGCGAGCGAGCGAGCATGAGCAGGGCGGAGGGGCCGAGGGAGAAGCAGACACTGGAGCCCAGGACCCCGGGATCATGAGCTGACCGACGGCACAGGCTCCACCGACCGAGCCACCCCGGGGCCCAGAATGTTCAGAATTGCAAAGACCGAGGTCGCGGTGTTGCAGCGAGGGGAGGCCCATCACACACTGCCGACGGCACAAGCCCTCCAGAAAGCTGTCAAGCCACTGCTCGCGAGGGTCACTGCAGCCACGGTCGGGCAATTCCACCCTGGGACGGAGAGCGTCTGCCCACGCGAGGGTTCGTTCAGAGCGGCCTTAGTCACGAGGGCGAGGGCGCAGGGACTGGAAATACAGAGCAGGTGCCCGGGGCTGGGAGAGGGAGGCCAGCGATGAAGCAGGGACGCAAAGGAACTCTCTGAGGTCGTGATGTTCGCGTCTCCATTGCCATGTCGTTAGGGGGATGTGTGCGCTCGTCAGAGCTCATCCTACTGCGCGTTTAGGATTGGTCCGGCTTATTCTATGTTAATTCTATCTCAATAAAGGTGATTAAAAAAAAAAAACCCAACATTAAGAACGGTGACATCAAGAAACCGGGATGGGATGTGTAGTGATGTAAGATCTGCGGTAATCAGAGGCCCAAGGATGCGCTCATGGGCTGTGGGTCCCTGGAAATGGAGTTCGAGCCAATTAGATAGTTATTTAATTTGAATTAATGTGGATGCGCTCCATTTAAGGCGATGAGTCTTACAGAAAACACACAGTACTCTCCCTCCCTACACTTCCGCTCACCCTGCACTCCCGCCATGTGGGAAGCCCTTTACGGGGTCTCGCTCCTCAGCCCCTCCACGGCTCCCCAGCACGAGAGCCCTATGACGACAGCAGACCTCCCCAAACTGAAGACACATGGGGAAAGTCGTGGGTTCTTCTCCAGGAAACATCTTGATCCAGATTCCATCTCTGCCAAGACCCTTCATCTCTTGGTGCCTTCAATTTCTGAATCTAAGCCTCTAAGACATTTGAAAGCCTCACCCTCTGGTTGATGCTGGGGCCTGGGGAACCTGAGCTACTCCTTCAGGTGGGCTTGACCCCTCCTACCCCTTCAGGCAGGCTTGACCCTTCCCATCCTTTCAGGTAGGCTTGACCTCTCCCACCCCCTTTGGGTAAGCTTGACCCCTCCCACCCCTTCAGGTGGGCTTGACCCTTCCCACCCCTTCAGGTAGGCTTGACCCTTCCCACCCCTTCAGGTAGGCTTGACACCTCTTACCCCCTCTCAAGTAGGCTTGACCTTTCCCACCCCTTCAGGTAGACTTGACCTTTCCCAACCCTTCAGGTAGGCTTGACCCTTCCCATCCTTTCAGGTAGGCTTGACCCTTCCCATCCTTTCAGGTAGGCTTGACCCTTCCCACCCCTTCAGGTAGGCTTGACCTTTCCCACCCCTTCAGGTAGGCTTGACCTTTCCCACCCCTTCAGGTAGGCTTGACCCTTCCCACTCCTTCAGGCAGGCTGGACCCTTCTCACCCCCTCAGGTAGGCTTGACCTTTCCCACCCCTCGGGTTAGGGTTGCCGATAGGATCAGAATCCCAGTGAAGGCTGATTTCAGATAAACAGCAAGAGTTTTTATTTTATTTTTTTTAGCATTAGTAAATCTTGCATCGCTGTTTTTGTTGCTAAAAAAAAGTATTTGTTGTTTATCTGAAATTCCGACTTAACTGGGGGTCTGGTTATTTGTGTTTGTGGAATCTGGCTGGTCCCGGGAGCCAGCGACCCTGGGGCTGGGAACACAGCTTGGAGCCCTCATGCTGACAGCAGCAGGCCTTAGCCAATGTGGGCTGTGGGCTGCTGAGCCTCTGAAGCTATTCCATGGTGGCAGAGGCGAGCGGGAGCCCCCACTGTGGGTCTGCCCTCCCGGGCCAGCTCGGCAGCCTCGTGAGACCCTGGCTCCCTTTTAGCGGCGAGTTTACCAGTCCGCCTGCCTGAGTTCCAGAGGGGACCCAGCCTCGCTGCTCCGCACCCAAATGGTCAGAGTGGAGGAAGGGGCTCCGGGAGCCAAGACAACTCTGGGCAAATCATCTCAAATCTCTCTCTCTGACTCAGTTTCCTCATCTACAAAATGAGCCTCAAGACAAGGTTCAAATACAAGTTTGGGAAAAGCAGGAGGGAAAAAAAAAAAGTCACAATATGCATCCTAAACAGAAGCACTGATACCCGGAATATATGAAGTTCTCCAAAACAACAAGAAAAAGAACATGGCCCAACAGGGAAACATGGGCAAGGGGCGTATGGGCGGGGCATTCACTGGAAAACAAGCCAACAAACAAATGGAGGATAAGCCTATGAACAGACACACCTCATTTTTTTGGGGGGTGGATTTTATTTATTTATTCATAAGAGACACGAGAGAGAGACAGAGACACAGGCAGAGGGAGAAGCAGGCTCCATGCGGGGACCCGACGTGGGATTCGATCCCGGGTCTCCAGGATCAGGCCCTGGGCTGAAGGCGCTCAACCACTGAGCCACCGGGCTGCCCAAGACACACCTCATTAACCACCAGGAAAATGCAAATCAAAACGAGAGAGCATTTTCGGAGAGTCCCATCGGCAGAAATACAAATAACTGACAAAAATAAATAAATAAATAAATAAATAAATAAATAAATAAATAAATGAGTCTAGGCCATTGGTGGGAATGAAAATCGCCGTGGCTTTGGGGGAGGGCAAATGCACAATATAAAAATCACAGCCTGGCCCCCTCTGAGCCCCCGATTCCACCCCCAGCCTTCCCACCGTCAACAGGCTTGCAGGTGCGCAGATGGGTGCGGTGGCCTCGAAACACATCCCGGGGATCGCTGGGCCATGACACTGTCCGCCCATAGCTCAGGGCACAGAAATCCTCGGGGCCACCAAACAGAATGAGTACAAACCTATACAGAACTCTAAAGGCATATGGCATATTAAAAAAAAGAGAAAAAGCAGTTTCAGAATAGTACATTTTGTATTATCACATTTATATAAAGAAGTAGAACTCCATCGGTGTGTGCGCGCCTGGGTCTATGCATATGTATGCACCTCTATCTGGCGTGTGCACAGCGGTGTGAATGTACAGGAAAGATCTGGATTGCGTAGCAAACTGTGAGCCCCGAAAATCTGGGAGGCAAACGGGGGACGAGGGCCGTGAGGCGAGACTGGTCGCACTTCGGAGATTTCAGTGCTAGTTATTGGCTCACTCTTACCACCTAAGAACTTGTGGTTTACAGGGTTCCCAGCAGTTGAGCATCTGCCTTGGGCTCAGGCCATGATCCCGGGGTCCTGGGATTGAGCCCCATGGGGGGGCCCCAGCTCAGGGGCACATGCTTGTCCCTGTCCCTTTACCCCTCCCCCCACTTGTGCTCTCTTTCAAATAAATTTTATAAAAAAAAAAAGAACTTGGTTTATAGAAGGTTGGTTGGACGGCTCCCTCCCTCCTACGTGCGCCTCCCCCCACAGTCCCCATAATGGCGCCGAACACGTGGCCCCTCTCACAGGGAACCTCTGTCCTCCCGTCCAGGGTGACGCTCTGCACCAGAGCCCTCCACCCCTGGGGCCTCCACCCTGGGGCGCTCTACCTCTGGGGCCTCCACCCCCGAGGCCACCACCCCCAGGGCCACCACCTCTGGGGCTTCCACCCCTGGGGCCTCCAACTCTGGGGCCTCCACCTCGGGAGTCTCCATCCCAGGGGCTCCACCCCTGGGCCCTCCACCTCTGGGGCCTCCACCCCTGGGGCCTCCACCTTGGGGGCCACCACCTTGGGGGCCTCCACCTCAGGGGGCGTCCACCCCGGGGCCTCCACCCCAGGAGCCCTCCACCCCTGGGGCCTCCACCCTGGGCCCTCCACCTCTAGGCCTACCACCTCTGGGCCCTCCACCCTGGGCCCTCCACCCCAAGGGCCTCCACCCCTGTAGGGCCTCCTCTGCCCATCTGCTCCTGGCCCTTCCCTACCAGCCAGCCCCTGGCCCTCCCCCTCCCATCTCCTTCTGCCTCCTCTGCTGCTCCCACCTTGCCCGTGGCTCCCCTGACTCGCACCCCGCTATCTAGTCCTGTGCTCGACTCACATCGCCCCGGGAGCTCCCTGCAATGGCTTTCCCTGGAGCCTCAGGACCCTGGGCTTGTCTAGGGCCCTCACCCACCCCTTAGCCGACTCCTCGTCCATTGTACTGCCGCCGCGCGGAGACCACACGTTCCAGGAAATCCAACCCCTTCTGTCTGGCGAGACCCGTGGCCTCCTGGGCCCCAGGGGTGGAGGGGTCCTGCCCACAGCTGCCCTCCCCACGTGTCCATGCGTTCCTTGGTTCGCTCCCTCCCTCCACCACGAAGGCAGGGAATGCACCTGCTCCTGCCTTCCCGTGTATCTCCGGAGCCCGGCCCATGAACAGCACATGGTGGGTCTTGCACAAATACTCATCCAGAAACACACACACACACACACACACACTAGGCCCTTGGCAAACGTGTTTGTCAATGATGAAGGGGAAGAGAAATGCCGTCTAGGACGAGGTCCTCACCAGGGATGCGGGGAGACTCCCCCAGGTTCCTGTCTGGACCGCCTGCTTCTCACGGAGCGGCCTCCCCAGCCGGTGGCCACGTGGGGGTCTCTGGCTTTGCCCACGTGGGAACCATCCATTCGAAACCACGGCTGCCGGGCGGTGCCACGCTCACCGTCAGGGCTGCCAGGTGGGTGGTGACCGCAGCCCCAGGCCCTCTGACTACCACTCCTGCCAGCCTGGCAATCCAGGAGCCAAAGCCCTGCCCATCCTGCCAAGGGACTCACACCTGCGGCTGGCCTTGCGATAGAGACGTGGGTCCGTGCAGATCTTGCACGCCCCCCGGAGGCCCCCGGAGTCCCCCTGAGCCCCCCGGAGCCCTGCTCAGGCCGACCTTGGTTCTCAGCGGTTTTACCAGCCCCCGCTGCCAGACTCTTCTCCACCCGTCTCGTTCCGACTCAGTTCCTCGCTGCAGCAGGACCATGAAAGCTCGTCGGGCCTCGGCTCTCACTTCACGGGCAACTGCAATTTCTTTGCAAGAAATGGACTCACTGCAAATAGGAAAAGCCGCACTTTAAAGATGCCAGAGTCCAGGTGTGCTGCTAACACCAGTAGCCGGGAGCGGCCGGCCATCAAGATCTTTCTGCAGACGCAGGCCAGACAGCTCTGACTCCCAGGGGCGTCCCAGCCCGGGCCACGCGGGGCTCCCAGAGGTCACCTGGGGTCACCGGCGAGGCAGAAAACACAATGAAGGGAGGATGAGCAGCCAGACAGGAAGGCCAGACGACGGGAAGAAAATATGCACACCACACATAACAAACAGAACGGAGGGCCCTCTTAACGGATATTAAGCGCCTGCAAAGCACTGAAAAAGGAAATTCAAAGGACCAGAGGAGAAAGGCAGAGGGTGTGCAGAGAAAACTCACAGGAAGTGCAAAGGGCTGATACCCAGAGAAGGATGCTCAGGCTCCCTGATGATCAGAGCCAGATGCAGGGCCCACGCCCCGCCACCTCGCCTACCACCTGCCCTCCGCCCCGACCCAGGCCGCCTGCCGCCTCAGCACGGAGGGACGAGAGCGCATCCAAAGAGGAGAAGCCCCGCCTGGCAAGCTCCGGGTTCCTCTCTCCTAGCTCCCGCCTTTGCCTGCCGACCTGGCACAGGCGTGCGTGGCCCGTACAACGCACAGCACCAGGCAGGCAGCAAACACAATGTCTCGGCAGCAGGTCCCAAGTGTCCCGGGGCCACCGAGACCTGGGCAGAGCAGGGGCAGAGCCAGGGCCCCAAGAAGGGTGGCCGAGGAGCCCGGGAAGTGGAAGGAAAACGGCAGCTGCCCACAGGCGAATGCAGGTGCTCAGCAGGAGCTCGATGGCCACCGCCTCAGGGTGGGACGGGTTCGCAGGTCTGTCCCGGAAGATCAAATCACAGGAGTCATGGAGTCGGGTCCCTGAATCGACCTGGAGAAAACTGGAACTGGCTCTGTGGGACAGGGAAGGAAAACGGAGGGAAGGCACAGCCAACGTGCACTGCGCCTGGCGCTACTCTGAGCGTCCTCTCCCATTCACCCGCAGAGCCAGCCTTGGGGGGGCTCAGGGCCATCGGGGCCCAACCTGACCAAGGACACTCGGTGGGCAGCGCACTCATCGGCGCTCTGAACTCTCAGGCCACACCGTGTCCTGGGCCTGGAAATGCAGACACCCTGCCCATCCATGCGGTGGAAGCTGCCGGGCCTAACAGGAGGGACCGGCCGCTGCAGGCAGGGATCACTTGATGGATGTGGACCAGCCGGATGACAGAAGCCAGGCCGCGACCTGGCGCCCGGCGCTCCTGCGCGTCCCTGCGGGTGCCTGTGTGTCCTTAGCAACCGCATCATTACTCTCCTCTCTGCGTCTGCTCTGATTAATCTAATTTGCACATGCGAACAAGAAGCTGCTCTGATCCATTTAGTATGTTGGGAGCACATCCCAGCCTATTTGCGTGGTGCCTCCGGCCAGCGGAGGTAGCCCCCCCACCCCGCCCCGCCTCCCTCCCCTCCCTCGTCCTGCCCTCCCACCAGGCAAATTCTTGCTGAGCAAGCAAATGGCTATCCGTGCTGTTGCTTTTAAGTCTTAAAACCCATTAGGATGTATTAGCAGACGTGCTGAGAGCTCATTTAAGTAATAAAAATCCTTTCTTGTGCAGCTAATAAAACAGAAGACAGAAAAGAGAGAGAGACAGAGACTTGGACAGAGGAGTTGGCGGTCTTCCAGGCGCGGTGACGTAGGAGCACTGAGCTCTGTCTGCCGATGCTTGACGCTGGGCTCCTGAGCTTTGCTATGTGCTAGGTGATCGGACGACATGGAGCGAGGGCCTTTCCCGAGAGCCTCCGTCAGCAGACTGAGCTCGGGGGAGGCAGGAGGGGCATCTTCCTTGCCTTTGGGGTGCAGCCCTGAGACCCCAATGGCTGGCCGTTGCACAGTGTCCAGTTGTGGCTGCCCAGGTGACCGTGCGCCCACACGGCTGCCACTCTCACGCCCGGGCTGCCTGGGCTGCAGCCCACAGGACCTGGACACGCTCAGCCTGGCGGCCCTCGGGCCTCCTTCTGGGCTTCTCCCTAGGACAGCCTCGGCCGGTGCAGGTGTAGGGCTCAGACCTGTATCCGGCACACGAAGGCAGGGGCCGCAGGATCAGCATCCAGCGCAGGATGAAAACGCAGGGCCCCGTCCAAACCAAACAGAAATAAGGATTCCACGAGGGAAGGGCACAGCACTGACCAAGCCCGGGCCCTTTCTGGCACAGCGCCCCGTGTCTAGGAAGCCAGGCCCGAGTATGTGTCAGATACTCAGTGATGTGTCATCCGCGTTTGAACGCCCCCAAAGGGCAGATCTGCAATTTAAGAAACTCCAAATATCTGGGTCGCATAAACAGCCCAGCCTCCCAGAGTACCTACTCAAGGGCACAATGAAGAAGGGGCTTTGAAAGGCCCGCCCCAGGCATGTCCTGGCCTCCCAGGGGTCTCTGGATACGGCTGGCCAGATGCTCTAGTTCCCTCTAATGGCCCATTAAGGGCCCATAAAGCCAAGACTTATCTAAGTCCTTTTGTGCGAATCCCGAAGAAAAGCAGCACAGAAATCCTCTTACAGTTAATCCTTCTGAGCACAGGGGCTCAGTCTACAGGCACACAGTATGGAAGAGGCAGTAAAATTTGAGGCACTGGGTGGTGGGAAGGGTCTTGGCTGCGATGGACAGAGACATGGGCCCCTGTAGCAATGCGCAGCTCTGGACCACGGACCCAGCCCACGTCTCCTAGTAACTAGATTCCCTACCGTGGGCGACTCCCTCACCCTCTGAGGCTCTCCCCAGGTCTCCAAAATGTGGGTGAGGGCAGCTGCGAGGACACCCGAGGACAGTCATCGCAGCACTGTGTATATTCAAAAAGAAGGAAAAAAACCCAGAAACGTCCTTAACAGAGAATTTTAGTTAGTTGGGTGTTGCTCATTGGTACAGGAGAATCCTACACAATAACGATGCCATGAAAGACTTCCTTTTAAAAATGTCCAACGGGGATCCCTCGGTGGCTCAGCAGTTTAGCACCTGCCTTCAGCCCGGGGCATGACCCCGGGGTCCTGAGATCGAGTCACGAGTCGGGCTCCCTGCAGGGAGCCTGCTTCTCCCTTTCCCTGTGTCTCTGCCTCTCTCTCTCTCTCATGAATAAATAAAAATAAAATCTTTAAAAATAAATAAATAAAGATGTCCAATGAGGGCACTTGCACCTGTTCTCTCTCTTAAAATCCACTGACAAAAACAAAAACAAGAAGTGAAGTCAAACAAGGAAATGATCCCAACCACAAGCCGCTAGGCATATTCACCAAAATACTGCGGAATTTGGACTAACCCAGGAGGGATGCTGCAGGCCCCCTCAGACCTTCATCAAAATGCAGTTCTCCCTAAAACAAAGTCGCTCAGCACCCGAAAGGCTTCCACGGACTTCTGACGAGATGACAAGGTGTCAGGAGATGGGCCACCCAGTCGGCACTGGAAGCAGGAAGGGAGGTAAGGCGGGGGAAGGACGGGCCACACCGCTTCTCCTCCAAGTGGTCTAGGGCCCTGCCTCCGTCCGAGGGAGGCTGCAGCGTAAGGCAGCAGGCGAGTTAGCCATCCATCCCAAACCACCGCACCGAGCAGCTTTTGGACTCTGGGTGAACAGAAATGCTGGATTTACTGAGAGGCTACGTGAGCTACAAAACCTGACCTGCCACGCAGGCCTGCCCCTTGCTAACCCCTCACTTCCCATGCCCCAGAGTCTGGCACACTATCTGTTGGCAAATAATTCGGTCTGATTTCAAAAAAAAAAAAAAACAACAGAGACAGTCAGGAACTGAGCAGAGAAGGAACATGTTGAATCGGCGAAATAAATAAAGCAAAGGAAGAAATTAATAAAGCAAAAGACTACGGAAAGCATCCATCATGGAGAGCACTGTCAAAGGAAACAACACGAGTCCAGAAAAACGTAGTTCTCTAGTCTCAAAGAAATTGTAGGCTTAAAAAAAAAAAAGGCAATTCAAAGAAGAGTTTCAAGTATCTAAAAGGGCAATTAGTAAGATAAACAGAAAACAGAAAGGGAGCTTGCAGAGGAGGAGAGAGGAAAGGACAGATCACAGTCAAGCGCCTGAAGAAAGGGGGACGGGTGAGTTTGCCGGAAAACCCAAAATAGGAATGTGGTGGGCACGTCCGTGAAAATTAAGTAAACAAACAAAAAAAATTAAAAAAAAAAGAAAAGTAAACAAATGGAAAAGATCAAATATAGAAACATGACAATGGAGAAGATCCTGCATACGGGATATTGAACGAAAGAGGCCCCACATATCCATAGAGAAAAATATACAACGATATAATCAATGAAAACATCCTGGAATCAAGAAAGCTGAATCTGAAGATCAAAAGGCACACGGCGTCTCCAAGACTCTTACGTGTAGTGATCACCTCCCGGACATGCTGGTGAACTTCCTAAATTTCAAGGAAGGAGTATGAATCCTATGGGCATCCAAGCAGGAGAAAAACAAGCTGAACAACAGCAAAATGAGTCTGCTTATTAGCCTTAGATCAACCCGATCGGGCTCTGACGAGCATGACAGCTTAAGAAGTGCACACCCAGGGAAACCACCACTCAAGGATTTGGACAAGAGGCGGACACCCTTGACCACGTAGGAATTCAGAGAACGTCCAGGGGCCCTTCCCGCAAATGGTATTTGAGACTCAACTTCAGCAATCCAAGAGATCAATCAAAATACAGGATTCTGGAATATAAAACAAGTGGCCGGAAGACTGGTGGTGAGTGTTAAATCCTTTTATAAATATGGGGCCGAGACAACACAACCATGAAAGAGAAGACATGGAAAGAATATAAATGTTAGAGACTTTGCTGGGCAAAGAGATGACACATAAAAAAAAAAAAAAAGGAAAAAAGCCGTTGAGGAAATGAAAAGAAATACGCAGGCATGGACTTCCTCATCTTTCAAGGAGAGAGGTTAATAAATATTGCAGAAAGAAGGAGGGTGCAGGGAGGAGGAGGAGGAAGAGGAGGAGAAGGAAAAGTCCAGCCTCTCAACGTGCTCTTTAATCTTCATCCTTAGCTTTCCAGGGATGTTTTCGGAGCTAATGTCTATTTATCTTAAGTTTGACCGATTCCTTCCATTTCTCTTTCATTTGTTTTTTTTCCATCTGTTAAACTCAAGTGGAATTTTCAGAAAGTAAAAATAAAACGGAGATGCAGTGGCCGCATTTTTTTCCCCCTAAAATTCGTCGTGTCCAGCAGCCTCATTAACTCATCGTCTCCCCAGGCGGCCCCGGTGCCTAGAAGCGAGGGCATCAAGGCCTCGACAGCGGCTTACTTTCGCATGGGTGCGACTGCGCAATCACAGCGCGCTTTGTGTCTATGCTCTTACTGCACCTCTTTCATGTGCATCATAGACATGAATCGTTTAAGGATAATAAAACCGTGATCCCGGGGGAAAAAATCGTGATCCCGGGCAGCCCTGGTGGCTCAGCGGTTTAGCGCCGCCTGCAGCCCAGGGTGTGATCCTGGAGACCCGGGATCGAGTCCCATGTCGGGCTCCCTGCGTGGAGCCTGCTTCTCCCTCTGCCTGTGTCTCTGCCTCTCTCTCTCTCGCCCTGTGTCTCTCATGAATAAATAAAAAATAAAATCTTAAAATAAATAAATAAATAAATAAATAAATAAATCGTGATCCCTTTCCACCTGCTGGTGTGGGGGTGGGGGCTGTGTAGGATGCCCCATCTGATGGGAGTGGTGGGCACCAGCTCTGAAGTCAGCCCGGCTGAGTCCAACACTCCCCAACTCCTAAAATCCCTCAGTGCCTCAGTGTCCTCACCCGTCAAACAGGCACGACAGCGTCTCCGTCAGAGCACGCTTTGGAGGAGTTTACGTCAGGTAACACTGAGGCACACGGTGCCCGGCCCCGTAAGCACTTAGTAACTGTTAGACGCCGAGTGGCCGCTACGCCTCACCGCGTGCTAACAGGAAGCGGTTTGTACGTTTTCTTCTATTATCTGCAGAAATGTGAAACATCTCCATAGTCTCCGGGGGGAAAGGCGGCTGATTGCCATCTCTTGGCCTTCCGCTGTTGTTAGGCAGAGCTGTTATCAAACAAATAATTAGCAAAAGACCTAACCCCGTGCACGGCGACTCTGCGGCTGCGTGGAATGATTACGTAGGTGCGGCCACAAGAACACGGTCTGGCTGCCTCCGTGACCTGCGACCATCAGACTGAAAGACAGTTTCTTAAGTAGTCCTAAATGAGCCCACGCTGCTCGACGGCAACGAGTCGAGGGTCACAGTTTGGGACATGGTTCCTGGCTCAGCACTGAGCCGGGGGAGGCAGCTGGAGGCAGGTGCGGCTGGTGGGGGGCGGGGGGGTGGTCACGGTGGCCCAGCCTCCCCCAACCAACAGAAACAGGTTCTCGGAAACATCATATCTGGGTCTCTGCCCTGAGCAGGGGTCAAGGCCTAAGTGAGCTCCAAGGGGACCAGCCCCCCACTCCCTCCTCTGGCTCCCCGTTCCCTCCAAGGCCTCCTCCCTGCAACAGGTGCGCCCACGCCCTGGGGACTCAGGGGCTGCAGGACCATCCTCCTAGACGCTGTGCTGGGATCGGTGGGAATTACATCTCCTTCCCCTTTAGGTTTCTTTGTTTTGTTTTTTGTTTTTTGGGGGGGTCTTAACAGGGGAAACGGATTTAATCTCTGAGAATGAGTGGTCTTGCTTTCTAGGGGAAAAAACAGAAGCTTTCGATTTCTAGGAGATAAGATCCCTCTGCGGTAACAGTCTTGTGCCTCTTCCGTCATTGCTTTTTATAAGGTGACTAATAAATAATCCCCATTACACAAACACATCCATCACGTCCAGACTGCAGGTGCTGAGGGATGATCTCTAATGGGTAATAATAATAGCTGCTATTTATTGATTGGGCGCCGGGTGCCAGGCACTGGGCGAAGCATCCCCATGCATTATCCTCGCAGAGGATGCGGGTTCTCCTCTGCTTCTCCCCCGCTTGGCGGCACTGCCCCAAGGCCCTGCAGCTGTTTGGCTCCTTCTCTGCAGACGCTCACGTCCCCTCTACAGGGAAGGTGTCCAGAGGCCACCCCTACCCCCACCCCACCCTGTCCCACCCCATTGGGGGTGCCATGCCCAGTGCCATCGTCTGTCCCTATATTGTCCTCTGTCACTCCAATGGGCTTTTCTAGACCGGCCTTTCCTTGAACACAAGTGGTCAGAGTCCAAGTGGTCAGAGAATGGACTCCGAGCAGAAGAACTCTGGTTCTAGACCCTTCAGGCCGACCCAATGCAAACACCGTAGCTTTTCTCTCTCTTCCCGTTAGAGAACTATCCCGCTTACACCCCACGTGGCCCTGTGCATGCTGTCCGTCCAACCTGCCTGCCCCCCAGCTCATCACTATGGTATCTCGTCCCCAGCCCACTGCAATTTCTCTTGGGGGCCGCACAGGACGTGGGCATGGCCAGTAACGGCTCTTCCCTGCGGATCCCATATACATGTTGGGAAGAGTAGGATCGCCATCTCCAGGATCATGAAGAGCAAAGCTCTCAGAGGCCATGTCGCTGCCACACTAAAGAGATAAAGCAGAGCGGGAAGATGAAGAGAGTCCTAGCAAGGCTGGATCGAGCTGCGCCTGAAGCCACACAGCCTTAGGACATCCCAGGAAACCTACGCCAACACATTTCCCTTCGTGTTCATCAAACTCCCTAGAATTGGCTTTCCCTCGTGAACCACTACAGGAATTGCGGAAGTAAGCTCAACGCGTTTCCTCTGGAGTCCAGATGGCTCACAAGAGCACCCGGAACCACAGTTTTATCAGTAGATAATGGGGTCAGGGGTCCCTTTGCCGGCCTCCCGCGCTTATATATCCCATTTCCTTAATGGAAGTGCACCATCAGTCGTGCCACAGCACCCAAGTAAGAGATTTCCTTTTTTTTTTTTTTTAAATAAAGAGATTTCCTTTTTGAAAAAAAAAAAAAGAAAAATGTAGCACGAACAGCGCTTGTTGATGGTTTTAGGGTGCGTGTTGGCTTCAGGAGGGCTGCACTGTGGGGAAGGACGGGGGGGGGGGGGGGCCCAGGCCTGCGGGGCTTCCCCCGGGGACTCTCAGGAAGGGACACCTGAGACCGGGCGACCTCCTCTTAATCCCGTTCCTTCTACTATTTCCAACTTTCTCCTACTCCGGGGGTGTGAGGTCCTCCTGGACTCGTCCCTCCTCCCCAGCGAACCCTGCTGCACTGTCGCTGCCGGGTACCCAGAGCCCCACAACCCAGGGCCTGCGGTCCCGCCACCCACATCGATAGCTCTCCCACCGACACGGGCGACCCCGGAGCTGAGTCCTTGTTTTGGGAAAACAGCCCTTCAGTAGGGAAGCCCGTCGGAGCCGAGGGGGAGATCTTCCCAGACTGAAGCACGCGGGGCTACAGCCTCCGGCGGGCAGGACGGGGCGGGCTGGGGGCCCTTGCAGACGCGGGTGTGTCACGGGTTATGGTTCGGCATGATGCACAGCCTGCATCATGGGCTGTGACAGGGCCCAGGTCCCGCTTGGTCCCGACCCGGCGAGGAGCCCATCAGGAGGCCGTGTGCCAAGGAGCTGTGTGGCCCCCAGCCCGGCCTCGGGACCACGGGGAGCCCGGCGCCCACGCTGGCCTGCTGGACCCTACCCGGGCTGCGGCCCCTCTGCCCTGGCCGCTGCGACGGCCGCCCTAAGCCTGCGCCCTCCTCCGGAGCTCGGTGCGGCACCTACCACGACGGCTCCCGCTCCTCAGATGCCTGTTCCAGTGGGACCCACGCCTCCCAGAGACGACCCCGTCCAGCGTCACAGCCCCATCCCCTGGCACTCAGCCTCAGGACCTGTTGCTGTCCCTGTGGCCCGGGGTCAGGGGTCACGAGCACAGCGTCCGTGCCAACACCCGTCCCGTCCACTCCCACGTGGGCATCAACCCCCGAACTGTATGCTCTCCTCAGGGCACCAAGACCAGGCTTTGACCCACCAGCCTCGGCGGCCGCACCGACTACAAGCTCCTGGCCTTCGGGGGGAGCACGCACTGTGTGGGCCCGGAGCCAGCCCCGGTCTCAGTCCATGCCCGACTCCCTCCCTGCAGCTCCCGACCCCTCCTGGCTCATCTCTGAGCTGCCTGATGCCCAGCCAGACGCCCGTGGGGCATCCTGCAGGCTCTAAGGACAGCGGCCACCACCCTGCCCCGGGAGGGACGCTGCCCACGATGGCCCCTGGGGACCCTGGCAGCCTCTGGACCCGCCTCCCACCCCTATCACAGGCTGCCCAGAGCCCACCAGCCCAGCCCGGGCCTCGCTCCCTGACTCCCGCCCAGCCTCCCACACTGTCCTCGGGGGCCTGGTGGACACGAGGGAGCCACGTGGGCTACAGAGTGATGGAAGCAAGCACTCTGAGGCCTCTCCGTCCCCTGTGGTGGTGTTGCTCCACGGCCTGTCTGTGCCCACGGCGGTCCCCACCTAAGCACGCTGCAGGATGGGCTGAATCCACGGCCGTGCCCCCCCTGTCTGCTCTTGGGCAGAGACACAGGGCCCAGGGCAGGGGCATGACCGCTCCAGGCCGCCCCCAACAGATGACACGGAAGGACTGAAGGGACAAGGCTGCAAAGCCACCTGGCCCTCCGGACATCCACTCAGCTCGCCACCTCTGGAAGGTACAGAAAGAGGCCCGGCTCGTGAACCCCGGGGCATCCCGGACTACGGGCAGAGCCCAAGAGAAAGCTCTAGAATCTGAGCCCGGAAGGATGAACACCAGTACGTTAGCCGTGGTGGCATCTCAAGGCTCAGACCACGGTTCATTTTCACCTTCTTCTCTGTGCTTTTGTGTACTTTCCCTGCTTCCCCATGAACCTGTGACACTTTCATAATCTAGAAAAGCAAGACATGGTCTTAACTAAAAAAATAAAAATAAAAATGAAAAATAAAAAATAGACGTGCATCTCCAATCTGGCTGTCAAGCCGGAGTCGGAGGACAAGTCCTTTGACTCCTTGGAAGAGCCTGGCGATCTCACCAACACCAACAAATGATCACCTGGAAGAGCTGCAACCCAAAGCGGGATTCTGGGAGGCACCACCGCTCCCCACGCACATCAGTTGGTGGCTCCGACTCCAGGGGGCACAGGGGGAGGGACCCCGCAGCCAACCCGAGCTGGGGCTGCTGCTGGACCAGCTGACCTCCCCTCCACCTCCCCAGTGACCCCCTGTGCTCATCCTCCCCTCGCTCCCCCTCTCACCTCTCTAAGGACCCCCTGCGCCCCTCCTCCCCTTGTTCCCCCTCTCACCTCTCCAAGGACCCCCTGTGCCCCTCCTCCCCTCGCTCCCCCTCTCACCTCCTCAAGGACCATGTGCTGAAACCGCAGCAGGTACCAGCACTGACCCCGTTTTTATGAAGGAAGAAAGGCAGGTCCCTGAAAGGTTAAGGGTCCCACCCCCACCCCTCCGTCAGGCGCCAATAGCGCTGCCGTCGTCCCAGCCCCCTGGTCTCGCACCCACATCCCGGTAGCAGACTCCCTCCCTTGCCAGGCCCCCCCGAATGCACCACGTGCACAGCTTACACACCCAGAGCTAACGGCCGGTGGGGTCAGGCCGCCTCTGATCGGCCCACGGGCCCCATCACACCTGGAGTCAAAGCCAAGTCCTTCCCAGAAGGCAAGGCTGCGCTGGTCTGGCCCCTTCCTCTGTCTCCGACTCTACTGCCTCCCACAGCTCGCCCACAGGGCGCTCTCCTCTGGCCTCACTGGCTCGACTCTGTCCTTCAGACGTGCCAGGCAAACTCTTGCCCCAGGGGCTCTGGGATAATGCTGCGGACGCAGAGCCTGTGGGTTCTCCGGGAGGCGACCGAATGGCTCCCCCAGATTCCTTCCAGGGCACTCTCCTCCTTGGCCTAAGCCAGTGACCACTGTGCCCACAGCCTTAAGTTCCCATCACAGCTTCGGGGTTCCTTGTTTATCCCCCCAACCAGATCATGGCTGTCCAAGGTCAAGAACTGGACCTTACCCACCTGTGTTTTCCCGGGCCCTTGTTCAGAGTAGGTGTTCCAGGCATATTCATGGATGGAGATGGATGGATGGATGGATGGATGGATGGGATGGGATGCACAGATAGATGGATGGATGGATGGGTGGATGGATGGGTGGATGGATGGATGGGTGGATAGATGGGTGGATAGATGGATGGATGGATGGGCGGATGGATGGGATGGACGGATGGATGGATGGATGGGTGGGTGGATGGATGGGATGGATGGATGGATGGATGGATGGGTGGGTGGATGGATGGGATGGACAGATGGATGGATGGATGGGTGGGTGGATGGGATGGACAGATGGATGGATAGATGGGTGGGTGGATGGATGGATGGATGGATGGATGGGATGGACGGATGGACAGATGGATGAATGGGATGGACGGATGGGATGGACGGTTGGGATGGACAGATGGATGGATGGACAGATGGATGGACGGATGGGTGGGATGGACAGATGGATGGAGGGATGGATGGATGGACAGATGGATGGACAGACAAATGGATGGATGAACAGGAAAACTAGGTTTTCATAACCTTGACAGTGTTCAGGACATTTTCTCGGGTCTGTGCTTGACTGAACATCGAGAAACCAAGAAGACTCACCAGGAGCCAACCACCCCTGTGTTGCCTCCAGGCAGGGCCCATGCTGTGCTCCACCACAGCCCAGTGCACGGCCCCAGAAACAACAGCCTCCCTGGCCTGTGATCGGCAGGGCCGCCAAAACCACGGCCTTCCAGACATCACCTCCAAGCAAGGATGGAACCTTGCCCCATCCCCACATCCCTCTGAGACGGACATGGAAGAGGCCCCCAGGGGCCCCGAGCAGGAAAGGGTTTGCAGGAAGAGGCAAGCTCAGCCCCATGGGCCTGCTGTCGTTGTGCTTCGGCATCAACTGCATTTTACAGCTGAGGAAACCGAGGCGCAGAAACCTCACAGCATATGCTCTGCAGAGAACATGCAGCGCACGGCAGATAAACCAGGAACAATCTGGCTGCAGAGTGTGAGCTCCTCCCACGGTCCTGGCCGCTTCCTGCCCCCTTCCCGCCCCCACCTCCAAAGGGAGTGGGAGGCCTGTGGGGGGCAACGAGGGCACTGGGCCAGGCCCACCTGTGCCTGCGGGAGGCTCACGTCCCAGGTGACAGCGTGTCCAGCTCCGTCCCAGGTCAGAAGGGCCGCAGTGGTTCCGGAGGGGAGGGCGCCGGGACACGGGTGGGGCGGGGGGGCGTGCCTGCATCCTTGCCATCTCAGTGTTGGCGGGGCCCGGGCTGGGACTGGGGATCACAAAGTGCTCAATCGGCGTCAACCGGATTAGTGGATGGGCATCGCCGATTCAAGAAGCAAGCGTCCCGGAGCCAGGAATCAGCAGCCGGGAGCTTCAGCAGCACGGCAGAGGGCACCAGGGCTCGGGTCCAGCCCAGCCCGCCTCCCCACTCCAAAGGGGCCCTCGGCTGGCCAAGAGGTGGGTGCGTATGGTGGGGGCCGGGGGCCAGGCTGCTGCGGTGGCTGACACGCCTCCTGCCCTCGTGCAAGACGCCCGCTGGCATGTGCTTGCCTCTTGGTCATCTCCTCCGTGCGTGCATGTTCACACGTGGAGACGCGAACAGAGAAACCGGAACGCTGCCCCCGCAAGGCAACCAGGAGACGTGAGCCGTGTAGCCCATGGACGTGGGCGCTCCAACCGCGCCATGCCCCCTGCGGCACCTAGAGGGTGCTCCACGGATTATTATTATTATTATTATTATTATTATTATTATTCACATTTAACCTTCAAAGAGCTTGGGGATTAGGAGGAACTTCACAACCAAGGGTGCGTCACAGCTCCACGGGGCGCGTGCCTTCTCCCCTGGGCGTGCGGCTCACCACGGAGGGAATGTCGACGAGGGGGTCGCTGCTGCAGATGCCAGCATGAGCGGTGAGCTCACGGCTCCCCGGGCACGGCCGGCCGCCTGAACCCCGCTTGCGCAGCTCCAGGCACCGGCGCTCCCTGCTTCGATGATGAAAGCTAAGCGACATTTCTTCTCGACGCCCAACTGAGACTCATCTGCCTCTAACATCGACGCCATGGGCCTTGTCCTGCTCTCCGGAATGACCCAGAATAAGCATTTACTGTTCTTCAATGCGACACATCCTCAAGCCACCCCAGGTCCTCTAACTGTTCTCCGGACGTCCTTACGTCTCAGTCCTTCTTCCCGAGCACCTGCTGGAGACCCGGCCCAGGGCCCTCAAAACCACCTGGTTACTGATCATCGCTTTATTGTGTGGGTTTCCTTCCACCTCCCAAGATCGGAGCCTATACTTCTATTAATAGAGCCTCGCGTCATTTGCCAACTGAAACTTTGTGCTGTTTTCACGTAGGTCAGGACTTCATAAATTAAATCTTTTAATTTAAATTCAATTAATTAACATAGATTGCATTACTGGTTTCACAGGGAGAGGCCAGCGATCCATCCGTTGGATACAACACCCCCTGCTCACCCCATCACGGGCCCTCCTTCATGCCCGGCCCCCCGGCCCCCTCCCCCAGGGACCCTCCGTTTGTTTCCTATGATTCAGAGTCTCGTACGGTTTGTCTCCTTCTTGGGATTCATCTTGTTTTATTTTTCCCTCCCTTCTTGCTGTTGACTTCAGTTCACTCTTTGATTTCAGATTTTTCTTCCTATTTGCTCTTTATCTCACACAATCAACGCGAGAGCCGCCCGTTAAGAGGAAGTTTAAAAAAAAAAAATCACCAGCAGTCTCACAGCAATTGCTTCTTTTTGAGATTTTCATCCAGTCCCTGTCCATAGAAGACCTACTTCACATGCCTGCAAAAAATATGGGGGAATAACTCTGCATTCTGCTTTTTCCACTGAAAATAATATCATTTTCTGATATTACTAAATGATTCTGTTATAATTTTATTTATTTATTTTTTAAAAGATTTTATTTATTTATTAGAGACACAGAGAGAGAGAGAGAGGCAGAGACACAGGCAGAGGGAGAAGCAGGCTCCATGCAGGGAGCCTGACACGGGACTCGATCTTGCGTCTCTAAGATAATGACCTGAGCCAGGGGCAGGTGCTCAACTGCTGAGCCCCCCGAGCCTTATTTATTGATTTTAAATTTTATTTATTTATTTATGAGAGACACACACACAGAGAGAGAGGCAGAGTCACAGGCAGAGGGAGAAGCATGCTCCATGCAGGGAGCCCGATGCGGGTGGGACTCGATCCCGGGTCTGCAGGATCCCGCTGAGCCCCCCGGGCAGCCCGCTGTTATAATTTTAAACAGCCGCATAAATCCACTAGGTAGACCTGCCATAATTTTCCTCGTCATTCCCCCGTTGTTGGACATCTTTACGGTTTCCAATTCCCCGTCATTATAAGGATCGCTGAAATCCACACTTTTACACGTGGGACTTTCTCCTGCTGGTGAATTCTTACCTGTAGGATAGATCCCAGGGGAGGAGTTACTGGGTCCAATGACACAAGCATTTTACAACCCTTGACACGTGTCACCCTGGATTCCCAGAGGACTAATGTGCATCGCCACCAGCCACCTGAGTGTGCCCACGTCTCTGCATCTGCCCCGGCACGCTCTCTCCTCCTGAGGCTCTTTGAGCTAATTCACTAGGGCTGACACGTCATTTCCTTGTTTTTGTTTTGTTTTGTTTTGTTTTGTTTTTTTTTTGTTTTCATTTCCTCTTTCTAATTGACATTACTTTGCAGGCATGACCAGCAAGACTGGAGAGCTCTCCTGTATATTCACTTGCTGACTCTATTTCCTCTGATGTGAACTCCAGATTTCTCACCACCCTGGGTGGGCCTGTCGCACAATACCAACAACAAGCCTTCCCCATCACGCTGGGCATAATGGGCTTCGACGGTCAGCTGTTTCCTTTCCATCGGAGATGGTTTGTTGTATAGAACTTTTACATTCGAATATGGTCACATCAGTACATTGTTTGCTTCTGTGACATCCTTTATTTTATTTTTTATTTTTTTAAAGATTTTATCTATTTATTCATGAGAGACACAGAGAGAGAGTCAGAGACCCAGGAAGAGGGAGAAGCAGGCTCCATGCAGGGAGCCCGACACGGGTGGGACTCGATCCCAGGTCTCCAGGATCACACCCTGGGCTGCAGGCAGCGCTAAACCGCCGCACCACCAGGGCTGCCCTGCGACGTCCTTTATAGCACAAAGCTTGGCGCTGCTCTCTCCTGTAGGGACATATTTTATTTTGATCCAGCAGTCCCAGCTGTGTGAGATTATTTCATGCTTTTTTTTTTTTTGGCCAGCTGACGTCACACCGCCTGGGTTTGAACCCGCATCTCTCTCTCTCTCATTAGCTTTGCGACCTCAAGCACGCTGCTTAGCTTCTCTGCGCTTCATCAGTAACCTGGGGACAACAACCGGCCCTGCCTCCCAGGAGCATCGTGAGGATTAAATGCCAAAATGTGAGGTACTTAGCAGAGGGCCTGGCAGCTGGCTGGAGCAGCAGCAGTGGGAGTCGTCCCCACAATCATCGTGGTCCTACCTCTTAGTGCTCCCTCCCCACTCTGAATCCTCTGCAAAATTTCCAAGCGTGACCTCTAGGGCTTCAGCATGGACAACTGGAGACCCCAGGACGTGCTCATCCGTGGGTTCATCAGGACTCTGAACGTGAGCCTGTTCAATCACAGCCACACCATAAATGCCTGCAGACAGGATCATAAAGGCTTCTGCTTAAACCAATGGGAAAGCCAAGCTGCTCCACGTGCAGCCGTTTCTTGCTCTCTAGCAGGTCAGACACCCATCCACAGGGGAGGTGGGCAGTGCCCCGGGCGAGCTGTCCCCTTGCCCCAGCACCCTCCTCTGCCCGGGGCAGCAGTCCCCATCTGCAATGCCCCCCTTGCCTCCCATCTGCCCCCCGCCCTCCTCACCACCCTTAAAGTGCAAATCCCACCGCCTCACTTCCCTGCCTAACCTGTTGGTGAGGGCCTCTCCCTGCACGGAAACCCCAAACTCCTTCCCGTGGCCTCCGAGGCCCCACGGGAGCAGGCCCCTGACCCTCATGGAGCTCAGCTCCTGCTACTCCTGTTCTCACAGTCACACTCCACCCTCTAAGGTCCCTTTTGCGGGTGCTCAAATACACACACGCTTGCTTTCTTCTTATCTCTGATTTCATTCGTTCACCAAATATTTGTCGAGCGCCCTCATGCCTCCAGACCCGTTCTTGGAGCTGAGGACTCAGCAGGCAACAACAGCAATAGTGCAAAAAAGACAAAGACCCCGATGCCCCCCAAACTCACACTCCAGTAGGGGAGAAAATAAAGGCCTATGTGAAGGGGCGACAGGGAGAAACGGGGATAAACGGTGCGCTGTGTCATACCGTGCGATCAGGAAAGGCCTCTCTGATGAAGGGTCACTTGGGTAGAGACCTGAGGCAGGGACGAGGGAGGAGGCTGAGGGGCCTCCAGGACAGGGCAGTGCTGGCCAAGGCAACAGGGCGTATGGAGACCCGTGGCTTGCCCGATTGTCTGCCCCCCTCCACCTCAGGAGGCCGCTCCCGGTCATGCAACCGCCAGGCCCAACCGGCATCACTCCTCGATGCAGGGATGCATTAGGTGTGCGCGAGGAACGACTCCTGGGATGCACTGTGGGAAAAAGCCTCAGAAAGGAATAGGGCTGGATAAAGGTCTCAAGGAAAGAGCAGGAAATGAAGAGCCAGAAGGAAAGGTTGAAAAGCAGGGAAGCAAATCCACCGCCCACGAGACAGGGTCTCCAGCAGCCAACAGTGTCCTCAGAAGGCTCCAGACCGGGCCCTGCAGGCTCTGGTCCCCCGACTCTCCCCGAGCCTCTCCTTTCTGTGGGGTCAGGAGCGGTGGGCGGGCTGGGTGTGGGGGACTTATCGGGGCTCCTCCGGGGAGGCAGCACAGAGCCGAGAGGGGTGCCTGGTCTTAGGTGCTGCATGGCCTCAAGCTAGCTACCCAAGCTCTCTGGGCCTGGACTTCCCGGCCTTGCCCTCCAGGGGGTGACGTCCAGGGCCTACAAAGCTCCCACTGCATGGCTGGGCACGTCAAAGGTGCTCAGCCAGTGCTGCCTCCTGCCCCGGGCACAGATGCTGTGGCTTGTACGGGGACGCACGGCTGTGAAGTTCATGCACGGGGACGGAAGCGGGGAGAGGCGCAGCCCGTGCACCCCCAAACCTCCAAGTCCCAGTCTCCCACCTAGTGTGCTGTTTTTCTCTCCTGCTGTTAAAATGAACTCTCAGTGGGTTCAAACGCTTGGTTATCCACATTTTTTAAGGGAAGAGCTGAAAAGAATAATTGCAAACAGGGGCCCATCACCCCCAAATTATCAAATAATGGGAAGAGATGCGATCGGAATATTCAATCTGATATTTCCCTTTGGAGGTATCATCTCCTCACTGATGCTCGGCTCAGGGCTTGGGAGACAAGTGCCCCCAAGGAAGAGGCAGGTGACAGGCACGTGTCCCCTCAACGCCCGGGCTGGGGGTCGGCAGAGGAGGCTCCGATGCCCTCAGCTGACCCAGGCCCCAGGAAGCAGATAGGTGTGCGTGCAGCTCGTCTCTGCCAGGACAAGGCTGAGAGGCAGCCCGTCCCATCTAGACGGGGGAAACCACATTCACACCCCCCCCATCGTGTCACGGTGGGAGGGGCTGGCCGTGGGCTGCCCAGGGCCCAAGATGAGCCACGTTTGGGTTTAATGGGCTCACCTGCCTCGGGGTCCGACATGGGAGGGAGGTCAAGACCGGGCATCCTGCTGCCTCCCGCAAAAAGGGCGTCTATCAACCGAAGACCTGTGCTAATAGGTGTTAAATAGAGTTCAATGCAGAAAATTGAGAAGTAATGAGACTCGGAGCCAAGAGAATAAATTAAGAGGTGGTCACGTGGCTGAGAGAGCCGCCACCTGAATGCTGAACGGGAAGAGCTCAGACCACCCTGAGTCCCAGGTCGGAGAAGACGTCGAAAGGACCAGCCCAGCGCCGGCGAGCCCAGGGTGGCCAACAGCCATCAGGGAATCGCCGTATCTCATCGGTTCCAGGGCACCCGTTTTTCCATATTCTAATGTCTCTGAAGTCGTGATGTGTCTTATAGTCAATAGCACGTCAGGCTTTAATCGGCTCTGTCGGAACAGACGGTAGCTCGCGTTCAACGGGGAAGGGTCCCAGGTACCCCGAGCCCACCTCTCTGCTCGTCGGGGTCTTCTCACCCGGCAAGGTGACCACCGGCCAACTCCCCCTTGTTAAGTCATAGTTCAGGCGGGTCCACCATGTGTCAGCCCCCGGGCCGGGCACAGCTGTCAGCCGTGACGACCACAGTCCCCACATCGGCCTTTTGAGCCCGTCGGGAGCTCCCGACACGTGCTGCCTCCTTTGTTCTGAGCGAGAAGGGCCCAGAGAAGGGATTACGGCTGTCCTCCTCGGACAGGGGAGGTCAAGTCCCACACCAGCTACCAGGCTGCCGGGCTGGGGGCTGATGATCCCTCCACACCTGAGCTCGTGAGCTGGGTGAGCTCGGTGGCCCCCTGCATGTCCCGCTGTCCAGCAGCACACGTGAGTGCAGACGAGGCAAAGGAGGACCGAGAAAGGCAGGAGCGTGCATAGGGTGGGAGGAGACAGACGCCGGGCTGGGAGGCCATCTGCACTGCGGGTGGCCCGTGGATCTGGGTCGAGCAGAGATGGGAAGAGCCGAGCGCCGCGTGGGGGAAGTGGGTGAGGAGTCTGAGGAATGAGGGCGAGACAGAGACGGGCCCAAAGCCAGCAGGGCCAGAGGAAGAAGGGGGTGGAGGTGGGGCTGAGGTCCACGTGAGCAGTCTGTTCTCCCCGCTGGAGACAAGCAGGGGGCGTAGGGCAAAAGCCCCCCAGATCCTTCACCCATGCGTCTAAGGATTCTCTGAATCTTCGGTCGGACAGAGCCCCTCTTTGCGGGCTCCTCCAAGGCGAGGCCTCCAGGCGGTCGTTCAGCTGAGTGCCTAGACCAGAGGCGTGATGAGAACTAACCCCAGCCTGTCTTCCACCCGCTAGGCCAGCACGCTCATGCAGCGGTGTCCCCTTGTGGGAATGTGCAGGAGGGAGTGAAGAGGTTTGGGGCCTTGCCCGGGGTCCCGCAGCAGGGACCCAACCAGGCAGGAGAGCTGTTTTCTCCACGTGGTGGGGGAGCTGGTGTTTAGGGACCAGAGACCCTGGGCTGGGTGGGCTGCCTGCATCGACTCCTTCAGGCCTCCTTCCAATCCCTGGAGGAGGCCCTTACGGTCTCTCTTTTGCAAAGCATCAGCTCGGGGAGGTTGGGAGATGCTCAGGGCAAGCCAGGGTTTGCACCCACCTCATTCTGAGCCCTGCTCCTCTGCCCCGACACCTCCCGTGAAACTCAGGTCTCGGAGCTCCTCAGAGCCGGGGCCTCCTCTCCCTGACTCATGTTCCCGAGGCTTGAGACCCGGCACAGAGCGGGTGTGCAGTCAACACCTGGAACCGATGGGGACGGGGTGGGCGCAGGGTCTTAAAGGGCAGGGCACACCTCTCCTGCAGGTGCGGCGGCCACCTGACAGGCTCCTGCCCTCGCCGCAGTCCTCCAGGATGCTGATGGGGGAGGGGGGGTCAGGCCGCGCTTTGGTATGATGTCATCGTCGAATCATGTTAATCCTCGTTCCCCAAAGGGGGCAAATATCACGGCGCGTGATGAACTGTTTGTGGGATTACTGAGGACGTGATAGGACATTCATCCTGACTCCCCACTTATTGAGAAGTGCCGCCCAATTTGTCTCAAATGTCACATCTCTACGTATTAATCTGCTACTCCACAGTACTGATTAAAAGGAATGTTCTCCAACTCCCAAGGCAGGGCCATCAGAAGCGGAGCAGGTTCATCCAGGAAGCACACCCCGTGGCTCCCGGGCACAGGAGATGGACGTTCATCACCTCCCGCCCGAGAGGAGGCTGCGCCGGGCCTGCTGTTCTGGACTCGGGCGGCCTGGATGGCGGAGTGCAAATTGCATATTCCGAGGAGACGTGTATGTATAGTCGAACTGCTTCCATTAGTCCAGGTCTGAAATGTCCGCATGATGTCCCAGAATTGGGGAGCCCCTGTAGAACGAGGCAATTGTCTGAGACGCAGAGACCGGGAGATGGGAATCGGGAGGCCTATAACAGGAAGGAAAGAAACCAGGAGGGCGCCCCGGCTGGACCCTGCGTGCTCGGTGTCGTGGGCACCTTCGACCCTGCTCCCACATCCAAAAGCCAGGGAGGTGCGCTCTGTCCTGACGCGTGCTCCAAACCTGCCTCTTCTGGTCCCGTGCCCGCAGGGAGCTCCAGCTTGTCCTTCTGTCCCCTGCACACGTGTCCGTCCCACCGCTGGTAGCGACCACGCACCAAGGTGCTCCACTGGGTGCATCCTCTTCCTCCCTGGTTCTGCTGCCCTTTGGGAGGACGGGTGGATGGGGCTGGGACGTGTTATGGCCGCCAAGGTGGGGCCTGGTGGGACGTCGGCAACTGCATACAGTAGGCACTCAACGAGTATTAACTCGGTGAAAGAAAGGGCCTCTACGGTCGGCTTCCTGTGTGGAGTCAGCCCCACTGGGCTCCGTTTTTCAGGTGGTTGACGGGTGGGCTTCAGGGCGTCTGAGTGAGATGAAAGGAAACATGGAGAAATGGTGTGTGCGTGTGAGCGTGTGAGCGTGCACAGTGCGTGTGCAAAGACGGTCACAGCTTTCAAGTCCGGGGCTCCCACCTCCCACACCGAGGGCCCGCTGGACAGGTTACTGGCACTGTTAGCTCTGGAGCCAACCTCTCTGACATAAAGAGCAGAGGCCACGAAAAGACTAAGTTCCCGGGGCGCCTGGGAGGCTCCGTCGGGTCGCGTCCGCCTTGGGTTCAGGTCAGGTCCTGATCTCCAGGTCCCGGGATCGAGCCCCATGGAGGGCTCACTGCTCCGGTGAGGGGGTTGGGGGGAGTCTGCTTCTCTCTCCCCTTCTCCCCCTCCCTCTGCTTGTGCATGCTCTCCTTTTCTTTCTCTCAAATAAATAAATAAATAAAATCTTTTTTTTAGGGCAGCCCGGGGGGCTCAGAGGTTTGGCGCCTGCCTTCAGCCCAGGGCGTGATCCTGGAGACCCGGGATCGAGTCCCACGTCGGGCTTCTTGCATGGAGCCTGCTTCTCCCTCTGCCAGGGTCTCTGCCTCTCTCTCTCTCTCTCTCTCTGATTCTCTCACGAATAAATAAATTATTTAAAGAAAAAATCTTAAAAAAAAAATAATAAAGAAGACCAAGTTCCTGGGTGGGACCTGGGCGGCTCTGGTCGGCTGGGCAGCAGGGCCCAGGGCCTCGTCCCCGTCCATTGGACGCCCTCTCAGGCATGCTGGGGCTCACGGTCATGGACGACACTCTGCTCCTTCCCCAGACAGGCCACGTTCTGTTTGTGGGTTAGACACACCCTGAACAGCTGGGCTGAGGGTTCGGGGCAAAGTCAGGAGCCAGGGACTGGGGTGGACCTGGGATGGTGACCCCCCGTGATGGCATTATCTCTCCTTCCACCTCCCCAATAACCCCGGGCAAGTGAAGTTAGCATGAGGGTGACTGCCCTAATCGAGTGTTTAGGGAGCCGGGATACTTTGCCAGGGCCTGGTCCTGAGCACGCGGTGTGGCTTGTGCGTTCTCGTCCCCAGCCTTCACAACCCCGCGGAGCGTATTCTTTGCCCTGATTTTACAGATGGCGAGGGCAGAGCTCAGGGACATGGAGTCACTCCCTGAGGTCACGCAGCAAGTCAGCAGCGGGGACGGGATTTAATTTTGGAGACGTGTGAACCCCGGGCCTGAGGTCTTCATCAGGGTGTGACGCCACCTATCCCCTTGACAGTCACCAGGGAACTGGCAAGAAGAAGGGCCCTTCATCCTTCTAGATCCCGCGGAGATGCTAAGTTGAAGGAGAACGGGCCTGATTTCTTTTTTTTTTTTAAGATTTTATTTATTTATTAATGAGAGACATGGAGAAGGAGAGAGAGAGAGGCAGAGACACAGGCAGAGGGAGAAGCAGGCTCCATGCAGGGAGCCCGACGTGGGACTCGATCTCAGGTCTCCAGGGTCATGCCCCGGGTGGATGGCGGCGCTACCCACTGAGCCCCGCGGGCTGCCCAACAGGCCTGATTTCGGCAGAAGTCTCCTATATTTGGAGAGTGAGATCCCAGGATGACAGTCAGGTTCCGCTGAGCAGGAATAGCTGCTTTCAGCTCTAGGTGGTTAAACAGGCCTGACGGACGAGCTCCGGCACGTGGGGCTGGGTTCTCGCTCCCCAAAGTGTCAGCCTGACGACTCAGGGTTAATGGTCCTAAAGCACAAAGGTGCAACCAGGATCGGGCCTTAAAAGCTGCAGAGATCCTCATCTAACTGACGTTTCTGATCTACTTATAATGACTCCTGTGTACCCGCTGATGAGTCTGATGAGCCTGGAACTGACAGCACAACCCCATGTGGTGTCCGGGAGCTGGGCGTGGAGAGGGCGAGCGCCGGCAGCTGGGCTGGGAGAAGTAATGTCAAGGACAAGACTGACTTGTCGGGGAGAGTCACGCTAGGGACGCACCGAGAAGCAGGGACCTTGTGCACCCTCGAGGAAGGGGACACAGGACAGAGCCGCGGAGGGTCGTCGGGACACAGAGAGCTACCAAGAAACCAAAGCCAACACAACCGAACTCCAACGGGCTTAGAAGTGACGTGTAAAAACAGAACCCTAAAAGAATAAGGCCAACAATTCAACGAGCGGGTATCTGATCATGGCATGGAAAGGCCTTTCCCGACAGGACGCCCAAGGTCCATCATAAGAGTAAACTTTTTAATTTAAAGTCGGCGTTGGCGTAAAAATCAAAACTCCCGCACATCCAAAGGCAGCCTGTACCTTTCTTATCTCTCAGATGCAAAAACCACTTGCAAAAAAAAGAGATAAGAAAAAGTACTAACACCTCCAGAGGAAAACGGGCAGAGGCAGGGACAGGCAATTCACAACACGATCCACAAAAGGCCAGGGAGTGACAACGGCTGCTCAGCGTCCCCGGTCATCAAAGAGACGGAAATTATAACAACCTGCGAGATCTCATTTCTTTTTTTAATCCACTTCAATCCATGAAGCTGATTTCAAACTCACCAGCAAGGCATGGAGGGCGGGGCCCTGGCGTGGGCTGGTGGGGGCGTGTGTCAGCTCAGCCCTTCCAGGAACACTGGGGAATCACACTTGCACACCCACAGCCCACGCACTCCCTGGCCCGGCGACTGCACCTCCAAGAGCTCATTCTACGAAGGGGATGGGATGAGGGTTTCAGTTGCACGTACGAGAATGTTCCTCGCCTGAGTGTTCACGGAAGAGACCACTTAAGTAACTGAGAGGCACGCAGACCACGGCGGCCCCCTTGCTGACATGCATTGCCGACGACCAACCAGGCGGGCTACTTGCTCCCCCACGGAGAAGCACCGTCCTTGTCAAGCACAGCACAGATCTGAACCTACAGCTCGCCTGCAGATGCGCCCGTGTGCAGGTGCCCGCATGCCCGTGCCGAGCTGTGCTCCAGCACGCTTACCGCGGGGGGAGACGGGAGGCTGGACGGGGGCAGATGTGGCCATCGCGGGAGGGCAGGGATGGGGCGGCGACCCCTGGGGACTCAGCGCAGACAACACGGCGGCCGAATGGAGCCGGCGGATGAACATACAGGACGCTCTGTTTAAACTTGAATTTCAGAAGATCAGGGACATGTTTTCAGCATAAGTCTATCCCACGGAAAATTTGGGACGGACTTAGACTTTAAAAGTCGCGTTTTTAGTCTGAACAATTGAAAATTCAGATCAACTGGGCGTCCCGCAGTTTCTGTGGCAACTCCAGCCGAGAGACTCTGGACACACGTCTTGTCGCCTCCCTGGGATGCCCCCCCCAGGCCTGGAGGCCTCCCATGGACCCCCACCTCTGACTTGGCTCCGTCCACCCACCCATGAAACGGAGCCTCTGCTCTCCGGCCCACCCGCCCCAGGGAGCACGGCGCACGCGAGTCAGTCCTTCGTGCCCGAGGAGCCACGGAAAGACCCCCGGCCGCCACCTCTCTGGAGCTGAACACAGACCTCCCGAGGTGCCCGCAGCTCCCGCATCTGTAGGACGGGGCTGGTGTCTGTCTGCGCAGCCGCGGGGATTAAGGCAGATATCGCACGTCAAGTGCCTGGCATACAGTCAGCACTTAATACAGTGGATCCCTTGCCCCTGGGCTACGGGGATTACACACCAAGCATCTCCCGTGGGCCCAGGGTTAGACGCCTGGCCTCCAGGATCCTTCCCTTGAAGCGCCAGCTGCCCAGCACACTCCGCACCTGCTTCTCCCTTCCCCGAAGGCCCCACGCGCTGGGCCCCTTCTCTGCACTTCCCACTCTGCAGGGCCGAGGAGACGGACTCGCTTCCACGCACTCTTGGGGCCACAGCCATGGGGAGCTCCCTAGATAGGCCCGAGGCCTTCTGAGGGGGCGCAGCGGGATCCTGAGGGGGCAAGGGGGCAGGCCTGGCTGGGGGCACCGGGGCTGGGGGCGGAGCCTGTCCGGTGGCCGTCTGCGCCCCACAAATGGCTAAGTGCACTCTGTGGTGTGGCGACCTCCCTCCCAGGAGGCCAAACCTTCGGGGTCCTTCTGCTCCTGGATACCCCGTCCTGTCCGGTGAGGCCCAGGCAGTTCCCAGCATTCGGCCCAAGGTCAGGTGGTCAGTGGCCTCAGACGCTTTACTGGTCAATCCCCAAATACGGGATTATCTGGTATCGCATCCATTAGCCCGGTGAGAGACGCCCCGGCCCCAGCAGCGAACACATGTAGCAGGTGGTCTGTCCCCGGAGTGGCCGCCCCCACTGGCTCCTCCCACCGTGGCCCCCATCCCAGTCCCCCAACTTCGGGTGTTCCGGAAGTCGCCGCAAGTCACACCTTCCTGGAGGCACACGTGGCCCCCGGTCCAGGCCTCGGCCAGGTCAGCGGGGCTGCCTGGGCTTGTTGGGCTCGGTGCCGGGGTAGCACGTCCAGGCTGTGCCGGCCTCGCCTGCCAGGCTTTGTCCTCTGGCCACCAGGGACAGCACACGTGGCTGGCGAGGGCAGGCCCTTGGTCCGGCGCACGGGTCCTACGGCAGAATGCTGAGCCTCCTGGGCCGTATCCTCCAGCCAGGCAGGCGGAGGAGGCACCCATCAGCCCCCACCCCGCCCTACTATGTTACAACCTGGTTGAATCGCAGACCCCCGTGAATGGGATGGACGCTCCGGCCCAGACAACACCCTGCACGGTGGAAGCACTCTCTGCCTGCACAGTCCAATACAGTGGCCGCAGGTGCCCCCCGAGCACTGGGTATGAAGCTAATGTGGCTGCAAAACGGAATTTTAAATTTCATTGAACTTTGAGTACATTAAACATAAGCGTTTCCACGTGGCTAATGGTGACCACAGTGGATATCACAGTTCTAGGCAAACGGTCACCAAACATTTTCTATAAAGGGCCAGAGCAAATATTTTAGATTTTGCAGCCATGTGGTCTCTGTGGCAGAAGCTTGACTCCAAGGATGCAGTACATGCCTGGTTAGGTCAGGAGCCCTCAGGTGAAGGTGACCATGGTTGGATCTGGAGCCCTCAGTGGAAGGTGACTGTGGTTAGGTCAGGAGCCCTCAGAGGAAGGGGACTGTGGTTATGTCAGGAGCCCTCAGCTAAAGGGGACCGTGGTTACGTCAGGAGCCCTCAGCTGAAGGGGACCATGGTTACATCAGGAGCCCTCAGCTGAAGGGGACCGTGGTTACGTCAGGAACCCTCAGCTGAAGGGGACCGTGGTTATGTCAGAAGCCCTCAGCTGAAGGGGACCGTGGTTGGATCAGGAGCCCTCAGCTGAAGGGGACCATGGTTGGATCAGGAGCCCTCAGCTGAAGGGGACCGTGGTTACGTCAGGAGCCCTCAGCTGAAGGTGACTGTGGTTAAGTCAAGAGCCCTCAGCTGAAGGGGACCGTGGTTATGTCAGGAGCCCTCAGCTGAAGGGGACCGTGGTTACGTCAGGAACCCTCAGCTGAAGGGGACCGTGGTTGGATCAGGAGCCCTCAGCTGAAGGGGACCGTGGTTATGTCAGGAGCCCTCAGCTGAAGGGGACCGTGGTTACGTCAGGAACCCTCAGCTGAAGGGGACCGTGGTTGGATCAGGAGCCCTCAGCTGAAGGGGACCGTGGTTATGTCAGGAGCCCTCAGCTGAAGGGGACCGTGGTTATGTCAGAAGCCCTCAGCTGAAGGGGACCGTGGTTGGATCAGGAGCCCTCAGCTGAAGGGGACCGTGGTTGGATCAGGAGCCCTCAGCTGAAGGGGACCGTGGTTACGTCAGGAGCCCTCAGCTGAAGGGGACCGTGGTTACGTCAGGAGCCCTCAGCTGAAGGGGACCCGTGGTTATGTCAGGAGCCCTCAGCTGAAGGGGACCGTGGTTGGATCAGGAGCCCTCAGCTGAAGGGGACCGTGGTTGGATCAGGAGCCCTCAGCTGAAGGGGACCGTGGTTACGTCAGGAGCCCTCAGCTGAAGGGGACCGTGGTTACGTCAGGAGCCCTCAGCTGAAGGGGACCCGTGGTTATGTCAGGAGCCCTCAGCTGAAGGGGACCGTGGTTATGTCAGGAGCCCTCAGCTGAAGGGGACCGTGGTTATGTCAGGAGCCCTCAGCTGAAGGGGACCCGTGGTTATGTCAGGAGCCCTCAGTGGAAGGCATGCAGAATTTTCTCTGGAACCTTCTCAGGAACCTTTAGTTAAAAATAACTGAGACCTCTCAGGAGTCCTGAAACGCTCAGGTTAAAGCATCCAACTCTGTCCCCTAACCCCGACTACCAGCGGTGGATTGCCAAGGAAGTAGGACTTGCTGTCTCGCCAGGACAGAGGTCCTGTTTCCATACTGCCACAGCTCCATTCAAAAGAGCATCACTTATCCTTTAAGTTCTTGGAGGTAAGAAAGCTTTCAAATAACTGGCATGCTCTACCAGGGTGTTATGTCATTACTGTTATTAATTATCATTAACAGTCTTAAATTATGCCTATTAATGATCTCGACACAAAATAGCAGTGTGGGCTTAGCCAAGAGCAGCATAATTACCTATTAATGAGATGTAAATTTCCTAGGGAAATGACAGAGATCTAGAAGTGCCACCTTCTGAACTAATATAATAAAGCTCATAATAATAATAGTATATAATCTGGAGATATTAGTGTTAATTTGAATGCCAACACCATATTTAAACAAGCTGAGAGAAGTGGAAATTATTTGCATAATTCAAACCAAGAAACCCTAATCTGTGCTATTAAGGAAAAACGGATCGTTCTTCTCGGAAGGATCTAACTCCGAGCCTCTGCAGTCACCATATCGAGGAGAAATGTCTTTCAGATACTGATTTTATTTCTTTCACTTATGCTCTCTCTCTCTTATTTCCAGCACCAGAGATACCTTATACAATAAAGCCCAGGAGAAAACAGAATTAAAAAAAAATAAAAACACAACAAAACGCACTTAGGGGACAGAAAGGGAGGATGTCACCAGGCCTCAGGATAAATTACGGCAGCGGGGCTCTGATTTCAATTTCCAGTTTCCTGGGAACACAGCACCGACGGTTTAGGTAACCAAGTTACTGGTTAGTGAGCAGCCTCGTTAGGACCGGCGGCAGCTCCGCATCTGGGGCACCCCGTCCCTGCAGCTGGGGTGCGCCCGGGGCTGCCACGACCTCATGCGCCAGGCCTCCACGGCCTAGCCCGGAAGCACCTACCTTCGTAGCTGGCGTGGAAGCCCTGCGCGCTGACCGCGTAGTCACTGATGAGGCGCAGAGAGAGGGTGGCGGCGGCGCTGACGATGGTGGCCGGCAGCTGGAAGCCTGTGAGCCTGAAAGACAAAGAGGTGCCATTTAGGGAGAACGATCCCCTTGGGAAAAGAGCATCCGTGAAGCATTTATTGAGCACCTGCTGGATGCACAAGGCTAACTTAGGCACATAGGCAGGGGCAGGTGCAAGGTGTCCCAAGACAAAGGGGAGATGGAGCAGTCACAGGCATGTGGGGGCCACTCCCCTAAAGCCACAGGCCATGCTCCGACCTGGTGACCCACCTCACGGACTTCTCTCCTCTCTGGGAATCCTCCCCCACCCCTGCCCTTCCTGGCCGAAGCCCTCTGAGCCTCCAAGTGGACCTCGCCACAAATGCACGGCTAATAGTTGCCAACAGACAACCCTTCCTTGGATACTGAGGAAAATACGCCCAACTGTAAGCAGCGGACGGTGGATACTTCTCATCACGGGCTTTATTCTTTAAAAGGAATGAGTCTACTGCTTTTATAGAAATGATAAGTGCTTATTATTTTTAAAAGATGAAAGCAATAAAAAAAAAACCAGCGCAATCTAGAAATAATCGCTCTTGACAGCTGACATACAAAGAGCCACGGAGGGATCAATAGATGGGATCATCATCAATGAAATTATTGCATACAAATGGAATCAACCTGTACACGCTTTTAAAACTAAAATGCTTAAAAACATTTTTTTCCCTGTGAGTTCAGTGAAGAAAAAGAAACCGAGGTGAAACAGAAGGAATTGTTGAACCTGAGAAAATATGTTTTCAGCTCAAGAGAATCATTTGTAAAAGATTCTTCAACGTTAAAAAGATTAAATAACGAAGCTTTCACTCAACACTTGGGAACATGTTTCACGAAAGCAGGTGTCCGTGGCTGGGCCCCCCACAGGTGACCTGAGTACACAGGAGGTAGTGAGGTGGCCAGTCCCTGGTCTGCCTGGGTCCTTTGTCTCCTACCTGGGGCTCATTTGGCTCCCACACCCCCGTCAGGGCTCTGCGAGGGAACTCCAGGTTTACCTTTACCCTCTTTTTCAGGTAGTTTGGGATACCGATGGTGCTCCGGATCCTGCTCTATTGCTCTCGTTGCCCTAATAATACCTGGATGCCCAGGTGTCCCCTGGAATTGTAAGCACGTTGCCCTAATAACACCTGGATGCCCAGGTGCCCCCTGGGGTCGTGAGCACGTTGCCCTAATAACAACCTGGATGCCCAGGTGCCCCCTGGGGTCGTGAGCACATTGCCCTAATAACACCTGGATGCCCAGGTGTCCCTTGGGGTCGTGAGCACGTTGCCCTAATAACACCTGGATGCCCAGGTGTCCCCTGGAGTCATGAGCACCAGGGTTCAGCCAAGTTGAATCAGATATGTGTTGATTCCAACCATGAAAAGCCCTGTGCTAGATGAAGCCCTTGCCCTTCCCACCATCCTAAACCTTACAAGATTCGTGTTAACTCAATGCAAACTCGAGGAACAGAGAGGAACGTGATGAGAGTGTGAAGCAGGTGACCCAGTAAGTTTCAAGGTCATGTTCTCCCCCAGGAGAAGAGCAAAAGATTCCTGCATCACCCACATGCTCTCCTCTCCCCGACCCCTGGCTTTCTGTCTCTGCCTCATTCACTTTCTAACATCAAAAATCTAGATGTAAAATAGTGAAACCACACATATTAGAGAAAAAAACACTTTTTTAAAAAAATGTAAACATCTCGTGCTGGGGAAGGTCTTCCTAAGAGTGATATGTTTAAAGGACACCTTTGGCTCCCATCATTCTTCTAGGGAGCTGTCACTGCACGGGATCTGTAGCACCTGCTACAGAACGGGGCACGTGACCCAGCACAGCACATCCCTCATCTTTATGGACGGGCTCAAGGCAGGGAGAAGAAGGAGGGCACATAACCCAAGCAGGGTCACTCCGAGTCCTTCCACAGGATGATATACAGATTGCAAGAGTCTTTTCGTTCGATCCTAAATCATTAGAATGTGAGCTTGGGACTGTCCGCAGCCTTTTTATCATTACCCAGAGCCTCGCTGCTCTACAAAATGATGTCCCACCCGGTACAGACAAAGCTGAGGGTGACGGGAGAGAGGCCGAACCCTGATGGCCCAGCGCTGAGATCCTCGATCTAGCCACGCCGAGACTGCGGTGCCCAGTACGTGAGCCAACGTTCTTTCTCTTGTTTGCTTGCTTCCTTCTTTCCATCCTACTTTCCATCCATCCATCGATTCGTTCTTCCTACCTTTTTCCCTTTTATTTATTTATTTTTTTGCCCAAGCTAGTTTGATTTGGGTTCTTTCTCTCGCAATTAATTACTGATGGATACAGCACGAAACCCTAGAAGCGTTAAAGGAAAATATTGATCAATTTAATTATGTGAAAATTAAAAGCATGTAGCGAAGCAGAAGAAGCTGCAAAAAGAATAAAAAAGGAGAAAAAAATACAAACTGAGGAGACAAGAAGAGGGTGGAGCAATCATGATCTATAAAGAACATTACAAATTATGCAAAAGGTAAACAAGGAAAAAGGAAAAAAGGACACAAATAAAAACAGGAAAATGATCCACCTACTTAATATAAAAAACATGCAAACTAAATCCTTAAGGCTCATTTTTCACCTCTCAGGTTGGCAAATGTCCAGATTTGGCAAAGGTTACAGAAAACAGATCCTGCAGCTACCAGAAAAATGATAAGGAAATACTACAGATTATACACATGCACTTGACAAATTAAATGAAATGGACCTGATCCTTGAAAAGTGCAAACTGCTGTAAGCTCCCCAATATGAGGGAGATCATTTGAAAAAGTCTTATTACTATTAAGGAAATTGAACTAGTAATTTAAAAAATCCCCAAAACGGTACACACTGGCCCAGATGGTTTCACTAGAGAGTTCTAACAAGCATGTAAATGAGAAGTAACACCAATTCTACACAACCTCTTCCAGAAAATAGAGAAAAGAAGGAACATTTCCAAACTCACTGTATGAGATCAATATTACCAATACCAAAACCAAAGTCAGTCCAAATCAATAGGACGAAAGACCACATCCCACATGAATATAACCACAAAAGTCCTTAAAAATTATCAGCAAAGAGAACTTGGCACTATAGTAAAATAATCACACAGCACAACCAAGTGGGGTTTATTCTGAGGATGCAATATTTGAAAATACTTGAAAATTCCAAGTTCAATATTTGAAAATCGATCATTGTTAAGTTCACCATGTAACCAGGCCCAAAGTAGTAAATGACTATAAAAACTGATATAAAAAAGCACCTGAAAAAATTCAATGCTCATTCATGATGGAGGAAAAAAAAAAAAAAACTATCAGAGAAAGAAGGATAGAAAGAAATCTCCTGAGTTTGATAAAGAACGTCTACAGAGATCCTGCAGCTAACCTCACACTTAATGGTGAAATACTGAATACTTTTCCCTAGGGACGGACAATGAGTCAAGGATCTAATAAGCCAATTAGAAAATCAGCAGAGGACACAAAGCGACATCTTACTAAAGACACTAGAACAGCAAATGAGCGTATGAGAAATGCTCGACATCCCTGGCCGTTGGGGAGATGCAAAGTGAGACCACAGCGAGCTACTCATGCTACACACCGTTAGAACAGATCAAATAAAAATCGTGACAACACCAAATACTGGCAGTGACACAGCACAACTGCATCTCCCAGACGTTGCTGGGAGGATGTAAGACGGTATGGACCCTCTGGAAACAGGCGGTTTCTTAAAAAAAAAAAGAGCCAACACACATACACACTGATCATACAACCATACTCCTGGGCATTTATCCCAAAGAAATGGAAATGTGTGTCCTCACAAACCATTCATAGCGTTTCTTTTTTCTTTAAAGATTTTTTAAAAAATTTATTCATGAGAGATACAGAGAGAGGCAGAGAGACCAGAGACAGGCAGAGGGAGAAGCAGGCTCCTTGCAGGGAGACCGACGTGGGACTCTCGATCGCAGGACCCCGGGGTCATGCCCTGGGCCCAAGGCAGACGCTCAACTATGAGCCCCAGGCGTCTCCGTAGCATTTTTTCTTGGTAATAACCAACAATTGGAAATGACCAAAGTGTCCTGCACGGGCGATAACTGACACCGTTCCCTGTCCCGCAGGGACTGTGCACCTTGGAACACCACTCAGCGATAAAACGGAACGGGCTATTGATACGATTTGGATGGATCTCAAGGCCGTTATGCTGCGTGACGAAACAGCTCATCTCAGAAGATGACACGCCGGAGGCTCCTGGGGGCTCAGCCGGTTGAGTGTCCGACTCTTGATTTCGGTTCAGGTCATGATCTCGGGGTCCTGGGATCAAGTGCCAAGGCTGCCTCCACGCTACATGCGGAGCCTGCCTAAGACTCCCCCTCGCCCTCTCCCTGTGCCCCTGTCCCCACCACTCACGGGCATATGTGTGCTCCCTAAGAAGGAAGGAAGAAAAGGAAAGAAGAAAGAAGAAAAGAAGAAGAAAGAAAGAAAGAAAGAAAGAAAGAAAGAAAGAAAGAAAGAGAAAGAAAGAAAGAAAAAAAGAAAGAAAGAAAGAAAAAGAAAGAAAGAAAGAAAGAAAGAAAGAAGAAAGAAAGAAAAAGGAAGGAAAGAAAAAAGAAGAAAAAAGAGAAAGAAGGAAAGAAAGAAAGAAATCAAAAGGAGGAAGGAAGGACGGAAGGAACTGACATACCAGATATTCCATTTACCCCGGGGTTCTCGGAATGACGTGAAAGAGATGAGCAAAGCTCTGTGGTTGCCAAGGGGAGGGAGGGAGAGGGAGAGAAGTCGGGCGACCACACGCGAGGGAGACGTCTGAGGCGATGACCCGGTCTGTGTCCTGGTCGCAGGTGGCATCAAGGCACAGGTGCGAGGCAGTGGCCAAGGGGCTCCGACATGTATCAAAGAGGTGTTACTACGGCGACCCCAGACGTCCCCGGAGGGAGGGCGGGGGGGTGGGAAGGGTCCGCGGTCCGCGGAACGCCCGCACCACCCCGTCCACCTTCCCTGGATCCGTCACGGCTTCCGCACGTGAAGTCCTCAAAATGACGCCGTGGCTCACCTGAGCCCCCGCTCCTGAGCTGAGCTCCTCCGGGGGTGATCGGGCCGCTCCCTGCGCCCCCGCGGCCCCCCAGCCCCCGCGGCACACACAGCAGGTCCCTGCTGGCGAGGGCTGCCCGCCCACCTGTCCCCACGTGTGCCAGGTGCCCTTGCCCCAGACTTGCGGGTCCCGTCTGCCGAGGACCCTGGCGCTGAAGCATCCAGCTGTCCCCTCGGAGTCACACCCCTTTGTGGGTGGATCTGGTCACCTGGCCCCACACATGGGCCCGAGCCACAGCAGGGGCAACCCGCCCCCCCCCCCCACTAGGCCCGGCAGGGACGCCTTGGGGGTCCCACCAGGCTGCGGAGACCTTCCTTCAACCATGGGCAGCTTCCCGCTGGCCCCCCTTCCCCGAGGCCGCCCCCACCCAGTGATCTGGGGCCGGCACCCAGCCCAGCGGGTGGGCCTTGAGGGGCAATGCCGAGGCCTAGCTCCCCGCGACCCCTCCGCCCGCCCCGACTCCTAGGCCCTCACTTCTTGCCACCCTGTGGGCCGGAGCCGGGCGTGGGGAGTCCGCACTGTGACAGCTGCGGTCCTATGGCCTGCACCCCGGACGGGCCTCCAGCCGGATCCAGAGCCGCCGCAGTCTGCCAGTGGCTCCCGCACTTGGTGGGTGAGATGTAAGGCACGGGATTCCTTGAGCACCCGGATGCGGGGGGACACGGAAACCTGGATCCCCCCCAAATTGACTACCTTGGAGCCAAGCCGATGACCTCACAGCCAGGAGGGATCACGGGGTCGCGTGTCAGAAGCAGCAAATGCAACCTCCAGACTCCCCGTGTTCATCTGCGACTGTAGACGCAGCAGTGAGAGGAGTGAGGACACAGACTCCTCGGGACCGGGTGAGAGGACGGCGAGCAGGGCAGGCATCCCTGCTATTGCCCACCCGCCCCCCCCCCACCTGGCTCCAGGACGACGTGTCCCGAAGGAGACGACCTTTCGCCAACAGGCGGTGCGGCCAAGCCTCTGCCCCAACAAAGGGCCCCATGTCTCAAGGACCTTCGCTCTGCCCCTGCCCCCGGGTCCCAGGCCATGGAAGCAGTGATGCCCGTGCCCCATTGGTGGGGTCACAACCAGGCCCCCCGGGAGCCACAGGCTGTCCTGTGGCCACAGGGCCCGGCCATCCTTCTGGGCCGAGCGAGCCACGGTGACGGGGCGCAGCCCGCCCAGAGCTGGAGAGCGACCACAGAGTGGCCCCGAAGCAAGGTCCCCGCGAGTGCGCCACACGGTGCGCGATGAAGCGTCCCCCTCCCCATATCCTCCAGCCTCACTTCCTGCGATGCCACGGGGCCTCCACATGCTGTTCCCACTGGCCTCCGGGTTCCTACTCAGTGTTCAAATCCCAGCTCGAGTGTCCCACAGGTGAGTGGCTCCAGGAGCTGTGTCCAGAGACCATCGCGTCCCCCAGGGTCCCCGTGGAGTCTCTGCTCCTCCCTGGATGCGAGGGGCGGGGGCACCTTCCCGCCTGGCCCACAGCAGGCCTGTCCATGGCGCCGCCTCTGCCAGTGCCTTGCGGGAGGGTGGCGGGAGCCCAGGACCCACAGGCCCGGCCTGGACGCTGCTCTGGAACGTGCAGTGCGGGCACAACAGCAGCTTTTGTGCATGAAAGACTGTGACGTGAGGGCTGCCTGTTACCACCATGTTTGAAAACGTGGCCTTTATGACCCTGCAGGGCGGTGAGGCCGACGGGTGGGGCGACGACCCTCCCGCAGGGACACCTTGTTTCCGGCGGGTTCCGGGGAGAAGGGAGCACAGGCGGCCTCCTGAGGATGGGGGCGGACACTGCGCTGCCCGCCTCAAGCAGAGGCAGGGGCATGAGGGCTCCCGGGCGGGAAACCGCCAGGCCGCCCCCGGGGTGATGCAGCTCAGGCCGGGTCCTGGCATCACTGGGCCTGCCCTTCTCTCCGCCTCAGCTCACATCTCTGTCCCCTCCACCCGCTCTGGCCTGCGCGCTTCTCTTCAATGCACCGTGTCTCTTCCCACCCCAGGGCCTTTGCACCTGCTGCCCCTAGAGCTGCATGCACCACCCTCACCCCTCAGCCACCCAGGCTGCCACCCCCTGACCTACCCATCTCCCACCAGCTTCTCAGGTCTCAGTTTGAACGTTACCTCCTCTGAGGAAGGGCACAGGGATCCAGGACCAATGTTCTCAGAGGACTGAGCACTTGCTTCTTCCTTTGCAATATTCAGTCCAACTGCAACGGCTTCATTTTCTTGTCGAATTACCTGGGACGTATCTGTCTTTCCTTCTTGATGTTAAGCCTCTCGAAGGCAAGGGCTGGCTGACCCTTTCCTCTTCGTCCCCAGGGAAGTGCACACACTCAACACAACGGTGTCATCAAATGACTCCCCCAGATTCTTATGTTGAAACTCAACCCCCCGCACCGTGCGTGATGAGGACGTGGGGCCTTTGGGAGGTGACTGGGTGGTGAGGGTGGCGCCCTGTCACGTGAGGTACTTGACGGGGACCCCCGCCATCCGCCGGGGAGGGCACCAGGGCAGGCTGGCGGTCAGCGGCCCGGAAGACAGTGCTCACCTGATCCACGCGTCCTGGCACCTGACCTTGCCGGCCAGTCTCCAGAACCGTGGAAACAAGCCTTTGCCGTTCACAAGCCACCCAGGCTATGGGACTTTGGTTACAGCAGCCGAGCTGATTAAGGCAAATACAAAACGAATGAATATTCAACACCAGAGAGTTCGCAGCAAAGGCCTGGTTCTCGTTGTGGGGAGGCCAGCTTTTAGGGTCAGCCCTCGGCTGTTGCTGGACCTGGAGTTCAGGAGCGTCCCCATGGTTCCCAGAACCGGGAAGGGTCGCCTAAACTACCTGTAGGAACATTACAGTTCGTGCTAAACCCCTGCCTGCCCTCTGGAAGTCGGGAACTTTGGTCCATGCCAGGCAGACAGTGCCTATGTCACCTGCTCCCAGTATAAAAAGTCCAGGCCCTCAGTCTCCAATGGGCCTCCCTGGTGGCGGCATTTCAAACGCATCATCACAGTTCCTTGTTGGGGCAATTAAGTGCATTCTGTGTGAACCCACTGGGAAAGGACTCCATTCCAGTGCCAGGTTTGCCCCAGACTTCATCCCGTGCCTGGTTTCCTGCAGCCGTTTGGCTCCGCAGCCTCCACTGTGACAGATCAGAGCCGCGAGGACAGCGACACGCAGCATCCTGCGAGTCCTCGGAGCACATCGTGGACGCTGACAGTGGTTGCAGGGACCTCCTCCCCGGCTCCCAGCACAGAGGGTGACAAATGAACACAACCAGATCCGTCTGCAGAGTACAAATACTGGACTATTCTTCAAAGGATACTGCAGGGTGTTTGTCAGTTTAACAGAATTGGAAGACGCTGGGTTAAATAAAATTAAGCAAAGGAGTTTAGAGAAAATAAAAATAAAAAGTGCTTGTGGAAGCATTTAATAAGTGAAGAGCAAACTTGCAAGGCAGGGATAGATGATGCCAAGAGCTCCTAACCCATTGCACCAGAGACCCGTTTATTCTTAGAGCAGCGTATGGGCTGGGGTTCTGCGGGAAATCCTCCAGGAAACTAGATGCCCAGAGAAGGGAGGTCATGAACTCCGCGCTGTCACTACAATGGTCGGGAAGCTGTCGACGTTTCTCATCTGAGAATCCCTGAAAACCAGGGTGACCAAAAGGCCGAGGAGAGGGTCCCTGTGCTGTCCTAAGACCTGGGGATCCTTGTGATAAATCCCTATTTCTGAGGGTGATCCACGCACATCACTTCCCTGAAACTTAAAGAGCCCAACTAATAGAGAATTATCCAGGAATAAACAGTAATATAGCAAATTGGGCCTTTATTGGACGGCTCTCATTGAAGGCTCTTAGCACGTCAAACAGTGATATAAAAAATGACATGTCAATTGACCTTGGGAATAAAAGAGTAAATGCAAGCAACATTTGTCACACTGACAGGCTTGGCAAATAGTGTTTTGATTTGCCAGCAGCCTTACTCCAGACAGCAGCCACTAGTTAGATACATAAACCATTAAAGCTAAAAACAGAACTATCATTACAGGCACTGTCTAGTAATTTGCAGGTAATTGATGGACATTAGTCATGATCACACAATACGGAGACACACACATACACCCGTACAGACACGGGTTCTCTCTGGTAATTCCCATTTGCATTGCATCAAGAGCTTCTAAGACTGGGAAACTTGAAAAAAAAAGGGGGGGGGTTTCTGTGCTTTTAAGTATCTATGTCGCAAGCTCTTGTTTTCCCTTAGAGCATCCTGTGGGTGGGGGTCCCGTGGAATACTGTCTGGGAAACGGAATGTCTAGAGCACGCAGGGCACGGAGTCCAGGCCGTTGCTACATTGGCCACGAGATCACAGACACTCCTGGTCGCAGAGGCCCTGGAATCCACAGCAACCAAACAACTGCAGAGACGGTTCTTGAGCTGTCCCAGCATTGGGGATCCTTGCAATAAATCCCCGTTTCTGAGCAAGACGTGGCATTAGCCAGATATGTGCTGAGAAATTCCAAGAGGTCTTCTCTAAAGTGTCTCAGTCCATCCAGAAGATGTCCACTGGCTTTACAAACCTCCGCCTTCGGCTGCACATGTACATCCATTTTGGGAAGGCCAGTAACCCGCCCTGAGCAAGGCTGGGTGGGAGCAGTGCGAGGCATCCCACCTCCAGACACGCTGTCTAGGATGCACGCAGGCTCAGGAGCAAGGCCTGGAGTCCTCGCAGGCTCACAGCTAAAAATAAGGAAGCAGCACTGTATGCTCAGAATGCAAATGCTAACACGCTCACTCTGTCAATACCCGGGCGTATTCCCCACAGAACTGCAGCTTCTGACTCCGCAGGAAGGAGTCTTGGGTACTTTCTCTTTGTGCTGTACCCAGCGTTACGTTAGGAGATTCGCCTGAGAAAATGTGCAAATAATTTTGGGAAGTGCCACACACAACGTAGCGCTGTGGTTCCCAGACCGTGTGCCGTGGCACGCTGGAAGGAAACGTGTAAGAGCAGTGCGGAGTGTTCTAAATTCTCAAGGGAATCTACGACATCCAATATCTGTTGGACACACGGAGTATTAGCTCAAAGCAGTTTGCTGTTTCAACATGAAGCTACATCCCGGCGGGTGACATCGTATCTTCGCGGAGCCGGGTGTTTGGTGGTTGGTGTGATATGAAGCAGGTGCTATGTGAAAATCCGCGTGGAACAGGATAGGAGGTTGGTGGTGTCCAATCCGATTCCAAGGTTTGAGAAGCTGTGTGATCCCAACAAGCACACACCTTCCATGAATAAGTGATGGTGATCACTTAGGGATGAAATATTAGATTTGTTCCTTTCGATTTACATTTATTATTTTTCTAGACAGCTATAAAATTATTTGGGTGTAAATGCTTCTGTAGCCGTGTGGGCCTAACTGCTTAAGAAGTAGAGCTGATAGGCATTTCTTTTACCCACGGAGCTCACCCATTTTACCCATGGAAAAATAACTGAAGCGCTTCATGGCGCTTCAAACTAAGAAATGCTGGGAAGCTGTGCGTGACAAGAGTCTGAGAAATCCTACAGCAAGAAAAATGGACACACGCACCGGAAGCCAGCATGCCCATGCTTCTTGGTCCAACACATCTACGAGGAGCCTTCTTTATGGCAAAAGCTTGGTAGCTGTAGGTGGCTGTTTCCCAGGATTTGCCCCGTGACCTACTCCGCTTCCGCAACAGAGAACGGGGGCTGACTTATTCCTATTATTGACGTTTAAACATTATCTCTCATCAGTCACTCATTCAACAAGTATTAACTGTGTGCCCTGGTAAATGTCACATACTAGGCTTGGCTCCGACGATAGGAACGTGTAAGACACGGACCTGGCCCTCAAGAAGTCCGCCCCCAGAAGTGGAAACTTCCTTTAATTTATCCAGAAATTTAGCCACATCTCATCACCTTCATTGCCACCATCTTGGTTCGCCCCACCGCCATCTCTCTCTTGCCACGGCGATTGCAGTAACTCCCCAATTGAATGGGTCTCCCCATTTCCCTCTTGCCCCCTCCAGACCATTCTCAACACAGCAGCTGGCATGATCATTTTAAGTTGGATTACGTCACTTCTCTGCTTAAGCTTCTTCTGGATTTGGGATAAAGCCCAAGGCTTCCTAATGAACCCAAAGGCCTTGGGCAAACGTCTGCCATCACCACCGTCTCCCATTCCCTCTCTCTTCTCACCAAATGGTCTCCCCTGCTCACTCGCTCCAGCCAGGATGGCCTCCTTACTGCTCCCTGAACACAGCTGCCAAGTTTCCATCTCAGAGCCTTTGCACCTGCTGTTCCTTCAGCTTTTCCCAGCTGTCCCATTTCCTCTCCAGGTTATTTTCCTCCTGTATCACCTTTTGGCCAAAGGTCTTCAATGACCATTCTATTTAAAATTGCAACCCTCCCCGCTCCCCACCACTTCCCGGCTCCTAATCTCTCGGTTCTACATTTCCTGTCACCATCTGACATACTGCATATTGGATTAATCATTATTTATTAAACCCATCTTTCCCATTCGCCTGTGAATTCCATGAGGACAGAGATTTTGATCCCTCTGGTCTCCCGGCCTATGTCCAGCATTAGAGATCAGCACCAGGCACACAGTAGGAGCTGATAATTAATCGTATTACTGATGAAGACACAATGATAATGCAACACAGTAAGTTTGGTGGCAGCGACGTGCCCTGGGAACTGAACGTCATCAGCCTGAGTGGATCTAAAAGGGCACGTTGTTAGCCAATCATCCAAAGGGCACAGACGGAGGGCAGCAGGAGAACAGGGAGGTCATTTCCAGCAAAGGGGATGGCATGAGCAGAGGAAAGACAAAATCCAACCCCACGTGTAATTTATGAAACTGTTCTCCAACCAATGACAGGAGAACAAATGGATACAACCAGCTGTTCTTCCTACCCGTGTTTGCCATGACTGCTTAATTACCAGTCTCCCCAAGAGAGAGGATTTTTCTGGAGGCTGCTCAGCCTTCTAGCAGATGCAGACTTTATTTGCTTTCGGGGGATCCTGGAAAACCTTGACCCAGCGTGGCCTCCCATGACAGGTGCAGCTAATAGTAAAGGGTCCTTCCCTGAGCCCTCGGCCGGGGACCCGACAGTCCCGAGCCATAGGGCAGTGAGCCAGCTTGGTCACCTGGGGTCTTTGCAGGTGGTCCGGGCAATCTCTCAGGCTCTTTTCCCCCGCGTCTGTCTGAATCTCTAACTCTAGTTCGGCTTCTGGGATTTTTAAGGGTCACCATATTGCACAACTTTGAGGGGTAGTCAGTGGTCCTGAGCTCAGAACGGCTGTCTTGTCCCTGGGTCCCATCTCTTTGCCTGAAGCCTCAGAACTAGACAACGGTCAGCTTGAATTTGGACCTGGGTTTCACCCCCTGGATGACATCTTCGGTCGTCTTTGGTGCAAAGCGGGGACTGAGCCAGCCCAATCCCTGATCCCCAAGGTCTGGTCCACATCTACAGCGGCGAAAGGACACAAAGAGACAGAAGCCCTGGAGACCGTGGCAGGATTTGAGGGACTGCCACGTGAAGGGATGGAGTGTGGCGTCCACAGAGAGGCCCCCCCGACCACACCGCGCTGGGAGGGTGTTGCTGGGCCTTCACGCTTACCGGCCACTCAGCCCCGCTGCCCTCCTAACACCGAATGTCTTGTTGATGTGCACGTACTTGTCTGTTGTCTCCCCTCCTCTGCTTGAACGTAAGCTCCACTCAGAACAAGAACCGTCATCTCGGTTACCTGTATGTGTCCAATGCCTAGCACACAGTAGGTGCTCAATAAACACGTGGGACGTTGAATGAATGGGGAGTTGGTGGTGTCAGAGGAATTAGGAAAAGATAGTGTTTCCAGAAGAAAGAGGTCAGTGATGGTGATTCCTTGTGAGGCGCCAACGGACACGGCAGGGAGCAGTGGTGACTTTTTCCAGGGCGGATCCAAGCGGAGGGGTAGGGCTGAAATTGGGTCACAGTGGGGTAAGCTGCTAACGGGAAGGAAGGAAGTGGAGACACGGAGTCTAGGCGGCTCCCCCAGAAGTGGTGTTGAAAGGAAGAGGGTCAGTAGAAGCTACTTTCAAACAAAAGCCTTTCTAGATCCCTGCTCGGAAAGGCTCACGTCCACCTTTCTCTCCTGACCGACCCTCCCCGCGGCTGCTCCCAGAGCACACACCGTTAATCATCTCTCGTTACTTTATTTTTTAATAGAATAAGCAAGTTCACAGGCATTTGTTTCAGTCTGATACACATTCTCTTGGTAGGATAATAACCGATACCATAAGTGACCTCATTAATCAGCAGGGACAATTAGAACGAGGACAATTTGCCGTGTCTCCCGTCTAAGAAAGACTGAAAGGTCCTCGCTATCTCTGGGTCTTCCTGTGGTGACTTCCATGGGTGACTGACTCCTCATTAGTCCATTCTCGGTCTCTCCAAGCAACGTGGAGGCAAGAAATCTCCAAAAGAAGGTTAAAATTTAGTGGCACGCATAGGGAGCCAACATGAGTCCCTTTTCGTTCGTTGCTGGGCTCTGCTGTCCTCAAAGCCCTCTTCCTGTCTCTTTCTCTTCGGGAAAACGGGTCTGCACGGCTCTAGGAATTTCCCAAGAGGCAAGTGAGAATACGACATTAGAACCCGAGCTTCTTAAAATGCACGAAGAAGCCGTGCCATTCCAAGGCAACCTCTGGTGCATCTTTTGACCAAGTGACATGCTCTCTGCAAAGTGCATGAGCATCACCGCCATTCCGTTTCGAAAAGAGTCACTGGGGGGGAAGGATCAGGAAAACGTGACGGGAATGGAATATTCGGGTTTCAATGAAGCATTTACACACACATGGAAGAGAAAAGGTGGGCTGGACATTATCACAATCACCCATTCTTTCCTGGCTCAATAGCCACGTACAAAAGTCACCTGGGAATAGGGCTTTGTGACAGAAGCCAGTTCTCCGGCCTCCTCTGTCCACTGTGATTTTTCTTTTTAGAAAGTCTGTTTTTTTTTTTAAGATTTATTTATTTATGATAGACATAGAGAGAGAGAGAGGCATACACACAGGAGGAGGGAGAAGCAGGCTCCATGCTGGGAGCCCGAAGCGGGACTCGATCCTGGGATTCCAGGATCGCGCCCTGGGCCAAAGGCAGGCGCTAAACCACTGAGCCACCCAGGGATCCCCTCCACTGTGATTTTTATATAAATTCCTTAGTTTGGAATAATTTGTGATTCATAGAAAAGTCACAAAGACGGCACAGAGAATTACTGTATACCTTTCACTCAATGTCTCCTGATGTGAGCATCTTGCGTAACCATGGTGGTGGACAAAATGGTAGCTGGACAAAATGAAGAGACGCATGCTGGCATTTTACTATTAACCAAACTACAGCCTTTATTTTGATTTCACCGGGTTTTCCGCAAATGTTGTCTCCGTTCCGAGACCCAATCCAGGAAACCGCCTTGCACTGAGCGCCGTGATTTTTAATGTCTTGTAGGGGAACAAACACGGAGGGTGCACTGGTCAACCTGTGGCTGGTGTGATCGAGGCCCAAATCCAAAAGGTCCTCTCTGACTTAATCCAGAGGATCTGCACGAAGGGTAAGCTGTGTCCTTGGACCCTAGACCCGAACATTCCTGGAGCTCGAGGCTGACGCGGACTGTGTGACTCGGTGCCAAGAAAGCTCACGAGCCCTTGGGATACTTTCTCAGGACCAGTGTCCACAGGGAGGAGATGATGATTCCGGTCTCTCTCTGTGGGGCTTTGTTTACCTGCTAACTGCTTTTATTTTCCTAAATCATTGCTAAAACTAAGAATCTGGGCAGCCCGGGTGGCTCAGCGGTTTAGCGCCGCCTTCAGCCCTGGGCGTGATCCTGGGGACCCGGGATCGAGTCCCCGGTTGGGCTCCCCTCCCTGCATGGAGCCTGCTGCTCCCTCTGCCTGTGTCTCTGCCTCTCTGTGTATCTCTCATAAATAAATAAATGAAATCTTTAAAAAAATAATAAATTAAAAAATAATAAATAAATAAATAAATAAATAAATAAATAAATAAAACTAAGAATCTACCAGAAACCTCAGAAGACCTAGAGAAGAATATAACAAGCGTGGGTGTATTCGACTCCCGAGAGGAAATGAAGCATTGCGAGCGTGGGCCGCTCTCCCTCTCTTGACTGGGAGACAGGGCCCTGCCTCTCTGCCCATCTGTCACCATCCCCCACCCCACCCCGGACGATAACAATAAACCAGCAAAAAGCCGACTCACACCAGCTCCGTAGCCACGCAGACTAGCGCCCACGCCCTTCACGCCCACTGCTCCCCCGTCTGGACTCTGCCCACCCCGTCCATCCATCCATCCATCCATCCATCCATCCCACCATCCTCCGGTGTGTTTCTGCTTTACGACATTGCCCAAGTGGCACCCCTGTGACTAGTGCCTTCCCTAACTCCTCCAGGTGCTCGTCTTCTAGGCCTCCTTGCTCTGGACACGTGACTCCAACTGCACCGTCCTACTTCTTCATGTTTCTGCCACCGACGCTCAAGCTGTCCAAGGTGAGGCCCCACACGTGGTTCATGTCCAGCTCCCAAGGTCCAAGCAGAAGGCCTGGAGTAAAGACGTGTTGGGCAGTACTCGAAAAGCCTGTAGTTTAGTGTGATGATCCCACTAAAAGTCTCGAAAGGTTAGTAGTGCTTGGGTCTGGACCCTGGCTGTGTGACCTTGGTCGCGTTCCTTAACATCTTTGTGCCTTTTCCCCTTTGCCAGACGGGGGGTTACTAATGGTTACTACCTCCTAGAGTGTTGACAGGATTCAATGAGGCATCACAAGTGAGATGTTTGGAATGGCGCTTGGCACATAGTAGGCACCCCGTTAGGTGCCCCGTAGCTGTTATTATAATTGATTCTATGGACGCGTTGGGCACCTGGGAGCCAGGGTCACCCAGGTCAGATCTGACCAAAGCAGGACCTGGGGTAAGGATTTGGGTGCAAATGAGTTTGTGGACCGATCCCCAGAAGCCCAGTGAGGGAGGGGCAGGGAGACGGGAAAGGGACGGCAACCCATGACGGGGTCCCGGCCGCAGAAGATGCCACTGGGAGTGGATGGTGCTGGACCCCGCCAGGGTCGCCAAGAGTGGGTGTAGCCCTCACAGCTGACTCGTCCCACTGAGAGGTATTCATCTGCCAGATGCATTCCTTTGTGGGCTGCATGCTCCCGCGGCCGCTCGCCCCACCCAGAGAGCTCTGGTGGGGCACCTACAGGGCCGTCTGGGTCTCCCCTCCACTCCCATCTGATACTTGAGCACATAACGTGGGGGGGGGGGACAAGGGGACAAAGGTGCAATAGGACTCCTGCTCCCCTCAAGCCCCTGGACTGCTCCTGCCTCTGCCCCATCTCTCCCTGAGTCCACCCTGCTTCCAGCTTCCTGGGGCAGGGGTGGGGGCACCACCTTGGGGAGCCAGCGGGGCCCTGTCACCCTCACCACCGGGCTGATGGCTGGCACAGGCCTCCCTCCTCCCTCCCCGGAGCCTCCCTCGCCGGGGGAGGGCCCCTCCTGACACCTTTTTCTGCAGCCCCAGTCGGGAGAGGGGCCCCTGCAGGACCCAGGGCAGCACCCGGAGCCTGCTGTTCCCGGGGTGGCCGACCTGCCCCTCCCGGCAGGTGCCTGCAGTCAGGCAGGAGAGAAGTGGGGGGACAGTGGGCCCAGCCGCCAGCCCCTGCCCGCCTGCCCCCCCCCCACCTCCGCGGGGCTGCTGAGCCCTCCCTCCCTCCCTCCCTCCCTCGCTCGATCAACCCCCTCACTTGTCTGTCCCCGGTGCCTGGTAATTAGGCTGTGTTTATTAAACCGTGGGCCCCGGCTCGGCTCCCCCGAACTCTGCTTACCATAGATTTTCCTGCGAGGACTGCAGAGATCGTAAAAACAACAACCCACCTTGTCTCTTTGGCTTATTTACTAACTTGGCCATAAATAATCAGGGCGATTTGCATATTACTACTGGGCTTTTTATAGCACCGCACTCCTGCGCCGGCAGGCCAGCGGGGACCGGGCGAGGAAGCCAGCTGCGCACCCGGCTGCCGGTGACCGGCCAGAGCAGCTTCCGACCACGGCCCCCCTTTACCCCAGGCCCTCCCTCCGCCGGCCCGAGAGCACAGAGGCAAGGGTGTGGGTGGGGACAGGCGCGGAGCAGAGCCACCGGCCAGGAGCAAGGGCGCCCAGGGGTACAGGGAGCTGCCCCTGCATCGTGTCCCTTTGAAAAGGGTGGTCCCTGTCCTGGGAGAGCGGAGGCCCCCACGGCCGGGCCAAACACGGTCACTCCCTGCGCGACCTGGGCACACGTCCCCTCTCGGAGCCTCATTTCCTCTGATGCCAGCACAGAGTAAGGGGGCAGGACGGTGGTGATCTGAACACAAGCCCTCTCCGTTCCTCCGGCAATCAAGCAAAATTTATGAAGATAAAGAAGTCAAGACACGCTCGAAGGAGGAGGAAGGCATTCGCTGGCAGGCCGCGTCTGCAAGGCTGCGGGACTGGATGGAAACGCATGCAGGCGGCGCAGCAGCAGGGGGACAGGGAGCCCACCAGGCCCTGCTGCAGCTGGGGCGTCTCCCGGGGCCACCGTCTGCAGGTCCTGGGGGCCAGGGTGGGCAGCCCGAGGGTGCACACGGCCGCCCCTTGCCCTAGTGCACACCCTGCACACCACGCTCTGCTCGGCCCCCTTCCCCAGGGAGCTGGCGCGGGAAAGTGGACGCCTCCTCCAGGGTCTGCTGGCAAAGGCCGCCGCCTCCCTCTCGGGCCCTTCGCCGCATATGTGCCGGGCACCCCCCCCTGCCCCCAGCCCACCCTTGGGACGCCCGGGGTCCTGCTGGGAAGACGGCTGCAGGCTCCCCCCCGCCCCCCGTGTATTTCCAGCAGGAACCTCATCCAAAGCCGTAACCGCTTTGCTTGTTCCACTGCTTGCTTAACTTCTCCCACTGGAGGCTGAATTCGGGGATGACCGGAACTGGCGTCCGTGCGCCCCCACTGTTCTCGCAACGCCCCGCTGGCCCGGCCCGTGCACGCGACCACGTGGCCCTGACACATCACAGGTCGCCCCCGGGGCTGGGAGAGCAGAAGGAAGGCGTGCACATAGTTCCTGCCACACACCCGCTCCTGGGCCTCTCACCTCTCTAATCCCCCTGCCCTAGATCCCTGGGGCCTGAGGCCCCATCAGCCGCCTGGACCATCACTTGGCGGGTCCCATCCTGTCTGCACTGGTTCCAACGTCCACATCCCAAACCTCCCGCCATCATCCCGGGGCAACCTCTGTCCCAGCTTCTAGAAGCCACAGGCATAGCTGGGAAGCCCCTGCCTGGGGCTTTGCCACCCCCATGAGGTGGAGAAGAGAGGCGAGAAAACACAGGGTGCTGGGCATTGACGGTGAGGACCAGTCCAGGAAGGCCCCGGAGAGATGCTCGGGGAGCAAGGAGGGTGAGCTCAGGAAGCCCCTGGGGCTCCTGGGTCAGCTGCGTGGACATCCCGCAGGTGGACGAGGGGGACTGAAGACCCCAGAGATGATGCAGATGCCGACAAAGCAGCGGAGATGTCCCAGGAGCTGTTTCAAACTCGAGGCGGAGAGAGCAGGGCCTTGGGATGGAGTCGGGCATCGGGTGCACAAGCGGGTGATTTTTTCTTTTTTTTAAATTTTGTTTTTGTTTTTTTTTTAATTTTTTAAAATTTATTTATGATAGTCACACACACACAGAGAGAGAGAGGCAGAGACATAGGCAGAGGGAGAAGCAGGCTCCATGCACCGGGAGCCCGACATGGGATTCGATCCCAGGTCTCCAGGATCCTGCCCTGGGCCAAAGGCAGGCGCTAAACCGCTGCGCCACCCAGGGATCCCCCTTTTTTTTTTAATTTTGAAGAAGGATAACAACCCAGCCTGGGTGTGGGCTGCAGGGAAGGAGCAGAGCGAGGGTGAATGCGAGGTGCAGAGGGCGGTGACGCTCCGTGGGGATGCACCTGAGAGCCCAGGAGAAGGGTGGCCGCCACCAAAGAGGGACGGATGGAACCTGGCAGGTGTGTGGGGCCCCGGCCGGGGGAAAAGAGACCCGCTCCTGAGCGTAGCGCCTGCCCCAAACAAACGTGCAAGGCCCCTCGACAAAAGTGATTAGGAATCTGAAGACAACAACTGCAGAGCCTCAGTCCACCGGGGGCCCCTCCCCGGCACAGGGTCCCAGCTGACGGCACTGGTCACGCGCCTGTGAGGTTGCCCTGGCCACACACGGAGAAGCAAAGAGTGGGTGAAGCCAAGGGACAGGAAGAGGCTCGGGGAGGCCAGTGCAGGCGTGAGGCTGGCCGCGGGATGGACGGGTCTGGGCGGTCCAGGCACAGGAGACCTCCCAGGGCACCCTGACTGAGGCCGCCCAGCTCACAGCGGCAGCTCCAGGGCCCCCGGCGGCGGAGGGGGGCCCTCAGTCCAGCCTCCCCAGCTCGTGCCTCCTGCAAAATCCAGCTCCGCTGTGAGCAGAGCCTCGAACCTGCCTTTCCAGGTGGTCAGAGGGCAGGTGCTTGCTGTGCACATGTCCTGAGCCTGCAGGACCCCCCCCCACCCCAGCCACGGCTCATGCTGTCCCCTACCAGGAGGGTCCTCCCTTGTCCCTTTCCAGCCCAGGCTGACAGATTCTCCCCAAAGCCCAGCATGGGTCCTTCCAGGCTGTCCTTTCATATAAAGATGCTGCCTCGCGACGACCGCCTGGCCTCCGGTGGTCCTGTGGCCCTTTCCAGGTACGAGCACCCCCGGCGTCCTGTCCCTGCCTGCCCCTGCGGTGCCGAGCACCAGGGCGGCCCGTGCAGGTGTCCCGGGGTCGCAGGGGGGAGGGAGACCCCAGAACAGCACGCTTCCTCCCGCCAGTCGAGAACAAACAGTCCTCAGAGAACAGCACGTCCAGCACGCGCTGGTGGCCAACCCGGCTCAGGGTGCATGAGCGCCTGGGCGCCATCAGCGGCCCCTGGGGTGCCCACAGAACTGCTGATTCTCCAGGATTCTCCTTTACAACAGTCTGCAAGCCCCGAGTTTTCTAGAATGAGCATCTATGTCTATCGTGGATGCCCAGCATGGAAAGGGAGGGAAGGCCCGGGACGCGGAGGCCGGGGAGGCCGTGGGGGTCTGCAGGGCAGCCTGTCCCCTGCCCCAGGCAGCCTGGGGCTCCTCCTCAGCTCCGTTCCCAGGCCAGCACTTCGGGATCCATGCAAGTCACGGGGCTCCCTGTGTCTCTTTTTTTTTTTTTAATTCTCTCTTCCGCTTTATATTTTGTAAGAATTTAATTTTAAACTCTCTGGATGCCATTTTTTTTATCCTTTCAATTGATTCTTCGTGGAAACGTCGCACCCGAAACGCATTGCACGTTGCTAATGCGGCAGGATCGAGGCTCCAGGAAGGCTCGGGAGCCACTGCAGGCCGCACCGTGACCCTGCCCACCCCCAGCCGCACCCCATGTCCACCAGGAGCCCAGAGGCCCCAGCCACCCGCCTTCCCCGGGGGCCAGGGGAGCCAGCTGTCTGCAGCAGTCAGAGGTAGCTAAGGACACCAGAGAGGGTCCCTGGAGGCAGCGGCAAGAGCCGGGGATGGAAGCAAAGCTCGCCCCTCCCGCCCCGACAGCGGTGATTCCCGGGGGGCAGCTGGGCCCCCTCCAGGGGCCTGGACACGTCGGAAGGCGTAATTCAGCTTCCAGGACGGGGGTGCTGCTGGGGGGCTGGGGGTCGCTGCACATCCTACCGCGTGGACGAGCTCCCCAGCCCCGAGGGCGTCCCAACGGTGTGCCAGGCTCTGTGCGGGGCCCTCCACAGGCAGCTTGGACCCTGGCCTGTCCTTGCGTGACCTGGACGCTCCTCGAGGCCCTGGCTTCTCCCGGGCGCCCACGGCCACCGCTTACGTTTCTGCAGGTGCCGTTCTCAAGCGCGGGGCTGGGACCCAGCCCCCGAACCCCAATCCCAATGCCGCAGGCCCGCGTCCCTTAGCCTCCGGGTGCCTCGGCACCCTCACCTGTGAAATGGGAAACTCTGAGCACGGCAGTAAGGCTCGGGAGCATTAACAGCAGATCCTGGCAAGTGTCAATGCTCAGCGCCTGTCCCCGTCCCCGTCCCGCAGTGGAAGGAGCCATCGGGGAGCGGCGTAGCCCACCGCACCAGCAGCACCTGCCGCCCGCCACGCACCACTCCCAGCTCCGGCCCCACGGCCCCCCTGAGCCCTCACAACCTTAGTATCTGTTGGCTCAGCTCGGGGAGGTGGCCTGCGTCCGGCCTCTCGGTGTCGGCTGTGGGGTGCGGGTACAGGGTCCGTGCAGGGAGGCACCCAGCGGGGCAGGAGCCCACCATGCGGGGTCACGGGCCTCCCCTCAGACGGGCGCGGCACCTGAAAGCAAGCAGAGTGGCCTACCTGGGCTGTGGGGTGTGGGCCTCACTGGGGCCCGAGAGGGGAACGGCCCTGGACCCGACCCCGCAGGCGCCTGGGCACTTGGAGGCAGCCTAGAGGCTTCAGCCTCCCGCCGTTTGAGTCACCAAGGGGCAGGTGCCGGTGGCGTCCACCTGGAGGGTCCCCAGCGCACAGGCCCGACCACTGCAGGTGGTCTGCATGTCCCGGCACCGTCGTACTCATGCGGATGCTCCAAGGTGACCAAGCCGGGGGTCCCACTGGGGCTGCGTCTCAGGACACAGGCCTGAGCTCGCCGCGCTGAAGCCGGGGCCCGGACGGCAGGGAAGATGGGCGGGGGCCTGAGAGCAGGGCGGGGGGCCGGGCAGCCCAGGGCACCCGGGGCCCTCCTCCCCCTGCAGCCGGGGCCCTCCTCCCCCTGCAGCCGGCTTCCCGCTCCCGAGGATGGGAGCCCTGCCGCACGCGCCCGAACCTGCAGGGCGAATGGGCCCCATGAAGATCCCCGAGGAGCAGCCGCTGGAGGACGGCATCGCCCCAAAGCTCCACGTCTTGATTCGGGTCCGGGTCGGCCCAGGGACGCAGGGCTCAAAGCTCAGTGCCCGGGGTCTACATGTCATCGCCCATCGGGGGAAAGGCACGTGGTTATCTGACACTGCGGGGACGGGGCTAGGAGGGCAGGGCCCGTGGGTGTCATCAGGTGCTCCCAGGGGTCCATGACCCCCACCCCGCTCCGGCCAGGGGCTCGGGACCAGGCCACACAGTGGTCGACACCACGAGCTCTGCAGCCCGGCCCAGGTCCGGATCCTGGCTCGGCCGCTCGCCCGCTACGTCCCCTTGGCAAGTCACTCCAGCGCCTGCTTGGGTTTCCATCCACAATACGGGGACAGTGATACCTTCGTCGGGGGGTTGTTGGGAGCCCCGTGTGGCATGCCGTGCATCAAGCTTAGAGCGCCAAGCACACACACAAGATATATGGTGGCGGGGGACGGGACAAAACCACACACACACACACATAAATGATGCACAAAAATAATTACAAAAATAATTTTGTGCACCTATAGATACATAGGTGTCTGCGTGCGCCTCTGTCACGTGCACACATACGTGTGTATGTACAAACGTGGGCGCGGGTTAAGTTTTATTGGCAGGAACTGCCGTCCCGAAGCAGGTTTTTGGTTCATCCCATCGTCCTCACGCTCGTTCCTTACCCCGCTCTCCGCCTTGGGCTTACCTCTCCTCCGGTATCCCCCGCTCGCTCGCATCACGAGACACCGTCTAAGCTGGCAGAGGGAAGGGGCAAAGGCTGGGAGGGAGGTTCGGGACCAGCGACCACCGGTGTCGGCAACTGAGCCCGCGGAGATTCGGGCAGAAAGTCCCCGGGGCTTCCTCACCCCGCAGGGAAAGCCCATCGTCGCCAGGCTCCTAGCGGGCAGCCGGGGACGCCGCTGCAGGGGATGGGCCCCGTCACCATCCCGCGCCCTCACCTGTGTCCCTTCCAACGACTTGCAGCCCTGGGAAGCCGTGAGAGGGAAGCAGGTGGAGGAGGCACGCGCACCCCAAGTCCACGCTTGCAGGGAGCACAGCGCACGCACACCAGTAGCCGTCGAAGCAGGATTGGGACGACGGAACATCCTCGCAAATGCTCAGCAGCCGCGAGCACACACACGAACAGGTGCAGGCGTGAACCTGAGCCACAGACGCCTGGCCGCACAGGTCCTGCCTGCGTTCGTCTGCGCCCCGCTCTTCATTCCTACCCAGTTCCTCCTCGTTTAACAGACTCTACAGACAAAGGGCCAAGCGCTGGCACGTGGGCAACCGCAAGGCTGCCATTCCGGGAGCTGTGGGCAGGGCCCCGGAGGCCACGCTGGCTGGGCCGAGAACCAGGCCCGGCATCACCGACACGCTCACTGGACATGCGGCCCCAGCCTTCGGAATCGGAGCGGACCCCGGGGTTAGCTGTCCGCCCGTTCACGTCTGCAAAGCATCCCCCTAGACCCCCGTTTATCCGTCTTCTGCAACCCGGGGGCCCCTCATGATCCACGTGAGATGATCGCTTCCTCCTCTGACGTTTAAAATCGTTGCAAGAATTGAATACGAGTGAAAGCAATGCTGGTTCTGAAGCTGCTTCTCCCACTGAGTGCAAGCGTCCGCTCTGGCTCCTCACCCGGCACGTTGAAAGCGGCGCCACCTCCCCAACTCCAGGGGTCAAGGCCGAGGCTACGGCAAGCCCCCCAGGTGGAGAATGAATTATCTAAAGAGCCTCAACCTCCCGGGTTGGGGGGGCGGGAGGAGGCAGGGGCAATGCATGGCCCCGGGGTGGAGGGGGGCAGTCCGAGAAGCCCCGGCTTCTGCACGGACCCCTCCAGAGGCAGGAAGCAGGGAGCCCCATTCCAGGGACAGGCAGGTGTCAGCAACGACTCAAAGCCCGCCGCCCGGTCATGTCGGTCTCACTGCCCGCGTGCGGCCCCCGATGGCAGCTCTGTAGCCCTTTCCCGGGCCCCTGACAACAGCCATCGCTTCCCCCGAGGGCCTCCTTGCTCCAAGCAAACACCCCAAAGTCCTTCCGTGTCCATCTGGCAACATGAACGGGATATCCCTTCGGAGTCCTACTCGCTCTCCCTCGTAAAAACCCGCATCTGTCACTGTCCCTCTACGGACACGGCCGGGAGGGAACATGCTTAAGCTCTGGGCTTTTCTTTTACACCCAACTTTGTCTCCACTGAAAAATGCATTCTTAGGGGGCACCCGGGTGGTTCAGCGGTTTAGCGCCACCTTCGACCCAGGTCATGACCCTGGAGTCCCGGGATCCAGTCCCGCGCCGGGCTCCCGGCATGGAGCCTGCTTCTCCCTCTGCCTGTGTCTCTGCCTCTCTCTCTCTCTCATGAATAAAAAAATAAAATATTTTTTAAAAATGCATTCTTAGGGTAAAAATAACAGCTACGTGTCAGAAACATTTTAAAATAAATAAAAAAAAATTATTCACCATCCAGCCGTCCTAATACCTGGTTTTTGACTTTTTTTTTTTTTTGGAAGATTTTATTTATTCATTCATGAGAGGCAGAGACACAGGCAGAGGGAGAAGCAGGCTCCATGCGGGGAGCCCGATGTGGGACTCGATCCCGGGTCCCCGGGGTCACACCCTCGGCTAAAGGCGGACGCCCAACCGCTGAGCCCCCCGGGCTATATTATCAGCACCTTGATGCCCGCATTACCAGCAGGCCGCGGTTCCACTGCCAGGGTTTCCGGCCTGAGTACCGTCCCTGGGTCGTGGCACACAATGCACAGGCAATTCCAGGGCCTGCTCTGCCTTTAGGACTCCAAATGCTTTCTCTACTGCCACAGTCTCGACAGCACCCGGACACCCCCCTGCAGGGTCAGCCCGCAGGGATGCCCGACGAGGTCTGGAGACAACACGACAGCTTCTCCCCGCAAGGCTCTGCAGCGGCAGATCCCTCCACTCCGTTCATGCCGCGTCCAGCAGGGTCACCCCTTGGGCTTCCGTGAGTGGAACCACCTCTTCCCCGCCGCACTTCCCCGCCGCACTACTTTGGGGGAGCACCTAAATGCTAAATGAACATAAGGGGTGTTCATTCCCTAATTCAGCACTGGGCACATGGTTGTGAGAAGGGCCACGTCCCAAGGCCCGGCTGCCATACGGGTGGGGGTGGGGGCTGTGCCTCGGTGAGCCCGACGGCTCGGCTCTCACGAGCTCACCCAGCTTCCGTCGCGGGGGTGACCACAACGAGGCAACAGGGCCCAGGACGGGGAAGAGGCAGGCACACACCCAGCGAGAACCCACGGCAGGCTGGGGCACGGGACGGGCAAGCGGGTGTGCACAGGGTCCTCCCTACAGGCCCGCGCTCCGCAGCTGAGGACACAGAAAGGAGGTCACGGAGCGAGGACTCTAACCCAGGGCTGCCCGGCCCCGGAACTCCGACTCCCTAAATGCAGAGCTCGTGAGACGCCGGCCTTCCCCCGCCCGGACCCTCCACGCACTCTTGCAATTCAGGAGGCTCCTCCCAACGGCACCTTTCGGTGATCCCAGCAGCAGATAAATAATCAATAAAAGAGACAAAAGTAACAGAACAGCGTCTGGTCTCCGGGGCGCGACTGCATTTGGAAAACGAGGTAAAAGGGAATTTTTCTACAGGAGCCCATCAGCCGGGAGCTCGACTGAGACACTCTTCACCTGGCCAGCGCGGACACGGGCGACGGGCACCTCGCAGACTGCGCCCCGGCGCCCACTCAGGCGGCTTCCGTATCGCCACCAGGCTTTGAAGACGCCGCCTCCCCCCTCGTAATTACTCGAGGCAATCAGCACCAACTGATCAATCAAACAAAGAAAATTGCAGGTTTGAAGCTTTAATTAAATCTATCCGGCACTCTCTAATTAAAGAAAATCTTTACTCTTCTATGTGCTCCAAGATAGAAGGAACCCACTCCCCCAGGTCCTGCGAAGCGTCCGCCGCGTGGGGGCCCTCGCCCCGTGGGAGCCGCAGGAGGGGCCCGGCGGGGGCAAGGCAGGCTTCCCAGGCTGCTCCCCGCCTCGCCACGCGGAGGTACGTTCAGGGAAGGAGGACGGGGCGGCCCCGGGCACAGAAACCCAGTTTCTGGAAGGTTCTCTCGCGGCCCTCCATGTCCTTCGGGACCGCTGGGCCCTCTCTCCCGCCCCCCGTGGACCTGCAGTCCAGGCGGCTGGAGGGCGCCGCTCGGAGCCGGTGAGGACTCGGCCACCCATGGGGGGTCCACCCTTCATTCAGCAGAAGCTCAGCGTTCTCCTCTGTGAAACGGGACCAAAGTCAAGGCCGGTAGCGGATTCCTGGGGAGGCAAGTGACGCTGTGCCCGGGGAGCGTGAGCCTCTCACGGGGTGGGAAGAGCACCCCTGAACGCTCAGAGGGAGGAGCCTTGGAGCTCTTCCCAGCTTCAGCTCCACCCTTCCGAGGGCCTGGGGGAGGGGGGGCCTTCTGGGAGGGACGGCCTCCTGCCAGGGTGCACCTGCCGCTGCAACGGGTCACCTTTCTCCTTCGCCTTGTAGGGTTTACAGAAGGCTGAGTGCGGCCTGTGATGGGCGGGACCCCGGAAACACCCGGGGTGGCATGTGCCTCTGGCCATTGGCCGGGTCCTCACGAAGTGTCAGCATCAGGAGGTCAGGAATCGCTTCTCGGGGGCACCGGGTGGCTCCCAGGCGAGCGTCTGCCTTCGGGCCAGGTCATGCCAAGCCCCGCTCGGGGTCCCTGCACAGTGAGGAGCCTGCTTCTCCCTCTCCCCACCGCTTGTACACGCTCTCTCAAATAAATAAAATTCAAAAAAAAATATTCCTGCTCTGACCCCACCTGCCAACTGCACTGCCTTCATTGCTTCTCTCCTCCTGCCCTGACACCCCCATCAGCGGCAGCCCCCGGAGGACAAGGGCCACGACGTGCGCCATGCCGAGCATCCTTCGGGTCAGCTGAAGCTACTGATAAATATATTTCCTTGCCCTTAAATTTCCTTAGTACAACCTGCTGGGCCCCGAGAAAGAAACACATGTAAGACCCATAACCCAACAGAGCAGGTGTGTCTGGGGCCACCTGAACATGGGTGGGGGGACACCCGACCCACTTTGTTCCCAGTTGCTACACAAAAGTCCCCTTCATGACACGGCTCCCTGGGCCACCCTATTAAAACCTTATTCATGGGCCCCTGGGGGCTCAGCAGTGGAGCATCTGCCTTTGGCCCAGGGTGTGACCCTGGGGTCCTGGGATCGAGTCCCGCATCAGGCTCCCTGCATGGAGCCTGCTTCTCCCTTTGCCTGTGTCTCTGCCTCTCTCTCTCTCTCTGTGTCTCTCATGAATAAATAAATAAAATTTTTGAAAAAATAAGAAATAATAAAACCTCATTCCTTACACTTCACACTGCTGCTCTGACATGTGTTTCCTCCATAGCGCTGATCTTCAATAATTTAAACAAGTGACGTCTGTAAGACTAAAGGCAAGAGGAACTGAGTGTAATCTCCGTACTCCAGTTGAAAAAGTCGTTTCCCATGGGGGCGCAGGTCACCAGTTCTGATACCACTATCCACGCATCCTGCAAATGAATGATTACATACACGCACGGCAGATGGGGACAGCCAGGGGTCTCGCGGTTGGAGTGGGAGGTTCCAGATAAGCCAGGGAAGGAGGCTAGAATGATCCAGGTGGTCCTGCACCTGGGTTGGCGACATCGGCGTGAAGTCATGTTTAGAGTCACAGTCATGTAGCAGAGACACAGATGCACGTGAAAATATTTACAGGTATGTGTGCGTACGCTAACCCAGCTCCCCGCTGTCAGCAAAGAGGGCCCGGAAGCAGCGATGCCCCCAGGTGATGAGCGCCCGCAGAGCCACATCTTGGGTGCTGATACTGTTTTTCCAATCAAGGGAACCTGAGCTCTTTTCTCCCGAGAGCGTGTGTGAAACAGCAGCGCCATTACATCCTCAACAACATCGACGTCCTCAACATCGACGTCCTCAACAACATCGACGTCCTCAACATCGACATCCTCAACAACACTGACGTCCTCAACAACGACTAACAACGACGATGGGCACCGTCAAAGGAGATACGCGGAGCCAACGAAAGGAGCACCCAGCGGCCAGGGCTGGAACAATCTGGGCCACAAAATAAACCAGTATTGGGTCATAACCCAGAGTATAAAATAACTACCTGTGAAGCCACACTGACGTGAACAAATTAATAAATGGAAGAGAACAAGCAGGTGCAGAAGAAGGTCACACAGTTCATGCAGATGCTCTGCCGCAGGATAAAGCATAACATGTCCTTGGATGTGGGATGCACACGGCGACTTCCTTCCCAGACGAGGCGGGAGCAGGTCTCCATACAGGACCCCAGCCAGGCGATCGAGGGCACCGTCAATGGGGACGAGTCCTGTCGGTTGTACAGACCCTCAATGGGATGTGATGAAAACATCACCTTCCTTCGAAAAGTGCATGACTCCTTGGAGCACCTGGGTGGTTCAGTGGTCACGCTTCCGGCTGCCTCCTGGCTTGGGCTCCGGTCTTGATCTCAGCATCGTGGGATCAAGCCTCACACGGACTCCATGGGATCGAGCCCCACATGGGCTCCATGCTCAGCGCCGTCTGCTTGTCCCTCTCCCTCTGCCCCTTCCCCCAACTCACAGGCTCGCTCTCTCAAATAAATAAAATATCAAGCAATAAAAAAAAAAAAAAAAAAAAACACAACTCCAGTCAAATCACGAGGAAAACGTCAGACAAATCCCAACTGCAGGTCATCCTACAAAAAAAACCAAAAAACAAAAAACAAAAAAAAACAATCCGACCAGGACTCCTCAAAAGTGTCCATTCATCCCAAACAAGTCTGAGAAAAACGCCACAACCCAAAGGAGCCTAAGGATCTGGGGAGCCTGGGTGAGATCCTGGAACAGAAGGATGTTAGGTAAAAAGGAAATCTGGATGAAACACGATCCTGGGTTAGTGACAGTAAATCAGCAGAGGTTCCTCAATTGTGACAAATATTCCGCATGAACGGGAGATGCTGATAACAAGGGAACCCGAGTGAGGGACTCTCCGTGCGTTTTTTGCGACTTTTCTGTAAATCTATTTCTTCCTGCATGGTTCAATTAAAAGATTGTTCTTTTTTTTTTAAAGATTTATTTATTTATTCATTCATGAGAGACACAGAGAGAGAGAGAGAGAGAGGCAGAGGCACAGGCAGAGGGAGAAGCAGGCTCCATGCTGGGAGCCCGACGCAGGACTCGATCCCGGGACTCCAGGATCGCGCCCTGGGCCAAAGGCAGGCGCTAAACCGTTGAGCCACTCAGGGATCCCCAAAAGACTGTTCTTTAAAGAAAAAAAAGAAAAAAATCAAGGCTCGCCCCGGCTCTGGTTTGGAAGACAGACGGCAGACCAGGCGGAACACTGCCGTATAATAAGGCGACGGGCCACGGGGCCGGGGGGGCACCGGGAGGTGGCTGTGGACATGGCTGGAAGAGCCGAGCCTCGGATGCGACAAGGCAATGGGTCTCCCAAGGGCTCACGCGTGCCCCACGCCTTGCGGGGTCGCTGGATATTTCACAGCTTCCCCACAACGTGGCTGCTGCTGGAATCCTGACTCCGAGGGCAGAGGCCCTGGGACCCAGAGGGATGCAGGCCCCTCCGAGCCACAGCCAGTGAGTGGCGGCAGCGCAGGGACACGCGTGGAGGCCGGCTGACCGCGAGGCCCATCTTGCTCTGGGCCGGGGCCGGGGCCGCAGGGCGGGGGTGGGACGACAGCCGGCACCTGGGGGGCCAGGGAGACCCCCCCAGAAGCCAGGAGCACAATCAACCACTCTACACAAATCCCTCAGTGTGCGTCCGTGGCCTCAGAGCGCAGACCGTCCAGGAGCCCCGTGTCCCCGAACAAGACCACACGCCAACTCCAGGGAGCTCAGGGATGCTGCTCCCCGAACGCCCACCTGCCACTGGTGGTTCTAGAGCAAACTGCTTCACGGCAAAGCCCCCGAACTAGCGAGGGCTCAGACGCCAGTGATGGAGGGACGATGGGCCTCGGGCCCTCAGGGATGCACGCCAAGCGCCACTTGGGCAGGATGCAGCCCGTCGGCAGCAGGTGGGGGCTCCGGTGCACACGGCCACCCGGGAAGAAGGGGGCACGTGAGACGGCAGCGAGTGGTCGTGGGCCTGCAGAGGGGTCCACGCGGTGCCTGCGCTCACTCGGGCTCCATGGGGCCTTCGACTCTCACTGCTGCTGCAATGACTGACTTTGACCTTTAGCCACGGGGTCCTCCTGGGCACGGCGAGATGGCTCAGGGCCCCGACGCTGCAACCCGCCTGGCCTCACGCATCCTCAGCTGCCAAGCTCCCTCCCCATCCACCCACGACGCGTCTACCCACACCCGCCCCCGGCCTTAGGTCACGGAGCCCATGGCTGCCCCAGGGGTCACGGGGGCTGGTTTCCTGAGCCCAGGCCAGGCAGGCCCTGTCTCCCCCTCCTCCCAGTGGTGGCGTCCTCGGCTTCGTGCAGACTTGTGCACACATGGCTGTCTAGCAGACCTGGGAGCCTGAACGCGGCCCGCACTCCAGGGCACGGGGCCTCTCGTTGAGACTCGGCGTCCTTAGTGATAAGAATGGAGGCAGCAACTCTCCCTCCTGAGAAAGCCGTACAGATTCAATGAGATACGGTTCCCAGAGCACCTGGCATGACAGGCACGTATTGATTCCAACCCCCGGCTCTCCTCCAATTCCATCTAAGGTGTCATAGCTCATGGCCCTGGGCCATAAGCAGAACGTTCCACCCAGAACCCTGTGGTGTTTCCTGGCCCCATGCGGCTGCCCAGGTACTCTGGACCCATAGGAATGACCAGAGAATTTATGGGGGACCTTATGCACCCCATAAAGCTCCTCAAAGCTTGCTGGTGAATAAAATAAAACAAAACACAAAGCTCCTACCAACAGGTTTGCCTCCGGATGGCAAATCCGCCAGCATTTAGGGTGAATCAAACATATTTACTTTTCAGATGTTAGGGGCTTGATAAAATCCATAATGCCTTTGGCCTCAAGCCCTCTTCCTATTAATTATTAAGCCCTTGTGTGTTTCGAGGGTAATTGAATCCATGTTTCTAATTAGTTTACACTTAATTCATCAGAACAATTTTTTAAAGGGCTGATGGATGTCCCAATAAGCCTCACGGGCAGTTTAATGAATCTTTATTTAAAAAAGAAATTGGACACACACCAAACTGTTCACAGCGGTCACCTCCTGGGAGCGAGGCTGGGACGAGGGTCTGGGGAAGGAGGCACTTATGCGGTTTGACCCCACACACCGCAGGATCGCTGGGCTCCCCCAAAGTACTGAGCGCTTATCACTTCTGCTATCTTAAAGAAACTGCTTTAAAAGGAATGAATTTTTTAAAAAGGAAACGAAACGGATGCAAATGAATCCGACGGAGTAAGGAAGCAATTTGATGTGGAGGGAATTAAAAGCCTTGTTTCTGGCTCCAGGAGCCCCATGGTCAGTCCATTCCCGCAGGTAAGAGACCGTGAGCAGGTAGGAGAACTCGGAGATACTCATCTCACTCCTGCCATGAAAAGTGACCCCATTTCCCGGTGGTGCCGTTGAATGATTAGGTAACACCGAGAATGCCCGTTTAGGACTTTCTGCTATGTCCCCTCTGGCATTAGAACTCATGCCACGAAAAATTAAAAAATTAAATAAATAAATAAATAAATAAATAAATAAATAAATAAATAAAAAAAAAATAAAAAATAAAAATTAAAATTAAAATTAAAAAAATTAAAAAATTAAAAAAAAGAACTCATGCCAGGCTCCCTAGCTCGGCACGTGGGGTCCCCGGGGATCTCTCCACTCCGACCCATCCCGGATGAGCCCACAGTCGTCCTATATTCCTCACCTTCTCTGCCTTACTGGACCTGCACACGTACTAGTCTCCCGGCTTGAAGCACGGACCTCATCCCTCCCTCCATGCCCCGTCAGGCAACCTTAAACGCCACGGAGCACTCATTCATCCATCCATTCATTCATTCGTTGCCCAGGCCAGGCCCTGGAGATCCGATGGAAGGTAAGACACAAACAATCTCTGCAGTCAAGGCGTTTACAGTCCCGTGGGACATAAACAATCACACACCCCCTCGTGTAAAGCCTCGAACAATGGACGCATGGTAAACCCAGGAGCGTAAGCCAGAGGGTCTGACCAGGTTGAGGACAGGGGTCTCAGAGGAGTCCCGAGGGAGGAACTGAGGAGTGAGGTGGGGTAGGAAAGAATGAGCGACCCCCATGGGGGCAGATGGCGGGAGGCAGCCCGGGCCCTACATCAGCACCTACAAGGGCCCGCCCAACGCTACGGCTGCCCCGGCCACTGCGCGGAACGCCCGGGACTGGCTGCCACGCATCTCTCTGCCTCCCTGAAGACCCTGTGAGTCCCCTGAGAGCAGAGGCTGTTGGGTGACTGCTGTGCCCCCGACACGTGGGGTTCCTGGTAGGCAGTCAATGCCATGAATGCGTGCGCCTGGCCGGTTGGGGGGGGGGGCTCACCACCAATCCCCTCCCCCTTGGTCCCCAAGGGCCCACCCAGCACAGCACAGCACACTCTCCAGGCTCTGTCTCCAAGGACAGCCCTACTGACATGCAGGGAACACTTTTTTTTTTTAACATTTTATTTATTTATTCATAGAGACAGACAAGGAGAGAGAGAGAGAGATGCAGAGACACAGGCAGAGGGAGAAGCAGGCTCCACGCAGGGAGCCCAATACGGGAGTCGATCCCGGGACTCCAGAATCACACCCTGGACTGAAGGCGGCACTAAACCTCTGAGCCACCCGGGCTGCCCCAGGGAACACTTCTAAAGGAATCCAAACAGGCAGGTCCTTCGGGGGCTTCTGCTGAGACACATATTGATCCAAGAAGATGGTAAATCTGGCGAATTTGTGGAGTTATTTTTACGACTTGCAAACAGGTGTCTAACGCCAGTTGAGTGACATCTGCAACCAGCTCCAAACGACCCGAACTGCTTCCCACCTCAGATGGATGACGGGGTGCATACTGCCGGTGATTAGGGGGAAGAGTTGTAGTGTTTCCCACAACCTGAGGCCAAATGCCTGAACTAAGGGGGGCTTAGCCGCGCTGACCCAGCGCAGTCGTCGGCAGCGCCCCTGAACCCTCCGACGCCTGCTCGGCGAGGCCGTTCATCAGCAGTGTGTCTGCAGATTTCCGTCTGCTTGCGTGTCATTAGAAAACTCCATCCCACAGTCAACTGCAATGCAACGGGACGTTCGCCAGCACGGACAGGCCGTCTAATTGCGCCAGAGCAGGGACGTGGGGACTGTGTCAGTACCTCACCGGCAGAGCTGACGCTGCACCATCCAGAGCCTCTTTGTTCTTTGCTTGCTAATTTCCAAACTCCGACGGGCTCCGCGGCTTTCAAGGCCAGCTTCCACTCTCGCTTCCCACCCTGATCCATTATGAGAAGAATCTGATCAGCTCCTATTGTAAATTTAATTTCAAGCAGCCAGACGCTGCCTTCTGGCACCCTGGGATGTGGCTGCTTGTGAATAGCTCTAGATGAAATGTGAGATGCTTTCAAGAAGATGGCTCTGAACTCCTGGTAGAGAAAGGGAGTCGCTGGGAGATGAATGGCATCTGCATATAGAACGAGCTGTGCGCAGTGTGTCTACCGGCACCTCTTCATTAGCGATGCCAGGTGCAGCTGTCAGCACGGAGCACCACTGAGCTCCCCATTTTGCTGGGGAGGAAACTGAGGCTCAGATGGGTTGGCTCCTTGTCCAAGGTCATCGATATAAAAATAGGATTTGAACCTACGTATGTCAGATGCCAAGGCCTTCATTCCTCCATCGCCTCCATCAGATTTCGCCCTGTCAGTACCACGGGAATGTGTCCCCGGGGGCGGTCCTAGGCATGGCCGGATGTTTAGCCTTGACCCCAACATGTCAAAGTGCCCCCTCCAGTTGTAACACCCAAAAATGCCCCCGGACACTCTGCCAAATGTCCCCTGGGGGGTCGGGAACCATGGCTCTACCCTGACTTACACATTGACTGGGAGGCTGTGTGTCTTTTTGCTTAATCGTGTTTTCTGATTTTCTTCTACAAATACACGAGTATTCCTTTTGTTTCTATCTTGTCAGAATCCCAAGCGGTTTACACTTGTTATTTAACTCCATCCTCCCCCAACCAACCTATGAAGCAGACGTTGATATACCCACTTCATAGATGGGGATGCTGAGGCTAAGAGTCAGAGTGATTGGCAGAGGCCCAGTAGCGAAGGGCCAGCCAGCACTCAAGCTCACGTCATCCACAGCAAAATGTCACAGAAGCCCCGACTTTCAGCCTCAAGGAGCTTAGAATCTAACCAGGATGGAAGCTTGTGGCTCATACACACCCCGTGAGCAAGCAGCCAGAGAAGCCTTAAAGGGGGCAGGGGCTTGAGGCGAGGAGGTGCCGGAATGCATCTACGAATCGAGAAAGGTTGGCATCAGAGCAAGAGAAGAAGAGACAAGAAATGCATCCCAAATGCAGAGGCAGCAGAACCGCAAAACTTGAGTTTTGCCTGCAGAGTCGTAGACAATAAACACGGAAAGCCACTGGCTATAGAGGCCGAGAGAAAGCCGCTGCAGACATCCTGGTGGTCCTGCCCAGTGCCAGGTGGCCGTGGCCACAGTAAAGCCACCACAGTGAGTGACTCCCCCGAGCCCGATTCCTCCTCCTTCAGGGTCTGTGCTCCTCACCTGCAGTCCTCTGATCTAAAAAGTTGACAGACACAGTATCAGGACAGACAGCAGGACCTTCTAGAATACTCCAAATTCCTAGGTTCTGGGCACAGAAGGCCGGGGAAGGATGCAAATACCGTTGATGGAGCATGAAGGGATCTGCTGCAGGTGGCTCCCATGCAAGCACCTGGAGAATGGGCAACGATGGGCACGGTGACTTCCATTTTATAGATGAGGACCCAAGACCTCACACAGGTCACAGCATTAATACATGGAGAACCTACCTGGGGATAAATTTAGGGCTGCCCCATTGTACTCTGCGGTTTCACAGGAAAAGAACATGAGAGGACATGAGCCTTCTGGTCCACTAAGCGAATAAAGAAAAACGCCGGTTTGGGAAAGACCCTGGCGCGCCGTGAGAACACCTTTTACTAGAGGCCAGGATGCGCCGTACGCTGATTTTGTTTGTTTTCTGCTTCCAAGCCAGACACTGCGGAGTCATCCTCCATCTCCTCCTTCCTGCCACTTCGCAGTCCCTATAAATCCACCCTTCAGCTCAGAGACAATGCCTTGCCGGTAACCGTCACATAAAGTCACACATCTCTCTTCGTTGGTGTCGCACAGGCTACCACTGCCTCCCACCTGGTCTGCAGCCACGAGGCCGGCCCCTACTCCACGCCGTGTTCCCCCACTGCAGCCAGACTGTGCCCAAGTCCGCTGCCCAAAACCTTCATTCGAAAGGCACCCAGCACTGACCTGAGGTTAACGTCGCACTTAACAGCGAAAGCCTCAATGTCTTAAGGTCAGGAGCAAAGCAAGGATGTCCAGGTTTATCACTTCTGTTCAGGATTGTACTAGAGAGCCCATCCAGGGAAATTAGGCAAAATAAATAAAAGACATCAAGATTGGAAACGAAAAACTAAAACATTCATTCACAGATCCAAGAAAAAAATACGTTAGAAATATTAATAACAAGTTCAACAAGGTCACGGGACATAAGTCCAATGTACAAAACCAAATGCATTTCGATTAGCAATGAATAACTCAAAAATAAAATAATATAAAATATCATATATTTTATAATATATATTAATATATAATATTATATTTAATATTAATATTAACTCCCGGGGGGGTCAGCAGTTAAACGTCTGCCTTCAGCTCAGGGCGTGACCCTGGGGTCCCAGGATCAAGTCCTACATCAGACTCTCCCTGCAGGGAGCCTGTTTCTCCCTCTGCCTGTGTCTCTGCCTCTCTCTGTGTCCCTCATGAATAAATAAATAAAATCGTTTAAAAAAATAAAATAATGTAAAATAAAAAGATAACTATATTCACAATAGCATCAAAAAGAACAAAAATGGTAAAAGAAACTTGTAGTTCAAGATGAAGAGCCAAGCTAACATGTCAAACTCCCCTTCAACCTAAGCCTCTAGGTTCTCATGGAAATAATCGAAGGTATATTAAAAAGAGCTAATATAACTGTCCATTCTGGGAACTAGGAGAAAGAGACAGACACACTAAGGGATTTCTACAAGATGCAGTGCCAGTAAGACTCGATTAAGAAAAAGCTTAGCCAAATAAATAAATAAATAAATAAATAAATAAATAAATAAAAATTAAAAAAAAAAAAAAGAAAAAGCCTAGCCAGACAAGATGCTGACAGAGAAACACCCCTTAAAACGTTTTTCTGAAGAAGAAACGTCACCCCTAGTAGAATCAAAATCATGGAAAAAGTAAAGAAAACTAGTACTTGCAAGTAGAGAAAAGGAAATGATAAGAGTAAGGAAACTTAAAAACAAAAAGCATTAAGAATCATGCCAGAACAAACATATAGATTGTCACCGAAAAATGTGGGTAAATGAAGCTTTCCTGTTAACTCTTAGGAAGGGTTTGAAATAGAAATCCAGGGCCGGGAGATGGGCGGGGGGCGGGGGTGACGGTGATGGGCACTGAGGGGGGGACTTGAGGGGATGAGCACTGAGTGTTATTCTGTATGTTGATAAACTGAACACCAATAAAAAATAAATTTATAAAAAAAAGAAAGAAAAAAGAAATCCAGGGCCACCTGGGTTGCTCTGCAGGTTAAGCATCTGCCTTTTGCTCAGGATATGACCCTGGGGTCCTGGGATTGAGCCCTGAGTTGGGCTCCCTCTGCCTCTTACCCCACTCATGCTCTCTCTCTCTCTCTCTCTCTGTGTCTCAAATAAATAAATAAATAAAATATTTTTAAAAATAAAAGTAAAGAAATAAAAATCCAGGGCCACCTGGGTGCCTTTGGCTCAGCTCATGATCCTGGGGTCCTGGGATGGAGCCTGTGTCGGGCCCCCTGCTTGCTTCTCTCCCTCTGCCCCTTCCCCCACACTTACGTGCTCTCTGTCTTGCTCTCTCTCTTTCGAATAAACAATTTTTTTTGAATCTTAAAAAAATCCAATGATATGACGTCCTAAGAGATATAACTAAAACAATGGCAGAAATAATAAACACAGAAAAATTGGGAAAGAGGACCCAATAAATGCAAACCTCCAAGAAAACGAAGGTGGTTATATTAGCATCAAAGAGAATTTAAGACAAAAAAACAAAAAACAAAAAACCTGGGGGACTTTAAAAAAAAAAACCTGGGGACTAAAGATAACTTTTGTATTGAAAGAAACATAAAATTCACTCTCGCTATCTCATGTTTAAATATACACACTGACGAGCATAGCACCAAAATATATTGGGTAAAAACTTAGAAATAAAAAGGTAAATTGACAAGAACAATAGTGAAAATGCGAACACAATGCCTTGCTTATCCTTGACAAACAGCATTCAGACAAAAAAATTAGAAAAAACGGCATAATGCTAATAACACAAATTTTTTCACCAAAAAATTATTTTTTTCAAATACTTATAGAACACATACCAAAAAAATGATCTTCTACTGTGGGAAGAAAAAAGTCAGCAAATTCTCCAAAGTAGAAATCATCATCTGATCGTAACGTAATACAACTGGATAATAATGTTTCAAGTATAACAAACATTATGGGGACACCTGAGGGGGAGAAAGCCATAAATTCAAGGAAGGCACAAACCCACAATGAGAGACTCTTCCTAAAACAACGAGTATCCATCAAAACTTATGGGACACAAAGTCATACTTAGGGGAAAATGACTATTAATGTTTTTGTGATCAAACAAGAAATAATGAAACCAATTCATGAAATCAGCAAAAGATCAACATTTGCCCAAGGTAAGAGGAAGAGAAGAATGAATAAAAATGGAAGCAGAAAGGAATGAGTTAGATGACGGGGACAGGGAAACGCTGAGAGCCCTGCAGGGGGAAGGCTCAAAGGCCCGCAGTGTGGGCGACCTCCTGACAAGGCTAATTGGGTAAAAAGGAAGAAAACACCAACACGGAGGAGCACAGTGGAGGAACGAGGTGTGCTCGCACGCAGCAGACACGGGCAACGATTCCAGGCTCCAGGAAGTGGATGGTCCCCGGACACCCGGGCGTCAAGCTGCGGACTCGTGAGTAAGGACGAAACCTGGGTGAGCAAGCACGTGCAGGACGTGACACCGACTCACGGGGACCAGGAGTGCGTGCCCCCCAGCCCCGAGGGAGCCACGTTCCGGGAAGGGCAATTCCGCTCCCCCCGTGCCCTGCCGGCTGCCCCGGGGTCATCTGCCCTCCCGGGGTCCCCCAGGCAGCGAGCTTCCGGGCTTGGCTGCTGGCACCGCCTGAAGGGATCAGCCCAGGATGGATGGAGAGCCCGCCAGGGTCCCTGGGACAAGGTGCCCGCCCAGGAGCCTCCTTCCCAAACACAGCTGCTGTGCCCCCTCTGGCCGGAGCTGCCCCCCACCTCCAGCGGCTGCTCTGCAGCCCACGAGCCCCGCACCTGGGTGTCAGCAGGGCCCGCACCACGGCCACTAGGGGGCAAGGAGAGCTGCCACACCCAGCCAGGCACGCCACGGGCCCCAAAACCTGCCACGCCACCCAACGGCCAAGTGTCCAAAAGCACCCACAGAAGGCGTCACCCGTGCTCAGTGCCCGCTGGTGGGCCTGCTCCCTCACAGCCTGGCCCGGGCCCCAGTCTCCGCTTTCCCGACCCTTGGGTCGCACGGTGCCTATGGCCCCCCTTAGCAGGTGGCCTCAGCATGGACAGTGGCTTTGCTGGCTCACAGCCACGTCCCCTGTGCCCAGGCCGGTGCCCCTGATGCATCTACACAGCGGAGAAGTGAAGAGCCCCCCAGGGCCTGCCCCTGCCCCCAGGTCCCTGAGGACCTGCCGTGTGCCACACCCGCGGGATGCTCGACAGGATGGGTAAGCCCAGCCTTGGCCGGAGCAGCACACAGGGCGGCCTCAGCCCTGCAGTGCCCCAGAGGCCCGGGGGCGGGAGAGAAGGGAGCCAGCTGGCCATGCGGCCCTATGTTGCCGTCGGGGACTCCGCTGGGGACTGTGCACCCGGAGGACACAGAGCCTCAAGCCAAAGCAGCAGCCAGGGCCCAGCTGGTCACCGTCCCACGCAGCAGCCCTGGCTCCTGGCTCGGCTGCTAAGCCTCCAGCCCTCTGCTTCCCCGCGGAGCCCGAAGCCCGGCGGCCAGAGCAGCCCGAAGCCCGGCTGGCCATGGAGCAGGGTGGCTACCAGGTCCACAGCCCCAGGAGAGCCGGGACCCGGGCCTGCACAGGCTGCAGCCTCCCTGCCTGTCTCCCTCCCTGATGTGAACTCTCCCTCTCGGGAGACTGCTGGGGGGCGGGGGGGGGTGGCGCTCTCCAGAGTTTTCTCTTCCAATTACCAGAATGGGGTTTGTGACCATGGGAAGCTTGCCCCAAACTCCCTTTTAAGAGACAAAGACAAAGAGAGCATGTGCATGTGCACGTGCAGGTGTGCACACACAAGTCGGCTTGAGACTGACTCAGAGCACAGGGCCTGACAGGTAGGCTCGACCTCACGATCCCGAGGTCATGACCTGGGCTGAGGTCAAGAGCCCTACACGTATCTGAGCCACCCCAGTGCCCCCGCCACACTCCCGATTCTATGCCCACCGCCAAGGCCATGCCCGTGCAAGGCCAATGCCAGCCAAGCATCCATGGTTTTCAAGTCCAGGAGGTAAGACATGGTCTATCCGCTGGGTTCGAGAGGAGGAAACAGATTTCTGTGCGAGCAAAGAGTGCACACCCACAGATGCACACACACATGCACAAATGCATGCAAAGCCAGCTTTCGGAGACATGAGTCTCTCCACGACCCTTGTGCCCTCCAGGTCACCTCCCCAAGTACGCTGCCCATCCGTCCAGCCCACTGGCTGCTCCCAAGCCAGAGAAGGGCTTTGGAAACTTCGAGAAAGCAAGGGAAAGGGGGAGAGCCCTGGGAGCAGAGCTGTGTGTTGGCCGAGCTCGCCGGGGGCAGGCGGTACCTGGTCCGCAGGTTCTCCGGCCGTGGCGGCCCGTCAAACACCGACAGGACGTCGAAGTCCTCCTCCAGCGCGAAGGCCTGGAACACGAGCTGGACCCGGTGCTGCTCCTCCGCCGCGATGGTCCACGTGCAGTTGGCGTAGTTGGGGTAGCCCGACGGGAAGCCCGGGCTCTCCACCGTGCCGTTGGGGCCCCGCAGCTGGAACGTGCAGTTCTGGCCTGGGCGACAGGAGGGGGCAGGTCAGCCGGGTCGGGGGGCCCGGAAGCATCCGCGCAGGACCCCAAGGCCCCGATCCCCCAGGAGCCCCGCCTCCCCCAGGGCGGGGGCAGGCGGCTGACACGGGAGCAGGGGAGGCGGGAGCCGGGAGCAGAGAGCTGGGAGTCGGGAGCCAGGCCCTGCAACGCACACCTGCGACGGCTGAGCGCATGTCCTCGGGCTCCTCCCCCGCCAGGTGCTCCTCCCCCACCAGGAGCTCTTCCCCCACCAGGTGCTCCTCCCCCGCTGCGGGCTCCACCCCCCACTGTGGGCTCCTCCTCCACCAGGTGCTCCTCCCCCGATGCAGGCTCCTCCCCCACCAGGTGCTCCTCCCCCCGCCAGGTGCTCCTCCCCCCACCAGGTGCTCCTCCCCCCTGCTGCGGGCTCCTCCCCCCCGCATGCCCCCCTCCCCCGCCTCGTGTTCTTACCCCCTTCGGTCCCCCACGGCCCCCCACGGCCCCCCACAGCCCCCCAACACCCCTACGGCTCCCCCCACCCCCCAACGGCGCAGGGCAGGGGGGCGACTGTCGGAGCTGCAGCCTCAGGCCCCCCGGGATGCGCAGGCGCTGCTGCGGCCCCTGCCCCTGCCTCCACCTCCCCGCCTGCCCGCCGGCCTCCCTACCCCCGCCCTTGCAACACGCAGCCAAGGGCATCTTTTCCGAACAGAAATTGATGGGGTCTCATCCCCTTCCCCACTTACACCGAGCCTTCCACGGCTCCTCACGCGGATCAATCAGGAAAAATCTCGGGTGGGCCCGGCAGGGTGTCTGACAGGGTGACAGCGTGGTCTGCCCTGAATGACCTCTTGGCCCCAGGGGCCACTTGCCTTCCCTCATCCTTGGTACCAGCCGCGCCATCGTCCTGCGGCCACAAGCCCTTTGCATAGGCTCTTCTCTTTTCCTAGAACACCCTCCCCTACCTTCTGGGCACATTGATCTTTCAGATCTCAGCTCAGCGTCTCCCCTTGACCAGCTGAATGGCCCTATTCCCTGTTTTCATGACACCATAAGCTCCCCTTGAGAGCACGTATCATAGAAGCACATTTCCATGCTTCCACGGGATGATTTCACAAGCATCTATCTTCTCGCCAGGCTGCTAGTTCCAGGAAAGGACAGACCGTATGTGGGTTTTCCAATCTCTGAATCCACACCTCAAATCCAAGATCCCGCACCTGGTACATTCTTAATAATTCAATACATGGCTTCTAGTTAGTGAGGTTTGGTTAGACGCCCTTCAAAGAGCGTTATACACACCGAGTTGTTCAAACCTCACAAACTGCCCTTGAGGATGGAGACGATTAATATCATCTGCATTTTACAGATGAAAAACTAAGAAATTAAGGAGGGGAGCCCAAACCACACAGTTACTCGTTACTGGCAGCGGGATTCCCCCCTGAGCAGCCCCCGCCCCCAGTCCTGCCTCGCAATTCTGATGCTGATAAATGGCCTCAACCTAGTTTTTTTTTTTTTAAAGCCTATTTAGGGATTAACTGACAAAGGACAGTTAATCTCTGAAATGACTTTACTGTTGAGAACTCTCTTAACACAAAGTACCCCATTAAAGGAGAAAAAAGTTAAAGCCTTCTGAAATAAGTGCTAAATAGGCATTTCCTAACTTAGACATGTAACCCTGATTAAAATAAGCATTTGGAGCTAGGAAAAAGATCTTACCATGATGTGGCATCATTTTAGGACAATCACCTACATCCTACTTACGGCAAAACACCTGGTTAAGATCAAGAATGGGACCTCATCTGTGAGGTTTCATGACTTATTGGAAGAGCTAACTCATGCAACACACACACACACACACACAGCAAAATAAAAAAAAAAAAAGCAAGGAAAAACATGGTTTGCAAATGATATTTTTATATACCCAAAACCCAAAGAAATCAATTATAAAGCTATTAGTACTAATATTTAAAAAAAAACGCCTCTGTAAAGTAGCCAAATGCAAAATAAGTTTACAAAATCAATAACATTTCCATATGCCAGGGACAGATAAAAATATAAAGAAAAAATCTCCTTTATGATAACTGCCAACTGCATATAATACGCAGAAATAAACTCAGTAAGGAATGAGCAGGTGCTGGATGGAAAGACCTAGAGAGGGGTTTCAAAAAACTGAATAATTGAAGAGACATAGCGTCATCCTGAGCAGGAAGACGAACTACTGAAAGGTTAATTTAGAACATTAACCTTTTGAAAAGTTAATTTATAAGCTTAATGCAATTCTGATCAAAAGCCCAATGACCTGTTTTAAGTTGCTAAAATGATACCTAAGTTTAACTGGAAAAATAGATGGTCATGGACAATGGATATTTTGGGAAAAGGTAGCGAATGCGGGTCCTCCTCCTGCAGGGGAGTCACCGGAACGGCCAAATGATGCTTGTGACACCAGTGGGGCGGTGGTCTAAGCGCCGACGGGCTGAATATGGAACAGTATCGAGACGGCCTTAATACATGGAAAACGCACATGAAAATGGAAATGCATAGAGGACAACATTAAAAAAAAAAACAATGAGAAAAGAAAAAGCATTTTTTGCACGGTCACCGAATTAACTGGGAAAAGAACTGCTACCTCCTCAACTCACACCATTTACTAAAATAAACTCCAGATGGAGAGAAGTTAAAACAAACTCAAGCCAAAAAATAATTAGAAAAAAATATAGGCAGATACATATCTGACTGGTTTTTCTGAGCAGAAAAGCTGTGGGAAATATGACAAGCCGGTAGTTTTATGCAAAATGTATGCGTTATGTCAAAAATAGAAACAGAAGGGGCGCCTGGGTGTGAGCTCAGCCAGTTGAGTGTCTGCCTCCAGCTCGGGTCATGATCCCAGGGCCTGAGCCCCACATCGGGCTCCTGCTTAGCGGGAGCCTGCTCCTCTGTTTCCCTCTTCCCCTCACCCCACTCATGCTCGCTCTGTCTCTCAAATAAATAAGATCTTAAAAAAAACAAAAAACAAAAAAAAAAAAAACAAAAAAGAAAGGGATACAAAAGTGTTTGGCACAAAAGCAATAGCCTTAATATACAAAGAACCATTGCAAATCAATAGGAAATCAACAAGCCCTGTAATTGAAAAATCATACAGGCTTGTGAACAAATTAGTTTATAAGAAGACGCAAGCGGCCCAGAAACCAGAAAAATATTCAGCTGTAAGAATGATGAAGCAAAACTTCAAAGGAGGCCCCCGATTCAGTTCCCTAACCTTCCCCTCATTGGCACAGGCACCGGACCTACTCATGTTTCTAAAAATCTGGTGATTTTAAGGCCCGGTGATTCATTGCATTGTGTCATTCATTCACTCGTTACACATTCATTCGTTCATTCCTCCCTCTAGGTTGGACGCCATGATGGGCCACGGGGCCGGATCCTGGGGCCGACGTGAGGAACCCAGCAGTGTGCGCTCACCGCAGCTGAAGGACACGGTCCACAGGCCCGCGCCTCGGTGGCCTTCGTGGCCTGGACGACCCACGAGGCGACACTGGCTACCGTGCCCAGCACCCCGGCTGCTGCCTGGGCTCAGAGCCGGGAGAGGAGAGAGGGGCTCCTCGCAGAGGGACCGCAGCGGTGACAGGGGAGGGACAGGGGCACCTCAGACCCGCCCGTTACAGGAGGCTCCCGGGCCAGGCCCCTCAGTTGCCGTCTACACGGTCCCTCTGTAAGCAGGGCCCTGAGAGCGGGGAGGCCACCCCGGCCTCTGCGCGTCCCCAGCACTTAGAATCCAGTAAATCGGAGGTCCCTGGGTGGCTCAGCAGTTTGGCGCCTGCCTTTGGCCCAGGGCGTGACCCCGGGGTCCGGGGATCGAGTCCCGCGTCGGGCTCCCTGCATGGAGCCTGCTTCTCCCTCTGCCTGTGTCTCTGCCTCTCTCTGTGTGTCTCTCATGAATAAATAAATAAAACCTTTGAAAAAAAAAAAAGAATCCAGTAAGTCGGGGCCGAGTGGACACATGAACCCCAGCAGAGGGCAGGCAGGTAGCAGGAGGCTGTATTGCAGCAAGGGAAGGCAGCTGCACGGCTGAGAGGCGGAAACCGTTATGCTTTAAGTAATAATCCAGACACTTGGCTCGTTGAATTTGGAAAATACAGGCAAACATTAAAACAAAAAAAAAAAAAAAAAGAGGAAACTTTATAACCTTACTTTCCTTCCAGAGGCAACTGTGATTTTTTTTCTACATTTTTCCATACATATTTCACACTGTGGAGCTAAGACTGTATATATAACTGCGTGTGGTCTTTCTTCAGTAAATTATTCTCATCCTGGGGCCCCGGGGGGCTCAGTGGTTGAGCGTCTGCCTCCAGCTCAGGGTGTGACCCCGGGGTCCCAGGATCGAGTCCCGCATCGGGCTCCCCGCAGGGAGCCTGCTTCTCCCTCTGCCTGTGTCTCTGCCTCTCTCTCTCTCTCTCTCTCTCTGAATAAATAAATAAAATCTCATGAATAAATAAATAAAATCTTTTTTTTAAATTATTCTAGTCTTAAAATACAAAAGGCAAGGCGCATTTGTAATCCACGTAGACCTGCAGAAACCCACGTGCGAAAACTGATCTCCCAGGTGTCCTCCCTCCACCCAACCCAAAGTGACCAGGCGGGGACAGGTCCCTCTCCGTTGTCCTCCACCCCCCTCGCAAACAAATGGACACATTCTGGGAGAATTTTTACTATTTTGCTTAAAAACAAAATCCTACTTTAGCTCATTTCTCTGCGAATGCTTTCTCACTTAACGACACATCAGAGACGCCTTCGGGGTCGGTAGATACATAAAACCGAACTTATTTTTTTATATACAGGTCTAATAGTCCCCGGCACGGCTGTATCTCAGTTTACCCAACCACTGCCCCGCCGCCCGCCATCCAGGTCGCTTCTCGGTTTCCTTTTGCAACGATTCGGTAAACATTATGCCACGAGCTTCTCCCCCAAGATAGTCAATCTGTTCGGAAACAGCATTTTAAAGGGATGCACGACGTTCCGGTCCAGGGTTAAACCAGATTTACTCAACTGTTCTCCCACCATCAGACATTTCAATTGTTTCCGGAATTTTATTTTTTCGGTTTTTAAATCACATCTGGGCGCTCAGTGAGGTCTGGTGACAGATTGAATGCTGCTCCGCATGGTGGAAAACACTGCCCCGTGGCCAGAGTCCCAGAGGGATGCTTGGCTCGCAGGAGCGCACCCAGCTTTGGGTTCGAGGCTGGGGCGGGAATGGTCCATACGGCTGGCTGACCCGTGTGGGGGGCACTGTGGACGCAGACAGCCTGGAAGCCTGACTCACCGGGAAGTCTCCCTGAAACCATATGTGTGTGAGTGAGCTGAGGAAGTCATAAGCCAGAGCAGCAAATAGAGCGGGAGTCCCTGCCGGACGGGCTAAATGTCCTTTCGTGCCTTTAAGATGCTGAATGTCTTCCTGTTTTTCACTTCTTTTTGTATTTTTATTATTTCTTTATTTTTATTTTTATTGTTTTTAAATGTGCCACCAAGATGCTGAATGTCTTCCTGATCTTCACTTCTTTTTGTATTTTTATTATTTCTTTATTTTTATTTTTATTGTTTTTAAATGTGCCTCCAAGATGCTGAATGTCTTCCTGATCTTCACTTCTTTTTGTATTTTTATTATTTATTTTTATTTTTATTTTTATTGTTTTTAAATGTCCCTTCAAGATGCTGAATGTCTTCCTGATCTTCACTTCTTTTTGTATTTTTATTATTTATTTTTATTTTTATTGTTTTTAAATGTGCCTCTAAGATGCCAAATGTCTTCCTGTTCTTCACTTATTTTTGTATTTTTATTATTTATTTTTATTTTTATTGTTTTTAAATGTGCCTCCTAGATGCTGAATGTCTTCCTGATCTTCACTTCTTTTTGTATTTTTATTATTTCTTTATTTTAATTTTTATTGTCTTTAAATTTTCATTTTTTATTATTATTATGTTATTATTATTTTATTCTTATTTTTATTATTTTCTTAATTCCAGTGGAGGCAACACGAGTGCTCTATTACTTTCAGCCGTGGGCTCTCGTGATCCGACGATCCTGTGCGTTACTCAGGGCTCATCACGGGACGTGCACTCTTGAGCCCCTTCACCTATCTCCCCCATCCTATCAGTTTGCTCTCTGCATTTCAGAATCTTTTGTTTTGTTTTGTTTCTTAAATTGCACAGATGAGTCAAATCACACGGCGTTCGTCTTTCCCTGACTTATTTCACGTAGCACAGCACACGCTGGCGCCATCCAGGTTGTCGCAAACAGCCAGATGCCATCCTTTTCCGTGGCTGAGTCATAGCCCAGGGTCACGTGCCTCAGCAGCTCTTCTCGACCCATCGTCCACCCACGGACACATGCTCGGGCCTGTTCCGACTCTCAGTTACCGTAAGTAAAGCCGCAAGGGATGTAGAGGTCCTCGAGTCATCTATAGTGACTGTTTTTGTAGTCTCCGTTCTTGACTCCTGAAGACCAGCCTACTGCCCTGTAGGCGGGAATGCTGCTGTGGACTCCATTGGCGGGCACCTGGCATCTCCTCTGTGCACAGGATGTGCTGCCCCCACCCACCCATCCCTCTCTCCCATCAGCGTGGTGACCAGACACGGCCAAGACCCATTTGGGGCTCAAGAACAATCCTGGAGAATTAAACACTTTGGGTCGTTGCTCATGCATCTGTTTTTGGACAGTTTCCCTATGACAGACTTCCAGAAGTGCAGGTTACTGGCTCAAAGGGTATGAACATTTGTGATGCTTGGGCTCTGGATCTTGCAAATACTTTCTGGAAAACACTCCAATTCCATTCTCAACAGCCGTGTCCATGAAGGCCTATCTCGAGCCATCTTCACTCGCATTGTGTGTCCTCTTATTGGAGGCTTTTTCCCTCCTTGACAGGTGCAAAAAGAAAAGCTACCTTTTTTTTTTTTTTTAAGATTTTATTTATTTATTCATGAGAGACATACAGAGAGGCAGAGACACAGGCAGAGGGAGAAGCAGGCTCCATGCAGGGAGCCGACACGGGACTCGATCCCGGGACTCCAGGATCACGCCCTGGGCTGAAGGCGGCGCTAAACCGCTGAGCCACCCAGGGATCCCCAAGAAAAGCTATCTTGTTTTATTTCACATCTCTTTAGAACTTCGATTCTAAACATTTTTTTTTTCAACTTTCTTTAATAATTTTAGATCCTCCCTCTGGGAACGATCCAATGAAATCTTCGGCTAATTTTCCACAGTTGTGTTTATTTTTTCTTATTGATTTACAAATTTATGTCCTCTAGGCATCACATGTGCTACCTATACGTCTGTAGCCATTGTGGCCTTTTAATTTTATGATATTTAACATACAGACGTTCCTAAGTTTTACGTACGTAAATCTTCCGTTAAGTTCCCACGATTTCCTTACCAATTTGTACTAACTCTTCATAGAATCTGGATTTTACTCTTTTGTCATGTTTGTTGCAAATATTGTTGTCTACCTGGCTGTGTGCTTCCTGCTTTGTTTAGGGTTTGTGTGTGTGTGTGTGTGTAGATTAAAATGTCCAGTTTTGCAAGCAGTACCATTCACCTGTCTTTTTCTTGGTGATATTTTTTAGAAAGACCTCTCTACCGAAGACCGGCTGGCTTCTCATCTCTGCCAACAACATAAAAGCTAAAGTCCTTGCCCTTGAAAGCTCTACCTGAATGGATGCTGCACCGCCTCTTGACCTCCTGCCCTGTCCCTTGTCCCCTCATTTTCACGGTCAGCCATGCTGCCCCCGGGCCATTCCTTGAGCCCATCATACGCCCACCCTGGGACCCTTCATTCCAGAAACATCTTTCCTCAAGACCCATATGACCTACTCCCTCACTTCCTTCAGCTCTGGAGTCAAATATCGCCTTCTCAGAGACCACGCTACATAAAATCCAGGCCCCGCTGCTTTCACACTGGGGGTCCCAGGTTCCTGCTTTTTTTTTTTTTCTCCATAGCATTCAGCACCCACTGCCATGGACTCTCCTGCTCACTTTCCTCCCCTTCCCATTAGAATGCCGTCTCCGTGAGAACAGAGGTGCTATTTTGTTCTCTGCTCTATCTCCAGCTCCCAGACCTATACTGGCACATGGCAGATGCTCCCGGAAGAGCTGCGGGTTGAATGAATGAATTCATAAATATTAATTGCCTACGCAACTCCATGCTCGGGATGCTTGCTCTCCAGTTCCTTCACCCAGCTGGCTACAGGTGCTTCGAGATTCCTTCCGGCCTCCAAGCCACCGTCTTGGAACCCTCCTGACAATGGCATGGATGTCCCCCCTACCCACCAGCCGCCCACTGGGAATATCCTTGCTTTCCCCAATGATGCCCTGATGACGTTTGCGTGGCTTCCCCATCAGTAGCCTCCTTGAGAGCCTATTCATATTTTTATCTCCACCACCTCAAGGGTTCAGTCCTTGCCCACTGTGGACACTCAGTACCTACTATGGGGATGAATGCATGCATGACCGAAATGAATTAATCATTTTATAATATTCAGACGATACGCTACAATTTCATTTATCTGTGTAGTTAGGGTTTATTGGGGAGGTGGCTTCGGAAAAGGTTAAAAGCATGCGTTTGGGAAGCAAAACCCTTGGGAGCAAATTTCTGTACTTTTTGGGCACTTCATGTAAACCCTTTAAACCTTAGTTTGGACATCTTTAAAATTAACACCCACTTCAAGGATGGCTGTATAGATTAATGTGCTGGTACCTGCTAATTGCTAAATGCTCAGACGGTACCTGGCACAGGACATGTGGTCAATAAATACCAGCTAATCTTTCCATAAAGATTCGTGCTTTTCTTCATATAGGTCCCAGTCACATCTTGTTAAGGTTGTTCCCAGACATTTTAAGCACTTTTTCTTGCTCTAGTGAATAACATTTTTCCCATGATTTTATTTTTCTAGCTGTTTTTACAGATATACAGAGAACCTATTGATTTTTATATATTCATCTTGCATCCAACTGGGTTTCTGAACTCTTATTAATTCCAAAGATTTCTCGGTTGATTCCCTTGGGTGTTTTAGGTACACAGTCATGTTGTCTACAAATAATGATAATTTTGAGGAGATAACTCTTTTGAGAAGTTTGGCAGGAAAATTCAATTCAATTCTGCAAATATTTATTGACTGATAAGGTCAATTTTGGACAAATTTAGTTGGAGAAGCCAGTGGGAAATCCAGATGGAAATGGCCAGAAGGCAATTAAGGCTATAGACTGGAATTTTGGGAGTGTGCTCTGGGCCGAGCTACCGATTCATCGAAGCCATGTAATTAATGAAAGCCCCCCAAGAGGAAACGCAGAGGGAAGCCGCAGATGTGGCGCAGGCCATCACGTCCACCGGATGCGACTCGCCTGCCACGCGGAGCCACCTGTGCACCTCAGGTCTATAGCGGGACTATGGTCCAGCTGTGGGCACACCTTCTGGCACGGGGCCCTTGCCTGGACGGGTGGGGGGGGGCAGGGAGCGAACCGAACAGTATCTCTGGCCCTTCAGGAGCGGGGCAGAGACCACGCCAGGGACCATGTCTTCGCCCCCCTCCCCTACACACCCAGCTTTGCTCCATAAACACCCCCAGGCCCTCACAGGCTTGCCCTGGAATGCCCTTCCCCCGCCTCCTACCCCCCCCTCCCCAGCTTTACTCCCTGCTCACGACTCAGTTCACAGAGCACCTCCTTTGAGGAGTCTTCCCTGGTTTCCTGGGCAGTTTCTGCCTCCCCTCCTCCCTCCCTCCTTCTCCCCCTCCCTCTCTCCATCTGTCCTTTCCTCCTTCCCTCTCCCTCCGCCCCTCTGTCACTCCCTCCCTCCCTCCCTCCCTCCCTCCATCTGTCCTTTCCTCTTTTCTTCCCTCTCTCCAACCACCATCCACCAAATTCCAGGTCTTCTCTCTTCCCTCCCGATCTGTACCTTGCAGCCGAACAAAAGCAGCCTCTACTCTTGCTTAAACTCCTCCCATGGCTCCCCTGGATAAAGCCCTTAATCCTCAATATGGTGCAAGAGATGCCGCTTCCCTGCATGAGCCAGGCCCTGTTCCTCTCTTCACCTTTCTGCAGCTCTTTCCCTTAAATGATGCTCCGGTCACAGCCAGACTACATTCCGCTCCTTTGCTCACTCTGAGTCGCCAAACTGAGTCCCCCCACCCCCCCCCACCCCCCCACCCCACCCCCCCCCCCGATTGAAGCATCCTTTCCCCATCCTCTGGTCTGGCCAACTCCTATTCATCTTTTAGGTCATAGGTCAAAATTCACCACCTCCTGGAGACCTTACAGATCACCGCATTGAGGAGACGCGCCCCCACCCCAACACGCAACCCAACACACGCCCTGCTTCTCCACTGTCACACGTGCATACGCATCCCTGAGGGGTGTGGACTCCACGGGGTAGAGACCATGTCCCATCACATTCACGCCCATCCCCAGCACCCAGGACACTGCGCAGACAACAGGTGCCCAGCAGAGGTGCACACACGTCCTACCGAATGGCAGACCCAGAGCGCCTCCAGGGCCATGCCTCTGTCTGTAATCCCAGGGCCCGGCACCTGGTGGGCATCGCAGATGAACCTTAGGGGCTGGACAAGAGAATTAGCACACGTGTTTCTCATAAAGTTGTACGCTGATTTTTTTTTCTTTTTTTCCTATCGGTCTTAACACTCAGAGAAACTCCCATTAATGGCGTGATGTCTAGGCCGGGGTTTCTCAGTCTTGGCACTACTGGCATTTGGGGAAGAATAATTCTGTCCTCTGCATGTGGCATGTTCAGCAGCATCCCTGGCCTTACCCCCTGACTGCCAAGTAGCACATCCCAGTCGTAACAACCAAACATACCTCCAGACATTGCCCAGGGTCCACTAGGAGGGGAAAATCACCCCGAGTAGAGAGCCACTGACCTAATTCTTTGCCAGCTTGGAGCTCCTACCAAAAGCTACAAATACTCTCTAGAACAAGATACGCAGGATGCTAACCTCCCATCTTTTTCATTCATTTCGAAGGAGTCACAAACCTCCTACACCAGAGGTTCTTCATCCTTACTGTGCGATGACCCTCTCTGGAGGCCTGATGAAGCCTTCGTGAATGATGTTTTCTGTGAAATAAATGTTTTAAATAAAGCAAAGCATATAGAATTACAAAGGGAACCAATTATGCTGAAATACAGTTTTCAAAACATTTTGAAAATTTGTCATCCGGTAATACGGGCACTCCCCTATTAATGCATTATTAATAAGATCTAGCAGTGGGCCTGATGAAATACTGCAGCTCAAAGCATCAGTGCTATTTCTGGATGGCTACAACAACCATATTTTCAGGTAATGAAAATACCTGTGATCTTACCCGTGACAAATTCACACACATTGCCACTACTTTGTTGCCTATATTCATCATTGGTAGAAATGCCAAGTCTCGGCCAGAAATTAGTGAAAATAAAGACGCAATTTTCTCCCAACCATGTTAGGAAGCCCCTAGATTCTATCAAGAACCCCGGAGATCCAACTGAATTCAATCTTCCATTCAGCAAATCTGGGGAAATTTACCTAGTTCCAGCCTGTACGCGTATGGGGGTGGGAAGCCGGGAGGGATGCAGTGTGTATGTGTCCCGAAGGAGCTCAGAGTGGGAAGTGGAGTTAGACACACACGGCCCAGCTTACTAACTGTCCGGGGACACCTCGTGGTTGGGTCCCCGGGGGCACAGCAGAGACCACATACAAACAAGCCCAGAAGAACTGGTGCTTCCGTGAGGGTCCGAGAAGGAAATGAACATCTATTCACACGCTTCACTGACATTATCTCCCTAACATTTGCAATGAGCCTCTGACGTCAGGCTATTGCGTCCTGCCCCTACCACTTTACGTGTGATGAGACTGAAGCTCACGGAGGTTTAAGAGCACACTCAAGCTCAAGAAGGTAGCAGCGCAAGAGGTAGGAGTCAAATCCAGGTCTTCAGGACAGCGAAGCTCAAGCTGCAAGGATCCCACACGCCGCCGGGAGACACAGCTCCTGAGCTGTGGTCCTGTTTCCACTCTGCACCCAGTGCTGGGGGGGCACAGCCTGGGATTTATTGAAAAGAGCTTAGCACAGTTGCCGTGCCTTGGGGACATGCAAACAAAACAGGATCTCCCTCCTCTCAAGCTGGGGATGCATCCAGCAAAGGTATAAAACAATGCCCGGCAGACGGGGTTAGGCGGCGAGCCTGCCCCTGTACCACATCCAAGTGTTCTGGGGGAGTAATCCCATGCCGCTCAGCTTCCTAATTCTACCTCCAGGCTCTCTGATTCTCCTGGACATGCTTAACACGGAAGCCACCACTGTGTTCCAAATATGATTTTCCCTGCCTGGCAATACACAGGCAGCTCATTTGTCATCATTTTGAGCCAACACCAGCCAGGGGTTGTTTATTGTGTTGACGGGGAATCCTGGACCAACAGAGGGATCTCTGCATTGCTGATGGCGGAGTCTCTCACTCACAAGGTTGTGCTCCATCCCTGGATCAGCACGGAGAGGAGGGGCCAGGTGCATCTGGGGACAGGCACCTTTGCCAGGTTGGTCCCACTCCTGGCCAGGTCTTTCAGAGAAAATACAGAGCTGGCATTGAGTTCTCCTCAGCTGAGAAGACACCTGAGCTGTGGCTTTGACTCAGAGGTGGTGGCTGAGCACAGGGGCTGACACACAAAAACTCAGGTCTTAGCAAATGCTCGATTCATTCATTTAAAAAACAGCATTGAGGGGCATCTGGGTGGCTGCATCAGGTTAGCATCCAACTCTTGATTTTGGCTCAGGCCATGATCTTGGGTCTTGAGATTGAGCCCCATATCGGGCTCTGTGCTCAGTGGAGAGTCTGTTTGAGAGTCTCTCCCTCTCTCTCTCTCTCCCCCTCTGCCCTTGCCCCTATTTGTACACTCTCTCTCTCTAAAACAAATAAATAAACCTTTTAAAAAATGGTATTGAGCCCACCCAGGGCAGCCAGCTCTGCTCTATAACCAGGAACGCTCACAGCTATTGGCGCCCGGCCCGGCTTCTTTCAAAATGTCTACTGTTCACGAAATTCTCTGCAAGCTCAGCTTGGAGGGTGATCACTCCAAGACCCCAAGTGAAAAAAAAAACAAACCCAAGTGCATAAGCGCTGGTCAAAGCATACACCAATTCTGATGCTGAGTGTGATGCTCTGAACATTGAAACGGTCATCAACACCAAAGGTGTGGATGAGGTCGTCACTGTCAACCTTTCGACCAACTGTAGCAATGAACAGAGACAGGATATTGCCTCTGCCTACCAGAGAAGGATGAAAAGGGAACCTGTAGCAGCCCTGAAGTCAGCCTTGTCCAGCCCCCTGGAGACCATGATTTGGGGCCTATTGAAAACACCTGCTCAGTATGAGGCTCCTGAACTGAAAGTCTCCACGAAGGGCCGGGGACTGAGGAGGACTCCCTCACTGAGGTCATCTGCTCAAGGACCAACCGAGAGCTTCAGGAAATGAACAGTCTACAAGGAAATGTCCAAGACTAGTCTGGAGGAGGACGTCACTTCGGACACGCCTGGCAACTTCCGCAGGCTGATGGTTGCTTTGCAAAGGGTTAAAGAGCAGAGGGTGGCTCGCTCATCGATTATGAATTGATTGACCAAGATGCCTGGAATCTCCATGACGCTGGGGTGAAGAGGAAAGGAACTGATGGGTCCCCGTGGGCATCATGACATCATGACAGAGAAGAGTGTGCGTCACCTCCAGAAAGCACTCGGAAAGTATAAGGGCGATAGCCCTTATGACACGCTGGAGAGCACCAAGAAGGAGGGCAAAGGAGAAGATCTGGAAAATGCTTTCCTGAACCTGGCCCAGTGCCTTCAGAACAAGCCCCTATATTTTGCCGACCGACTGTACGACTCCATGAAGGGCAAGGGGACTTGTGATAAAGTCCCGATTAGAATCCTGGTCTCTTGCAGTGAAGTGGACATGTTGAAAATTAGGTCTGAATTCAAGACAAGTACAAGTCCCTGTACCACGACATCCAGCACGACAGGAGGGGCGGGGACGCCTGAAGCCCACTGTGGCATGAGCACCCACGAGGGTGCCCCTTTGTTTCCAGCTAACAGTCCTAGAAAATAGCTTGAGACTAGCAGCCCCACGGTGCCCGTCCCTGCCAAGGATGGTGGTAGCATAGCCCCCTCCCCATCCTTATTTTGGTTGCCAAGCATTGCCTGCCTCCCATGTCTAGTCTCTCCTTTTAGCCAAAGAAATGAACACTCCAAGGAGCTGGAAGTGAAATCTATGATGTGAAACACTTTGCTTCTTGTGTACTATGTCATAAACAGATGAATAAACTGAATTTTTACTTAAAAAAATAGTATTGAGCACCCGCAGTATCCCAGGCATCATCCCAGGCATCATCCCTGGCCTCCTGGAGCTCAGTCTAATAAGAATAGATTATTACATATTCCTCCTGTGCCAAGCACTTTCTTATGTATTTTGCAGCTAATAAACTCCATTCCATCCCCGCAACTATAATGGATAGGTATATCATGATGCCCATTTTTATAGACAAGGAAACTGAGGCCCAGGAAGGTTAAGTCACCTGCCCAAGGTGAGACAGTTGATAAATGGTAGAAGCAGGATTCAACTCCAGGCAAGCTGGTCCCAATATCTGCCTTCTTACCCACTTCTCCACATAGGGGTGGATGGATTGGGAGGCGGGGGCATTAAGAGTGCGCCTAGATGCTTATTTTCCTGAATCGATCAGTCACACTTCTTTCCGGAGCACACTCTAGGGCAAAGAACCTTGCCTTTGGGCGGCCTTCACTCAAGTGTCAATCACCCCAGCTCCGACTCCGAACTTTCTGCTTCGATGCCCGTCCTTCTAAGCCTGAGCTCAGTCATCAGGAGGGAGACCGCGTGAGGACTTCTGTGCACACTGGACTTCACAAAAGAAGGAAAAAAAGTAACCTGGGAAACAAGTGACTTGTCAAAAGCCTGTGAGGCCAAGCATATGTCTGCGTCCCTCTCCCCCACCGAAGCGCCTCCTGATGGCAAGTACCACGTCTGATTTGCTATTAAATCCCCAATACGGGAGTTGGCATTTCATAGACACGCAGCTAATATTTATTGAGTAAACAGTTTAATATGTCCAGTTGTCATCTGTGCCTTTTTTTTCGTCTGTTTCTCTACTTATCAAAAGCTCCTGGCTGCTGTTTTATTATATGCACCCGTAGAGGAACTAGCCTCATCCCCGAGGGACACAGGCAACTACAAGCCCTTTGCCCTTCTGTGACTCATACATGAAAATTAATGTAAAAGGGTAGGTGGGGGATTTAATATGGTGCCGTGGAAAGAATCACAGAGCTTGTTTTGCTGCTTCCTAGCAAGGGACATGGTCCAGTCCTTTAGTCAGAGAGGCCCCTGTCCCCCCGACTTAAAATGAGCCTCCCAAGGCCACCTTCCCATAGACGCCCTGAGTGGCCCTGAGCGGCCCTGGGTCAGGAGACCCCAGGGAATGGCCACTGTCCCCGAGCCAGAGAGCCCTGTCCATGGTCCTGGGGCAATTGTTTCCCAACCCTGGGCCACTGCAGATGCGCGTCCAATTTCTCCCAGGATTTCGGCATCAGACGAGAAGGAAAGGGGGACTTGGTAAGACGAAGAAGCGGCTGGAGAGAGGGGAGAGGGAGAGAGAGAGCTGGGGAAGGGGTGAGGGCAGCAGAGGTGAGGGCAGAGAGCACTGGAGCTCCATTCAGGGTCCTGAGTGCCTAAAACAAGGTCCACCAGCCTCAGGCCAGACAGAACCAGAGGCCGCGCTAGAGACGGTTTGCCCCAGGGGCCCTGGGGTGAGGGTTAGGCGGGGTGGTCCCTTAGGAGTGCATCCTTGAGATGCTCCCACACTCAGTCCTCAGCAACCACAGAGGAGGAGAAGGACAGGGAGCAGACTGACGTTCTAGAGACGAGGGAGGGGGAGACCTGAGATCCAGCGTGAGACACAGAATCAGACATCCCAAGGGCCAGAGGGAGGACGTAACATATGGTCACCAGCACTTGGGTGCAGGCTCTCCCTCCTCCATAGATGGCCCACCCCCTCATTTCCCCAGCACCTTCAGACTGGACATCTGCTGGAAATCCAAACAGCTCGCTCACACAGACTTTCACAGCAGCTCCAGGGAAAGCCCAGTACAGACTTTAAATTAGCCATTCAAAGGTCATCTGCAATTTTGTTTTGTTTTTCCCACTCTCCGGCGGATGCGCTGCTCTTTTACATGCTAAGGAAAAGAGCTTTGTGTTTTGATGCCCCCCAATTGCACATTTGAATTTTCTATGAGCTCTGCTGGTGATTTGAAAATTGTTCCTATCAAAAAGGAAAAGTCAGCCACTCTGTTCAAGTAAATTAGTGATGAGGTCCATCCTGGCCTTGCCCAGCTCGGGATGCCAGCAAGGATTCCTTCATTCAACCAATACTCGCTGTACCTCCTCCACCTGCCAGGCACAGGACAAACACAGTCTCTGCTCTTGCAGAGCTTCCCTCTTTCGCTCCTCCCTCCCCAGCCACTGCCTCCTGTCTGCTCCTCCCACAAGGGGCCATGCTCTCACCTCAGGGCCTTTGCACTTCCTTTCCCCTCTTCTCACAAACTCCTTCTCCTCTTTTAAGTCTTTGCTCCACGTTCCCTTCCCAACAAGGCCTACCTGGTAGCTGACCGTAATAAATCACAACCCTCTCTCACCTCCATCCCCAACACCAACAATCTCCCTTATGTGTTCAGTTTCCTTTCTCCCACAGCATGTATCACTCTGTAGGACCCTATGTAGTTTATTTGTATATTTACCGTCTGTTTCCTCCTGTTTGAATACTCATTTCACAAAAGCAAGGTCTCTTGTTTTATTCATTGTTCCACCCCACATGCCTAGAACAGTGTCTGGCACATGGTAGGCACTCGGTAAATATTTGTTCAATGAATGAATAAACTGTAATTCAGTGTGCTCATAAATGCACAGCTCCCTAAAGACCCAGGAAGCCAAACCAGATGCTGTGGCTCTAAGAGCAGTTTGAGATGGGAGGACCCACAGAGCAGCCCATGGTGGAATTACAGCCAGGGAGGGGGTTCCTGAGTGGCCATCTCCCCACCCGAATGGTCTCCTTAGGGCAGAAAACACTGCCTGCCTTCTTCACCAACACATCCTTGAGGGCCTCAAACAGGGCTGTGGAAGGAATCAACTAGCACAAGGACGAAGGAATTCCAGCCGTCATTCATCTGGCACTGACTCCGTGCCCCACACAGCGCTGAGCATCTTACTCACATGATTTCTTTCAAACCTCAAAACATTCCAAAGAGGTTGGTGTTATTTTTTACCCTGTTTAACAAATGAAGTTTGAGCTCAATAACTTGCCCAAGTTCACACATATAATAATAGATGGCAAAGCTGAGGTTCAGCGGAGGTTTGTGTGACTCCTGAGACTGAGCTCTGAAAGTATATGTTCCACTGCTGCACTGGGATGAAAGGGAGGCAGGAAGACGGGGAGGGAGAGAAACACAGACAGAAGGAGGGAGGGAAGAGAGACAGGGAGGGAGAGAGGGATGGTGGGAGGAAAAGAGGGAAGGAGGAAGAAGGAAGATGGCAGGCAGGTCACATGCCAGATGTAGCACGGAGCTCCAAAATTGCTGACTAGAGCTAAGGCGCTTTCCCCCTTGTCTGGACATAACTCCACCATAGCCCTGTCCCCACCCCACTCCCTACCTGAAGGTAACACGGAGACGGCACATCTCGTCTTAGAAGAGACTTTATTTTAATTAATTCTTTGAAAACCTTCCTCTCAATTCCTCTCCCCTCCCTCTCTCTCCCCTTCTCTCTCCCTCGCTCAACTTGAATGAACTGAGGGAAAAATGTATCTGAGTAGGTGGATAGATAATCTAAAAATTGTGTCAGGAAGTAATGGAGAAATGTACTTCCTCTTAGCATCTCTATAAAAGGAAATCATCACAGCTCTCTTGTTGCCCTTCCCCCGTACAATGCAAGCCAGCAGCATGATGAGGCTGGGCATGTGGAAGCATCTGATTCAGAACCTGCCCCAGTGACCTCAGGCCTCAGCTTAGAAAACATCCCTATGGCCGTTGCCTCAGATGCCCAGTGCTGGCCTTAGTGGCCTTTGCTCACCCTGGGCTCCTCCAATCTGGTCAGCCACAGCCTCTGCCTAATTGCCCACCTGCTGTTCCAGTGGCCTCCTTGTTCCAGCTGAAAGCCCCATCCAGAGGCACCCAGCCACTCAAAGTGCTTACCAGGGGGCTGCTCTGCAAAGTCCTGTGTATGAGAGCCCTGGGAACCCTTCAGGGCCTCCAGAAATCCTGCTCATCCTAGCTAGCTTCCTTCTCTTGAGGCCACACCAAAATGATGTCACCATGCCAAAGACTAGGACAGGAATTCCCAGGGCCATCTGCTGGGTGGCCTTAAGAAAAATCAAAAGTGTATGCTGAATGCATGAATGAGTGAATCTTCTAATAGGAGACTCTATAAAAAGGCAAGTCTAACCGGAGGCTCTCAAACCTAGTTGCTAGAGATTTTCTGGCAGGAAACATGCTGGCTTGAGGAGTAACCCAGGGCCATGGAAAGAAGAGAATTCAAGACAATTCAATGGGTATTCACTAGGGCCTTCTACAAGACAGTCTGAGCTTCCCTGACAATGCTTTTACTTAGTTGAATGGCAGCTGGCAAGCAGGTGTATAACAGGAAAGGCCAAGGAATTTATACAAAGGAGAGCAAGACAGACATTGAGGGAGAGGTGGGAGCCAGCTTCATTCTCATTGCTGCAAGCTAAGCTCTGCCCTGGCTGGGCCACCTCTTAGGTCAGATCTCTTAGCATAAACTGAAGAATCTCTTCCACTCCTGTTTCCTCCTGGGGAAACTTCCTATGTGGATTCCTAGGATCTAGATGTAACCATCTCCTTGTGCTTCCCAAGAGGGAAATGTAGGCCTGACTATGTATGACACAAGAGAAACCAGAGATGTCACATCTACTGGGGTCATGGAGCTGGCACCTAGGACCTCTGACTCTTGACAATTCCATGGGTGCAATGGGCTCTCAAAACACATTTGTCCCTAAAATGGCTAAGAACATGCATACACCTGAAGCACGGAGATCATGCAGCCTGCACTTGGTCAAACAAAGCAGAATAAACTTACGCTCAACTGTCACATATCCTGCTGGGCAGGAGAGAGTTTATCATGATCCTGTGAGGCCTTTACAGGCGTAAGGCCCAGGTGACCCTCACAATCCTTAAAGTCCAGCAGCTCTGGTGATAGACAGTGGGAGGGTGCCTGGATGAGGTGCCATTAAAAAGAGGTTTGAAGAGTGACATCAGCAAGATGGCAAAATAAGAAGCCTCAGACTCTGTCCCACCATAGTCATCAACTTCGGATCATAACAATATATGATCCATAGAGTCTTTATGAGAACTCCAGAAACCAGTTAAGAAGTCACAATATCCCAGGCAAGCTCAAAGTCAAGAACAGTCTCAGTAAAACAGGTAAGAAAAGTCATTTCACAGCAGCCATGATAGCCTTCCTCACAAGCCGGCACAGCTTAGCATGAGTAGGGGACTGCCCAAGGACTGGTTTCTGTCTCATCTGACTCAGCGTGCAAACAAGGAACCAACACACTTTGGATGCCTGGGAGCCACAGGGAACAAAAGGGAGCCCAGTACTTGCTGTAGCATCAGAGAACCTAGGTAACACAGACAGACAGACATGCGAGGGAGCAATAAATTCCAAGAACCTAAGAAAGAAAATGGTAAACTTCTTGCTAATGAAGAAACTACATGCACAAGCTCAGAGAAGACACAGCCCTGGAAAAAGTTTGAGTGACCTCCAGGTCCAGAAGCTCCAGCCAGGTTAACTGGAAAGGTCATCCACTATATGAGGCCAGTCCATAAAAATAGGGAGGGGTGGCTGTTTTTTTTTTTTTTCCCCAAATACATAAATCACAGAGGGGGAAAAATAGGCACATGAAGAAATAGGGAATTGCGTCCAATCAAAGGAACAAATAAATCTCCAGAAACCAAAATTAAAGAAATGGAGAATTACTGACAAAGAATTCAAAATAATCATCTTAAAGAAGCTCAGTGCACTACAGAATAGCACAGACAATGAAATGAGACCAGGAAAACAACACACGAATAAAATGAAAATATCAGCAGAGACAGAAATTATAAAAGAAATAAACAGAAATTTTGTAGCTAAAGAAATATAATAACTGAATTGAAAATTTCACTACATTGGTTTAATAGCAGTCTTGATCAAGCAAAAGAAAGAATCACTGAACTCAAAGGTCAATTGAAATCATTGAGTCAGAGGAGCAAAAAGGAAGAAAAGAAGAAAGAAAGAAAGAAAGAAAAGAAAGCCCAAGGGACTTAGAGGACATCAACAAATGGACCAACATACACATTGTAGGATTCCCAACGGGAGAAGAGAGATAGGGGGCAGAGAGCTTACCTGAAGAAATAATGTCCAAAACCTTCCCAAGTCTGTGGAGAAAATGGACAACCAAATTCATAAAGCTCAAGAGACTACAACCAGGATGAACCCCAAACAGCTCAAACCGAGGCACATTATAATCAAACTGTCAAAAGTCACGGCAAAGAAAACAACTCGTGAAAGCAAAAGAGAGAAAGCAACTTGCCACATACAACAAAGCTCTCCTAAGATTACCAGTGGATTTCTGAAACCCTGTGGGCCAGAAGGAAGTGGGAAGATATATTTAAAGTGCTGAAAGGAAAATACTGCCAACCAAGATTACTACAACTAGCCAAACGGTCCTTCGGAAAAGAAGGGGAAATAAGGACCATCCCAGATAAACAAAAGCCGGAACATTTCATCACCGCTAGACCTGCCTTATTAGCACAGTTAAAGGGTGTCCTTGAGGCCGACGTGAGAGGACACAACACAGCAACACAAAAGCATATGAAAATATAAAGCTCTCTGATCAAGGTAAATACATAGAAAATAAAGAATCCTGGTAATACTGTAATTATAGAAAATCACTTTTAATTCTGGTATAAAACTTAAGAGATAAATGCACAAAAATTGCTGTAACTGTAAAACGTTGTCAGTGATTCAAAATGTAAATAGATATAATTTGTGACATGAATAACATACTTAGGTGGAGAAGTGTAAAGAAGACGAGTTTTTGTATGTGATTGATGTTAACCGTTTAAAACAGACTATACTAACCATAAGATTTTTATGTAATCACAATGGTAACTATCTACAGAAAAATCACAAAATGATGAGAAAGGAAGCAAAGTATGTCACTCCAAAGGAAAGAAATACAAAGAAAGTCCAGGAGAGAAGGAAAGAGGGACAAAATAATTACAAGATATACAGAAAACAATGCACAAAACGATTAATGGTTAAGTCCTTCTCTATCAGCAACTACTCTAAATATAAATGGACTAAACTCTCCAGTCAAAGACATCGAGAGACTGGACAGAGAAAACAGCAAGATCCAAACATATGTTGTCAAGGAGCCTCACTCCAGATATAAGGACATGCATGCACAAAAAGCAATATTATGGGAAAAGATAGTCCATGCAAATGGTAACCAGGAGACCAGGGGTGGCTATACTTCTATCAGACAAAATAAACTTCAAGTCAAAAACTGTCACAAAAAAGGACATCATAGGCCAGCCCGGTGGCTCAGTGGTTTAGCTACAGCCCTTCAGCCCAGGGCCTGATCCTGGAGACCTGGGATCGAGTCCCGCGTCGGGCTCCCTGATTGGCCTGCTTCTCCCTCTGCCTGTATCTCTGCCTCTCTCTATCTCTCTCTATCTCTCTCTCTCTCTCTCCATCTCTCTCTCTCTCTGATGAATAAATAATAAAATCTTTTTTTTAAAAAAAAAGACATCATAATAATGATAAAAGGGTCAATTCCACCAGGGAAGATACAATTATACAGATGCACATACGAGCAGAGCACACAGCTATATGAAGAGAATATTGACAGAATTTGAAGGGAAACACAGACAGTAAGAGAATAATAGTAGAAGATTTCAATACTTTACCTTTCGGTAAGGACAGAGGGCTTGAACACTACAGATCAACAGTGGACCTAATAGCCCCATGCAGACACTCTGCCCACCAACAGGAGAATAAATGCACATTCTTCTCAAGCACGCAGAGAATATTCCTCAGGACAGATCACATGTTAGGTCACAAAACAAGTCTCAATAAATTTAAGAAAACTGAAATCAGGGGATCCCTGGGGGCTCAGCGGTTTAGTGCCTGCCTTGGGCCCAGGGTGTGACCCTGGGGTCCTGGGATCAAGTCTGGTGTCAGGCTCCCTGCATGGAGCCTGCTTCTCCCTCTGCCTGTGTCTCTGCCTCTCTCTCTCTCTCTCTCTCTCTCTCTCTCTCTCTGTTTCTCATGAATAAATAAATAAATAAATAAATAAATAAATAAATAAATAATCTTTAAAAAAAAAAAGAAAACTGAAATCATACCAAGTATCTTTCTGGCCACAGTGGAATGAAATGAAATCAGTAGCAAAGGAAAAAAAAAATGGAAAGTTCACAGATATGTGGAAATTAAAGCACATACCATTGAGCAACTGATGGGTCAGAGAAGAAATCACAAGAGAAGCTGGGAAACATCTTGAAACAAATGAAAACACAGCGTGCAAAAACTACAGGATGTAGCAAAAGCAGTACTAAGTACTTAGCAAAAGCAGTACTAAGTACTAAGAGGAAAATTTATAGCAGCAAATGGCTACATTATGAAAGAAGATATTGGGACGCCCGGGTGACTCAGCAGTTGAGCCTCTGCCTTCAGCTCAGGGAGCGATCCCAAGGTCCTAGATCAAGTCCCACGTCGGGCTCCCTGCATGGAGCCTGCTTCTCCCTCTGCCTGTGTCTCTGCCTCTCTCTGTGTCTCTCATGAATAAATAAATAAAATCTTTAAAAAGAAAAAAAAAAGAAAAGATATCAAATCAACAACCTAAATTTATATCCCAAGAAAACAGAAAAACAAACACAGCAACACCAAACTCAACACCCAAACTTAGCAGGAGGAAAAAAATAATAAAGATCAGAACAGAAGTAAAATAGAGAACAGAAAAATAATACTCCCAAATCCTCAAAACTAAGATTATATGGTATATATGGAAAAGGTCAATAAAAGTGACAAAACTTCAGCTAGGCTAAGAAGAAAGCATGAAGACTCAACAAAATTCACAAACGAAAGAGGAGACATCACAGCTGATGCCACAGAAATGAAAAGGATCACAAGAGACTGCTCTTAACAATCATATGCCAGAAAATTGGATGACCTAGAAGAATACATTTCTAGAACCCTACAATGACCAAGACTGAATCATGAAGAAATTTTAAAAATTTAAATAGATCTGTAACTAGTAAGGAGATTCGATCAGTAATCAAAAACCTCCCAACAAAGAAAAGCCCGGGCCCCAGTGGCTTCACCGGAGAATTCTTACCAAACATTAATCATAAGAATGATTAATAAGAAAAACGCCAATCCTTCTCAAACTCGTCCAAAAAACGGAACAAGAGGACACATTTCCAAGCCCGTTTTCTGAGGCTGATAGTATGATTTTTCCATCTAATCCAAGTATCCAAGATACTACAAGAAAACTACGGACCCAGTTGAATACCAATGCAAAAATGGTCAATGAAACACAAACCAATTGACTTCGGTACCATCAAAAGGCTCATGCACCAGGACCAAGTGGGACTGACTCCTAGGATGCAAGGGCTGGCTCTCAGTGTCGTGGCCCAAGGGAAGCCTATAAAGTCCCAGCACTAGCCCTTCACCCCAGACCGATTAAATGAGAACATCTGAGAGTGGGGTCCCCGAACAAGGGTGCCACCTCCCACGCGAGCAGAGCCACCACTCTGGGCCCTGCCACCCATCCATCCACCCATCCATCCACCCATCCACCCATCCATCCACCCATCCATCCACCCATCCAATCACCCATCCACCCATCCCTCCACCCATCCATCCATCCATCCATCCACCCTTCCATCCACCCACCCATCCATCCACCCACCCATCCACCCATCCATCCATCCATCCATCCATCCACCCACCCATCCATCCACCCACCCATCCACCCATCCATCCATCCATCCATCCATCCATCCATCCATCTATCCATCCATCCATCCATCCATCTACCCATCCATCCATCCATCCATCCATCCATCCATCCATCCATCTATCCATCCATCCATCCATCCATCCACCCACCCATCCATCCACCCACCCATCCACCCATCCATCCATCCATCCATCCATCCATCCATCCATCCATCTACCCATCCATCCATCCATCCATCCATCCATCCATCCATCGTGCACTCGGCACACGTGTTGATGCTTCTTGAGGTCACAGGTTGTGTGACAAGGACCCAGAGAGAAATCAGCTGTGACCCTTCAGTTCAAGAGCTCACGTCCGTATGGAGACATGCTGCAGGCTGGTGGGTGGACTGGGGAGGAAGGACAGGGCGCAGGGGGAGGAGCCTCCTCTGGGAGGCTAAGCGGCTGTGGTGAGCAGGTCCGGGGATCTCCAAGTGGGTGCTGGCCACGCCCAGGGATGGTCGTCTGGGTCAGGTGATCCAGGGCTGCCCCTCCCCAGGCGCACACACACCAACACGCACCCACGCGGTCCCGCTCTCTCCCCAGTGGTCCTCCCCGTGGCTTGCACAGGGCTCCAAATCCGTAACCACAGAACAGGGAGAAGGCCAGGGGGGCGGCGCGCTCCCCCAGTGGATCGATGCGAGCTTGGCATCCCAACCTATCATCCGGAGGTCCCAGAGACAGACCGAGTTGTAACTGTCAGGAACGGGACAGAACTGTCAAAAGCAGACAAAATTGGCCACATAAATCATGAAACCGAAGTCACAGTTCTATTTGTTCTGCGAGAGTGAACATCTCACTTTTTTTTTAAATCCAGATGGAAAATAAAAACAAAGATGGAGAGACTGGGGGTCTTGTGAGCGTTCCGTCTTTGTGGGGCAACCCAGCACCACCAGTCGAAGCTTTGAGCCGCACCCCCCCCCTTGCCGTGAGCCCACACCCATGTCCATTCAGTCAACAGTGAGTCCCACTATGACGCCGCTGGGTGCAGCATCATGAGTGCTCAGCACCCAGTCCTTGGTTTTAGGGAAATTACGGCTTACTGGCCAAAAGACCCTCCTGTATCCGGCTAACGGAACGAAGACACGGTGCCAGAGCGGACAAAGAGCAGGACACCTTGGGAAGGAGCGAGTTCCACCAAGGCAGAATCAGAGACGGCTTCCTGGAGGAGGCAACACCTGCACTGCACCTTGAAGGATGACTAAAACTTCACCTGGTAGAGAAAGAAAAGGACTCAAAGTCCAGGGAAGGCAGCTGCAGGTGCACGGAGGCTGGGGCAGGGTGGAGAGAGACCGGAGGACTGAGAGACCCTTCAGGAGTCAAGTCTCCACCACCAGCGATAATCCGGCTGCGGGGAGATTGCTGGCGGGGATGCTGGGCCCACAGGCACCCAGGACTCCCAGTCTGGAGAGTGGGTGCTGCCGTCCTGTGTGCTCCCGGCCCGTCGGCCCCGGTCGTGCCCACACGTATGTCCGTGTGCGCACTGGCAGCGACCCGGAGGCCATGCCACGGAAGCCCTGCAGCACTGTCGCCGCGGCTCACCAAAATAGCACCGAGCAATTTAGGTCACGAAGTAAGGACTGTGTTATTATTACTAGTTACCGGTGAAGTTATTTAATAAGAATGTCACATCCAATTGAGACCATGGTGGGAATTGTCAGCAGGAAGAATGTAATTACAGTAACCGGAGGCGCTGTGGGCCCCACGTGCTCCTCCACGGAGCTGCCGGCCGGCTCTGTCCCGCAGGCCCCTGACCGGCCCGGGAGGGGGGGTGTGCTCAGGGCCCCCCAGACCCGCTGGACCACACCAGCCACGACGGACGCCCCCATGAAAGGGAGACAGCCAGAAAGCCCAGGGCAGAGGGGGGCCAGGGAAAGATGAGATGGGGCAGAAAAGGCAACCGTGACAAGGACGGGCGGGGGGGGGGGAGGCGCAGTGTCCCCACAAAGACCCTGGTGGCCCCTGACACACGGGCCGCATGAGGCCGTGGCGAGAGGAGAAGGGCCTGGAGGGAGACACAGGGAGCAGCTCTGCTGCCGTGGATGGGTGGCCACCAGGCCCGACGACACCCCCTTTTTATTACGAACATGTTTTAAATTGAAAGAGTAAAGCTGGTGGAGAGGAAAATAGAAGGGAGGGTGTGGAGGGGAGACAGAGGGGATCAGGGGTTGGGGAGCTGCCATGGGCAGCAGGGACCCCAGGGCTTCCTGGGTGGGGGGAGGGAGCATGGCTACAGGTGCAGGTGCAGGTGTGGGTGCTGGTGCAGGTGTGGGTGCTGGTGAAGGTGTGGGTGTGGGTGCACGTGTGGGTGCTGGTGTGGGTGCTGATGGGGGTGCGGGTGTGGGTGCAGGTGTGGGTGCTGGTGCGGGTATGGGGGCTGGTGTGGGTATGGCTGTGGCCATGGGTGCAGGTGCGGGTACAGATGCAGGTGTGAGTGCAGGTGCAGGTATGAGTGCAGGTGCAGTTGTGGGTACAGGTGCAGGTACAAGTGCAGGCTCGGGTACAGGTGCAAGTGCAGGTGCAGGCGAGCTCGGTGGCCACAGTGCAGGGGCCGCAGAGGACTGCAGGCTGGGGGGCCCCAGGAGCACCGTCCAGGGAGTGGCCACGGAGGATAGGCAGAGGAAAGACGCTGCGGGGGGCAGGGGGTTAATGGCCGGGCTCTCCCACCACCCACCCAGCTCTCGTGCCTCCTGGCACCCGGACGCTGTCCCCTGCCCGTCACAGCCATGACCTCCATCCGCCCTTGGCCGCAGCTCCCCAGCGCTCCGTGCGGGGAAGCACCTCAGCCTCCACTCTGGGGGGTTGGTTTGAGGGCCCCTCGGCTCTACGCTCAGTGCTGATGGCTCAGGGGCAATAAGAGCCCAGGAGCTCTAGAAGCTTCCGAGGCTGCTCCTCAGGGCCCTCAAAGACTGAGTATAAAGACACAGAGGCAAGGAACCCCTCAGGCTCACGGGAGCTTTGGGGCATCTCATCTCCTCCGAAGCAAGGCCCTTCCCTTGGCAAGGCCCTTCCCTTGGGTCTCACCACAGGAGCACTAGCTCCTCAAGGAGGCAGAGGCCCCCCGGGAAGGGAAGTCGTGGGTGCTCCAGGAGGCCCCTCCTGGCCGGCACCTCCCCAAGGGCCACACAGCCCCCACATCCCCATCAGCACCCCCACCAGCACCCACAGCTGCACCCGCACCCACACCTGCATCTGCACCCACACCTGCACCTGCACCCACACCTGCATCTGCACCCAAGGCCACAGCCATACCCACACCAGCCCCCACACCCCCACCAGCACCCACAGCCGCACCTGCACCCACACCTGCACCTGCACCTGCACCTGCGGCTGAGCTCCCTCCCCCAACCCAGGGTTGCCAAGCGCAGGCTCACATCCTGGGTCATGCAGGCTCACATCCTGGGTCATGCGAAAGCCGCTGGAGGAGAGAAAGAAGAGCCCTGACGTCTGGTCCCCCCAGGAGGGGCCTGGCCCCTAAGCCCTGCGGGCCCTAGGAGGATGGGGCGGGAAGGGGCCTGAAGGGCACAGCCCGACTGGTCGAGGCTGGGGGTTGGGGGCTGGGGGCTGGGGGCGGGGGCCGCGGTCCAGGCTTGGCGACAGCCTCACTGGCCAGCCCCTGCAGACAGAACTGAGAGGCACACGCCCACTGGCGAGCGCCCAGGTTCATTACACACGCACGCCTCGCACACCTGTCCTGCCACATGCACACGGCTCTCCCCTGCACAGGGGCATGCGCCTCCCTGCAGAGCCGGGGGCCACCATCCAGGTGGAGAGCTGCTGGCCCCCCTTGCCCCCCCACCCTCCATCAGGACCCCAGTGGCCTCCTGGAGGCATCTGGGCAAAGCTCCGCGCTCTCTTCCACCTGGTGCCGCAGAGCGGTGTGCATGTCCTGGTGAACCCGAGGTGAGGACGCGCGTGGGCCTGTGTACACAGGTGCTTACACACGAAGACTGGAACACCCACGAGGACACACGCAGCAGGGGGGCCTCCGAGACAGCCCCCCCCCCCGTGGCTACGGCTTCCTGTGTGCTGCCCCCGCCCCTGCGGACCCCAGCCCCTCCGGCCGGCTCACCACGCCGCTGCGCACCTCTGGGGACCAGCTCAGCCTAGGGGGTCAGGCTGACCCGAATTCACAGCCCCGCTCACCCCGGGCACCCCGCTGGCCCTCTCCAAACCTCGGCCCCCTCCACAGGAGGGGAGGACGATAGCTCCCGGCAGGCATGCTGGGGAGATTAGATGAGACTATGGAGGTGAGACACCAGGCCCAGGGACCTGGACAAACGTTAATTGCCACCCACCCTCCTCTTTCATTCACGCAGTGGACAAGCTCCGAGCCGCGCGGGGTGGGGGAACCTGCATTGACCCCACTGTGTTAGGGCCTCTCACAGCTTTGGCTTTGGCGAAGGAACGGAGGCTGGATGTCGTCGGGAAGTGGCCACCAGGGAGCTGCTGTCCCCAGGAGACCCTGCCTGGCCCTGCTCCATCCTGGGGCGTCTCGCCCAGGGTGCCTCCTCCGTGGCCACACGGCCCACCCCCACCTCCCCCGCAGCCTGTGGCTCAAAGGCCACCCGCCCTCGCAGACCCCACCCGGCTGCCTCTGCCTCTGCGCACACACAGCCCTCGGTTCCTGGTTTGCGGCGCCAGGTGACGCTATCCCATTGTCAACGAGGACAGGCCGGCAGGCGAGTCTCCTTTGTGTCTCTATCCAGCACACAGCACACAGTGGGCGCTCCCTAAATGCACGCTCGTGGTGCGGCACCCGTCCTTCCTGCCCAGGGCTCGGCACCCCTCCCCAGCTCCCCTGTGTCCCATGGGCAGGCGCCCGCAGTGTCTTCACGGACCTGTTCTCACCTCGCCTTCCCAGCTACCCTCTGAGCCCGGGACTGCTGTGACCCCACTCCGCAGATGGGAAAACTGAGGGCAAGTTCCCACCACTGACCCCGGGGCACAGCCAGGAGCAGCAGCACCAGATGAGGATCAGCTGTATTGACGGAGCCGGAGACCGGTGGGGAGGGGGCTCCTGTCTGATGCTTTTTAAATAAACAAACCGGTGACGATTTCTTGCCCCTTATTCACCTGGGACGGGCCTGGCCCAGGGGCGTCTCCAACCTGCACTCTCCCAGGCGGCCTTTACCTTCCCCCACAGCTCCGCCCCCAGGCCCCAGCCCCCAGGGGCTTGTCCACCCCCAGAAGCCCAGAAAGGGTGGGCACAGGAGGGCTGCAGACACGTGCAAACCCCCCGTCCGCAGCTGCCAGGCACAGCCTCCCCGCAGGCTCCGGGGCCTGTCCACCAGGCTACCTGTTCCCTTCCAGGCACAATGGGTCCTTCTGAACTTCAGGCAGTTTGCCTGCTTGACATAAGGAGGCAGCGCGACGGGCAGGGGGGCCTGTGCTGGGATGCAGGCAGTCCCCCACAGCCCCCCCGCACTTCCACGGAGGCTGAGGCGCAGTCAGACCCCGCACCACCCTGTCCCGCACCCCGACTTCAGCGTTCCGCTCCCCCGACACAACCTACAGCCCCAGCCTGGCCCTGTGACGCTGCAGGATGCATCCCTGGCCTTGGGGAGCGACAGGTGACACCCGCTTCTCTCTGTTACCTGTCTTCTGTGGGGCCCCATTGTGCCCTCCCCGGTCCCTCCCCAGGCAGACTTGCTTGCTCCCTCTTCCCTGCCCCCAAAGTCCGTCATTTCATCACCAAGCACTGGCCAAGCCCCGAAGCGTCAGGTTCCACACCAGGTCCTAGGACGGAATGGCGAGTGAAGCACGCCCCTGCCTTGGTTCAGTCTAGCGTCGCCTACGGGCCCCCTGACGGCTACTGTGTGCAGCTCTGCTTCCTGCACAGCCAGCTCAGGGGCTTGCAAGGATGCTGTCCTGCGTTGTGAGGGATTGTGCAAAAGGCCGTGTCTCATAATCGCACGTTTCCAGCCATCTTTGGCAGCGGTAAGCCCTGCGGCTCAGTGGACGCGAGCGTGCGTGGGCCCAGAGAGTGTGCAAGGGAAAGCCTGGGCAGCTCTGGCAGCCAGACTGGGGTCGGCGGGGGGGGGGGGGGGGGGGGGGGAGCTTTGTTTGCTGTGCTGTGTTGAGTTTGCAGCCTCCATGCTTCTTTGTGTACCTCCCTCACTTTAGAAATATCCATTCAACTGAAAAAAAGAAAAAAAGCCTTCATACTTTGCCCTCAGACTTCAAACTCTCTCTCTCTCTCTCTTTTTTTTTTAATCTCAACTCATCACAGCGATAGCCTGAAGAAGAGGAAACCATCAAGGGGGAGTTTCTTTTCTCTCTTACAGGCCCAAGGGATGAAGCGGCTGAAAAGATCCCTTTAGGTTAATTCAGAAATATGAAGACTCCACATTTTCATTTTCAATTAAGTAATTACGACATTGCCATACTGACATCGTGACCCATTTTATTGTATTTTTTTCATTAAGTTGCCCCATTTTAGATTTTAAGTAAAAAAACAAGCGTTAAGACATGCTCAGTGTTAATGTTCATACAATCTCAGAATGGTTAGAAAGACCTTCCTCTAAGTATAAAACAAACAGGAAAGCCAAAATACTGATATATTTGCACAAAAATGAAGAAAATATATATGTAGGAAGGAGGGAGGGAGGGAGGGAGGGAAGGAAGGAAGGAAGGAAGGAAGGAAGGAAGGAAGGAAGGAAGAAAAAATCATCAAATCTGAAGACAAAATCCAGACAGGGGAAAAGATTTGTCATACTGCTACAGATAAAGAGCCTATGTCTTTCATATACAAAAAGTTCTTACAAATCAATAAGAGAAAATATGAACAATGCCATAGAAAATGAGCAAAGTACATGAACAGACAGTTTGCAGGAAACGAGATAAAGATGCCTAAGAAACATGAAAAGATGTTCAATTTCATTTATGATTAAAGAATTGCAATAACGAGATGTGGGTTATATACCAGATTGGCAAATTTTTAAAAAGCTGTGGGAAAGGCGCAGAGCAGTGGCTCCTGGACCAGCACATCAGCATCACTCTGGAACTTGTCGGAAATGCAAATTCTCAATCCTTTACCAGATCTATTCCACCTCAGATGTCCTGAATCGGAATTTCCTGGGCCCAGAAATCTGTACTCTGACAAACCACCTGAGTGATCCTGGTGTACTCTAAGTTGTAGAGAAACCAAGAATTCTCAAATACTGTTGGGAATATTTACATCAATGCCATATGAAACCTTCATCAGCATAAATGCATATACCTGTTAAGGCAAAACATAAATTAATTAATTAACTAATTAATTAATTAATTGATTAATCCAGTCTAGAGCCTATTCACTCAAGTAGAAATCCCGCAGACACACACCCGGTTATGTGATCGTGGAACCATCTGGGCTGGCCAAGAATGAGGAAAAGCCTCAGTTATAAAGGACGGACGGAGTCCTTTGTGGTAACTTATGAAATACTATGCGATCAATAACAAGAATGAGGTGAATCAATATATAGTACCCCCCTCGTCCATCCACAGGGGATACATTTCAAGACCCCCAGTGGGTCCCTGAGACCACAGATAGTACCAAACCCTGTATATATGCGTTTTTCTCCCATACGTACACGTCTGTGATAAAGTCTGATTTATTAGACACAGGAAGAGATGAACAACAATAACTAATAAGAAATAGGTCGTGACTGCATGCTCTAGTAAAAGTTATGTGAGCATGGTCTTTCTCTCTCACAATATCCTATTGGACACGACTCGCCCTCCTTGTGACGGTGTGAGATGATAAAACGCCGGCATGATGAGAGGAAGTGAAGGGAGTGACACGGGCGTTCAGCATGCCTTAGCGTCAGTCCAGTACTGGCCTCCCGACCATCCCCCAGAAGGTGGGTCATCTGCTTCCAGGCCTGGGTTGACTGCAGGTAACTGAAACCCGGGAAAGCAGAACCGCGGAGAAGCGGGGACTGCCGTGGGCCTGCCCGGAAAGACATATGAGATATATTGCCAAGAGAAAAAAAAAAAAAAGCACGTTACGGAATAGTACATTTGCTGTATCTAGAAGGATCCCATTTGCGTGAGCGATAGAGAGTTTGTGTCGTATTTCTGTGTGTTTTGAAGATTTCTAGAGTAATTCAGAAGGAGCTATTAGTAAGCAGGACTGTGAATCTTCAATGGGGAGAAGATCTTTATTCACCGTAGGCCCTTCTACATTGTTTGAATTGGTGCCCTAAGTGTATATCACCATGATAGTCATTGAAAAGTGGTCGTAACTAATTAACTTGAAAGAAGAAGAAAGAGAAAGCAAGAGAAAGAAGCCGGGCTAGGGGAAGAGGGAGGTTCAATCATCTGGACAACTGCATCCTGGAGACTATGCAGGCCCCGCTGAGCACCTCGGAGGCTTCCTCTGTGCTCTGTCTTCAGGTTGCTTCGATGAAGAGCAAGTAACCGGTTTCATTGAACTGGTGGCTTTCAAAATAAATACTTGTTTAATGGAAAATAAAACCCCATATCCAGGATGCCCACTCAGCGGTTGAGTGTCTGCCTTCCGCTCAGGTCGTGACCCCAGGGTCCCGGGATCAAGTCCCACAGTCAGGCTCCCTGCATGGAGCCTGCTTCTCCTTCTGCCTGTGTCTCTGCCTCTCTCTGTGTCTCTCGTGAATAAATAAATAAAATCTTTTTAAAAAAGCAAAAACATATCCATTAAACAAGGCAAGGGCCCCTGAGCCACCTGATTTTCTTTCCTGCTGGCGCATCCCATCCAAATGGGTGTGCTGTGGACGGTTGGCCACTGAGTCTCATCTGGTTTCCAGGAGTCTCATCTGGTTTCCAGGAGAATACAAACAGGCCATCTCCAACACAAATCGCGTGTGTGTGTAAATGCCAGTGTGGACTTATCTCATATTTGCATGTCAGAGTCAATAAAGACCATGTCTGTGCATTTTAGAAAAGACACAGTTTATTTTTACAGAGGTATGTGCGTGGTCTACGTTGGTGTCTGCATCACGGGAATTGATAAGAGAACGATGAAGAGCAGTTCAGGCTTCTATCCCCTCTAAGGACGCCAATATATTTTACGCTCTCATTCAGCTTTTATTTCCACTTTTGACCAGCCAGCCCCCAAATGGGTTTGCTTGAACAGTAACTTATGGAAACCTTGATCCATCCATTATCCAATCATCCTTCCATCTATGAATTCTTGGATCCTTTCTTCTATCCATTTATCTACTCAAACACTCTTAAATCTACCCATCCAACGAACCTACTCATTGTCCATTCCCTCCATCCTCTCATTCAACCATCCCATTTCCTCTGTATAATCTATGAAGCCAATACGTCCATCTGTCCATTCATTCCTCCACTCATCGTTCCATGGACACATCCAGTTCCTTCCCCCATCTTATCTATCCCACCTATCCTCCCTTCTTACCAGCCTATCAACCCCATCCTTCCATCCTAACCACCCATGCATTCATCCAGCCGCCCTATACAACAGTCTACCCATCCCCTAATACCATCTAACTACCCACCCACTCATCCACCCTTCCATCGTCTACTACCTATCCACCCTACTCATCCATCCATTTATCCATCCATGCTTCCAGTCACCAACTGTGCCTCTTCATCCCACCCCATAGCGTGGAACTGGGTATGCCTCTGGAGGTGAAGAGACAGAAGCAGCCAACATCCAGTGACTTTACAAGAAAAAAAAAAAAAGTGATTGAAAACCCCTCTACATTCCCAAGGCCTACTAAGCTCTTTGCACCCAGGACCTATCTGATCACTCTCAACGTGAGTCTTTCTCCAAACTTCACATCCCTCCTTTGTCTTTCATGCCCAGGCTCCCCCACTGGTCTCTCATCAGCTGTGACTTCTAGGTACCAAGAGCAAAAACACCAACTCAGAACTTGCCTGTAACTCCTAGCACCATCCTGGGCTTGAGCAACACACGCTCCTTTCCTTACAACCCCTCCAGCCACGCTGAACTCCAGCCTGGGCTGAAGCGCCAACATTACGTCTATTACGGCCTCTGGCTGGTCTGCCCTGGCCTCAAGCCGCTCACAATCCGGTGCCACTCAGCGAGGCTGTGACCGCAGAACGTGTCTTCTAGTCGGGAGCGTCTAATAGACACCGACTACGGGGCAGGAACTATGTTAGGCATTTTCTATTTGACACCTCATTTCATTCCCACTGCAGTTCTCCAAGTTAGGGAGTCTGGGAGGAGGGGAATCGGAGGCTCAGCGAAGCCAAGTCATTTGTCTGAAGCCACACAGCCACGAAGAGGCAGTGTCAGAAGTCAACCCAGATCTGACTCCAAAGACTCCGCTCTTTTCATTCCCACAAGTTGCCAGCAAGAGAGCAATCTCTAAGCCAACCCGGAACGAAGAAATCAAGAAAGATAAGCAAGAAAAAAATACTAATAATAAAGAAAGAAAGAAAAAAGAAAGATAAGCAAGAGAAAGACCTATTTTCCCACCTGCTTCTGTAACTGATAAAAAATGATGACGGGAAGGATAAGGTCCGGTATACAGTGGGGGCTCACTGGGTGGTGGGTGCCGGCCACAGGCTCTTGGTGTCTTACTTCACAAAAAAGAGAGTGAAGTCACGCTGGTGAGTTTTCTAGGGGCCCTTCCACACGCTACGATGCAGCAGGTCCCACACCGGGGTCGCAAGGGTTTGGAGAACGATGGTCGCCCTGTTCCTAATCCTCTCCATAAGGCAGGGATCCTTGAAAGACTGACTTATTTATTGGGGGGTTGGGGGGGTGACGGAGGGAGGGAGACGTAAAGAGAATCTCCAGCATCTTCCCTGCTGAGTACAGTGCCCGATGCAGGGCCGATCCCACGACTCTGAGACCTTGACCTGGGCTGAAATTGAGAGTCAGATACCTGATGGATGGAGCCACCCAGGCGCCCCCCACACGGTGGGAATCCTTCCGGCCTGGCCAATCCATAGGGGTTCAAATCCTGCTCACCACTTATATGCCACGGTACTGGCCAACCTGCTTCACTTTCTCCACCCTCTCCCCTTCCCTCCATAAGACAGAGACCGTAAGAGTGCTCCCGAAATCCTAAGAGTGCTCCCGAGACCCTAACAGTGCTTCCAAGACCCTAACAGTGCTTCCAAGACCCTAATAGCGCTCTCAAGGCCCTAAGGGCATTCCCAAGGCCCTAAGAGTCCTCCTGACACCTAAGAGTGCTCCCAAGACCCTAAGAGCGCTCCTGAGACCCTAACAGTGCTCTTGAGGTCCTAACAGCGCTCTTAAGGCACTAACAGTGCTCCTGAGGCCCTAAGGGTGTTCCCAAGGCCCTAAGAGTCCTCCTGAGACCTAAGAGTGCTCCCAAGACCCTAACAGTGCTTCTGAGACCCTAACAGTGCTCTTGAGGCCCTAACAGTGCTCTTGAGGCCCTAACAGTGCTCCCGAGGCCCTAAGAGTGCTCCCGAGACCCTAACAGTGCTTCAAAGACCCTAATAGTGCTTTCAAGGCCCTAACAGTGCTCCCAAGGCCCTAAGAGTCCTCCTGAGACCTAAGAGTGCTCGCAAGACCCTAACAGTGCTTCTGAGACCCTAACAGTGCTCTTGAGGCCCTAACAGTGCTTCTGAGACCCTAACAGTGCTCCCGAGGCCCTAAGAGTCCTCCCAAGACCATGAGTCCTCCCGATGCCCTAAGAGCACTCCTGAGGCCCTAAGACCCCTCCCAAGACCCTAAGAATGCCCCGTCTACAGGGTGGCCATGATGCTCTAACTACTGCCGCTCGTTCTGTGCTGTAACTGTTCCCTCTCTCCTTGTGGGCTATTTATTTCCATTTTCCCTCTACTGTAAACCACACTATGTGTCTTCCGCAGGAATGCTTGATGGCAACTCTGCTTATTTCTTCAGGGTAAAGCTCTTTGAAGCAGAATACGGAGTCCAAATATACGACTATTTGTAAGGCTGTTGAGGGTATATTGCCAAGCTGCTTTCCAGAAGGCCTGCAACAACTGACGCCCCTACAGGCAGTCGCGGAAGCGCCCATCACCCGGCGCCCCTGGCGCGCCCCCGCTGCCAGGTGGACGTTTGCTCTGGAACAATGTTTGTATTTCCTTTTACATGCAAATTCCTATATAACCTGGCGTGAATACCTAAGTATGATCTTATTGTGCATATTGGGTTTTTAGTGTCACTTGGCTTGTTACTTCTCCTTTTTCTCCACTCACTTGGCTCTCTCTCCCTCGGGTGCCGCCCTCACCTACTCACACCACCCACCAGCCAGCGCACACCCCTGGATAACCCACATCAACAATCTCATCCGCATCCTTCCATATTTTTATCCTCGCTCATAAAAACCATATACAAACATAAACCTACACGCTCCCAAATACACATTTACATATATAGTGGGGGTTTGACATTGTTTATCTTTTTTAAATTGGATCATATTATACACAACTCCTCAGCATCTTGCTTTTCTCACTCAATAATAATGACGTTTCAATTAAATGAAGTAATGTCTGCAGAGTACTTAGCGGAGCGACTGGGGCCCTGAGTATGTGTTATTTATTATCATTTCTGTTGTTGTTGTAAATTTAAGGAGAACTGGCATCCTTCCTAAGGCCACGCGGTTCGCGGGCAGGGCCTCCCTCAGTCTCATCAGCCCCGTCTGGGACGGTGCAGGGGATGGCAAGGTCGCGACGGCTGCGCACGTACTTTCTGCATATCCTGAGTCACTCTGCAGCGACTGAGCACCCGCCACTGCCTGGGGACCGTCCGCGGCCCAAAGACCACACAGCGCCCACCCTGCTGAGGCTTAAGGTCCACGACAGAGACCAATAACCCACTAGTGACTCTGACCCACGTGTAACTGATGTACACTTGTCACCTGAGACAAGCTCCCCGAGAGCAAGGAACACAAATCTATGAGAATGACCCAGGCCAGGGGTCCAGGGGGGAAGCCATGAATCTCGAACCTTGTGGCAGATGATGGACAAGTCTCGGTTCGTGTGGCGGTGGCAGGGGGTGGGGAGGGGCAGGAAAATTCCCGACGGAGGACTCAGCACATGCAAAGGCCCAGAGGCAGGAGGGAGCGTGGCCCTCTGAGGACCCGGAGGGCAGGGTCTCCAAGCAAACGCACGGCCCCTCGGCAGCGGGCACCCAGGGCACGTCTAGAGAACGCCCGCGGCCCCGAGAGCTTAGAGAACAAGGTTCTGTCGACGTTCCTGATCCCCTTGGATTCGGCAGGCCTCTCGTTGCCTTGGCAACTGAGCTGAGTACCAGCCAGGCCTAGGTGAGTGCTTGCTGTGCATCATCTCACCGCAGCGCCACAAAGAGCTCGGGAATCAGGGACTATTGTTCTCACTGTCGGGATGGGCACCGAGGCCAGGGGAGAGATTCAGTGTCTGCACGGGCTGCTGGAGGGCAGGGCACCTGTGTCCCCTCCCCGAGGCCGCCCTGTGCTGCTCCCTGTGTCCCGGGGGGACGGCATGGCCAGCCCACAGAGTGACTTGCAGGTCCCCCATCCCCTCAGGGCGAGTGGCTCCCGGGCCTAGGCTCACGGCCCCTTCATGGGGTGGCCTCTCACTCCGCTCCTGTCCGGGGCTCTGCACCATGCAGGACGCCCCCCCATACACCCACCCCCCGCAGCACAGCCCCCTAAGGTCTAGGGGCTCGGCCCGGGCTCCCTCCCCCTCCCCTGAGAGCTGCCTGCTGCCCCCACAGCCCCCACATGCCACCTCCTCCGAGAGGACCCCCAGGACTACAGCTGCCGCTCCATGTCGGCCCCCAGCCCCTGCCCCCTTCACGCGTGCACTGAACGTGCACAGTGTCCCCCTTCCGTGAGGATATGGCCTCTGCCGCTGCAGCGGGAGACACAGGAGAAACAGTTCAGGGGAAAGGAGCCGCGGAGCAGCCCGACGCCAGCAGGTGCGGGTCGTTGGCGGGGAAGGGACTCCGGGCAGGTGGACGCAGGCACCGGGCTGTGGACGCGGCCCTCCCGCTCGGGAGCCCGACACTCTCCGCGAGCACAGCCGCCGGTGTGGCCCAGGTCGCCTGGGAGCCCCCGCCAGGTCTGGGGGGCGAGGAAAGCCCCGGGATGGGGATGGGGATGCACGAAGCCAGCGGAGCTGCGGGAGGGCTCTGGGCCCTTCCAGGCCCCCAGGAGGCAAGAGCGGAGGGAGGGAAAGCACAGAGGGTGCACGGGCCCCACCCCAGGGCCCTGCCGCGGTGCAGGAGGGGCTGGATCGGTATGTCGGGTGAAGGCGCAGCCAACAGGGCTGCCCGCAGCTTGATGCAGAGGGAGAGAAAGGGGAAGCGGGTCCAGGGTGACCGCCAGGTTTCCAGTATCCCTTGCACCGTGTGTGCGTGTGCCTGTGTCCACAGGTGCCCTGGCCAGCGAGCTCTGTGGGAGGGGGAGGCTGTCCCCCCTCACCAGGCCACGTGACCAGGCCCCCGGTGTTCCCCGAGCGTGGGTCAGCACGTCCCCGAGCTACCGCTGCGCCTCCCTTGGGCTGCGTGGCTTCTGGGGTAAGAGGCAGGGCCCGTCCTGGCCTGGCCACTTCCTCAGCCTCCAAGAGGCTCTTATCCTCTCACGCCCGACACGTCTAAGGGAGCACGGATCCCAAGGGCCGGGTCAGGCACGAACACCTGCCAGGCCTCGGGAGGCAGGAGCCCTGAGCTCAGCAGCAGGTGCCTCCCCCGCTCCCTGAAACTGGCCCTTCAAGCCCCGGGGGAGTCTGTCACCAGGTCGTGCCCGGTCAAGATAGGCAGGGACCACTGGCCCCTCGACACAGACCAGGAAACCAAAGCCCGAAAGGGGCGGGAGGAGATGCAGGGGCAACCCGATGAGGGCGGCCCCCTCTCCCTATTTGCTTGCAAAACGACAGAAGAGGAAACGAGTAGGGTTCTGCTCACCAGCACGAGCTCTGGGGTCACATAGCCCCGGCCCGGTCCTGAGCTGGCCCGACTGCCAGGCGTGTGTGACCTCGAGCCGTTCCCGGGGATGGGTCTGCCATCTGCAAAGTGGGGACCGCAACACCGTCCATCCTGCAAACCTACTGTGAGACTCACAACACCTGGCACCTGTGAACACCTGGCACAGGGCTCATGGCAGGAGCTTCACCCACCCACCGAAGGCGATATTGTCATCGCCACGGTCACGGGAACAGCCTGTGATGGGGGTTGGTGTGGACCCATCTTCACTCCGTGCGCCACACGGATGGGCGGTGGCCCAGCTCTAACACTTGCCTGGTGTGTGAGCTCCGGGCAATTTGTTCCATCCCTTCAAATCTCAGTTTCCATTTCTGTAAAATGGGAACAACCCAGCTGAGTCCTACGTCACAGGGCCCGGGTACAGCCCCATGGCATCAGGATGGGAACAGGACAGGCATCCCACCCAGGCGATGCTCATTCCCCCCCAGGGAGGTAGCCTCCCGGGCCGGTCCCACCGACAGCGACCAGAGAAAGAGCCCTGTTTTGCTCTTCTCTGACTTCCCCACGCCGACCGCCCCCGGCCTGCGGGCTCCACCTTCCAGGTCTGCGCAGACGTCCTCCCTGACGCCCCCAGGCTGGGCTCCCGCCCCACCTGTATGCACCCATCACCCCACTCCAGTGCCCGGCCAAACTCCACGGTGACAGTCACCTCCTGGCATTTAAAAGACCACCCTAGGGGCACCTGGGTGGCTCGGCGGTTGAGCGCCACCTTCAGCCCAGCGCGTGATCCTGGAGTCCCGGGATCGAGTCCCGTGTCGGGCTCCCTGCATGAAGTCTGCTTCTCCCTCTGCCTGTGTCTCTGCCTCCCTCTCTCTCTCTCTGTCTCTCTCTCTGATGAATAAATAAAATATTTAAAAAATAAATAAATAAAATAAAATAAAATAAAATAAAATAAATGATCACCCTGGGCACACCTGGGTGGCTCCGTCGGGTGAGCATCTGGCTCCTGATTTCAGCTCAGCTCACGATCTCAGGGTCGGGAGATCGAACCCTACATCAGGCTCCCTGCTCAGAGCAGAGTCTGCTTGAGATTCTCTCTCCCCCCCCCGCCTCACCCCTGCTCTAAATAAATAAATAAATAAATAAATAAATAAATAAAATATTTTTTTAAAAAAAGTAAAATAAAAGATCACCCCGAGGATGATGCATTAGGAAGAACGGAAGCTTAGGGGTGGAGTGAGGAGACACAGCTAAACCCCAGAACCCCACACAGGGCGCAGCACAAAGTACGGACTCAGTACAACAGGGGTGAACAGACGCGTGGATGGTTGAGTGTCTGCGAGGAAGGAAGGAAGAGGCGGAAGGCAGGAGGAAGAGGAAAGAAGGGAAGGGTCTTGGCACCGCCACCCCCTTCCTCTCTCACCCGCACGTGCTCCTCTTCCACCCAGTTCTGAGCCTTCGTCTGCAGAGCAAACGTGCGGTGCCGGCCGTCACCTGACATCACTTCCTATCAAGGAGTCAACCAAGGAGAAGCGGGACTGACCCCAGAGCGGAGGCATTTTAAACAGCAGCCCTGTTTCCTGACAATTCACCTGGATGAAGCTCATTCTCCGTTTACTCTTCCAGGGGACAGGGAAGGGAAAAGAGAAATGAGCAATTTATTTTCTTATTTAAATGTGTCACGGAGATAAGCAGCCCAGAGGACCAATGTCTCAGTAACGTCTCTGCATCTGGACAGGGGCTTGGAGGAGCTTCCAAGGCTGGCTGGCATCTCCTGTCCCCTGGAGCCTTCCACAGGCCAGCAGACCTCGCCCATCAGCGGCCACATTCCCGAAGCCACCTCGTCCCCCCAGCGTCCCGGTCGTGAGGCTGACACCCCCGTTTCTCCCTTTGACCCCTCCTGTCTTCCGCGCACTTCGTTGCAAGCTTGAGCGGGAGATGTGGGGGGGAGGGCGCAGAGCGGGACCCGGACAAGGTGGGTGCTCCCCGCCTGGGCTTCCCGGACCCCCACGGCTCTTCAAAGGCAGCCCCGAGAGGGTCTGGGAGCTACTGTCAGGATCGCAGAGACCTAACAGGGGCAGTGCCTGTCCCCCGTGGAAATGGCCCAGGCCAGACACATGCCGAGCACGCCTGGGCTGCAACTCGTCAGTCGCCCTCAGTGAGGTCACACTGGCCTTGTCCCGCGGGCGGCCAGGGAGCCCCGTGGGAGGCGGAATCCACAAGATCGGACCGTGCGGGGAGAATCTAAGGTGATCCCTGGATGTCCAGCTTAGGACGGTCCACGGGGAGCGTGGCCGTTTGCAGGGGCGGGACGCCCAGGAGCAGGGGCTGGTGAGCATGCAGGGCTGCTGGGGGCGGGGAGGGGCGGGCCCGTCAGCGCAGGTGCGTGCTGCTGGGTCTGGATTCCCGCGTGTGCGAGGCAGGGCCCACCACCCCTGGGTAGAGTGTGCACGGCAGCACAGGAGGAGGAGATGTGGGATGGGCGGGGGGGGGGGGGGCTGCGGGCAGAGGGCGTGAGAGCCACCTCAGGCAGGGAGGGGGTCCTGGTGGGCGTCAGCTGCCGAACAGGGGAGGCACAGACGGAGGGTCAGGGCAGCTGCGCCTGACGGACACCGAGACCTGGGGAGGAGGAGGCCGAGGGGCGCCGTGGGCTGACGCGCTGGGCCCAAGCGGGGCGGGTGGGACCCAGGTGACAGGTGCCAAGAAACGGGCCAGCAGACACCCTCCCCATGGGAGACGGTGACAGCCCTCGGGGTGAAGAGCCAGGGAAGGGTGTTGTTTAGATGCTTAAGATGAAAGCAAAGCGCGTTTAGGGGCCCGTGGGGAGCAGGAAGGCCGAGGACAGCCACGCGGGGCCGGGGGCGCTCCCCCCCAAGTCGGCCGTGAGGTTTCCTTCAATGACAAGGGGGAAACACGGCTGCTCAGGACAGCGCGTGGGCCAGACGGCCCCAGCGGTGACAGTGACTCCGGATGGAGCCGATGGTTCAAAGGGGCACAGAGCCCGGGACAGATCCCCCCACCCCCCACCCCTGGGCGTGCACTGAGTGGCCCAGGCAGCAGGTGTGGGACGGAGAGGAAGGGCCGGAGTAAGGTGGGTCAGGTGAACTTCCGGGGCCCCAGGCTGAGGCCCGGGGACGCTGAGGGTGTCAGACACACAGCGGGTCCCCACCACCCTAGCCGACCCCGATCCTACGACCCTGCAGTTCATTTTTTACTACGAAGCATTAACGGTGAACACTTTTCAAAACTATTTAATTCTTTTTTTAAAAAAATATTTTATTTATTTATTCGTGAGAGAGGCAGAGACACAGGCAGAGGGAGAAGCAGGCTCTATGCAGGGAGCCCGACTCGGGACTCGATCCCGGGACCCCGGGGTCACACCCTGGGCTGAAGGCAGGTGCTTAACCACTGAGCCGCCCAGATGTCCCTGAAACCATTCAATTCTACCAACAGCAGCGACACAACCTTCCTGCGACGCAGGCTGATGCAGACAGGCCGTCCCCCTGCCCCGCGTCAACAACGGCCACCACGCCAGGCCGCAGCCTCCCCGCGGCCCTTCACCTGGAGGATCTGCCTAGGCCGATGCAGCAACGCAACCCGGAAACGAAGACCTCGCTGCATCTTTGCTGCTGCAAAAGCCACTTCCAGGGGCACCCGGGGGCTCAGTCGGTGAAGCGTCTGCCCTCGGCTCCAACCACCATCCTGGGGTCCTGGAATCGAGCCCCGCGTTGGGCTGCCCGCTCAGCAAGAGTCTACTCTCTCTCTCTGCCCCTCCCCACTGCCCATTCTCCGTCAAATACATAAATAAAAACCTTTTTAAAAAAATAATAGAAAGTAGCTTCCAGGGTGTTTAGTTTTTTTCTGATAAGCACGTGATGCGCATTCGGTCGCTGGACAAATGTGGACTGAGCGTCTGCGGTGCTCCAGGCGCTGCCCTTGGGGCTGGGGGCACTGGAGGGCCAGTAAAGCAACCCAAACGGGGCCTGTGGGGCGTGGACTTCGGGGGGCACGGGGCAGGAGGGCTGTGTGCCCAGAGCCAGGTCCCTTTTGCAGATGAAGGCGCATGCAGGCATCCCCGGGGGTCAGGCTTTGCCTCCTCTTCCGAATGCAAAGGCACCGAGGCCCGAGGAGCGCCAGGGCTGCGGTGCTGGACTTCCTCCAAAGTCCGCACTGAGAAAGCGTGTCCCCTAGAGCTTCTCAGCATCTCGGGCTCAGGAATCACCTGGATCTCATTAAAAGGCGCTCCCGATGCCGTAGGTGGACGGCAAGGCCTAAGAGGCTGCACATCTCAGAAGCTTCCTGGCCGGGCCTTGGACCACACCCGGGACACCAAGGGCCTGCTGCTCCCCAGGCTCCCCTGATCATGAGCCAGTCTCCTCCCAGGGCTGATTTAATGGTCCTGACCCCACAAACGAACGCCTCCCCGGGCCTCCCAGAGTCTTCGTTTACTGGCCCTTGGCCTCGGTCTCCGTGCTGAGTTCCGGGCCCCTCACGGGGATGGCGGAGGCTCCAAGAGTCGCTCGGCTGAGCCAGGGCCGCCTCCCTGAGGACGGAGTCCAGCCCCAGCCAGGAAGCCGAGAGGGCTGGGACCTGGACTGCGTGGCCCCACTCAGCACTTCCTCCAGAAGCCCACCGTGACTGCACCCAAACCCCAGCCCCGCCCCGGGCGCTGCCCCCACCGGTGACCTGCCCACGGCCCTGCTCTCTGAACTGCCAGCGGCCTCCCACCAAGGCCTGAGCAAAATGGCATCTCGGCGCTTTGCGTCTGCCCTTTGGTGAGTATTAAATCTGGAATAATGGGAATTAGTACACAGAGGGAGTGGAGGATAAGCCTCCCCTGACCGCCCTGGCTTCTCACCTGACAAACCGGGGTGCGGAGGGGCGGGGGAGAAGGCTGCTTGGCTCAGGAGCTCCAGGCTGCCAGGCCAACCCTCACCCACAGGCTCTTTGTTCAGTGGGTTGAGCAGTTTGGGGAGGGAAATACCTGCTGCAGGGCTTCCTGCCTCCTCTAATCCCACAGCAGGAACCCGGCTACCTGTGGGGGCGGGGCTGGGAGCAGCCCTGGGACTTGATGGACAAGTGCTCAGGCAGTGGGGGCCAGAGTCCCCCAACCAGGAGATGACGAACCGGGCAGCTAAGACAAATCCGCACTAGCATTCTTTCCTGCAACTCCTGCAAAAGTGACCTTTGCAAAACATCCCGAGACAAAACAATTACCCATAAAACACGGGTCCCTCTTGGCCCGTAGGCAGGCTAAGGCAGGGTCAGTGGGTGGGGTCAGGGCCCAGTGGGGAGGCTGGGCTTCTGGAGGAAGCACCCAGAGTGGGGCCAAGGAATCCAGGTCCCAGCCCTCTCACCGTCCTGGCAGGAGCGGGATGGGGGTCCCCCGGGGGGGTCAGGGGGTTGGGGGGCAGCCCTAGCTCAGCAGAGGGCCTTAGTGTCCAAACATCAGCCCAAAAGACCATCAACACGTGAACAATGACCCAGTGGGCAGACAGGTGCAGGCCCAAAGCCCCGACTAGCACATCTTAGCAGCCCGCGCACGGGAGGCCCACACTCAGGGTAGTTCTGCCAAAGGGCTCACAAAAACCCCTGCACTTAGAAACCCCGAGGGCAACCCCATCGGGGCCCCCTTTACTCTCGGGATCGCTCACAGCTGCCCACCACTCTTCATCGGGTCACCCCTTCATCCCTCAGTGCAGTGGGACCAAGGACCTTGGGGCTAAGGGACCAGAATTCCTATAACAGCCTCAGTTCCTGGCTTCCTCTGCTGGATCCCGGGCGCCCCTCAAGAGCCGGGGCATAGCAAGATGAGCAGGCCTGGGTGATTGAAGGCCTAAGACCTGGGGAGCTGTTTGCCTGAGAAGTTTGCAGAGGGACCTCAAATGCATCATCATCATGATCATCATCATCATCGGAACTCGTAGGGGTGCAGGCTGCACCTGCGGCTCTAGCACAGAGGACCCGGGGAGGGAGGGAGGGAGGGCCCGGGACTCTCTGCAGGGACTAAACCTGCTGCCCCATCAGGCCGGAATCAGACCAGCCGTGAGGTCTGGGCGAGGAGCCCCACCTCCCTCCACCGTCCTCAACAGCAAACCGCTGACTTCCAGGAGCACCAGTTTTAGGGAGAGGACACCCAGCTCTCCCCCTGGGGCCCAAAGTTCCCAAAAGGACACAGACAGTGGTGCCGCTGGAGCCGAAGGCAAACCAGGGCCCCCGCGCAACTGGCCGCTTGCAGCCTCTGCACAGGCCCCCGCCCCCCCCCCGGCTGCCTGCCCCAGATCCGGGGCACCCAGGGACCTGCGCTCACCCCTGGGGGAGAGGGGGAGGCCGCAGGAGTGAAACGGCCAGCGGATGTGTGAGTGGACACGAGGTGCTGCTGTCACGGAGGCGGGATTAGCAGCCCAGGGTTCAGGGACTCCCGGCCTCTGGGAAGGTGGGAAATGGGCAGGGTGGGGTACACACGGAACCTCTTTCAGACTCCACGCCTTGCTCCCCTCCACCAAGAGCTCTCGGGGCGCCCAGGCCGTGTGTCCCCGGAGCCTCTTCACCTGCTCCTCGCCCTCCACCCTGCACGACCTGCTCCAGGAGCCCTCCCGGCCCCAGTGTTTTGTCTACCTCTGGCAAAATGCATGTAGCAGAGCGGTTACCATGTTGACCCCCTTGGGGCACAGCTGGTGGCATCCCTGCACCTCCTCCAGGACCCCTCATCTCGCAAACCCGAAACTCTGTACCCACTAAACACTCTCCCAGCCCCCTCGGCCCCACAACCCCCCTCCGACGTTCCGTCTCTACAGACTAACTCTGTACCTCGTCCAAGTGGAATCCTGCAGTATTGGTCCTTCTGTGACAGGCTGACTTCACTTCGTGTAATGTCTTTAAGGGCCATTCATGCTGCAGCGAATACAATCTCCTTGCTTTTTTTCTTAAATATTTTATTTATTTATTCATGAGAGACCCAGAGAGAGAGGCAGAGACACAGGCAGAGGGAGAAGCAGGCTCCATGCAGGGAGCCGACGCGGGACTCGATCCCGGGACCCTGGGGTCACACCCTGGGCTGAAGGCAGGTGCTTAACCACTGAGCCACCCAGGCGTCCTGCAATTTCCTTGCTTTTTGAGGCTGAATAATATTCCACTGAGTGAGTCTATACCACATCCGGTTTATCCACTTATCTGCTGACAGACCTTTGGGTTGCTTCCACTTTTTGGAAACTGAATAAATGTGGCTATGAGCATGTTTGTCGTAGCCTCTCTTTTGTAGGCTCATTCGTGAAGTTTGCCTACGTGCCCAGAGCATCCAAGAGCTCGGGTGCAGCAGACCCTCTAGCACCTCGCTGAAGCGCCCAGGAAACCCTCACACCCTCTAAGCGTGGAAGGCATTCAGTAAATCCTACTTTAGCTGACACCTTCAGAAAGCACAGGGCTTTGAGCCAGAAAATGGACCTTTTGCAAGATCCAGGAGCCCCGTATGGACAGGAAGGCTCTGGAAATGCTCAGAGCCTTCCATACAGAGAGCAGGTCCTAGGAGCGTGTGGACCTGGTGGGGGGGCGCCTGGGAACCGGCATTGCCCCGGCTCACCAGCGTCCCCACGTGTCTCAACATCTGCCTTTCCGCAAAACACTGATAGATCTGGGGATCCCTGGGTGGCTCAGGGGTCTGGCGCCTGCCTTTGGCCCAGGGCATGATCCTGGAGTCCCAGGATCGAGTCCCGCATAGGGCTCCCTGCATGGAGCCTGCTTCTCCCTCCGCCTGTGTCTCTGCCTCTCTCTCTCTCTCTCTATCATAAATAAATAAATAAATAAATAAATCTTTAAAAAAAAAAAACAAAAAACAAAAAAACCACTGATAGATCCGACCAAATAACCTGAAGTGTTTCCGTCCAAAGAAAAACGCCATAAACAACACAGATGGATGAAAGACTGGGAGAAGTTACTTGTAAGCTCTAAAGTCGACAGCGGGTAATAAGACCTGGACTGTAGAGAGAGCTTCTGCAGGTTGACCAGAAGTGGTCCTAAATCAACACAAGAAGCTCTATTTAAAGGCAGGCAAAGGATAATAGAAAATTTGCAAAGAGAGAAGCTCAGACTCCTAACAAGCATATAAAGGACCCCTCCCCCGCCCCGAACTGACCAGGAATCAGAGAAATGCAAATGAAAACAATGAGATTGCACTTGAATCTCAAGAATGGCGAAGATTAGAAAGATGGATAATACCAGGTACTGGTGATGACATGGGGAGATGGAAACCCTCGTATGCTCTTGGGGGACCTGGGCCCTGACTCTGCCTTTCGGGAAAACACCACAGCAGAACACAGAAAATTAACCTATTAACTTAAGGATCCTAATTCCCCCTTTTAGGTGAGCCCCCTGTCACTCTCACGCAGGGCCCCAAAAGCATGAATGAGGGTGTTCTTCAGAGTTTCACATGTGGCCAGGAGCTGGAGCGGCGCCAGGAGTCTCTCCCCGGGTGGGGGGGGGGGTGTTAGGGGCGGGATTCCCTGGAATGTGATGGATGCGACACTCTGGACAGCACCGTCACGAGAAACCACAAACCAGACAAACAGGAGCGGGGCCAGATCTTTCAAATGCAGCGTTGAGTCAGGAAGAAACTGCACGAAACGTGTAGCTCCCCATCATCTATGTAAATAAAAAGTGAATCACACGCACAAACAGCCCTATAAGTATTATAAGGATCCGGGCATATTTAGGACGTCTATCAGCCCCGGCAGAGTGGGCGCGGACGGAGGGATGCAGTCATGCTTTGGGATTGAAGATAAAGGGGACGAAAACATGTAAAATGAAACCAGAGAGGAGCCTTGCACTGACCGAGGAGCCCAGGGTATCGTGGTCTGAGGGGTGGGATCAATTCAATGCTGTGCACCTGAGCTCAAAGCAAACAAAAAGGCCAATAAAACATTGGCAGGTTGAATTTAAATTAAAAAAAAAAAAGAAGGCACCAAATTAAAAACACCTGTGTTTTTCCACGTGACTCGGGAAAGCTCCGTCTCTAACATTTTCCTCTTTCCGTGTTCCCTGGAACAAAATGTCAGAGGAGATGTGAGTCCCGGGGGCCCTGGAACAGAAGGAATGTTCATCTCGCTAGAGTTAAAAGGCCTCAATGCAGAGCTTGTCCCCCGGATGAATGTGCTAGTGAGGGAGAGGCCTGGGCAACCAACAGGCGGTCTCAGGATGACCGCTCGTGCCCTCCCTGCCGACTTCCCCTGAGCAGCCACGCAGGCTATCGGACTGTGGCCGAAGAGGCCAGGCCGCCCAGCAAACCCAGCCTTCTCCACGCACCCCCTCCGGACGCGGGTGGCCTCCAGGGACAGCGGGCTCTGCGCCCCTGGAGAGCCGAGCCAGCCGGGCCACCGCACAGGGCCTCCCACTGGACGCGGCTGAGCCTGGTGGCCCGCCCTGGAATCTCTAGGCCCTTGTCGTTTGTTTTGTTCACTCAAAAGCTTCTGAGTCCAGCAGGACGTAGCCCCGGCGGGCAACAGGATGCAACAGGTAAGGAAGAGGAAATGCTCACGCTCACGGAGGTTGCAGAGGCGACTCGTCGCCTGCCCCCCACGCCAGACGTCAAGGCCCGCATCACACAGGGGAACATCCCTGTCCCTGTGGGGTCAGCCCGCCTGGGGCTGCTCGGATGACAAGGGCCAGCAGGGCAGGGCCCCCGGGGCCCCGCCAGGAGGAGCTGTTTTCAGGCTTGGGACTCTTTCTCGGGGACTGAAAATGAATCATCCCACAGTCTCACCTCCTTCCCATTGCCAAGGAACGTGCCGGAAGCCCACACAAGCCTCACCCAATCTCTCGGCCTCTCTCCACACTCAACCCCCGTCCCAGAAGCCACGGGGAGGAGCCGGCGAGGGTCAGCAGGTGTAGGCGAGAGCGGGGGCGCCCAGCAGCCCCCCTGCCCGCGGCTGAGTCCTCCCTCCCACACCTGCGCATCCCACAGAAGCCCCCGGGAGCCTTTCCAAGGTCTCCTCTCCCTCCCTTTCAACCCGAATCCGTCACATTCACTCGCTTTCCATTCAATAGATGTGGCTGCTTCGTAATGGAATTTAGGTGATTTCCAGCCTGAGAACCCAGAAGGTGGACACATCGAGTTTTGAGGTCCCTGGATTATAATTGCACTTAATTGAGTATAAATTAGAAATTGGCGGGGATCCCTGGGTGGCGCAGCGGTTTGGCGCTTGCCTTTGGCCCAGGGCGCGATCCTGGAGGCCCAGGATTGAATCCCACATCGGGCTCCCGGTGCATGGAGCCTGCTTCTCCCTCTGCCTGTGTCTCTGCCTCTCTCTCTCTCTCTGTGACTATCATAAGTAAATAAAAATTAAAAAAATTTTTTTTTTAAAAAATTAGAAATTGGCTAATTGTGCGATGCGGGACCCCTGTGCTTGGCTCCAGACCCCGGGGGAGATGCTCAAATGAATTCCTAAGGGTTATCTTGATGCTGTCAGTAATTTGACCATATATACCTTATTTCTGGCATCATAGAAGTTCCTTATAGTCAAGACTTCCAAGAGTAGGATGGGCATCCTCATAGACATCGGTTCAGTTTATAAACGTCCTGACGTTTTACAGAAACAAAGTAGGTGGGGAGTAAAAGGCAGTTCCCAGTGGGGAGACACCTCAGAAGAGGGGTGCCATGGAGATGAAGCCCTGAGCCACTGAGGAGGTCGTCTGTTGTGGGTACAGCCACCCCACCCACTTAGGGAGGACACGGTGCCCTCCTCCCGCACTGGGCTGCACGGGGCTCCTGCCATGATTGCCTGTAAACCTCGAATGTCCCAGTATCCCATGCATCCACCCAACTCAAACTGTCCCAACATGTTCCAACTCAGCCCCACCTCACCCCATCCCACCAGCACACATTCACCCCCACTCCACCAAACCCCAACTTTCCCATTTCACCCCACCCAAACTCCACCCATCCTGTCCCACCCCATTCCACCCCAATCCATTCTGACTCATTCCCACCCCATCTCACCAGTCGATCCCAGGGAACGCTCTATCTCCCGCCCTCTCAATCCCACCCCAACCATTGTATTTCACTCAACCCTATTCCCTTCCATTCCACCACCCCAATCCATCGATCTATCCCATCCCAATACCCCCCAGAGGCTCCTGATCCTACCCCAGCTCACTCCTTCCTACTTAGTCTGAGTCCATCTCAAACGATTCCATTTCTTCAATCCCAAGCCACGGTCTTCCCTTATGTTCCCTCCCTCCCGTGCCCTGCTTTGTCAAAGCTCTCATCCGTGGTCGCACACAGGGTGAGACCATTCTTCAGGCGACCTGAAGCCACCTGGGAAAAGCCAAAGGGTCTCCCCCAAACATCTAACAGTTAAACGTGTAGGTGAGTGGGAGCGGAGGGAAAAGGCCAGGATGTCATCTTTAAAGGGGGCCTATGCAAAGACAGTCCAGGGGACCGAGCTCTCAAGAGCCCGGAAAGAAACCCAATGAGTCGCCTTTGTCTCCCTTAACTTCCAAGAGCCAGGAAGGAGCTCGAAGAACCTCATCACCGTTTTCAAGCTGAGAAAACTGCACATTTTTGCAGAGCCTACTACCCTGGGCTTTCTGTGGGGCCACGGGAGAGCCAGGGTCTTCTGGTCGAAGCCGGTGAACCCAAGGACTCTGGAATAACCCCCCACGTTCAGGTTCACCCAGATGTTTCCCCGTTGTTGTGGAACATCTCCGCAGCAGGTGGCGGGGAGAGGTTGGGAGGCCATACCGGGCTCTCAAGGGGCCACTCCCCAGGGAGACGTTGTGCAACCTGCAGGGGGGGGGGGCAAGAAGACCCTCCCCCTTCCCCCCTGTGCAAAGGGGAGTGAAGGGGTTGACAGGGTTGGGACAGGTACTTAGGGGGGCACTTTCAAAGGGAAGAACAGAGAGAAAAGTCTCTTGAAGCAGCTCAGGGGACCGGCAGGAGAGCCTACTGGGGCACTCGGTCGGGACGGGTGTTTGGGACCAGCAGAGCGAGGATGCACAGAGCACGGTCGCTTGAGGCGCTGAAGTCTGGGGTCCGGGGCTCAAGGACCAACAGCAGTGCAGCATCACTTGGAGGGGGAGCAGCCCGGGGGTGGGGAGGGCAGGCAGCCTGGGCAGAGGATTCCCAGGGCGTGACATCAGCCGGGTCCCCTTAGAAGTCAGACGACAGTGCGGTTACAAGTAAAGGATTTAGAGTTGGACAAACTGGCTCGAGCCCTGCCTTGGCCATCGACTTGTGTGTCCGCTTACGTAGCTTCCTGGAGCCTAATTCTTCCTGTACAAAATGGGGAGGATAATGGTTAATAGGACCAAGGGCTTGGGATGGTGCCGGCACATGGTGGGGACTCAGTGACCCCACCGGCCATTCGTGTCACTCCCCTGGGTGCCTCGGGGGCACCTGGGGGGCCGAGTCCTCTACCCTCAGGGGTCCTGCTGCAGCCCCAGCTCCCACTACAAGGGCACAGTGGCTGGGCCGTCGGGTGCAGCTCCGATTCTAGTCTTTCCCCCGACACAGGAATGACTTGCCCCTTGTCCAAGTGAGGAACCGGAGCCTCAGAGGGGTCTGCAGATGGACCAGTTCTCCACAAGGAACATCTGGCTCTGCTGGGCAGTCCGACTCCCTCAACCCTGCTGGCAGGAAAACGATGAGGAGGCGGAAGCGGGTCACGTGCACGCGTCAAGGTGGTGCTGCCCAAGCCACCTGCTGGACTCTTCTGGACAAACCCAAATCCTGCCATCTAAGATCCCGCGATCTGGTTGTCCCTTCCCCTTGCACACGATTCCAGCCTCACCTGCCAGCCCGAGACATGGCCAACACCGTCAGCGTTGGTCAGCTTCTTTCTTGAAAACCATAAGCTTGCAGCTCGATTGCAAATGAAAATTCAAATCATACACTGGTGACCAGGCGCTTAAATACCTTTCCTTTGGGGGCGTGGGGAAGAGCTGTATCTAGGAGCTTGTGCATCGGTTCTGAAAGCTGAGGAGCCATCCTACCCATCTGTGACATTTACTTCTGGGGGGGAGCAACCGGGGACCAGGCGTGTTTGTTGCCTCTGGCTGTCCTGACTGCTAAAACTCTTCATTCGGCCTTATCTGCCCCTGGAAAACCACCCAAGAATAAAATATATACGTTTAAAAACCATTCGCCAATTTAACAACCAACCATCAGGGCCTAATTCTATGCTAGGTCCTGAGCCGGGTGCTGGGGATACCTGGAGACATACAGTCGCACTGTCCCTGTCTTCAGGAAGTTCACAGTTCAGCACGTGAGGCAAAGAAATAAATCCCTTAAATATAATCCAATTAGTCCCGTAATGGAACCCCCGGTTCGGTCAGTGCTCTGGTCTGCAAGAGACTTCTAGAAACAAGCACTTCGGGAGCAAGCAAAGCAGGAAGAATTAAAAACAAGTCATAATTTGGTATTTGATTTCTTTAAAAAAAAAAAAAGCAATGACATGGTTAGCACAGGAAACATCAGAACTTTGCTGGAATTCCTTATATCTACAGGTCGATATTGCTTTTAATTTTGCATTACCCAGTAAGCACGCGGAGGCACACCAGTGCCGCCCGTGCCTCTGAACCCTGAGAAGAGTGGCGATGTGTCATAACCATGGAGGGCACGCGCTGGACGGCCCCCCGACAGGGAAGCATTGAAGGCGTGATGTGAAGGCTTCTGGGCTGGGTAACTGGGGGAACCACCAGCCTACACGGGGAATACTGGAGCTCAGGAAAGGAGCTAATGAGTTTGCTTTGGAAGGGAACCATCTAGGTGAAGATATCCAAGAATCCGCTGGATATACGGGCTGTCTAGGGGAGCCAATAGATATATCAGGAGAAGCGTCTTGGCAGAAGACATCTGTCTGGAAGCTTCAGAATGTGGTGGTGGAAGGGATGGGCCCGGATGAGCTCACCCACTAAGTGGTGACAGGAAGTGAGGAAAGCCACGAGGAATAGGAGGCTGCAGGAGGGGAAGAAGTGCTACTACCAGAGGCTGGGAAGGAACAGCCAAGAGGTAGGAGAGAAACCAGCAAAGCACAGCATCCCGAGGCCCGAGGGAGACTTTGGGAAAGGGGCAACCCCAAGTGGTTCCAAGTCGCAGAGAGGGAGAGGAAGGTAGACACAAACTCGACAATCAGGACGGTCCCTAGGGATCCTTCCTAGAGAGATCCAGTCCTGGGGACAGAAGGCCGCCTGCAGGGAGCCACCAGGAGCAAGTGAGTAGAGGGCCCTTTGGAAGAAGCTTGTAAAGGCAAACAGAGGGGCGGTGGCTGAAAGGTCAAGGCCATTCGGCTGGTTTTAGAGTGAAGAGGAGGCTGTTTGTAGCCAAGGGGACCCAGAAGGAGGGAGACAGACTGAGTCACCGTTAGTAGAGGAGGTGACTGATGGGAAGTGTCTGTGGAGGCCAGAGCCAGGGGCAGGTGGGAGGCGGGGCCCACACGGAAGGGTTGGGGTCCCAGGGAAAGGGCGGTGAGGAAGCTCCCCCTTCCCCATCCCTTCTTCCTCTTATTCTGTCATCACTGGTCCAAGGAGGGGAAACAGCACGGCCCTGAGCGTCTTTTAAAGTCAACCGTGTAAAGAGAACACAAAATGAACGTGCCTCTGTCTAGAGTGCTGAACCCCACGGTCATCTGTCACCAAGTCCATTTCCAAACCTCTGCCACTTGCAAGGCCAAGCGGCACATCTACATGTGGGAAAGGCTTAAAAGGCCAAGCCCTGGAAGCCGAGCCGGGGAGCCCCGCGCCCCCTCCCCCACAACATTCACGGCCCCCCCACCGCCGCAGCCAACTGCTCCACTGACCACAGAGCTTGAGGCCAGTGGACGTCTACAGGGCAGGATTCCAGCTCCGCCCAGCAGTGTGCAAGCTCCGGTGAGCCGGTCTTTTTCATTCCCCGGGGGCATGACGTGCCCAGGGGACAGAGGGACAGATCTAGCCCGAAAAACAGCTGGGTCACAGCACAGCTGGTCTGTATGGGCTGAGCCAGAGCACGGGCCACACCTGGACGACCGGGTGGAGCCCTGACGGTCCCCGTCCCACCTGCCATCCCCCCACCGCCCGGGGCGGCAAGTCTGGGTGACCTGCGACTGGTGTCGAGCAGCGCAGCCACCCAGTGGGTGTGGGTGTGCGCGAGGCCAACGCTCCGAGGCCAGCGAGCTGCGGGCGCCCCTCTCTGGGTGTCGGCGGCTATGATTCTTAGGAGAACCAAGAAAGTCCTGTCAAGTCGGGATGGGAACGGAGGCTGGCTGGGGTGCCCTCCCCGCTCCGCAGCGCCCACGTCCCCGCCAGGGAGCCGGCCCAGGTCTGCGGGGCTCGGCTCACAGCAGGCTGGCACCCACAGAGGGCGGCCAGGCTCTGGGAAGGGGTGCGCTTTCCAAGAAGGGCGCCCGGGGGCGTGTAGTGGCAGAGGCCAAGCCTCCAGAGCTCCAGTCCGTGGTTTAAAAAACAAAAAAATACAAAACATAACCACCCCCTCCACGGATCCAGCCCGGAGTGTCCAGGCTTGGCAGCAGGTGTTTGGGGTTTTCTCCCCCGCCCCCCCCCCCACCCAGTGTCAGCCTCCCGGTAGAAGGGAAATGCAGCCCCAGGCGTCGCCTGTTGGACCCGTCCCCACCGGGCGGCGGAACTTTCCAGGCGGCGGCTGGGCTGAGCTTGAGAGGGGCGCCGCGGGAGCGAGGAAGGGCACCGGCGCGGCCAGCGGCCCCCACCGGGCCTGGGTCCCCGCGTCCCGGTCCGCGGGCTGCAGCCGCCCGCCGCCAAGTTCCGGGGCGCCCCCCTCCCGGCTCGGTCTGGGGAGCAGGTCCCGCCGCACCCGCTGCAGCAGGGCGCGGGAAAGGGCGCCAGGCCCCCGCCCCCCCACCCCCCCACCGACCCCCGCAAGGCGCGCGTCCCCCTGACCCCCTCCAGGGCGTGCGTCTCCCTGGCACCCCCAGGGCGCACAATCCCCTGGCCCCCCCGCAGGCTGTGCGCTCCCCTGACCCCCCAGCAAGGCGTGCGCCCCCCTGGCCACCTCAGGGCGTGCGCCCCCCTGACTCCTCGCAGGCCCTGCGCCCCCCTGACTCCTCTCAGGCCGTGCGCCCCCCAGCCCCCCTAGCAGGGCGTGCGCCCCCCTGACTCCCCAGCAGGGCGTGCGTCCCCCTGGCCACCCCAGGGCGCGCGCCCCCCTTGACTCCCCGCAGGGCGCACGCTCCTGACCCCCCCAGGGCGTGCGCCCCACTGGCCCCCCGCAGGCCGTGCGCCCCCCCGACCCTCCGCAGGCCGTGGGCCACCCCCCCATCCCCGAGGCCGTGTGTCCCCCATGGCCCCCCAGCAGGGCGCCTGCCCCCCTTGACCCCCCTTCGGGCCCCGCGCCCTGCAGAGGGGGCGCGCGGGGAGGGGCCGGGGCGCGGGCTCCCTCCGCGAGCAGATGGGCGCGGGCACGGAGGGCCGACCCCGCCGCCGCGGACACTGGGGGTGGGGGTGCGCCGCGGCTCTGCGCCCCCAGGCCGGGCGCCCCCCGAATGGGAGGCGGCGGGGGAGGGGGGGCTCCAGGAAAGTTTACCGCGGAAAAGCCTGGCACCCGCGGGGGGGGTGGGGGCCGGAGCCACGGCCCGGCGCCCCCGGCCGCGGGCAGGGCCGCGTGTCTCGCAGGCCCCCGCGGCGCCCGGATCCGGCCAAGTTGCGGCTGGGGCAGGGGGGGCGGCGAGGGCGCGGGGGGCGCGGGCGGAGGCGCGCGGGGGGCGCGGGCGGGGCGCGGCGGGGACTCACCCGCGGCGGCCGAGGCTCCGAGCAGCCCCCAGCCCAGCAGCAGCAGCAGCGGCGGCGGCGGGGGCGGCGGCGGGGGCGCCCACATCCCCGCGGGGCGGCCGCCGCAGCGCCCCAGCTCCCGAGCCCGCGAGCGCGGCATGGCGCGGCCGGGGCGCGGGGGAGGCTCCGCTCGCCGCCGAGGAGAAAGGAGGTCAGGAGAGCTGGGGAGCGCCGGTGCTCGGGAGCGGAGCCCGGGTCCGCGGGAGCCCCGAGCTGCTGCGGCTGGAATGAACCAAGTGTCCGCCGGCCGGGGAGAGGCGCGCCGCGCTCTCGGAAATGACTCGCTCCAATCCCGCTTCGCGGGGTTCGCGCCGGGGGGCGGGGGGGTGAATTATCCCCGGATTAATCACTCCGGAGCCGCTTCCCCGCCGCTCCAAACGCCGGGGGTGGAGGCGCAGCCGAGGAGGCGCTGCCGGGAGGGGGGGGTCCTCTCCGGCGCCACCTCCGCCCCCAGACGAGCCGCAGAGCACAGCGGAGCGGTTGTTTATCCCCGTTGGTTTTACGAGGGACCAGTTTCTTTTAAGTTCAGTCCTCTCGCTTCCGTTTCCAAGATCGCCCGTTAATACGCGCGCCCCCCTCCCCGTGCACACGGGCGCGCACAGACACACGGGGACACGGACGCACACACACTCACACTCACACGCGCGCACACGCCTCTCCCACGTTTGCAAATTGCAATACTGTCTGGGAGAAGGTAACCGGGAAAGGACGCGGCTCCCCGAGTCACGGCTCTCTCGGGAGCTCATCAGGGTGGTGGCGGCTTTGAACTTGCAATCCTGGGGTCAAGGCGGAAGTGCAGGAGCGCCCTTCGCGGCAGCCTCCCCCGCCCCCCGCGTCCCCATCCCCACCCCATCCCCATCCCCACCCCATCCCCACCCCATCCCCATCTCCATCCCCACCCCATCCCCACCCCATCCCCATCCCCACCCCATCCCCATCTCCACCCCATCCCCATCTCCATCCCCACCCTATCCCTATCCCCATCCCCACCCCATCCTCATCCCCACCCCATCCCCACCCTATCCCTATCCCCATCCCCATCAGCATCTCCACCCCACCCCATCCCCATTTCCACCCCATCCCCACCCCATCCCCATCTCCAACCCATCCCCATTTGCATCCTCACCCCATCCCCTTCCCCACCCCATCCCCATCCCCATCCCATCCCCATCCCCATCCCCATCCCGGGAGAAGCGTGTGTGCGCTCACGCCCAGGGTGAAGAATGGGAGGGGGGCGGTGATTGGGCTCGGCGCGCCCCACCCCTACCCTAAGACACAGTCGGGCTGCAGGAGGGAGGGGTGCGTGGGGCAGGGGAGGGTGCCGGAAGGACGATGCAAGAGTTACTTGTACGATCCGTCCTCAAAATTCACCAGGCGGCCCCGCCGCTCCCCCCTCCCCCACGGCGGCCCCAGCAGCCGGGGAGCTGCTCCCAGGCCGCCTGCCCCCGGGCCCACCCCATCCCCCACCCTGCCTCCCCCCTCCGGCTGGGGTCCCCGGGGCCGCCGCCGGGCACGCGGGCTCCTCCGCGGTCTACGCCGCCTGCCCGACTCCGGGGGGAGGGGCGAGCCCCGGGGGGCGAGGGGAAAGGAGGGGAGGGGGGGCGGGGGCCGCTCTGCCCCGGGCGCTGAGCTGGGCGCACCTCCGCGAGTCGGGGGCCCGGGGGTCTGGGGGGCTCCGGCGGGGCCTGAGGATTTCAGGTCTGCAAGGGGGCGCGGGGCGGGGTGGGGGTGGGGTGGGGGCGATGCTCGTTCTCGCTCCCCGCGAAAACTTGCTCGGGAGCCGCGGCCTCGCTCCCCTGCCGCCCATCCCCCAGCCCAACTCGTTCCGGTTTCCCTGCATGAGCTCATCCCACAGCTGGGGAGCCTGCCCGGTGGCCCGGGGGCAGCTCCCTGCGAGTCCGGCCCCACCCCCTGCACACTCCCGGCCCGCCCCTCCCCTCCCGACGCCCTTGCCGGTGCCAAGACGCCCCGAGGCAGCCAGACCAACCCAGTGAAAGGCCTGCTTTATGTCCCCAGGGCGGCGGGGAGGGGGCTCCTCCTCGCTCCCCATTGTCCCGGCCCCCCAAAGACAGGGCTCAGCCAGCCCAGGCTGGCCAGGCCTTCCCAGCAGCCCGGGGAGGACGAGGACTGGCCCTGCGGTGAGCGGGCGACAGCCTTGGGGGGCTCCTGGCCCCTAAGCTTGGGCCCCCCTCCCCTGCCTGCTGGGTCTCCCCCTAGAGAAGAGCTGGTGATGCCCAGCCGATGCCCAGCCGCCCCAGCAGCCCACAGCTGGCCAGGAGAGAGTCTGGGCTGCTCTAGGGTTTGGGGCTCCAGACCACTGCACTGCCCCCACCCCTTCTAGCCCCAGAACTTCCCCAGTGGCTGCAACCCACAGCTGAGCTTTGCCCCTGCGCCTCCCCTGGCAAAAGCAATGTTTGTCATCCTCTTCGGGGGGCTTGGAGGGCAGGGGCGCACTTTTCATCCCTGCAAACGGCCCGGTTACTTCCTCCTCCACCGTTGGTGCCTTTCTGTGATCTATTTGGGTCCACGCGCATCTACTGAGGCCTCCCGGGCTCTGGGCCGTGTGCCAGCCTCTGCCGTGGGCGATGCAGAGATCCACGGTGTGCAGGCCAGCGTGGGAGGATGTGGGGCAGTGGTGGGCGCCCCACACGCGACACACACACACACACACACGCATGCAGTAGTGATCACTGTGACACAAGGGACACACTACAGAGACAAACCAAGACCTTGGTTTGGACTTGGGGGATCGAAAGGCTCACTTAAGGAAGGAAGTAGGATTTTGGCTGGACCCCGAGGCCTGGATAGAGATTTTTGGCAAGATGAAGATTTACTCAACAAATATTTAGTGAGCATCATTACACACTGGACGCCGCGCTGGATAAGGAACATACACCCAGGTGAACAGTCCCCGGCCTAATGAAGGCAAGTGACAGATAAACGCATATAACATTACTAACTAAGGACGCGCTGAAGGAAAAGTTCACGGTGCTCTGAGAAAGAATACGGGGTGGGCGGGGGCAGCGTAACCTAAACAGGCGGTCTGGGCAGGCCTCTCGGGGCGGGGATCTGGATGAAGCAACACAGCCCTGCAGAGAGGTGGGAAAGGGGTTTTCAGAACAGGGGTCATGAGTAGGGTTCTGAAAAGGGACACGGACAGGAGACAGAGTGTGGGGCTGCATCAAGAGGGGGCACCCAGGAGATGAGGGAAGAGGGGAGCAGAGGAACCAGATCACCGGGAGGCACAGGGGATGGTGAGGCGTTTGCTTTTGAGTCTTAGGCCGCGGGAAACACAAGGTGTGTGAGTTCGCCGGGGCTGCCGTGACGAAGTACCGCACGGTGCGGCTTAAACAACAGAAATTCATTTTCTCCTCGTCCTGGAGGCCCGATGTCGGAGACCAAGGTGTCCACACCTTGATGGACACGTGGCTCCTTCTGAGGCCTCCCGCCTTGGCTGGTCCACGGCCTCCTCCATGTCCCTTCACATCGCCCTCCGTGCACGTCCCTGGCCACATCGCCTCTTCTTAGAAGGACGCCAGTCATTGCATTAGGGCCTGATCTCATCTGGACTTGATCGCCTCTTCAAAGCCCTGTGCCCAAATAGGGTCCCATTCTGAGATCCTGGGGGTTAGGACTTCCACATATGCATTTGGGGAAAGAGACACAGATCAACCCACAACAGAAAGTCAGAACTTTTGAAGGTGGGAGAGGAGAAAAGAAAACACAGGCATGATGGTTTGAACATGTACTTAGAGAGCGGGGTGGTAGCACCGAGCCCAGCACGACTGCGTCAGTGGGAGCTACTCTGGGAGGGTGGCTGGCTCTGAATACCAGAGATGTGGATTTTTATCTCCAGGAGGTGGAAGCCAAAGGGCGCGTGTGTGCACGGACGTCCCTGCGGGGACTGGGTGGGAATGAATGGCGGGAAAAGGGAGCCACTTGGAAGGCGACCCCAGCAGTCCTGTGCTGTGGGGACAGGGACAGCTGGAGCCTTGGGGACACCCGCAGGGTGAGGGCTGGGCAGGAGCCCGGGGGATGCTACCTCCCCCCAGCCTAGGAGAATGTGGCTCTCAGCCCAGCCCCCAGGGCCAGCCCCCCACTCGCCCCTTCCACTCTCCCCAGAGCTGCAGGCAGGGCAGGGCGTCTCCACAATATCACGTTGCACAAAAAGCTCAGTGCACTACAGTGACTCGCAAGATAAGCCTGATGTCCAGATAAGATCAGAGCTCCTTTGGGAAGGAAAACAAGACCTGATGCTCTGGAGAATTCCGCAGCAGTAGGGGCTGTGGGCCTGGCCGTCTGCACATTTCCTTCTGACCCAAGGAGAAAATGAAGGAGCTTTCTGAGGCCCAGGGGTGGGGGCCGAGGGGGCAGACAGGAGGCTGTCCCTGAGGGCAGGAGTGGATGGGGCTGCGAGAAGGGCCCCAGAGCAAGGGCTGGGAGAGCTCCGAGGCACAGCCCAGCCCCCGGGGAGATGGGGATTTTAGCTCGAGCAGGACCCTACAGAAGTTAGGGCGTCCCAAGAGCAAGGCTGTCACTGTGGGGACGACACCATCTACTTCTCCCAGAAAGGTGACAGCAGCCCAGCACTGAGGCTGTGGCCTCAGGGATCAGGAGGGAGAAGGGAGCGGGCTGCGGGCTGGGGGCTGAGCTGGGGCCACCACGTTCTGACATTTCTCATGGAAAAAATCTGTCGGTGACCCAAGGAAAGGGACAGCGCTCACGTCCGTGGCGGAACAGGTGGGATTTTTCCTCTGTGCTCAGCAGCCGCACGTGCAGGGCAGGGGCCCCCTGTCTCCTCCGACACCCCTCAGCCCATGTCACCTCTCCCGGGGAGCCGTTCCTAGCCCCCCTCCCCCTGCTGGGGGTCCCCTGCAGCACCCGCCTGCTAGCCGGGTCTCAAAAGTGCACGCTTCCCCGTCCACAGATGCAGCAACTGTTCTCAACCAGGAGCAGTATTGCCCCCCGGGGGGGCAGTTGAGCATGTCTGCGAGATCTCTGGGGTGTCTGGCCTGGAGGGTGTGTGGGCATCTGGGGGCAGAGCCAGGGATGCTGCTGAACATCCTATGATGCCCCGGGAGGTAGATTGCCCCCTACCTCCAGCACTGACTCGGCCAAAAAATGTCAATAATGCTAAGTGTCACTGAGAAGGGGCCACATTTCCCAGGCCCCCTTGTAATTGGGTGAAGAAGTCATGAGACTGTGTCCCCGCCAAAGGAGTGTGAGCACAAGGGGTGTGCGCTGCTCCAAGGCTAATCCCATAGGATCCTCCCATCCTTGCCCCCTCCAGCTGCCGGCTGGTACCGATCGCCTGGGTCCCCCGGGGGTGGCACAGCCACAGGCTGGAGGAAGCCTGGATCTCAAATGGCTGTGTGGAGGAACACCACCACCCATCAGAGACACCAGGGCCAGCCCTGATGTGGGAGCTGCTGGGTAACGGCCCTGAGCCCATGGAAGATGGGGGCAGGCCCCAGCGGCGGGCAGGGCCCTTCCACAGCCCCCCGAGTGGGGCTTCCTTCTGGAGTGGTCGTGGCCTTACTCCTCGCCCGTTCACTGTCCCCATCTCCAGTGCTTCTCTGCGCGCCAGGCTCCACCTGGGTGCTGAGGAAGCAAATAAAGAAGGAGCAAAGAAGAATGAGACATTGTCAGGAGGCCCTGCCCTGGGGGGGCCGAGGGGGGCTTGGTAGTTTACTGGGGAGGGGGATCCACAGCCATTAAACACATGTGGTGGCAGGGAGGAGGGCTCCCCGGGCTCAGCTGAGGGTGACAGGCCTGGGGAGCAAGCAGTGTGGATGAGCGCTGGGAGGAAGATGGCGCTGGTGCCCTCAGGATACTGGCAGCAGGGCCCGAGGGGCAGGGGCCTCCCTCTGCACCCTTCAGGCTCTGTAATGGGCCCACTTTTCCCCCCAGCCTTGGGGGGGAAATGACCTCCTTGGGTCATTTTCTCCTTACTCCCGGGACTGGGAGTTGGCTCCCGCGGGAACCTCCTTCTAAAGGTCTCAGCCCCTAGTGTCTGCGGGGTGGGTGGCATTCTGTCCTCATGGATGTCCCAAGGGGTGCGAGGCCCCAGCTTGCTCACACCAGGACCCCTCTGCCTCTAACTGGTCAGCACACCCGCCTCTGCTTCCCACCTGCACCACCGCGGGCTCCTGAGCCGTAAAGCTGAGCAGCTCACCCTGGACACCTTCGCTCGGCCCCCACCCCCAGGCAGCCCCTAAGTCCTCTAAGTCCTGCCTCTTTAATATCTCCCAGGTCTTGCAGTCTTTCTTTCCAGTTTCTTACGTCAGCCACGTCACAGGTGCCCCCGCCCCGCTCTGCCCTCATTTCACAGCTTCCCCACCTTCCTCTGACATTTCCCCAGGACCTACTGAGTGAAACTCAAGCTCCCTGCCAAAGTCTTCCTAAAAGGGCCTCCATTATCTGCCCCTACCTGCCCCTCTAGCCCCCCCACTCCACCCCATCCCCCACTCCCCCCGCCCACCTCATGCTCTAGCCTTTCAGATGCCCTTGTGCTCTTGAGAAGGGCGTGCTTTCTCTTTCCTGTGCTTTGGGCCTTTGTGGCTGTGGCTCCCTGGCGTGCTCCTGTTTGTCCTTCAGAACTCAGTCCAGGTGTCAGCTCTTGCAGGCGATCTTCACCAGTGCCACCTACAGGGTCTGCTACATAGTGGGCATTCAGTGGAGCTCTGCAGGATAGATGGACAGATGGATGGATGGATGGATGGATGGATGGATGGATGGATGGATGGATAGATGGATGGATGGATGGATAGACAGATGGATGAATGGATGGATGAATGGATGGATGGATGATGGATGGATAGACAGATGAATGGATGGGTGGGTGGATGGATGGATGGACAGATGGATGGACAGATGGATGGGTGATGGATGGATAGACAGATGAATGGATGGATGGATAGATGGATAGACGGATGGATGGATGGATGGATGGACAGATGGATGGGTGATGGATGGATGGACAGATGGATGGGTGATGGATGGATGGACAGATGGATGGGTGATGGATGGATAGACAGATGGATGAATGGATGGGTGGATGGATGTATGGATGGATGAATGGATGATGGATGGATGGATGGATGGATGGACAGATGGATGGGTGATGGATGGATAGACGGATGAATGGATGGGTGGATGGATGGATGGATGAATGGATGGATGGATGGATGGACAGATGGATAGATGGATGGATGATGGATGGACAGATGAATGGGTGGACAGACGGATGGATGGATGGATGGATGGGTGGATGGATGGATGGATGGATAGACGGATGGATACATGGATGGATGGATGGATGGATGGATGGATGGATAGACGGATGGATACATGGATGGATGGATGGATGGATGGATGGATGGACAGATGCTTGACTGGGTGCTCGCTAATGTTTGTGGAATGGTCCCAAAGGGGTCTCCCCTAGACTTCATTATCTGAGTTCCTTAAAGAAATGCCTTCTCTGAGTTATGATTTAATGTTATGCTTTATGTCTTCAGAGAACCCTGATGTGAGAAACTGACCAACTTAATGGCATTTCTGTCTTTATGGAAACAGAATTGAATATATTGCCCACTATGTCACTCAGTGTCCTTTCTACAAGGACTCATGATAAATTCATGCTTGGGGTTATTTCCAGGAAACATTCTGTCTCCACAGATGAAGATGTGTGTTTTTTTGCTGTCAGAAAATAAAAACTCTGCCTTTGATGTGTTTCCATTTTTGTGTTAGCTGACAAATAGGGATACCCAGTTTTATTACCTTATTACCTCCGTGCGTTCTGACCAGCTCAGGTGCCTGAAAGTAGCAACTCTTTGTTTTCTTTAGATGAAGTGAGTTCTTGCTTTACTCTTCAATGCCGTGATTTTTACTTTTTAATCTGAAAGCTGCCTCAAATCATCTCAGCCGTCTGCTTGTATAAATCTTCAATGAATGCATATTGGGGACCAATGTCCTGGCACGGAAGTTATGGGAGGAGGGGCAGAGCACCAGGCTTCTAGTTGAGACAGCCTCTCCAGAAATTCTTGGGGCACCTGTCACGATGAGCCTGGTGGGGAAGCCAGAGCAGGAGGTGAAAGGCCAAATGCATGCTGACTTTTTTGCTACCTTCCTGGGGCCACCACTGCCAAGCCAGCCAGATTCTTTTCCTCCATCAACTATGACTCTCCTTTTCCCTAACTTTATCTTTTTTAAAAATTTTATTTGTTTGAGAGACAGCATGTGCACAAGCAGGGGGAGCAGCAGGGGGCCCAACTTGAGACTCGATTCCAGGAACTTGAGATCATGACCCGAGCCAAAGGCAGATGCTCCACCGACCCAGGCGCCCGCCTTTTCCCTAACTTCAAGTGGACCCCTCATAAGCTACCGCTTTTACTTTAATAACTAGTAATAAACAATAGTCGGCATCTGTGCCGAGAACCTGGCATTTTCCTATCCGAAGCTCTTCCCCCCTCGGCACCTGGCACCGGCCTCTTGTTTCGATCGCTTTGCAGATGACGAGACGCCAGAGAAGTTAAGCGTGTGTGAAGGCCCCGTAGTCGCAGCAGAGCGGGAGTTCAAGGACATCCACCCCACAGCCTGAACTCTTAACGATCTCCTCACATGCGGGCAAGGAGTGGGGATGAGAACAAGAGGAGAAATCCCCTGGGTGAGGGCGAGGATTGCTCATGTTGCTGCCGGGAGGGAGAAGCCAGAGTCAGCTCTGCTTCTAGAGCATTCTGGTGTCCTTTCCAAAGTCCTGGAGGTGGCCGGGCGCTCTGTGGCTGGGTTCGGTTTCGGGGACAACATCCAGGAAGGCCTGCACCTGTGACACATGGCTGCACCCTCCTCTACCTCTGATGGTTTGTCCCTCGGGAAATTTACCTGGTATCCCCCTTGGCATCCGCCCCCACCCCCGGCTCCCTCTCTGGGCAGCCGGACCCCTTAGGGCACCGTTGGCCTGGGGATGAAGGGGGGTCCTCTATGGGGCTTGGGGGGGCCTGCAAGGAAGTTTGAGACCTAATCGTGTTTTCATTAGCTCCACAATACCAGTATAGAAAACTGCAACATTAAAATCAGTAAATACAAAAATAAATAAATAAAATAAAATCAGTAAATATTTAATTAAATGCAAAATGTGACGTTATGTCAGCTTCATTAATGGCTGGATTTAGTAGTCATGAAAATTTCATCACGTTTGATGACAATTTGTAGGTTGGAGTCTCCTCGCTGTGCAAGATTTCCCAGGTAAAGCACCAAGAGCGGTAAGAAACGAGAGCCGACCGTAGATTAAATAAATCACTCATGGCCAAACATTTTCAAAAGCAAAATGGCAAAAATCCTTTCAATTTTCTTTTCCAGCCAAAAAAGTTATATTTGTGGTGAGAGGTGGGTGTGTTTAAACTATGTTAGATGAGGGATAGGGCCCTCCAAGAGGAAGCTGGTTTTGGGCCCATGAAGGTCTTAACAGAGCGCAGGCTGCACCCACCTGGACGCGTTCCCCACCCTGGCTGCGCAGGTGACAGCAACCAAGGCCCTGTGAATGAGTGGAGGCTTTGGCTGGGGAGTGGGGAGGGAGAGTTGCTTCTTCCTGAGGTTTTCCTGCTTCCAGACTGAAAAACGAGGCTCTCGGAATCCTAGATAATGGTAGCTAACATTCACTGGCCCCCTGTCCTGAGCTCTGTACCTGTCACAGAGCAGCTCCACGAGGTCAGCATTTTATCGTCCCCGTTTCACCAGATGAGCAAATGGGGGTATACTGGGGGCAAGCAATCCGCCCAGCATCACGAGGGCAGTGACAGGCAGTTCAAGAATTTGTTCAAACCAATTGAACCCACCGTTCAAGGTGCCAATGGCGGCCTGGTCCCCGCATTCAATGGTCGCCCATTCCACAGACACCACTCCGTGCGCTGGGCACCGAGACGCCTGCGTGCTTCAGGGGCACCACAACATACATTGAGCAGGACCCCAACAGGCTCTAATGTCCCCACATCTGCTGTGTGCCGGGGACTTCTGGAAAGCTTCGCTCCCTTCGCGCGCCTGTGACGACGTCTAAGTTAGAGGTTTTACTCATCTCTTCACCCTGTGTCTTGCACAATCTTGGCCCGTGGCAGGCGCTCAAAAACGAACAAAGCCTGGAAGGGCTTAGTTGATGACTTGAGTCTGTCCCTTCCTCACAGAGCAATTTCCCCAGTGCAGCTCAAGTCCTCCCCTCCCTACGCATTGCACAAAAGCTGTTATTTAGAAACCCCGGTGGCACACATTTCAGCATAATCAACAAAGGGACGGATATACGGCACTGCTGTGCGTCTCTTACGGGGCCACGCATCCCGTGTGTTAAGTCCTTACTCAGGAATAGCACGTCCACCACAGTTCTGCAAAGCAGGTGTTCTTCATTATCATCCCGTTTTATAGATACGACCAAGTGTTAGGAGCTAAATAGTGTCCCTCCAAATTCATATGTTGAAGCCCTAACGACCCCCCCCCCAAAAAAAACTCAAAATATGGCTCTAGGTGGAGATGGAACCTTTAAAGAGTGATTAAGAGAAAATGAGACTCTGGATTGGCTCCTAATCTGGTATGACCAGGGTCCTGATAAGAGGAGGACAGGTGCACCGAGGGAAGACCATATGAAGGTACAGGGAGAAGACAGCCAGCCAGGAGCCCACGAGAGGCCCTGCCGATACCCTGGTCTTGGAATTCCAAGCTTCTGGAACGGGGAAGAAATGCATTTCTCGGGTTTAGCCTCCCTTTCTGCTACATCCTTAGAGAACCAACAGGCCAAGGCACAGGGTAATCTGTCGCCAGAACCCATGAACTCAGAAGTCGAGTCCGGGTAGTCTGGCTCTAGAGCCCATGTGTCTCATGACCACGCAGATGCTTCCCCCCCCCCGCCCCTGCAGTCCAAAATGGCAGCCGCGAGCCACACGCGGCATTTGAAATGTGGCCGATGTAACTAAGGAACTCAGATTTTAACTTAATTTACATTAAAATAGGATTAAAATGAAAATAGCCATATGTGGCTAGCAGCTACCATATCAGACATAGTTTTATACTATTTCGAATTACTTCGCTTATGTTTTCTGCAGAATCTTCTGGAAACCTCAGCTGCTGTGTGCTCCAAGAAACATGCCCCTATCTTTATTCCCTATCCCTGCTGAATTTTATTTTATTTATTTTATTTTATTTATTTTTCAATCTTTTCCAATTTAGCCCCTGTTGCCTAGCCTCCTGCTGTGGGGGGAGAAGGAACAGGAGCGAGTGAGCTGGCTAACTTTCCAGAATCCTGTGGCCGGGGCAGGGCCGGGCTTTTGGCCTTCTGCTCTAAGCATGGGTGTTAGCCAACCAAATGCCAAGCAGCACAAACACTGAGTGACATTTTCAGAACTATTAATATTTCATCAGAAATGATCACTTTTCCTTTAAATACACTATCTTAAAAGGTTTTCTACATTCTTAACTATAATTTTATTCAGTCTAGGTCCTCAGAATTTTCCCCAAAGGAGCACATCTTCAATTTTATAATGAAAATCAAAGGCGAATGAAGCTCGGATTTCAAAATTGAGAGTCAACATTCCCAGGAACTCAGGCCTTCTTTAAAGAGCAAAGCTGTGTATTGGGCACCGACTGTATGCCAGGTACTTTACAAATGATATAGCATTAATTCATCCAACATGTATTTGTTGAGTGCCTACTATGTGCCAGAAATGTGGTTTGCATAAGAATTTTCAACACCATTTTATAAAAAAAAAAAAAAAGGATTCTCCTTCTGTCTCATCTCCAGTGTTACACCTGAGCTCCTCAAGGAGACCTGGCCATCCATCTGATGCTGCCACCTTTCTCCTCCCCCTGTCCTCCCCTATGCCTTCCCTCTACCTGTTGGGGTCCTTTGTCCAGTCTTTATAGGGCAGGTGACCAGGGTCCTGAGGTTCCCCGGGTGAAGAGCCAGACCAGGGCTGTATTTCTGCTGCCTCTTTACCAGCCCACGAAGGGGACATTTTTCATTCTGCATGGGCCACCCGATTGTCGATCCACCCCTTGAAAACCCACACTGGCCTAGGCCGAGGGTCAGATGCCCGTGGCTTTCCCTGGAGGCCACTCCGTGATACTTTCCCTTTTCTATGCCCAAAGGCGAGGCACTGGCACACGTGGTGATGGTTAGTTTCCGTCAGAGCCCTCGTTTTGTCTGTAATTAGTGCTTATTTACTTCGCTAGTGTGCGATCTTTCTCCTTGCACTAGAATACAAGCCTCAGGAGAGCAGGGACCGTGCCAGTTTGCTCACCTGCATGCGTCCTAAGTGCCCGCATCTCACCTAGGGTGCTCAGCCAATCCTGGGGAATGAAGGAAGGAAGGCGCATGGGGGAGGTTAAAAAAGTGGGGGTGGGCCCCCCCAGCCAGGAGGTGGCCATGGCTGGTCTCTTCCCATCCACTCTTCTCCCAGTCATCTCGCTCGCTCTCCCTTTCCTGGGTGGACCCCTGACCCCCGGGGCCGCGGAGCCCTGGGCAGGCAAAGTGCCGTATCAGTTCTGAGTTTAATGAAGCCCATCCAGGGAGAGAGGTGAGCTCACTGGGCCGCAAACTGCTAACCTAGCCCTTCTCTCTGGCCGGGAGCCCCTGACCTCACTGCCCCCCTCCACTCCCCCTCCACCCCGGGGACCTGCTGAACCCAGCTCAGGAGGGACCCGCGGATCCCTAAGGCCACGAAGGTTGGGTGGGGCCTAGAGGGTGGGGGCCTGGGTGTGAATCCCAGCTCCCGTCTTCCTGGTGGGCTCTGGACCGACCCCCTCTGACCCGCAGACTGCGTTTCCTCCAGGCCCCACCGGTAACAAAGGTACTAACGTCACGAGCTTGGTGGGTTGGCTAGGACACGGGAAGCCCAGAGCTTGGCACACGGTAAGCGCCCCCCAAAAATGTCAGTTTGGGGCCACATCGGCGGTTCCGGGCAGGGCTCCCGGCAGGTGCGGAGCTTGTGCACGAGCAGCGGGTGCGGCGGGGCAGGTGCAGGTGCAGGTGCCCCCGGGTCGTCCCGGCCCCGCCTCCACCCGCCCGGGGCCCTGGGCGCCGAACCCCGAACCCCGCGCCCGCGCTCCGCTCCGAGCCGTTGCGCTTGGGCCGCAGAGGAACCCGGCGCTGGGCCCAGGGTGTGGGCGCCGGCAAAGTCGGCCCAGGCAGCGGGCCTGCGGGCAGGTATCTGCTGGGGGCGCCGGGCGGGGGGGCGGGGCACCCCGGGGTCTGCAGTCGGGAGCCCCAGGGCGCGGGGGGTGGGGTCCCTGGGAGGCCCCGGGACGGTGGGCGGGACCCCGAGGGCTGACCCCGCCCCCACCGCTCCTAGCACCTGCCCCGGGCCCTGACCCAGCACCTGCCCTGGGCCCTGACCCAGCACCTGCCCTGCACCCTGACCCAGCACCTGCCCCGGGCCCTGACCCAGCACCTGCCCTGGGCCCTGGCCTAGCACCTGCCCTGGGCCCTGACCTAGCACTTGCCTGCCAGGTCGTGACCTAGCACCTGCCTGCCGGTTCCTGACCTATCACCTGCACCAGGCCTTGACCCAGCACCTGCACCAGGCCCTGACTCAGCACCTCCCTGCCAGGCCGTGACCTAGCACCTGCACCGGGCCTTGACCCAGCACCTGCCCGCCGGGCCCTGGCCTAGCACCTGCACTGGGCCCTGGCGTAGCACCTGCGCCAGGCCCTGACCCAGCACCTGCGCCGGGCCCTGGCCTAGCACCTGCCCACCAGCCCTGGACTGGGCTGAGCGCCGCAGGTGTCACGGGGGCGTGGCGACGGGACAGAGGGGGCTGCGGGGAGAGCCCGCCCTCCCCCTCCAGCTGTTCCCAGATGTCATTCTGCCTGCCCAGGCGCCCGGTTCCTGAGCTCAGGGGGGTTCCACGGTTACTAAGCTACTGGTTTTTGTTGACTTTCAAATATTTTCTTCTACGGGAGAGGGGGAGGGGGGCAAAAGTCAGAAGAGAGCAAATAAAAGCAAATCAAAATAAGCTCCCCCTCCCCAAAAGAGAGCGGTGCTCCATCCTCCCCTCACACCCACCGCGAAGGCCTCTGAGCACAGCCACCTTGCTGAAGCAACAGCCACGCAGAACTGACCTGCGTCTGCCCATCCTCATCTCCCTCTCCGGTGAATGAGGGGTGGTGGTGGATGGTCCCCCTGTCTTCAAGCCCTGGGCGGACGAAGGGGCCTCCGGAAAGACAGGAGGAGGATGGCCAGTGGAAATGGGCTCCCTTCATCCTCAGCCCTGGTGGCCAAGCGCCCCTCCGCCCTGGGCCCATTCCCCAGATACATCTGGATCCACCAGGACACACCCCAAGACAGCTTAGACAAGACTTGCCACGAAATCTGGAAAAGAGTTCAAGGCCTGCCCGAGGCCTTGCAGCCCAGGACCGCGAAGGAACAGCTCTCTGCCCCGGTGGCTGGGACTCCGAGAGACAACGGGCTCAGCTTCCAAGAAGGGTGAGTGTCCCCGTCTGTGGCTGGCACCAAGGGAGGAGGGAGGAGCCGAGGTCCGACCTTCTGGGGGAATGTTCTGGCCCATTGTTGAGTCTGGTTAAACCCTAAAGGCTGTATATGCCTTCTCTCTACCTGTTGGGGTCCTTTGTCCAATCTTTATAGGGTGGGTGACCAGGATCCTGAGCTTCCCCGGTGAAGAGCCAGACCAGGGCTGTATTTCGGCTGCCTCTTGACCAGCCCACAAAGGGGATGTTTTTCCCTTTGCCTGGGCCACCCAGGTGTAGATCCGAGGCCCTCAAAAACCTGCACCGGCCTAGGCTGAGGGTCAGATACCCGTGGCTCTCCCTCGAGGCAGCTCTGCGATACGTTCCCTTTCCCGCTCCCAGAGGCTAGGCACTGGCACAGATGAGTCTGGTGGTTTTAAACCACATCTGGAATTCCCTAATACAGGGAGCAGCTGTCCCATTCAGCCTCCACAGAAGCCGCTGCAAGAGCGCACATCAAAATATTTACTGGGAAGGCATTGACATATTCAGAGGGCACAATAGAAAATTAAAGTGCGGGAGGATGGCTGTAAATAGCCCTTTTCCTAGTTGGGGAATCCTGTGCCTGGGAAACACAGAGCTCAATGTTGGGCAGATATGACTGGGGCTGGAAATTCGCAGGGAAAGGAAGGAGAGAGCGCGTCAGGAAAAGCGAGCAAAGCGCCACGGCCGTCAGTGCCACTGTGAGCCCCCAGTCATGTCTAGCATCCTCAGAGTGGGCTGCAGACGTTAATTAATCCTCCCAGGGTCCCTAGGAGGCAGGTATTGGTGTCCCCATTTTACAGATGGATTAAGTGTTAATAATTAAAAGCTAATTGAAGACTAAGTGATAATTAAGTGTCGCCTGCTCCAACACATGCTCCAGTTCAAATCGGAGATGCCGGAGGTGGGGTGGGGGGGCGTCTAGGCAATCACCAACGGTGTCTGGTTTCGGGGATTTCTAGAAAAGAGCTGGGAAGAAAGGCGAAGCGTGTGCAGGTGTCCCAGGTGCACTTCCTGCCTGTCCCTTCTCGGGCTGCCGACAAAGGTGGAAGGCACCTGGCTGTCACTGCTCACCCTGCCCCGTGCCCAGCACCATGCGGCTGGGATGGGAATGGCCCGTCTACTGGCAGAATCCCGCCACCATCCCCCCAGTGGCGCTGAGCCCCCCTCTGCTGCCCGTTGCCATCTGCTCCGGGATGGAGCCCTGGCAGGGGGCCTCGGGGCTGTGCTCAGCACTCGGTGGCCAAGACGCTGATCGTTCACTTTGTGGACCAAGGGTCAGTGGCAATTTCCAGTAGATGGCACCCTCTCTGCCAGGTCACACTGAGCTAATGGACTCAGGTCTGCTTCCAGTCTGCGCTTGGCCCCAAAGTGAACTGGTGCACCTTTGCCCAGTGGCTCAACTCCCATCTGGCCTTGATGTCTTTCATCTGCAAATTGAGGGTCATCTGCCCTGCCTGGTCCACCTCAGAGCTGATAATGAGGATCACAGGCCTCGGAGAGAGGAGCCCCCCCACCCCCCCCACCTCCAAAGCTGCATTACGCAAAGGAGGCTGTCCTCACACCGAATTCTCAGAGCTTAGGGTTTTTTTGTTGTTGTTGTTGCTGCTGGCTTCAGTCGGGGTTGTCACACTCTGCTCCTGGACCCTAAGGGGCTTCAGGGGCCACCCTAGAATCAAGGGGCTAGGTGGGTGGGGCCCCATACCCACTTCGGCCAGAGGGCTTGTTTGGTTTTTTGGGGTTTTGCTCCCTGGAGTTTGCAGGAAAAGCAGCATTTGGAAAAACAACAACAACAAAAACAAAAACAATGGTTTTGCCACTGAGAAAGCTCAGAAACCCCCGCCTGAGATGAACACCCCATGTCAGAAGTGTGTGGACATCACCCAAGTAGAATACGAGGGGCTCTTAACTGAAACCCAGGCAGCCTGATGGCGGAGCCCCGTAGCTGCTTCAGATCGCGCTGTGGGATTTAACTGCTGCGAGCTTCAGTTTCCTCATCTGCCACGTGGAGACCATCTCCACCACCGAAGAGGCCTGTTGGGATGATTCAGCGGGATATTTAAATGTCCCTGGCAATAATGGTAATAACTAGGATCCGTATAAACTCCTTGGGACAATAACGATGACGACGATGACTTTAAATTATGTGAATTATTATGCAATTATTATGTGAGGTTGGTACTATTTTAAACTCCCCCTCTTTTTTTTTTTTTACTTTTTATTATGCAGATGTTCCCATGTATACAATAGAATAAGGTCTGTCTCCGAGGTTCATGAAGTGTCACATTTGTGCCATTCTCGGTCCGATTCCTCCCCTCCCCGGGGTTTTAATGAAACCCGTTTTGCAGAAGAGGTCATAGGCTGGGGGGTTGGCATCTCTGCCCGGGGCCCCGGCGGTTATGGGGTGCTGGGGTTTCAGAAAGCACACCCAGGTTCACCTGAGCGACCATGCCATAGGGAGTGCGGGCTGTTCCCGGAAAGTGGAAGCGGCGTTTGGGTCCTCACGCCACCCGACAGCCTCGTGGGCTGAATGGTCACACACAGACGGCGGGCTTCGAACCCAGTGAGCTGCCCGGTGTGTCTGCGGGATGGCTGCAAGCCCCCGAGATACCCCTCAGCACGTCTTCCCACTGCTTAACGTGCAGACCCGGTTTGGGTGATGTTTTCTGCTATCAGGGTGGCTAGATAAGTAAGTTCCAGAACCCCTGTTGGCCAGAAACGTCTTGTGGATTCAACCCCTGTATATCACAAAACCCCAGACGTGTCAGGGTTGAAAGGGGTATCGGAGGCCGTCTTCTGCTGCTTGAATCCCTCAACATCCTCGCCAAGGCGTTACCCGCCCATACATTTTCTTAGATGACAAGCTCACCACCTCCCGAGACGCGAATGCAGGCTGTCAAGGGACCGTTTCCGTCCTACATGGCATCTGTTTCTGTCAAACGAACACCCATGGATCTGGATTCAGATCCACGGGCTTAGGGCTGCAAGCTACGTCAACCCCCTCGTTCTTCCAGCCGCTCTTGAGCTATTAAACGATGGTGCCGGCGTCCTTCCTGGGATTTCTTGTTTCCGTAGCTGGTCGTTGCTGGTTTCCTAAGTTTCCCCTCCCACGCCAACCCGGTCAGCTTTCTACGCTCACTGTGGTCCCCGTGACAGCGCGGTGACCGGGACCGAGCACGGTGACCCAGGGGTGACCCCAGTCAGTGCAAACTGGATCGTCTCCGTATTCCATGTTCACGCTAAAGCCGATGAATAGGACGCATTCGCTCTCCTCCACGAGCCAGCTTCATGGTGTGTGCACATTCTGAGCTCATCCATTCATTCAGCTATTAACTCAGCAAATCCTCAATAAGCGTCAACTGTGTGCCCGGCAGCGCGCTGAGAAGGAGTGGGATGGAGCCCCGGGCTGGGTGGGGCTTTCTGTCTGGGAGCTTCCTCTCAAGCAGGGGACAGAAGCAGAAAGCAAGTGAACAAAAGGCGCTGGTGGTTCTGGAACGCGAGAAGCACTGGCATGCTAGTTGGAGGGAACCAAACACGTGAAAAGAGACCGAATCACTTGAGGTGGCAACGAGTGCTCTGATGGAAAGAACGCAGGTCCCAGCACAGCACCCCGAGGCAGTGGGGGGTGGGGGAGGGGGTCAGGGCAGGGCCTCTGGGGAGACGTGGTCATGTGACCTGAAATTGGGGCCGGTCGGGAGAAATCCGGGGAAGGGCGACTACGAGGAGCCCGAGATCGAGGTGAGCCTGGGGAGGGAGTGCGGGACCCGGGCAGGTGCCGGGGGTCGGGGGGACACGGGACAGAGCGATGGGAAGCTGGCTGGCAAGGTGGAGACGGCCCGGGGGATGACCATCAGAGCCCCGATGGGAATCTCCGTGGGGTGGGACCCGAGTGGAGGCCTTGGGGACAGGGCTGTAGCATGAGCGAATTGACTGCTCTTCAAAGGCCTCTCGAGCTGCGGTGTGGACGGGGTGTGCGGGCCTGCGTGAGGACGCGGGAAGACCGCTGGGAAAGCGGCCAGTGCGGAGGCAGCAGGGCTCCTCCGAGGCCGTCGGCCTGTGCTGCGGGTTGGACCGTGGGCCATTCCCTGAGATGGGGAAGAAACGGGACAAATGGGCTTTTGGGGAGAAACCGATGACTCTATCTAGTGTTCATCAAACTCCAGACTCTTACTGAGCTATGTTTTAATTAGACTCTTGGGCTTAGAGAATCGTGGGAAGCCACCGCCTGACTCCTAGTCTAGGACCAAGGCCCTCTTGGACCCCCACCCCCACCCCACCGCTGACAATCCACAGCCTCGGAACAGGGCTTTGGGTCTGCAGTGACCCCCTTGCCCTGACCGGGAAGTGGCATTTGTCCATTCCTGTGTTTGCAGATTCATTCAACAAACACTCCTGGCTGCCCTCTGGGCTGCCAGGCCCTGTGCTGGGTCCCACGACACAGAGATGAGCAGGGCAGGAGCCCTTCTCTCTAAGAACTTCACCTTAGTGGCCGGGACCGACCCAGACACAGCGGCAACGACCTTCGCCGTATTGATCGTGCACCCGCTGCGTGGATGCCACAGTGGGAACGATGGGGACGGTCTCTGACCTCCGCCGACCTCCGCCATCTCGAGGAAGGCAGGTCACAACATGTTACCGAGGGTGCAAGGGGGGACGCAAAGGGAGACTCGAGGTCTGGGCTTGGGGCGCAGGGAGGGCTTCCTGGAGGATGCTGTGGGAGACCAGCTTGAAGGTGGAGCGATGAGACCCCTGCCATATGCATGCGATGAAGGGCACAGGGAGGGCCCCTTGGGCGCCAGGGTGGTGGGATTGTCACTGTGAAGGGCTGTGCGGTAGCATCTCCTGAGCTAGGTCTTGAGAAGAGAGAGAGCATCCTGCAGGTGCAGGAAAAGCCAGGCAGCTCCCCGGAGACGGCGCATTCTGAGTGGGGGTGGACGGGGTGGAGAGGTGGCTGGGAGCTCGCCAGGCGCTTCTGGGCTCTCAGGCTGCACCCCGGGAACCTCCCATTCCCCAAAGTCAGACAGGACTTGGTCTGCGGAATCCAAAGGCTTCGGTGGGTGTCACCCCGAGCCGGACCTGAGAGGGAAGAGGAGTCTACACGAATGCATTTAAGGATTTAAGAAAGAAACAACTTCCTGAGTCACCTATTGGACACTGGCTTTAGTAAATCCTCACCATTCGCCCCCCTGACCAGTCTTCCAGGCCCCCGGGGCCCCCGGGGCCTGGAACCCAACGTGCCGCCTGGTTTAAGCTGCTCCCCCAACAAACCAGTCTTTTGCGCCACTGTTAGGCGAACAGCTGGGTGAACCCTCTTTCCCGGGAGAGCTGCTTGGAATATGTGCTCACTTTTGCGTACTAGTAGGATTCTTGCAAAAAGCCTGGAACCTGGCGATGGGGGTGATGGGGACGAGCCTCACACGCGGACATGCGGACACGCAGATGGGTGTCTTGGAGCAGAAGCCGGCTCTGGAGAGGCTTGGACTCTGAGGAAAGCTGCTGTGCGCCCTTGGGCTTCATGCACATGCGTCTATCCCTTCACGTTTTGTGGGCGTCAGGCTCCCCCACACCCCGCGTGGGCCCCCGGTTGGAACCCTGTGCTCCTGGACACTTAAGATTTTTTTTTTTTAATTTATTTCCTTTCCTTCCCGGACGCGCTCCACCCTCCGCCCGCGTCCCACGCCTGCCACCTGTGCACCGTGCTGCTCAGGAATGTCTCCACAGCTCCCCTTTGTCATCTGAACCCCCGGACCTGAGCTCAGGAGCCTCGCGTTGGCCCTGCCCACGCCCCAGCCCCCCTTCTCCACACTCTGTAAACCCACATGAACCCCCAGCAGGTGCACGTCTCCCCGCTGTTGCTTGTGTCGGTCCACTGCCTCTCCTCCACACATACCTCCGTCCTTCAAAAGCCCATCGATCCTTAAAAACCTAGAGTAAGCTTCTCCTCCTTTGGATATTTTGCTGCTCACTCACTCATTCAGCAATTTATTTTTCCTTCCTCCCTCTTCTGTGTTCTTCCTTTTAATATAAGCAAGTACGTACAGCTTCTCAGGGTGGCTAGAAAAACAATAAAATGAGGAAGCAGGTGGGTTAGAATCCCAGTGCACTCCCCAGCTCTAACCACGTTGCTCGGACTTTTCTAGGCCCCATTTTCCCCACCTGAAAAATGCAAAAAAAAAAAAAAATCGTAGCGACCCAGCACCCGAAAGGACTGCTGTGGAGGTTAATGAAAGAATGCATGCACAAAAACAAACAAACAAAAAAAACAGAAAACAAAACAAAACAAAAAAACACAAACACACACACACACACACAAAAAGACCAAAAAAAAAAAAAAAAAGAATGTGTGCACAGCTCCCACAGCACCTAGCATGAGATGAGGATGCCAGGTTATTCTCCATCGTCGTTGTCGTCGTCGTCATCATCATCATCATCATCACCATTATTGTTTTGATCAAGGATAAAATAACAAGGTTTAGGTGATTAAGAACAATCCGGGAGGGGGCGGGAAGGAGACGCTACACTGGAAAACCTAAGCTAATGGAAACCAACTCAACCAAGGCTGGCGTTTCGCTTCGAGGCTCTCGGCCGCCGGGGCCCCGGTGGGAACACGGCGGTTGGTTTCTAGGACTTATGCCTTCTGACAGGAGAACACGGGAGGGATCGTCAGGAGACACGGACGCTCCCCAGCTTCCAGGCTTGATCACGATGGGACGGAAGAGTCGGTTGAGGCTCAACTGCTGGGTTGACCGTGGGCCAACGGGGAAGACACGGCGTCCCCGGGATGTGTCGTCGCCGTCCTGGCGGGAGATTTCCGACCATCGGGCGCGTACTGGACGCTGCCTCGCGACCTCGGCCCCTCCTCCCTCACTTGACCACGGCTCCCGAGGGGCAAGGACTGTGTCTTACTCATTGTTTCCTCCCCAGTGCCCAGCAGAGTTCCTGGCACCCGGTGGCCGCTGGGCAGCGTGTATGAATGAATGAGGAAGGGAGTGATAGATGGGCCATAAAAACGCCACTGTCAGGAGGGTGAGGCCCGGAGGTGGCTGGGATCCAAGCGAGGGGTCACCGTCCTCAGGCGAAGCGTTGAGTGTCCCAAGGACGGAATAGCAATAAGGCAAGATGTCGCAGGGGTTTTTCCTCCTTCTGCTTAAGCTGCGGAGAGGGGAACTGGCATTTTCTCGTACATCCAACACATGCCAGGCTCTGAGTTTTATTTTAATTAATTAATTTATTAATCACATTTTATTTATTTATTTATTTATTTATTTAACATTTTTTTAAAATTTAAATTCAGTTTGCCACATATAGTTAAAAACACCCCGTGCTCCTCCCAGCAGGCTCTATATTTTAATTTTTCGGTTTAGCTCCCTGTCTTAGCAGCCCTTCCCCGTAGAGGGTCGATGTCGCTCCCGTTTCACAGGTGAGAAAACTGAGGCTCAGGCTTGAGGTGGCTTGCCCAGGGGGGTGGAGCAGGGATAGGAGGTATGTGGGGCTGCAAGGACCCACACCCCCGGGTGGCCCTTCCGTGTCTGCTCAGCGCCGGGAGCCGGGAGCGGCAGAGGGGAGGCGACTCCTGATTAACGTCCACATCCCGTGTCCCCCTTTTCTAATTTAATTTCATGGTTTCGGGAGCTGCGTTGCAGGTTGTGGGAGCCTGCGGAGATGGGCCACCAGTGGTTTGGTTTAATCCCCTTTTTAATATCTTTGTTGCAACGTTCTTTCCAATTCAGCTCCCAAGTCAATTAAAAAATAAAAAATAAATAAATAAAAAATATATATATGTCTTCCTAAGGGTAAGCCTTCTCTTATTAAACAGATTCAAATGAAAAGTTTTAAAGATAATTTGAACAATACGAATCACTCCGTTGCTGCGCCGCTGCCGCCGAAGCTCCCTTCCTGCCGCGTTCTCGCCCCGGCACCTGCAGTCGTAGCGCACGGCGTTGCCCCGAAACAAACCCTGCAGCGAGGGGGGGGCAGGACGAGGGGCAGGCGGTGGTGGCAGGTGTGGCTCCCCTCTGCACACCCCCCACCCCGACCTCGGGGCAGTACGCACCTGTCTGGGTGTCTCACCTGCCTCAAGGCAGCGAGGGATGGGGGTGGAGGAGGGTCACCTGCTCAAAAGGGGACTGGGCCTCCCGGGAGGGCCCGGGGTCTGCGTTTGGAACAGTCGCCCCAGGAGACTCCTGTGCGCGTGCACGCAAGTCCCCCGGGGCTTTGGGTCAAAGAGGACGGAAGCTCAGGTTTAAAAGGGACACAGCTTTCCAAGGAGCCCGAGGCAGGAGCCCGAAGGTCCCTGAGCAAGCTGCCGGCTGTGCCAAGGATGTGGTGCAGCGCGGGGTCTACGCAGGGCACTGGCCTTTGCTCAGGCGGGAGCGGGCCTCGGGCCTCGGCCTGGGGTAGCGGGGGGAGGTCGCAGGGTGGCCTCCTCCGCTCAGCGTGTGATAAGACCGAGGTCCCGAGGCCTCCCCCGCTCCCCCGTGCACCCTGTGCACCCCGAGGCGCCCGGTCGGGGCGGGGGCTGGGCGGTGGAGGGTCGGCAGGGCTCCAGGCCTGCAGCCGCTCCCCACAGCTCCCCCCACACGCTCTCCTCTAGCTGCTAACATTTGCATAGCGCTCCTCACAGTTTACCCACTGCCTCGGTGGCGCCTCACTTAATCCTCTCCAGCCAGAGGACTGAGGCACGGAGGCGGGCAGCAGGTCAAGCCTTCTGAAGGCCCCTCTGCCGCTGAGCAAGGCGGGTCCCCAGGTGCTCGGGCCCCAAACCTGAACGCACTCGGAGCCCAGGCCCAGCGTGCGCGGTGAATCCACCCTCGTCCCTTCCTTCCTGAGGGTTGTGCACGAGGCTGTGGCGGTGTGTGTGCACGGGGCGCAGGGGGGCGGGGGGGCTGCGCCGTGTGTGCAGGGAAGGACGCCCAGGGCAGCTGGGTGAGTCCCACAGGAGGAGAGGAGGACAGGCGAGGCTGAGGAGGACACAGGCAGCGTGCACAGACATGCCGTCCCTTCCGGCCGGGTGCCCGGAGTGGGTGATGGCGCCAGGAAGACCCCGAGTGTCCAGCACCCTCGGCCAAGCCCGAGCCTCCGCCCCCACGATGAGGGCCTCCCCTGGTCTGGGGCCCTTGGGCCCCCCCCCAGCCCCCTGCACCCCCCCCAGGTCCTACCTCGTGCCCACACTCCTACGTCCTGCCTGGCTCCCGCCTGGGGCACAGGCCTGACTGCAAAGGCCCAGCCGCTGCGCCCACGTCTCCGGCCCTTGTAGGGTCGTGGCTATGGGTGAGGCCTGCCGCCATGGGGCCTCGGGTCCCTTCCTGCTGCAACACCGGACGCGCTTGGGGGACCTTGACTCTACCCCCGGACTTCCCGAGCCTCGGTTTCCTTGTCCTAAGCCGGGAACAAAGACGCCACCTGCGCGTCACAGTGGTTGTGAGGACAAGTGTGCGGCAAGGACGCGGCACCTCGAAGACCCACGCCGGTCGTGGCTCAGGCCCCAGGGGCTGCTCCCTGGAGGAAGGTCCCTCTTCCGTGGACACCAGAACCTGGCGCTTCCCTGCTGACATGTCTGCGCCTTTAGAGTCCAGTCCTGGAGCATCACCCCGGCGCCCCTGCCCCCACCTGCAAGGTCGCCCCACGCCCCACGTGCTTGAGCAGCAGGCCCACCCATGCAGCAGAGCCCTGGCCATGTCTGCGTGTCTGGAGAGCTGCTCCCCGCCTGCCCCCGGGGCTCCTTCTGCTCCTTCCCCCACAGCTTTCCCAAAGCTTGTCACTTGTGGGAGGCTTTTTCCACTCCCTTGAGGCTCCCGTGCGCTCTCCTCTGGCAGCCTCTGCTCGTTCCTTCCCACGGACCGGACGTGCCTACCAGGACACACCAGCCGGGAAGCCCCGCCGTCCACACGCTTTATGAGTCTCTGCTCGTTGCCTTTTCTTTGCTGTATTTAATGTATTTTTGGATGTGGATTATATTCCCATAGCGATGTAGTCGATACGCCATGCCACCCGATCCTTGGCTGGTACGACCTAGGGACTTCCACACCCACGGACGCCACAAAATGGCAGCCCAGAGTCCCATCACCACCTGTCGCCGCGCCAGGTCACCGCGCACAGCACGGCCGGCGTTCCCCACGCGGCACTTTGCACCCCTGTGACTCGTGTATTTCATGACGGAGACTTCGTGTCTCTTAATCCCCCCTCCACGATGTTGCCCGTTGCCTCCCCATCTCTGGCAGCCTCCGGGCGTCTGAGCCCATTTCCACGTTGTCTGGTTTGTTCCTTCATTTTGTTTTTTGGATTTTGCGTGCGCGTGAAATCAGACGGCGTTGGTGTTTGTCTCCCCGACGTGCCTTAGCGGAAGGCTCTGGAGTCCCACCCGTGGGGCCACAGATGGCAAGATCCCATTCTCTTTCACGGCCGAGCGATAGCCCTGTTCGTGGCCCACATCTTTATCCATCTGCTGGTGCATACCTGTGCGGCGTCCCTATCTTGGGGTCGTAAAGAATGCTGCAGTCAACACGGGGACGTGCACATCTTTCCAAATCAACGTCCTCACTTTCTTCCAGTAAGTGCTCGGTACTAGCATTGCCAGGCACCAGGTATTTGGTCTGCTTCTCGAGGAGCCTGCCCACCGTTCTCCAAAGCGGCCTCGCCCCTTTGCGTTCCAGCAGCCGTGTGCAGGGCCCCCCCTTTCCCCGGGTCCTCCCCAGCACTTTTTTTTTTAAGATTTTATTTATTTATTCATGAGAGAGGCAGAGACACAGGCAGAGGGAGAAGCAGGCTCCCCGCAGGGAGCCCAACGCGAGACTCGATCCCGGGACCCCAGGGTCACACCCTGGGCCGAAGGCAGGTGCTCAACCGCTGAGCCATGCAGGCGTCCCCTGCATGAGGGTCTTTAATTCATCTTGAGCCAATTATTGCAGACGGTATAAGAACGTGGTCCGGTTTCACCCTTCCGCACGTATCCATCCAGTTTTCCCACCAGCATTTATCGAAAAGACAGTCTTTTCTCCGTTGTCCACTGTCGCCTCCTTTCTGCAGATTGATGGACCATGCAAGCGTGACTTTATCTCTGGGCTCTCCATCCTGTTCCACTGGCCCGTGTGTCCATACTGTTTTGGTCACGATGGCTCGGGGCTGTATGGTCTGAAATTTGGGAGCATGATACTCCTAGCTTCCTCCTTTTTTTTTTTTTTTTCTCAAGATTGCTCCGGCTATTTGGGGTCTTCCGTGGTTCCATAAGGATTTTTTTTTCATAAATTTATTTTTTATTGGCGTTCAATTTGCCAACATACAGAATAACACCCAGCGCTCATCCCGTCCCATTCGGACTTTAAGGGCCGTTTGTTGTCTCCGAGTCATAGTATTTCGGCAGGAGTCGCACTGGCCGCTGGCTGCTCTGGGTCCTACGGACGTTTTAACGACATTAATCCCTCTAATCCACAAGCATGGCGTATCTTTCCATTTGTTCGTGTCACCTGCAATCTGTTTCAACAGCGTCTTATGGTTTTCAGAGCACAGGTCTTCCACCTCCTTGATTACGTTTATCCCTCGGTATCTCTGCTGATTCCTGGGTCAAGGTGGGTTAAAGCTGCCAAAGGGCCCGGGCACAGGAAGGCATGATAAGACGGGGGCTGTTAGTACGATCGGTCGGCCTCACTGGGGCTGTTGTGGGGATTACAAGGAGACTTTGGCGTGGACGGCACGTAGCGTGGGGCCAGGCCAGTGAGTTAGCTCGTGGAGAGCTAACTGATAATCAGCCTTATTATTTGGTGACCCGGGACCTGCAGCTTGGACCCGTCAGCCAACGTGCGTGATGAGTCGTCCCCGTTAACCCGCAGGGGTGTCCGTCTGCCTCTGCCCCCTGCCAGGGACTGAGCTCTTGGCCGCTACCCTCTGCTGCTCTGGCCGCTCAGCCTCGGCCAGGAGGTCCATCTGCAGAGCGCCCGCCACTCAGGCCTGGTCTGTGCGGGGCCCGGGGACCTTCACATTGAGCCATGTTGCACGGACACCCGGCCCGGGTACCGCGTTTGCCATCGGTCTGGAATGCCACGGCGGGGAGAAAACTGTTTTGGGTGTCCTCTTGTGGCGCTGACGATTCTCTGCCCGCATCTTTCCGTTGTCTGGCTCTGATGAATAGCAGTTTTCATCTTTGCTCTGCGTTATCGTGTACACAGAACCACTGCTGGGAGCTCGCAGTGTGCTTGCTTAGTCATTATTTCTGGGAAGGGGTGCCAACCAGTCAATAGCCTTTATTTTTACATGACCTCGTCCGCGGCAAATGCAGAAACCAAGCGCAGCGCTCGCGTCCGGAGTGGCCGTGGGGCACCTGTCACTCCTGGAGGTGGGGGCAGCCGCTGTGGTCACAGCACCCATCCCGGCCTCTTCCTTTGTCTGCGTCTGGGAGCTGGGGTAAACCTCCTGAATGATTCACTGTGGCAGATTTTACGGTGGTTTTTTTTTTTGTTGTTGTTCTTTTTTTTAACCAACTCAAAGGAGAAAGCAAATAGCATGGGAGAGGCGCCAGGATCGGCAAAACTTCTTAGGAAGAGAGAATAAAAGGCAGATTCCAGGAAACGCAGGGGAGCAGACATGGAACCTGGTGAAGTGTAGGAAGAACAAAAGCATCTTGCTGGGAGCCCCCCCGGGGGGGTTGCAAAGGTCGGGCGGGCTCCACATGGAGCCCGCTGTGCAGAGCTGCGGAGCTCCTCTGGCAGGCGATGCAGGTATCGTCTGACCCAGGCAGTGCCAGGCCTCAGGCGGGAGCCGGGAAGCGGAAGCGGGGCCAGTTTGCAGCCCGGGGAAGGAGCGGAGCTGAGCAGCCTCAGGCAACAGAGCCCTCCATGCCAAGACGCGACAGACAGACCACGCGGGGAAGACGGCTTCGTGAGCTCATGGACTCGACGGGCCCACCTGGGCTGGAGCCACATGCCGGGCCCTGCCCTGGACCCTGGGCTCTGTGCTGAGCAGTAGAGCCCCGGCCGTCGGGGAGGCGCTGCTGTCGTGGGGAGAAAGGCGCTGCGATGGCTCATGGCCGAGGAGGGGAAGCAGACTTGTGGGGCTCATGCCTAGCAGGGGCGGGGGGGGTGCCCGTCAAAAACAGGCAGAAAAGGCTACTTTGGGAGTCAGACACGTGAACTGAGGCCCGAATGATGAGGAGAAGCAGTCAGGGGACCATCTCGCATTCTGTAGGAGACGCAAAGCCCCTGGGGCGGGAATGACCCTGGCCTACTACGCCAAGGAGTATTTTTCAGGCCTACATGGCTTGGATGATGGACGGGGTCAAAGCAGGAGGGGCGACGGGGCCACTTTGCCTACCATCCCGACGGTCAGAACAGAGCCTGGATTTGTACCCTGCGCGTAGTCAGAGTCCACCCGAGAGCTTCAGCAGAGCGATGGATGGATTGATGTGAGTCCTGAGGACGCCCTGACTCTGCAGGCGTGCGGTTCTCTAGAACAGACAAGGACAAAGGAATCTGGTTGTCTGGCGGGTGGGGCGGCGGCAGGCAGGTAGGGACACCCTTGATGACGGACCCGTGCCTGGGCGAGGAGTCTTGACTGTGGTGAGGTGCTTGATGGAGGCTGTCGTTGGAGAAGAGGGCGTGGGCTGATAGCGACTGGACTGATTCATTCCCCAGAGCGTGGATGTAGGATGACGGCCAGGCCGACCCCGTGTGTGTGTATGTGTGTGTGTGTGTGTGTGTTTGGGGGTGGGGACTCTGGCAGCATCTCCAAAGCTCAGGCCTGGGCTCGTTCCTTTCGACATTTCTGTCCTTAAATTGGAGGATGATCCAGAAGATGCGCTCATGGGATGTGCAGCCGATGCGGAGCTGATGCTGCGGATGACAGCTCGGGATTCACCGGGACGGGCCTCCAGAGCCTGGGGTGATGGGATGGGGTGATGGGATGGGGCCAGCAACGGCCCCGCCTGCATTCAAATTGCAGAACGGAGCCCAGCCAGGGGCCAGGGAGCGGTTAGTCCTGGAAAGGAAGCCGGGTGGGGTTGGAGGAGGTGGTGAAGGCAGCTGGGCCCACCTGCCTCCCCCCGCCTCCCCCCGCTCTCTAGGCGACAGGCTCTCGAGCCTCCTCCAGGCTTGTGTTGCCCGCCTGTACCTGGGGATAAGGGCGTCCACTGCCCTGAGGTGTGGAGAGGATGAGGGATGGCGTGTGCTGGGGTGCCTAGATTCTTCCCCTTGCATTCATGAGCGATGCAAGGGCAAGAGGGGGCTGCAGAGGCTGGCCGGAGGGAGGGCCGGGCGCCCTGGGCCCCGGGGACCCTCTGTCCTTGCCGCTTCACCTACCTCTCTGGGAACGGCAGTCTCTGGGACACAGGGTTGCATCCGGAGCAGTAAGAACAGGGATTCCCGCTCAGTGTCTGCTGCGCCCCGGGTCGGGGATGGGGTTGGACGGTCTCCCACGCTGACAAGGAACCGCCCATGGGTGGTTTTGGATACAGGGACCCGGGGTCCTGAGGGTCTTTTAGAATCCGCCTGGACCTGTCCTTGCAGTTTCCGCGGCGACACGGTTTCCGTGCACAGCTACCGCGTAACGTCTGTATTTAAAAAAAACAACAAAACAAACACACACAAAAAAATGCAAAAAAAAAAAACCAAAAAAAAAGCAAAACCATAGCCTGAAGTAGAGCGAACTGTCGGCGATGAGCCCGCGTACTTGCCAACACGCAGTCCCAGTGGTGGTCGGCGTCCGGCCTGTTGCCCCATCCGCGCCCCACGTCTTCCCCCTGCAGCAACTCTCATGCACACTCGCATGTATGTCCAAGAGATAAGGACTCATCTTGCTGTTGCTGTTATCTGCGTATAAACCACAATAACGCGACCACGATGTCCTGAGGTGGATATAATTGTAGTGGGTCTCCCTAAAAAAAAAAAAAAAAACCTATTGGTACACGGTTCGCTTTGCACGTGTTTTTGTAGAGGGACGAGTCCAAACCTGATGCTTCCCGCGCCGGCGTCTGTGGCCTGAGCCTCACCTGCTCCCTTGGAGGAGGAGGTGGAGGAGGACAAGTGACAAGGGGGGGCTCCCCTTTATTCTGTCGGCAGGGACAGCGCGTGAGAGTGGGTCCTATTTATAGCTGCCGTCTAGACGTGGGACGGAGAGGGCTGGGAGCAGGGGAGGCGGGAGGAGAGGCACCCCCAGGGAGCCTCCCCGCAGCCTCACACCGGGTTACACGGTGCTTCCAGTGCCTTCCCGTGGCCGGGGAGGCCCAGACACGAAGTGGGTGCTGGGGCCCCGGGGCCCTGGTCTGGTTGGCTGGGGTCTGCTTCTTCCCGACCCTGCGGCTGCAATGCGGGGCCGGCGATGAGGGGGCGCGGGCTGTTTAGGCGTGAGGCCAGTGCCAGGCCTGTCCCGTGTTTCCCGGGAGCCCTGGCCTCCCAGCTGCTTTCCCGGGACCCTGGGCCTCTGAGGATCCCGCAGCTGGGGGGAGCCTGGCGCCGCTGGAAGCCCCTGGGACGGGGCCTGTGCCTTCTCCCCACGTCCAGGATGGCCCCAGACCCACCCCCACGTGTGCACGCTTGTTCCCGTGTGCGGGGGGGGGGGGGGGGCGGGTGTGGGCTTCCACACGGGGGGGGGGGGCGGCATGGGGAAGGACCGAGGTGGGAGTGCACCCTGGGCCTCCCCATGGGCACCTCCATTCTCACCCAGCGCCTTCTCCATGGGCCTCGGTGCCCCCCCCCCGGGGGGGGCATGGAGCAGCTTCCAGAAGGCTCCTCGTAGACCGCCTCATCTATACGGACAGCAGAGAGGATGGGGCCAGGTCCTCGTGGCAGTGCCGGGCTGAAGGCGCCCCTTGCCGATGCCACCCGTGGGGCAGCTGGGCCCTGGGCCAGGCCAGCAGGGCTGCCTTCCTCTCCCACACCTGGTGGGAGCCGGGCAGCAGGAGCCCAGGCTTCGTGGGTCCAACAGCCCCACCAGGCTGGTGTTGACCATTAGGGGTCCAACGGGGGCCTGGGGCTTGGGGTGCAGGTGGAAGCTGGCCGTGGGCCGGGGAGATGCTGGGGCTCTGCCAGAGGCCGAGGTCTGGTCAGGGGCCGCACTAGGCGGGGACAGGGCCACGATGCGAACTCCAGGCTGCAGCCCGGCTGACACAGGTGTAGACACCCGGGATCTCTGACTCTGTGCTGACCCCGCCCCACGTGCTGGGCGCACCTGCACCTGCGCTATTGCTGTTAAGCGGATGAGGAGACAGGCGCTTGCCCAGGGGCGTGCGGGGCCCTCCCCGAGTCTCCCAGCCTCGGTCGTGGGCCTGGGGCTCCCCGGGCTCGGCCTCCGTGCTCAGAGCTGCAGGCTCCCTCCTGACCCCTGTGGGGCTGCCCTTCCACATGGTGGGGGGGTGGTGAGCTAAAAGGAAGGCTCCCTGGGGGGGACCCCAAAGTCCTGCTTCCTGGATTGGGGCTCCCGGGGCAGGCTTGGTGTTTGCAGGCCTTCGGAACCCACTGCCCGGCTGGCTCCTCCCCGAAAAAGCACTAGGCCTCTGTCCCCGGGCGGCGATGTGCCTTCCCTGTCACCTTCTGGGGGCCCGGGCCCCACCGGGGAGCCACCCCAGTGAGCCCGCGCTCCAGCCGCCCCTCTCTGACCTGTTTGCAGAGCCCCGGAGCCCCGCCATGGCAAGGACGAGATCTCCCTGTTGGTGGAGCAGGAGTTCTTGAGCCTGACCCAGGAGCACCTCATCCTCGTCACAGAGAGCCTGCCGCCCGCGGGGCCCCAACGGCCGGCTCCCCGCCTGCCCGCGCCTCTCCGGGGGACAGGCAGCACCGAGGGCTCGGGAGCCCCCATCGCGGCCAGCGACACGCTCCAGGAGCCGAAGGTGGCCGGGTCTGTCCTCAGCGGCCGGCCGGACTGTGACTCAGTCGTGTCCACGGTGACGGGCATTCTGCGCGCTGCCAAGGTCAAGAACGTCAAGGGGGCGGACGCGGGGGGCCGCGCGCCGCGGGCCCCCAACTCGGAGGTCGGCAGGCTCCTGGCGCAGCTCCCACTGAAGCCATCGGGCGCCAGCCAGGCCCCCGACACCGGGGCGGTGCAGGAGCACACGAGGGCCATCAAGGAGGGCTTCCTGCAGAACGGCACGCTCGGCGGCCCGGGGCCCAGGGACGCCCTGGCGCTCGGCCCGCTCCTGCTGCTTCCGCCCCCGCCGGCCCCCCTGTCCGCAACCCCTGACAAGCTCCCCGAGCTCCCCGCTCAGAAGAGGCAGCTCCCAGTGTTTGCCAAGATCTGCTCCCAGCCCGAGGCTGACGCGGCCACGGAGGAGCGTCCGTTCGTGGGTGAGTGGGGCCCGCGGGGAGGCACCGGCGGACAGCCGGTCGGGGCAGCACAGGTGCACAGTGTCTGCGTGCCGAGGGGAGTGCTGGCCCCGTGATGGGTGCGGGGGGCGGGCAGCCTGGGGAGCAAACACAGGGACCTTGAGCCCCGCACGCTTGGACAGGGGACGTGTCCTCTGTCTGGGCTCTGAGGGTGAAGGTGCCAGGCCCTGGTGTGCAGCCCAGGACGGGCTCCCCGGGGCTCCCGAGAGCCCAGGCCCCACCCCAGGGTGCCCCAGGAACCCCGCTCCTAGGCTCCGCGTGTTGGGTGCCCGTCCTGACCCAGCCGCTCAGACTGGACGGCCCCAGGGCAGACGGATGGAGGAGCGTGGACGGATGATGCAGCGCTGGGTGGGGAGGGCTCGACCCATGACCTTGAGGGGATGGCTGAACGTGGTGGGGAGGCCGAGGCGTCAGAGCTCAGGGACACTGGCCCGACTCCAGGTCCCCGGATGGCCTCTGGCACCCAGCGGGCTCTTGGGAGCTGTGCCCACGAGGGACGTTCCCGCCACCTCCTCCTCCCCCCGTCCCACCCCGTGTGTGTGTGTCTGTGTAGACGTGTGGCCGAGGGAGCTTTCCAGGTGTGAGTGTTTGTAAGAGGCAATGTGGGTGTGGGGGTGTCCGTCCCGTGAGGCGGGGCGGCGACAAGGCCGGAGCGTGTGCGCGTGTCTGTGTGTCCGTCTGTGTCACGGGCGCCGGGAAAAGGAGCTTTGGGGTGCGTGAGTGGCAGGAGTGTTCCGGGCGGCAGGAGGTGCGCGAGCGCCTGCAGGTGTGTGGGTCCCGGGGGAAGGGCTATAATTAGCGGCCACCGTCGGTCCAGCGCCCCGGCCGTGGGCTAAACTCAGCAACCAGAGACGCTCTTGCAAGAGACTCTCAGGACATGTTTTGCTAAAGATGTCGTTGTCGTCTGAACTGGCGGGGGCTGGCGCAGTCGGTCCTGTGCTGCTGGTGTATGGAGGCCCGGCCCAGTCCCGTCCAGACCCAGCGGTGGGACCCCTGGGCTTCGCTGGGGCAACAGCGGGTGGGAGCAGACCCACGCCCAGCAGGGTCCAGCCGCCACGGAGTGACCCAGGGCGCTTCCCAGCCAAGGCCCAGGGACACCTGCAAAGCCTCCAGGCTGAGAGGGGGCGAGGGGTCCTTCCTCGAAACAGACCCACATGAACGCGATCCCGCCCATAGTTCATTCAGTTTGAAGAATGAGTCCCTTTGCTCAAAGGGAAATCGAGGTAAAAAATCACGGCTGAGGGGGGTTCTGGGGGGTCCAGGTGGTGCCCTCGCACCCGGGGCCACTCCATCTGTCTGGAGAGAGCCCCGGGCCTGGCCCGACCACGCACACCGTGAGCACAGGCCCTCGCTGTGCCTGCGACGCCAGCGCCCCCGCGCCATCTCCCCGTACTCCCGGATATAGGGCCTCACTGTAGGCCCACTTCCTTCTGGAAACCCTCTGACCCTCTCAGATAGAAGCCGCCCCAGCCACCGTCTTCTCCCACTGTGTCCCTCTGTCACCTCGCGGTCCCCATCTGCCTTGTCCTGGAGCTATTTCTGGGTCTGTCTCTCTCTCCCTTCTTGTTGTGAGCTCCTGCAGGGCTGAGTCTGGCTCTGACTCATCACAGTGTCCTCAGGACTCAGGTCAGGGCCTGGCACTGGCGACCGGGCTGGATCCCCCGTAAGCGACGAAGCAGGAGTCGTGTCCGTGGTGCGGGGCCGGACCTCAGACCACGTGCTCTATAGGCGCACAGGTCCCCCCACGGAGGAGTGGGGAGGGGTGCCCTGGAGGCAGCTCTGCATTCCCAAGCTTGGCCCTGTGGATGGACAGGGGGAAAGGTAGCAAGGAAAGAAAGCAGGGCAAAGGGGAAGGAGGAAGAGGGAAGGAAGGAAGAGAGATGAAAACAAAGGTAATTGGGAGGAAAGAAGTTTGGATGGAAGGAAGGGAGGATGGATGGATGGATGGGGGGATATGGATGGGTGGGTCCAGGTATGATGGATGGGTCGTGGGTCCAGGTATGATGGACAGGTGGGTGGGTCCAGGTACAATGGATGAATGGTGTGTCCAGGTATGATGGATGGGTGGGTCCAGGTATGATGGACGGGTTGTGGGTCCAGGTATGATGGACAGGTGGGTGGGTCCAGGTACGATGGGTGGGTGGGTCCGTCCAGGTACAATGGATGGATGGATGGATGGGTGGGTGGGTGGGTCCAGGTACAATGGATGGATGGGTAGGTGGGTGGGTGCAGGTATGATGGATGGGTCATGGGTCCAGGTACGATGGACAGGTGGGTGGGTCCAGGTATGATGGATGGGTCGTGGGTCCAGGTATGATGGATGGGTCGTGGGTCCAGGTACGATGGACAGGTGGGTGGGTCCAGGTATGATGGATGAGTGGTGGGTCCAGGTATGATGGGTGGATGGGTGGGTGAGTGGGTTCACGTGGGTGGGAGGGGAAGACTGCAATGGGCAGTGGTCTTCAAAGAGCTTCAGCGAGGACACTAGGCCTGGCTTGGACTGGGAGGGAGACCCCAGAGTGGTTGGAGCCCCAGGTGTGTTCCAGGGAGGGCCTATCACTTTGTCTACAAGAAAGTGCTCCCCACATTTAGCACGTGGCCTCCCAGAGCCGTTGACTCAGTTTCCCCCTGATGTAGAATGGAACCCTGGCACCAAGGAGCCGACAAAGGGTCGAGAGAGCCTCTTTCTCAGTCAGTGGCCCCAGACCCGGAAGGACACCTGCGGCGAGGAGGGCTACAATGACCCCGGGGGCTCCGTGTCCGTGGCCCTGCCGGCCAAGAAGTCCATGTGGCCTGCCGAGAAGAACCTGCTCTATGAGTTTCTTGGGGTCGCCAAGAACCCAAGCGGGCCACTAAAGCTTCGCAGCAAAGTGGAGGTGGACGGACTGGAGCTGAAACGTAAGCTGACCCTGCCCGGGGGGAGAGTCTGTAGGGGAAGGGATTCCAGAAACTCTCACGGGCTCGTGATGGCTTTGCCTCCAAATGGCTGCCTCAGCCACGGGCAGCTCATGGGGTTTCCCCGGTGACATCCTCCGACTCACGAAATCGGGGAATTGACTTTATCCCATGTCCCGTATCAGGAATGCAAGTGCTAGAGAGATGCAGGTGGCTTTCGGGGCCCCATGGGTGTCCTTGGCGGTCAGCTTGAGTACGGCCCTGAGCCAGGTCCACAGCAGCGCCCCAGATTGCTCGAACAACAGGGAAATCCACGCTTCACATGACTTCTACCCTAATATGATTCAACGGCCCTGCTTTCTCTCCCTACGAGTGTTCCGTTCAAACGTCCTTCCCCCACCACCCAAAAGAAAAGGGGAAATTGAGGTCCCATCTCTGACTCTGTGAGCCCACGGGGCGTACTACACGGGGAGAGCATCTAGGATTCATCTCCCAGGACAACTCAGCCAAACCTTCATTTAGACTAATGTGGGGGTCACGCTATGTCAATTATATAATGTTTAAGATTAAAAAAAATATATATATATATATATGCAGCCAGTATAGACACACTAGTCGGTGCAAGAGCCTCAGTGTTGCCGCGTAAATGTCCGCAGGGGGTGCTTTAATAATTTGGTAGGAGCGGATCCCAAAGGCACAGCAGTTATTGCTAAAGAACTGGATTTTCATAAAGCACAGAGAAGAATCTGGTTTTCCACGTAGGTCAGCTGTGGCCCTGGCCACCTGGTTTATGGTTGTCCCTTGCTAAGCCGCCTCCTGTCCTAGTGAGGGATGGAGAAAGCACTCCCAGCCAGGCCACGCAGGGACTCGCACCTCTTCCCAATTGGCCAGGTGTGTGCTAACGATGTTTTCCCGTAGTGGGAAAGCCACCCAAACTTTGAAGAACCCTTTTGGAGCTCAAAGACCTGACATCTGAGAACATGAATCCCGGGGTAGTCACGGCACAGGGGGCGGGGCGGGGGGCGCTGGCCTCTCCCTTCCGCAGTCCCTGAAACATTCTACCCCTCCTGTGACTCACAGTTAACCCGCCGGGGACCGTGGCCGACAAGAGCAACCTCAAGTATACAGGGAACGTTTTCACCCCACGCTTTGCCACGGCCCTGACCTCGGCCACCCTGAACCAGCCGCTCTGGCTCAACCTGAGCTACCCGCCTCCGCCTGTGTTCACAAATCACTCTGCCTTCCCACAGTATCAGGTGAGCAAGTGGGTCCCGGGCCTGGATCCCAGCTCCCAGCTCCCAGCTCCCAGCCACCCAGGAGTGTGCCCTGCAGGGCGCCGAAATCACAAAGAGGCTCAGACTGCCTGTTTTCTTCACCATGGCCACGTCAGATCATCTACGTGCTTTACACACGGGCACGTGGGCACGCACACACACGCACTCTTGAATTTTCCGTTGTCTGAAAGCCAGCAAAACTGTGCTGTGTATTCCAGATCTGCTCCTGGCACAGGGCGATGGCTGGTCCTTGGGCTTTGGTGATGGGTGGTCCTTGGGCTCCAGGAACAGGGTGGTAGGTGGTCCTTGGGCTCCCTGGGCTCTTGGCACAGAGTGATGGCTGCTCCTTGGGCTCCCAGCACAGGGCAATGGCTGGTCCTTGGGCCCCGGTGATGGGTGGTCCTTGGGCTCTGGGAACAGGGTGATGGTGGTTCTTGGGCTCCCTGGGCTCCCGACACAGGGTGATGGCTGCTCCTTGGGCTCCTGGCATAGGGTGACGGGTGGTCTTTGGGCTCCGGGAACAGGGTGGTAGGTGGTCCTTGGGCTCCTGGGCTCCCAGCACAGGGCGATGGCTGCTCCTTGGGGTCCCAGCACAGGGCAATGCTGGTCCTTGGGCTCTGGGCATAGGGTGACGGGTGGTCCTTGGGCTCCAGGAACAGGGTGATGGTGGTTCTTGGGCTCCCTGGGCTGCTAGCACAGAGTGATGGCTGCTCCTTGGGCTCCCGGTATAGGGTGATGGCTGTTCCTTGGGTTCCTGGCACAGGGCAATGGCTGGTCCTTGGGCTCTGGGCATAGGGTGATGGGTGGTCCTTGGGCTCCGGGAATAGGGTGATGGGTGGTCCTTGGGCTCTAGGAACAGAGCAAGGGCTGGTTCTTGGGCTGCTTGGGCTCCTGGCACAGGGTGATGGCTGCTCCTTGGGCTCCCGGCATAGGGTGATGGGTGGTCCTTGGGCTCCAGGAACAGAGCAAGGGCTGGTTCTTGGGCTGCTTAGGCTCCAGGAACAGGGTGATGGTGGTCTTTGGGCTCCCTGGGCTCCCAGCACAGGGCGATGGCTGCTCTTTGGGCTCCTGGCACAGGGTGATGGCTGACCCTTAGGCTCCCTGGGCTCCTGGCACAGGGTGATGGCTTGTTTGGGCTCCTGGTACAGGGCAATGGCTGGTCTTGGGCCCCCAGCACAGGGTGATGGCTGGCCCTTGGGCTCCCTGGGCTCCCAGCACAGGGTGGTGTCTGTTCCTTGGACTCCCGGCGCAGGGTGACAGCTGGTCCTTGGGCTCCCAGCGTAGGCTGATGGCCTTGTCCTCATTTCTGATCCACCTGCTAGGACTTCCTTTAGAGTTGGATGATGTGTGTCCTAGAGCAGTCAGGACAGTCCCAGTTTAGTTTTTATCCCAGCATAATTATCAAAAGCACCCCCCCTTTCACCGTCCGGCGTCCTGGTGCAGATGCCAAACTACGTGGCCACCTTATTTCAGATGTAATAGCATCTGAGGAGCCTTAGCTGGTCTCAGTGCACATTCTCAGCCTTGGGCTCTACACTCCGGGGGCATCCGTGACCAGACACAAAGGGATGGTGAAACACGAGTAGCAGGGCTGGAAATTCTACTCACGGAGCTTCCTTATGCAGGAAAACCGAGTTTCTATAGTTTGTCTATTTAAAGTCGGTCTCCCTTACGAGCTGCCTCCTGCTGGGCGGAAGGAGGGGAAAAAATCAAATCAACGTCCACTCTGGTTTAAGCCTTAGTCCAACTCAATGGCTTCAGCAGGCCCTTCGGGTGGTGTTCTGTTTCTCCAGGAGAGGGGGGCTCAGCATCTGGGGTCCCCTGGCCTCTGCCCCGGCTCCTCTCCAGAATGGCACACAGGTGTGCGGGCCGGACACCCCAACCTGTACAGCCGGGTCCTCGGGAGCCTGCTGCCCTGCTGGCCCGGCAAGGCCTGGAGAAGACAATACACCTGCAATCCACAGTCGCTCCTCTGTGTTCCTGCCCCTGCCGCTGTTCTGGGGGCCCTGGGTCACCTCCTCTTCTACAACCGGGCGGCAAAGCCTGCAGCCCAGAAGCCCCGTGCGCAGAGGGTGGATCTTCTCGACCCCATACAGAGCCTCTCTGAGCTGATCCACCAGACTTAGCCATCCGGGAGCGTAAACAGAAGCTAAGGGAGTTGAGCAGAGCCTCCCTCTCTCTCCCTCTCATGTTTTGTTCCAAGCCTTTTTGTTAGTTTGTTTGCTAAAAAGGATGAGCGCCCTCCCTCACCTTCTGCAGGACAGAAAGCCTCCCCGTGGGGCTGTAAGGAAGCCTGACGGACAGACGGGGAGGCCGGAGTGCGTCCGTCCCGAATCTGTCCCGCCCTTACCCGGGTCCTCAGAGAAGTGCCCTCGTCCATCTGCCACCCTCTCCTCTCACACTCCTTGCTCCTGTGTTTCTGCGTCTGCCCCTTTGCTCTTCGGTCCTTTATTCACCTCCTAGCCGCCGACACGTCCCTTCTTCTTATGCACCTGTTGACTCATTCGCTTAAGCAATTTTAAGAACCTTGGCTCCGCCCTGGCCACAGGCCGGGCACTGGCGAGGTGAGGGCGTTCGGAGAGGACGCTCAGCGCCCGGCGCACGTTGGGTGCAGATCAGAGCCGGGCGCTGCGTGCACCCCACCTCTGGAAGAGAAGCGAGTGTAGGATTTTGTGCAGTGTGAACCGATCCACTCTCGGTGTGCTCGGGGCTCAGCGTGTGAAGCCGTTCACGATGGCTCCGTCCACTGCTTGTGACTTGGCTTTGCAGAGGGAGTGAGGCTTCAACGTATCTGGGCACAAAGGCTGCCCCCTGACACCTCCCAGGCTGTGATGGAGACCAGGGCAGTTTACCTCCTCCCAGCGTCTAGTGATTTCATCATCCAGCTTCGGGATGGCTCATCGGGAGGCCTGACACAATAAGAAGAAGGCAGGTTTTGGAATTGGCAGACCTGGCCTTACAGAAATCCACTGCTTTCAAGCTGTGTGGCCGTGGGCAAGCCGAAGTCCGCTAAATGCCCCGAGCCCTGGTTTCCTCACCTGTGAAATGGGCTCATAACAATCAGCAGCAGCCTCTACCTGACTCGGCTGTAAGGCTAATGGAGTCCGTGGGTGAGAAAGGCCTTTGAGAAACCTAAAGTAGGATGCAGACATTGGTTTTTATTATCATTCAACCCTGATCTTCCTAGGAAACGGGGTCAGGGAGCTCTGCAGACCTTGAGCAGACAGAGAGGAGAAACAGGGAGCAGTCGCTCCTCGCCCCTTTTCATGTGTGGCGTCAGGAATAAAGATGAGGGCCCAAATCCAATTTACTCAGAGCTCCCCTGTGGAGTGACGTGGAGCCACGGAAGACTAAGTCTGCAGCGCCAAGTAGCCCCCGAGGTGGCAGGGCCGCTGGGCCTGGAGGAGCGTGGCGCCCGGCCAAGGAGGGAAGCTGGAAAGAGGCGCTGACCTCAGGCAAAAAAAAAAAAAAAAAGAAGAATGAATGTTTACCTGCCCGTGCCTATGATTTTACAGAATCACAGAATTGCAACTTGAGCAACCGGCAATGTCCTGAGCGCCAGAATGTGCTGCGCGTGTGATAGTCGGCCCGGAGGGAGCAGGGGTGGCGGCTGTTTGTGTCCCACGGAGGCCGGGGGCCTGGGGAGCTGGCCTCGCAGCGCAGCCCCAGCTGATGGGCCGGGAGACGGGTACGCGGACCCCACGTGGGAGCAGGTCGTGTGCCGGGCCAGCCAGGACCGAGCCCTGTGTCCCACTTCGATGTCCAGGCTCCGGCTGAGGCATGAGGAGGGGCATGCAGGGGCCAGGCTGCGGGTGTTGTGGGGGGTGTCCTGGCCGCAGGTGTTCTGGCTGCTGGAAGTAGGAGCCGCCCGACCGAGGGCCGTGTGAGCGGCCTGGGTGCAGCGAGCAAGGGGAGGTTCTGGGATGGAGGGGGAAGGGGGGGTACCCTGCAGGGATGCTGTGGCTTCTCCAAGGAGCCCGAGGGCCCTGAGGAAGCCCCAGGGGCACAGTGTCCGCCGTCAGCACTTTGGTGAGTGGCACAAGCTGAGCCCAGCATCTTGGGGGCAGCGTCTCTGGATTCAGAATCTTCCAGAAACACACACAGGCCCGAGGGGCACTTTGGGCTGCATCCTCGGGGGAAACTGTGGGTTGGCAGTTGGAGGCCGCCCCGGCCGGCAGGGGTGTGATCTGTCCCCAGCCCCCAGAGCGGGTGTGTGTGCACACAGGGGCCCGCGGCCACCCTGCATGGAGCGCTGACCAGAAGCACAACTTCCCATCTGGCTCCGCGGCGGCCGGCGCCTAGAGTGGGGGAGCAGTGGGATCATTAGCAAGATCCTGACTCCACGCCGGGCGCTGCTTGGGGCCCTGGGGACACGCAGACTCCTCTACCTTCCTGCCTGGGCTCGTCAGGAGGTACAGCCCAGGGTGGGTGTGCACGCCTGGACATGGAGCTGTGGACACCTGGGAGCGCCCGTGCCGACGTGCTTACAAGCACGTGGATGGCGACCCACACTCCCGTGCACACACACACACACAGATGTGCATTGACGACCACGTCATGGGGCAGGATGGAGTTTGGGGCAAGGCCCTTAGGTCTACAGAACTCGCCCCTTCGCGGGCCTCACGGTGGGGACGCAGGTAAATCTGTAGCCGTGGGGAGAGAGGCGCAGAGATGCGAGGGGCCTTCCTGAGGTGACGGGCCTCCCAGAGGGCAGAGCTGGGACTCTCGAGGTGGGGGGGGGGCCACAGAGAAGGCTCCGCCCGGCGGCTATGGGAGCTGCTCCGCAGGCCTCGGGCCCGAGCCGTGCTTGCCCAGCGTGCAGCTGTCCCCCTGCCCCGGCCGCGGGCCCTGGAGCGGCGTGGGGCCGGCCGTGCTGAGCGCGCCTCTCTCCGCAGGGCCTGTACCCACCGCGCGCAGCCAGGATGCCCTGTCAGCAGCCCCCGCAGCCCCCGCTGGGCTGCTCCTCCAGGCAGGTGAGTAGGCCGCGTCCCCAGCCCTGCCCGGCTCCACATGACCTTGCGCCCAGAGGGCACTGTGTCCTGCGACGGGCCCGCGGGCCACTCTCCGTGCTCGCCGCCTGCCCTGGGCCCCCCATCGATGGCGTCCCTGGGGCTCGCGGCTGCCCCTTGGAGCCCCCCCGCCCCCGTGCCCACCTGTGTCGGGGCTCCACCCACGCGAACGTCCCAGCCCCCCAGGGGGCGGCTTGGCGCTCACGGCACGGGGCCTAGGGAGACGGAGGCCTTGTCAGGGTCACCGAGTCACCGTAGGAACCAGCTTGTGCGGTGGCCACCGGCGGCCTCGGCATTTCAGGGACTTCCAATAATAAATGAGAGGTTTTCAGCCACAGCTCCCTGGGCTGGTTGTGCTGGGCTGGTATTGGGTTCGAGGCTGTGTCATGTGTCCCCCCCTCGGGGAGCTTGCTGGACCCACGGCAGCTGTTGCTCCTGCCATGTAGACAGGAGTGTGTGTGTGTGGGGGGGGGGGGAGCAGAGCGCCTGCTGCTGGGGCCTGGGCTTGGGGCTAGCGCCTGGCAACTGGCACCTACCTTCCGTGGCCCAGGAAAGCCGCACGGTGTGGCCCAGCTGCGGCCGGCTGCAGAGTCACCCCCTTTCCCGTCAGCGTGTCATTCAAATACAAGCCGTCTGGTCACACCGAAGTCACAGGCAGGCCGCAGAGGCAGTCCCGGTGCATGTGGGCCCCAAGTAGCGCCCGGGCCGGAAGCGCAATAAAAATCAAATTACTGGCTGGTTCATCTGCAACTGAGACTTGATCGCACGCGCGTCTTGTCTGTGGGCTGCTCGGCCGAGTGCCCCCCCCCCCACGTCCAGCAGTGGACTCCAGCTCGGAAACTGCAGGATGGGGGGCGGCCTCGGGTCCGGCTGTGGGACCCCAGCCAGCGTGGCTCCACCGCGGGTGGACAGACCCCCACACTCAGACTCACTGTCTGGGGGCCTCTTCCTGCCCGGCAGGGAGCAAACCGCACCTCTGACCTGAGCTGTGTTGGAATGTTCCAGAAAGCAGAGAAGAGCCCGGAGGCCCGGGGCTGCTCGTGTCACAGTGGGGGCTCTGCGTCCTCGGGGAGCGCAGAGCTGAGGCCCAGCCTGGCCCGGGGAGCCTCAGCGGGCACCCCTACCTGGCCCACAGAGAGTGACCCCGGCTCGGGGAAGGGGGGGGGCCGACAGCCCCACGCAGGTGCCCGCGTCTGTCTGAGAAAGCGCTGGAGGCCCTTGGTTCCAAACAGAGACAAACCACCCCGGAGAGGTGGTCCCGTCGCCGGTTCCCGCAGGGTCCTTCCGGCCGAATCTATCTACACACACTTTACATGAATGTGGCTTTCCGGGCACGCGGCTCTGTCACTGCCGTTGCCGGCGAAGCGCATCCTGGAGATGATTCCAGAGCTGTGCGCGCTGTGTCACGGGGTTCACCCGCCGTGTGCGGTTGGGGACATGTCCCCCAGGAGGCCCGCGGGAGCCCCCAGGCATCCCCCTGTGCAGGCCTTGGACCGTCCCACTCCCAGGAGACCCGGTGGGGGGCCTCCCTGCACGTCCGCCAAGGCACCTGTCCCCGGGGGGGAGGGCATCCTGGCCTCTCTCTGTGAGTTCTTGGCTCTTTGTCACGGTCCGCGTGTCATCTTGGGCGTTTGGGGGCCCACGTCCAGCATCCGCGAGTCCTACCTGCAGCCTGGTGTAGGAGGGGGCTCAGCGGGAGCAAGCACACAGGCCCCGGGTCCGCGTGGGCCTTAGGGGTCCGACTGCGAGTCACGCCCGTGGAGCCCGTGGAGTGCTTACCTGCAAGGTCCGAGCTCCTGAGCCGCCTCCTCCGTCTCTGGCTCGTGCTCCTGCCGCCCAAGCTCTGGGACTGGAAGGAGAGAAGCCGCACGGGCCTGGCACGGCCTGAGCCCTCTGGAAGCCCCAGCCTTTGTGATCCTTTTTTTTTTTTTTTTTTTAAATTAGAGAAGGATCCGCAGGGTGAGAGAGGGCTGTTGCTGTGCTGGGTCCCCGGGCAGCTTGGATGCTGGACTCTTGCTTTTAAAGACGACGTCCAGAAGTTTCCCTCGCTTTGACTGCAGCTCCCTTCAGCGTGCGGGAGGACGGACGTCACCCCGTACAGGAGAGGGTCTTCTGACGTCCGTAGAATACAGTGCCTGCAACGTAACGAGCTCCCCATCATTGCAGGGATTCGAGCGGACCCCGAGTGGCCTCTTCTTTGCCCTCTCCCCTCTTTTTTGTCTTGCGCTCCTTCATTTAACGCATGTTTATGGAGCAGCTGCTGTGGGCCAGGCCCCATCCCAGGGCCGAGAAGACAACGCTCGATGAGACCGCTGGGGCCCCGGCTCTTGGTGGAGGTCGGATCCGGGGGGCGGGTGGGGGGGTGCTGAGCTCTACGGAGCCTGGATCCCGCTGTACGACGCTGCCGCCGGCCCCGGGCGGCCACCTCAACCCACACCAGTTACAGTGAGCGTGCACCTTCAGCTCCTCGCCCTTCGCGGCAGGCGCAGCTCAAGTGGCCGCAAGTCGCCGCGGGCGGGTGGTGGCCCACGTACGGGGGGGCTGGGTGCCAACATCCCCGCGGAGCCACCCTGTCCCGGACGCCCCGAGGTCGAAGCCAGGGCCGTAGAAATATCAACAGGCCTTTTTTTTTTTTTTTTTTTTTTTAGGTAAAAATGAACGAGGGCTCTCAGGGGCAGCTATTGGCAGGGGATGGGGTGGGGAGGGGAGGGCAGCGCAGAGAATGGAAATAAAGTCCATTTGCTGTTCATCAGGCTGCTGTCGGCCGACTCGGTGTCCGTGCCGTGGAGGGAGTGTTCGCCCTCCTGCCAACGGGGAAACTGAGGCCTGGGTGACCTGGGCACCTTGGCAGCCAGGCGCAGGGGGGAGGCTTGGGCTTCGCCACAGTCCTCGTGGGGCCTCCCGCACACCCGCCGTGCCGGGGTTAAGGCTGGGGTCCGAGCGAGGCCCTGGAGGTTCGGAAGCAGCGGGCTTTGGTGGACGCGGCCCCTCTTGTCTGTGACCTGCAGGTGACGCCGTACAGCCCACAGCAGGTGGGACAGCAGGTGTTCCGCTCTCCCTACGCCCCCCTGCTGAGCTACATCCCCTTCATCCAGCCCGGCTACCCGCACCCTCAGAGGACACCTCCAAAGCTGTGCAGCCATCCCCGCGACCCTTCCCCGATGGCGGGAGACGGGCCACAGTACGTGGTCCCCCAGGCATACGGGTGAGTCCTCAGCCCCCTCCTTGGGCGCACCTCGTTCGCGGGAAGCTGCAGAGCCGGGAGGGGAGTTGCAGGGTCCTGGGGAGGGAGGGGCCCTGGCCTGTCCCCGGCCCTGTGGGCGCCGGAGGGAGCTGGTGCGCAGGCCAGGCTGCTCAGGGCCGCGGGCCCACGGGATCCTAGCCACGCGGCCGTGGACGTGGGCACTCGGCCTGCAGCGGGGCCGGCAGTGGAGCAGGACCCATCTGCCGAGGCCCGTTTGCTGGGCTCCCCGCGGCGCGGGGGACCCTGAGCTCCCTCACAGGCCAGTTGCCCCCACGTCCTGCGGAGGGTGTAGCAGGCCCGGCGGCAGGGGCAGGGCTTCGCAGGTGATGCAAACCTCGACACACACTTTCCACGACGGCTGTTGTCCTAAATGAAAGGACTGGCGGTCGCCCACTTGCATCTGCAAACCTTCAGCTCATATTTGAGGCTGGGAGGAGGGTGGGGCCTGAGGTCCCCCTGGGGACCCCAGTCCCCACACACCCTGGGGAGGCGCGTCTGAGCTTGGGAAACTCCACTGCCGGGATTAGGGACGTCGGTCCCCAGCCTTCCACGTCCCTGCACAGACCCCTGCTGTGGTGCCCCCTGGGCGCCTCCAGACCCTCACCCTCTCAGTCCTGCGTCTTATAGAAGGATGACACGTTAGCGAGAGGTTTCTGTGGTCAGGATGCTTGGGAAGAGCTGAGGGAGACACAGGTGAACGGGTTTCTTACCCATCGGGGCCCTCAGATGGCTTCATTGCCAAAGTGCCTGGGAAATGTTCCTGGGGTGGGGTCGGTGGCCTCACCTGAGCCCCAAATCCACAGCCCATTTTCTTTCTCCTTTTCTCTTTTTCCTCCCTCCTTCCTCCCTCCCCATCTTTTCTGCTTCTCCTACCACAGACGAGGGTGCATGTCATCTGCACCCCCCGCCCCCCAAGCTCTGTGTCGGGTCCTGTGGTTGATGGGAATGTAGCCTGCAGGGGACCCACAGCGGTCGAGGACGAGGTTCCTCCCTTCGGAGTCTGAGTGGCTGAGATGTGGGGAGCATCCTGGGGCCCAGGGCGGTGGCACGACCTGCTGTGGGGGGTGTGTGTGTGGGCCCGCAAGGCCCCAGGGAGCAGCCGTGGGAGGAGGGGAGGGGGGTGCAGCCCTCACACGGACGGACACATGAGGCCGGGGCAGCAGAGGTGCGTGCTTGAAGTATTTGATTTACCCGTAAAAAAGGTGGAAAATAGGATTAGAAAGGGAGGTTGGGTTTGGGTGTTAAAGGCTCTGACTGGGAGGCCCGGGGCCTGCAGCCTGGTGCAGGACGAGCACCACCGTGGGGAAGGAGGGGAGGAGGGTCCCCACCTGGGCCCTGGCTGCGGGCGGAGGCGCTGGGCGCTGGAGGATGGTGCCATGGGGGGGGCGTAGTTGGCAGGGTGGGCAGTGGCCGAAGGGGCTGGGGACGCCAGGGAAGGGGCTCAGCGCAGGCCCGAGTCCCCCAAAAGCATGACTGGTCGTGGGCAGCGCTTCCTGGAGGGAAGGAAGGAGGAGCGAGGCAAAAGGCCTTCCTTGTCTCCTTCACGGGGAGCAATAAGGCAGCAGGAAAGGCAGGCAGGGGCCGGGGGAGGGGAGGACAGAGAATGAGGGAGGGCCACCTCCGGAGCCGGGTCTGAATGAAGCGACAGCATACATAGGGGCGCTGTGCATCAGGGCAGTGGCCCCGAGGTGGGAGCTGGAGGGGGGGGAGTGGCTGCGGGGCAGCAGGGCCTGGGGGCCAGGCCCTGGGGAACTGGTGAAACTTCCCCAGGTGGAGGTGAGGTGGCCTGCACGGAGTCTGCACCAGGAGCGGGGCTCAGGCAGGGGCGCAGGCCGGACCGGCTGCTGTAGGGGGGTAGGGCACGGGGGCGGGGGGCAGAGGAGGAGGCATTTCCTGGAGGATGTGGGGGGAGCAGGGCTGGGGGAAGCACGCAAGGCCATTGGGGGGACGAGGGCATCAGGGATGGCGTGGTGGGGCGACGGGCAGGGGCAGGGGAGAGGCTGGCGGGAGGAGCAGGGCTCCGGGGATGAGGCGGCCCCCCTACCCCTCCTTACCCTCTACCCCTCCTTACCCCCTACCCCGGCTCCCATACCCACCTTGCCCCCCCTATTCCCTCCTCCCCCACTCCCTCTAGTTCCTCCTCTCCCCTCCCTCCCCCTCCTCCTCTCCCCTCCCTCCCCCTTCTCCTCTCCCATCCCTCCTCTCCCCTCCTTCCCCCCTCGCTCCTCCTGTCCCCTTCCCTCCCTCGCCTCTCCCCCGCCCCTCCGTACCCCCTCCCTTCCCACTCACCTTCCCCCCTCCCTGCCCCATCCATTACCACGCAGTTACCTCCCACACATAACAAGCTCGAGGGTGAAAGGAGCACAGGTCCTAGTGGCACAGGCAGCGCCAGTGGGGAGGCTGCTGCCAGCGACCATGCCCCAGGCCAGGGCGCTGGTGCTCTTCCTCCAGGAAGCCCTCCCTGATGCCCCTCGCCCCCAGGACCCCCGGCTCCCTCCGACACTCTGGCGAGTGTCATGTGCAGACCAGGCCCCGGGCAGGTGAGCCCCCCAGAGCATCTCCCCCACCCCCCTGCCGGGTGGCCTGGCTGCGTGGGGACGTGGCATCAGCGGTCGGGCGTGTCCCCAGTGATTCATTACCGATGGTTATTAGGCTGAGCTGCGGGTTCCAGTTTTTGTTTCATAAACCAGCACAGAATCCGGGGCGTCCTGGCCCGACCTGAGTCTCCATCAGTTCCTTTGAGTGTGAGCTTGGGGCAGAGGGAGGAAGGGGTGGGGGCGAGGAGGGGGGCGCCAGCAGAGGCCCCTCCTCGTGCCAGGTCCCGGGCTGCAAACTGGGCGGATATCGTCTCCGCTCTCTTGGGATTTACTTAATGAAAAGCGAATCAAACTAACCCGAAGCCCAGCTTGCCCAGCCCCTCAGGGCGCCGGTTTGTTCCCATCGCTTCTTCCCTCCCCCGCCCTCTCCCCCCCCCCTTTTTTTCTTTTTTCTTTCATTAATTTAGACTGTCTCCTGCTTTGCGCACCAGCCGCAGGAAGGCCCGAGAACCCCGGGGTCAGACTCCGTGTGGCCGGGTGCCCTGCTGCGGTGTGTATAGAGCCTGGCTCCCCTGCGGACGGGACAGGACGATATCCCTGTAGGGCCGTGCGAGTAGCTGGTCCCATGGGGCAAGGTCAGGCCGGGTCATGGGGGAGCCGCCGTTGGGGCCCCCCTGAGGCGTGAGCAGCCCTGGAACCCAGGCAGAGTGGGGGTGGGCGGGTGTCATCTTTCCCCGCGGGAAGGTGCGCCGCTCAAATACGTTCCCTGGAGGGCCTGGCAGGGGTCAGGGTGCTTGGGCTCAGGTGCTAAAATAGGGAACCGGGTTCAGCTTGGCACCCATAAGGGGACAGGCAGCCCCGGGACCGTGCAGACTCTGGGGCTCACCCTGGGACCCGACCCTGAGTCCCGTGATGCTGCGGACCCCCTGGGGGACACACGGGTCTTCCCGGGCAGGTCAAAGGGCCGGCGAGGTGCTCAGGTGCAGACAGGCCCCCTGTTGTGCGGTCCTGGAGATGGGGACAGCGCTGGGCCCAAGGAGGCAGTCCCTGCAGCCCGCTAGGCCCTCCCGGATCTAAGGAAGTGGCCCTGGAAGCTCTTAATTGTCCTCCAGTTGTATCCTTGCAGTATTTTATTTTCCCAGAACCAAAACTTTTTTTTAATGATGCTGAGCATTTAGCCTCCAAACCTGTCACAGCCTTCCCGGTCCCCGACAGCCATAAGACAACACACTTCTCCCAATATCTCCGCCAACCCCAGGAGTCCCGTCATGAGGTCCTTCTTCTTTCTCTTCCAGGTTCGGCTCGACGGCTGGCGGGCCCCTGGTGAACAGCCCCTATTTTTCCTCCAGTGGGAATGGCATAAACTTTTAGATGATCTTCTCTCCTCCCTCCTCTTACCTTAGCCCTCAGATCGGGGCTGAGGGCTCTGGAACTCCGGGTTCTGTAATTGCGTGGCCGGGGGTTTGGAAAACCAAAGTTCCGACCGTGTCACAGACAGAAAACGGCAAGACCGGGCTCATCTCTTGACCACCTGTGTCACACACCCCGCACCCCACACACACGCCTCCCTCGCATCCGTACCCCCGCCCCCTGCTTGACCACATATGCACCTGTATTTAGCTGACATGAGTGATTTTTGTTTCTGTTGTTGTTGGTAAAATAGAAGTAAGATGCTTAATTTTAGAAAGTTTGTATTTTATGATAAAAGTGTGAGCTGCTTGAAACAGAATGTGCCTGTGTATTTTTGTCACGCTTTGTGTCATCTTCACTGCTCATTTCCCCACGCACGACATACAGCATTGACCCAGGACATGACAGGAGACCACGGGCTGGAGCCCTCGTGGCGCTGCTGTCTAAATATGAGCCCCCGGGCCGGGTGGGGGGGAAGGCCATAACCGCCAGGGCTGAGCTGTTCTCTCCTGTGAGAGCTGCTCTCTCCCCACTCATTTCTCAACCTCCGGGTTCATGCATCTTAGGAGCAGACTGAGCAGAGCACCCTCCTCAGGCGGTTGTTTTACAGGAAAAGCCTCTCTTGCATGTGAGATGGGGAAACGTGACCTGGAAATCCATTCCGGAAGTAAGCGTGCCTGTGGTAGACCCCGGCAGGGACAGTGCGCCGGTGCCCAGCTCCGGGCCAGCCTCCAAGCCACATGAGCTGGCACTGCTCACGCATCCATCTCGATCAGCTTTTACCAGCGACTTGACTAAGGGCGTTGGGAGCCTCCTGACCACATGCGTGGAGGACACAAATCTGGGGACAGGAGTCGCCTCGGTGGGGACCGCGCATGTACTGAACTCCCCTGTACCCCTGCAGCTGCCCGGAGCCGGGACAAAGCCAGAGTGGCTCTCCCCATGGTGGTCCCGCCAGCCATCACTGACCAGGGTGGTCCAGGAAGCGACACCCGTGTGCCATCCTTCAGCAGACTCCAACAAGTTCAAATTAAACAGGTTACTGTAAGGACCTACTCTTGGGGGGAAAAAAATGAGCTATGCACAGAAAAGATAGACCGACACTATCAGTTCTAAGTTGCTCTATTGCCGATCTGATTAGTTATGTGACGGCTCACCACCTACCCTGGCTGAGTCCGATCCTGGTAGCAGTGACAGGCTGGGGGCTGGAAATCTCTGATGTCCCAGGACAGGCTGTGGCTCCATGCCCACGAGAGCCTTTCTCCTGCCCTCACATCATGAGGCCATTGGCCTCACTGGCCTCTCCTGGGAACCTGGAAATTAGTTTCTCCTCTAAGTTCTCTTAAGACACAGGCCCCCTTCCTTTATCCATGGTCTAAGTCTGGGATGCTCCCCAAGTTCTTCAGCCCCTGCCCCTAAGGCCGGACCCTGTTTCTAGTATATCTTATTATTTTTTTATCTGACTAACAATCTAGACTCTCCATGGACTCTAAGAAACATTAGTCCCCTAGGATTCTGACAAATTCAGGAGCACTTTTCTTTCCTGAGGGGCTTTCTCACATTGTATCTCCAGGTATGAACCCCAGGCTGGACCGTACCTTACTACTTTCTCTTGATCTCAGGCTTTTCGGAGGCAGGAGAGAGTAAGAGAAAAAAACATTGATTTTTTTTTTTTCTTTGGCCAGACCTGGGTTCTAAGCCACTTTCCAACACTGACCTTGGGTCGAGAACTTAGGCTTTATTAATGGTAATGTTAAGAGTTGAGAGGATTAAAAGATCATGTGGGCTTAATATAGGTTTAATGTCTACTTAATGCAGACTTGTGGTTCTACAATGGTGGAGTGAAGACGTTTCTGTCCCTCTTAAAATTGGCCCTCAAATAGCAAGGAGAGCAAGAAAACCTATGCAAACTCCTTTCTCAGTGAAACTAGGAGAAGCCAGCAACCCCCCTCCCCGCCCCCATCCACTATATACAAAGGCAGAAACGGGATGGAGGAAGAGTAAGCGCCTCAGTGGAGCAGGGGAGGATTGTGCTGACGAGCCCACTGAAGGAGAACGATCAACAAGGAGCAATTTCCTCCTGCCAACTCCTAAAGGTCTCAGGAGGTGCCCGTGCTGGATGCCGTGGAAGGAGATGGTTCAAAGGGAGGCCATGAGGTAAGAGGTAGCTTCTATCCTGGCCCCACACAGTGAGGGGCCACGGGCAGTTCTATAGAAGACAGAAGGCCGGGGAACACTTGGAGAACATGCATAAGGATCGTGGAGCTGAGAGTCCAGGTTGAAAATGGGGATTAAGTGAAATACATGTATACATCCAGTGGCACCGCTAAGTTTTAACCAAGAGGTAGGAGTCTGGAGGGTCCTCTGGAAAAACTGAACTGCCCCAAAGGCATTTGAGGGTACCAGTGAAAATTACCCTATGATTATGTCCATTACAAAGAGCTGCCAATCAACTTTCAAAGACCTGAGTCTTAACAGGAATGGACAAACTCCAAAAAGAAAGAAATGGATCAAAACAAAGGTAAAAAAGGAACCAAAAAAAAAAAAGACCATAATACTCTCAGGGAGATAAGATAGTACATTAAAAAAAATAAGACAATATGCCATACACTTATTTTTAAAAATCTGAACAAGAAAGTGCTTTTGAAATTAAAACAGTGATAGTTGATGTTTTTCAGTGAAGAGAGTTGGAAGCTAACATCAGAGAGATCTCATGGAAAAGAGAACTAAAAAAAGACACGGGATGGATTATAGGAGATAAAACATGGGAAAATGAGAGGATCAGTCCAGGACACCAGCTATCCACCTAACAAGAGTTCTAGGCACAATAGCAACAATAAGGGGAGGGTAGTACTAAACACACACACACACACACACACACACACACACACACAAAAACAGGGAAATATCCCAAATATAATGGTCTCAGACCAGTGCTGAAAAAAATGAATTAAAAAAAGAATCTCTCCCAAGACATTTCCCTGTAAAATTTCAGAATATTAGGGATCAAGGCAGGATGCTAATAACTGCAGAGAACCTCACTCACATACAAATGTGCAAGAATCAGGAAGGCATCAGATTTCTCAACAGTAACCCGGTGAACGTAAAGGATCCCAGGACAAAGCTGTCATCACTTTGATTGGAAATGATTTTTGACCTGGAATTTTAAAGCTCAATTTTTATCTGTATGGGTATAGAATGGAGGTGTTTTTAGACATGCAAAGTCTCAAAAAAATGTTGCCTCCTTGCATGCTTGTCAACAAATTAAGGGAGGGTGTGCTCGGCTAAGATGAGCAGGTAGGCCAAGAAAGAGGATCCGGAATCTGGAAGCAGGTATTCAACAGAACGTGAGCAGGAGGGAGGCTAAGGAGGCATCCGAGGCGGTGAGAGAGGAAGGGCTCAGCTCAGAACCGGGGAAACCACCACCACCACTGCCAGGCCAGGCAGCAGCAGGAAGCTGGAGACCTAAGACAGCAGGTATATCCACGGGGGCCAGGCGGCTGGAGGAAAAGAAAACAGATTATCCCAACGGAGTTGACTGGGTAGAAACTTGTGCTGAGAGTTGTTTTATAGTGGTTGGTGGGGGTGGGAAGACTTTAGCTGTAAATTCAAGTGAAAAATGCAACAACTGTTAACTTGGCCGCGGACAATATTTACGCGGTCATAAACAATAAAAAGCCCAAATATAGACCTTACCAAAACTCGTGTTATAACTGCCGTGGAAGGATGGAGGTGAAGAGAGAGGTGCGGCTAAAGCTAAACTCCTCACTTGCTGCAAGAGAAAGTCGGTATGTGGTATCCAAAATGGATGATTTCAGAGAATGGGATTCCCATAGTTATCTAGAAATGTGGAGGTAGGTCCCAAGATGAAGTCTCAGCCCTGAAACTCCTCCTCCAGGACTTGAGGTCCTCCAAGGCTCCCTCCTTGGGGAAGGCACCCTCAGCTTTGTGTTATTCGTTCCTCTGTATGATGGGATTTCCATTTGGCACCAAGCACGCGTCTTCCCCCTTCTTCCTTAGTAATAGAACCTCATTTTTCAGGTCGGCACTTGGCCACCTGGAATATGTGACCGAGTTCTAACGGAATGAGATGCAGGCAAAGTGCTTGCGTGATTTCTGGAGGTCAAAGCTACAGTATGAAACTGGTAGGAAGAGCAAGAAGACAGAAGGAGGGAGCCTGTAACAGTGGGGGTGCCAGGCCAGCCCTGGAGTGTCTGTCCGAAGACTTTGCTTATGTCAGAGGAAAGCGAACACCTTTGAAAAGCCACTGTTATTTAAAATTTTTTCCCCCAAGTAGCCAAATCTAATCCTAATTCACACACTCAAAAATGAAGTAACACCATTTCTTCAAAAAGGCTTTTTTCCCTATTAAATGTTTTTGAGATCAGATAATGTCATCTTTCCACCCATCCACCCACCCATCTATTCATTCATCCATCCATCCATCTATCCATCAATCCATCATCCATCTTCCTGTTCATTCATTCATTCATTCATTCATTCATTCATTCATTCATTCATCATTTAGTGACTTTATTGACTTAGTCACTTTAATGACTCCCTCCCCAGTACATTGGGCATTGGGCGAGGGGCTGAGTTACATACCTGGACAATCGTATTATCTGCCATAACAGAGCTAGTTGACTATAATTAAAGAAAACTTTCCAACAAGGAAGGTTTTCCTTGTCATAATCATACAACCTCGTGATTCCCAAAAGGAGAAGGAGAAAATTGACTTAGTGAGGTCGGTCTCATGACTGACTACATGAAATATATTCACCAGTTGCTCCACTTTACGAGGAAAGAAGCAGGCCTAGACAACGCAAAAGTAGTCATTCTACATTTTAGGGGATTGCATCTTTTTACCGAATGAATGAGGCCAAGTACCCACTATCAGTCAGGGCCCAGCCCAGACAGGAGACAGAGCCACTTCAGTTATTTTAATAGGATTTAATATAAGTAATTATCAGCTCTCCATTAAAAAACTAAAAAAGAGAAGAAGAAAAGGATTGAAGGGTAGCACAGAAGTAGCAACTGCAGGAAGCAGATACTATCCTAAGAGAAGAGGGTGGAATTATTAAAAGTTGGGAGCCCAGAGGAGGAGCCCTGAGGAGTTGAGGCTTGGGCATTTGGGTCTGGGGAACAGGGACTGTTTGGCTGGTATTGGTGTCTGGGTTCAGAGGAAGGGGTCCTTGGTGTGGAAACACAGACCTCTCAGGAGGAGGCATCAGCCCACCAGTGTTGGAGTCCAAGAAGGCAGAGTGAGGCTGGTTCTACCAGCATGAGGACAATGGCACCCTAGGTACATGGCTGCTATTGGAAAATATGGGCATTGCTAGGTGACATGGACCAGAACAGGATCCAGACCAGAATGAACAGGGCCTTTCTGCCTCTTCCAGCCTCGGGGCTCCCTCGAATACCCTTCTCCACAGAACCTGAGGGCCAGCAGACAAAACGGAAAAGTGATCTGCAGAGGGGGGCTTCAGGATCTTTAGGAGTGGGTTCGAAGCCAAGTAATGAAGTCTTAATAACTCAACACCTCCTGTTATGGACTGAATGTTTGCGTCCCCCACAAATTTATATGTTGAAGCCCCAACCCCAATGTGCTGTTTGGAAATGAAGCCTTTGGGAAGTAGTTAAGGTCAGATGAGGTCAGGAGGGTGAGGCCCCCATGATGAGATTAGTACACGTGTTTGAAGAGACACCAGAGAGCTTGCTTTTTTTCTCCACGTGCACATGAAGAAGAGGTCTTGTGAGCCCACATCGAGATGGCCGCCGCCTACCACCCGAAGGAAGAGGCCTCAGAATAAAACCCACCTTTCTGTGACCTTGACCTTGGGCTTCCCAGCCCCAAGAACTGTGAAAAATAAAGATCTGGTTATTTAAGCCACCCAGTCTGGGGTATTTTGTCATGGCCACTCAAGCAGACTCAGATGTTCCCCAGCGACCTTGACATCAATGAAATGCTCTGAAGTTGTCATAGATGGGAGTGACCACCCTAAGACTTACCTTGTGGGACTCGCCTCAGCCAGCTCCCTAGCACCCTAGTCCTAGATGAGGGTATGTGGGTGCTCCTGGAAATTAAACTTCCTTGAACGAGACATTTTTGCACAACGTTTCTCCACATCTCCACTCCTCAGAAAACACCCGTTGTCCTTCAGGAATCACCCCAGGAGGCAGGGGGGTTTGGTGGGGGATGATCAGAAACTATTAATCAACAGACAAGTCGTCTTCTTGCTGCATCATAAAGTCTCAAGGCTTAGCTTCAGCAGTTTATTAAATTACCAGAATGCCAAGAAAAATAGCTTTAATAACACATTTCTGCCTATCTATTATTTTTTTATAACCCAGAGTGGAGAATTAAAAGGCTCCCTACCATTTAAAATAGCATTTTTAAAATTAAAATGAACATGTTAGAGGGCTCTTTTTTTTTTTTTTTCCTTAACTCGGAACAGAAGCCATTGATTCAGGATGTGATTACTCTAAACCGAAATTTTATGGCTAAATCTTTGTTTGGTGTAAAGAAAGGAGGAGAAACGGTTTTTCTTGAGGAGTTTAAAAGTGTTTTAATCAGAATAGGTGGATGGGCAGGTCACTTTGTCCTCTTATATGGTTTAGTATTACAAACACCAGTTTTGAGAATTATGGTCCTAAAGAAGGTGAGAGAGACACCAGCTAGGGGACCAGCTGGCCACCCAGATGGGGCCTTTTGTGGAGGAAGGGAGAGAGACCTGGTGAATGCTCATAGTTGAGGCTGTGCTTTTGAGCTTTGAAAATTCAAGACCATTACTGGGGGGTCCTTCCATCTGATGAAATGCATAGGTTGATGTATAAACCTAACTATAATTTATTTCTAATGCAGGACTTCTCAATAATTTTTGACAATCATTTATTGAGTGCCAGGTATGAAACAGGCAATGTGCTATGACACGGAGATAAAATGATAAAACTAGCCACAGTCCATGTGCACAAAGACCTTATATGGCAGGTGCTGGGAGGATGGAAAATATAGGTAAATATCACGCAAAATGCCCCTGGAATAGTGGAACATAGCTCTGGAGATACAGAGGGCTGTAGTGTGAGTTTTCTAGTGCAGGTTAAGAAATTACTCCAAAAGGTAGGGGCTTAAAAACAGTATTTAATGACTCATCATTTCTGTGGGTCAGGAACTTGAGTATGGCTCACTTGGTCCCCTGCTTCAGGATCTCAGACAGGATGTAGCCCGAGCATCTGCTGGAGCTACCTTGCCATCAGAAGACCCGACTAGGGAAAATCCCCATCCAAAGTGAATACTCATGTGTCTGTTGGCAAGACTGGCTGTTGGTGAGAGGCCCTTTGGTTTCTCACCAAATGGGCGGCTCTATAGATCAGTTCACAACATGGCAGCAAACAAGCAAGAAAGCAAGAAAAAGTGCCAGCAAGATGGAAGTCGCAGACTTTTTGCAATGCACCTAATCATGGAGGTGGCATCCTGTCACTTGGGCCATATTTTGTTCATTAAAAGTGAATTACAAGGTCTAGGACCCACTCAAGAGCAAGGCAGTAAGGGAGGCTCGGAGGCTTCCTGGAACCAGAGCAGCTAATGGTAATTCTAGAATCACCTTGCCTGAATTCAAAGCCTGGATTCAAGACCTATGATCTGTCCTAAGTCCCTTCTTTAAAATGGAGCTGTTCCTTTCAATGCATATTTATTGAATACCTACCATGTGCCAACTACCGTGGAAGGAGATGAGGATCAGTAACAAAGCTCCTGCTCTCCTGGGGTTTGCAGTCTAGTGAAGGAAGAAATGTTAGCATCGTTGCTCTCACCACTGATACCTGAGCAGAGGCCAGAAGGAGGTGAGGGAGTGACCTGTGGAGACCCGGGGAAGAGGGCAGTCTGGGCCGAGGGGATCACAAAGGCAAAGCATGATAACAGTACTCGCCTCGTTCGGTGTTGTCGAAGTGCACCGAAGTACATGCTCCAGCCAGTGGTCGTAAGAGCCGTGCAGAGAAGCAATGTAGAGTAAGGCATGAAGAATGGGGCAGTGAGCTATTCTTCTATTTCCCTCTCTTTTGGTAAATTTTATTTTGAAGCAATTTCAAATATACAAGAAAATTGCAAGAAGAGTACAAGGGGCTCCCATAAGTCTTTCACCCAGATGCCCTAGCAGTTAACATTTTACTACATTTTGCTTCTTATTTATTTATGTGAGAGAGAGAGAGAGAGAGAGAGAGAGAGAGAGAGAAAGAGAGAACATGAGCACATGAGCGCTGCAGGAGCCTCTCACAACCGTGAGATCATGAGCGGAGCTGAAATCAAGAGCGGGATGCTTAACTGACTGAGCCACCCAGGCGCCCCTGCTTTATCATTATTTTTTAAATTTATTTTCAGAACCATTCAGTACAGTAAGTTGTAGATAGGATGCCCCTTAACCCTTAACTACTTTATAGTTTCTAAGTTTATATATATATATATATATAGCCACAGTATAATTATCAAAATCAGAAAATTAACAATGTTGTTTATCTATTCTACAGCCCTTATTAAAATTTTAACATTTGTACCAATAATATCCTTCATACTAAAAAACAAAAAACAAAAAACAAAACAAAACAAAAAAACACACACAAAACAAGCTTCTCTTTTCTAGTCCAGGACCCAACCCAGGATCAATCACATGTTCCACCTAGTTGTCACATCTCTTTAATCTCGGTTAATTAGGAATAGCTGCTGCTCAGCTTTTCTTGGTCTTGGCATTTTTGAGGAATACAGCCTAGTTATTCTGTAGCATGATTCCTCAGTTTGGGCAAATCTGGTAATACAGGAAAACCACAGAAGTAACGCATCCTCAGCGCATCGTACTAAGAGGCACGCAAGGTAGCTTTGTGTAATTACTGGTGATATTAACTTTACTCATTTAGTTAAGGTGGTGTTTGCCAGCTTTCTCCATCATAAAGTCACTATTCCTTCCTTTATAATTAATACGTATTTTGTGGGGAGATACTCCGAGCCCGTGTAATTATCCTGCTCCTCATCAAGCTGCTACTCATCAGGTTTAGCATCCACTGATGATTCCTGCCTGAATCACTTACTAATATGATGGTTGCCAAGTGGCGAGTTTCTCCTCCCACCACTCCTTCTGCATTCATTAGTTGCTATCCTACTACCAACTGTTTTTAGATGGGGTCATCAGGGGAGGCTTCTCCGAGGAGGTGATATTTGAGTGGAGACCAGAGAGGAGTGAAGGAATGAACATGAAGATTATCTGGAAGATTTTAGGCAGGGGGAACTCAGCACAAAACAGTGCCTACCTCACAGGGCTGTTCCAAAAGCAAATCGAATACTGTTAGGTAAAGGGTGGCATGCAGCTTTTAGAGATGACTCATTAAGATGAAACTATTGTCGGGGCACCTGGGTGGCCCAGTTAAGTGTCTGCCTTCAGCTCAGGATTCTGGGATCCAAACCCACATCGGCCTCCCTGCTTAGTGGGGAGTCTGCTTCTCCCTCTCCCTCTGCCCCTGCTCATGCTCTCTCTCTCTCTCTCTCAAATAAATAAATAAAATTTTTTAAAAAAGAGGAAACTAATGTCATTAGTGACATCTACACTGAATTCTAAGACAATCCTCAAGGCCGCTGCCCTTGTGGAATCCCCTCTCTGGAGGAGAGAGGTACCTGTGAAAATGGTGGGACGCTGCTTCCATGATTAGGTGATATTACAGGGCACCTGGATGAAGGAAGGGAGATGATCCCCAGTGAGCCTGGCCTACTCACGTGAGCCCTTAAAAGTCACGAGGCCCTTCCTGGAGAAAGAGATCAGAGTCAGATTCAAAGCATGAGGAGGATCTGATGCACGACAAGTTCTCTACTGCTGGCTTGGAAGACGGAGTGGCTTATGTAACAAGGACAGAAGACTGGCCTTCCAGGGCCGAGTGCGGTTCCCCAGAGCCCCGGCACAGCCTCGTCCCACAGCAAGGAACTGAACTGTGCTAACAACTTGAATGAACTTGGGAGAAGAGCCCCAAAGTCCCGATGAGCATTCAGTCAGCTGACACCTTGATTTTAGACTTGTGAGAATCTGAGCAGAGAACCCAGGTGTGGTGTGCCTAGGTTTCTGACCTGTGGAAATTGTCAGGTAATCAACGGGTGTTGTTTTAAGTTGCTGTGTTTGTAGTAGGTTGTTGTGCACCAACAGAAAACCAACACACCCAGTGGGCGACCTTGAAGATATTGAAGAAAAAGAGGGCATGAGGATATTGGGGTGCTAACTGCACTAGGTCTCGGCCGCTGGGGCTCAGTGGTGCATAGAGGCGTGGGGTGGTAGAGGCAGGCAGTGTGTTCACCCAGCTGCAGTGTTCAGGTCAGTCCAGCTCAACATTTACTGAGGACCTGGGCACTAGGCCTTGTACTGAAATAGGCTGGAGAGCCAGAGACCCAATTTCTGCTATCCAAGAGCCCACTGAGGGGTAGAGAAAATCAACCCAGTGGATATTCAAAGGCATGAAGACTGGAAACTTTGCAAGAGCAAGCCTCCTTGTTGGTTTGTTCACTTCTGCATCCCATGAACCCAGAACAGTGCCTCACACATAGCAGATGACCATAACTACTTGTTGAGTTGACTGGCATGGAAGTGATATTTGATCAAAGCCAGTGATTTTCAACCAGGGGGCAATTTTACCCCGAGGGCCAAGGTCTGCAGACATTTTGGTTGCCACAACCGGGGAGGTGCTGCTGGCATCTAGTGGGTACAGGCGGGGGAGGCTGCTAAACACCATGCAGTGCACGGGATAGCCCTTCACAACTAAGAGTATTCTGACCCAAAATCATGCCAAGGTTAAGAAAGTGCAGTATAGACTCAGATCTGAGGAAGCCTTTGTTCTCTAAAGCTTGCTGCTGCCAGCCTGCGTGTGTCCCCTACTTAGACAGGACTGGCTAGAGAGTGGAATCCCCCTTCACAGTATCCTCTCGGGATCTGTGAAGCTCAGCTTCCTCCCATTGGCATGTCTTTCTGCAATACTATCGATGTCATTGATTTGGACCCAGTGACCTCTTATGCTCATTCCTCTGCTTTGGTTTGGGAGACAATGAGAGATGTGCTGGTCAAAATAATCAGCTCTCAAAAAGATAGGTGCATACTGTACACATATGCATATGTTTGCTAAAATTCTACTGATGTAAAGGATGTGTAGCATGTGATTTGCAAATAATATAATATGTGACACTATTTCTTATAAATTCCGTACAGCCAATTGATTCTTGCAGAATGCTTTCATTGATTGTTCCTTAGCGTTTGTATCTACAGCCAACCCAAGGAAGCAATTGGTGAATGGTGACGTGGATATTGGCTGATATTCTCTTTCACACTAACAAGCAAGATGGAAGTGAAACAACAAGAGCATATGCTGGAACTCCGTTTGTTCACCAGTGATGTGAGTGACTGCTTTGCTGAACCAGGTAATAGTTTCCAAATATTGGAAGACTGTTTCCTCAGTTTCTGTGCCATTCCCAGTGTGACATTTATAGACACGGAAGGCTTTTACATTTTATCTGCATTATTAATATTTTCTCCGTCATTTTCTTAAGCCTAGACAATCAACAAAACAATAAATCAAGTTGTAGTTTGTGACACTTTCTGATTTCCATGGTAAAAACACTCCGTTTTGGCTGATTTCAAGCCACCAACATGAGGTCACCAAACCCTAAGAAGGGATGCGACAGTGAGTACACTGTTAATGAGGTATTTCCACCATACAGATATAATAGAAGTAAATAACCCCAAGAGCATAGATAGTAGTAAAATGCAAAATAATTAAGAAGTAGGAGTTCTGAGTATTTGCTATCTTTGTAATAAAAGTTATTTCATTGTAGGTTGAGATAATTAAATTTTTAATAATGTCTATGCTTGACAACCAGTTCACAAAATTCCAGAAAATTCACCAATCGACGTTTGAGAGTTGGTATAATCTGGCTCCAACACGCCTCTGGTTTACTTAGTTAGGGCTTCGTGCTAATGGTCAAACTCACCCTCATTGACAGTTTTCATAGATTCATTCACAAAGAGTGATCTTACTTCTAAATTCTAGGGACTGTGCACTGACTGCGCTTACACTGTGAATGTACTGACCCATCATCAAGGCCCATCCTGTCAACATTTCATGTCTACTCGCCCTATTGGCCTTATCAGCATAATGGGAAGAAGACATCTGACTTTTTTTTAAGATTTTATTTATTTTTTCAACACAGAGAGAGAGAGAGAGAGAGAGCGCGCGCACTATCAGAGGGAGAGGGAGAGGCAGGCTCCCCACTGAGCAAGGAGTCCGATGTAGGGCTCAATCCCAGGACCCCAAGATCATGACCTGAGCCAAAGGGAGACACTTAACTGACTGAGCTACCCAGGTGCCCTGATAGCTGACTTTTAAAAGCTGGTGGAGATAATTGACTTTCCCTTCCCCTACTCCCCATGGGGTTCCCTTCTAAGCAGCAGCAGTGGTGAGTAGGATGGGGGTGGGGGGGTAGAAACGTGGCTGCACAAATCCTTAATTTCTTAACACTGGCTGCTACATGCGTTCAAGAGAAATGTGCAATGATGTAACTTGCTAAGATTGTCTCAAGTGCAAAAGCTCAGGATATTTTTAAAGTAATTACCCCTCAGTGTCATCCCAATATGCTGGCATAATCCCCTCAACCCCCTCCTAGTTGTACCCAATTCCTCTCTGAGGTGGAGCTAGCTAGACTCCATGTTGTACCACCCCATTTGTAGGGGGATTTTCCATTTCTGGCGTAATTAGCAGGAGGAATAAGTTGAGTGGTGACCACACGGTTTAGTCTTTGTGAGGTCTTTTTTTGCTTATTTGGAATCCAGCCATGTCCATGGCTCACTTCACACCTGTGTCTCAAGGGGGTGAACACTTAGCATCCTCTGAGTTGTCCTGCCTATTTTGTCCAAGCCTTAATGAGCTCTTCATGTTTTCTTGAATTCCTCAACTTAAGAGATTTTTAAAATTTTCCACCAACCAAACATAAAACACAAATCATCCCTAAACATATTTAGCTACATAATTATACCTTATCCACTATCAAACCTCTTACCAAATCCATCCAATATACTTAATTCCTAACCTACAGATTCCCCTCTCCTAACGCAATGCATTTCCCTCTTAGCCAATTTTAGACATTAAGGACATTATTTGCTTTATGGAAAGTATTTATTTTTGCTTTTCAACAAACATGAATGAGTGCCAGGCTCCAGGCTAAAATAGTTGGGGATTTATCTTTAGTCAGATGGAGGAGAATGACATTGAGCAAACACTCATGCATCTATGTGTGGTTAAAATAGCGAGAAGTGCTATACAGGCCAAGAATGGGGTCCTGGGATGAGGGGTACACTTTGTATGGGGGGTGAAGGAAGGCCTTCCGGAAGGATGAGAAGGAATGAGTCCGAGAAGGGCTGGCGCAGAGTGTGGGCACAAAGGACTGGGAGCCTACTGATCCACGATCCTAGGAGAGGGAATTATGGGGCTCCAGTGCAGGGATGGACTTTGTGTTTTGTGGGTGGAAACGAGGTGAGGTGTGCGACTGAGGCAGGTCCAGATGGCACAGCCAGGGAGGCGTAGCTACTGCTTTTATTCCAACCTCAACAAACCATTGAAGTCTTCCTTCCTTCCTTCCTTCCTTTCTTTCTTTCTTTTATATTTTTTCTTTTTAGAGAGGGAAAGTGGGAAGAGGGAGAGAGAGAATCTTAAACAGGTTCCATGCCCAATGCAGAATCTGATACTGGGCTTGTTCTCACAACCCTGAGCCGCCCAGGTGCCCCTAAGTCGTTGAAGTCTTTTTTTTTTTTTTTTTAAGTCATTGAAGTCTTAATGAAAGCGAATGCTCCAATCTCCTTTCTTAAAAAAAAAAAAAAAAAAAAAAATCACCCTCAATGGTGGGTGGGAAGCGGATCAAGGAATAAGGGCAAAAGGGGAGGCAGACTGATAGGGAGCACTTGCAGTAGTCCAGACGGGAGATATGCTGGTTTGACCTATGGCTGTTGCAGGGGAGAGGAGCAGAAAGGGACAGATTTGAGAAAATATTTTAATGGTAGAAATGGCCAAATATGCCAGGGAAATCGTCCCATGAGGGGGACGAGTACATAGAGGTGTCAGGGATGGAGGTCAGGTTTCTGCTGAGGCAGAAGGAGTCATTTATTGGGAACACAATGGAGGCACAGCCTGGTAGGTCAGTGTGTGACACAGAGGAGGCACAGCTGGCTGGAAGCAAGGCGAGAAACAAGACGACTTGAACTGATTCCTTTTGCGTCTTATCAAAAAGGGCCAGTTAGACAAGGACGTGATTTCCTGTTGTCAGTGCCTCCTGTTTTGCTTCCCTCCCTCTCTGATAACCAACCAGTCCTCAGGTTGGACATTCATTTCAACAATTGTGACCAAGGTCAAATACTCCAAAACCGTGTTCTCTAAAGTGTTGGGCGGATAGCACTGGGGGTAAACCCGGCGATTGCCAGTGGCATGGAAAATGACTTCTCAGTGCTGCATGGACACGGCATCCCATCACATCGAATCACATAGTGAGAAAGTAATTTCCTTTTCAATTCTTTCTTAGGCCTTCTGATTACATCAGGGAGAAAGGCTCAGTTTGGTGTTAGTACGTCTTTACGCCTCTCTAACACTTGATAATCTCTCTTTTTAACAAAGACAGAACAAGGCCACAATCCCAGAACATTTTTAGCAGGCCACCATCTCTAGCTAGGATTTAATAACGTTGTTTTGTTTTCACGGTAAAAAATAAGTAAGATTACCTCCTATTTAGGGAAGTAACATTTGCTTTTCATTTACGGTGCTCATGTAAATACATTTATTTTAAAATAAGGCTCTAAGTACACAAAGGGAGTGGTGGAGAATGACATAGCAGTGCAGCAATACACGGATAAAGCCAGGATCACGGAGCGGGCACAGCGGCCACGGTCTGGAAAACACAGCATGACCACAAAGTGGACATTTGTTACTCTTGTATGTGCTTTCCCTTCTTGGGCCAGCATTTCCAGACCTGCCCCGGTGAAACACATGCCCAGGTCCTAAGCCAGGTGCTCACAGTAAAGTTGATTTCATTCCCCGACCTCCGGGGCAGCCTTGGGTGATCCATCCCCTTGACCAGCGCTTGGCTTAAAGACGGGCACCCAGGGATCCCTGGGTGGCGCAGCGGTTTAGCGCCTGTCTTTGGCCCAGGGCGCGATCCTGGAGACCCGGGATCGAGTCCCACGTCGGGCTCCCGGTGCATGGAGCCTGCTTCTCCCTCTGCCTGTGTCTCTGCCTCTCTCTCTCTCTCTCTCTCTCTCTCTGTAACTATCATAAAAAAAAAAAAAAAAAGACGGGCACCTGATCCAACCAGAGCAGCCAGGCCCAGGGCTGGGGTTTGAACCCAGACAGTTTGGGGGTAGAAGTCCCGAAACCACAGCACCCCCCCTTCACCCCACATGCGACAGTATCTGAGTTGGGTGCTGGTTCTGAGGCTGAGTGGCCCAGTTCAGGTAGCGCTTGAGGGAGAAGGGGGTTAGCAGGTAGGCCTCGGGTGCCGTCAGGGGCCAGGCCGCAGAGAGCCTCCCAGCCCACAGCAGGACTTTGAGTTCCATCCTGAGAGCCGTGGGAACCCCTTGCATGGCTTTTTTTTTTTTTTTTTTTTTTTTCAGGAAGATGGCAGGCGTAGATTTGTGTTTTGAAAGACCACTGCGGTTTTTGTAAAGTACTCAGCATGGAGTCGGACACCTATTAATGTGACTATGAGCCTAGAGAATGCCTGGTGTTTGCTGGATACAGAGTTCGAGCTCAGTAAATATGCACCCCCACCCCCTTTCCCCTCAGCTCGTTCCTAAGGCTGCTTCTGTGAGGTCGACCTCTGGGGAAAACGGAGTCATAAGCAGGACGGAGCCTTGCCAAGGGCACTGAGGTTTGGATGGAGCCTGTTAGCCGAGGCCAAAGGTTAGTGATCCTGGTCATCCGTCAACGTGCACAGTCACTGAGTTTCTGAAGGTAAAAAAAAAAAAAAAGGATGTGGTAAATAGAAATTTTAAAAAAGAAAGAAAAGGCAAAACCAGTGATGGATGGTTAAGGGGGAAGGGCCGACTTCACACAGGTCAGGGGACTCGGAAAAGCGCTCCTTTTCTGGGTCAAGGCCAAGAGGCAGAAGAAGGCTCATCCGTCTGCATGGGAACCAACGCACGGCTGCTGGAGGAAGGAGAGTGTAATTGGGAGACAAGATGTAGTCAGAGGAATTCAACTGAGAAATAACATCCAGATGAGAACTTAAGACATGGAAATAAAATCCATTCCATAAGACCCAGAAAGCCTGATTGCTGTGAAGGGTCCTTGTAGGATCTCAACATCCTCTGCAGCCCGGCGTACAATCCCCCTCCTCCTGGATGGAGGGTTGCAGCCTCTCGATCCCTCGCCCACCTCCGTCCACCACAAGCTGTGGCTGCCAGTCCAGGGCACACGCAGACCCACCTCACTGAGCAGGTGCGCCTCGGGGGGCCCCCTGCCCGTTCAGGCCTCAGCGCCCTGAACGGGACTGGTTTTACCACCTCCCGTGACACCTGGACTCCCTCCTGCGCCGGAGCAGTGGGGCCCTGGGGTGAAGCGCTGAGCCTCGCACTGTCTCCAAGGTGGACAGAGACTCGGGCTGCTGAGCAGCAGCCAAGACCTCAAGCTTTGGTTCCAGGTTGCCGGGGTCTAATTCCTAGCTTCCCTCGCTTACTACATCTGCTTTCTGGGATCACTTATTCCACCTCTGTGGGCCTTAGTTTTCTAACCTGGGAATGAATGAATGAACGAATGAATGAACTGACAAATAAAATAAGAATACGGCCTACTTCACCGAGTAGGATGTTTACTAAGTGAACCCATGCCTGGCAGGAATTGAGGACAGCTGCTGACAGTCCGTGAGCAACCTGTGAGTGTCGGATGCTATGATGGGGAGCCCTGTCCACGACCAGCTGCGAACCCTGTGCACGTGGACAGATGCAGGCCTCAGCTACAGAGCCGTGCCCGTGCCACCCTGCAGTGGGGCCTTCACTCCCCTGAGCGACCAGGCCGGCTAACCGGCAGGCCTTGCCACCTCCACGCTCCGAATGTTTTCAGTCCGCTTGGCCACAGCCTGGCAATGACTACTCCGCTGTACATAGGGACCAGTGTCATTCACGCTCTCCTCCCCTTAAGGATCCCATCAGTACCTTTTACCTTCTCACTTCATTCCTTTTGCCTCTTTACATCCTAAACACTTGGTCATGCCCTTTTTTTTTTTTTTTTTTAATGCAGAGTTTAGTGATTTGCAAATGCAAAGCCCAGGACATCTCAAGAACGCAGACAGCCTTGAGGATGGAGCCGTTCCAGTAACTATCAGACCCAGACCTGGAACCCTGGAGCCACCCTGGGCTCCTTCATCTGCTGCACCTCCGACAGTGAGTTGGCCACTACTAACAATTCTGACTTTTTCTTTCTACCTATTTTTTTAAAGATTCAATTAAAAAAAAAAAGATGTTATTTATTTATTCATGAGAGACACACAGAGAGAGGCAGAGACACAGGTCGAGGGAGAAGCAGGCTCCATGCAGGGAGCCGAATGTTGGACTCCATCCCGGGGCCCCGGGGTCATGCCCTGAGCCAAAGGCAGACGCTCAACTGCTGAGCCATCCAGGTGCCAAAAGATTCAATTTTTAAAAGCAATTTTAGGTTCACAGCACAACTGGGAGGGAGATGCAAAGGTTTACCCTATCCCCCCTGTCCCCCATCATGTATAGTAGTGTCCCCACTATCGAGTTCTCCTCCCCAAGTAGTACATTTGTTACAGCTGATGAACCTGCGCTGACACATACTAATCACCCAAAGCCCATAGTCTACATTAGGGCTCACTTTTGCTGTTGCACATTCTATGAGCTTGGATCAATGAATGATGACATGTACCCATCATTAGATCCTACAGAGTGTTTTCACTGCCCTACAGATCCCTCTATGCTCTTCCTACCCATCCCTTCCCCACGATTCTGACTCTTTAACGCCTCCTAAAATACTTCTCTCTTCCATACTCACCACTCTTTGTCTGGCTCAGGCCACCTGGATGTCTCATTTCATCACTCCAAGAGTCCCTAAACTGGTGGCTCTGTCTCCAGTGGGGACTTCCCTTCTGTAGTGTATCCTATCCATCCCCCCACCCACCCCGGGCAGGCTAGGCAAACCTTTCCAAACCAGAAAAGTGGCAAGTCCTTCTCCTACTTAAAACTGTTTAGTTTCTCCTCATTGCCTCAGAGGAGGCCAGGACTTCGATCAGGACCATCGCTCTCCAACTTTACCACTGATGATGTTCCTAGATGCCTCCTTTCACCTCAAGCCATGACAGCAGTTGAACTAGCAGTAACTGTCCCTGGGGAAAATGCATAATGCCAAAAAATACCACGACTTTCAAATGTATCTGAGTTTTAAAAATTATTGTAAAATTTATTTCTATTTTGAAATAGTACCATATATACATCCAATAGTCACAAGTCAGTGAGCATAAGAATGTGACTTCTTCCACATAACTTTATGAACCCCCCCCCAAAAAAAAGGCTCTGAGGGCTCACAGGTTGAAGATAATTGGCCTAGAACTAAAATTCCAAACCTCTAGCTCCCTGCCACTCCTCTAAAGGGCCTCTGTGCACAATGTCTCCATATATATATATATATATGTAAGCTCCAGCCACGGAATCCCTTTTGTTTCTCCAGAGCACACCAGAACCTCACACCTTCTCAGAGGCTCTCTGTCCCCACCACCTCCTCTGGTGAATTCTTATTCCTTTTTCGAACCTTGTATCAAATGCCACCTCCTCTGATGAGGCCAGGAGTTTGCTACGCTTTCTTCTGCACAAAACTCAATTAGCACAGCCTTAATGTGTTGTAATTGTCGATAAATTTTGCTCTCCTTTTATGAGCTCCTCATGCAAAGACACCTTGTCTGCTTCCTCATCGTCGTGTCCCATGCACTAAGACAGCTCTTGCAATTGGTTCCTGCTTAATACATGTTAGACCAATGAACGGACGAAGGAGCCGTCTCTAGAGATTTGATCTCATCAGTGTAGACGTGCTCCCGGGAGAGGGCCAACAGGCTGCCCAAGGTAAAGGACGTGCATTTCAATATAGTCCCAGGGGAGCGACAAATGGTGGGGCGCTCATGTAAACCTGGAGGGTGGCTGGCACATGGAGACCGTCTTTTCCAGAGAGCCTCATGAGTCCTTCCTTGGTGTCAGAGGTGATTTTCCATACTGCCTGTGGCTAGGGGAGGGAGCCCAGCGGACTGCTCGTCACCCTCTGGGGAGCTTGTCCCCAAGATCCCAACTGCCTCAGGATGGAATGAATATCCACCGGTAGCCAGCACCCTCATTGTTTATCGCTATTCATTAGGAAGGAAAGAATTCCCTTTGTGGTGGGGATCTAATGGGCTGTCTAGTTGTATAGGATCTCATGGGTGTATACATAGGATCTGTATTGGGGTATAGAATCTAATCTGCTGCCTGGTGTCTTAGTACCCAGAGGAGATACGTGGTGGAGAGAAGGGGCAAATAATACCAACTATATCCGTAGGTGACGGAGGGCAGGGCAAAGGCTGCTGCACTGCTTCCCTTCCCTCCTAATTCAGATTCAACCTGGAGTCAGAGAGAGAAGATCTGCTTCTCTTCCCCCAGCTCAGAGTTCGCAGACTCAGGGAGGCTGGGGGTCAAGAGGCTTGCGTTCACTTGATGGGATGAGCACTGGGTGTTATACTGTATGTTGGCAAATAGAACTTAACTATAAAAATGTAAAAAAAAAAAAAGTTTAGAGACAAAATAAGGCAAATGGAAATATACGATGAAATATAAAGTTAGGTGAAATTCTTTAAAAAAAAAAAAAAGACCCAATACTGCCATTTGAAATGGTGAGCGAGGGGCACCTGGGTGGCTCATTTGGTTAAGCGTCTGCCTTCAGCTCAGGTCATGATCCCGGGGTGCCTGGATTGAACATTGCTAATACTTTTGACTTTTTCTTCATGCCTCACTGCAAACCCATACCCTTCCTAACCTTTCCCGAGATAACCACCACATTGCATTTCATGTATATCTTTCCCTGGCTTTAAAAATAATTCTTCCAGGTACATAAGCACAGAAATGATATATGTGTTTATGCATTTTATATATGGAATCCATTTTTTAAAAATATTTATTTATGAGAGACACAGAGAGAGAGGCAGAGACACAGGCAGAGGGAAAAGCAGGCTCCATGCAGGACTCGATCCCAGGTCTCCAGGATCACGCCCTGGGCTGAAGGTGGGTGCCAAACCACTGAGCCACCCGGGTGTCCCTATGGACTCCATTCTGTAGGTATTCATTCTTCTGTGACTTTTTTTTTTCAATCAACATTGTGCTTAATAGTCATCAACTCATTCTCACAGCTGTATTATATCCCACTGTGTGAATATACTGTAATTTTCCTAAAGGTGGATCTGTGGATTGTTCCTAATTAATGGCTGTTATAAATAAAGCTGCTATGAACATTAAGTGCACATCTTTGTATGGAAAAATGTATTCATATCTCTTAGGTAACTACCTAGAAGTGGAATTGCTGGGTTATAGATTAAGTGTAGGTTTAACATAAGAAACTTCCAAAGTGGTTGACCTATTTTACATTCCCACCATGGAATCTGAGAGTTCCCATTGCACCATCTTCTTATCAACACTTAGCATTATCAATCTTGCTAGTTTTAGCTATTCTAGTGGAAATCTAGAAGCATCTCAGTGTGATTTTCATTTTCCTGAATACTAATGATGTCCAACATCTTTTCACGCACTTATTTCCTATTATGTATCTTCTTTGGAGACATGTCTGTTCAAATCTTCTGCCCATGTTTGAAATTGAGTTTTTTGTCTTTCTATTACTGATTTGTAAAAATTCTTTATAGAATCTGTATACAAATTCTTTGTCAGATAAACATATGTGAATATTTTCTCTTAGTCTAAGGCTTGCTTTTGACTTTTTAAAGTAAAAAATTTTTAATGTCATTACAAAAACAATCAGCCAATTTTTCTTTTATAGTCTGTGTCCTTTCCATCCTAAGAAATCATTGCTTTCCTTTAGGCCATAAAGATTTTCTTCTAGAAGTTGTATAGTTTTCCTTTTTATATTTAGATATATGATGTTTTTTCAAGATGATTTTGTGGGTAGGTTAAGGTCATGATGAGATTTCTTTTTTTCCACGTGGGTATCCAGTTGTACCAACACCAGATATGGCAAAGACAACCTTTTCCCCCCATGAAATTACCTTGGCATCTGAACGCGGGAGGCAGAACAATGACCCTCTCCCCCAAGATGCCCATGTTCTAACCTGCCATGTAAATATTAATTAACGTGGCAAGGGTCATTAGGGTTACAAGTGGAATGAAGTTTGCTATTAGAGTGACTTTAAAATAGGGAGATTATTCCCAGTTGTCTGGGTTGGTTCGATACAATCAGAAAGATCCTTAATAATGGAGAAAGAAAGCAAAATAGAAGTTAGAGTGAGGCAATGTGAAAAGTACTTGGCCTATCACTGCTGTATTCGAAGACGGAGGAAGGGGACCATAATCTAAGGATTGCGGGCACCTTCTAAAAGGCAAGGAAAGAGATTCTTCCCTAGAACTTCTAAAAGGTGCGTGGCCTTAGTGACATCTTGACTTCAACTCTGTGAGCTCCGTGTTGGACTTCTAATTTACAGAACCATAATATAAGTTTATGTTGTTTTAAGCCACTAAATCAATGGTAGTTTGTTATAGCAGTAAAGGAAAACTGAGATGGCACCATCAAGTGACCATATATATGTGGATCTATTTCCATATTGTTCTATTCATCTAGGTGTCTACCTTTACACCCTTTGGCAGTGCCACATTTCCTTGATACTTAGCTTTATAACAAATCTTAAAATTAAATATTGTAAATTCTCTATTTGCTCTTCTTTTTTAAAAAAAATTGTCTTTGTTATTCTAGTTCCTTTGCATGTCCATATAAATTTTAGGATCATCTCTTCAGTTTTTAGAGTTTTGATTGAGATTGCATTGAATCTCAAAGATCAGTTTGGGGAAAATTGACAACTATCATAGCAACATCGAGTCCTGATCCGTCAATATGATGCATCTTTCCATTAGCTAGTCTTCTTCACTTTCTGTTTTTATTTTGTAGTTTTTAGTATACATGTCTGGACATATTTTATTACATTTATACTTAAGAATTTCATATTTTGTGATGTTACTATCAATGGCATGGTTTTCTTGTTCCAGTTTCCAATTGAATGCTGGTAATTTATATAAACACAATCTATTTTGTATATTGGCCTTGCTAAACTCACTTAAATAGTATTGGTGGATTATTTTTAAATATCACTGAGATTTTCTACTTAGGGCTTTTATTATCTCCCTTTTCAGATGTTTTATATTGCCTAGGATCACCAGTACAAAGCTGCATAGAAGCAGTGAGAGAAGACATCTTTGCCTTGTTCCCAGTATAGGAGGTAATGCATTTAATCTTTCACTACTAAGTATGACGCCAGCTGTAGGGTTTTTGTAGATGTCTTTTTATGAGGTTGAGAAAGTTCCTTTTTATTCCTGGTTTGCTGAGAGATTGTGTCATGATTAGATCTTGAAGTTTTCAAATGCTTTTTTCTCTATCTATTAAGGTGATAATAAGGTTTTTCTCTTTTATTCTGTTAATATGCTGAATTACATTGATTTTTTTTAATGTTAACCAATATTGCCTTCCTGGAATAAACCCCAATTAGTCAAGAAGAATTTATCTTTTTATATATTGCTGAATTGAATTTGCTGGTATTTTGCAAAGGATTTTGCGTCTATGCTCACAAATGAGATTAGCCTAGAGTTTGCTTTTCTTGTAATATCTTTGTCTAGTTTGGTTCACAGTAATTCTGGACTCATAAATTATTTGGGAAGTGTTTCTTCTTATTCCATTTTCTAAAAGATCTTGTATAAAACTAGTATTATTTTTCCTCTTAAATATTTTATAGAATTTACTAGCAAAATCGTCTGAACCATGTGTTTTCTTTGTGGGAAGTCTTTAAATTCAGAAATCAATTTCATTAATAGATATAAGATATTCATATTCATACTTCTTTTTAAATGAGCTGTAGTATATTTTGTCTTTCAAGGAACTTGCCTGTTTCATCTCAAGTGTTGAATTTGTTAGCATAAAGTTAATAGTATTTCCTACAGGATATGTAATGATAGTTTCTCTTTATTCCTAATAGTGGTAATTTATGTCTTCTCTCTATTTCTCAATCAAGCTCACTATAGTTTTATCAACAATTAATCTTCTTCAAAAACTATATTTTGATATTATTAATTTTCTGAATTCTTTGACTGTTTTCTGTTTCATTAATTTCTGCTTTTATTGTTTCTTTCCTTCTACTTACTTTGGCCTTAATGTGTTCTTCCTTTTATATTTTCTGAAGATGGAAGTGTAGATAACTGGTTTGAGACCTTTATTTTTTTCTAATACAAGCATGTAAAGCCATACATTTTTCTCTTTTTTTGTTTTAAATTTTTTTTTTAAATTTATGATAGTCACAGAGAGAGAGAGAGAGAGAGAGAGAGAGGCAGAGACACAGGCAGAGGGAGAAGCAGGCTCCACGCACTGGGAGCCCGACGTGGGACTCGATCCCGTGTCTCCAGGATCACGCCCTGGGCCAAAGGCAGGCGCCAAACCGCTGCGCCACCCAGGGATCCCAAGCCATACATTTTTCTTAAAGCATTCTTTTAGCTTCATCTCACAAGCTTTGATATGTCTTGATTTTGCTTTCATTCAGTTCAAAATATTCTTTTCAAAGTATTTTTTAATCAATCTTGTGATTTCCTCTTAGATGTGGATTCTTTAGAAAAGTTTGCCTTAATTTCCAAATATCCATGGGTTTTTCCAGATATATTTTTGTTAGTAATTTCTCATTGAACTTCCCTGAATTCAGAGAAAGTACTCTATAGGATTCCAGTTCTTTTAAATTTGTTATTGAATTTGTTTTAAATTTGTTATTTATGGTCTAGATTGGTGAATGTTCCAGGTAAACTGGAAAAGAATTCGTGGTCTGAGATTGTTGCAAAGATTGTTCTGTAAATACCAATTATTTCCAATTTTTTTAAAATAATAGATTTATTTTTTATTGGTGTTCAATTATTTCCAATTTTTGATAGCATTATTCATTTACTCCGTATCCTTACTGATTGTCTATTCTATCATTTACTGAAAAATATTTGTTGAAATCTCCAACTGTAATTGTGGGTTTGTCCATTTCACCTTTCTGTTTTGCCATTTTTTTGTTTCATGCATTTCAAAACTCTGTTACTGTGTGTTGTTCAGTTTCCATGCATTTATGAGTTTTCTCATTTTCCTCTTGTAATTCTATTATGATTGGGAAAGATACTTGAAGTTATTCTCAATCTTCCTAAATTTGTTAAGACTTTTTTTTCTTGTAACCTAGTATGTGATCTGTCCTGGAGCATTTTCTGTGAGCACGTGAGAAACGTGCGTGTTCTGTTGTGGGTGGGTTGACCGTTCTGTTTGTCTGATAGTCCATTTGGTCTCTAGTGTTATTTAAGTCTGCTGTTTCCTTATTGATTTTCCATTTGGGTGATCTATCCATCCCTGAGAGTGGGATATCACAGTCTCCTATTACAGTTGTATTGCTCTCTATTTCTTCCCTCAGATCTGTCAATGTTCACTTTATGTATGCAGGCCCTCTGAGGTTGGATGCATAAATATTTAGAATCGTCATATTTTCCTGTTCAATTGACTCTTTTATCATTATGTAGTGACCTTCTTTGACTCTTGTGACAGTTTTTGGCATAAAGCCTATTTTGGCTGATATAAGTATAGCCACCCCTGCTATCTTTTGGTTACCATTTGAGTAGAACATCTTTGTTCATCTCTTCACTTTCAGCTACATGTGTCCTTAAATCTAGAGGGAGTCTCTTACAGATGGCATATAAGTGCATTTTTAACATCCATTCAGTCACTCTATGTCTCTTGATTGGTGAGCTTAATACCTTTACATTAAAATCATTATCAGTTAGATAAGGACTTACTTTTGCCATTTTCTTCATTGTTTTCTGTCTCTTTTTATAGTTCTTTTATTCCTTTTTTGCTGTCTCCGTTTGTGATTTGATTTTTTTTTTTTTTGTAGTGATACACTTGGGTTCTTTGTTTTTTAAAATATAGGTTTTTTTCTTTGTGGTTACCATGGGGTTTGCATAAAACTTCTTTATAGTTATAATGATCTATTTTAAGCTGGTAACAATCACATACAAAAACTCTAGGCTTTTACTTCCTCCATGCTTCATGTTATTATCATAATTTACTTCTTTTTACATGGTGTATCTATTCACAAATTTTTGTGGCTATAGTTAGTCTTAATTTATAAAAAGTTATTCTTAATAATTCTGTATTTTAATTTTTACACTTGAGTCAAAAGTGATTCATACACCAACATTGTAGTAGTATATTACTCTGTATTTGCCTACATATTTACCTTTACTAATGGGATTTATACTTTTGTGTTTTGTTTAGCTTTATTTCATTTCAACTTGAAAACTTCCCATTAGCACTTGTAGGGCAGGTGTACTGGTGACAAATTCCCTCAGTTTTTGTCTGGGAAAGTCTTTATCTCTCCTACATTTTTTAAAGGACAGTTTTGTTGGGTATAGTATTTTTGGTTTGCCGTTCTTTTAGCACTTTGACTATATCATTCTACCTCTTTCCTGGATTTAAGATTTCTGCTAAGAAATATTCTAATTGTCTTAGAAGGGTTCTTCGTGTGTGATAAGTTGCCTTCCTCTTGCTGCATCAAAATTCTTTCTTTATCTTTATTGACAATTCAGTTAAAAATGTGTCTTGGTGCAGATCTCTTTAGAGTCAACCTATTTGGAGTCTTTTTGGGCTTCATGGGTCTGGATATCCATGTCCATCCCCATATTTGGGGAAATTTCAGCCATTATTTCTTTAAATTAGTTTTCTGCTTCCCTTTCCCTTCTCCTTCCAGGATTCCCATAATGCATATATTGATTCTTGGATGATGTACTATAGGTCCCACAGGCTTTCTTCACTCTTTTTCATTTTTCTTTTCTTTTCTTCTTGTTCCTTTGACTGGATAATTTCAAATGACTTGTCTGAGTTTGCTCATTCTTTTTTCTACTTGATTGAGTCTGTTGTTGAAAATATTTATTTATTTTGGAGAGGTGGAGGAGGGACACAGAGAGAATCTCAAGCCGACTCCCCACTAAGCACGGAGTCCAATATGGTGCTCGGTCTCATGACCCTGGGATTGCAACCTGAGCCAAAATCAAGAGTTAGACACTTAACTAGCTGAGCCACCCAGGTACCCCTCTATTAAATTCTGCTACTCCCAAAGTTTCTCTCTCTTTTTAATAATGTTTTTAAATCTCCTTATTAAATGTCTCATTTCACTCATGTACTACTTTCCTGATTTCATTTAGTTATCTGTGTTCTTTTGTAGCTCATTGAGCTTCCTTAAGATGAATATTTTTAATTCTTTGTCAGTCAGTTTCTAGATCTCCATTTCCTTAGGGTCAGTTATTGAAGATTTATTTTGACCTTTTGGTGGTGTTATGCTTCCCTGAATTTTCATGATTCTTACAGTCTTCTGTTGGTGTCTGAGCCTTTGAGGAAGTAGTCATTTTTTCCAGTCTTTACAGACTGGCTTCACCAGTCAGGCTAGCCAGAGGTTCTGGGTAGGCTAGGTGGCACAACCCATGGTGGTGGTGGTGGGGGATGAAGACCTGGTATTGGGGTCCACAAGTGGACAGGACTGTGCCAGAGTCCAGAGGCAGGCTTGCTCTCTCTTTCCCCTGTGAGTTAACTTGAGTCAAGAAGATATCTTGGTGCTTCTTTGTGTTGGGCTATGGGGAGGGGTGATGTGAGTAAATAAAAACTGTCCTTATACTTCTCAATGTATTTTATCACATTTCTGTGGTCCACTGGGGTGCTGTAATTTCTCAGCGGGATTACTTTTCATAAAGGTATTTTTATCCATGGATGACTATTAAATTGATGTTTTTGTTGGGGAGACAAAGGCTCGAACTTCTTGTTCTTTCATCTTTCTGATGTCACTCTAAGCTCTGCTTTTTAAATCTAGTCTGACAATCTCTGTCTTCTAACTGGTGTGCATAGACTATTTATACATAATGTAATTATCAATATGGTTGGATTTAAATTTACCATCTTGTAATTTTTTTCTATTTGTCCCATCTGCTCTTTATTTCTTTTTCTTTTTCCTACCTTCTCTCATATCAAGTTCTCTCTCTCATATTTTAGTGTTCCATTTCCTTTCGACTTTGGCTTATTAACTATATTTCAGTGTCTAAAAAATATTTTTTTGGCAAATACCCTGGGATTTATAATGTGTTTTTTTTAACATATTAAGTCTGATTTAAGTAATGTGTAATGTATTACGCTTTCAACATTGTTGTGGGTTGAATTAGAGCTCACATTGCCTTGAAGAAACTTATGGTAAAAATATAGATGTTAAAGAAGATTCTGTGAGAGCTCAGAAAGGAAAGATTCTGTTGTCTTAGAGAACACATGTACCATCATGAATAGAATTTTGCTAAAAATATGAATGTTAAAGATGCTTTTGGTGAGTTCTCATACAGAAATGAGGGACATGTTATTGGAAACTGAAGGAAAGGCAATCCTTGTTTTAATGTTGCAAAGAACTTGGCTGAATTGTGTTTTGTTGGACTGAGAACAGAGCTTATATGTGATGAATCTGGATATTTAGCTAAGGAGATTTCTAAGCAAAGTGTTGAAGTTTCAGTATGATGTCTCCTTGGTGTGAGAAGAGAGGAATAAATTGAAGAAGGAACTACTAAGCAAAAAGAATACAGCATTTGATTGGAAGAATCTCAGTCTATCCAGATAGCATGCTCTGGAAACGAGGCTAACAGTGTGGCTGGACAACCATTTGCTAAAAAGACTAGGAATGTGACTGATGGACCCAATCAACCATCTTAGCATAATCCAAGAATAGAGACGGTGTTATTTAGAAAAGATACATGGAGGACTTCTTGTCTAATAGCTTGCTCTCCCATTAATTGCACGGGAGGCCTACAAGAGTTTTGAGAATTTTATACCAACAGAAACACTGCCAACCTGGACTGCTCTTGTTTTATTTTTTTGAAGCAATATCATGCGCATGCAATTTTAGAATTGTTTAATTTTTCTGGTGAACTGAACTTTTATCAATACAAAATGACTCTTGTTATCTCCAGTAATGCTTTTGCCTTATTTAAAATCTAATTACTTAGATAATATGATTGTACCTATGTCAGCTTTCTTTTGTTTAGTATTTAAGTGATGCACCTTTCCCCATCTTTATGCTTTAATATATCTGTTTACTTCTATTTGCTTTCTGTCTTATATACAGTATAGAAGCAAATTGGTTTTATTCTGGTAAACTTTTATTTTAACTGGGAAATTTAGTCACTTTATTTTTTTTTTTTGGATCACTTATAGAGTTGGACTTTATTCTATCATTTTATTTTGTGCTTCCTATTACCCTTGCTCTTTTCTTTAATTTTGTTCCCTCTCTGTTCTTTTAGATTAATTAGATCTTCTTTTAGATCGATTCCCCATTAAACTTATCCATTATCTCTCAAATAGTATAGAAGTTATACATCCTATATTTGTTCCTTTAGTGCTCCTTTAGACATTTTACTATGTATATTTAATAGATTAGGTAAATATAGGTTTACTATCCCCCAAATTCAAGGACTTGAACTATAATTATTCTCCTTCTGTCTCAAGTTTATTGTTGTTCAATATTTGTAACATCCCAATTAGATATTATGCTTATGATTATTATGTATATGGTCAATATATATTTGGATGTGCTCACACATTAACATATTCCTTTACCAATTCTGGAAAATTTCAAGTTACTATTACTTTGATTATTCCCTTTGCTCCATTCTATTACGAAAAATGGCCAGAAGGGAGGAAAAACTCATGGATACAGGTGTAGTGTCTAATGTAACACCCTTCAAGCATCCTATTTCCAGTAGCTGGACAAGAAACTCGGACTCCAGGATTGAGGCTCAACCTTGGGCTATGAGAAACTGATAAGTTAAAAGGACATGGGACAGAGGTTGGCTGCTGGTCATATTGGCCCAACTGCAAGCTGAATAATCAGACAAAAACGATGAGACAATGTAAGGCCGCAGAGAGAAAAAAACAGCATGGTTTCTGACTTGCTAGTTTCTGTCCCTGACAGTTTCAGCTATATTTGAGCACCAGTCCTTGCATGTTCCTTAGGCTACTGAATCAGAGCTAGCCCAAGTAGCTTTTGGCTTTTGCAACCAAGAGTCCTGACGAGAACACTGAAGCCTTACTTTCTGTATCTGTAATATAGGACAATGTCTGCCCAACCAACTTCATAACGCAGAGTGCAAGGGTCAGAAATAATGACACAAATAAGTAAGAAAACATATTCACAGCCCCAAACAGAGCTACCTGGTCCACAGGAAGCCATATCATAGGACATGGTGTTTACAGGTAATAGTGCATTCCTTTCCTTAGACAAAAGGACCTACCTAGTTTTTCATTGTTCCTTTGTGAGAATACTCCCACTCAAGTCTATTAGCTAACTTTCTCTATATATAATTATAACATGTGTCAGGTATTCATATTTTGTAAGTGGATTTTTGAAGGGAGCTAACATTTACCGAATATTTTATAATGCAAAGTCTGCTTTTTACATACATGATCTCATTTATTCCATCCTCATAGCAACCCATCAAGATTAAATTAATATGCCTATTTTACAAATGGGAAATCTCAGGCTCAGAGAATTGATGTGATTTGGAGTTGGAACTTGAGTTTAGGTCAGTTTTTCCAAAACCCTTTTTCTTTCAGCTAGAAGCTAGCATTGGTGTAGTTATTAGGGAATGTTCCAGAGGTGAATGGAATCAATGTCCTAAACAAGACCATTCACTGGGCCTTAGGTGTGTCAGTCACTTGGCTCCAAAGTCATTACATGATCCCCTTGGCAGAACACTGAATTTAATAGGAAGTTTGGAAAGAAAGGGCCAGCCTTTTCCATTGATTTTTGGGAAGGCCACTGAAAAAGGAGACTAAGTAGCTTTTAGAACAGTCCCTTGTACACAGTAGGCACTTAAGAAAAAAGAAGTTAAAAACTAGAGATACTCACAAGGACTAGACCAATCCTATAAATGAGTGAGGTAGGCTAGAATGTTCAGGTAGCTACACATTTGACATTGGGAGATGATTGTGTCCATCGGAGACCAGAGCTCCTGGCCCTGTTAAAGGGGATAGCCATCATTCAACTGCACCATTGCTCAGCTCAAGCCAATTATTGCCACATGGGGAGGCAGACTAATCTTGCTTCATTTTCTAATTTTTCTAGAAAGCAGAAATCCGGGTTTTTGAGTGATATCTCCAGATTTTTTTAATATTTCCTGTCACTAGTTGGAGTCTGGTTTGCAAGTAGGCATTAGGCCTTCTCTGAATTTCTTCTCCTTCCCAGCTTCTTGGGGAGTCAAAATGATACCCAGATGCTACATGCACCACAAACAGGCAGGGCATTGAAGGAGAAGGGAAAGTCAGACCCACGTTCCTGAGGATACATGTCACCTCTCAGCTGGGGGGTATTATTGCAATGTTGGCTTGCATTGCAGGTACCAGCTCAGTACAGTTCTTTCTCACATCACCTGTTATTTTGGGACTAAGAAATGTAGACTAGGGCAAAGAATTGAGCTTGTATTGTGTTCCTGTGATTATTTCCATAAGCATTGTATTTTCAGGACTTGGTTCCTGGAGGAGAAAGAACATTTATGATTCCTTGAAAATGTGATATGACTGCCAAAAATGCATGAAATTGGTTACAGGAGATGTGAAACTTAAGTCATGGTTCTACTTGGGCAGCAATGGTGTGAACATTGCAAATTTTTCAGCAAGATAGAAGATAAACACAGCTTTTTCAGAAAGGTGTTCTGATTGTTCCTCACCACTAGCCTCTGTTTCTGTGTCTGGATCCCTCCCCATCCCTGGGCTCAAGCCTAGGGAAGGAAATGCTAACCTAGAAGGTGGGTACAAAGGAAAGATGGGCCACTTTGGAGTCATAATGTTCCAGACTGTGTGGCAGACTGTTTCATTCTACTTAAATATTCTCCAAAGGAGGAGGGTATCTCCCCACCCCACTGACTTTGGGCTCTCCCACGTAACTTGCTTTGGCCAACATAATGTGAGTGAACCTGACATATATTATGTCTGAGCAAAAGTCTTAAATGTGTGGTTCCTGTCAGCTTCTTGCTCTTCCCCTCGGCCCTGAGAATGGGTGCATCCCAAACAGGGGATGCTTCTTCTACTAGCATCCCAATAGGAAGATGCACAGAGTAGAGCTGAGTAGAACCACAGCTGTCTTGCAGCTGTGACATGCAACATACACGCAAAGTAAATGTGTGTTTTGTGAAGCCTTGATATGGGGGGGCTGTTTGTTATACTTCAAAGCTGACAAATATACCAGGCCTCACTACTTCTAGGCTGTATAATCTTCAGAAAGTTGCTTTGTTTATTCAAACCCAACGGATTCACTGATGCCTATAATAATTCACTGATGCCTACTCAGTAACAGTTCCTGTTTCAGACATTGTTGATCAAAGAGGAATAAGACAAGGTCTGCCATGGGGGGTGCTCTCAGTGTAGTGAAGGAGATAGTGAGTTAAGGGCTGTGTTAGGGGCCAGTACAAGGTTTGGGAAAAGGACCCTTGACTCAGTAAAATCATGGAAGATACCCTAGAAGTAGGCATACTAACTCTTGAGGGACAAATAAGCTCCCCCTCCAAAAAAAAAAAAAGGGAGGGGGGAGAGTTTTTCTTCTAGAAGCATCCCAGGCAGAGGCTTGTGACATTTGTGAGATGAAGAGTGGTTAGAATGGGGCTGGGACCAGATGGCCTCTGGGATCCTCCTCCTTCCCCAATTTCATCCATATGCTGAACTTTCCTAAGAAAGCTCAGACCCATGTCCTAAGCCAGTAGTAGTCCCTGGTTTGTGCCTCAGGCTATGTCCAGATACCCAAATGACTACTGCAAATTGTTTCACTTTGGGAACTGACCTAGGAGGAAAGCGGTAGCTCTCAGGACTGAATGACTTTGGAGGAACCCCACTACCATCAGCCTCAGGCACCAGCGCAGGAGGTGGTGAGGCTGGAGTCCAGAGGGCTGCTCTCACCACGGCTGACAAAGAGTGATTGTGAACGAATAATTTACTTGCATTTCCACATTGATCAGACCAAATGAAGGGTTCCCCCATCTGAACAGCACGGATGCCCATGTTAATCCCAGAGTCTGTCTAGAGGAACTGAAGCACGGTAGGAAAGTAACATGGAAGGCTTGCTGCTGGGAAAGATATTGAGTCCAAACAGGAGAGAGATGAGGGAGGGACAAAGTAACAGGCTAGCAGAACAAGGCTCCTTCCCTTCCCTTCCCTTCCCTTCCCTTCCCTTCCCTTCCCTTCCCTTCCCTTCCCTTTCCTTCCCTTCCCTTCCCTTCCTTTTCCATTCCTTTTTCTTTCTTTCTTTCTTTTCCTTTCTTTCTTTCTTTCTTTCTTTCTTTCTTTCTTTCTTTCTTTCTCTTCTCTCTCTCTATCCCTTCCTTTCCCTTCCCTTCCCTTTTAACTAAAACTAAGGAGAGGATTTGAGCTATGTTAACCCATCAGAAAGAATCATCTTTCTGATTCTCATTCTTCTTTTTTTTTATAATAAATTTATTTTTTATTGGTGTTCAATTTGCCAACATACAGAATAACACCCAGTGCTCATCCCATCAAGCGCCCCCCTCAGTGCCCACCACCCAGTCACCCCTACCCCCCCTCTTCCCCTTCCACCACCCCCAGTTCGTTTCCCAGAGTTAGGAGTCTTCCATGTTCTGTCCCCCTTTCTGATATTTCCTACCCATTTCTTCTCCCTTCCCCTCTATTCCCTTTCACTATTATTTATATTCCCCAAATGAATGAGACCATATAATGTTTGTCCTTCTCCGATTGACTCATTTCACTCAGCATAATACCCTCCAGTTCCATCCACGTTGAAGCAAATGGTGGGTATTCGTCATTTCTAATGGCTGAGGAATATTCCATTGTATATATAAACCACATCTTCTTTATCCATTCATCTTTCGATGGACACCGAGGCTCCTTCCACAGTTTGGCTATTGTGGACATAGCTGCTAGAAACATTGGGGTGCAGGTGTCCTGGTGTTTCATTGCATCTGTATCTTTGGGTAAATCCCCAGCACTGCAATTGCTGGGTCGTAGGGCAGATCTATTTTTAACTCTTTGAGGAACCTCCACACAGTTTCCAGAGTGGCTGCACCAGTTCACGTTCCCACCAACAGTGCAGGAGGGTCCCCTTTCTCCACATCCTCTCCAACATTGGCTGTTTCTTGCCTTGTTAATTTTCCCCATTCTCACTGGTGTGAGGTGGTATCTCATTGTGGTTTTGATATGTATTTCCCTGATGGCAAGTGATGTGGAGCATTTTCCCATGTGCATGTTGGCCATGTCTGTGTCTTCCTCTGTGAGATTTCTCTTCATGTCTTTTGCCCATTTAATGATTGGATTGTTTGTTTCTTTGCTGTGGAGTTTAATAAGTTCTTTGTAGATCTTGGAAGCTAACCCTTTATCTGATACGTCATTTGCAAATGTCTTTTCCCATTCTGTAGGTTGTCTTTTAGTTTTGTGGACTGTATCCTTTGCTATGCAGAAGCTTCTTATCTTGATGAAGTCCCAATAGTTCATTTTTGCTTTTGTTTCCCTTGCCTTCATGGATGTATATTGCAAGAAGTTACTGTGGCCGAGTTCAAAAAGGGATTCTCATTCTTCATGACTAACAAGTAAGAACACTTGTTTTCCACTGATAAATTCACCTTGAATCTTGAGTGCGCGCTACATGCCAGGCACTGCTATGGCCACTGGGCAGACAATAACAACAAAACAAAGTATCTGCTCCACAAAGCTTGTATTCCTCTAGAGTGGCTTTTGATGTGAAAACTCCTCTGAAGTGCCATGCTTACCAAGGCAGTATCTTAAAACCCTACTCCCACCCCAAGTTTCTGGAGTTTCTCTGCACCAAGGTGGCTTCTTATGTGTTCTCTCACTTAATCCTGATAGTACCCTGTAAGGTACTATTACTTATCCCATCGCAGAGCACTGAAACCTGCAGCTGAGGGATTTCCTTGGAGTCAAGAATTTATTTTTTTTTTTTAATTTTTTATTTATTTATGATAGTCACAGAGAGAGGGAGAGAGAGAGGCAGAGACACAGGTGGAGGGAGAAGCAGGCTCCATGCGCCGGGAGCCTGATGTGGGATTCGATCCCGGGTCTCCAGGATCGCGCCCTGGGCCAAAGGCAGGCGCCAAACCGCTGCGCCACCCAGGGATCCCTGGAGTCAAGAATTTAAAAGGCCAGTGGAGGATCGCTGCTGCTCTGGGATCCTGTACTTCACTTGTCCTCACTTATCTGATTCCTTTTGCTCTTGGCTAAGAGGCAAGGTTGATGTGGGATCCCTGACACAATTAAAGGTGTCCCTTCTAAAATCCTACCATATGTGGCAACATGGATAGCCTTGAGAGCATTTTGCTAAGCGAAATAAGCCAGTGGCAGAAAGACGTGCAGATGCTGCATGATTCCACCTATTTGAAATATCTCAAATAATCAAACTAAAAAAAAAAAAAGTTGTCAGGGGCTGGAGGGGAAGTAGAAATAGAGAATTGAATACCATTCAATAGGTATAAAGTGGGATCCCTGGGTGGCTCAGTGGTTGAGTGTCCACCTTGGGCCCAGGGCATGACCCTGGGGTCCTGGATTGAGTCCCACATCGGGCTCCCTGCAGGGAGCCTCCTTCTCCCTCTGCCTGTGTCTCTGCCTCTCTCTCTCTCTGTCTCTCATGAACAAATAAATAAAATCTTTTAAAAAAATAGGTATAAAGTGTCAGGTATACAAGATAAATTCTAGAGATGTTCTGCAGAGCCTTGTGTTCATAGTTAGCAATACCGCACTGTACACTTAAAAGTTTGTAAAGAGGGTAGATCGCATGTTAACTGTTCCTAACACACACACACACACACACACACACACACACACACACACACACACGAGTCCCTTCTTTCCTTCTGTGAGGTGGAAACTTGAGCCAAGTAATTAAGACCAAGAACCCTGAGTGGTTAGGGAGACGTAGAAGGAGAAGGAGAGGAGGTCCCCTGGCTTCTTCCCACCCGGTCCCATCTCCTGTGGGGCGAGGTTACTCATTCAACCAAAGTCACTTACTGGTCACTCTGTGCCTGGTCTCCCAGAGGCAACAGCAGAGCAGACCGACAAGATTTCTGTCTTCCTGGAGATTAGATTCTGGTAGGGAAGGCAACAGTCAACAACTGCACAAACCTTCAAACCGATCCTTTCAGACTCAGATAAGGGCTGTGAAGGAAATGGACGGCCAGTGAGGCAGTAACTTGGGGCTGGGCTCCACATGTGGCAGACTCCACGAGCTGGCTGCACGTGAGCTGACACCTGAGCAGTGACCATAGGCCAATTATATCAAGAACCAGAGCAAGAGCGATGCAGGTGAGGTGGGGGGACAGCAAGCATGACGATCTGGAGGCTAGAGAGAGCTTGCTGGATTCGAGGAAAAGAAAGGACACCAGAGTGGAAGGAGCACTGTGAGCAAGGAGGGTGTTAGAGGCTGGGGATCTTCACAGATGGTATTTTCTTTCTTAAAACAGTCACCATCTCTGCACACCTTAAGAAGCTTTTTTTTTTCCCCCCCAGAAAGCAGAGTTTTTAGGAGAGCCAGGGCCCTCTGTCATCCCTATATCTCCTCATTATCGGGCTGTCCCTGCAATCCAGGAGCTGCAAAAGAGTTACAGGTTCACAGAGTGGGAGAGGATGACATTAGCTGGAGACTAATGCCTTTGCTCCCTGGAGCTAATCCCTCCACTACCCTTGTCAGCTGCTTGTGCGCAGCGAAGGCGTTCAACGAGCTTTGGGCACTATGTCCTTGAGATGTGTGGGGACACGTTACCATCAGGTGAGAGAACCTGATGGCCTAACCCAGGGGTCAGCGAGCTACAGCCCACAGGCCAAATCTAGCCTACCACCTGCTTTTATAAGTGAAGCTTTATTGGCACCCATTCATTTACAGATTGTCTGTGACTCATTTCGAGTCATAACAGCAGAGTTGAGTCATTGTAACAAAGTCTATTTGGCCCCCAAAGCTGAAATATTTACTCAATGGCCCTTTCTGAAGTTTGCTGACTCCCGGCCCCACAGATCAGTCCTGGGAGCATACCGAAGAACTTGGTGGTCACTTCCCTCCATTGCTGCTTTGGCATCCCTGCCCTAGACCCGCTCCCTGAGTAAAACTTCTTGTCCCTCCAAGAAGGAATGACCCTAGGCAACATTCCCAAATGAGGTTCCTAGAACCAGTTGTGCAGCCGCACAACTTTTGGATTGGAAGATAGTGTGGGAACTGGAAAATCCTCCAGGAGCTGACACTAATTAATGACACCAGGCCATTTAGTACCATCCATTTTCACCAGAAGAAGAAGGGTACGTGCAATGCTCTGCTGTGATGGTAGCCAGAGCCTGTCCTCGTCTCAGCTTCTCCCTGTGTTTCTGCCCATATCCATTGCTGCTATCTACTGCCCCAAATCCTTCTGGTGTTACTACCCCCATGAGAGATATTTGGGTTGGTTTTGTGAGAGGACATTGTCCTTTGAGTAGAGCTTTCTGGCTCTACCAAGTCAAGAGGCCCCCGGAAAGCCTGTAGCTTGTCTTCCCCTTGGCTCAGGTGCTCTCCTGTGCTAGCAGCAGCTGGGGTCTCGGTGAAGGTGGTCACGTATCACCAGCATGACAGCTTTTGAGGAAGGTTCCATTTTAAGGGCCTGATGGGCATGCCTGTTTGGAGGCTGCATCTGCACTGTCTTTTGGTGAATATTGACCTGAGTATCATTTCCTTCAAGGGGGTGAAACAGCCTTCAGAGCTTCCCATATTAGGGGTGGGGGTCTGCAAGGGCCTCGCTGGAGAGCAGCCACCAATCCCAACACTGTCACCAGCTAAATGTCCACTCCTCAGTGACCATGTTGCTCATCGGGACCTGAGGTAGACGTGGCTGCGCTGAGAAACTTCTTTCGTCCGATTTGCTTGGGAGACTCCGCCTCTTCCCATACTTTTTCTCAGTAGGGCATTGCTGTCCGCAACGTTTCTACCTCAGTCAGTCTCTTCATGAAGCTCACCAGCTATTGAGAGAGATCCGTCCTCCCCACTCCCCAAAATCTTCAGTGAAGCATGAAAAATTCAGTCATTTGGCTCATTCAGACTTTCCAGATGTCTGATGGGCAAGAGATGCATGCTGCTGACGTATGGCACTTTCTACCTTCCACCCACGTGTTTGACATTGTGCAGATGTAGACATTTAGAAAAGGTTGATTTATTAATGCAATAACACTGGAGAAACTTTTGACAAGTCGTGCACAATCCCATTGTTCGAATAGAGCATCCATTTCCACTTTTGCATATTTCCTTCCTGGTTTGGCTCATCTCAAATATGTGTATTTATATTTATATATATCACAGTGTTTCCACCATTTGGTAATCTGCTTATTTCATCATACATATTCTGTCTCTGCTTCCACATAATCTTTAAGTTATTGAGCCTGATGATTTCATAATAGTCCTTCGGGGTGTATATTCCATTTCCTTAGTGTCGTGATTAAAAACATGGTCTTAATCATGGAGTCTCAGCTTTCACATCTATAAAGTGGAATCAATACTAATCAGGGATGAAAAAAAATAAAAAATAAATAAAAATACTAATCAGGGATGTTATTAAAATGACATTTTATATTATAAATATATTATATGTAAAAAATATATATATATATATTGTGTGTGTGTATAATCAGTCAACATAGTCTATTATTTTGTGGTAACAAGCAACCCCAAGCAAAGGTTTATTATTTCCTCATATTACATATGCATCATGGATTAATTGGTGGTAGGAAGGGCGCCTGGGGGGCTCTGTGGTTGAGCATCTACCTTCAGCTCAGGTCCTGAGCTTCTCTCTCTCTCTCTCTCTCTCTGTGTGTGTGTGTGTGTGTGTGTGTGTGTGTGTCTCATGAATAAATAAATAATATCTTTAAAAAAATAACTGGTGGTAGGAAGGTGGTACTGTGGTTCTGCTCACTGCAGTTACTTGGAGACTCAAGCTGATGAAGAATCATGTATCACATGTTCACGACTATCTTGACAGCGTGACCTGGCCCACTAATAATGGGGGCAGAAATTCCATCTTACCTCGTGTCTCAGGGACAACTGGAAACTTTTGATACTTTTCACAACATATAATTAAAATGGAATGACACATGTCGGGTTCTGAGCACAGGGTCCCAGGAACACAAGAGCACCCAGTAAGGATAGACACTACTGTTATTGTTGCTAATTTTCTGTTTTTGTCCCTTTTTTTTTTAATTTATCTATGATAGTCACACAGAGAGAGAGAGAGAGAGAGAGAGAGAGAGAGGCAGAGACACAAGCAGAGGGAGAAGCAGGCTCCATGCACCAGAAGCCCGACGTGGGATTGGATCCTGGGTCTCCAGGATTGCGCCCTGGGCCAAAGGCAGGCGCCAAACCGCTGCACCACCCAGGGATCCCTTGTGCTTTTTTTTTCAAAAAGAAAAAAAATTTTTTTGGAACTATAGGTAGTTCCGCATGTTCCGACGAACATCCTTATGCAGAAGTTTCTTCCCTAATGATTGGTCCTCAAGAGTAGTATTGAGTGCCTGAGCTTGGGGTTCACGGGGAGGAGGAGCTGGGAGTCAGCGCTGAAGCCTACTGGTTGAGGCACCAAGGCGGAAGGCGGGTGTGTGAACCCAGCAAGGAGGAAATCACCGTCTCCGTTTTGTTTCCTAACCTGACTTTGATCTCTCACCTGTAACATCATATCTTCCATGCGCGGTGCTTAAAGACTTCTAACTTATCTTCTTTTTTTTTTTTTTTAAAGATTTATTTATTTATTTATGATAGACAGAGAGAGAGAGAGAGAGAGACACACACACACACACAGGCAGAGGGAGAAGCAGGCTCCAAGCAGGGATCCCGATGTGGGACTCGATCCCGGGTCTCCAAGATCGCACCCTGGGCCAAAGGCAGGCGCCAAACCGCTGAGCCACCCAGGGATCCCCCTAACTTCTCTTCTTAGGTGCTAGCCAGACGCGATGAATTTTTCATATTTCCTATAGCACGCCACTTCCTCTACATGCACCGTTTCATTTCCACCTCGCACTGCTAGTGTAGACACACAGCTCTGACTGGCCTGTGGTCTGGGCCGATTGCAGGGATGTGAGGTCTGTCGGCTGGTGGTGGCTGTCCCAGGTTAGGGGGCTGCCGTGGTCCAGATAGTAGCGTTGCACACCTTTTACTCTGCCTGTGGTCTGCTCTGAACCTACAGGCCAGCCGGAGGCCCTGCGGTAGGACGTACTTTGCCTGGTGGGGGCTTTGCTTCTGACTTTGACTACTGGACAAGTGTGACCCTGGAGACCCAGTATCGAGTCTCACATCAGGCTCCCCGCGTGGAGCCTGCTTCTCCCTCTGCCTGTGTCTCTGCCTCTTTCTCTGTGTCTCTCATGAATAAATAAGTAAAATCTTTAAAAAAAATAAATAAATAAAAGTGAAAAGGGGATGTCACGCCGGTGGATCGCCTATTAAATATTGAGATCCGTGGTTCGCCGCTCGACATAGATCAGAATCCCCTGGAGGAACCTAAAAGCTCTGATGTCTGAATGCCACCCCTAGGGACTCTGATTTAACTGGGCCGGAGTGTGGCCTGGCCGCTGGGAGTTTTAAAAGCTCCCCATGTGGTTTTGATGTTCAGCAAAGTCTGAGAACTACGGACTAGGCTGGTGACCTCCACCTGCGAGCTGTGGAGCTCCCAAGAGGGCTCGTTAAGGCCCAGATTGCAGGGATCCACCTCCAGAGTTTCCGACTCTGCTGTGCGGACGTGGGGAGGCCCCGAAATCTGGATTTCCCCGCGTTCCCAGGTGGCGCCGCCTGGCCAGCTTGTTCCCTAGGCCCGCGGCTCACTGGCGGGCCCGGCCATGGGGGATCCCAATGCCTCCCCAATGCATCAGGGAGGCATCCCGGCAGTGGGAGGATGGAGCCGAGACCCCAAGGCCATGAGACTCCTTCCTGCAGTGAGTGAAGCTGCCACTGGGAAAGTGCTGGCCTCGGAGCCACACCAGCCGTGTGACCCTCCCAGGGCGGGGGGCCCTGGGCCTGTGGCCCCAGAGGCCAGGGCAGCTCGGCTGGGGATGCTCAGGGGCTTTGCAGCGGCCAAGTGGCCCGGGCTGAGGTACCCCCAGATGACCTGGCCTCCAGATACCCGGGCAGTTTGAGGACAGAGTGGTGCACCTGCTTCACTGCTGTTACCCCGTAAAGGTGGTGTTGGGAGGTGGCGGCAGCGCGCTGGGCAGGGGGCGCGGCGAGGAGTGGTAGAGGGCCATGGGCATGGAAACAGTACTTTTGCATCTCACCTGCCGGGTGTGCACATTCGTGGCAGAGCTGGGATAATTCAATCACCTTGAATTTACGGAGGGAAAATGCTTGGCCCCGTAGCCCTTCTGCGGGGCAGACGAAAGCCTCTCGGACTGAGTAGCGAGTGGCAGGTAGGGCTCACCGGGCCCGGCCGTGCCAGCGCCGTGCTGGGCGCCTCACATCACTCAGCCTCTCGTCCTCGCATCCACGGCGGGCGGCGGGCACATCATCATTCCTGCTATAAGGAAACTGAGGCTCGGAGAAGTCAAGTGACTTGCTCAAGGTCAGCCGGCTGCTAAGGGTCTGAAGTCGGTTGCCCGGGCCCCAGAGCCCGTGTGCTTAGGCCCGGAGGGGGCCCTGTGGGGTCCCGGCGTCCTGAGTCCTCCTGAAGCCTGTGCCCAGCTCCCTCCGGGCCCCACCGCTATGGATCACCGCCCCCCCCCCCCCAGGGCTCTTCTTTTTCCTGAAGTTCCTGTTTGGGGCAAGGGCGCAGAAGAACGTTGGCCCCCAGACATGCGTGAGCGTGGCATCCAGTCCCCCACCCCTGGCTGGCCATGATGCTTGAGGCCCCGTGTAATCGTGCCTTCCCTGACGTGCGCCCCTCAGCCCTTCCCAAAGCAGCCTCTCCTGTCAGCCCCAGACACCCCCAGCGCCCCCAAATAAATCCATCGGACGCATCACGAGAGGGCGAAAACAGCGCATTCCTTCCCCGGGCTTCCAACCACCTCAAGCACAAACCCGCTCTCCCTCCACCCATCATGTTCACCCTCTCCTTCCATCCTGCACTCATTTCCACGTGGAGGATGCAGGAGGAAAAAAAAAAAAAAGACCAGGAGGTGGTCAAGCCAAGAGCAGGCCCGGCACTGACATTGACCCCGAAACTGTTGACAAATCTCACAGTGTTATTTGTATTGTGAGCAATGCCTGTGGCCTCAGGCAGACCCGGGTTCCAATCCTGGCTCTGCCATTTTTGGATGTGAGGTAAGCGGCCGGATCTCTCCACATCTCTGGCCCCTGTTCCACACAGCGGGGACACTGATTCCGATCCCGCAAGGTTACTAGGAGGACCGGGGGACCGTGTGCCTGCGAGGTGGTCGGTACCTCACCCGGCGCAGAGAACAAGCTTTCAATTATGGTAATTGTGATAGCTTTTATTAGGATGACTCTCCTCCTCCCTGGCCTTGGCTTCCTCGGGGTTGGACTGCTTTCTTTCCCGCGGCCCTCTCAGCTCCGACATCCTCTGACTCATTGGCATCCTTCTTGTTTCGGGGTTTTTTTTATTAGATTTCTACGATGGGCTCATGTCTCCATCTCTCTCCCTTTGCATCGCCCTCCCTGAGAAATGCAGCTCCCTTCCCTCTGTGCTTGGGTCACTGCCCTATCACCTCCGCCCGGGGGCTGCTGGGGACTGGGGGCATGGAATAACCCAAGCCAGCCAGCCCCCCTGAGCACCACCACCGCTTTGAGTCAGATTCCGTTGGATTTATAAGGCACCGGAGGAGTAGGTAGTTGATATGAATAACCATTACATCGGGGAGGGCTTTTTCTTCTCCCTCTGACTGATGACAGCTAAATTACTGCTAAATATAGGCCCTGAATTTGCATGAATCTGCAGCTTGCCACAGCCAGGCTGGGGGTTTTATTGACAGCCCAGGCACTGGAGGCAGGCAGGCACCTGCTCCAATACACCTCTTCCAGAGGAAGCCGAGTCAGGCAGAGCACACTCCTCCCCTCCTCCCCTCCCCTCCCCTCCAAGGCGTGCACTGCCTCCTCCAGGCCTCCAGGCCCGTGGGTTCCAAGGGAAGAGCCTGGGCCTCGGGTTAGAATCTCAGATCCTCCATCTAGCTGGTCCTGAGCATATTCCTGAGCCACTCCCCAGCCCTCCCCCAGCCGGCAGCCTCACTGGAGGGATAATAGCAGCATAATTGTGACGAACATGACACAACATAACATCAACCTGTTGCATCACCGTGTGGCGCCCCTGACGTTCACGTGACGTTGTGCGTCAACTATATACCCAAAAAATTTAAAAACCGCCGAGTGTGGCCAAGCATTAGCTCAAAGGAAGAGAAGTTTGGAAACAGGCTGCTCCAAGTTTCGATCTTGCCATATTAGCATGATCGCTTTTTTTTGTCCTTATCCCAAGATGGCAGCTCCGGGCATCAGATCATATCGCGACCAAATTCAAAGCAGAAAGAAGGGGACGGTCTTTCTTGTCACCTCCCTTTTTATCAAGGAGCATAATCTTGCACGGAAGCAGCCAGGAGACTTCCCCATTACAGCTCGTGGGAACAACAGCAATAATAATAGTGACATTTACGGAGTATCCAGTTCATAACGGGCACCTCCTAAATACCCACGTGGGCTAGCGTAATACTCAAAACTCCCGATCAAGAGGCGCCACTTCGAAGGTACAAAAGCCTTTGTTAAAAAATGCCCAAAGCTACTCAATTGCTAATTGTCAGAGGTGGAGATGTGAACCCAGGAATTGTTCTGCAAGCCCAGGCTCTGTAACTAGACTTCAGTGAAGGCCATGTTCATGGTTCAGCCTTAGACTCCGGCAAAATTTGAGAAGCTGGAGCTGGGGGAAGGGCCCTACCTCCCCAGATGCATTAGAATTGCCTAATACAGAAGCCAAATTGGGGTTTTATGAACTAAGGGAGAAGGGGGGCTGGCGTGAGGTAGAAACCAGAGCTGCTTGCCCTGATAGCTCACAAGATGGTTAGACGAGCAGATGCGGCGCCCCTGTCCTCCTGGCTCGGGCTGCCGTAATGAGATGCCATAGACCTGGAGGCCTCCACAGCAGGCATTTATTTCTGAGTTCTGGAGGCTGGGAAATGCAAGGTTGAGGAAGCAGCAAGGCACGTTTCCTTTTGAGGCCCCTTCTCTTGGGTGCTGGGCAGCTGTCCTTGTGCTTTGTGCTCACGCGACCTCCCCTTGGTGCGCAGGTGGGAGAAAGAGAGACAGAGGGAGAGAGAAAAAGGAGTGGTGAGATGGGAGAGGGGAGGCGGACGAGCCCTCTGGTGTCTCTCCTAACACAGGCACTAATGCCATCGTGGAGGCCCCACCCTCATGACCTCACCTAACTCAGCCTCCCAAAGGCCTCCTCTCCAAGTTCCATCACGCTGGCCTTAGGGCTTCGGCATAGAGCTTTTGAAGGGGACGGCGTTTAGTTCATAGCAGCTCCTCAGTGCCTTTTTCAAAGTGTCCCGTAAAGGACAGCTCCCCTCTCCTCCTCATCCGGGCATTGATTTCAAATGCATCGTTGTATGAAACTAGCCTTAAGAGCCTAGCATCTCGGTGGGAGGGAAGACAAGAAGCCGCTAAGGCACGACTCCCAGTGGCATTTGTCTAAGGTCCGCATGCCTGGGCGTGTTCGGAAGTGTGCCCGATGGAGCAGCAGGTCCATCTCCTCCTATGGCTACTGGTGGAGCAGCGGGTCCGTCTCCTCCTACGGCTACTGGTGGCCAATAGGCCCAACTTCTAGTTCTACCCCGGGCTGGGATGCAAGAGCAGACCTCACTTCACTTAGAGGCAGGTTTTTTGGACGTCCTGGACTAGACCATTTGAGGATAGAAAACTTCAGCTGGCAGGACCAGTTTTGGAAAAAGATGATCCACTAAATGTGGATGAGGCTCAAGCTTAAAGCCTGTGACATCATCAGAGGATATTTAGGGAGGGATTACTGTGAGGGGGAGACAAAGTGGATGGCATCAGGTCCAGCCGGCCGGCCTCCAGGATCTCAGCGGGCTGAGCCGTGGGTGGGCTGATACTCAAGTGAGGATTAGGCAGCTCGATAGCACTGTCGTCAAGTCTGGGAGAAGGATATTACCAAGGGGGAGCACTGGCATTAAGGATCCACGGCGTGGAGGTGTCAGTGCCACGAGGAGGAGGCCAGGGCTGGGGGTGGCAGTGGAGGTGGGCCGGCAGCCCAGAGCTCGTGCTGCCATCTGAGGGACAAAGCCAGAGAGGGGACCAGCTGGAAGCTGAGTCCAGATCCCCACCGAGGAGTGTGGTTGTCGTGGTCGTCGAATGCCAAAGGAGGAGAAGCCATGAACTGAAGCGGCCCTGGGGCATCCCCGGAGGAGCCAGGTTCTGGAAGTGACAAGGGGCAGGGTTGTCCCTCCAGGCTGACCGGGTCTGCGTCCCGGCTCTACTCTTACTAACTTGTGACCTTGGACAATTACTGAAACTCTCCACATCTCAGCTCCCCTCACCCCCACCGCCGACCAGGCTAATAAAGACAACTATGGTCTTTGCTAATTGTAGGAGATGCGTGAGCCAACTGGCCGGAAGTGGCCGGCATAGAGTAGGAGAGAGATCGTGGGCTCTATTTTTTTAAGCCGACGGTGAGGTGGATGGTGAGGTGGATGGAGACGGGCTGCTATGAGCTTTCCTGCTGACGGGGGCAGCTACCCTGGCTCTTGGGATGAAACACCAGTGCTGGGAAGGACATCACCCCGACAGAAGCTCTTTGCATCCCTTCTTTTTTTTTTTTTTAATTTTTATTTATTTATGATAGTCACAGAGAGAGAGAGAGAGAGAGGCAGAGACATAGGCAGAGGGAGAAGCAGAGGGAGAAGCAGGCTCCATGCCAGGAGCCCGACATGGGATTCGATCCCGGGTCTCCAGGATCACGCCCTGGGCCAAAGGCAGGCACCAAACCGCTGCGCCACCCAGGGATCCCCTGCATCCCTTCTTGATGGAAGATGGATCAAAGGTCAGCTTCATTGCGGAGACAGGTCCTCTAATCCCAACTTTCCTCTAGTTTTCTGCTACCTCAAAGGCCTGTGCGGGGAGGTCCTGGGCCCCCTGTTCTCCAGGGCTGCCTCAGAAGGCTGCTTGGAAGCCCGGCGCCCCCCGCCCTCGCCCAGCATGACCTGGATTGACCCTGGGCTTGGAGGCTAGTGGCATTTCTGTGGGTTCTTGGCAGCCCTTGCCCATTCAAGTTCTACCCCTCTGCGTATGCCTGGTCCGTGGCCAGCCCTATCCACCCACTTAGCCCAATGGAAAGAGATTTTGTCCTGGAAACAGCAGTGAAATAGAAATAGTTTTGACTGCTCTCTGCAGAGAGAAAGCAGAGAAATCCCTGTGGGAGATTGGCTAGCTGCCCGCTCTTGCCTGACCAGGCCTCTCCATCTAATGCTTCAAGAGACTGAAGGGTCCCTGCTTTTTGTCTGGGACTTCAACTCCCACCTCCCCTCCTAGTTTGGTTTTCCTCTTGAAATTCCAGGAGGAATTTCCTGAAATTCTCTCTCTCTCTCTCCTCTAATTTCTTTCTTTCTTTTTTTTCTCTCTCTCTCTTTTAAAAGATTTTATTTATTTTTTTCATGAGAGTCACACAGAGAGAGGCAGAGACACAGGCAGAGGGAGAAGCAGGCTCCATGCAGGGAGCCCGACTCGTAACTCGATCCCGGGACCCTGGGGTCACACTCTGAGCCAAAGGCGGATGCTCAACCGCTGAGCCCCCCAGGCGTCCCTCCTCTAGTTTCCATCCTACACTTCAGAAACACCCTTTCCTGCTCATCCTCCTAGAAACATTAATTTCTCTCAGACCCAAAACTAACGGAATAGGTCCATCCATGCCCTCTTAGAGCTTGGATCTGTCACTGTGGCCGACATCCCCTGACACAAGCTCAGAGCACAGTTGCCCTGCATCCCTTCTAGATCCTCACTCTTGCACCCGGTTGTGTCTGCCATCTTCCCAGCACAGCCGGCCACCAGCCAGTCCCTGCTCAGCTGTGCGGGCATGGGCGCTAATAGGTTGGAAGCATGAACTCTGGGATACCATCTTCCATTCCTCTGTGGACTTCAAATTTAGAATAAAATATTGTGTAGGTGTGCACGTCCAAAGCTTGCTTCGAGGGGGTGCATGACTCACCAAAAGGTTACAACGCCATGACCGAGAGTCCTTTGTCATACCTCGATACCACAGGATACATTTGCAGTCAGAGGTAGGACTGAACCTTGTCCATCTCCATATCAATTGTGCCTGACACAAAGTAGATGCCCGTTAAATATCCACTGGGGCGGGGGGTAAATGGTTAGTAAGTGAACAGACTAAGCTATGCTTCGTTCTGAATCCACTGGGGAAGGAACACTCCCCGTCCGAGGCCCCTGTAGATGAACACATGTCTCCGCACGATAATTTCAGCCATGGGAGCTCCCTCTTTCATCAGAGAACCCATTCCAGTGCTTCCCCTGTTCCGAGCTCAGTCCTGCCCACAGCCTGGCAGGGGGGCTGCCCAGGATTCACCCACCTCCTAGGACCTTTGAGGGACCACTCGCATCAGGGGTGCACGCGTCACCTTCCCAACATCACCGATGCTGATGACATCTGCTGCCCCCAGCCAGGCCCCTCCCATGACAAGGAGAGGGGTAATCCTCACCCTCTAGGAGGTGTCAGCTTCAGGTGGATCAACCCACGACAAGTCTCTGTCCCCACAGCGGGCCCTAATTCTCTTGCCACGATAGAGAGGCAGACGAAAGAGAACTGCTGACCTTAACTCACAAACGAGAAAACCAATGCCCAGAGAGGGGAGATGACACTTTAGGGGTCACACATCGGAGCCAGAACCCAGTTCCCCAGGTCCTGAGCCCCGTGTTCTGTAGCCTCCTCCCTGCAGGTCTCACCGCAACACAACGGCAGGTGAGCGGAGTCCTGCACCCCCTGGCAAGTTCCAGATATATGCTCCCATCGGGTTGTCAGATTTTCCTGGATCTTTTCAGGCTCTGGTCTCCTTGCTTTGATGAAGGACAGGAGGCCCTGGGGGGGGGGGGGGGCGGGCAACCATTCACTCTCTGGGGATGTGCTCTGAGCTGCCAACTTTAGAGGAAGTTCGGGGGAGTGTTTGAGACACGGCCTCTGGAGCCAGACTGGGGCTCAGTCCTGGTTCTGTCCCTTCCCAGCTGTGTGATTACTTGTCTGGGTCTCAGCTTCGTCATCCATAAGATGGGATTAAACTGGAGCTAATTCACGGGGCCACTTGAAGTTTAAGTGAGGAGGAAATGTTCAACTCAGCGCCGGGTAAATGCTAGCTGGTGTGAGCATGGACTCTGGCCCTGATGGGCCTGCACGCCCTGGAGCCGGCTCCCCGACACCAAGAACTCCTCTTGCAGTGACCTTAGCCAGGCGGCCTTCTGGGCCACGAGGAAGGAATGGCACGCCAGGAGGGCAGTCCTGCAGGACCGCCGGTCTCTGAAGAAACCTCATGTCCAGCAAAGCTTCTAACAAACCCGTCTGAGGAGGCTGCTTTGCTGGGCAGTACGGTACCGTGATTAGGGTTGACCTGGGCTCTGGGACCAACGCCCTTGGTTCCCACGTCAGCGCCACCGCTTTCTAGACTTCAAACCTTGGACAAGCTACTTTGCTTCTCTGTGAATCAATTTTCTAATCAACAAAGGGGGGTGACAATACCTGCCCCCGAGCCCTGTGTGAACACCTAGGGAGACGGTGGATGTGAAGGACAGCGTCCGACAGGCCGCGTACCGTTGTCAGCAGGGACATTAGCTAATGTTCAGTGAGCGCTCGGTGTGCGGTGGCATCATTTTAAGTGGTTTTTGATACGTTAATCTTCACGGCAACCTATGAAATAGACACAAGTTTCATCTTCTCTTGCCAGGGCAAAAACCAAGGCATGGAAAAGTTAAGCAACTCGCCATGGCTCTAGTTTGCAGCCAGGTGCTCATATATGCTTGGTTACTCCTGGGCACCATGAGGGATGTCACACGTGATAGTCATGGCTGCAGCACCTTCTGGTCGATATTACAGTCCGTGTCCAGTCTCAAGTAGGCATGAGACTGCCTTGGAGGCATCTTTCTCCAGAAAGCCTGGGTCGGCACAGGGGGTACAGATCAGGACGGGGAAGGAGTGGGAGAGAAAGTGACCCCGGCAGAGAGTGACTACTAAATTTGCCACGTATTAACCATTGACCATGTGCCCAGAGGCAAGCCAGCTGCTGATGCCGCCTACTAGGGAGCACCTGGCAAAATCTGCGATCATGACTTGGAGGGTTTATTTATTTATTTTTAAGATTTTATTTATTTATTCATTAGAGACACAGAGAGAGAGGCAGACAGGCAGAGGGAGAAGCAGGCTCCATGCAGGGAGCCCGACGTGGGACTCGATCCCAGGACCCCAGGTTCACGCCCTGGGCCAAAGGCAGATGCTCAACCGCTGAGCCACCCAGGCTTCCCGACTTAGAGGGTTTAATTATAACTTTAGTCTGAATTGTTACTGGGGGAGGAGTGGGCGGTGCAGAGGCCAAGGCAAGAGACAGAGAGCGTCTTGGGTACAGACAGCATAGCCCGGACCCCCTCTGGTCCAGCCTCTGACCCATAGGACGTGCTCGAGTTCCCATGATCCTCACTGAAACTAACTTGGCACATCTTGGGGTCCAATCCATCAACATTCACAGCCAATCGGAGATCTTCTGGCCTCTCCTGAAATGAAGTCAATCCATCTTCCTCGTCCTCGGCTTTCTGGGAGCTTGGCCAGCCAAGATCTATATCCTGGCTGCTAAACTCGCTCTGAGCAGCTCAGAAAACTGCCAGCCCACCCTGCACGCATCTGAGCAAGACCTGGTCAAGGAAGTGGGTCCCATCTTCTGCTATTACCGCCAATCCTATGAGACTTCCACGTGCCATGCGCCACGTGCCCAGCACACACTAGGCGCTCAATGAATACGTGACTCTGTTGGGGGGTAGAGCTAGCCTGAGAAGATGCCGACGAGTGGGTTGGATGGCAGGAAGAAAGAAAACCTGATGTGAAACATTGGTGGTTCTCCATGGGGTGGTGGCGTCGGCATTGGAGGTCCTCTCCAGTCTGCCAGGCACGATGGTCCCATCTCCAGGGGCAGCATGCAAAGCCCTCAGCACACTCAAGCCGGTGGCCCACGCTTGTAGTGCTCAGTACCCGGGGGCCCTCTCAGGTCCCTGCAGAAGGGCTCAGGACTGAAGTGTTCGAGCTCCAGACCAGCAGGGCTCCGTGCTCCGGACAGCCAGCCATCAGCAGTCACGGCAGAGCACTCGAGACCCCAGGGAACAGCACCGGGGCCTGCAGGCGGCATTTGTTGGGATGATGACTCCAGCAGGTAGTAGCTTGTTTCCGGAGGGCAGAGCTCAGCGCTCCAAAAGTGGGGCCTGATACTCCAGATGTCAGTTGTAAATACTCCAAAAGGCAGCGTTCACGCAGGAGGTATGACTCAGGACTCCAAGGGCTGGTGCTGGGTATTTCCTGCAGACTACACTCCACACATCAAGGGCAGCTGCTAATGGAGACGCGTATCCCAGGAAAGGGTTTCTGCCTCCAGGTCATGAGGCAGAGGTCCGGCGGGGGCACCCCATCCTTGCTGGGAACCCGGTTGTTGAAGCACAATTTGGATGATACACGTGAACAAGAGCCCAATTTATGCTCTAGGCTGTTGGGTTGAGAGAACAGCCATACCTGGAGGTGTTCCCTTTTCAGGGACTAGCTCTCCCTTCCCTTAGAGCTGGAGTGGGGTTGGCCTGCAGTAGGACAGGATGGGCCTTCTTATTGAGTACTTTTGTCCTGACAAAGGGGTACAAGATTCCTTGATGGGAGGAAGAGTGGAAATGTCCAAAGAAAACATGGTGGATGTTTTGATACAGCTTCCAGAAAGTTGAAGGTGACCCAGCCATGCATACGCACTGCACTGGGAAGCCACCCCAAGGGTATAAGGAAGCCGGGGCCTTAGCTCCCACGGCCACTGTCTCTCAGGATGTGCTTATCAAAAAGATCCTGCACCCTGCCAGACTCTTGGGCCACCTCTTATGGAAGTTGGGTTCCATAGTGGACAAGTTGGTTCAATGGTCACCTCCTTCATTGATGGATCACATTTATCCAGCGGGTGAGAGTCTCAGAGAATTCACAAAGTGGGGATCATCTGGTCAACAGCTGAGTTGTGCAATTTCTGCTAACAGTAGATTCACACTCTTGTTCAAATGCAAATGCACATTTTGCCGTGTTCCATCGCTTTCCCATTGGCTGTAGGCTCCTTTCTCAGTGCTCGGAAGGAAGTTCAGCCATGTTGGGGTCTTTTGGTCCCTTCTACCTCTGGTGGGGGCGGGGGGTGAGGCAAGGACAGTAGATGTAGGAGGCACAGACGTGCAGGGTGGTCTGGGCTACAGGGAGGTCTCCAGAGGTGGTGGTTAGATCCTAGCAGGTGGCAGAGGACAGGTGGTCTTGGGACATCGGAGCGGTGGGCCCGGGTTCTGCCAAGCACTGCGGCAGCAGGAATCTGTATGTGTTGAGCATCTGGCTCACTCTCTTCATTTTGATGGGTGTCGCCGAACTCCCCAGCAAAGAGCCTGCCCCAATGTACGTCCCACCACAGGCCTTACGGCACCCATGCCTGCTGCTGCTGTGTCTTACCAAAATTCTGCAGCGTGATCGCCTCGTAGATAAAAAAATAATTTCTCATTTTAAATGTGCATTTCTTTAATTATAAGAGGTGATTTAAATATCTTTATACAGTCAGCCATCTGTGGGTCTTTTTCGTTGAGCTGTCTGTGTTTTCTGTTTTGGTTTGTATTTTGTCCATTTCTCCCCCTGTCAGGTTATCTGTCATTTTCTTATTGATCTATAAGAGCTTTTGATATATTAAGTAACCTAGGTCTCTGTTTGTCAGATATTTCCCCCTGCAGTTTGTTATAGTTGACTTCTGAGTTTACTTAACGGTCCTTTCTGAAGTTCTAAGATTTTAATTTTTCTGCCCAAATGAATCAATTCTTTACTTTTTCAGTTAAGAGGTTGTGTGTCTTGCTTAGAAAGGCTGTCTCTACTCTATAGCCATAAAAAAAAAAAAGTTTTCCATGTTCCTTTCTAGTATTTTTATGGGTTTATTTTTTATGTTGGGATTTTTGCTCCATCTGGAATTTGCTTTGACATGAGAAGTGAAGACAAGATCCAGCTCTACTTTTCTCCAGATGGCAAGTTGGTTGTCTTCACACTCCCCGGTGAAGAATCCTTTTTGCCTGATTTGAAGCACCATATTCATTATATACTAAATTCCTGTGTGTTCTTGGATTTCTGTCTGGATTCTATTTTCCTTTACTCGGCCGGCTCTTAGTACCAGACAGTTTTAAGTGTTATAGATTTCTATTACGTCTTAATATCTGGCAAGGCTTGTCATTTTTATTTATTCTTTCCTTTAAATTTCAGAACGTTCCTGGCTAGTAGCATGTTTGTTTTTCCCTGTAGACTTTAAATTGCCTTTCTATTCCTCCTCACCCCACATATCCCTTATGTCTGATCATTGGATTTCGTTGCCTCGTGAGTGTGTATCTTTCCCAAGGAGAGAGTAGATTCTCCGGGTCAAGAGACCCTTTGGATGGAGAGGGCTGCACTCAAACCTACATCAGGGGAAAACGGTGTTATCAGCCCAACTTCCCGACAGAAACCCTCACCTTTCCCCAAATTTCTAGGGGGTGCTGTAGGGGGTCGGGTTTAATAGTTAAGTAAGTTTGGAAGACCTTAGCCTAAGTAAAGTCACCCATTTAGCGGATATTAATGGGCAAGTAGGAGCCCAGAGCCAGGAACAGCGCGGGGACAAACCTGGACACAGTCCTGCTTCTCTCGGAGCTTGTGGAATGGCTGGGGAGGAAGGCATTGGACACAAGCAAGTCCAAATATGAGTTTGCTCAGGCTTGCTATTGTTGGTGCGAGGAGCAGAAGCCCAGGGAAGGTGCCATGAGAAGGAACAGCCGGCGCGAGCTCCTGACCTTCTGAGCACGAGGGCAGGTCCCACTGAGGAAGCGATGGGTCAGCAGGTCTCTAAGAGCTTCGCTCATGCACACCAGCAGAGAGCATCTTCAGAACAGCATGGGGTCCCAATGTTTTGACTATGGAAGTGTATTCAGGCGGCCTTTCTGGATCATTTCTGCAGGAGTGCTCTGCTCCACAGTCCATAACCCAGAACCATCCCGTTGGAGCCGGGTGTCTTTAGAGAGGTTGCCTACCCTCTCCGAGCCTCGTTTTTCCCATCTATGAAATGATATAGTGATATAATGTGGCTGTTATATTAATGAGCACAAACCGGGATGCCTGGGGGCCTCAGCGCATCTGCCTTCAGCTCAGGGCGTGACCCCGGGGTCCTGGGATCGAGTCCCACATTGGGCTCCCCGCGTGGAGCCTGCTTCTCCCTCTGCCTGGGTCTCTGCCTCTGTGCGTGTATGTCTCATGAATAAAGTTTTTAGAAAAAAAGTAAATGACCACAAACCTACTTATTCCTTTATAGTTCTGGAGGCCAGAAACATGAAATCGAGGCATGAGCAGGGCTGCAATCCCCCTAAAGTCTCTGGGAGAGGATCCTCCCTCGCCTCTGCTAGCTCCTGGTGGTCCCCGTTCCTTGGCTTGTGGCTGCATCGCTCCAGCCTCTGCCTCCATCTTCATATGCCCCCCTTCATATCCCCCACTGTGTTGGTGTCCTTCTGTCTTGTCTCTTATGGGGACACGTGACGTTAGATTTAGGGCCCCCCTGACAATCCAGGATGTTCTCATCACAAGACCTTAACTTAATTCCATTTGCAAGGACGCTGTTTCCAAATAACATCACGACGACACATCTTTTCAGGGACTACAAGACAACACACTACAGGTGGGAGTCTTAGGACCCAGAGGGGGGTTTGGCTAAGGGTTTGGCAAGGCAAGGGCTGTGCATGTGGAACGCTGGTTTTCTCCCCATTTCTTCTTTTCAGAAGGCTTTTCTGTCCTCGAGAGAGGGGTTTGCACTAGTAATTCACAATGAAGTAGGAGGGGCTGAGGGATTTCTTCTGTCCCCCACCTCCGCTGAGGAATTTCCTTCTCCACTAGAGGAGTCAGGGGAGGGATATCACCCCTCTTTTTCTCAGGGCTTCCCCTTCCCGAGCTCTGGGTTCCCTACAGGAGCCATTTACTATCTTTCCTCTGGGAAGGTGCTAGCCAGCTGCTCCTCGGCCGTCCTGGTCACCTCCCACCTAGACCTGTCCTCACCCCGACATCCATACTCACCAAGTCCTCTCTTGGTGCAGGTGTTTCTGGGAGCTGAGAGTGGAGGAGCCCGCAAAACCTGCCTGAGCCACTTCCCACTTCTCTGACAGCTCCCAGGGGACTCTCATCTTCAGCGTGCCTTGATGCTTTCCCTCATCATCTCCTGGGTTTTCATGGCAAAACAAAGACAGCTCCTGCGACCTCTTCCCTTTTCTGTCTTGCCTTGTTGAAATGTGCTTGTCAAGCAGATGTTGAGGGGCATGAGCTAGATGCTGATCAGGGGAGAGAAACAAGGACACCAAGAAACAGCCTAAAGGCCCCCGTGCCTCTGGGTGTGTTAATGGCCTTGTCCAGCATTTTGGCACCTCCAGGGACACTGGCTTTTCCAAATTCCCTGCCTGCACAAATGCAGTCCCCGTGTTTCTTGGCCACTGAGTCCCTCTGTCCCTGGCTCTCATCTCCGTGCCCCTCCTCCCACGACTCCCATACCCCCTCGTGATGACAAATCAATGGTAATTGCTTAAGTGCAGCTGTTCAATCCTTAGACTGTTGAGAGAGAACTTAATGTCCAAGAAGTCCCCAAGGAGCCACATGCTGCTTGAATTATGTAGAGGTGAGCAGAGAAGGGTGAATTTCATATGCAGAAATCCTTTTTGGCATTAAAGTTTCATGGGAAAAACCGAACCCTTGGGCTCATATTTTTGGTCAAAGCTTATCTCCTTATCCAATGCACACTTTGGACTCTTATGTATAAGGCCACAGTCTTGGTGCTGTAGAAGAAAAAGATTAATCAGTCTCAGATCTTTCCTGAAGGTTCCCTTATCCCACGGGCATATACATTGGAACCAACAAGCTAGTCTGAGAGAAATCTATACCCAGTGGGCATCATATATCTGTCCTTCCATTCCTCCATCCATCCATATATCCACCCACCCAGCTATTGAGTGCTATGCGCCAGGTTCTGTGATAGGCACTGGAAGCACTCATACCAGGTGAGACACCTGTTGGAAGGCAGAAGTGAGGGTGGTCCTGTAAAGGAGACAATTTTTAAGCTAGATCTTTTTTTTTTTAAGCGTTTATTTATTGGAGTTCAATTTGCCGACATATAGCGTAACACCCAGTACTCATCCCATCAAGTGTCCCCCTTGGTGCCCATCACCCAGTCACCCCCAACCCCCCGCCCACCTCCCCTTCCACTACCCCTTGTTCATTTCCCAGAGTTAGGAGTCTCTCATGTTTTGTCTCCCTCGCTGATATTTTCACTCATTTTCTCTCCTTTCCCTTTATTCCCTTTCACTAATTTTTATATTCCCCAAATGAATGAGACCATATAATGTTTGTCCTTCTCCGATTGACTTACTTCACTCAGCATCATACCCTCCAGGTTCCTCCACGTCGAAGCAAATGGTGGGTATTTGTCGTTTCTAACGGCTGAGCCATATCCCATAGTACACATAGACCATAGCTTCTCTATCCATCATCCTTCGATGGACACCGAGGCTCCTTCCACAGTTTGGCTGTTGTGGACATTGCTGCTATGAACATCGGGGTGAAGGTGTCCCGGTGTTTCACTGCAACTGTATCTTTGGGGTAAATCCCCAGCAGTGCAATTGCTGGGTCGTAGGGCAGATCTATTTTTAACTCTTTGAGGAACCTCCACACAGTTTTCCAGAGTGGCTGTACCAGTTCACATTCCCACCAACAGTGCAGGAGGGTCCCCTTTCTCCGCATCCTCTCCAACATTTGTGGTTTCCTGCCTTGTTAATTTTCCCCATTCTCACTGGTGTGAGGTGGGATCTCATGGTGGTTTTGATTTGTATTTCCCTGATGGCAAGTGATGTGGAGCATTTCCTCATGTGCTTGTTGGCCATGTCTATGTCTTCCTCTGTGAGATTTCTCTTCATGTCTTTTGCCCATTTCATGATTGGATCGTTTGTTTCTTTGGTGTTGAGTTTAATAAGTTCTTTATAGATCTTGGATACTAGCCCTTGATCTGATACGTCATTTGCAAATGTCTTTTCCCATTCTATAGGTTGTCTTGGAGTTTTATTTACTGTTTCTTTTGCTGTGCAAAAGCTTCTCATCTTGATGAAGTCCCAATAATTCATTTTTGCTTTTGTTTCTCTTGCCTTCATGGATGGATCTTTCAAGAAGTTGGAACAAATCATCTTAAGATTTGTGTGGAATCATAAAAGACCCCGAATAGCCAGGGCAATATTAAAAAAGAAAACCATAGCTGGGGGCATCACAATGCCAGATTTCAGGTTGTACTACAAAGCTGTGGTCATCAAGACACTGTGGTCCTGGCACAATGACAGACACATAGATCAATGGAACAGAATAGAGAACCCAGAAGTGGACCCTCAACTTTATAGTCAACTAATATTCGATAAAGCAGGAAAGACCACTGGAAAAAAGACAGTCTCTTCGATAAATGGTGCTGGGAAAGTTGGACAGCCATGTGCAGAAGAATGAAACTAGACCATTCTCTTACACCAGACACAAAGATAAACTCAAAATGGATGAAATGTCTCAATGTGAGACAAAATTCTATCAAAATCCTAGAGGAGAACACAGGCAACACCCTTTTTGAACTCGGCCACAGCAACTTAAGCTAGATCTTGAAGGATAAGCACAATTTGGCGGAATGCTTGTGTGCATGCATGCAAATACAAGCAACATCAAGTTTCCTGTCCCAGTTCCTTTTCTTCCCAGAATTTATATGCATCCCCAAGGTTTATGTCCACACCCAAGGTCAATTCCAGGTCCCTCAGAAATCTTTTTTTTTTTTCTACGTTGACCTAAACATGATATCAATCTCTTGTTCTTGATATCCACAAGAGTCGCCAACACAAAACATTTGTGTTTAGTTAGTAGTGTGTCCCTCAGCACTTTCTTGCTTGTCCCACGCCACAACCCAATTTGCAAATCTCAAGAGAGGTAGGCTCTGTTAAACAGTGTCATTTCACCCTCATCCCCATGTGGATCTCAGCAGGAAGAGAGCAGTAGGGAGATTCATGTCCCTTTGCTATAATCCAGGAATCTCACTCCTGGGTACCCAAAGAAACGAAAACACTAATTTGAAAGATAAATGCACACTTATGTTTATAGCAGCATTATTTACAATAGCTAAGATACAGAAGCAACCTCAGTGTCCATCAACAGGTGGATGGATAAAGCAGATGTGGGACATATATACAATGGAATATCACTCAGCCATAAAATCGAAGGAGAGATTCCCATTTACAACAGCGTGGATAGACCTAGAGTGTGTTATGCTAAGTAAAATAAGTTATATAGAGAAAAATAAATACCATATGATTTCACTTACATGTGGAATCTAAAAAAACAAAGCAAATGAACAAAGAAATAAACTAATCAAAAAAATAGACTCTTAAATACAGAGAACACACTGGTGTTGCCAGGGAGAAGTGGGTATGAGGATGGGGGAAATAGGTAAAGGGGATTAGGAGGTACTAACTGCCAATTGAAAATGAGTAAGTCATGGAGATGAAAAGTACAGCACAGAGGATAGTCTAGCATAGTAATAACGTACGGTGACGGACAATGACCACATTTATCAGGGTGAACACTGAGTAATGTACAGAACCGTTGGATCCGTATGTTGCATGCCTGAAATTAATATCACAAACTAAGATAACATTGCATGTTAATTATACTTCAATTAAAAAAATATATAAGCCTCACCACTGTGGGGTGTTTGCTTATCTGGCTCACTGTTAATATTCCCAAGACCTAGACTGAGGCCTGGAAAACTGACTAGCACGTGTTAGGGACTCAAGATACGTATGTTGAGTGTGTTAAATGAACTATCCCACAGTCCAGCCTCCTTAAACCATTTAAATGGGAGAGCGGTGCATGTCGGCGGCATAACTATAGTAACAGCAATGCTCATGGCACAAAGCTCTTAGATGTTATCCCATTTTATGTATGTATGTATTTATTTATTTTAAATTTTTTATTTTTTATTATTATTATTTTTTAATTTTTTAAATTGGAGTTCAATTTGCCAACATACAGCATAACACCCAGTGCTCATCCCGCCAAGTGCCCATCACCTAGTCACCTCAACCCCCCACCCACTTCCCCACCCACTACCCCTTGTTCATTGTATTTAGAATAAAGCCCAAAGTTCTCCACATGACCTCAATGCTCCCATCGACACATGGTACTCCCAGCGCACTGGGCTTCTTGCAGCTCTGTTGACCATGCCAGGCACGCTGCTGCCCTAGGATCTGTTGCAGAGACTGTCCCGCTAGCCCAACCGCACTTCTCCGCCACCCCACAAAGCTCACTCCCTCACCTCGTACTGTCCAACTGTCATTTCCTACCTTATTTTCCTCATGACACATATGATTGCCTACCATTGTCTTTAACATTATTTGATTGTGTCTTCCCTTTAGGAATGGTACCTCCGGAAGGGCGGAGGCTTTATCTGTTTTTGTTTACTACTATCTTCTCAGTGCCTAAATCCATGCCTGGCACCACACAATATTTGCTGTTGAACAAATGAATGGAAAATGAATGAACATGGACCCCACCTCAAAGCTATGAATGGATGTGGGACTTGGTAGAGGCTTGGAAGAGGATTCAAAGAAGTCACAGGATCAGAATGAGAAGGAGACCGTGTAAACAAGAAGCCTGGCAACTCGATTAAGCCTCGTAAAAGCAGATAAATTAGATTGTGAGCGGTTGTCAAGGATGGTGGCAAGCTATATAACGCCTCACTGGTCCGTGTGGTGCCCTTGTGTAAATGAGAGAAATGACACTCCTTCCTCTGTGTAGACATAACCTGTGCGGGAGGTGCTGCATGGTGGGTGGAATGGGGGCTGGATTTCAGCTAAAAGCCAGCCACCCTCCTCTGGGTGCAGAGCACATCTTGCATAACCCTACCTGACAGTCTCAGGCCATTGGTCGGTCAAGGTCATCTTCAGGACTCATTTAAGTGCACATCATGGCACTTCTCTGTTGCTGCCTTTGGGGGAAAAAATAACAACCACCCTGAGTTTCAACTTGGTGAAGAGACTTGCCTGAAGTCATAGGCAGCTAAAGGGCAGAACTGGGATTTGAGCTCCTTCCATTAGGATGACTTAGTGTGTGGATTTACATCATCCTCCTGCTACTCAAAGTGTGGCCTAAGGACCAGTTGTACTGGCATAACCTGAGAGTTTTAAAGAAATGCAGAATTTTAGGCCTTTCCCAGACCTAAGTTCCCAGAATCTGCATTTTGACAGGATCCCTGGTGGGTTTTCATACATACTGAAGCTGGGAAGTACTACACTCTATTGCCTCTGGATTGCATGCTGTTCTCTCTATTCCTTTTTCATTCACTCTACTTTGTCCATCTGGCCTGTCACCAAATGTTGTTCATGGGGCTAGCCAGTTTGGGGTTTCCAAAACAGCACTGGACACCCAGTTGTGTTTCGATGGCTGCATGATATTGGAAAACTCTTTTGTTCCTAAGAGTATAGGCTTACTAATCTGGGGAAAAGAAAAGGGATAATGACCTAGAACTTTTGTGGGGCTTGAATAACATTATGGATATGAAAGTGCCTTGTCAATTGTAAAATTCTGTCCAAATGAGAAAGATTATTGCTCCCACATAGCGTAATATGAAGGCTTCTGACAGAGACCACTTATCTCTGGAATGCTACTTCAACAAATTAGAAGGAGAGAGAAAAATGAATGATCTGGGGTCAGTAGACTCCAATTAGCAGACTGGAATAGACACAGGAATCCACAAGTTCATTTAGCCTATAGGGGTAATTAGCTGCCACCCTGGGGTTTCAAACAGGGCTTCAATCCAGTCTAAGGACATTCTGAAGGAGAAAGGCAGGTAAAGGTTAGGCGGGGCATTTCCCAGAGAGACCTGTATGGGTGCAATGTGGGGTACATTATGGAGGAGAGGAAGGCTCCTGCAGACTAACTCCCAGCCCCCTGCATCTGGGAAAGCCTAGTCCCTTCCAGGCCCAAGCACGGCTTGGCTATCAAACTTTGCATGTTGTGTCCAGAGATGCTGTGCCATGTACAAGTGGTTAGTAGCACTGAAGCCATTTCCCTGGTCATAAGCTTGGGGAATGCCATTTAGTAGCAACAAGTGCCTCAGGCCAGAGTGGTGAATTCCCAGGAGGGAATTCAGCAGAAACCTTTGAGAGAGAGGATTGGCCGGGTTCTACTGACATCACTGCCCATCTCTGTCAAAAGACTGGACACAAGTAAGTGTTCGGTAAATTTTCAGAGAATGAATAAGTGACTGACTGACTGACTGAATGAATGAAAGGAAAATTTTTCCTTTAGGAAGCCTTCTTGGTCACAATAAGACCCACCCTAACCATCCTGTTTTATTTATTTATTTATTTTTAAATATTTTTATTTAGTTATTCATGAGAGACACAGAGAGAGGCAGAGACACAGGCAGAGGGAGAAGCAGGCTCCATGCAGGGAGCCCGACGTGGGATTCAATCCCAGGACTCCAGGATCACGCCCTGGGCGGAAGGCAGGCGTTAAACTGATGAGCCACCCACGGATCCCACCATCCTGTTTTAAATTTAAGCTCATCTATCTCTTTGGTTCTCAGTCCCCTTTCTCCTGCTCCACCTTTTTATTTTGACCATAGCACTTTTTCAGCATATTTATAATGTACTTATCTGATGTTTACTTTTAGTCCCTCTTCTCCCAGAATGGATTGTCTCTTTTAATTCACTGATACATCCCTAAAACAGTGCTTGACACATAGTAGATGCTCAACAAATATTTGTTGGATCAAATGAATTAGAGAGAGTGACAGTGTCAGACTTAAGTTCTTGTCTGGTCCTGCCACCAAATCACTGTGTGACCATGGGGCATGCCTTTGCCTCTCTGTATCTCAGTTTCCCCAACTGTACAGTGAAGAGGCTAGACCTATTTCTAAGAGCACTTTCAGCTCTAATTCTGTGGTTCTGCCTCTGTGATAGTTGCCCTTTAGGTTGGCTTTGGAAGACTGTGTGCATGAAATGGTGAGGAGGGTTCTACAAAGGAAATGAGTGGGCCTGGGTGGGCGTTCTTATTCTGATGCTTCTTAAGTCCTGAGACTCGGGGTGAGACATTTGACTTCTCTTCCATATCTGACACTCCTCGCACAGTTCCTGGCACGTCTTAGGAACTGACTGAATGTTAGCTTCTTCCTTCTTCTCCCCATCTGGACCTGGGTGCCTTGCTGCCAAATGAGCCTTAGCCCACGCAATCACATAGCAATGGGCTGAAAGAACTTTGCAAACTGTAAAGTGTTCCTCTAGTGTAAAGGGTTATTATGGTTATGCGTATAACCAATCCCTGGCTTCCCTCCACATAGATGAGATCTAAACCATGGCTGCTATTTATACCAAAACCATCTCATGATTCACCGGCCTCCCTACTTGTCAAAAATGTTGCACCTGACGAGACCAAATTCACATTGGGTTTATCAAAGTCTAATTAAAACTTGATCATCGTGTCTAACATGTTGCCTTATTATTTTGGCTTAATGAGGGTGATGAGAGGAGGCTGAAAGCAGCAATTCCAGCAACACCGTGATACAACATCTGGAGAGGAATGGGGCTTAGCCAGATGAGCAATTAAGTTGAACTATGCACATAGGGAGGATCCTTGCATCTGACAGCTGTCTGGCCAGCCCCTCCTCAATCCAGGGTTTACGAAAGCCAAACCAATGTGCTCTCCTCCACCTCCCAAAGTATCAGGAACTGGCCTCACCCTTCAGGCAGGTTGGTGGCAAAGCCACCGCTGTGGGGAAAACCCTGCTGTCATGGTTTTTAGTCACTGGACATAGGGAAGAGGGAGCATCTGGCAGTGAGAAGAAACTAATTCTCCATTTGGTCTTGGATCTGGTTAGCTGTGCTTTGATGCTGCTGTTAATCATCCCAGGAAAACTCATTCCTCTTTGAAATGTCATTACTTATCTCTTCAGTCATGAATAACCTGAAGTTGGGCCCTTCTGCTTTTGCTCCCAGGAATAGGCAGGATGCATGGGCTACAGTGTTCAAACAACCTCCAAAACTCTCACTAATACCAAAGCTGCAAATTGCTCCATTAGGCTTCTTGTAACAGTTAGGTTGGGCTCGCTGCTGTAACAAACAGACCCTGTAGTAGGAAGCCCCTGAACTATCACACAACGATCCCTGTCTCATGGCTTTCATACTTTTCTTTGAGGGTGTGTCAGACCTAGTGACCTGCTTCTAATGAGTAGAATGCAGCTAAAAGACGGGATGTCACTTCTGAGGTTTGGTATAAAAGGTGGTGATTTCGGTCTTGCTCACTCTCTCTAGCTCTCCTTGCTTGCTTGCTTGCTTGCTGGGATGAAGCAAGCTGCCATGTTGTGAGCTGCCCCATGGAGAGGTCCACATAGTCAGAAACTGAGAGCTGCCTCTGGCCAACAGCCCATGAGGAAATAAATCCTGCCAACAATCATATGGGTGAGCTTAGAAGCAGGTGCTTTCCTCCCCAGTTGAGGCTGAGATGACTTTAGTCCTGGCTGATATCTTGGTTTCAGCCCATGAGGGACTTTGAGGTAGAGGACACAGCTAAGCTGCATCAAGATTCCTGACCCACAGAAACTGTGCAGTAATAAATGGTGTTGTTTTGAATCACTATAATTTGGGGCAATTTCTTTTTACACAGCAATAGATAATTAATACAGACTCTGATATGTTTAGTGGTTCAGATATGATAGAAACTTATTTCTGGTTCTTGTAACCATGCTTTTAGAGACTGTCACTTCCAATATTTTCAATGGCTTCCAAGAATGTCCTGAAATTGTCTCTATTTCAGCCAGTTGGAAGGAAGTAAGAGAATGATTGAGCATGCATGGGAATTTTTTTTTAAAAACTTAAATTTTTTTTAAATTGTAGTAAAGTATACATAATATAAACTTGATCACTCTAGCCATTTTAAGTATTAAATACCCTCACATCACCATGCAGCTATCACTAGTCATCCTCCACTTATGTACAGCATATCTACATGCCAAAATAATACCAAGCCATGATTACAATGCAAACACCATTAACTCAAGGACAAACTAACCCAAAGCCCCACATGATTATACTGGCTCCATAGCTCCTCATGAGGGTGTGCTTAATTTTAGAATCTAGGACTTTTAAGAGAAAGCTCAAAAAAAGCCACATGGTTTAAAAGGTAGATGCTTCTCTGAGAAACTTTGCAAACTGTATTCTAGACTTGTTACATCACCATATCAGCTTTTGCTCCCTGCATACTTTGAAATGGTTTTTTTAATTGCTTGAGACATTTGCTAGAACCCAGGACTCTGTTCTCTAAAAATTCTCCTCTCTTGAAGGCAGCTTTTTTCATCACTGTCTCATCACATCAAAGATGCCTGAAGTGGAATTGATGGCTCCGTACTATATGGCATCTTCTCTTCCCAACTTGATGACAGCAGCTTCTGAGACAGGGGTGTCTAGGGAAACCCTGGTCACCCTAGAGAGGGTTTGCTCTTATTGTCAAAAGCAAAGTGCCCTTCTGGAGCCATTTGAATCCTGTGCATTGCCTGAGATATGGCCAGCATGACTCATTCTATTCCTTAAATCACTCATTTCTAGCACCTTCTAGAGTGTGTTTTCACGGGAAAGTGTCTATCGACAAAAGAAAGAAGAGCAGAAACTTTATAATCTTGTGCGGTTTGCCTTCAAGCCATATGTTAGAGTCTGGGGTGAGTGGCTTTGCAAATTCTCTGTGAAAAGTTCATTCTAAGATGCACTGTCTTAGAAATTGCCAAATGGACTGAAATTTCCATTTCTATATGAATAGCTGGCATTTGGAGCAGTTTTAGGTATTCCAGCTCTACTTATCTGACTTTGGACTGTGCCAAGGTGATATCTGAGCAACTATTCTTCTGGAATATATTGGATCATGGTGCCTGGCTGAATGAAATGAATCTGAGGCCCACTGGATCCCTTCCTGGGGCCAGAACCCTTGTCCTCAAGAGGTTCACAATCTAGGGAGAGAGACACACAGCTTCAGTATGATACCATGCAGTGAGACTAGATAGAAGTATGCAGGGGATGCTATGGCGGCAGAGAAAGGGGTCACCTAGTTCATTCTAAGGGGAAGCCTGAGAAGTTAGCCAATAAGAGCAGAAGGGTAAAACACCTACGGAAGAAAAGTCAACATGAATATAGTGAGAGATACGAGAATATGGTACATTTTTGGAATGCAAGGGGTGGGGGAAAGCAATACAGTGGTGGCAGTCATCAGCTTTGGAGTCTGATAGACCCATGTGCAAATCCTAGATCTACCAATTTATGCTGTAGGGTCATGCACATGTTATTAATTTCCCTTTGCTTCCATTTTTTTCTTCTGTAAGGTAGAGCAATGAAAAACTCCACCACATAGAGGGGTTGAGAAGATGAAGAGAAGTGTGTGTACCATTGTATTGTATCTGGACCTATATAAAATTATACATATATAATATGTTATATACATAAAATATATTATTATAATATTATATATATATATATAAAGCTGGATACATGTTATTGTCTAGTAGGTAAGTATAAACATGAATTTGGACTTAGGAAGGTAGATCTATGTTAGGGATGTATCTAGGAAATTATCAACATAAAGATGACCACTGAGGTGTAAAAGAGACCGAAACTGTATCAATTAGCTTTTGCTTCACGGCAAAATCACCCCCAAATCACCCCAAACCTTAGTAACTTAAAACAACCATGTGTAACTATTCATGAGTTTATAAGTTCTGTGATCTGGGCCAGGCTCAGATGATCTCAGATGGGCTTGCTCATGTGTCTATGGTCAGCTGGCAGATTGGCTGAGGCTGACTGCTGTCAGGTGGCTTCACTCACCAGCTGCTTGGTTGGTTTTTGGCTGAGGCGACTGGGTCATAGGACTCTCATTGTCCAGGAAAGTAGCTCAGCCCTGTTCCCATGGCAGTGAGACCCAGGCTTGGAGCCGGTGCAATATTGGTTTGTCATATTCTTTCGGCCAAATAAGTCAAGGGCTGTCTAGGTTCAAGAAGTAGAGAAACAGATTCTGTCTCTTCATAGGAGGAGTTGCAAAGTTGCATTACAAAGAGTATAGATATAAGGAGGGATAGAAAATGGTTTTTTTTTTTTTTTTTTGCAAATAATCTATCACAGAATGCATCCACGATTAAGGCACACAAGCAAATGAGAAGAAAGCCCAGCACATGACTCCATCATTCAGTCACGAAGAGAAAGACTTAACAGTAGCCTACGAGGTCACAGGAAAACCAGGAGAGTGTGTTTCACAGAGACCAAGGGGGAAGAGAGTTCCAGACAGGAGATGTGGTGAACAGCATCAAGGCTGCTGAGACTCCAAGGAACATAGTGATCCAAAGGTGACCATTGGGATTCCAAATGGAGGCCGGGGTTGGCAAAATGGTTCATGGTGAAAGCAAGATGTCCATGATTTTGTGAAGAGACTGAACAGTAAGAATTGGAGGCATAACCAGTGTTGACGATATTTTCAGATAGTTTTAATGAGGAGAAAGAAGAGAAATCTGGTAGTAAGGAATAGAGAGAAGAATAGATTCTTAAAAAAATTTTTTTTAAGATAGGGGAGCCTTGCACAAGTTTCAGTACTATTGGGAAGGAGCTGGTAAAGGAATGGTTGAACAATATAGGGAAGAGTGGGGATAAATAAAGAATATTCCTAAAAAGTAAAAGGGAATGAGAGCCAACTGAAGTATTACTTTTAGATACAGGAAGAGACATGTAACTGGAGAGGGATAAGAAAGGATAGTTTTAGACTCAAGTAAGAATATAGGTTGATGGGAGAAGGCTGAGGCAGTTCTTCATCCTGGCAGCTTGTATATTCTCTGTGAGGTAGGAGTGACTTCATCTGCTCAGAGAGAAGGGGATGTAAGGTTTAAGAAATGGTTAAAATCTGAAATAGCCACTGTGGAGAATGAGAGAAAGCAGACAAGGGAAATAAAGAAGGATTGCCAGGCGGCACTGAGGGTCCATTTGGAGTTGGAGACCATAAATTCAAAGTGGCACCAGTGATTTACAGCAACACCACCAATCTGTGTGGATTTCCAGCAGTGCTTAGCAACCAGAGATGGGCAATAATTGGATTCATCCAAGTTGATGTTTTGCCAGAAGTTGAATCGGGGGAACATTGGGGAAGGGTATTTGGTAAGAGAGAGGGTGAAGTGACGAGAAATGGGATCTAGGCTGGACAGGGAAGGAAGGAAAGACAGGAGGGGGCTGGTATGCAGAGAAAAATGAATGCTGGTGTCATGGCTCAGCAAGGTAGCATCTCAAGCTCATCTCTACGGAGTGAACTTCACGATGTCTTCCAGTTTGCTAATCAAGCTCTCCAGCTCCCAACTGTCCTAACAACTTACAACTCAAAAAGAGCTGGAAAGAGCAGGTGCTCGGTAGAAGTAGAACATTGAGCCTCCATTTCTGCCTCTTCCACAGGCTCTCAGTAAATGAAACCACCACCCACTCAATTGCTCAAGCCAGACTCTTAGGAATCATCTTTGATAACTCTATTTTCCACATTCTCTGTTCCTGAATCTATCACCAAATTCTATTGGTTCCAGTTCCCAATATCTCTCAATTCTCTTTACTTTTCTCCATTTGCACTGCCAGCACTTGGGTCCAGGCCACCATGATTTCTCCTCAAAAATAACCTCTTCTTTGGTCTTTTTGCTTCATCCTCTGCTCTCTCAATCTCACTCTTCACATAGTAGCCAGGCTGCTCTTTGAGGAACGTAAACCAGATTACATGCAGTCATTGCTCGGCTCAAATATCCTTTCAAGACTTCCTGTCACCTTTAAAATGGAATCAAATTCCTTGCCATTGAGTTGAGGCTGAAAAATCATGTGCAACGTTCTTGGGATGGGAGCAAGCAAAGCAAACACAAAGTACTGTGAAGCCAATGCAAGTTAGGGAGGGAGGAAATGAGAGGTGTCCACTGAGGCAGGAGGGTCAGACAGAGGCTGGACCAGGCACTGGTGGCAAGAAGATGGGGAGAGTCGTATTTTGAAAAGACCCCTCTGGCTGCAGTATGGAGACCAGAGAGGAGGAGGCAGGAGTGACTGCAGTTAGACAAGTTGTGAGGACATCATAGTATCCAGGCAGGAGGCGATGGCAGTTTGCACCAGCTGGTTTTGGAGATGGAGAAAAGCAAATGGCTTTGAGAGACACTGGGAGATGAAATGAAAGGTTTGGAATGCCCATCCTCCCCCAACTCCCCTACTTGCTGGCTGATGCCTCCTCATTATTCTGAGGTCCACTTCGACCTTTTCAGGTAGTCTTTCCCTAATATTCTGGATGAGGTTATACACAATCCCAATAAATATCTGTGGACCTGACATGATAGAAAATATTCTCGTAAAAATAAAGAGAGTTGAGCATGAACACAGAGAAGAGAAAGCTCTGGTAAGAAGAAAGTGAAGGTACCAAACTGACAAGGTAAATCGTCAGAGTGAGATCCCCAAGGAGGAGAGGGGCATGGAATCTGGAACCCAGGTTGGGTGGGGGATCAGCCTTGAATCAGAGGAAGCATCTAGCCCTGTTCTCCCACTGCGCTGGGATTATGCCGGAAACAGAGGTCCCATGCTGGCGATGAGACACCTGCTCTCAGCTCGTCCTCATTTGAAGCCCCTCTTTGAACTTCAAACTACTCCCTGGTCTTCCAGATGTAGCTGCATTTTTAATATTCATTGATGAAAAAATGCATAATGGCAAGAAGCTTCATGAATTCAGAAAGGCTTTTAAAGGAATTTTCTTTTTGTTAATCACAGCTTTATTGACTCACCTTTAAAGTGGCATACCTACATGTGAAATCTTTTTTTTTTTTTTTCTAGAAAATGCCTAGTGCAGGAAAACTTTGCAAATCAGGATGGTCTCTGCCCCAGGATCCTGTCTGCAGGTTGAAAATCATGATCTAGTCTAGACCATTGACAAATGGCAATTCATACTATCTGTCTCCCCTCCAGACTGGGAGATCCTCAGGCAGAGACGTTGTGCCTTTCAATATCCCCAGCACCTAGTATAGGACAAAATACAAAATGGTTTCTAAAAATCTGGTTGAATGAATGAAAATAGAATTATTTACTTGATGATTTTATTATTATTTAAAGAGAGATGCTCAGGTATTCTCATATATTCAATTTTTTTTTCCTCCTAGTGATTAAGATAATTCAAATTCAGCCCATTTCCTTAAGGTCTTCATTTTGGATTCCTGTCTATTTAAGCCAAGCTTGCCCTGGCTCAGGTTCATTTTTCTGTTTCTAGACACTTTTCAGCAATGCATCATCTTAGTAAAGTGCCTGGCTCATTCCACGGAGTAAAATGTACTAAACGTGCAGGCACATCCTGTCCTTCAGATGTTCCAGCTCAAAACTCAAATTTCTGCATTTGCACATGCTTACTTGGCTAAATGTATCTTGTAGGATTAGTTTAAGCCACTGCATGCAGCTGACTTCTTATTTTGAACATTAATGTACAAATCTGAAGGGAGGAATCACCTGGCCTTACATCAATGAAATAAAGAAGCATTTCAGCCCTTGGCACTTTAATTGGATCCTTTTGATGGGAGAGGCCAATGGAGACACCAAATTCCAGGATGTGATTCTTTAACTTCAAGCTGTCCTTGGAATGATGGAGAGAAAGCTGACTGTGTGAGCTCTTGGGGGCACTACTCACGAGGAACAAATTGACAGATGGATTTGAAAGTTCAATTGGAGAGCCGGCTGCCATTTCACCGGTGGCCCGATGTTACCACTGAGTAAGTGTGGTCCTTTCAGCCACCAATTTACAGAGGAAAAAACGTCCCACATAGGCAGTCGACAGTAAGAATTATTGCTTTGAAGATGGGAAAGGCCGATTGGTGGTCTTGAAATAGATGGAACACACACACACACACACACACACACACACACACATTCACACACATGTGCCCACACACATGGACACTGTAGGCTGGGGCCCAGATGCCGCTAATGTAGACTCCTGCTCTGATTGGTTAACTCCTCTGTATCCTCAGCCCCCTCCTCCCAACATCCTGTCCACCTCTTGTCTTTGTAAAAACGTGGCTGTCGGCGGAGGATGTCACTGCTCATGCAGCCCTCTCAGGTGGAAGGAGCATTTCCAGGTTTGTATTTCCAAACAGGGAGGAAGGCCTGATTGCTCTCCGTCACTCCTTGGCTGCTCCCAGACCCCTTTCTGTCGGTCTCTTCAAAACTACCCCTCCTTGGAGACGCATGCACGAGGATATACCCTGCTCCCCTCAGACATACACATGCATGCTGGCCTGGTCGCTGCCCCCATTCACCGAAGACTCAGCTACTGGTTCTTTACATTGCTCTATGTCCTGGTTGCTGCATAACCTAAGGTCCACATAAGGACTCACCTAACACCCCATTTTTAGGGACTAAATTGTGATCCTCCTCCAAGTTTCTATGTTGAAGACCTAAGTCCCCAGTACCTCAGAATGGGACTGTATTTGGAGGGTTTTTTAAAAAGATTTTATTTATTTATTTATTTATTTATTTATTTATTTATTTATGAGAGAGAGAGCGTGCATGAGCAGGGAGGAAGAAGGAGGCCGAAATAATCTTTATTTTATTTTATTATTAATTATTATTATTATTTTTTTAATTCAGTTAACAAGTATTTATTGGATACCTAACAGTGCCAGGCACTACTCTAGCATTTGTTTACAATAGTTTGTTTTATTTTTTTATTTTTATTTTATTTTTTATCTATTTATTTTTTTGTATATATATATATATATATATATATATATATATATATATATATATTGCTCCAATTCTTTTATTATTTATCAAAGGTGGAAAGTTTCATTTTTTAATTAATTTACTTTTTATTGGAGTTCAATTTGCCAACATATAGCATATGCTCATCCCACCAAGTGCTCCCTCCAGTGCTCATCCCACCAAGTGTTCCCCTCAGTGCCCATCGCCCAGTCACCCCAACCCCCCGCCCACCTCCCCTTCCACTACCCCATCAAGTGCCCCCCTCAGTGCCCGTCACCCAGTCACCCCGTCCTCCTGCCCACCTCTCCTTCCATTACCCCTTATTCATTTCCCGGAGTGAGGGGGAAATAATCTTAAGCAGACTCCTTACTGAGCATGGAGCCTGACGCGCAACTTGATTCTTACAACTCTGAGATCACGACCTGAGCCAAAACCAACAGTCAGGCGCTTAACTGATTGAACCACCCAGGTGCCCTTATTTGGAGATTTTTAAAGGAAAAAAATATACTCTTGATACTTGTTGAAGAACACTAAGGCAGACTTTTTAAGGGGGACTATCACTAGGTGTAGGGACCGCCACACTGGGGTTTTGCGGTAGGGGAGAGAGAGATCAAGTTCGACTCCTAATACAACAAGGAAATATGGAGATATTATAGCTGAGGAGCAGGGGGAGAGAGGGATGGAAATCTGTGGATAGGAAGCTACTAAGGTGAAACCACAGGGGAAAGGGGGGAATCTGGCCAAAGGACCTAATGAGATTCTCAGTTTGAGGCAGGCCAGTGTAATGAGACATCACTTGGGAGTGAGCGAGGATGAGGAATCAGATTAGATATCAAGGGTGGTCAGACACTGGGCATTCTGGTTAGAGTGATTTAGGATTATTGCTAAAATTGGATAATGTGGAGATGAGCATGGAAGCCCCAAAGTAAGGATCTTTTTGAGAAAAGAGTTCAAGAGTAGAGTTTGGTTAAGGGAGAGAATCTCTGTCAAGATACGGCCTTTAACGAGGTAAATAAGGTAAAATAAGGTCCTGTGGGCAGGCCCTGGTTTAATACATCTGGTGTCCTTGCAGAAGAGGGGACTAAGGCACACAGAAACCCAGAGCCTGGGGGACGATCATATGAAGACACAGTGAGGAAACAGCCATCTGCAAGCCAAGGAGAGAGGCTCTAGATGAAACCAAACCTGCCAACACCTTGATCTTGAACATCTAGCCTCTAGAATGCTAAGGAAATAAATTCCCGCAAGAAACTAAATTCCAGCCTCCCAGCCTGTAGTGTTGTTTGTTGGCATCCCCGGCAGACTAATACACTCATCTTACAGGGGTTTGTACCCCCTCATCCTCCAACAACACTTGCTTCTACTCTAAAACTGATGCCCAAACCTTCCCCCTGGACTCGAAAATATCCAGCCCAAAGAGTGCTGCTACCTCCAAAACTATGATTCCAGCACCCAGCTCTCCGACTGCACCCTATCCCTGTAATTATTTTCCGGAGTGCTGATCATTCTGAAACCCAATCAATGATTGGTCCTCCCCTCCTCCAATGCATGTATACTTGCCCTCTGTCCACCCATTCTCCTTGGTCACCACTTCCCCCCTTTTATCACTGAGTCTTTACGGTCCATTGCTGTAACCACCCCCTTGTAGAAAGCCTTACCTCCTTGCTCAGCTCTTCCCGTACCATACTCTTCTGAAAAACTCCAACTACAGGTGAACTCAGCCACTCGTGGTCTCCATTGTCTGCATTGTCCGTACTGACCCGCTTCTCTTTGTTTCATTTTTTAATTTACCCCTTTCTTCACTGAGACTAAGAAATATCCTCCTGGTCCCACAGGAAAATCAGCCTGCCTTTAGGGGGACCCTCAGCAGGGGCCAGCAGTCCTGTGGTTCTCCTAGTACCTCAATTCCTACTCCGTAAGAAGCCTACTTCATGTTTTTCCTCTTGCAAACCTCTTGTGCCCATTCTAGCTTCTTCATACCAAAGGTTCTAGAAAGAGATGACTGCATATACTTTACATTTGCTCGACTCCCAGGTAGTTATTCCTCTACTCTGTGCAGTCTGGATTCAGCTACCACCACTCCAAGTGTAATGATTTTGGCAAGGCTACCAGCAACCTCATTGTTACTAAATCCTGCACTTTAATGCCTCATTTTGCTCTTGACCTCTCAGCTTCATTTAACACCCTTGATGATTCCCTCCTCAACACACTCCCCATGACATGACTCTCTTCTGGTTTCCCCCCTCCTCCTCTGGCTGCTTTGCGGATTTCCTCTCCTCTGCCCAGTTGCTGCATGTTGGACTTCTGTATGCTCTCCTCCGTGCTCCCCAGGACTCACCTTGGGACCTCTGCTCTCTCTTCACGCTCTCACCCATGTCAATTCATACCCCACAGCAAACCCCCTCACGTGCGTAGCAGACAGCCTCGGGTTTCATGTACCCCTCCTCTGAATCTCCTCTCGTCTTAAATACCTCTGCAAGTGCTGCCACCTTCTACTCAACCTCTCAGGTGGGAAACCTGGATGACAGCCTTGCTTCCCTCCCCTTCCAGTTCCTTCCCCCCGCCCCATCCGACCCGTTTTCAAGTCCAATTCTTTCCATCTCCTAAACACAGCTAGAAACAGAAGATTTTCCCTTCTCTGCTATGGCCGCCTTTCAGTCCAGCAACATCTAAATTTCTTACCCAGACAACTGCACCTGCCTTTTCTGCTTTCCCCGGTTTGGCTCTCGGCTTCTTTGATGTATTTCTCACCCAACAGCAAGGGCAGTTAGCCTTTTAAGAAACACGAAGTGGGCCATGGTGTTTCCCTGCTAAAACCTAAAACCTCAATAGCTTTCCATTATGCTTTAGAGACTATGAACACTCCGGCCAAACCAGGCTGGGGCAATGTGCACCGTGTCTACCTCAATGGTGTTCTCGTTCCATTCTTTTCCTATCAGCTCTATTCCAGCCCCCTCTAACCTTGGACTTTCCCAAACAGACCAAGCATTTTGCTACAATCAGGCTTTACGGATGCTCCACCTTTGAGACATTTCGTCTTATTTAGTCTTATTTAGTGTCTTATTTAGTCTTATTTAGTGTCTTATTTAGCAATTTCTAAAAAATAGTTCTTATTTGCAAAATAAACTGTTACCTCTATTGAAATAAACAAATACAAGCTATGTAGCTTTGACAAATGGACACATCCGTGTGACCCTCATCCCTCTCAAGAAAGTTTCCTCCTATCTTCTCCCAGTTAATCCTCACCCCCAACCCAGAGACCAACACCTCTTCTGTTTTTTATTTTTCATCATTGGTTTTGTCTGCTTTAGAACTTCATATACATGGGCTAATATAACATGAAAATGTTTGTGTTTGGCTTCTTTTGCTCACTATAGTGTCTGTGATATTTATCCATGTTGTGCGTATCAGTGGTATGCTTTTATATTATTGCTTAGTATTCCATTGTATGAATATACCACAATTTTTAAAGCCCATTCTCATAGTGATGTATATTTGGGTTGTTCTGGTTTTTGGTTATAAAACAACCAAAAATAAAGTTGGAATAAAGTTGCCAATGACAACTCTTTGATTGGACATTTGCTTTTATTTCTCTTGGAGAAATACCCAGAACTGGAATTAGGGGGTCACAGAGTAGTTCCAGATAACTTTTTTTAACTTTATAAGAAACTGCCAGAACTTTTTCCAAAGTAGAGGTACTATTTTATATCCCATTAGCAACGTAGAAGAGTTCTGGTGGTTCCCCAACCTCATAAGATTTTGTTGTCAATCTTTTGAATTTTTTCTATTCTAATGAGTATGTTGCAGCATGTATCAGATGTTAGACATTTTGATTTTGTCCCACAGGTCCCTGAGGCTCTATTCCTCACTTAAAAACAAAAACTTCTTCCTTCCTATTGTTTGGATTAGATACTTTCTACTGATTGTTCTCAAATTCCTTCTTTCCTCTGCAATCTCCATTCTGCTGTGGAGCCCAGCCACTGAGTTTTTCATTTTAGTTATTTGTGTTTTTCAGGTCAAAATTTTTTCAAAAAATTTTTTTTTATTTTTCCATTTGTTTTGAGAGTGTTTACATTGCTTGTTGAAGAGTTTTTATAAGAGCTAATTTTATTCTGTTGGAAAATTCCAACATTTGTGCCATCTTAATGTTGGCATCTGTTGGTTGTCTTTTACCATGAGAGCTGAGATTTTCCTGTGTCTTTGTAGCAAGTAGTTTTTGGAGAGTGTTCTGAAAAATTTGACTCTGATGCTAGGAGAGTTGCAGTCTCATTTAAATCCTACACACGTTGATATTATTGTTTTAGCAGTCCAACCAACCTGGTTAACATCAGACTTCAAGTTCAGGCTCTCTGCGGACTGTTGTTCCAATGTCAGTTCAGCTTTCAAAGCATTCACAAGAGCTGTGTTAGTCTTTCCCCCACGTGCCCTGCCTCGAGGCTGGTCCTGGACCTGGACATCAGTCTATGTGTTAGTCTAATCCTCAAAGTCTTTGATATGCTGATTAAGATTGGATTCACACATGTGTATCTGGAGGGGGCGTCCAAGAGTTCAAAACAACTTTATGAGATTTCTTTCTTGAGCTCCTTCTTCTCTGCAATTCGGGTGCTCCTTTTTGGTTCTTTGGGCAGCCAGCTGGAGCTTTAGTTACCCTACTCCACCACATACTTCTGTAGCTACACCAACATCCAAGGCCAAGCTACATGAAGACGAAGGTAGATGATAGATAGATAGATAGATAGATAGATAGATAGATAGATAGATAATAGATGGATAGATAGATAGATGATAGATAGATAGATGCCTGGGTGGCTCAGTGGTTGGGCATCTGCCTTTGGCCCAGGACACAATCCTGGAGATCTGGGATCGAGTCCCACGTCGGGCTCCCTGCGTGGAGCCTGCTTCTCCCTCTGCCTGTGTCTCTACCTCTCTTTCTCTCTCTCTCTGTGTATCTCTCATGAATAAATAAATAAAATCTTTTCAAAAAAGATAGATGATAGATAGATAGATGCAACTGAAAAAGTTGAGATTTTCCCACTCATTTTCTCTCCTTTCCTCTATAATCCCTTTCACTATTTTCTATATTCCCCATATGAGTGAAACCATATAATGTTTGTTCTTCTCCAATTGACTTACTTCACTCAGCATAATACCCTCCAGTTCCATCCACACTGAAGCAAATGGTGGGTATTCATCATTTCTAATGGCTGAGTAATATTCCATTAATGTCATTTCATCTTTTAAATATATGTTTGTGCATAGGAAATTGTTTTCCTTTATTTAAAAAAAACTCTCTTTTTTATCTTATTTTATTTAAATTCAATTAATTAACATATTGTTAGTTTCAGCACTGGAGGCCAGTTATTCATCAGTTGCCTATAATACCCAGTACTCATTACATCATCACATCACGTGCCCTCCTTAATGCCCATCACCCAGTTACTCCATACCCTCCCATCTGCCTCCCCTCCAGCAACCCTCAGTTTGTTTCCTATAGTTAAGAGTCTCTTATGTTTTTTCTTCCTCTCAGTTTTAGTCTTATTTTATTTTTCCCTCCTTTCTTCTAGAGTCCTCTGTTTTGTTTCTTAAATTTCACATAAAAAAACTCTTAAACTATTTATATCCTTGTATTTATCTTTTTAAGATTTATTTATTTATTTTAGAGAGAGAAAGAGAGCACAAAAGTGGGAGGGGCAGAGGAAGAGGGAGAGAGATCTCAGGCAGGCTCTGCACTGAGAGCAGAGCCTGATTCAGGGCTTGATCTCATGACCCTGAGATCAGGGCCTGAGTCGAAACCATGAGTCAGATGTTAAACCGACTGTGCCACCCAGGCTCACCTCATATCCTTGTAATTAAAGTATATATTTTATAGACAGCAAATGGCTAGGCCATGATTCTTGTAATCCATTTTGAAAATATCTGCCTTTTAATTTAAATGTTTAATCCATTATATTTAACATAGTTATTGATAAATTTGAATTTAGGTCTACTGTTTGCTAATTGATTTTCACATATAAACTTTTATTGAGATAATTATAGATTCACATGCAGTTGTAAGAAGTAATGCAGGGAGATCCCTTGCTCCTTTTGCCCATTTTCCCCAGTAGTAATATTTTGCAAAAAAATAGTATAATATCACAACCAGGATAGGGACACTGATACAATCCATCAATTTTATCCAGATTTCCTTAGTTTTCCAAGTTTTACTTGTGTGTGTGTGTGTGTGTGTGTGTGTGTAGTTGTATTAAGCTCCATATATCTTCATCAACTGTATAAATCTCTGTACCCAGCACTACAGTCAAAATACTGAACATTTCCAACACCACAAAGTCTCTCATGTCACCCCTTTATAACCATACTTACTGACCTCCCCCATCTCCTCACCTCCCTTTCCTAACCCCTGGCCACTACACATTTGTCTTCCATTTCTAAACTTTGGTCATTTCTTTTTTCTTTTTTTAAGATTTTATTTATTTATTCATGAGAGACACAGAGAAAGAGGCAGAGACTCAGGCAGAGGGAGAAGCAGGCTCCATGCAGGGAGCCCGACATGATACTCCATCCAGGACCCTGGAGTCACACCCTGAGCCAAAGGCAGATGCTCAACCACTGAGCCACCCAGACGTCCCAAACTTTGGTCATTTCAAAAATGTTATATGAATGGAATCATACAGTATGCAACATTTTATGATTGGCTTTTTCATTCAGTATAATTCCCTGGAGATTCATCGACATATGCTTACCAGTTTTACTAGTTTATTGCCGAGTAGTAGTGCATGATATGTATGTAGCCTAGTCGTTTAACCATTCATGTGTTGAAGAAATTCTGGGGGGATTCCAGTTTCCGGCTTTTACAAGTAAAGGTGCTATGAACACTCATGTGTATGTTTTTGTGTGAACATAAAATTTCATTTCTCTGGGATAAACGCTCAAGATTGTGATTGCTGGGTTTTATGGTAATTGCGTGTTTATACCAGAGTATTTTCCAGAATGACTGTACCACTTTACATTCCCCTAGCAGTGCATGAGTGATCTTTTCTCTGCTTCCTTGCCAGCATTTGGTGTTGCCACAATTTTTTTCCCCAAGATTTTATTCTTAAGTAATCTCTACACCCAACATGGGGCTCAAACTTAGAACCCTGAGATCAAGAGTCACGTGCTCTACTGACTGTGCCAGCCAGGCACCCCACCACAATTTTTAATTTTAGCTATTCTGATAGATGCATAGTGATATTTTATGTGGTTTTAATTTGGATTTGCCTGATGACTGGTGATATTCAACATCTTTTCTCATGTTTATTTTCCATTTGCATTTCCTCTCTGGTGAAATATCTGTTTATGTCTTTTGCTTATTTTCTAATTTTTTTAAATGTTGAATTTTGAGAGATCTTTACATATTCCAGATACGGGTCCTTTGCTGGATATGTGTTTTGCAAGTATTTTCTTCCACTCTTATATTTTTATCTTTTTCACATGGCATCTCACAGAGCAAAAGTTTTAAACTTTGATGAGATTCAATTCATCAAGTTTTTTCCTTTTAGGAATCATACTTTCGATGTCAAGTGTAAAAACTCTTTACCTAGGGATCCCTGGGTGGCTCAGCGGTTTAGCACCTGCCTTCGGCCCTGATCCTGGAGTCCTGGGATCAAGTTCCACATCGGGCTCCCTGCATGGAGCCTGCTTCTCCCTCTGCCTGTGTCTCTGCTTCTCTCTCTCTCTGTGTCTCTCATGAATAAATAAATAAAAATCTTAAAAAAAAAAAATTCTTGGGGATCCCTGGGTGGCTCAGCAGTTTAGCGCCTGCCTTTGGCCCAGGGCGCGATCCTAGAGTCCCTGGATCGAGTCCCACGTCGGGCTCCCGGCATGGAGCCTGCTTCTCCCTCCTCCTGTGTCTCTGCCTCTCTCTCTCTCTCTCTCTCTCAACATGTGTTATCATAAATAAATAAATAAATCTTTAAAAACAAAAACAAAAACAAAACTCTTTACTAGCCCCAGATCCTGAAAATATCCTCACATTTTTTCCATGCATGGATGCAATAAATTTTATTTGGCAACTTATCTACTGTGTATTTAGAATGCTTTAAAATAATTCACTAGTGGGACACCTGGGTGGCTCAGTGGTTGAGCGTCTGCCCCACGGTCAGACGTGGGGCAGGTCGTGATCCCACAGTCCTGGGTCTCCCGCTGTCTGTGTCTCAGCCTCTCTCTCTGAGTAATAAATACTCTCTCATGAGTATTTACTCTCTCATGAGTAAATAAATAATAAAATATTTTAAAAATAATTCACTAATATAAATAGTTAAATATGAATGCAGGCATTTTTCCTTTATTTCCTTTGAACAAATTCTTAGATATAAAATTGATAGAGTAAAGATGAAAGGTATTGTCCCTAGGTTTATTGAGAGGTAATTGACATGTATCAGTGCAGAAGTTTAAAGGCATCCAGCTGATGGTTTGATTTACATTTTCATATGGGTTTTTTGCTAAAATTTCGTGACTTTACATTTTTCATTTAAATTATGATCCATCTTGAGTTAAAGTCTTTTTTAAAAGATAAGTTTATTTATTTGTTTGTTTGCTTGACAGAAAGAGAGAGAGTACAAGTAGGCAGAGTGGCAGGCAGAGGAAAAGGAGAAGCAGGCCCTCCATGGAGCAGAGAGTGCAACTCGGGGCTGGATCTCATGACCTGAGCTGAAGGCAGACGCTTAACGGACTGAGCCACCTACGTTCCCCTTGAGTTAAGTTTTGTTTAAATATTGAAAAGGCTATTTTCCTCCATTCAACTGCTTTTGCACTTTTGTCAAAAATCAGTTGAGCATATTTGTGTGGCTTTATTTCTGGATCCTTTAATTTCCATTGGTTTATCTATCTATTCATCAATCTCACATTGTTTTGATTACTGTGGCTATTATAGTAAGCCTTAATATTGTAATTTCTTACACTTTTTTTTTGGTCAAGATTGTTTAGCTGTTCTAAGACTGGTATCTTCCCATATAAATTTTAGAATATTCGTATTCATGTTTATGAAAGTATTTGCAGGAATTTTTATAAGAATTGCATTAGACCTATAGATCAGTTTGGGGACAATTCACATCTTCATTATGTTGAACCCCAAACCACAAATATGGTATATCTCTTCATTTATTTAGGATTTTTATTTCTTTCATCAGCTTTTTGTAATTTTGAGTATTCAGATTCTGTACATGCCTTATTAATTTTATATCTAGTTAGCTTGTTTTTCTTTGGAGCAGAGATATTGTGTTTTTTCCCCTTTTTAAAAAGATATTGGCAACCTGTTGAATTCACTAGTTAGTTTTAGGAGGGTTTTTTGGTATGAAAATTTTAGGGGGGGGGGGTTTCTTTGTGTTTGTGTCATCTGCAAATAGAGATTATTTTATGCCTTTATTCCCATGCTTGTATTCCTTTTATCTCCTTTATCTTGCCATATTGCAGTAGCCAGAACTTCCAGCTCTGTTTGGTTAGAGTATTGAGAATGGAAATCCATGTCTTGCTCCCAAATTTAGGGAGAAAAGATTTAAACTTTCACCAATAAGTGTATTATTAACTACAGGTTTTCTGAAGATGCTTTTATCAAGTTGAAACATTTCCCTCTATTCCTATTTTTCTGAGCTTTTTGTCATAAATGAGTGCTGAATCTTGTCAAAAGCCTTTTCTGCATCAACTCATATGATCATATGACTCCTCTTTTTTTTAGCTTGCATGGTGGATTACACTGAATTTTGAATATTGATCCAACCTGGCATACCTAGGAGTAAGTCTCATTTGTCATGGCATATACTGGTAATATACAATACATATATTGGCAGGTAATTATTTTTGTACATTGTGGGATTCAGTTTTCTAATATTTTCATATTTTAGTGTCTAAATTCATGAGATATTGGCCTGTTTTCTTTATTTGTGCTGTTTTGTTTGGTTTTGGTGTCAATACTGGCCTCATAAAATGAACTGAGAAATGTTTCCTCTCTGTGTTAGTTTTCTATTCATATTCATCTCCTATTGCTGCTGTAACACATTAACACAAGTAATGTGAGAAATTTATTATCTTACAGTTTTGGAGGCCAGAAGTCTGAAGGAAGATTCATTGGGCTAAACTTAAGATGTTGGCTCCTGGCCTTTTTCTTCATCTTCAAAGCCAACAGTTTAGCATCCTCAAATCTCTCTCCGAATCTGACCCCACTGCCACCCTCTTTCACTTGAAGGTCCCCTTTTGTTAAATGGAGCCTACCTGGATAATCCAAGATAATCTCCCATTCCAGCATTCTTAATAACGTCCTTTTGCTCTGTAAAGTAACATTAACAGGTTCTGGCATCATTATCCTGCTTACCAACCTCTTATTTTCTGAAGAGACTGTGGAAAATTGGCGTTAATTCTTCTTTAAATGTTTGCTAAGAACTCTCTGGTGAAACCATTTGGGCCTGGATATTTCTTTTTCAAGAGATTTGTAATTATGAATTCAATTTCTTTGCTGGTTTTAGGACTTACTCAGATTGTTCATTTTGGCTGAGTTTTGATAGTTTGCAGCTTTTGGGGGAATTGATTAATTTCTTCTATGTTGTCAAATTTATGAGTACCAAATTGTAATATTCTTCTATTATCTTTTTAATGTCTGCATGATCCACAATGATAGCCTCTATTTTAATTCTACTATTGGCAATTCATGCATCTTTTTTGTTTTTGTTTTTCTAGGTCTTGCTAGAAGTTAACCAATTTTGTTGATTTTTTTAAAGAATGAGTTTTTGCTTCATTGTTTTTTTTTTCTCTCTCTATATATATATAGAAATAGATATTCTATATAATGCATATATAGAAATATATAATACATATTTTATATTATATACTATATACTATATATATTTTATATATTATAATATATATTTATATTATACATATAATGGGATATTCAGCTATGAGAAAGAAGGTATGTGTCTAGATTCACGTGTGGATGTCCAGTGGTTCCAGCATCATTTGTTGAAGATCCTATCCTTTCTCCATTTTATTGCCCTTGCTCCTTTATCAAAGATCAAATGACTATATTTGTATGGGTCTATTTCTGGTCTCTATTCGGTTCCATTGATCTATTTGTCTGTTCTTCAATCAACACTGTCTTTTTTTCTTTATTTAAATTCAATTTTCCAACATATAGTATAACACCCACTGTTTTTATAGCTTTATAGTATGTCTTAAAGTCAGGTAGTATCAGTTTTCCAACTTTGTTTTTCTCCCTCAATATTGTGTTAGGTATTCTAGGTCATTTGCTTCTCCAGATAAACTTTAGAACCAATTTGTCTATGTGCACAAAATAACTTGCAGGGATTTTCGTCGGCATTGCACTAATCTATGTATCAGGTTGTGAGAAACTGACATCTTGGCGATATTGAATCTTCCTACCCATGTGCATGGAATATCTCTCCATTTGTTTAGATCTTCTTTTGTTTCTTTTACCATAGTTTTTCACTTTCTTCATATAGATTTTGTATACATCCTGTTAGATTTATTTCAAACTATTTAATTTTTGTGCTAATGTAAATGATACTATGTTTCAAAAAAGCAATTGATTTTTGTATGTTAACCTGTATCCTGAAACATTGACATAATCAGTTATTAGTTTCACTTATTAGTTTTTGTTGTTGAAGATTCTCTGAGATAGTCTACACAATCACGCCATCTACAAACACATTTTTATATGTTCCTTCCCACTCCGTATACATTTTTTTCTTTTGTCTTATTGCATTAGATAGGACTCCAGTATGAAGTTGAAAGTGAGTGGTGAAAGGGGACATCTTTGCCTTATTCCTGGTCTTAGAAAAAAAAAAAAAAAGCATTTAGTTTCTTACCATTAAGTGTGATGTTAGCTGGAGGGTATTTTTGTAGGTGTTCTATATCAAGTTGAGAAGGTTCCCCTCTTTTCCTATTCCTATTTTGCTAAAATATTTATTATGAATCGGTGATCGATTTTGTCAAATGCTTTTTCTGCATCTGTTGATCTGATCATATGATTTTTCTCCTTTAGGTAGCTGATGTGATAGATTACATTAATTATTTTCCAGTTTTTAATAACATTTATCATTAATTATACATACACATCTCTATTTTTTCATTCTCTGTCATCCCCACTAAACTGTAAACTTGAGTACATACTATATTATGTACTCAATAAATATTATTTGAATGAATAAACCATCACCTGCTTATATTTATTTTTATCTAGTGAGAAGCTATGGGAGAAGGACAGCAGTTTATTGGAGTCCAGGTGCAGGATAGAGAAGAAAGAAACAAAAAGGAGAGGAGCCATGATATTTGTTCCTCCCTGGTTTTTCCAGATGCCAGTTTTAAGCATCACTGGCTAGAGGGCTAAAGCCAACAGCTGATTGAGTTGTTTTGTTGAGAGATATTGTGGACTCAGGGGATAAACAGAACTGCTTTGGGTTTAGGTGACAGAGTGTGAGGGAGTTGTAGTGAAGACTATGATCCTGTTTTATAAATGTAATCCAGCAGGTAGGAGCTTGGAGCTATGGTAATCTGAGCATTAAAGGTGACCTGCTTTGCATCTGCAGGCTGCATTTAGAGTATACACAATGAACAAAAGAATCAGAACTCGGTTTGATATATATGCCTTAAAATATATCTAGATTTTTTAAAAAATCAAACCTGTTTCCTTTCATGGCAGTTTATCTTTACTCTGAGTCTTAGTCCCTGGAAACATCAGTTCCATTTGACTGGTTTTATAGTTTCATATGTATTGTGTAACAGTACCCAACCTGGGCTAAGAGATCCCTCTTCTGGACACCAAGTCCAGGAGATCTGAAGTCCTATAGCCTTAGAGCCCTCCGATCCAGAAGGAGCTCTCCAGGAAGCCTGTTTTCTTCCTCTCTAGCCATGATTTGGCTTATTTTACTAATATTCTTCATCTAGACCCTTGCCTTTCTGCAACAACCTTTACTCTTTGTTTTTGGAACATTGACTTTCAAGCCAGAAGGCTTGGGAACATTGACTTTCAAGTCAGAAGGCTTGGGATTCCATATTTCTATCTATAGCTTCCTCTCATGGATGCCTGTGGGTCTGAATTTCCTTTGGGAAGGTACTTTTCTCTGTCTAGATTCCTGTGGTTTGAATGGGGTTGGCCCCTGCCTGATCAACCTAAGCCAAACAGTGTATGGCATAACCTAGGCACTAGGATTGCTTCAAGTATGACCCTGTGGCTTAATTGGACCAAAAAGATTCAGATCCAGAACTTGGTGCATTCTGTTGGGAGAGAGAGAGAGAGACAAAAAACTGGGTTCTCATAACAATGTTTCAATGCCCACATGAAGCCTTGCTTGAGAACAGTCTTTCTCCTTGACCTTTTCCATTTTCTGACCTACTAAATTCTTTCAGATTAAGTCACTTGGGGTTGGATTTTCTGTGATATGCAGCCCCAAAAATGTGAACAATGCACTATTCATTTTGTCTTTAAACCTTCCCTGTACAAGTTTCCCTACTTGCTTGATCTTCTGTTGAGTGCTGGCACTGGCTGACCACATTTGCATGGTCCTTGACTGATGGGGCATTCTCTGTTGGGCTTGATTTTGGTGTTCTCTCAGGAATGCCCGAGCCTGTCCCACAACCCCACAGTCCACCTGCAAGGCTATCTCCTTAGTCGCTAACACTGTCCTGAGCCAGGCTCCAGCTTTTGGGGTCTATGGCATTCCCTAAATACCACTTCTGGAACCAATTTCAGTCAAATTATTAGAGCTCATTTGGAATTGCCCACAGGAATAATTTTACCCCACTCAACATTTATACTGATCTAAGTCTGGTCAGAAGCAAGCAAAGAGCTCCAAGCAATCTCCTCTTCCAATCTTGGTGTGCATATGTTTTTGCCTGTTCAGACTGGGAAACCACTCTCATCTCACAAATAAAGTTTTATTGGCCCACAGTGGGAACCCAGGAGAAAAGAAGGTGGGGGCAGGATGCATATTTCAATAGGATGCCTGCTCTTCTTTCAAGAGATGTGGTGTAGACTGTCTGGGGATCACAGTCATCAGTTCCATTTCAGCTTCTAATATTAGCTGAAAATCTGTGTGTTCACATATGTTGATAAAACCTAGTGAATTATCACAAAGCCAGCATCTCAGGGTGTCTGTTCCTGCTGCATAGACACTCACATTCTTGAAAGTGTCTGGAAGCAGAGGTGCCACCAAGGAAATAACACTTCATCCTTTTGGATTATCCTGCAAGACAGAAAGAATTGTGAATTATCTTTCCTTGCTTTACAGATGAAAGTAGCAGAGCCTGAGAATCATGGGACCACAGAATGTGTGTCAGAGCCATGGAGGCCTAAAATAAGCTAAACTTGCTCTTTCCCTTTATACGGGATGTTGCCAAGATGTTGTCAAGTGACTTACCCAAGGTCACACAGTCAGTTGGTGGCAGTCAGGATGAAGACTTAAATCTCCTTGCTTCCAAAGCAGTGCTCTTTGACCACATCCCGTTAGGACTTTATCATAATCAGTAGCATTGCTTCAGTGTCCTACATAGACATCTGACTGGTGTCTACATATCACTTTCAGGAATAGTTCAGATCCTTTCTTTCATGTAAGGAAGTATATCTGGTAGCTGTTATAAAGTAACAAACTACCCCCAAACTTTGTGATTTTAAAACAACAACCATTTATTATTACTCATAAGTCCACTGATGGGCTAGGCAACTCTTCTGGTCTGAGCTGGGCCAGGCCACTTACAGCAGCGCTTACTCACGTATCTGCTGTCTGATAGGGACAGGCTCATCTGGAAGGGGCTCAGCTAGGATGGCTCATCTCTTCCCTATGTGGTTCTTTATCCTCTAGCAGGAATGCGTCAGCTTGTTCACGTGGCAGCTGGGCAGGTTTTCAAGGGGGAGAGAGTATTCAAAGCCTCTTGGGAAGTAGGCTTGGAACAGGTGCAATCTCATTTCTCTCAGTGCCTGTTGGCTAAAGTAATTCATAAGATCAGCCCAGATGCAGAGGTTGAGGACATAGACACTCCTTCGAGATGCGAAATGGTGCAAACTCACATTGCAGCCATCAGGGATGGAGGGAAATAACTGCAGATTGGCAAACAGTTTGCCTCAGGAGATATGATGGCTCTTTGTTTTTATTTTTTTAATTTTTGTTCAGTGTTTTTTTTAATTTATTTTTTTATTGGAGTTCAATTTGCCAACACATGGCATAACACCCAGTGCTCATCCCGTCAAGTGCCCCCCTCAGTGCCTGTCACCCAAAAAGGGCCTATATCTTCCTAGTTCTTAGCATGAATTCAGCAGAAGCTTAACGCATAAATATCAAACGAGTCTTGCTACCTCACTCTTTACAGAGTGCATGTGGATAAGTTTATGACGTATTTGTGTCTGTAGGTGTGTGTGTGTGTGTGTGTGTGCGTGTGCACGTTCATATGAATTTGTGTTCTTTTAGGTGTTTTGAGATGCAGGTTTCTGGGAGGACACAATGTAAAGGCAGGACATTTCAGGACCAAGGAGAGCAGCCTAACGGGTGAGCTCTGATGATGTCAGGCCCTGACCAGAGCCCATCTCAAGTGGCAGACTGTAAATTAGACTCTGTTCTTTGTAGCAATCGCACGTTGGGTAACACCGTTTTCATTTTCTGACATCAGTAAATGTTCTAATTCATCTGTACAGAAAAAGTGTTTTTGTGGAAAATCATCTCAAAAGAAACACACTAGGAGAGGGAGACCAGTTCCATGCACGGCTGCCTTCCAAAGGTCTTCATCCTTAGCAAAAACACGTCAGTCTCTCAACCCCACAGGTTCTTACATGAAGGCATGGCCACCACCACTTCCAACATTCTAGTACATTCTAACCGACTCCAGCTTCAGGGCTGCAGAATAAACAAAGTCCATACCCCTTAGCTCAGCCACACTGAGGTTATAGACTTTCTCATAACTAATAGTCACTAAATAGCTGCTGAGTACGAGGGTCTTGGCTGGGCGCTAGGGGTATAGAGTGAAAGTACGTCATTACTCTGCCCTCATATGCCTCATGGTCTAGTAGAAAGAAGGCACTAAACAAGAAAATAATCCAGTACATAAATACACAAAATTGTGATGCATGATATGAAGGGAAACAATATTCCAGCTGAGGTCTAGAGGATAAAAAGGAGCCAGTCATGTAAAGGGGAGGAGAAAGGGCCATTCTGAGTAGAGGAAATAGCAGGTGCAAAGGTCCTGAGGTAAGAAGAACTTTAGAGCTTTAGCACCTGAAAGAAGCTCAATGGAATTGAAGTCTAGTAAGTAGAAGACAGATGTTGAAGATGAGAGTGTAGAATTAGCAGAGGACAAATGATTCTCAGGTTTAGGCTCTGGAGTTTGGATTTTATTGTCAAAGCAATATTAAAACAGTGAAGTGGTTTTTTGGATCTTCTTAGGGAATTCAGATGTGGCCACCTTCAGCCTTCACTGAGAGTTCCTGGGTTAGGAAATGTTTTAGGAAACCGAGAGGCAACACCTCCAGTCTATCCGCCCTGTCCTCCAAAGTGAACATATTTACAGGCCAACTTCCTCGTCATCGAGGGCCAGCCCAGACATAAGCCCAGCCTCCATGGGCCAAGCTGGGCAGCTCTCACCAGCGTGTTGGACTCCCTTCTGGGCCTGGTCAATTCTTTTTCCCTCCTTGATTTGTCTTCTCTTCTCATGCACCATGAGTCTGGGATGTGCTGCTCCCATTCACCTTGGCCTGTCAGTCCTGCTCTGATTCTCAACCCTTCCTGCCTGGCTCCTGACTACACCTTCCCTGACCAGGACTTCAAGCCCTCCAGCCCGCATAAATCTGATACCCAATCCTTTCCTCTCCCTTTCCTCTTCCCTTCCATTGATTAGCTAAACAGTCAAGGGACTCTTTCCTTGCCATTACTTTGAATGAATTTTAGACTTTCCACAACCCCTTCCACCATCCTGATATGTTGAAAGACTTCTCACAAACATGTGACATCTACTAACAATAGCTAACCTTTACAAGTACTTTCTTTCTTTATTTTTTTTAAGATTTTATTTATTTATTAATGAGAGAGAGAGAGGCAGAGACACAGGCAGAGGGAGAAGCAGGCTCCCCGCAGGGAGCCCGACGTGGGACTCAATCCCGGGACTCCAGGATCACGCCCTGGGCTGAAGGCAGACGCTAAACCATTGAGCCACCCAGGGATCCCATATGAGTACTTTCTATACACCAAGCATTTTCCTAAGTACCTTCTACTCAGTGTCTCATTTAATCTGTGTACAGTTCCGTAATACAAGCCTGGCAGATGATATTTTCTAAAGATGGCTACAATACCTCCTGTTTCACCTGCTCTTCAAGATCCTTAGCAGAGTTTAATTCTCTGCCCTTGAACTTGAGTGCTCTGTGACTCATTGTAATCAATACAGTGCCGTGGAAATGACAGCATGATTTCTGGGCTCATGCATACAAAGGGGTGGAGCTTCCCCCTGTTAGAGAAGACTCTCTTTTGCAGCTCTGAGCTGCCATGTGCAGCCCTGAGACCATCAAGCAGGAGAGGCCATGTGTAAGCACTCATGGGACATGTGGACCCACCTTGCCCAGGCATTGCCCATCCTGGGCTGTGGCATTGAGCATCCATTTGCTCGTCTGTACAAGGCAGGCAACAGTATGCCCAGCTCAAGAGGAGCAGCCCAGCGACAGCACTAACTGTCAGCCGTGGATGTCCAGCTCAGTTGGGCTTTCTCATGGCAGCAGCCCCAGATGACACGTGACTGTGATCACATGAGAGTCCCTAGGCAAATCTTCCCATCCTCATCTTTCCTCGATTCCTGACACACAAAGTTACAAGTGGCTGTACTAAACCAGTAAGCTTTGGGATAGTCTGTTACAGAGCGATCATAACCAGAACAATGGGCGTCGTTATTGGTCCTGTTTTACGGGAGGAATCTGAGAGTCAAACAAAGTAAACCACTTGGCCAAGGCCAAAGAGCTAACAAGTGGTGGGACCAGAATCTCAGGCCTCTCACATCATCGGCCTGTGCTGTCAGCCTGTAAGTGGTCACTGTCTATCTGTTAAGCAATGGTCTGGGAAGCCCAATTAGGGATGACATAGGGTTCTTAGCTTGTGGATCCCCATCCGGGGATGGAAACCACAGTTGAGAACTCTTGTTCTAGGCTCATTTCAGGGATTAATTAACCTCAGGGATTGCCCTCTGCAAGCCAAGGTGGGTCCACATGTCCCAGGTGGTCTAGGTGCCATGCCCACCCTCTTGTGTAACCAGCAGGGGCACTCTCTTCTCCTTCAGAAGGCGGTTAAGAACACAGGCTATGCTCTGTCATTGAGTGGCTTTGAAACAAGAGGTTACTCCTACTCCTCCTCAGACGTCTCAGCTAATGGGATGAGAATAGAACTTAGTTCATGAGGTTGTTTGGGGTTGGTAAATGAAATAACGTATATAAAGCACCTACCACACTTCTTGGCAGTTAATACATTTCGGTTAAACGTTCCTCCAAGCTAGAGACAGATGCACATTGAGCCTATGAAGAAACAACTCCCTTTTCCCACTCCTGCTATGCCATGGAGCCCCGTCAACAGTACTTAATTTACTCAATTATCCCCACAAAAGCAATGATTAGAGGTAGGATACCTTCCAGAGTTGGTAAGAGAACGTGCCCAGCGTGAGAAGAGGCTGTCCTAGCCCAGGGTTTATGTCCTCATTTCTCCATCCGAAGGCAGGATTGCCATAGCAGAATGATTAAGAATTTGGGTACCTAACTTCGCTGGCTCTCGGGCTCCTTGTATGAAAAATGGAAATGATATTGATTACCTCACAGTGGATGCGAGCAGTCGATGCGATGATGAATGTCTGGCACCTGGAACACAGGGCTCAGAGAAGAACGGTTCTTACCTCCCCCTCGGCTCTTCTTTGGATCACTCTCTAAAGAGCAGCTGAGCGCCACATCTCTCCCTCATCACAAGATAGCCAGGCTTGGAGCAAGGGCTTTCAAGGGGTTGAAGTCCTTCTGCAGGAACTCAAGCAAAGCTGGGGGCACCCTCCTGCCCCACCCTTTCTTTGTTACTTCAAAGTCCCCCATCGGCCCCTGGAAGACTGGAAGATCACAGTTGGAGCCTTTTTTTTTTAATTTATTTTTTTTACTGCTGTTCAATTTGCCAACATACAGAATAACACCCAGTGCTCATCCCATCAAGTGCCCCCCTCAGTGCCCATCACCCAGTCACCCCCACCCCATGCCCTCCTCCCCTTCCACCACCCCTAGTTTGTTTCCCAGAGTTAGGAGTCTCTCGTGTTCTGTCTCCCTTTCTGATATTTCCCACTCATTTTTCTCCTTTCCCCTTTATTCCCTTCCACTATTTTTTATATTCCCCAAATGAATGAGACCATATAATGTTTGTCCTTCTCCGATTGACTTACTTCACTCAGTATAATACCCTCCAGTTCCATCCATGTCGAAGCAAATGGTGGGTATTTGTCATTTCTAATGGCTGAGGAATATTCCATTGTATACATAGACCACATCTTCTTTATCCATCATCTTTCGATGGACACCGAGGCTCCTTCCACAGTTTGGCTGTTGTGGACATAGCTGCTAGAAACATCGGGGTGCAAGTGTCCTGGCGTTTCATTGCATCTGTATCTTTGGGGTAAATCCCCAACAGTGCAATTGCTGGGTCGTAGGGCAGGTCTATTTTTAACTCTTTGAGGAACCTCCACACAGTTTTCCAGAGTGGCTGTACCAGTTCACATTCCCACCAACAGTGCAGGAGGGTCCCCTTTCTCCACATCCTCTCCAACATTTGTGGTTTCCTGCCTTGTTAATTTTCCCCATTCTCACTGGTGTGAGGTGGTGTCTCATTGTGGTTTTGATTTGTATTTCCCTGATGGCAAGTGATGCAGAGCATTTTCTCATGTGCGTGTTGGCCATGTCCATGTCTTCCTCTGTGAGATTTCTGTTCATGTCTTTTGCCCATTTCATGATTGGATTGTTTGTTTCTTTGCTGTGGAGTTTAATAAGTTCTTTATAGATCTTGGAAACTAGCCCTTTATCTGATACGTCATTTGCAAATATCTTCTCCCATTCTGTAGGTTGTCTTGTAGTTTTGTTGACTGTATCCTTTGCTTGCAAAAGCTCCTTATCTTGATGAAGTCCCAATAGTTCATTTTTGCTTTTGTTTCTCTTGCCTTCATAGATGTATCTTGCAAGAAGTTACTGTGGCCAAGTTCAAAGAGGGTGTTGCCTGTGTTCTCCTCTAGGATTTTGATGGAATCTTGTCTCACATTAAGATCTTTCATCCATTTTGAGTTTATCTCTGTGTCTGGTGCAAGAGAGTGGTCTAGTCTCATTCTTCTGCACGTGGATGTCCAATGTTCCCAGCACCATTTATTGAAGAGACTGTCTTTCTTCCAGTGGATAGTCTTTCCTCCTTTATTGAATATTAGTTGACCATAGTGTTGAGGGTCCACTTCTGGATTCTCTATTCTGTTCCATTGATCTATGTGTCTGTTTTTGTGCCAGGACCACACACAGTTTGGAGCTTTACTGGGGCTCTGGGCTGTCACATGGACTTCGGCAAGCCCACAAGGAAGCAAAAGGATGGTAGGAAATAGGGGTCCTGGAAAGAGTGCTGGATTTGGGAGTCGAAAGGCCTGAGCATCAGACTCATGGATCTTTCCCTGTTTAGCTGCCCATCCTGGGCTGTGGCATTGAGCATCCATTTGCTCATCTGTACAAAGGGGGCAACAGTATGCCCAGTTCAAGAGTCTGGCAAGCTTACTGCAAGGCCTGGAGAGGACAAGCAGGTGTGATGCCTTCTGCTGACGTTTATTGCTGCTAGTCTCAGGCCAGAGTCGTCTACTTACACACAGCCAAGATGCCATTAGGAGCGCTCAGAGAGAGGCAGAGGGCAAAGCCTAGTGCTGTACCCTGGGTACCACGGCCATTCTCCTGGAAGGGAGGAAGCTTTTTACAATATTCTCGTATTTCTCACCTCTGGAATGGCAACTTCCTAACTAGCTCTGTGCAAGCAAGTCTAGGCTCACCCTCTACTCGGTGTCCACGTGTAACCACCATCAGGTCTACTGGGGTAAATGAGAATAACCAGTCGTGATAGGGCATCTGCAGCATACCCGGCGAGGTTCAAGTGCTTTACGTGGACCATTTCACTTCATTCGTGGAACAGCTACTGTGAGGTAATCGCTTTTATTATCCCTAGTTCATACATGAAGAAAGTCAGGTGCAGAGAGGTTAATAACTTGTCTAACATCACACAACTGGTAAGGGATACAGGCAGGTTTCAAGCCCCAAGGTCGCCTGCAGGGCTTTTGCACAAAACCATTGCAATAATGCTCTCCCGTTGTCACTGTCCCCATCATCTCTTGCTGAGATTCCCGCAGCATCTCCTATAGGGTCTGACTGCGCCCCCGGTCTTGCCATCTCTAGACCATCCCGTACACAGCTACCAGAGAACGCCTCCCACAAGACAGCTCTGATCACATCCCTCTGCTCAAACCCTTTCAAGAGCTCCTCGTTTTTCTACAGTGTGAATCCAGGCTCCTCAAACTGGCACATAAATCTCTGTGTGGTCTGGCTCCTGCTTGCCACGCTTCAGCCTGCCTCCCATTGAACTCTGTTCACCCTACACTCAGAGATGCTGGAGTGCTCTATGCTTTTTCATTTTGCTGCATCATACTGTGTTTCTTACTCCTCCTGAAATGTCTCTTCATCACCCAGAAACTCCCACTCACCCAACTCAAATATGAAGCCTGCACTGACCTATGCTGGCCCTTTATCTCTTTTCCCTCAGCGTCTTGGGCTGGTTTCCATTGCCCTGGAAGGCAGTAACTTGTCTGCAGACCTATGTGTCCCACAGGCCATGAGGTCCTGGAGGCGGGAATCCTCCCCCCCACCGCTCCCCAACACCTCCCACCAGGCCAACACCATACACCATTAACAAATGAGCGCTAACACATACTTTCAGGTGTGAAACACAGTTGCTGTTATTAGGATGGCACGATGCCAGAGGACGGTGCCCTTAGGACTCCAACCTGTCACCTTCGCTTCCTGTAAGACTGGAGCTCAGCACCTCCCCCCTGTCCCCTGCTGTCTTCCTAGGCAACACAAAACCTTGAAGTGCTTCAATTTCAGCCTCTGGACACATGCCCCATCATTCTTCTCTCCTTTCTTGCTCTCCCAGGCCTCTAGGCTCTTCAGATGCTGGAGAAGGGAGCTCACTGATCCCATGACCAACCCAGAGCCGACCGGGTCCATCCTTGCTTGGTTTCGCTAAAACAAGGCACAGAATTTTCAAGATATGCATTTACTACCAGGCTATGAGCTTCTCCAGGGCACCTTAGACCCCTTGGGAGTGTTTGTGGCATGAACGAATGAATGAACAAATGACTTGCTGAGTCCTTCGCTTTGGCAGATTATTTGACTCAACTCTTTCATCAGGACGCAGCTGAGAGCATTCCAGCTAGGTCATGTGTGTCAGGGTTACTGGAAAACACTTTGCACTCCATACCTTGTCAGCGGGTGCAGGAAAGGTCTTCCTTCAGGACTTCCCAGGGCACAGGATGCCTCCGAGCCACGCCTCGGTCAACAGGAGGAGATGCAGGAGAAAGAGCAACCTTTTCCTTTGGCCTGAGACTGGAATTCCAATTTTCCACTTGAAAGGGAGCCCATCACCCAAGGTATCTCTGCTCCAGCCCTCAGGGCACACCTGAGAGGCTGCCCGGGAACCTGCCAGGTGTTTTATTTTTTGCACTGGTGTGTAAATGACGTCTAGCTGCCTTTTTGGCCAGAGGGAGGTTTCTGTTTAATTCGGGCTCTGGAGACATGTCTCTGGCAACCTGCAGCCTCAGCGAAGAGGTTTATCTGATTGTGCATGCAGACCCACCTCCCTGTTCTGCTTCAGGAGGCTTTGCTATTTATTGCACACCCTGCAACGCACGAGCTGTCACCTCTTCTCTGAAGCCATCCCAGCCACGTGGTTCACAAACCCCACTTGAGCCCCCCTCTCCCAGACTGCATCACCCACACTAACAGAACCAGGTACCCATCATTTCTTGCTTCCTGACAGCCATTCCGCAACTTGTGAGCTTAAAGCAGTAGGCATTGTGAGCTCACACTTGGGTGGGTGGCTGTGCTGGATGTGGTTGGGGGTCTTCCTGCATCTTCAGTCACCTGTCAGCCAACTAATTTCTGTCGGCAAGGACACAGAGCCACTGAGCCACACCGCTCTCATCCTCCAGCAGGCTAGCCTGAGCGCGTTCCAGGACAGAGTCAGGTTCCCAGGTGAGGGCAGGAGCTGTGGGGCATCCTGAGGTCTAAGCCTGAAACAGGCACAACACCCCATCTGCCCCATTCTGCTGGTTAAAGCAAACCACAAAGGCCGGCACTGATTCCAGAGTCCGAGAAACAGGTTCCACCCTCAAAGGAAGAAGTTTCGAGCTCAAAGCACCAAGGGGCACGTGTCTACGGAGGGAACAAAGCATCTACCTCAAGTGTTCGGTGACTGCTGTTCTATTATTCCAACCTAAGCTTAATAGAGAGTGGGTCTGAGGCTAAAATCCAGAAACACAGGTTCCAAGTCATTGTCAAAAGAAAGTCTAGTGCTTGGCCTACAGCTCGTCCTTTGGAGCCTTCAGACCCTAGGTGTGAGTCCTGTCTCTACCACATACCCTGTGTGTAAACCTTGGGCAAGTCACTTGCTCCTTTGAGCCTTCATTTCCTCTTCTGCAAAATAGGGATGCCAACCTCACAGAGTTGTTGTAAGGATTAGATGACAGATGTACAGGTGTGAAGCCCTTGGCACCATGTCTGGCACGAACTAAATGCTCCATTAAAGTGGCCCGTGTTATCAGTGTCATCATTAAAAACAACATTCACTATTTCATTTGGGAGGGGAAGCCCCCTCCCAGATTCTTCTACCGTGAGCTCCTCCAGGGCACAGACCATATGTCCCACAGTATTCACTACAGCTTTGTTTGCAGTAGGAAAAAAATTGAAAGCAGCATAAATATCCAACAATAGGGGGTTGGTTAAATGGATTTGAGTGTGCCTATCCAAAGGCTTGCAGTGCAGTCATTAAAGATGATGTAGAGCCACGTGTGCTGACATTGAAAGCTGAACATGACGTATTGTCAAGTGAGAAAGAAGGTTACATAACAGTACACAAGGTACAAAGCCATCTGTGTACACTCTATTTATGTGTGGATATACACACAGATGCCTTGGTGGAAAGATATGAAAATGTGACCATGTCTGTCTTTCTGTGTTGACATTATAGGATTTTTTTTTTGCTTTTATCTTAGTTTTTCTCATTTCTTTACAATGAAATGCACTATTTCACTACACTGAAAAACAATTGCAATCGGAGAGCCACTCTAGGTCACCATGAAGACAGGCGACAGAGCCACAGCTAAGTGTCAGGCTTGAACTTGGCGCTAGGGGTTTATGAGCCTGCTGCTGGCCCACCCCGGGCTGGGTGCCCAGTTTGGTGAAGCTGGGTCCTCCATGGGGCTCTGCCGTGTGCTCCCTGGGCCTTCTCAGAGTTCACTCCTGACCCCCGTTGTGTGGCTTCATTTCCCTGCGGGTGCCTAGAGCACCATTTGTCTCTCTGTCTCTCCTCTCTGTGCTTCCCACAACACTCCCACAGTTCCCATGTCGTCGGTATTGTGGGGAGAGATGGGTCGCCATCCTCAGGGGCTGCCGTGTTCCCAACCAAGCAGCCTGGGAAATGGAAGAAGGATGGGTGTCCACACTGGCAGCCCAGGCCGTGGTAGGGAATGGGGGGTAGAAGGCCTAGACAATACGGGGGTAGGACTCCAGCTCCCTGTCCTGCCTTCACTGACCGGGCCCAGGGGAGGGTGCCAATCAATGCCATCTCCACTAGGAAGACAGCAACCTGAAAGGGAAAGAGGCAATATTCAACCATCCTATTTTGACGGGGTGAACTACTTAAAAATCTAAAAAATGTCCAGGAGCCATTATTTCACCCAGCAGACCCCTGGGGCCTTCGTGGAAATAAATGGTCCACTCTGGGCAGCCCTGTCTTTCCTCACCTTACCTAAACCTCCAGCTGACGTCGCTCCAGGGTTCTGTGCTCCTTCGTGGGCCGTGAAGCACCCCCATCATGTCCTTCCCTTCCTAACTGACCTACTTCTTCCTGTAGGAGTCTTGTGAGTCAGTTTATCCTCTGAAGAGTGCTGAAAGCAAAATTAACAATTCCAACCACTTACACAAGAAGAAATTTGATGCTTTTTACCAAAAATATATTTGTCACATCAGGAACAGGCATGCTTGGGTCAAGGTGGGTTACCTTCGTGAAGCAGCAACGGCCAGATCCCAGCAGCTAGAAAAGGTTTGGAAGTAGCTGCTAAAAGGGAAGCTGACGGGGTGTGCAAGGGGCATGGGAACCAGGGAATTGGGAACACCCAAGAAAATAGGATTTAGGAGAATAATGTACTGATTTTTAAAATATTTGGCTGAGGCACTTCCTTAATATCTCTGGGCGGATGGAGAAGGTCATTTCCTTGGCTACTCAGAGAGAAGCGTGATGGTTACGGCATCCGCCCTCGGAACGCCAACATGCCAAAGTCTGTGGGTGTGTGTGGATGTGATGTTGAGTCACAATATTGTTAATCATGAAGAAGTTTAGAAATCGAGGCAAACTTTCTCCCACTCCCATTTGCTGACAATTAAGGCAGGCGGGCCGGGAATTACCAGCCATCTTTCCTTTCTCTTCCAACTCTGGTAACTGGGGTGGGATGCTTCTGCTAAACAAGCATGCCTCCAGACTCGAGCTGCGTGAGAGCCCTTTACAAATTAGGCAATAAATTGGAATATGCTTCCCCATCTGGTATCCAAATCTAGGGAATCTGATTTTGCATGAGCCACCGAGATATACGGCAAAGCCCAGGGCTTGGGAGGTGTGCGGTCGTGGTGGAGCCTCTGCGCTTTCTCCTGACTGCTGGGGGACCACCTCTAACTCTGTCGTTTATTACCTGTGTTGCCTCGGACTATCTTCATCTCTACGTGTGTCTCAGTATTTTCATCAGCAAAAATAGGAGCAATGAGAGCACCTGCCTTGTAAGGTTCTCAAAAGTTGAATAAGGTAATCCAGGTACAGTGCTTAGAACGCGATCCGGCAGAGAGGGGCTCAACAAACAGTAACAACCCAGCTACCGTGACTGAAGCTTGTAAAATTCTTATTAGCATGAAGGCATCCTAGACCTTTTGGAACCACCCAAAGCAAATGTGGCATCAGTGGGCTCTCTCTCAGACAAGGCGGCCTCCCCGCCACAGCTGTCTGCCATTACCCAGCTTGGGTCCTTGCCTGGCATCACACCTGCACGCTTACAGCTGGACATGGCTGGAGGAAAACCCCACCACACTGACTGTTCTCCCTCTGTTTATGTCCTCGACCTCAAACAGGCACTTAGTGTAACCTGGTGATTATCCTACAGGCTCCCAGCTCCTGTTCTTTCCCGTGTCCTAGAAAACCATTTCACACCTCCTTCCTCCTCCTCCTCCTCCTCCTCCTTCTCGCCCTCAGCTATAACCTTGCTTCCTAGTTTCTTGAGAAAATAGAGACACTCAGAAGGTGCCTTCACAGATTCTGAATGCCTCGGCTAGCGTCCTGATTGATACTTGCTTCTTTGCTAGTAAGTGCGATCCTGCTCCTGCTTCGGTCTTAGGCCAGCCTCCCATCACTTGGGCACTGGCTCTCCTCCCTTCTGGCCCCAGGAGGGTAGCTGTCAACCAGAAAATATCTTCTCTGTTCCCTCACATCAATTCTCTTTCTCTTTATGACCATCCTCAAAAGTATTCAGTGATTGATTAGAAAAAGAAAAAAGAAGAAAACAACCCTTTTGATTAGACCTCCCTTACCCTAGATAGTGCCCCATTTCTCCACTCTCATTTACAATAAAGCTTTCCAGAAGCATTACCTCTGCTTGCTCTACCTGTGCCCTCTCCTCTCATTCCCCTGGAACCCACTGGACCAGCTTCATTTACTGTGGCTCCACCAAATATCTCTTGTCAGGGTCACCAGGGACTTTGAGCTGCCCTAGTCCAAGGTGGGCTTTCAGCCTCTCAACAGCCTTGGAAACAGCTGATCACTCCCTCCTTCCTGAAATTCTTTCTTCTTTCAGTTTCTGATTCTCTTCTTGCCTTATTGAGCAAGAAGTCTTCTCGATCTGCTTTCCTGCCTCCTTCTTATCTCTTTTGCCTTTCCACACTGAAGGGCAGTCTCAAACTTCTTCTCTCCTTGTCTGAACTAGATTGTCTTATCTGGTCTTATGGCTTGAAATACCATGTCTAGGCTGATGACTCCCAAGTGTGTGTCTTCAACCCAAACGTTACTTACTCAACATCTTCTAACCTGAAGATGTTTCTAACCTGAAGTATCCAAAATTGAACTCCTGATAGCTCTCCCCACACTAGCCCCTCTGGAAATCTCTCCTATTTCAGAAAATGGCAACTTGACCCTTCCAACTACTCAAGCCCCACATCTTGGAATGATCTGAACTCTTCCTTTTATCCCCCATATCCAATTTGTCAACAAATCCTGGTGGATTTCCCTTCAAAATCGAGCTAGAATAAGACTTTATCTCACCACCACTGATGCTACCAACCTGGACAAAGACATTATCGTCTCCTACCTGGATTATTCCAATAGCTTTTGCTATAGGCTGAATATTTGTGTCCCTGAAAAATGAATATGTTGAAAAGCAATCTCCAGTGTGATGATAGTAGGAAGTGGGCTATTTGGGAGGTGATGAGGTCATGAGGATGGAGTTCTTGTGAATGGGATCAGTGCCCTAAAAGAGGGAGCTGCCTTCCACCTTCCACCAGGTAAAGACACAGCGAGAAGATAGCTGTCCATGAACTAGGAAGTGGACCATCACCAGTCACCCAATCTGCTGAATACTTGACTTTGGGCTTCCCAGTCTTTAGAACAGTAAGAGATGAATTTTTGTTTATAAGGCATCCGATTTATGGTATTTTTGTTATAGCAGCCCGAACTAAGATAGCCTTTAGTAATTAATTATTGAAGTACAATATTATATTAATTTCAGGTGTACAGCATATTGATTGAATAATTCTAAACTTCATGCTCACCACAATAAATGTAGTCACCACCTGTTGCCATACAAACATTATTGCAATCTTATTGATTATATTTCCTATGCTGTACTTTTCATCTCTGTGACTTATTTATTTTATAAATGTAAGTTTGTACTTCTTAATACTCTTTATCTATTCCATCTATTTCCCCTCCCTCCCCTCTGGCAACCAGTTGTCCTTTGTATTTGAATCTGTCTGGTTTCTGTTTGTTTGCTATTTTTGTTTTTTAGGTTCCACATATAAGTGAAATCATATGGTATTAGCTTTTTTTCTGACTGACTTCTTTCACTTAACATAATACCCCCCAGTTCCACTCATGTTGTTGCAAATAACACGATCTTATGCTTTTCTATGACTGAGTAATATTCCTGTGTGTGTGTGTGTGTGTGTGTGTGTGTGATATTTCTATTTTTTTATTTTTTTAGGAACTTCCATACTGTTTTCCATAGTGGTTGAACCAATTTACATTTCCACCAACAGTGCACAAGGGTTCCCAAAAAGAAATGGTTTCAGTGAATAGCAGTTTAGTAACTGCCACAAAAGAGAAACTGAAGGTCAACATAAGCCTGATCCAGGAGATATAATGACAAATTCTGGGTCTTTTTTGGGGGAGGGGGGATCTGGATAAATTAAAATCACAATACCTTAGTTTTCACTCTCCAAAATATTCTCTCCCCCAATTCCCCTTTCCCCCAATCCTACTTCAAAAGGGTGAAGAGTTTAAGGTTTATTTATCCACACTTAGCTGTTTTTTCACTTTTTTCTATTGAATTTTACTGAATTCAGTAGAATTATGGCCTATCTCATAACCCATGTTAATATCTGAGATCTGCTGTACAGAGGTTTGCAGGAAATGTCCATTTTGTTACCCTATTATTATCATCATTGAAAGTATCTCAAACACAACAGCATATCCAAAGGCCTTGGGCCAGGAAAGAGCCCAGGGTGGCTATGAGAATCTATGGCCTTCAGGCTCTGTGTGAGGGCTCTGGTTTCAGGCTGACTGGGTCAGCCTCTCAAGTCTACCACCGACCCATTGTGTAGGCTTAGACAAGTCATGTGAGGTTTAAAGCTGTTTTCACTTTTGTATAATAGAGGCATTGATCTCATAAGTGTATTGTGAGGATTGAATGTGATAACACATCTAGAGCACTCAGAACTGTGTCTGGCGTGTTTGCTCTTATTATTGTTATTATATTACCACTATTTTATCATAATTATCAACCATTCTTTGCCTAGGTCCTTAGTTCAGAGAACTCATCCTTCCAGGCTGTTTCTACCTTTCTAATCCAGTGCCCAAATGGCACAACTATAGCCCCCTGGAGCAGATTGCATTTTTCTTATAGATGTTGCAGCTCAATTGAAGTCAACTGTTGGCCTTGTGGCCCAACTTTTCAGTTAGCATGTGTTCTGAGTGCTTGAACTTTGATCAGCATCAGATTCATCTCTCCACTCTGCTCTGCTTTTTCATAATTGCACTTGCTTTGTGCAGCTTAGGTCAGAGTTATATTCATTGGAGCAGTTGTTCTGGAATCCTTACTTTGCCAGGAGCCTCATGTTCAGCCATGATTGAATTGTCTTTAAATCTCAGCCCAGAGTCAGACCCAGGAGTCTCTCAGAAGCCTGTCAGAATCAAATCTTTGTGAACGAGAAAAGGTTGGCTAGACTCTCTTATAGTCCCTGTCAGCCTTCCTCCCCCAGGCAGAGAAGCATCCTTCCCTGCTCCTCTGGGACCTACTCCAGACAGCCAAGGGTCAATAAGATGGCCAAAGGTCCTCCAGGTCTAGCCCTATGAAAACAAGAAATCTCAGTACAGCCAAGGGAATCTCTAGGCTCCTATCTGATGGCCTTTCATTCCAAGCAACATACAACAAATAGACACTTCAACAGGACAAAGGGATTCTGACAGGTTGTAGGGTTCATTGTGGCAGAGATGTGAGCTCGATGGAGCAGGTTTGCTGCTGACATCTCTCTGCAGCTTTTACCTACACGCAAAAAAAAAAAAAAAAAAAGCAATAAGGTTTAACTCTTCATGGAGCTTGTCTCCAATTTAGCTCTAATTATTTATTCACTTAATCAGTTAATCAAAAAAATTTAATAAACACTTATGTTGCAAGCACAGAGATCAGCATTAGGGACACCGGTATAAATAAAGCCACTTCTTTCCTTGAGGAACCCATGTATCTAAATACACAACAGATTACATAATAGTGTACAAAATGCTGCAGCGCAAGTGAGCATCAAGTATTACGGGAACACAGAAGAGAAAGGGGCCAAATTTTGCCTGCCAGGGGATGGTGAGCCAGAGATGGCTTCACGGAAAAGGGGACAAAGCAGGGTTAAAGAAACAGAGAATTGAGAGTGTGTTAATAATATTATTTTGGTTGCAAGTAACAAACAGACTGGTTAGTTAAAATAAAAGAGAGTTGTTGTAAGGCTCCTGGTTGTTTCAAGGAACCCAAAGGAGAGATGAACAAGTAAATCTCAAGAATGGCAAGACCCCAAGTTTGGGAGACCTTGGCAAGAATCTATGATTTTTTTTTTTCTAGAGAGCATGCATGGACAAAATTCTCCTCCACCAATGTCTCACCCCTGGGCATCTCAATCGAAAATTCCAGATTCTTGGAAGAATCTTATTGGCCCATGTCCAGTCAGAGATACATTCCTGGTGTATTAGGCCAGACCTAAAGATGCAACTTAGTTCAGACTCATCTCCTGACCCAGGGCAGTTTCCAAAGAGGAGTCATCATGAGCTTGATGTCCACCCCAAGAGATGGCTACTGCAAGGAGACAGGACATTTGGTTGGAGGACAATGTGTTGGCAAATGCAATAAGACATGGAGGCAAAAAGGTGCATCATGCAATTGTGGCAAAACAAGTTTGGGGTGAGTTTCTTTGTGCAATCTGTGACATCATATGTTCAATGAATGTCCATTTATCATGCCATATTTATATACATGAAGGGAACCTATTATTTATAATCTTTCCATTAAGATTTGGGTATCTTAAACAAAAATGGCATTCATTAGAAAACCTACAAGGGGTGATGACAGTCACCACTTGAAAGCGACATAAAGGGGAAATCACACTTGGAATTAGCAAGACTTGGACACCTCCAGGAAGTCTTGGTGGCAAACACCTACCTCTCTGCCTTCCTCTGGTCACCACTGCTGGAATGAACGGAGTTAAGTATCGTACAGTGTATGTGATAAGATTTCTAGCAAGTTGATCAACTGAGGTCTTATCATAACTTAAAGGATGAACATTAAAAAGTGAGTCATATGCCTCCTTATGTGTTTGATATGTCTGTCTGTCTGTCTTTGCTGCCCAATGTTCTGGACATCTTCCTTTCCTAACACCTTCTCAGTTTCCTTTTGGAGAATTATCTCCTTCTGGTAGATCCTTTTCCTCAGTGCCTTGGTGCAGTGAAAAATAAACCCATGTAAACAGCTCATCTTTTCAGACTCTGTCTCCCTAAACTTTGAATCCTGAGCAAGGGCACAGGGTGAAACACACTGTTCTCAGTGAGAAATTCAATCCAGATGTTGGCTTCCCAGCGCAGAAGTTGAAGAAGTCCCCAGAGGATGCTCTATGGCTGATCTTCCTCTCACTGCTCTGGCTCAGACAAGGGCATGCCTAAGACTGAGGAGCCGGGATTCAGATCCCCTCTCTCCATCTTCACTGGAGGCTTTTATTAGGGAAAAGGGAAGGCAGAAAGTCACTGTCACTCAGAAAAGCAGCTCTCTATCCTTATTGACTATGGAAAAGAAATTAGAGTATTTTGGAGTTTCTATAGCAAAGAGCAAAGCAAAATTGTTTGAGGGTTCATGCTCGCTGGCGACCATTTATAAAATTACTGGAAGAGTTCTAGAGAAAACCCATAGGTGTTGCTTTGTAGGGCGGTTCAAGCAGGCATCCATTCTTATTGGACAGTGGATCTGCTCTGATTGGTCAGTGCAACATGCTGATTGGTTGGCACTAGTGCCATATTAGCTGTATATACTATGTAGAAGGCTCTCTGCCAAGTGCTTTACAGAAATCATCTTATCTGATCTTCAGACTTCCTTAAGCAAAGTTTTTGATAGGCATAGTTCTTATTTTATGGATTTTATTTGTCTCCCTTCATGGACGAGGATAGGGGGTCAGAGGCTGGTTTCCTATCACTTAGTAGTATGACTAATAAGTGCTAGACTCAGGATTTGAACCAGAGCCGACACTCTGCACTGTTTGGTTATCCTACCTCAATTGCCCGAGATACTTCACTTGTGCAGAATGGTCCTCACTCTGAATTTATGGCTCTTTTAGCCATGCCTTGAAGTGTTATATTTATCTTAACTCTCACTTATCAGGTTGGTAAATTCAGGGAACACAGGTGCACGTGGAATTTGAGAGTACTGGAGAAACTAGCTTTATCTGGAGACTCCACCAAGGGGTTGAACTACAATGATAATTTTCAACTTTCATTCGTAAGCAGCAGATCCTTTTGTTCAAATGCAATGGTATACAGAAGCTCTGTGTGGAGAGCACAGGTGCTCTGGGGGTCACAGTGTATAAACTGCCCCTGGCTGTGGCACTGTCCTAAGTGAGGTGAGCTGGGGTGGGGTAAATCAGCACTCTCCTTGTGTGCAGTGCTCAGCGAGAGCTCTGGGCTGGTATCTGGTACCACAGACTTAGCATGCCCCAGCCCTGTAAATCCTGACCCAGGCTACAAGGTCACTGACCATTTACCCCCTGGGAGATTGAGGCCTGGGATTAGTCCCTGTGGTGCTGTTCCTATTCTTCTACTCAAGCTTCTGCTTCCATCTCCTCCCTTCCCCCACAGCTACTACCAAGCGGAGAGCCTTGTCCTAAATCCCAGCCTCCTTGACTGGATCCCGATGCACCGCTCACGGCTTTCCAGGACCCTGTTCCCCTCTTCCCTCTTCCTGTCCTCCTCTGAACAGACTACTTGAATCATACCACTGTCAGGATATGAAGTTGGGTCCCCCAAAAGCAGACTCTGAAGACCCACATGAAAGTGATTTATTATAAAGGGTTTCTGGGAAAATCTAGCAGGGGAGTGGGTATGTGAGACAAATGAATGAAGAAGCAGGCAAAGTATAATTTCAAACAAAATCCTATGTAGGGTAACTTGGGCTTAATCCTATAAAGAGGCTCTGAAGACAACCCACGTCACACTTCAAAACTGCCCCAATCAGGGGCAAGGGACTGGGTACTCACACCCATCTGGGAGTCTGTGTACATAGGCAAAATGAGGTCCTGTGTCTTACGACAATCCTTTAACAGAGAGACACAGGAGCTGTAGGGGAGCAAAAACACCCTGGGATCTGGGTGCCCCCAAATGGCTCAGGGATCTGGGGAGCTGGGGCACAGCTGTGAGGGCGTGTGTTCCCACCCCACACTCTGGGTGTAGTCCATCTTTAGCTGCAGCTTCTCTGCTGCGATCTACACTCTTAATGATTGACTTTCTTGGATGTGAAGGTGGGAAGACTGCTTACTGCCTACTCAATATCCTTTCCTTCCTTCTTTCTTGCCCATTGAACTCTGATTTTTGTTCAAAGCAGCAGTATGCCCCATCCTTGGAGATGAGCCATAATTCGTGTCTAATCCAAATGTGACAATACTAGTCCTGGATTTCCTGGCAATCAGAACTGGCCTTTGAACTTATTTGGGTTGTGAAATAGTAAAGAACAAATAAATACTGGTCTCTGTCCCTGGTTCCTGACACAGAGCTCCTAGATCCCTTGGAATCTCCTGGGTGAGAGGAGTCTCTTGTTCTAATGAGGTGACTCTTGGTGGGCTTCCACAGGGGGCTAGTAACTGGAAAGACCAAGTCATGATTAGAAGCTTGAGACTTTCAGGGCCACCTCCAACTTCTGGGAAAGAGAGAGGGGCTGGAGATTACATTGATGATTGATCATGCCTAGATGATGAAACCCCCATAAAACCCCCAAAAGTACAGGGTTTGGAGATCTTCCAGATTGGGAACACATTCATGTGCGAGGAGACTGGTGTGCTTCAACTACATGGAGACAGAAGTTCCTGCACCTCAGGAGCCTTCTGGACCTTGCCCTATGTATTTCTTTATCTGGCTCTTCACCTATACCTTTACTATATCCTTTATTTTATAATAATGTGGTAAATGTGAGTAAGTGTTTCCCTGAGTTCTGTGAGCTATTCTAGCAAAGTATCAAACCAAAGGAGGGGAGTCATGTGGACCCCGATTTACAGCTGGTTGGTCAGAAGTGCAGGCGATAACCTGGGACTTGTGATTGGCATCTGAAGGGGTAGGGAGGAGTCTTGTGGGACTGAGCCCTTAACCTGTGGGATCCGATGCTAACTCCACATAGACAGTGTGAGAATTAAGTTAAGTTGTGAACCCTTAGTGTTGGGGAGTTGTTTGATGTGTAGAGAGTCCTTGGGCATTTGGTAAGCAGGAGGGAAGTGTGGTACTGTGCCAGGGTACGAGAAACAGGAATGAGTTCTTCTTGCATATAGGCCAATTGGACCTGCGTGGAAGTCTTTTGAGTGGTTCTGGGAAGACTTCTACTTCGTGATCAAAGAGGAAAGGCAAGGTTGGTGCAGTCTCTCCCTTTTCCCCCTTCCTTCCTCTTCCTCCCTTGAGCATGAGTGTCATGTCCAGAGATGTAACCATCTTATAACCATGAAGCAAAATGCAAAAATAAAGACCAAGAGCATTTCAAAGGCCAAGAGCACTTCCGACATCCTCTAGCTGCCGAGCCATTTCCGGAAGTTTCCCACCTCTATGCTCCTTGTGGTATGAGAAAAACGAACTCTTATTTGTATAAACCACTTTTAACCAATTTTTCTGTTGCTTGCAGCTTAATGCATTCCTAAGCAACCCAGAAACTTGTGGAAGTGCAGCTTGACTTCTCCATGCCCCTGTAAGCACTACATAAAGGATGGATGTCTTCCTCTCTGAGATGCAAGCCCTGGGGCATAGCCACCTGCTCAATCCTGGTCCCATCTGGTCCTATCTCCTTCCTGTTCTGGGCAAACCATAAAAACACAAATGTCTTGTGATCAGTCATGAATGAAGAATGGGCAAAGTGGAGCAACAGAGGTAGGAAGCAGAAGCTTGGCAAGATTCTCCAAGGAATGGACGAGGAGAAATCCTTTTAGGATTTAGGCCTATAGGCAAAGAGAGCCAGCATAGACACTCTAGAACTATGAAAATAATACTTATTTAAAGATACAACTATAAATCCAACTGCCATGTATTGATCATCCACTATATACTTGGTGTTTTATGGTGATTATCTCATTTGCACCACCACTTGGTAATATGATTACCATTTCTTGCATGTTTCAGATGAGAACTGAGGCTCAGAGACATGAGGTAAGTCACCTAAGCTCACTCTAGAAAGGGGCCAAATCTGAAGACATGTCCAGACTGTTTGATTCCAGTGCCCATGATGGGAGCAGGGCTTCAGTAGGTGTGAGATGCTCTAGTGAGGTAAAGTGTGGGCCGAGGATAGGAAAGGGGGTGTCCAGCTGGAAGTTGTGCAGTTCAGCACACATCTTCCAGGCTCCACTGGACATCCTTCTACAGAATGGACCAGTGCTGATGACTAGTCCCAATGTCCCAGGTCAGCACCAGCCATTAGTCTTGGTTCTCAAAACTACCACTCCTCACAAAACAAGTGTTCCTCTAAAGTGTGCCCACGCCAGACCTTGGTAAGCCATTCACCTGAGGACGTCTGGGTCCTCCCACCTACTGGAGTTCTTGTTGTTTCGCTGCGGGCAAAGTTTCCTGGCAATGAATGAACCCACTCCCCTTCGATGCCAAGCTTGTATGTCTACGGAGGCTTTCTCATTAGATTACTCCAACTGTCTCTTGAGGGCAAAGTCATAAGAGCAGGACCCTGGAAACTCCCTTCCTGGCTGGTAGCACTTTCAGGCTTCACAGGTCCCTTGACCCATCCATGCATCTCTCCCTAAGCTGCCACAAGTGCTGTAACTAATGGCTCATAACTGTGACCTTCTCTGCGTATCATATGTGGCTGATAGGAACCTGCTGGCCTAGAGAAGCCTGGGACGTTACACTCTCTCCTCTGGGGGTGTCCAATGACTTAATTGGCTGGCATGAGGGCACAAACACCTGGCCCCTTCATCTCACTGCATGACCACTCTATGATGTAATACCCCAGAGCACCCTTTGGGTCAGGCAAAGTTTATCTGAGGCCACAGACTTTACTGGCTCTTTCCCCTTCCCTATCCTGCTTCCCTCCTTCCTTTACAAGACTTCCTCAGGAGCCCTCCCTTCACAAATCATATGCACCCAAATCTCTCAGGCTCTGTTTGTAGGGAATCAGACCCAAGACAGACACTGTGCTAAGGCCATATTTTGCAAATGTCATTAAGACTTGGGTACCATTCGGGGACTAGGACTTGAGATCCATTAGAATCTTGTAGCCCAACAATCCCCCAGCCCCGCAGCCTTGTCATCGGTGGCTCACAGATGGAAGACCCTTTCTCTCCTCCAGTCTTATCTTCTCCTACCCTCACATCCCCGCACTGCTCTTTGGTCCTTCACCCCTGACCCAGCCTCACAGCTTCCACCCTCCCAGTCCTGCTCAGTTTATTTTCCAAACAGACTTCCCTGCATTCTTGGACTTTTTCCAGAACACTCCTTGCACCCCCTCCCCATCTTATCAGAGAATGAAATCTCCCCAGAGGACACTGATGCCTTTGTGGTCTTCTCAAGTCGAGGCTGCTCATTCAGCTAAGGTACAAAAACTCAGGTCAGCATTCTCCTCGCTCCTCATGACCACTTCCAAGCCGTTACGCCCGCACCCTCATATTAGAACATGTCTCCTTTGTTTCTTGTGCCATCTGGCTATATCATTAAAACTGGCCAATTGCCTATCCTTTGACACAGCAATTCTCCTTCATACAAAAATATTAGTGCAAGATGAAAGGGTATATGTAAGAATATTTGTAATGGCACTGCTTGCAACATTAAAAAAAAGAGGAAATTGGAAATAATCTAAATATCCATCAACAGGAAGCTGACAAAAAAATTGTAGGGCTATTACACAGAGGGTCACCACACCCCTATTAGAAAGAAGCATAGGATTCTTGTACTAACATGGGGGGTTGTGCATGACATGTAACAGTATGTTGAGCAGAAAATTGTAGACAAATATAGCATAATCTCATTTTGATAAAGGAAAAATATGCATATGTTTTTAAGATTAGAAGGATGACCTTAGGCCGAATGACCCTTAGTTAATAATGTCCCTATAGCTGCTGTTAGCTATGATTATGGCCAAGAAAGTGTTCAGAAGAGCCACACAGTCTTCAAAGTCATACAAGGAGAGCAGAAATAATCTAGCTATGGGTATGATATACTGATGCTCACTTTGCTGTCCTAGCTAGGGTCATAGTTAATGGTGAGATTCAATATCTCTGAAAGCCCCATTCAAAAGCTTTTAAAAATATGCTCCTCAAAGTCGCATATATGATGCAATCCTCATCTCATCACTCCAGATGGGAGAGATCCAGGTGGGACATCTACCCTGAGTGCCAAAAAGTTGTCATGAAATTCAAGCTTCATTTCCTTCTTTTCCAAACCAACCGCCCCTCTCCAAATACTAATCTAATCAGTCAAGCATCATCTCCTCCCTTCCTATTTCTTGTCAGTAGGACACTGGTGGAAGTATCTGAGGTAGAGACACCAATGGGGGGAGAATATGAAGGTGTGGGGTGGGCTTGGAAATTTTGGCTTTGCATTGATTGCTTTTGTAATGTTTGAATTTGCTGCTAATGTACGTATTATCTTTGTAATAACAAATAAAGAATAAAAATGAATGAGAAAAATACTGCTTGACCCGTTATGTCCATAGTACACTTAACTGAAGAGAAAGCCCTGATGAAGGGGGTCCCAGCAAGTGTAGTGGTTAAGAATGGGGACCCAATAACTTCATTTCTGGTGTTCTAAGCCATCCCTTACTAGCGTTGTGATCTCAAGTAAGTTACTGCAGACTGACTGCACAGTTTGTGCCCTGCACAACTCCAGGGGGCACCATTCATATGGGCCACAATGAGAATGACACTCTGATTTGTGTGATGTAGTGACACAAGAAAGCCCTGCCTCTGTCTCATCTGCGAAATGAGAGTAATGATAGTACCCCCCTTCCAGGCTTATTCCAGGTGTTTGGTGAATTAACCCATGTGAAGTACTTGAAATGGTAGCACTGAAACATTGCAAATATACAGTGAATGTTGGCTGTATTTACTGTTTCCATCTCCATCATGATCATTGTCAAAATAAGTCCCGGAAGGGGTCAGTGTCCTTAAGTCCCAATTTGATCTCTTGAGCACAACTTCCAAGCGAAGCTCTAACTCTGTCCAGAGAAATGACCTTTACCTTCCCCCAGGAATGAAGTCCTGGTTGTCTAATGCCCGTGCTAGACAACTCTTCTCCAGAGAGCCTGATGGCCCAAAGGCAATGGTGCCTGCAGGAGATGGAGCAGATCTGGAATGCTCCCTGAAATTGCTATAAACCAGGAAGGAACTCCCCACGGTCCTGGCCTTATAAAGCCCATGCTGATTGCTGTCTCCACTCCAACATTTGGACTATTGGCTTTGCCACAGGCAGCCTCATCAAAAGCTCCTCTTTTTAAGAGTTTTTCTGAACTCTGATATCATGTTACCCTTATTAGAAATATTTGCACTTTGAAAGATTCTTAATCCAAATTAAAATAAAATACCTCTGACAGTGGAATTTATAGACCTTTTATAGATGAAAGGGAGTATTTTGGACTGAGGAGCTTCCAAAAAAAGTCCACCCTACAGGTGGCCATTTTCAGCTAAACCTGAGAAGTATGTGTTCCTGTTACTCTTGCAAAAGTCTTCCTCGTGGTCCTGTAAATATGTCACCTTGAGTCATATATTCAGGAGCAGAGGACATACAGTCATGAGAGAACATCAGAAAACATCATGCAGAGAAGCTGATGGTACTGGATCATACTCCAGAAGGCCGCTAATGGGGATGAGAGGCAGTGTCTTAACTTTATATCCTGAAATGATACAGGGGGAGGGAGTGGTAGGCTGTGGGGAAACCTGGAGTTGCCCTACCCATTGACTTTTGCATCTGGTAACAACACAAAGGGAGACTTAAGTGAAACACAGGAAGTCAAAGTTGTAGGCAGTCCTTAGTCCTTAGAACAACTAGGAGCTGGGTGTGACCTTTGGATTATCCTGACCCTGGTTGTTGGGTGGTGTGGAGGGTTGGGACAGGGAGAAAGCTGTCCCATACTCATACCAGGTCACAGTCTGCAAGAGCTTCAACTGGCCAGCCTGGAGGGTCTGAGATTCGTCCCTGTGGCCATGAGCTGGCAGGCTTTATATCACCTCCTTCCCACCCATCCACTCACTCATTTCCTCCTTCATTTCCCCATCTTCTCCAGTGCCTATGAGTTCACTCAACACACCTCTCCTACCCCATACCTCTGCTGTCAGATTCCTGGGTCACCAACCACCCCCCCCCCATATACCTTCCTAGTACAGGCAGCAACCACATAGACACTTTTTGGGGACCGGAGACTCCATCATCTTCTGTAATTTCACTGTGCCTGGAATTATTCTGTGCCTTGTACAGGTATTGCGCCCAACCTTCATAGCAAGTCAGTGATGTTTCTTGTCTTAAGACTAAAGGAATTGGGCCTTAATTCTCTTCATCTATAAAATGCGAAATATAAGACCTACTTTGTTGGACTGCTGTGAGGTTTGGAGATAAAGTCAGTGATGTGCACAATATAAAGCAAGGTGCTCCACACACCTTGTCTTTATACCATATCCAATTCTCTTTCTTGACCACAGCTCCTCACGGGTCTGGAACAGTGCATTTCTTAGTTTTGAACTCACTTTATTTAAGGGAAGTTTTGCTTTTGAATAGGGTCCCCTAACAAGCTGTGGGTGGAGATCAACAATTCAATAATCTCTAAAGAGTTAGAGATGACTTCCTTGTTATGGTCTCCCATATTAATGTGCCAACTTATTGGGGTAGAATGAGAATCATAATTATCATCATGATAATAATTATTATTTATTAAGCATCAACTATAAGCCTGGGACTGTGCTGTGCATCTCATAAGCATGGTGATATTTAATGCAAGCAATGTTGGAGCCTGCCCAAGTTCAAGGTTACAGAATAGAGAAAGGAGGTTACTTTTGCACACCCTTAACCTCTTTGTTATACTCAGGAATTTATCAACCCCTATCTCTAGGCCCTATTACTCTTGGGTAGGTGTGCCTGAAATATCTTCACCATCCTGGCTTTCTTGGCAGCTTAATTGCCCAACAACTTATTTGGAGCCTGTAGAAAACTCAGATCTCCCAGTGCTTCTGCTTCCCTCCCACTCCTCTCCCAGATTCTCTAGCATTGAGTCTGAAACACACTATCAAACTCTTAATTAGATATTGACTTCTAGAAATCTATAATAATACTAATAGCAGTTACTGCTTATTGAGCCCTTACTAACTACATTAGCTCATTTGGCATCATAGCCGCTCTGAGTTAGTACTATTATAATTCCCGTTTTACAGATGTGCAAGTTGAAGATTAAGTCATTTCATTGAGGGTCACCCAAATAATAAATGGCAGGGTTGACAGTTGAATTTACGTGTGCCTTCGTTTAGTTTCATAAACTAAACCCTTCACCCTGACACTTGAGCCATCTTGCCTTTCACGTAGGTCTCAATATTGCTGTCCAGACCAGAGCAGAACTGTTTCAAGGGCATGAGTGTTCCCAGTGGAGTCAGTCTAAGGTAGAGGAAAAGGTGTGTGTTTTCCTTTTGAAGATACTGAAGGGCTTGAAACATAGCTTACCAGTAACTGGCTAAGAAATATGTCCAGAGAAGACAGATATAGACTGTGAATTAAGGCTGCAGCAAAGGAATAAGGATGAGATATAAGAAAGCTGGGCTACAGTGGGTTGAAATTTAGAGCCCCAGGTAAGTGTCTGTAAGCAAGTCCTATTCAGAGGTGGGGCAAATTATGGTAAACATTACTAGCACTTACACATATCTGATTCTTTTCTTCTTCCTGGGAAGCTTTGACGTTAGGTGGTCCCCTGTGACTAATTCTGGTTGAGACTGTGAGCAGAAGGAATGTGTGTCACAGTGGGGGAAATGCAGTAAAAAGCTCCTAAACCACTCTCTCCTCTACCATGGCGAGTATGTGTTCGGATGCCAGAGTCGCAGGATGGAAAACCTTCAGATCCTGAATCCCTGCTTGGAAGGAATGGGCCTGGAGAGACCCTGACCCTGCTGCAGACTCTGCATGAGTAAAAAAACAAATCTTCGCTGTGTTCAGCCACTGATATCTTGGGGTTATTTGTTTTTGCAGCATAGTCTCGTTTATCCTGACTAATGCCACTGTATAACTCACGCACTCACCTGGCCTAATGATTAAAGGATTGAGGGAAGAAGGCCAGTAAGCGGCAATGCATATAGAGTGGAAGGATAAGGTGCAGTCAGATTTCAAGAATAGCGCCTGTATCTCAAATGCTCTCGAGCAAGGAATGAACCGTCAGGCGTGAGCAGCAAAAGAAAGTGACACATTTACCCACGGGGCCAAAGCTACACACAGATCACAAAAGAAGAGGGTTGATTTTGCACGCATTCCACCCTCTACCCAAGGTCCTATGCAAGCAGGTGCAATAGCCCAGCATCTAGATTCTCCGTAATATAATGAGCTCCTGGGAGAAAGTCACCAATTCTTGTCCAGACTGAAGATCCCCCTCAGCTCTTTGCTGTCTCCATGGTGTATCCTGAGCCGAGTGGAACTCACAGCTTCCTGAGTTAGCACAGGGAAAGAGGAGTCTTGCTTGAATTAATTCTGATCTCCTGAGTTTGCTTCCTGTGGTCCTTGAGATCGACCTAGATAGACATTTTCCATAGCACAAATTATTTATTTATGACATTATTTGACTAATATCTTCCCATCCATCTCACATTTAACCCCATGAGGGCAGGTTCTGTGTCAGGAAGATTTCTGGATCCTACCATGGGTCTGGTCCCTGGTAGGTGCTCCATAACGGTGCGGAATGAATGAGTAAACATCTGATGTGTGAATCCAAGGTGGGATATTGCTGCTTCTTGCCTTCTTGTCTCCTGGGCCTTTCTTTTCCAGCCTTGCTCTTTACCAAGTCATCAGAAGAGGTCATCCCATTCTGACCCTCTCTGTCCCTAAGTCTACTGACCTCTCTGACTTCTGAAGAAAGCTCTTCATTTGAAACTTCTTTGGCTTTTCAGGACAGGAGCAGGAAGAAATGGGCCCTTCATTTAGCTGATTGAACCAACAAAGGAGAAGTTTGAGACAGAAAATGAATATAGATCCAGCTGCAGCAATTAGAGGGGAAATCAATATAACATCATCAAGAGCATCAGACGCGTGTAAGTCGGCGTCTCCAGGGAGGGGCTGGTGGAGCAGCGTTCATTTCATTTTTGTTTTCCTAACTTAATCCCCAGCAAGTGAAGAGGGATAGGTGTGGTGGATGGGGCGGGGGTGGGAGGCGCAGGGGAGGGGAGAAGCCAGCAGGACGGATGAAGGAGGAGCCGCCACCCCTGCCCGTGGTGCGCAAGTCCACGGTAACAAAGCAGACCTCTCACGCTGCCCTGCTTTGAGGTTCGGGCAAGTCTGGGTTTGAATCTCCGAGCACCACCGTGTACTGGTAGCCAGTTGTGCACGGGCAGGTTACTGTGCCTCCCTGAGCACGCTTTACGCACCCGCACAACGGGGCTTGTGAGGCCTGTTGCACACGGTTGTCGTGAGGAGTAAACAGGAAATGTGTGCGCAGCCCCAATAGCAGGCTGCTGCCAGCCTGGCGCAGATGCTGCTTCTCTAACACCCCCTTGCTCGGCACGTTGACCCGGTCAAGGTTCTTCGCTACCTTTTCCCGTCTCTTCACCTTGTGTGAGGCTCTGAGCCTTCGTTGGGCCACGTGCGTCTTTGAGTCTTTAAAAATAAGATGTCGAGGCTAAAGGAGATTCAGCAAGATCTAGGTTAAAATAGCCTTTCCCTTCTTGCTGGCCGTGTGATCTGGAGGGTGTTACACACCTGGCCTGTGCCTCAGCTTCTTCATGGATAAAGTGAGGATAACAGTAGTACCCACCTTGAGGGTGGGATAAGGGTTAAATCAGCGAACATGTCAGAGCTTCGAAAGAGTGCCTGGCTCACTGTGAGTCTGAGTAAATGTTTGTTGTCAGGAATAAAAGTGATGGAAACTCTTCTAGTAAAATGTGCACGAGCACGCACATGCGTGCGATCTTGAATCCAATTCCCAGATCCTGCTCAGCGATGCTTGCAGGGCGGAGTGTCACCCGGCATTCACTCCTGTGCACCCCTGGCCCCTCAGCTATAGAATCAGGGTCTAGGTTTATGGATGCTGTCCCTCTCCTGCGTAAGAGGACCCCCCCACCCCGAACCCTCCTCCTGGGAATTAATGCCACTGCTTTCGGCTCTGTCCTCTTGAGAGCCCTGAGGATAGCCCTGCCGTGCAGCAACTAAGGCACAGACTCTATCCAGGCTTAGGAGAGGGCCAGCAGTCCAAACCCCATAGTTCAAGAAGCCCCAGGAACTTTGTCTGACCTGAGCCAAGGTTGACACCCAGAAGCAGGAATAAGGCAGCTGTAGTGATCCTGTCCATGCCGGGCTAACAACGTACTGTCTACGTCTGTGAGACCCAGACCGTGGCTAAGGGGACAGAGTTGGAAACAGGCACGGAGGAGGCCTCTGGGTGGAGCAAAGGCAAGGCCCCCGCCTGCAGAGCTGCCACGATGCAGGACCTGGAGGCAGGAGAAAGCAGGGGCGAGGGCAGAGGCTGTCCGGAGGGGCCAAGCACACACACAGGACCAGGAGCCTGTGGCCTGAGGACTGGGAGACCTGCTGCAGCCCATGTGGCAGGCACGACTCCTACCCAGGAGCCTCTGACTCCAAAGGGCTCTCACCCACTAGTGGCACTGACCCCACAAGGCTGACCCATTTTTTTCCAGAAGCCCTCAGAGGTACTACTCAGGACGGCTGCTTGTCTAAGCCAGAGACGGCTGGGAAAGCCCGCGGCAGGCGGCGGAGTCGAGAGGACTCCTAGCACAGAGCTGGTGTCTCAGATGCAGCCGAGCAATTGGCGGATGAGCAGGGAAATCTGGCTTGGCCAGATGGAGCTGCCAACCTCCTCCCAGCGGGCAGGCCAACCAGCAGCTGGGCGAGCTCTCCGTGGGGAGCTCTGGCTTGGATCTGTTCTATCTAGGGGTGCGATGGAGAAGCAGGCAGTGCCAGCATCGTCGGGGAAGGCCTCCCTTACAGGGGACAGTGGTCATGTGGTTCCCACGTGAGGCAGGGTTGTGTACTCACTGGCCACAGATCCCAATGTCTTCTCTTGGACGTAGTGGAGTGAGAGAGGAAAAGGCATGAATCCACTGGGCCTGGTTTGCGTCCCAGCTCTGCCACTTGTTAGCTGTGTGACTTTGGACAAAGGCCTTTACTTGTCTGGTCCTCAGGTTTTTTTAATCTGGAAAATGGAGGAGAATCACAGATCCAACTCTAATGCAGATCCCATTTTGAGTCTGAATGAAATTCAGGTATTTGTAGAGAGGCCTTACCGGAAGCTGGTGGGCGTAAGAGTTAAGGTAACAGGAATGTAACATCCGGCCGTCCATCCACCCAAGCTCAACTACAGTTTCACCCTCTGTTTTCTGGTAGAAAAGCTGCATCGGTACAGTCTGTATGTGAGGTCGCAGGAGTTTCATGTGGCCGTGTCTGGGGTCCAAGATTAACACAGTAAATATTAACAAAAGTAAATATTTGGAAAAAATATGGTTCTGTCTTTGTGTAGAGCAGCCAACGCTCTCGCTCTCTACTGTGCGACCGACCCAAGGTCCCTAGAGAGAGGCTCCGGCAAGAGTGGGAAGAAGGGACAGGCACAGAGGGGAGAAGCAAGGTGGAAGGAGGCCTCCACCAGGCCACACCTCTGCCCCCAAGGAGGTTGCCCTGGGCACAAGGGCATCGTGCTGGCTCCTGAGGGGAGGGAGGAGTGGAGCTCACCTTTTTATATGCAGTAAACTCCACGTAAGAGGGGAGGGTAGAAGACGGCATTAATAGTCATGCCCCTGGCTCACGCCTTCACTCAACTCATTGTCAATCTTGCTTGGGTCACTGAGATACTTGGGACCCGTCCCTGCTCTCCAACCACTGACAGTCTTGTAGCGCCATTTGCTTCCCATTGGGCGTCTTCCGTGGACCTCAAGGGAGCTTCTCTCCGGCTGTCAGTCCTCAACTTCAAAGCTGAGATGGGTCCCAGTGAGACTCACCTTGGAGCTAGGACTCCATGCCCGATGCTCCACACTAACGACTACATTACATTTGCCAATCCTACCAAATCCAGTCATTTTGTTCATGACATTTTATTGTCTTGAACAAAGTAGTCTTTAACCCAAGTCATTCTTGGGTTAATTCAGAAAACTCGGACAACACACAGAAAAAGACAAGGGAAATGAAAATCAGTTATTCGGGGCACCTGGAGGGCTCAGTGGTTGACCGTCTGCCTCCAGCTCAGGGTGTGACCTCGGGGTCCCGGGATCGAGTCCCATGTCGGGCTCCCTGCATGGAGCCCGCTTCTCCCTCTGCTTGTGTCTCTGCCTCTCTCTCTGTGTCTCTCATGAATAAATAAAATCTGAAAAAAAGAAAAAAAGAAAAACAGTAATTCGCCACCAAGTGAAAGGTAAATATTTGGAAAATACATGGTTCTGGGTACACACAGACACACACACACAGACTCCCCCCCCCCACCCCCACGTATGGTGTTCTCTATATTGTTTTGTAGCCTGCTCTTCACACTCAGCAATAGGTTCCAAACACGTCAGTAAGCATTCTTCTATAATTTCAGTTTAATGGCTCCATAGCATCCCGTAGTATGGCTATTCCATAATTTGTTTAATCAATTGCCTGTGGTTGGATATGCAGATTATTTCCAGGATTCATTAACATAAATAACACTCTATTGAATATACTTATACATAAATAGTTGCACATATATTTGCTTTGATCATTTAGGTAAATTGACTGAAAGAAAATTGCTGAGTTGAAGATCCTTATGCTCATGTTTAAGGCTTTAGACAATATCTATATTGTCAAATTGCCCTCCAAAAAGGTTGCACCAAATCACACTCCCTCCAGCAGGGTCCTGGAATGCCCAATTTTCCACACTTATTGTTGATTTAATTTGCATATCCTTTGTTTCCAGTGAGGCTGAATGCTTCCCTATATGTTTATTGTTGATTGATAATTTTTCTTTAGTGAATTGTCTACTTATGTCAATTACCCATTGTTATGGGGGGTGCTTATCTTTTCCTTTTTGACTTCTGAGAGCATAACCTATAGATCAACCTTTTGTCTATAATATATGTTTATTAGTTTTTCCCCCAGTGTGTCATTTCCTTTTAATTTTGCTTATGGTGTTTTTTTGACCCAGTGAAGATTTTATATTTAAGTAATCAAATTCATCAATCTTTTCCCTTATTGTTTATGCTTAGAAATGCTTGGATGCTTGGTAATGCCTAGCAAGACCCAACCACCCCAAGTTTATAAAAACATTCCTCTAGAACGTTTCTCTAATTCTTTCACGGTTTATTAAACCTTTTATATTTAACTCTTCAACCACTGAACTTTATTTTGTGGTATGTTATGCTAATGCTGTAGCTTTAGCTTGTTTTCCAGATGGTTAAGAAACCCTCCCAGAACCAGATCACTCTGCCTTCCCTAATTTGAAGCCCATCTATGCAATTTATCTTTTTTCCTTTTTTTTTTTTCCGATGCAAACACAGGAGGGTTTATTTACAAGCTCGAGCTTGGGTCCAAGTGTACCCGACACAGGACACAGCGGAACAGGGACTTGGACCCCGAGACTAAGAGGCATAGCAGCTTTATAGGGGTCAGTGGCCAATGGGATACGCAGAAAGTTGTACAGTCATTTTTCCTTTTTTTTCTTTGTATATTTTTTTGTTGGAGTTCGATTTGCCAACATGTAGTATAACACCCAGTGCGTATCCCGTCAAATACCCCCCTCAGTGCCCATCTATGCCATTTAAACGATACTTAACGGCTCTAGAAGACACAGTGATTCCTCTGAAGGGAGTAATGGATGAAAGAGCGGATGGGAACATGATGCTTTCACCTTCACCTCATTTGGGTCCTGCATGTCCATCATTAGTCCTCTAAGAATATTTGCAAAGTACCTACAACATGCATTTGGAAGGTGTTGGGAAGAGAAGGGGAGTAAGAGCATTTCTGCTCCGTGCTTTCCAATGGCTACATCAGATGCCCTGGTGTGCCATTGAAGTTCCTCATAGGATTAAGTCATTCACTCCCCAGGTGGTCAGGAATGTTGGCAGCTGATGCCTCACAAATCCCTCCCTGGGGGTTATCCTCCTTCACTCAAAGGGAGCTGCCTTGCCCCAGGTGATGTGCCTACTCCAGGGACAGCCCAGATCCCATAAGGGCTCTATGAGTAAGGCGAAGGCCCAGCCCCCTTGCCTTCATTCAGGCTAACTTTGAAGGGCCACTGTGGTTCTGGAGTGTGCTGTAGGATCTGCTGAGATCTCAGTCACAACGACTATGTTGCAATCAACCTTCTCCTTTGCCCAATCCTGTCCCCCTCCTGCACCCCTTCAGGGGTTCCTGAGAGCACACCCTCCCATGCCCCTACTCCTGCAAAACAGACTTCCTGTGTGCAACTCTCTGTCTCCTGAGACCAGCGTTAAGGTCCTGGCTTTTGCTTGGCTAAAGAAGGATGGAGGCAAGGCGATTCTTAGGGCTGCAGCACGCTGGCATGCCGAGGTTCAGGGCAGCAGGCTTGGTGCCACTTTCATGGTTCTCACAAGAACTTTATACATCACACAGTGTATATCTCTTGAACTACATGATGAGCTCTGAGCAAGAGAAGGACTTTTTGCATCAAAACGATGAGTTTTAGTTTTAGCAACAGAATTATGATTTCCAAAGTCCTCTCCTAGACAAATTTGCACCAATTAGGCCCAAGCTCAAGGACAAGATACTAATAAATGCCACAGTTTAATTGGCTTGTTCTCACCCAATCCCACCTGGTGTTGCTTCACTTCCCTGATCTGAACAAAACTGGGACCTTGTATTTTAGGCTTTAAGCATAACTAGCTTCTTCTCGTAAGAATATTTACATAATTGCTTCCATTTCTTGGCCGATTTTGGACATGTGCATCTGTGCAAGTGTCTTCGAAATGCGTGCATGCGTGTGCGTGTGCGTGTGCGTGTGTGTGTGTGTGTGTGTGTGTGTGTATGGGAGGCATAAAGCTTGACACCGAGGCCCGGAATTCTCTTCAGATCAATCCTGCAAAGGAGACAGATGCACAGCCGCTCCTCCTGAGATGTCTATATCTAATCACACATTTTGCTTTTTCACTTTTGGCTGCAGCAAACTCAACTCAACAGCTTCAGACAATCAGAAGATTTATTATCTTATATTACAAGCAGTGCAGCGGGAGGGCAGCTCCCGGGTTGATTAATTCAGTGGCCCGTAGATGTCATCAAGGACCCGGGCTCCTTTTATACTTTCTGTCTGCTATCCAAAATATCTTCCCTTTGTCCTAAGTCTGGTTCTCCCCAAAGCTACAGCCATTTCCCAGCATCCGATCTAGACCTGCTGACACTGGGAAAAAGACAGTACCTTCTTTTCTGTGGGTCTGCTTTCGAGAGCAAGTGAATATCTCCCAGAGGCCCTCTTGCAGACTCCCTTTACACTTCACTGTCCAGAACTGATTCTTAGTCCCCTGCAGTAGGAACAGGAACAACCGAGACTGGTTTAGGCTCATTAGGATGCACGGCCAAGGCTCCACTCATTTCTCCCAAGGGAAAGGGCAACACAGGGAAAGTAGATTTAGAACAAACTAGGGGTTCCATAAGGAAGGAGTAAGGCAGGGTGGGAATGGATACTGGGGGTGGGCAATCACCATGTCCTCCACACTTATCAACTCATGGGGCAAAGGGGGAGTAGGAATGTTCGGCTTCGAGGCAGAGCATGGGAGACGTAGGGAGCAGGACTCAGGGGCCGAGGATAAGCCTCACACTCACAGCTGTGTGGGGCCTCGTGAGCAGCACTCCCTGCTGGTCTGCTCCTCCGCAGCTGGCATCCAAGCCCCGGTCTGTTTGACATCAAACCGTGGGCACTTTCCCTCTCCCTCCATTCTTAAAGATTCTCCTCTAGTTGGATCATCGCAGGAGAAGGGGCAGGTGGGGAACAAGATAAAGAGAGCCCTAAACAGCGGGGCTCTCTCTGAGCTGCCCACAGATCTTCAAAAGCCTTGGGGCTATCACACACGGCCCCAATCCTTTGCACAGATCTTTAGCATAATCTTTAGACTGTAAAGGTTAGAGCAAATATTAGTTGGGATAAAAGACATCCAAAAGAAGAGGAAGAGGGCACTACAATCAAACACTGAGCTACTATGTTTGTCCCTAGCCTCTTGGCCCAGACAAATGACGTGCGAAGGCATTTAAAAACACTTGCAAAGGCGATTGCCCATCGTGATTTGTTGATCTTTGAGGAATCATGCAAGTTCGGCAGCAGCTGCAAGCCTGGAAACGGGCAAACGTCATTCATATTTTCAAAGCCTCGGAAAGGCTGAGTTCTCTAAGCCATTGTCTGGACCCAGGAAAGCATATCCAGTGCTGGAGGGGCCGGACACAGAGGGCCCGGCTGAGGACTCAAGGCTCACTGTCAGGTTGTGCAGGCACATTTAGAACAAGTCATGTCGTACTGACCCGGTTTCATTCTTTGTCAGGGACACTCGAGGATGAGAGCCGGGACATGCGGCAGACACGAGGTCGGGCCCTGGCTGCCTCAGCTCGGCCCAGCTACACAAAACTAGAAGTCTCTGGTCCCTCAAGCCAGTCTCGCTCAATCTCAGTGGGAAATTAGGTGCTGCGGGAGTGTCTGCCTGCTTTACCATATGCCTCTGGCCGGGCTGTCCCAGTGCGGCTCACCGAGGCTCACCAAGGACCCCCAAACCGGCCAACAGAGGCCTCGGCCCAGCACTGAGAGCTCACTCGCTCCCCTCTTCAGTTACTCACTCATCCATCCCCCTGCGGACATTCATGTGCTTATGAAGTGAGAGGAACGGTGCCAGATGCCAGGGCTCTGGGGGCAATAAGACAGACACAGGCCCTGCCTGTGTGGAGCTTGCGGTCCAGGGGGGCCACAGGAGAGGGCCACCAAATCCACTCCCTTGCATTTGTTTTTTAAAGACTTTAGTTATTTATCCATGAGAGATACAGAGAGAGAGAGAGTAAGAGACACAGGCAGAGGGAGAAGCAGGTTCCACTCAGGGAGCCCGACATGGGACTCGATCCCGGGACTCCAGGATCACGCCCTGGTCCGGAGGCAGCGCTAACCACTGAACCACCCGGGGATCCCCACACTCCCTTGCATTTGGACAAGAAGAGCACTCTTCAGACTTTGAAATACATCATATTAAAATGCAGATTCTGGTTGAGTAGATCCGGGAGGGGCCCAAGATTCTGCATTGCTGATCAACTTCCAGGGGAATCTCATGCTGTTTGTTATCAGACATACTTTGAGTAGCGAAAAATTAGAATCCCTCATGGGGCAGCATGCTGATTCTCTGTCCTAAGAAGAGAAAACCCAAGCCATCAGCCGTCTTGCATCAGATGAGCTGCTTGCTCCTCCAAGCCCAGGACGGCTTTCTACCGCTGACCTCACTCCAGCCAACTTAAGACCGTCTCCTGGAGGCTCCTTTGCATACACATAGACTCTCTGAGCTGCAAGGAGAATGGAGGAAGAAGGTCCAGATATAACTGAGTCTACCAAACCCTACGTCACTTCCCCTCCTGCAGCAGCATCATCATCTGGTCCCCATCATCAGCACCATCAAAGGTGCCCATCACAGCAAAGGCCAACATGACGCTAACTGTGGACCAAGCATTGTTCTTAGCACGTTACACATTTATCTATCTATCTATCATCTATCTATCTTAATATTTTATTTATTTATTCATGAGAGACACAGAGAAAGAGAGAGAGAGAGAGGCAGACACACAGACAGAGGGAGAAGCAGGCTCCCTGCAGGGTGCCTGACGCGGGACTCGATCCCGGGATCCCGAGGTCACCACCTGAGCCAGAGGCAGACGCTCAACCGCTGAGCCCCCCAGGTGCCCTGTTGCACATTTCAATCTCACCAACGAGCCTGCGAGGCGGACCCTGCTACAGGCAGTACATGGGGGTACTCCCATCTTCCCGAGTGGGGAGCCCAGGCACCGAGTGGTTAAGCAACTTGCTCGAGCAAGTATGAAAAATTACTCCAGGGTCCATGCCGAGCAGTTTGCACCGCGTCTTGCCAGAAGGGCTGCAGACTCTGGACCCCTCCCTCCATTGAGAATTTCAGGGGAAAGGGCCAAAGTCAAATGGGGGAGATGCTCCTAACCCTCTGGCAGGGGCAGTTTGGGAGGAGGGGGAGGAAGAGGAGGAAGGCACAGTGTGAATGCACTCATGGGATGGCCTTGAAATCCCGGTGAGATTAGATCTGCCTGTTAAATTGCCTGTAAACTGTGGGTGGACAAGGGGAGCCGAGGGGAGGCAGAGGTTGGGAGGCAGGATGTGGCTGTTCTTGCATAAAGAACAGGCTCCAAGGATGCCTGGGTGGCTCAGTGGTTGGGCGTCTGCCTTCGGCTGGGGGCGTGGTCCTGGAGTCCCAGGATCGAGTCCCACATCAGGCTCCCTGCATGGAGCCTGCTTCTCTCTCCGCCTGTGTCTCTGCCTCACTCTGTGTGTCTCTCATGGATAAATACATAAAATCTTAAAAAAAAAAAAGAAAAAAGAACAGGCTCCAAAGAAGACCGTGTTTTCTGCCTCTTGCCCCAGAAGCCAAAAAGTGATACAGCCTGGCGCGCAGACTGTGGGACCCAGCAGCCCTGAGTCCAGATGGGGTGTTCCCTTCCTCGCCTGGTGGGCACCCCACTCCCTAAGGATGCCCTGTGGCTCGTCTGCCTGGAAAGTCACCCCAGGGACGCCAGCCACACATCGCTTTGTTCTCCACTCCATTCTCTCCCTCCCAACCTTTTTCCAGTGTAAGACTGATGATGCCCTGAAGGTGGAGGGGACACAGGAGATGAAAACCCCATGAAAAATGAAACAAATTCATTTAAAATGTATTAAAGAGGCAGCTTGTTTACATTATTATTGTCCCCAAATAGTTTCATAAGCTTAAACTGATTTTTACATTTAGCCTTGGGTTTCCCAAACCCACTTTGATCCATTGGAGTAATTGACAATTACAGGGAAACAAACTTCACTGTCAATGCACTACCCCAAGCTGAAGTCTCCTGAAGATCGGGCCAATAAAAGGCCCATTCAATCATCCAGGCCTCAGCCCGGCGCTGGGTGACAGGTGAGCACAGTGGGGTGGGCCATCTGAGCCCCGGCTATTGCGGCTTTGCATGATTTGGAGGGAGCCCAACACAACCCCCAGGCTCCTTTGACATGAGCATCCAGCTCTTGCTTATTCCACACCAGGAAGGAAGATAATTGCAGAGTCAAAAGCACCATGACTTTTCCCCTCTTCTTAAAATTTCCCATGGAACCCAAAGTTTATGACTTCATTATTCTGGAACTTCCTTGTCCACTCCTGCAAAATGGGGCACAAAGTTGACCTTAGAGTAGGAGGAAAGGAGTCTTGACTCATCAAGACACCTAGGTGCTCCTAGTTAAGCCATCTTATGCTAGGAGAACTTGAGCCAGTCATGTCCCCTCTCCGGACCCTTGTGCCCTCATCTGTAAAATAAGAGAGTTGGGCTCCACAGGCTTCAAAAACACTCTGCTTCAGTGAATTAGTGAGTACTTTGGTGGCAAGAACCGAGGATTGGGTGGCAGGAGTAGGGCCCGGAGAGGGGCCTAGGGGTCAAATTGTGCAGCCATACTGGAGAGCAACATGGTGGGACCTCTACGACCCCACCATTCCCCCCGAGCAATTCGTGCACCAGTCCACAGGGGCCATGCACAGGAACGTGCATGGGAGCACAGCTCGCAGGAGCGGAGTCAGAGGTCAGCTAGGTGTTCTCGGAGGTCACCTGGGTGCTCCAAAAAGCAGTGGAAGCGATGAAACAGGTGCATGCATGGCAGAGCGGACAGACGTTGACACAGTGCCGAGTGAAAAGACAGGGACTATGACAAGAGCTTTAGCACAGTTCCACTTCTGTGGATTAAAACAATCCCTATTTTCCAAGGATCCATAGGAATTCAAGAACACGTATAAAACAGAGTCACGTGGTTGCCTCCCATACGGAGAGGATTAGTGAGACAGAAGCACGCACCAACAAGTCAGAGTGGTCTTATACAGATCGAAACGTCAGCATCCCGCAGGGCAAGGATTGGGTGCGGGACAACTTGACCCTTTGTACCTGTGATCCAACAACGAGCCCCAAACAAGATGAAACAAATATCCTACTCTAACAATGGAAAGTATTCCTCGCTGTATCCTGTAGGTGATAGCAAAGTTTTTTGGTGTTTCCTTCTATGTGTTGTTTTTTTTTTTTAAGCAGGAGGGGGTGGTGACATTTTATTCATGTTTTAGAACAATTTCTCAGGTGGCTCTGAGGAGGATGGGTTGGGGGGCGGAATGTCTGGAGCCGTGGACACCAGTGAGGAGGCTGCAGCCAAGTCAGAGAATAAATGGTTAAGACTTGAAGGGAGGTCATGGCTGGGTGGGGCCGACGATGGGGAGGCGCAGGTGGCCTTGGAGGAGGGATGGACTGGTGGGTCACCGGCTGCGTCGTAGGGGAAGCTAGTTCTGTGTAAGGAGCAGTATGGACGCCTCCAGAACCGGGGCACAGGTGGAATAAAGGGCAGAGCCCCAGTAGGGAGGAGTAGGTGAAGCAGCCCTTCAGGGTACCTACCCTTCAGGACGCCCCAGAGCAGAGGGCTCAGCAGTCACTTGCAGGGGCCAATTAAAAAACTGTTGCAGGGGTAGTGGCACCAACCCAGGGGACATAGATGTAACTTTTATTTCATCACGTGATGCATAGTTACTAGTATTTCATTGTTGTGGACTATTTAGAGCCGTGACTTCTTCATTGCAATTTCTATGGCAGGTTTCCTGCAATCTGGGAAATTCTTAAAAAAATTTTTTATTGGAGTTCAATTTGCCAACATATAGCATAACACCCAGTGCTCATCCTGCCAAGTGCCCCCCTCAGTGCCCGTCACCCAGTCACCCCTACCCCCCCACCCACCTCCCCTTCCACTACCCCTTGTTCACTTCCCAGAGTCAGGTGTCTCTCATGTTTTGTCTCCCTCACTGATATTTTCACTCATTTTCTCTCCTTTCCCTTTATTCCCTTTCACTAATTTTTATATTCCCCAAATGAATGAACAATTTTTATCATATTTCTAACACTTAAAAATGGCTCCCTTTGGGAACTTGGGAGGGAAGGGAACATAGGCCCCTTTCTCCGCCTCAAGGGTTGTTTACAATGATATTGATAATAATGGCATCTTATGAATGCTTCCCATGTACCAGGCACCACGCTAAATACTTCATATGCATTTTGCCCTGTGAGCATGGCTATTATTCTTAAAACTATATTTAATTTTATTTATTTTTAATTTAAATTCGATTAGCCAACATCATTAGTTTCAGATGTAGTTTTCAATAATTCATCAGTTGAGTAGAACACCCAGTGCTCATCAAGTCACATGGCTTCCCTAATGCCCATCACCTAGTGTTTAGTTTTAATATACCGTAACACGATCGTTAGAAACAAGCACACCACTCAAATGAGATGCAAATGCCTCGAAATATTAACAGTAGTTGTAGCTGGATAGTGAAAGCAGGGTTGGTTTTGTTTTTTTCTTTCTCCCCTCCTGCTACCCCGGTTTTATTGACAAATAATTGACATTTATGAGCTTAAGTCCAACGCCATGATGGTTTGATTTACATATATTGTAAAATAATGACCACTACAGGTTAAGTTAATATGCATCTTCACAGATAGACACAATAAAAAGAAAAAAAATCCTTTTTGCCTTGTGATGAGAACAATACTACTTGTCCCAGTCCACACACACCAAATACCTTTCTATTTATTTGCGTCTTCTTCATTCCTTCCTTCATCCATGTCTTGTAATTTTCAGAAATAGAGATCTTTCACCTCATTCATTAAATTTCTCCCTAAGTATTTTATTGGTTTTGATACTATTGTAAATAGGATTTATTCTTTTCTTTTTTAAAAAATTCACTGTTAGTGTCGAGAAATGCTACTGATTTTTTATGGTAATTTTGTTATCCTCAAATTTTACTGAATTCATTGACTAACTTAACAGTTTTTTTTAAATTGGGTCTTAAAGATCTTTCACTATATAAAATCATGTCATCTGCAAACAGAGGCCATCTTACTTCTTCCTTTCCAATTCTAATAGCTTTTATTTCCTTTTCTTATCTCACTATTCAAGCTAGAAAGTCCAGTACTACATTAAATAAGATCCTTGTTCTGGATCTTACAGGAAAAAAGTTTTGACTTTCCACCATCAAGTATGATGTTAGCTGTGGGTTTGTCATATACAGCCTTTATTATGTGGAAATATGTTCCTTCGATACTTTATGTGTCAGACTTTTTATCTTGAGTGGATGTTGAATTTTGTCAAATACTTTTTCTGCATCTATTGAGAAGATCATGGTTCTTTTCTTCTGTTTGGCTCATGCAATGTATCTCATTGATTGATCTGCGGGTGTTGAACCATCCTTGCAGCCCAGGGATAAAACTCATTTGATCACATGGTGAATAATACTTCTTATGTACTACCGAATTCAGTTTGCTAGTATTTCATTGAGAATTTTGCAGTTATATTCAACAGGGATTTTGGCTTATAGCTTTCTTTTCTAATAGCACCCTTTTCTGGTTTCAGGTAATACTGGACTCATAAAATGAGTTTGGGAGTGTTCCCTTTCCTTCAGTTTTTTTTTTTTTTTTGGAAGAATTTATGAAGGATGAATGAGCATTAGTTCTTCCTTAAATGTTTGGTAAAATTTACCAGCGAGGCCATCTGGTCCTGGCCTTTTCTTCATTGGGAGATATTTGAATACTGACTCAATCTTCTTCCTAGTTATTGATCTATTCAGATTCTCCATTTCTTCCTAATCCAGTTCTTTTTAAGTTACATGTTTCTAAGATTTTTCCCATTTCTTCTAGGTTGTTCAGTTTGTTGGCATATAGTTGTTCACAGTGGCCTCTTGCGATCCTTTTAATTTCTGTAGTATTTAGTTGTAATTTTCTTCCATTTACAATGTTGTTGATTTGGTTAATCTAGCTAGGGGTTTTTCAATTCTGTTTACCTTTTCAAAAAACCAATTCCTTATTTGCTTAATTTTTTCTATTGCTTTTTTTTTTTTTGGTCTCTATTTCATTTATTTCTGCTCTATTCTTTATTATTTACTTTTCTCTACTAACTTTGGGGTCAGTCTGTTGTTTTTCTAGTCCCTTAAGGTGTAGAGTTAGGTTTTTTTTTTTTTTTTTAGCTCTTTCTTCATTCTTTTTTTAAAAAAAGATTTTATTTTATTTTATCATGAGATACAGAGAGAGAGAGAGAGAGACAGAGAGAAAGAGAAAGAGAGAGTGGCAGGCACAGGCATAGCAGAGGGAGAAGCAGGCTCCATGCAGGGAGCCCAATGCGGGACTCAATCCTGGGTCTCCAGTATCACGCCCTGGGCTGAAGGCGGCGCTAAACTGCTGAGCCACCAGGGCTGCCCAGCTCTTTCTTCATTCTTAATGCAGGCATTTATTGCTATGAACTTCCCTCTTTGAGCTGCTTTTGCTGCACCTCACAAGTTCTAGGATATTGTGTTTCCATTTTTCTTTGTCTCATGAAACCACTTTACTTCTCCTTTAATTGCTTCTTTTCCCCTGGTTGTTCAGGAGGGTGTTGTTTAATTTACAAGTGTTGGTAAAATTTCCAGTTTTCTTCCTGCTATTGATGTCTAGTTTCATGCCATTGTGGTTAGAGAAGATACTTGGTATGATTTCAATCTTTTGGAATTTACTAAGACTTTTTTTGTCATCTAACATACGGTCTATCCTAGAAAATGTTTCATGTTTACTTGAGAAGAATATGTATTCTGCTATTGTTGGACAGAGTATTCCGTATATGTCTGTTAGATCCATTTGGTGTATAGTGTTAGCATCTGCTGTCTTCTTATTGATTCTCTGTCTGGGTGATCTATCCGTTGTTGAGAGTTAGGTATTAAAGTCCCCAGCTATTATTGTATTACTGTTTATTTCTCCTTTTAGCTCTGGTAGTGTTTGTTTTATATATTTAGGTGTTCCACTGTGGTCGCATAAATATTTATAATTGTTATATCTTCTTGATATATTGCTCCCTTTATCATTACATAATGACCTTCTCTGTCTCTCTCCCTCTCTCTCTTTTTTACCATCTTTAGTTTAAAGATGAAGCTCTGAAGACAGGGATGGGGATGTGTGCCACTGGCTGAGAATAGTCAGATAGGACTGCTGGCTTGGTTCTTTGACCAAGTGAGGCTGTAGGATGGACTCCAGGGCGGCCTAGATTCTCTAGTCAGGCTAGTTACTAGATGGTCAGGGCAGGGTACTATATTCAGTACTATGTGGGGCAATGAGTTAGCTTTCCTGCCTTGGCAGGGCAGCAAGATGGAACTCAGGGCCATCATTCAGGGACCTGAATCAGGCCAGAGTGTGCACTGGACTTCCTGGTCAGATCAAGCCACTGATATTGCTCTACAGATGGAGCAAGACATGGGCTATGCTCTGTTCAAACGTCACTGTACATGGGTTTGTCCAATGGGCTACAGAGTTTCCTGTGCTCTGTGGGTAGGTACCTAGTAGAATAGGCTGAAGGCTGTACTAAGCAATGAGTGGGCTCTGAATGACATTCCCCACCTGGGTGCAGTGGGAGATGCAGCTTCAAAGCTGGTAAAGCTCTTACTTGGTTGTCTTAAGTTGAACCACACCCCAAGTTGTCTGACTGAACAGGACCACTGGCTTTGCTCTGCAAACCGTCATATCTGCCTGCCCAATTCTAGGCTCAAGTCCCCACTGGGCCACACAGTTTCGAGGAATTATCACCAGCCATTCTGGTCACAAAGGCCCAGAAGATCAGAAGATACTTGTCACAGGAGGTGGGGCTCTATCACAGCCTCCCTGGCTGGGTGGGCGGAGAACAGATAGCTCCAGACTACTCTCAACTTCCCAACCAGGCTCTCTGATAGGGAGGGACCAGGAGCTATCTTCAGCCTTGGCTGCGAGTTGCCTCCCCTACATGTGCACTGCCAGGGAACACTGCCCTTTGTGCTGGGGGCGATCAGCTCTGCCTGCCTCTCCACTCCGGAGCCGGTGGGCTATACCACTGCTAGGAGTTGTCACCAACTCTGGTCAGATAGGGCTGGAAGGTGCTCTTCACAGTGCCTGGCACTGTGACTTAGCACCTTGCCTGACATGGGCATGCTAGACTCTCCGGCCTGCAAAACTCCTTTTTTGAGGATCTGAATTAGGCAGATCTGCTCTCTGCTACGTTCCCTGGTCAGAGTGCACCTGTGACTTGGCTGTGCCAATGAGCAAAGCCTATGGTTTGATTACTACTTGGCCACTGCTGGTAAGAACTTGGTCTGCCAAGATCCGTGGCTGATTGTTGCGAGCTCCACCGCGCCCCCCCCCCCCGCCCCCGCCATCTCCATCAGAGTCGGATTCCCAGTGGTTGAGCCGCACAATGCCAGTGGTGAGATCAGAGTAGGGCTCCTACATAGAGACCCACAATGCTGGGGGTGGGGATGCTGGTTGTCCCCCCCACTGGAGGCTCGGGGAGACCTCTTGACATGGTGCTGTGCTGGCAGGGGGAGTGCAATGCAGTCATTGTGTAGCCACCTCTGTTGCCCTTTTAATGTAGTCTGTCCTGGTATCCGTGGTGCAAGGAGTGCTTCAGCCTCTTCCCCATGTTCCAGGATTCCCTCAGTAGTGTCTTGTTCTTTTTTTTTTTAATGTTATTTATTTATTCATGAGAGACACACATACACAGAGAAAGAGGGAGAGAGGCAGAGACACAGGCAGAGGGAAAAGCAGGCTCCATACGGGGAGCCCGATGTAGGACTCAATCCCGGGTCTCCAGGATCAGGCCCTGGGCTGAAGGCAGACCTCAACCGCTGAACCACCCAGGTGGCCCTGGTGTCTTGTCCCTAAATAGTTCTTCTTGTGAGGAACTTTAGCGTTCTTCTTGTGAGGGGAAGTAAGGTCAGGAACCATCTGTGTAGCCACATTGGTGATGTCACTCTCCACTCTGTGAGAATTATTATTCTCACTCTCAATTATCCTGATTATATGGGAAATGAAATTGAGCCTCAGAGAGGCTGAGTAACAGCCTAGGTCACACAGTGAGAAGGAAGAGCTGAACTAACCTTAAGCCAGTTTGCTCTTAACTTTTTAAATCCTATTTGCCTCTTTTCCCAGATGCTCCTCAATTTGGGAGCAAGATAGAAAGTTTTTGTTGGCCAGCATACATCCTTCTATCTCTTCCACAATTCCTTCGTTCCATTCCTGAAATTCTCCTTCTTTTCTGTTCCTCTGATTTGAGCAACTAAATCCAAGCCGCCATCTTCGAAAGCTTTTTGGGGAAAGAAGTGTTGCCAGAGTGGGAAAGGAAGTCTCGAGTCTGGCCTCACCCACAAACATTTATGCATCTAATCCAGGGACTGGCAAACATTTCCTGTAAAGGGCCAGATAATAAGCACTTTGGCTTTGCAGGCCATATGGTCTTTGTTGTAATGACTCAGCTCTGCTGTTATAGCACGAAAACAGCCAAAGACAGTATGCTAATGAAGGGGCATAACTGTGTTTCAATAAAACTTTATTTGCAAAAATAGGCATTGGGTCAGATTTGGTCCACGGGTCCAAGTTGCCTTAGGAAATCAGAGAAAGTGCCCAGCACTGTTGAAGGGGCTGCTGGTGGGGAAGGCGTTAGCTTGAGTTGCTGCCTGGGACAGGTCAGCTCTGGTCCTACTTGTCATAGGAGCTTGAGGTGGCCAGGAGTCCAGCAGAGTCCCCAGGTGTCTGAGGCAGGGAAGATAAATTTCACTTTGATTCTTTGGTCCTTTGCTTACCTGACTCGTATTTTTCTTCTCAGCACGTTTCTCCAGCCCTATGTGGCAGGACTTCCCATTCACTACTTCACGTAACCCTCACGCCATCATTGTAGAGCCAAAGTCACATCGGTCAACCTTGACTAGGCTTTTAAGCCAGATTTGCCCACTTCAACCAGGGATAGCTAGAGTTTGGCCTTGGGCATTCCAGACCCCTTACCTCATGTCTGTCCCATCTCTCAGCAAGCATGGACTTTTCTACCTTGTCCACTCCCAGGTCCTCCAAGTTCAGCGCTCTGGACACCATCAGGCTACAGGGGAAGAGTGAAGAATGGCCCCAAGGTCAGGCTACAGATCTCAAGGGACTGGTGTTTCCTCCCTGCCCAGAGCCCAGGAGCCACTGGAAACAGAGCTCAGAGGAAATGACTTTGTGCAGCAGATGAGCCTCAAAGTTGATTTCCCAGGAGGAATCCAACAAGGCCCTTGAAACGTGGACATCAAGGAGGAAAATCAATCATCTTTTAAGTCTTCACCTTGATGATTGAACCGCTGCTGCCAAACTCTTTTTTCTCTCTCTCAAGTCCCTAGACATGGCCTCTCTCTCACGTCCACATTTTCCCTCTCTCATCTTTAAAGTACGGGGTCTCTTGGTTCTGATCTGAAACCAAAATACATGGCTTTAAATACATTACCAGATGTCAGTCACCTGCTTCCAAACTTCATATTTCCTCTAAAGGAAAGGAGCCCACTGGGAGAGAGAGAAAAACAAAACTAGCGTTTGCCAAGGGCCTGCTCTGCCCCGGGTTCTCTCATCAGCATCACCAGAATTAGTCTTCCTCCTCCCCAGGTCTGTCCATGTGGACTTACCAGCCTCACATCTTAGATGAGGACATTGGATTCAGGTGTCACCCGATTCAGATTCACCTTTCCTGGTGTCAAACATGGTTTGCAGGTGCTAACACAGAACCGAATTGGAAACTCTACTGTTCTGCTTCCTTTCTACCAGGACTGGGAATGAGCACCTCGAGTAGAATGGGTACCCCAGCTGGGCAGCGTGAGGCTTTCTCTTGACCTTGACCACAAAGCGGTTGAGTTATCTAGGAAACCAGCTCCTGAATAACCTAGGGGTGGCAGGGTGCCATTTCTTCATTTGGGTTGTGCTGAAGGCTGCCTCTGATGCTAAGTGCTATGCTTGGCACCAAGGGCAGAGATATGAGCACGACAGACACAATCCCTTCCGCTCAGGAAGTTATAGTCTGGTACAGGAACAGAAGCTACTTATAACTACTATGAAATACTAACACAGGGGGATAAGAGCTGAAAGAGGGTAGATGCAGGGTGCTTGGGGGCAGATACCCCTAATCTTATTAAGAATGTGGTTGGAGGGCAGCCCGGGTGGCTCAGCGGTTTAGCACCATCTTCTGCTCAAGGTGTGATCCTAGAGACCCGGGATCGAGTCCCTTGTCGGGCTCCCTGCATGGAGCCTGCTTCTCCCTCTGCCTGTGTCTCTGCCTCTCTCTCTCTCTCTCTCTCTCTCTCTCTCTCTCATAAATAAATAAACAAATAAAATCTTTTAAAAAAATAAAGAATGTAGTTGGAGGAAGCTCCTTAAGAAAGAGATTGACAACCTGAGATTGATGGCATGTTCTAGAATGGGTAAGAGCTAGCCTGACAACATAGAGCAACGAGGGGGATGGGAGTGCCCAGCAGGGTGGGTCCTAACAGCAGAACTTTAGTATCCCCTACCATAGACAGAACATGACAGGAAGTGTTTGAAGCACTTTATGGGTCTTAATTCACTTGATCTTCCCAGGACCAAATACAGAAGAAAGGGAGGGACCAAAGGGTTTTCAATAGGGCTGGGGCAGAGGCTTATTGAGAGTGGGAAATGCAGAGGAAGGCATGACCAGAGGATGTACGAACAGGGTTCCCAGGTAAAATTCAAGACACCCAGTTTGAATTTCAGATAAACAAGTTTGGTTTTAGTGTATGTCCCCAAAATTGCGTGGGACATAATTATACCAAAATTACTTACGGTTTATCTGAAATTCAAGTTTAACTGAGTGTCCAATTTGATTTGCTAAATATGGCAACCCTCCTTGGAGATCACAGGGGGAATGTTCACACTCTAATCTCAGAGTAATGAGGACTCTTGGAAGGTTTTAAGAAGGGGAGTGACATGGCCACTTCTGTGCCATAGACAATTGTTTGGCTGCATTTTGGAGATGACCCCAGAGGCAGGAAGGCAGTTACAAGGGCACATCCAAGTCCATGGCAGGCCTGTCATCCAGGTGGCACATACCAACTACTTGGGCTGTTGCCTTTCCCACTCCAACTCAAGCAGCCCCGTTGCTCATCAAATAGGTATTGAGCATCTATAATATGCCAGGTAATGTCTACGGAATAAAAAAGCACAGGCCAGATCACCTGCCCACCCCAAGCTCCCAAACTGGCTCTTCGACCTGTACAGACTGGTGGTACAATGGCGCAGCAGGTCTCTTAGGAGCCCAGAGCTTGGAGAGTGGATGGCAAAGAAGACCAAGGAAGGCCTGCGGAGGTAAGGCTTGAGCTGGGTATGAAGGAGGCCTTGGGGAATTGGGTGTCTCAGTGACAGCAGTTAGACTAGATCTTAACTACCACTGCTTTGGACTGGGCCTGCTGCTGCGTCCCCTGCTCTGTGTACTTAGCCGTATCCTCCACATTAAAGAAACTCATTTCCTTTTCCTGTGGCTGTTGGCATCGTTCCATCAATCATATCACTGTCACCTTGAGACAGTCACACCCCAGGGAATGAGAGCAGGGTGTGCAAAGCCGTGGAAAGCATGTGCATCGGTGTGGGGTGGCGGGATGCCTTTGGGAACCACTGGCCCTCTCTAAAGTTGGAGGGAGAGGGGTGGTGTGGACTGGCAGGCCGGGAAGGAAGGAGCAAGAACGTGAAGGGTCGTGTCCTTCAGCTAAGAAATGGGAGCTTTCGTTACTTAGAGAGTCGCTGTGGGGTTGTAAGCATGGGGCTGACACGATCGGTTAAGCTGTTCTGAAGAGCAGCTGACATGGCAGGTCTGGCTATGTTTGCTGGGTGGTTTGAAAACTATCGACTGCTTCTGAAAGCACATGAGGGCAAGTGGGTCTTGGAAGGAGCCAGCAACAAATCAGATGGAGGAGGCCCTTCTCAGGCAGGTGGCGGGGTCCACACTTTTTATCTTTTGGGATAGAGAGAAATCAAGAATTAGAGGACCCCAGAGAGCATATTCATAGGTCTGAACTCACACCCAGGGGATTTGAAGGATCTTTTTCCACCCAGGGGCTTGAAAGATGGCGTAAGGTACACCAGGGGATTCTTACCATAGTGTACTGGCTATGCTTTTACTGAAATAATGTTACTTTAAAAGTCATTCCAAAATTAGGAACTTAAAACAGTACCCATTGGTTGGCTGAGGCGCCTCTGCTTCAGACCACAGCTTAGTTGCAGAAGTCCACTCCATGCGTATCTTTCCGGAACCCAGGATGTTCTTCTCACGGTGTAAGTGGGATGTTCCCAGAGGGATGCGCAGAGGCATGGGATGGCTCCTGAGGCACGTTATCTCAAGATTGGACCTCGCGTATCATCACCTCCACGCATATTCTGTTGGTCAAAGCAAGTCACATGGCAAAGCATAGCAGCAGTGGGTGAGAGACTCTACTGTCATGAAGGCAGAGGTGGGGGGCGGAAATTACCCATGGAACAAAAATCTAACCAGCGCAGTTCCTACAAGAGCATATTTGCCCGGTCATCACAGGGGAAAGTACCCCCCACACGGTTGTGCTCCTTGCCGGGCTAGGAGATTCCAGCTGGAGAAGCTCAGCATGACTACAAGAAGCCGAGGTCTCTCATCTTTTCAAAGACACCACCTTGAAAGAAGGCGAGGCACGAGGCAGGGAGAACATGCATTTTACAGGAGAAAGACTATCGTAGGACTCATGGTTTTTTTTTTTTTTTAAGATTTTATTTATTTATTCATTAGAGACACACAGAGAGAGAGAGGCAGAGACACAGGCAGAGGGAGAAGCAGGCTCCGTGCAGGGAGCCCGACGTGGGACTCGATCCCTCAACCCCAGGATCACGCCCTGGGCTGAAGGCGGCGCTAAACCTTTGGACCACCCAGGCTGCCCAGGACTCATGGTTTTATCATGAATTGCATCCACCCTGGGATTGAGGCAGGGCCAAAAAACTGCTGGGGCCAGTCCACTCGCGGCCTATTTTGGTGGGAGGCAGAGGAGTCTCTAAGGAGGTGAGTTGCTCCAGGAAAGACCGGGTGGGGGTATGATGATGTGGTGGGCGGTCAGGGGTGGGACTGCAGGGCGCCTCATCTACTACTCAGCGTCACTCAACCTCCGTGAACTCCTGTCTGGGTACAGGGTACAAAGACTTCCACGGACAGTGAGAAAAATCTCAAAGAACTGTTGCTATATGGCTTCCAGAAGCTTTAGAACCAGGACTTTCTACAGCCACTGCTGTGTATAAGTTAGCATGCAGTTTGACTGCATAAAACACAAAGACCCAGTAGAATAACTCAGGTAGAGAAAGACAGATACTATCTGGTCTCACTTGTATTTGGAATCTAAAAATAAAATAAAAAGAGAGGGAGAGCGAAAGAAAAGAAGAAAAACCTGAACCCGTAGATACAAGAGAACAGACAGGTGGGTGCCAGAGGCGGGAGATGGGAGGGTGGGTAACGTGGGTGAAGGAGGTCAAAAGGTACAAAATTCCAGTTATAAGATAAATAGGTCCTGGAAACGTAAGGTACAGCATGGTGACTCTCGTTAACAACACCGTATCGTGTATTTGAAAGTCACTAAGAGCACAGATCTTAAATGTTCTCATCACAAGAAAAAAAAATACTGTAACTGTGTGGTGGTGGGTGTTAACTAGACTCCTTGCGGTGGTCATTTCACTACTCTTACAAATATCAAATCACGGTGTTGTACTTCAGAGCTAACACAGTGTTACATGTCGATTATATCTTGATTTAAAATAAAATGAAGATGATGTTGCAAATTATGGTAGATAAGACCTGCTTGTATTTTTTTAAAGATTTTATTTATTTATTCATGAGAGACATAGAGAGAGGGAGAGACACAGGTGGAGGGAGAAGCAGGCTCCCCACGGGGAGCCTGATGGGGACTCGATCCCAGGACCCCGGGGGTCACGCCCTGGGCTGAAGGCAGATGCTCACCCGCTGAGCCACCCAGGTGCCCCCTGTTTGTATTTTCTAATTTGATTTAACAAATAAGAAGGGAATTGGTTTGACTTCTAAATGAATGAGTGAGCAAATACCCAGAATGAAAGCTGGCGTGGTGGCGGCATGGTGCCATCGGGGAGCGAGACTGTCGTCCTCGGCATGTGATTTCCATTCTTAAGGCCGTGCTGGGCTCTGAGGCGGCCGCCGGAGCATCTGCTGCACTCTGGGCAGAATGAGGAGGAAGGGAAAGGGACATGGGAGGGTTGCCTTCGTACCCTCATCATCCTGAGAGTTCTCTGAAGTCTCTCACGTCATCTCTGCTTCAATTTCTGGTTAAATCTTTCTGGTCCGAACTTACTTTCACAGTTAATGTAGCCACCGGAAGCCTGGGAGATACAGTTTTATTGCTGGATGGCAATATGTCTAGCTAAAAGTTGGAGTTCTTCTATTTAAAAAAAAAAAAAAAGACGTACATAGGTTTGGGAGACCACAGGCGTTCTCTTCCACAAGGGGAGCAAACCAGGTACACACCCATGATGCTGGGTGACATCAATCTTGACCTAGAATTGGCAGCTACTCTGGTGGCCTTTGCAATGTTGGTGTCTTAAACGTCGCTGTAAGAGATGACGTGTTTCCAATTGTCGATGGCAGAAGTCATTTCCGCAGTGACCTAGGGTGGACAGGAGGAAGAGGGTGGCCAAGAAATATAATATCTAGAGCACACATGGACCTAAGCAACAGGCTTCGAGGGAGTCCCAGAGAGTCCACAAGGACCGAAGTAGGGAAATACTATGCGTGCCTGAAATTGTGCGTTCTTCCCTATCCCAGGGGGGATAACCCAACAGACGGGATTATTTGTCTTTGTCTTGTCTCGTTTATTTTTTTTCTTGACCACATAGCATCCCTGGCCCTTGGCCTCCCTCTCTTACCCATGACTCTGCCCAACTTCTTGGCTGCCCGTGTTACTGAGCTATGAAAATTGTGTTCTGATCCACGGGGACTTCTTAAAGCTAAGAGCTGCTTGTGGGACCTGAAATTGTCCTCACAATGATTTCATTCAAAGTAATAACAGCATCTGATGCTATAGAAATCTCATCCTCATGATCATAAGCATTTATAATAGCCCATCATTGAGCAAGTGCTTACATTGGAGAGGAATTTCCATGGAGAAAGTCAATCTTTTCAAAAATGTTAATTTTTTTGTGTGTGTGAGGAAATCAAATGAGATGCCAAATTGTCTCTGTCATTATGTTGCCCTTCCCTCCTGAGCACTTACTGCTCTGATCAGTGTGACATTTTCATGTGTAACAATGCAGATGGGGACATTTACCTCCTGATGGAGACCCACACATGCCTATCCATCGCCTGCTCTGGTTTTACAGTAGGCAAAGCATAAAGTTAGAGACCTCCAGGCCCTTCAGGCTTGGCCACTCCTTGGGAGGGAAAGGAGGGAGACCCTCCCCATAACAATGAACAAAATAGGACTGGAATATGGAGATGAGGAATTTGGGGGGCACCCAAGTCCTGGCCAGTTTCGCTCCCTTCATCAAAGGCCAGCCCCGGGTTATCTCCTTTGACTCTTTACCTGTGACTTTGGCTCCTCTTTATGACCACTCCAGTTTATTGGCTGCTCTGCTGCCTCAGACCTTGGGAAATATTCATTTTGGGGCCCCGGTGAGCTTCCTGCCCAGGCACAACTCAACTGTCTCACCTTTCGAGCAAGCCCAGGCAGCAAGCAAGGAGTCCTGGAAAACGGGGCTGTTTACCCCCACGGTGCTCTACTCACCGTCTCTAGGAAATGCAATCTTCTCAGGCACTCAGCAAAAGATGAGGTCTGACAAAGACAATAATTGGCCTCCAAATACACAAAGAAAGCAGCAAAACAAAGATTAAAAAGTATTTATTTAAATGTCTGTGAAGAGCAGCGTTAGGTCACATTCACTGATTATTAAATTTACTATCCATAAAAATGTCATCACACTCACCAAACTATTTGCAGGTTAAATGGTTTCAACTTTGCGAGAATCCCTGAGTCTGCATGGTGATTGCCGAGAAACCGCGGTCAGCCCATAAATTGAATATGTTACTCGGAGCCAAAATATTTCAAAAGCAGAATCGTAAAAATCCTTTCAGTTTTTACAACAGGAATTTATATTTGATGTGGAATGCGGGTGTGCTGAAATGAGTACTGAGGGTCTATACAAGTCACAAAATGCCTATGAATGTGTGGTCTTGGGAGACCGTGATTAAAAATTAAAGGATCTGTTGTATCGTACACCGATCGGTCTTCATGCTGCCGTGGTGGCGGTAAATTACGGTTGAGCGGACTATGACGCAGCCGTGCACAGAATGGGGCAGAGCTCCGTGTGGTAACAGGAGAGAGGCTCCAACACGTAAGGCGAAGAAAGCAAGACGTAGAACAATACGTACAGAGCGATTCATTTTGTGTCAAGATACTGGGTGCGTGTGTGTGCGAGCACGTTCGTGTGCACCTACGTGTGCACGCAAATATGTAGAGGCACGTAGATGCAGGCTGTGTACGTGTAGAAAAGTTCTGAACGGATCCTTACAAGTAGCAGTTGTTTAATCTCTGAAGATCAGAAATGGGAGCTGGGAGCAGGGCGGGGGATGCTTCTATTTTCATGTTACACTTCCCTGAATTGTGAGGAAAACATCCAGTGGGTGCATACATTAATTTATAATTTTGAAAAACAGCAATTACAGTGCAGAAAAGAGTGGTCCTCACGCAGACTAGGAAGGGAGATGTTCTCGGGCCAGCAGCTGGCACGGGGACTCGAGTACTGGCCGTGGAGGAGCCTCCCTGGGCACGGGGACCCAAAGGCCTGTCGCTCCGGAGGCGGGCGTGCTCAGCAGCCTCCCTGGGGCCTGGAGATGGGGCCCTCCGGGTTTTGTCCTTCCTTCCCCATTCATCAGACACCTTTCCCATGCAGAATAGTATCGTGATTCAAGCAATATTTGGTGGGCCCGGTTGTATCAGGGCTGTATTAGTTTCCGGCGGCTGCTGTAACAAACCACCACAAACTTAGTGGCTTAAAACAACGCAAGTAGACTCCGTTTCACAGAAGTTCTGAGGAGGTCTGCGGCCCCACTCGCTTCCATCGGGCCGAGATCAAGGGCTGCACTTCTCTCTGGAGGATCCACGTCCTTGCCTTTTCCAGGTCCTACAAGCTGCCCTCATTTCTGGGTTTGGGGCTCTTTTCATCTCCGAAAGCAGCAGAGTTGCATCCTCAAATCTCTCTCAGACTTTGATCTTCTGCTTCCACCTACAGGGATCCCCGTGATTATGTCGCACCCGCGCACAAAATCCCGTAATCTTCCCCTTCTCGAGGCCTGATAAGCGACCTTAATCCCCTCTGCCATGAATCTTACCGTGTTCACTCGTTCCGTGCATGGGGGCGTGTGCATATGGGGGAGCCATGCTTCTGGCTCCGATATCCATTCAGTTGTGGACAGACCCAATCCTTGTCTGCTCTGAACCTAGAAAGGAGGCAGATGACTGCCCACACCGGCCTTGCACGTGGGAAGGAGTGGGAAGACCCAGTTTCGAGAACTTTAGCTCATCCCCCAGGTCAAGGGTGCCAAGGGTCCAGTCGGAAATGTCACAGGGTGAGAGCCAGCCACAGTGATTTATCGGAGAGAGCCGTCCCTGCACTGCGGGTCCACACCACATGGTCCTCACCTTAAGCCAAGTGGGGAAGGGACTGTGAGGACACTGCGTGGAAAGCTTGCTATGTGGTCCTTGGAGACAAGAGGAGACAATGACCTGTGCCTGACACTCATCTGAGAAATCTAAATCAAGCAAGATGTCAAGTCTTGGCTGATGGGGTGAAGGAGAGAGAGAGAGGCCAGGTTGCGCTAGAGACGAGCGACCCTTGCACCCACAGAGCAGAGCGAGGGGGAGGCCGGCTTCCCCTCAGGACACGAGGACGGGAGAGCACTGGCCTGATGCCATCTTGCAAAGGAATTTTCCTGAGAAGGGTCCTCGGCCGGGGCTGACGGCGATCGCCTCCAGAGAGTCCACGCTGGTGGCAGCCGGGCAGCCGGGCCATGCTCCCCTAACGTTGTCCTCCTGCTGGCTGGATCCCTGGAGGGCCCTCCAGGGATCCAGCCCGCTGGGCACGGGGGGGGGGGGGGGGGGGAGGGGGGGGGCGTGCAGGCGGCAGATGGGAGGCGTCGGCCCCCCGCGGGCCTGTGTTGGCTCTTCCTTCGCCGAAGCAGGTCCAAGGCGGGGAGAGGAAGGAAGGGCCGCTGTAGCCAAGGCCTCGTCAGGTCTAAAGGGGACGCCACCCCGGACACCTCGATTGGTATAAACAGGACAATTTGGTTGCTGCCAAGCACTGAGAGGCCCGATGGTGGTGGAGCGAGCAGCCCCGATGACGAGGTCACCCAGAGGTGGGGAGGTAGACGTGGAAGGGGCGGGCGGGGGAGGGGGGGACTGCTGTCTGCTTTCACCCTGGTGTCCTGCTCTTTCCGGGTCAGCCTGGCACTTCAGCAGCTGCAGGGACAGAGCCGCAGGGAGCCTGGCCACCTGGGGCCTGCGTCTAGGCCGCCTGTCCCCGGCGCCTGCCTCCAGGCTCCAGACCCACAGCCCGGGGCCCCTCCTGGTGGGGGAGGGTAGGCTGCTCTTCTCCTTATATCCGAATGGCCTCGGGTGGGTCGCACGGAGGTTCCCAGGGGGCCCTCAGGGGCCAGCCTGCACGTGAGGCGGCAGGGCCTAGCTGCGGCCACTGCGTCCCCTCGCCTCCGGGCATCCAGGCGGCCTTCAGACTCACCAGGGTGTCCGGTTCAAGCGGAGCCATTTGCGTCCTGTCCTCCAGGCCCTCGTGACGGACAGGCGCGTCTGGGGCACCCTGGCCACCTTCAGAGGATGCCCTGAGCCTGCCAGGGCTGGGGCTCCGGCTCCAAGGGGCTTGGCTCTGCAGGCCAAGGGCAGGGGCACGTCCTAGCCTCGCCCTCACTGCACCTCTGGCCTCGTGCTCGGGGGTCAGAGGATCCGGGGCAGCTCAGAGCCCCCTCCCCACAGGAGGACCCCCCGGCTGGGCCGTCATCGCGCCGGCTCACAGCTCCACCAGAGGCCTGTCTCCCTGGGGTCGGCCTCCTCGGATGCCTGTAGGTCCCAGAGGTGGAAACGTGTGTCCGCAGCTGCAGGACCCCCCGCAGAGCTGGCCCGGAGCCCACTCAGTGCCCCCTGGGTGGCGCACCGCAGTCGCGGCTCAGCTCCCGACTCGGCCAGGGAGACGGTGGAGACGTGGCTGGGGGCCCTCGGCTGCAGCTGGGGCTCGGAGAGGGACTGGAGTGCAGGCCCAACGCGGAGGCTGGGTCAGTGCTCCAGGTCAAGGGGCTGCGTGGACCTGGGTGGGCCCCCCAAGGGCCTGTGTGTGTCCTCCCTGGGCCACTGTGCTTTACTTTGCTATTGTCCTCAGGACCCCGGCCACAGGCTCAGGGATGGCGGGGCGCTGACGCGTCTGTGCCTGGCCTCCTCTCCGCTCCCAGCGCTGCCCCCAGGCCTCAGAGGCCTACAGAATGAGGCCACCTGGGTGAGGTTCTAGCCAGAGAAAGGCCCGAGGCCGGGCCGACTGGGGGATGGGCTGGGATGAAGGCCTGAGCCAGCGTGGGAGTCAGCAGCAGGGATTTCTAGCATGTTCTTTCCCAAGAGCCCCTGCAGGCACACCTGGGCACCCTCTTGGGCTCCCCACATGCATTCTAGGGACAGGATCACTCCCCGCCCCAGTTGTTTCTCTCCCGAGCCTCTGACGGCCATGCAGCCTTCAGGCAGGACAGCGCGGGGCTACAGTGCCCAAGGGCTGCCTCGATGGGACACATTCACAGTCCTCGAGGAGGCCTGCATGAACTGGCCCTGCCACATCCCCAGCCCTTCTCTCCGGTCATCTGGTCTACCTCACCGTGCTCCATTGACTGATTGGCCTCCAATTTCACCAACTGGTTGATTCACCCATTCACTCATTCATTCATTCATTCATTGACATTCAGACAGTCTACACCTGGCTCAGAGTCCTGTGCCTGGAGTTACGATTGGCCCACCAGCTGGAGAGAGAGGAGACAGTGCCTGGGTCAGGAATCGTACGGGTCCTGCCAGGGCCAAGACACAGATGATCGTCTCCCGAAGACCCATCCAGGGTTGGAGGCTCAAGGCGCAGCATAGCCCAGGGGTCAAGGTCGTGCCTGCATTTCAGCCCCTCCTCTGTCACTACTGGCGTGAACTTGGGCAAACTGCTCCCCCTCCGTTTACCCAGTGATGAAATGGGAAGAGGCTCAGCCATGCAAGCCAGCGCCTGCACGTAGTGCTCTCCATAGGATGGTTGGCTACAGCAACATTGGGGAAGCTTTGTATTGCACATTTGTTGCTTTTATGTAAAGGCTATAAAAAGTGTGTGAGAACACCTTTCTCAACCACCCTAACCTACGAGTTCTCTTCCCTAGAAGCAACGTCCATCGCTACTCTCCCCTGCATCCTCCCAGAGACAGTAATGCCACCTACCAACACGCATACGCACATCTCTAGCTAACCGTCATCTATCACCTGTCTGTACTGAACCATAACACTCCATGTTCTCGTCCACAGCCTGGACTTTGCTTTTATTCAATCAAAGATATAATTCAAAAAGGGCTCCAGGCAGCCCTCAGCGGTCTTTGGCATTCCTTTGGAGGGTTGGAAATAGGTAAGGAGGACGCAAGGAGCAGTGACCCACCACCTGGTGACCTGTGGGGTCTTGCCTGGCCTGGTCGCTTGTTTCATGGTGCTTTTTCCTCTGGAGATTTAATGCAAGAGGTTCTCACCCTTCAGTGTTTGTAGGAACTTCCTGAAAGGGTCTTAATGACACAGACTCCAGCGACCTGCTCCCGAGAGATTCTGATGCAGTACATACAACGTGGGCCGCAGACTTTGCAGAAACCGCACTGGAAAATGGTGCCATGGGAAGAATCCCATGTGCCTGCAGAGAGAGGCAGCATGTTTGGGGTTTGCAAGATCGACATACGACGCAGTGCGCAACCCTGAGGCCCAGCACACAGACCCAGCCTTTGCAAACTCTCGGTCCAGTTGGAGTGGCAAAAACTCACTTATGGGAAGGTGTAGGCAAGGCACAGGTGGCCTGTGCTGTGGTCTCTAGAGAGAGGTTACTGTGGGCTCAGGCGCCGGAAGAACTTCTTGGAGGAAGAAGGATTTTAGAATGACCTTGGAGGTTGGAGAAGGCACAGGCGGATGAAGGAATATTGACTGACTTGGAATCCAAAGATACGCAGGGAAGGATCACACCATGGGGGGACCCGGGGCCTAGCAAACTGCAGGGCACGTTCATACAAATCAGAAAAAGCTATCGGCTCTGGCCAGTGCAACCTGTGGTATGGGGTTGGGTGAAAGAGAGGCACCCCTTCCTTTGGGGGCATCCAGGTTCATGCCAGGCTGACTGCATTACGGGGAGTATAGTTCGGGTTTCACTTCTACTCGTCTCCTTGGCCTTTGTGCTCTGCACAAACTGCCCAAGCATTCTATCGATCCTGCCTCAGACCCTTAAAGAAATAAATGCTAAAAAAAATAAAAAATAAAAATAAATAAATGCTGAGATGTCACTGAAACAGGAAACACAGGAGGATGAATGGGCTTGGGAAGAGGGAAGGTAATGAATTCAGTTCTGGATGTATACGGAGCCCAAGGCTTTGGGGTGATTTGAGGGAATCCACTCAGTGGGCAGCTGTGGAAGGGAATCTGGGCCGGTGCCTGGGAAGACCTCCGACCAGCAGGATGCACCCCCGGCTTACCCCCTGACCATGCAGCCTAGCGAAGGGGCAGGACATGTGTGTGCATCTTGTACACGTGCATGCACAGCCACCCACGCACACGCCTGGGAGCATGGTGTGATGGTTCGTGCAGCGCAGGCTGGGCACCGGGGACAGGGGCAGGGGGAGGACAGCAACGTGGCCGAGACCTCGGGTTTCCCGGAGGAGGTGGGCCTGGTGGACAGGTGCAGCCAGGCTGGGAGAAACGAGGAGACCCTCGTAGCCAGGGGTGGCTGGCTTCCGCTCAGGCGTCCTGGCCCGGCTGCCCCTCGGCGTCGAGAACGTCCGCGGCCCCTCAGCGTGATTCCCAGCCCCTCTCATCGCATTACCCTATTTTATCGTCTTCCAAGCACTCACCCCGACCTGAAATCATCACATCATTCGCTTGTTGACTTGTCTACATGTGTCTGTGTTTTTGCATATTTAATGCTCTCAGGCTATAAACTTCCAGTATGGCGGGAATTTTCCCTGTTTCCGTCCTTCCCTAGGTCTTCAGCACCTGGCACGCATCACGTGGTCAGTGGATTTTTTTTGAACGAATGGGTGAATGAGCGAAGGGGGGAGGTGAGTGAAGAGGTCACAGAGAGCCACACACCGACAGCAGTGGGACTTTCTCATATTCCTCTGCCTTATTTGACCAGAGGCAGCCTTTGACCTGTCTGGCCCGATGACTGTCCCCCGCAAGATCCCCGATGCTCTGTCCTCCTGAAGGGAGCCCCTGGGCCCTGGGCGCTGGCCGTGGGCAAACCGTGACCCACCGCCTCTGGTGGCCATCGTGACCGCATTCGCCAGGCCGGCGGGACCTGACCGAACCCTCCAGCCCACTCTCTCCGCAGCCCACTCACCCTGTGACCTTGTGGCAAGGACCTGATCAGGACATCTTAGGATTTTTTTTCCCCTATTAGTGAAAAGCTTAGCTTGTGGAAATTCGGGAAACTATGGGAGGAATTTGTCACTGCATCTGGGCCCAAGCACTCAGACGTACCAATACACAGCATCAGGACATACATATTTAGCTGGAAAGTGCACAGGGCTTCAGCCTCAGAACAAAACCCTTAGCCAGAGGGAGGACTTAGTGATCTAAGGAATGTCTTCTAAGCCAGAGTCTCTCTGGGCTAAAGGGTAGAATTATTCCAAGGTAAATAAATCAGCCCTGTTCTTCTTCTAGGATCACGTAGCTCTGAGAACTTCAGTGACCCAGCAACCCTGGGTAAACCATTAGAGCTCAGCTGTAAATCTGAAAACAATCCTTTATATATATATATATAAAACGACCTTTGAAATGACACCAATTATTCGCCCCTCCCCCTTAAATAAAATTCTATTTTATTTGAAAAGTGCACATGCATTGAGGGAAATTTGATAAATAAATAATAATAATAAAAAGAATAGTAATAAAAAGAAGAAAATAAATATGACCATCCTTCTATAAGCTAGAGAGAGAAAACCAGTGTTGACAGCTTCCTCTCTGCCCCGCGTGGCCTCTTCTCTCTCCCACTGTTCACTGCATTATCCTTGGTCCTAGGGAAATACATTCTACATATATTTTTCCCCAAAGTTATGACCACATGCCTGGCACCTGTCTCTCTCGCACACACACATGCACACGCACATGCACACACATGCACAAATGTCCTGTGAACCTTAGTGATGTCCCTGTATGTCCTCTGAGAAACACGGTCTTACGAGGCTGCACTACATCTGCATTAATTTTGTGCCATGATCCGTCTACCCGTCCTCTTCTGCTGGGCATGTGAGTTGTTTTCACCCTCTGCCTTCTTATGCGTAGAACAGAGGGAATGATGGGAGGGACCTCACACGGCTGTTTGGGGATAAAATGAGATAATGTGGAGGAGGGCTTGGCACGGTGCTCAACAAACTCGCGTGCCATTCCACGTGCCCAATAAATAGCTACCACGGTTCTTATATATCACTTCTGACCTGCCTTTGAAAGGTTGTAGAGATCATCTTTGCACATAAATTTTAACTTAAATCCTTCAATATGTACCTAGGATAAATTCCTAGGAATTTAGGAATTTAGGAATTTAGGAAAGGGGTACCTAGACCCGAGATGATGAACACTTTTAGGGATTTTGATGAATGTCGCTAAAGCCCCTGCCCTCCAGGATGAGGGCGCTTGTTTCTTGGAGCCTCTCCAGCACTCAGGAGCTGTATACATTTTAAGCTTTTTCAATTTGACAGGCATGTTGTTTGAATTTGAATATCTTTCTTTACTAATGAGGTTGATATTGGTTGATTTTCATATTGATTGGCCACTTGTGCTTCTTTATTTGTAATTCATCAGGCTGTGAGTTTGGCCCACTTTTTCCAGCTTGGTGCTTATATTTTTTTCTAATTAATATTAATTTCTATATAGTCAGGATATTAACGTGTGTGTGTGTGTGTGTGTGTGTGTGTGTGTGTGTGTGTAAACATCAGTTTTTGGTTTTGCTTATTCTCCTTTAACTTCATTTATGGGCTTTTTCAAAAAGAGAAGTGGTTATGATTATGATTATATTTATACAATATAGTGAGATCCTATGCTTTCTTCTATTGTGTTTTTTTTCTTCCCTTGTTTTTTGGCCTCTAGAAATTCCTTTTTTTGCTCAGAGATGAAGCAAACATTTATCCTTGTTTTACCTTTGTTTTATTTTAGTTGTTTTAGACCTTGACATTTATTTTTTAGCCCATCTGGTCTTCAGTTAGGATGTGCTATGATGTAATGATCCACTTTTATTAATCTGCAAATACTTAGCAATTTATTTCACCATGATGTTTTGAATAACTTATTCTTTACCCAATTGCATAAAATGCTGCCTTATTTTATGTGGGTCTGTTCTGGGTATTTCTAGGATATTACAGTGCTATCTTCATTTGTATATCATTACCACATTCTCTGAATTAATGTACCTTTAAAATAGGTTTTAATATTTTAAAAAAGTGTTTCCTTTATTCCACTGCTTTCATTTTTATTTTGTTTTTTTAATTTTTATTTTGATTTCTCCCAAGTCTATTCTTCTAGAATAACTTAAAAACAATTTTGCCAAGTTCTAAAAAAATTCTATATGAATGTTTGTTAGAATTATATTTTATTTATGAATTAATTAGAAATAAATTGAATCTTTAAAATGTTGAGATTGCTTATCCGGGAACATGGTATATTTTGTCACGAATTCACTTTTATATCCTAGAGCAGGGCTTTAGCTTTTGTGTGATATAAATGTGATGGACTTAAATTCATCATTTAATTGAGAGCTTTTTCATTTTAACAAAGGACATTAGCTCATTCGTAGCTATTATCACAATTTTAAAAATCAGTAATTTTATTTCTACTATTTTAAGCTTTTGTGTTTTATGCTTATGTGTTATTTTCTTTGCTCTGTTTCTGTCATCGTTGCCCTCTAGAAAAGTATTTTTGTTGTTGTTCTTCTTCTTGTCTGATGAATTTGAAATTTATAACTAGTTTTGTTCTGAAAAGTCGTTTTCAAATGTAAAAATGACCAACCTCTCCCTACTTTGTGTCAGAAGAAAAAGCTTTATCAATACTTCTTTGCTGAAAAGAGGAAACATCTAATAAATTTTGGCTTCTTTCCTACCACCCTCATTTCTCAGTTAAAAAAAAAAGAGAGGCTGTTAGATTGATTATGATCAAAAAAGCAAGAAATAGCAAGTATTAGTGAGGATGTGGAGAAAAGGAATCCTTGCGCGCTGTTGGTGGGAATGCAAACTGGCACAGTCACTCTGGAAAATAGTATGGAGGTTCCCCCCAAAGTTAAAAATAAAACTACCATTTGAGCCAACAACTCCACTTCTGAAAATGTATTCCAAGAAAACAAAACACCAAAATGAAGAGATATTTGCACCCCTGTGTTCACCACAGCTTTATTTACCAAAGCCAAGACATGGAAGCAACCTAAGTGTCCTTCAATAGGTGAATGGATGACAAAGATGAGGCATATATATCAATGGAATATTACTCAGCCATTACAAAGAGGAAATCTTGCCATTTGCAACAACATGGATAGAACTAGAGGGTATTACGCTAAGAGAAATATGTACAAATACCACATGTACTCACTTCCATGTGGAATCTGAAACCGAACCAAACTTACAGATACAAAGAGCAGATTGGTGTTTGTCAGAGGCGGGGATGTGGAGGCTGTGTGAAATGGGTGAAGAGAGTCAAAAGGTACAAATTTCCAATTATAAAATAAATAAGTCACAGAAAATATTATTGGAAAATAATTTTTCAATTATAAAATAAATAAGTATTGTATAGCACAGTGACTATGATCAGTAATACTGTATTGCATATTTGAAAGTTGCTAGGAGAGTAGATCCTAAAAGGTCCCAGCACAAGAAAAAACATGGTCATAACTCTGTGTGGTGATGGGCAGCGACTAGACTTATCATGGCGATCACTTCACAATGTACACAGATAGCAGATCATGACGCTGTTTGTACCCCTGAAACTAATGTAATGTTACACATCAACTGTAGCCCAATAAAATTTTTTTAAAAAGAAATTCAGGATTTTTTCTTTTTTTTCAATTGAAATAACCTTTTATTATTATCTTTAATTCCAGTAGAATTAATATACAGTGTTATATTGGTTTCAGGTGTACAATATAGGGATTCAACAATTCTATGCATCACTCAATGCTCCGCGTGATAAGTGTACTCTTAATCCCCTTCACCTATTTCACCTATGCCCCCCCACCTCCCTCTGGCAACCACCAGTGTGTTCCCTATATTTGAGAGTCAGGTTTTTTATTCTCTTTTTTCCTTTGTTCATTTGTTTTGTTTCTCTAAATTGCACCTATGAGTGAGATCATATGGTCTTTGTCTTTCTCTGATGGACTTAGTCCACTTAGCATTAATACCTTCTAGCTCCATCCATACTGTTGCAAATGGTGAGATCTCATTCTTCTAGCTCCATCCATACTGTTGCAAATGGTGAGATCTCATTCTTCTAGCTCCATCCATACTGTTGCAAATGGCGAGATCTCATTCTTTTTTTATGGCTGAGTAGTATTCCATTGTAGATGTTTACACATCTTCTTTATCCAGTCATCTATCAGGGGACACTTGGGTCACTAACATATCTTGGCTATTGTAAGTATGTCTCCTAAGGCGAGGGAAACTAAAGCAAAAATAAACTATTGGGACTATGTCAAAATAAGAGCTTTTGCAACAGTGAAGGAAACAATCAACAAAACAAAAAGACAACCGGCTGAATGGGAGAAGATATTTGCAAATGATACAAGTGATAAGGGGTTAATATCCAAAACATATAAAGAGCTTATACAACTCCACATCAAACCAAAACAAAACAAAAATCCAATTAAAAAATGGACAGAAGACATGCACAGACATTTCTCTAAAGAAGACACACAGATGGCCAACCAACACATGAAAAGATGCTCGACATCACCAATCCAGGCTCAATATTCAGAGAAATGCGAAAGAAATTCAAGGTTTCAAGTCTGAGTTAGTATTAACTAATTTTCAGGTTTATTTTTTTAAATTTGCGTATTGTGAAACTCCATTAAAGATAATCATTTGGCTTTAATTCCATCTCATAGATTATTTTCCTCTTCTTCAAATGATGTCTTCCGTAGTCTGAAATTCTGTATTTAATTCATTTCTTAAGCATTAGGCCATATCTTCAAGTGATTTTTTTTTCCAGCACAGTCCCATGGGAGGTGTACTTCTGAGCTTTTTCATGTATGACCAACCTCTGCTGCTGCCTTCACAAGAATGATAATCTGGGATGACAATCAGAATTTTCCATCATGCATTTCCTCTTACGTTGCCTTTCGTCTGCTGTTTGGTTCTGTGGAGACATCTAAAGCAACCCCGATTTTCTTCCCTTGTAATAAACCTCTTTTATTTTCTCTGCCATTCAGCAAACCTTTTTCCTCTACTCTGCGATTCCAAATTTCCACGAGGATGTTTTCAGTGGGTCTGTTTTCCTTTCCCGTTGCTCCATCGTTTCTTTCAATTTGCAGAAATAGCAGAAGATGGTTTCCTATTTTATAAAAATAATTCATCCAGCTTCATTTGCTCTTTTTTTCACCTACCCCGCTTCCTGTCCCTGTATTGAATTTACTGCCCCTGTGATTTATGCTCTTAAAAAAAAACTTTATTATTTTCATTGCTTGTTATTTTTCTTTTGAAATCAGAGAAGAGTCCCAAAACATGACTTCTACTTTGCTCTTGGTTTCCTTTGTCTTCAGTGTGATGCATGCAGTGGGCAGTCCCATCGCGTTTCCCTGTACCTTCTCAAGAGGAAGAATGCATGTAGGGTGCCCCCCGACGGCCTGGCATTGTGCTAAGGGTTGATCAGTTGGTGGTATCTGGTTTAAGCTGCGCACTGCTCTGGGAAGAAGCACTGTATTAAATTCCCTTTTTACAGGAAATTGATAAGCTCTGGAGCCTGTCTGGGAGCATAGAGCCAGAGAGTGTGGGGCTGCTCTTCAGGTGAGGCTCCCACCTCCTCCCAGCATGGTCTTGAGCCCCGTTTGTCCTAATCCGTCCCCTCTTCATACTCTCACGGCTGAGCTTCTGCTTTAGATTCATAGATGCGATGACATTTTTAATCTCGTTGAGAGGAATATTAAAAGTTGTCTAAAATTATCTCCCACTTCTTCCCGTAATTTCACTATTTAGGAAGACGTGTTATCCGATGCCCCAGATGGATCCCTTCTTTTGAACTTTAGTCTCGTCCTCTGCATCTGATGATTTTCTGCCCCACTGTCCTCCCAGGGACAGGCTTGGTTCGCTCGGGATCGAGGTGAGGTCAGTTCTGGCGGAGGTGGCGGGGGGGGCCCTTGGTGGGCCCCTCCCTGCTCTAACCTGTTAGGTCCAGACAGAGAGGAGAGGAGGAAAGAACAGGTGTACTGTCGGTGTCCTGGGTAATCAGAGCCCCAAAGTCCGGGGGCCTCGGGACGCTTCCCTAAGCTCCCAAAGGCGGTCTGGCTATTTTGGGGTGCGGCCCTCGCTTCCGCAGGCCCAGTCAGGGGTGACTCCCAGTGAGACTCCCGTGGTGCTGGGGTGTTTCCCAAGGTCTGGCCAGACCCCTGTGGCCCAGCCTCACCGCAGGCCCTCCCATGGAGGCGGGGCAGGGCCGCGAAGAGGGGACCCGGCCAGCATCTCGCTGTCACTCAGGAGGACACCAAACCCATCGTGCGTAGCCTGGGCACTTTGTAAAAAATATAAACTAGCTTATTTATGCCGCTTTGAGGCCTCCCCATCACTCTCAAAACAAAATCCCGATTTCCCACAGTGGCCTGCGGGCCACTCCCCGCTCAGAGGCCACCGGGAATGGTCCCCTTGTCATCCCTCCCTCCATGAGTAGTGGCCCCGGGCTCACATCCCCCAGATGGCCCTGCTAACCACCTGCGGAGGCCTGCTGCCCTGCACAGCACCACCTCTCCGCCGGGTGCATGCCCTCCGTCATGCGACCAAGAGTGTGTCCTTGCTGTCCTCACCAGTGTCCCCCATCCCGAGAGCAGCGCCCGCCCCCCCCCGAAGCCTCCCCCGCCAGCTGGCCCGCCCCCTTTACCCGCAAGGGCCCCGTACTTCTGGGCCTTGCCCGCTCTGCACGCTGTTCCCCGTTTCTACATCCCTCCCGTAATCCAGCCTGCCCGGGGAGGGCAGGGAGGAGGCCGAGGCAGGTGGCCTCCCTAATGACAGCTCTGGCTTTCCTGCAACTTCACACAGAATCTCAATCAAGCCCTTTCTCTCTTTGCCTGACCCTGAAGGTCATGTTCAAGAAGTCGTCGAGGTCCTTGGGGGCCTGGATGAGGCACAGTCCTGCCTAAGGTAACGCCTGGTGGGCCAGGTGACTCCCGGGAGGGCCCCCTGCACGGGGGCTCCCTGTCCCTACTGTTACTTGGAAGGGTCCCCTCTGCTTGGTCCCCTCCCCAAGTGACAGCCGCCCCACGGCTCCCCGGAGCCACCTGACACCCCATGTGTGGAGCAAGGACCCCATGTAGGCCCGAGTGCGCATGCAAAGCCTCTATTCAGCCAGTGGGGAAGGAGGCAGCTGTGCACACATCCGTGTGCCCTGAACCCCAGATTCACAGATTAATAGACTCTGGGCAGAGGGATATGTGTCCACCTTGCCCAGGCTCCTCACTTTATAGAAGAGGCAGCTGGAGCCGAGTGAAGGGACGGCCTGCACTTCATCCCGAATCTCTCGATTCCTGTTCAGAGCGTGCTTGCTCAGCAGTGCCTCGATTTCCCCAGGGATACAGGGTTCTGGGCCCGGAAGAAGGGAGGAGAGAAGCAGGTGCCCACGACTGGGCCCGTCGGGGAGGTGGCTCTCCAGGAAGCAGGTAGACTGCACTCACCTCGCCGCTCTGCTCAGCAGGCCCGGAGCCCCTGCAGGGAGGGGAGAGGCCTGCGGCTGCTGTGGGATGCAACGGGGAGGGCCCGGCCTGTGGCTAATGGGGTGCAGCCTGGAGCCGGCTGTTGGGGCGGCCTTCCCGGGCCTGCGGCGGGGGCGGGGTGCTGACTCACAGAGGCGGGGAGCTCGGGGCTGACCCGGGGCAGAGCACACTTAGCTCAGGGCTCTGACTCATGCAGGGATGTCGGGACGATCCCAGGGTGCATGGTCGGGCCCTCCGGAGAAGAAGGACCCATCGGAGAGGAATCTTTCCAACACCGTAAATCAATAAGGCTTAAATCTGGGGGCTGCTTCTCCTCCTTTCCGTCATAGAAAACCCCAGGGCTATTAAGTGCATCCACTAGACCGTGGGCGATGAGCCCTGGGAGGAGCCCCTCGCTGGAAGCTCTGAATCCTCCGCTGCTCTGACTTCTCAGCCCACCGTCGGCAGGGCCCCGCCAAGGAGAGCGAGCTCCCCGCCGGCCTCCACCACGACGCTGCATCTGGGGGGTGCTGGAGAAAACCACCTGATTGGCAAAGAGTAAACTCACTTAATAGGCTCTCTCCCTGCCAGACATAGATTAAAAGTGATTTTTTTTTTTTTTTGCCTAAATTACATTTTATTTTCTCACCAGCTGCTAACTCTCTGAGACAGATTGGGAGATAAATTATCACAGCAGTGAATGAATCTAATTTTTCAATATAATTCACGGTAATTCTATATTTTCCACACAAGATGGAAATAGCGCTGGCTCTTTGCCAAGAGCCAAACTTCAAAAAAAAAAAGAAAGAAAGAAAGGAAAGAAAGAAAGAAAGAAAGAAAGAAAGAAAGAAAGAAAGAAAGAAAGAAAGAAAGAAAACACAATATCTTGGACTCCCAAAAGTCTATGAGTTTGGATGGGACAGACCAAGGGGCTGACGAGAGGGATCAGCTAGGTCTGGATGAGGGAGGGGGGCGGGGACAAGCAACAGATGGGAGGGAGAAGGAAGGAGGGGGCCCAGAGCTGCACATGCCACCCAGCCCCCAGCCCAGGACAGCACAGCCCCCACACTCCTGGCTTGTCTCTTCTTTCTGGAATGTTCTTCTCCAGGTTCACCCTTGGCCATTGAGGAGGTCATGGTCTCCCCTGCCCAGTCCCCCCTCACACCAGCCCCTTCGGGGTCCTCTGCAGCCTTTTCCCGCAGCCCCAACTGCAGGTATGCTTCTTGGACTGGGCCCTGTATCCCCCATGGGGCGCCCGGGGAAGGGAGGGGTGCCCGCAGCCTCTGTCTCCAAGGCTGGCCTCCCGACGTGCTTGTGGCCTCTGTCCCCAGACAAGGAGGGACAGGAGAGCATTCGGGTTCCCGCACACCCATCACAGGGGCTCGGCCTGACGTCATGTGGACCCGAGCTGGGGACATGGTGCGGCCCTCGGGAGGCGCCCCGCCGGCGGGGCCAGATGAGCTGACATCAGTGAGAGAAGCAGCATCTGCCACAGGGCGGGACAGTGGCCCCGCTGCTGGCTTCAGAGGCTGAGAGCAGACCCGCCGGGATCTTGAGCGAAGAGAAACCGGGCAGTTACTTCCCTGCCACTTTTACACGTTGTTGTCATTTGCACGGGGCTCGGGGAGAGACGGCTTGGACCCAGGCGCTGCAGGCTGTGGCTCGGGGTATCGTCGCTCTACTGAGGAAGGCCAGGTCAGCTCAAGCGCTGCACCCCGCCCCCCCCTGCCCGCAGTTTGCGCCGCCCTCCCGTTTATCTGGTCTCCCTGGGTCATCTCACCTGCATTTAGACCTCACTTCAGTTTCACCCTGAATTATGGCTCTGTGTCCGCCTCTCTCAACGAAAACTCCCCGAGGGGTGAGGCCACGTGTACGGCACCCTGATGTCTTCCTCCTTCCTCTCCAGCACCTGGTTATTTCTTTGCCTGTTGCATGCAATCAGTACGTACGTACTACATGGCATTGCACTGAGGATGAGGCTGGTCAGCCACCCTGTTCGTGCCCAGCCAAGGGCCAGACACGTTGGAAAGACTCCTTGATGAATTCAGGGAACCTGAGGGGGTAGAGAGAGACCAGGCTCTACTTCCTTTGCAATAGAAGTTGCCCATTTTTGCCCCGAAGTGATAACAGTACTTCAATGTCCAGCTGAGACTCTGAGACTCCCTGCTTCCCTCTTCCCTGTCCATTCAGATGAGGCCATCTCTACCTCTAGTCCCAGGGGTGGAACACAGGCCCCTGATCCAAAGCAATGAGAACCCCACACTCCCCAGGCTTGGCTCGGGATTAGCAGCTAGGGCCTTAGAATCCATGGGATGCCAGAGACCTTGGGTACCATTTCTGGGCAGGGGCAGGTGTTTTTGCCAGCTGTGCTTGACACTGAGAAGAGTAAGCTCTGCAGCTACAGAGGTGCCGTAAGGAGCCTGAGACCAAAAAACAACACAGTAGAAACCAGAACTAAAAACAACAGTGACAAATGAAGCCCAGAAAACATCCTTTGAGCCCTGAATCCAATTAGACCTGAATATGGCTTTTCTACCCTTGGACTTTTCGATTATGTTAGTTGGGTTGTTTGTCACTTGCAATAGAAATGCCCCGCCCCCTCACCTAGTCTATCCTTCATGCCAGCACAGGTGAGCTGTGACCGGAGTAATGACTAGGGAAGAGTCAATCGATGTAGTCAAGGAAATGTTCACCCTCACTTAAAATCAAAGAATAGCCAATTAAAGCAATGAGATAACATTGTTTGCCTAGAAACCTGGCAAAGATTAAATGCAATGATAATACTCTGTGGTAAGTAGATAGATAATACTTTATAAGGGTGCTACTGAAAGAGTATTCATAACCTGCTATCAGGGGATAATTTGGAGGGTACTTAACAAATGCATATTAACCTGCAAACCCTTTGTGTGCATCTAAGAAAGTATCCTAAAGAAATAAGTAGGAATGTGTGCATTTAGCTAATAAAATAAACATACGTGGTAGATGTGTTTATAAGACAGTGAAAATTGAAAGTAACCTGAGTGTCCAAAATAGACGATGAGCAGAGTAAATTTCAGTGCATCCCATAATCAAATCTTATTTGTTTATTAAAACTGTGCTTTAGAATACATCTTATTTATGTGAACAAATATTTGAAATAATTGATAAAGTATCAAAGTATGTTAAAAAAAAACAAGAAAGATAGACAATTGATAAGAGTCTCATTCTGATTGAAGAGATTAGAAGTCTTTTTAAATTTTCTTCTTTTGTATTTTTCCAATTGGCTCAACTTTCCACATATATCCCATATTTGACCACTACTCACCACCCTCATGGCTACCAGCCTGGTCCAAGCTGCTATCAGCTCTGGAATGGATGACTGTGACATCTTCTAACTGGTGTCCCTGCTTTCTCTGGTGCCCATTCAGTATGCTGAAGAGTAAACAACACATTTTTTTTCAGGTTTATTTATTTAATCTCTACACCCAACGTGGGACTTGAACTCACAACCCCAAGATTAAAAGTAGTATGTTCTTCCTATGGAGCCAAAGAGGCGCCCTGATAATACACTTTTAAATAAAACGTGAGTCAAAAAAAGAAATCTTAAAGAAAAACTATAAATGTGAACTAAATGAAACTGAAAATATAACATCAAAATTTGTAGAATGGAGTAAAAGCCATGCCTAGCAGGTAATTTCTAGCAATGGATGCATGTATTAGACAAGAATCACCATCTAAAATCAATTGTCTAAGTTTCCACCTTAGGATACTAGAGAAGAAGAGCAAAATAAACCAAAAGCAAGCAAGATTAAATAATATAAATTAAGGCAGATATCAATGAAAGTAAAAACAGGAAAACAATGGGGAAAAAATCAACGAAACCAAAAGATATTTCTTTGAGAAGATTAATAAAACTGATAGACCTCTAGGTAGACTAATTAAGAAAAAAAAATAAGGTATAAATTACTTATATTAGACATGAAAGTAGGACCATCCGTACTGATAAAAGAATAACAAAGAAATATTATGAAGACTCTATATCCACAAATTTGCTAACTTTTATAAAATGGACTAATTTCTTGAAAGACACTATCTACTAAAACTCACACAAGAAAAAAATGGATAACTTAAATATGCCAACATCTATTAAAGACATTGGGTGAATTATGAATGATCTTCAAAATAGAAAGCATCAGGCCTGGATGGTTTCACTGGTGAATTCTTCCAAACATATAAGAAAGAAATGATACCAATCTTCTACAGTCTCTTCTAGAAAATGCAAGCAGAGGGTACACTTCCTTACTCATTCTATGAGGCCAGCATTATGCTAAAACTAAAATCAGATCAAGAAAATTACAGACCAATAAAACTGATGAACGTTGATGCAAAAATCCTCAACAAAACACTAGCACATTGCATCCAACAATAAAATGAAGAATTACCCACTGTGACCAACTGAGATTTATTCCAGGTACACAAGGCTGATTCAGCATTTGAAAATCAATTCATGTAATCTGTCACACCAACAACAGGCTAAAAAAAATTTTTTTGATCACATAGAGAGATGCAGAAAAAAGCATTTGACAAGATCCAATGTCCATTCATGATCGAAATTTTTTGATTTTGAAAGCTAGGAATAAAGTGGACTTTTCTCAACTTAAAAAAATAACATCCACAAAAAACCTACAACTAAGATTATACTTAATGGTGAGATTCTAGATGATGCCCCCAAGGTCAGAAACAAGGCAAGAACTTCCCCTCTCACCAATCTATTCAACCTTATTCTAAAACTCTAGCTAATGAAATAAAAGGAAATAAAATGTAGACAGACTGGGAAGGAAGAAAGAAAATTGTCACTGTTCACAGATGACATGATTGTCTACATAGAAAATCTCAAGGACCCAACAAAAACCGAAACTAATAAGCATTTATGGAAAGATTGCAAGATACAAGGTTGACATACCTAAGTCAATTGCTTTCGTACAGGTAAGCAATGAACAATTGGAATTTGAAATGCAAAATACAATACCATTTACATTAGCACCCCCCAAAATGAAATACTTAAGATTAAAATTAACAAAATAGGTACAAGAACTGTATGAAGAAAACGACAAAACTCTGATAAAAGAGCTCAAGAAGATCGAAATTAAGTGGAGAGATACACCTTCCTGGGTAGGAAGAGTCAGTATAATTAGGATGCATCCTCAGACCCTAGAACAGGACAGGCACGTGGTAAGCCCCAAACAATTATTGAAAACAGTGAAATAACAGAGTTACTGGCATCAATCATTTTTGTTCTACTAGTGTCTGGGAAAGACAGTTGAACCAGTTGAGAGAAGTGACGCACAGCAGTCGAGAGTGACAAGTGTTGTGACCCTATTTCCTCCAACCCCAGTGGTCAGGTAAACAATGCTCTATCAAGAATATAAGTTAGAACAGACAAAACATTTTTTAAAGCTTGCAAGAGGAAAAAAATCCTTTGCAGAATTGCATTAAGGCCAAATAATTGCAAATGTGGAAATCGATGAAAATAAAAACACTATATATAAAAACCTCTGTAGTACAGCAAATTCAGACTCAGAGAAAATTAACTGTTCATTTTTTAGTATCATATAATTACATTTATCTGATTATAAAATAATGTACTCTTACTGTTTGCAGAAAACAGGAAAGAACAAACAAGAAAATAAAAACTGTGGATAACCACTGATAACATTTTTGTCTATTTTCTTTTTTTTCCCCTGTGTAGACTTACATATATATTCACAGAGATACTGATAAGATTTTTGCTTAATTTGATTTGTAATTCAGAGAGAAAGAGAGAGAATGAGGTGAGAATTCGGTACCGTACCTCTTTGGGAGAAAGTTAAGACAATAGAAGAAACTGTGTCCTGGTATTGGCTGCTAGGCAGAGGGAAAAATGGGCAAAGCAAAGATTATCAAAGAATCATAGAGGATGAATGCTTCTGAATAATTAGTGGGAGAAATGATGAATTTGCATCACTTCAGCCTTTTAATTTTAAAATTTTTCTATTATTAAAAATACCAAATAAGTCAAATGAGCATTAAGTTTAAAAGCAAAAGAAAATCTTAAGATGTGTTTAGTTGCATGAAACAGAAATTCTAGCTTAAGGACAAAATGAAATTATGTAAAAATGGAGATTCTCATGGAAATTCATGGTGAAGAATTAAGTGAGGCCTCAAGAGATTGGAAGAATAAAAGGCAGCTAGATTCTCTTCTTCCTCTCCCTAGGGGCTACAAGGTCCCTAACCTCTGTTTCTCTCTGCCCATCTATGTCTTTTTCCCTACAAGTTTCCACAGCTCAGACTTGTATCTGTTTGTCCCTTGATTTCAGTTTGCATGTGGCTTTGCTGGTTGTCCATATTGGCTCATACGTACTGAGACATCATAGCTCGGCTCCCTACAGCCAGCAATCACAGTCTTTGGGTCTCCTAATTGCATTTCTAGTGAATAAGAATATAATGGTTAATCCCACCTTTTGGAAGACCTGTGCCTGCATCAGCCAGACATCCATGGCTAAGGAAAGGAGGTAGGGTCATATGGGCAAGAATAATAGCAACTAAACCCCAAAGGAAGAAAGGAAAAAAAATAAGTAAATGACAAAATAAAGAAACCTAAAGTAGCAAAGACAATTAAAAAACGCAAATTAACAACATTAAAACCAGAAAGCTGATATAACAACCAATATAAAATAATTTTTTAATCATAAAGGCATATTATGCCAAACTGTCACATAATTCAAAACCTCAATAAAATGGGGGAAAAAAGGTTTTTAAAAAGACTTGCATTCCAAACCTGATGCAAGAAAAAAAAAAAAAGGAAAATACTATTAGGCCTCAATAGAAGATTATTTACAAAGGTCATAGAGATGTGCTGCAAATTATTCCTAATGCAAGTGATTTCTATGTGCTATAAACCATTCCAAAACAAAGACAAGAATTGCAGGGTGCCCATATTAATCTATGAGGTCAGAACAAATCAAGGCTTGAAATCTGAGAAAGACATTATAACAAAATAAAATCTACGCTAACACAATATCTGAATGTAGATAAGAGTGTTGAAATGAGGTCTCAATAAAGTAGCCCTACATTATAAGAATAATATACCGGAAGCATGTATTATTTACTGCAGCAAAATAAAGGTGGTTTATAACGAGGAAATCTATTCCTATCAACCATACTTGGCATAACATGTGCTGTTCTAGAAGACCCTAATAGTTATTAATATTGCCTACTTTATTATTTATGCACATATTCTATTGTAAACACAATTAATAATCATCTTCCTACCAGATACAGCAATTAATGAATCCCGGAAAAAATTCTTGAGAGAATCACACAGTGTTGCCTATGAATAAACACACATTTCCAAGAGTATAAGCAGATTCTATCAGAAGTCCCTTCTTGTAATAGTCACAGAACCACATAGAGCAAATCCCTTTAAGTTCAAAATAGATGAAATATTTAACATTATATACTGCGAAAAGACTAGGTTTATTTTCAAATATTAAATACATAATCACTCAAAATGTTTTAAATTCTTTTAACTAGTTACCTGGTGGCTACTCATCTGCAAATGTCAATGTATAAAAGTTAATAGAAGTGGTTTTCATATGACCTCACTTGGCTATTATGAACTTTCATGTCGCCTCACTTAGCCCTTGTAAACTTTCTCACCACTTAATATATGTAGAGAGGATATAGGCAGAGACAGGAAAAAGGAGAACAAGGACAAAAACCCGAAGGATATCAAAAGGAAGGGAATAATAAATAAACATTGTGTTAAAGAAACCTAATCTCGTACATTTAAGTAAGAACAAATGCACATCCCTTCAACAGGTAAGCAAGAAACAACAGGACTGTTCCAATAGGTGATACAAAAGCTTTGGTACAATCTAACAATTACTCCTTATGTTAAGAACTCTAACAAAAGGAATGAAAATATCCCCCTTTTTACATAAAAAGTGATACTCATTGTTCACAAAATCCTCACTGTATGCTTAATGATAACTATAAAAACATATCAACTTTAAGCAACAGAACAATTACACCAAATAATCTCAGGGACGTCTGGGTGGCTCAGTGATTGAGCATTGGCCTTTGACTCAGGGCGTGACCCCAGGGTCCTGGGATCGAGTCCTGCGTCGGGCTCCCTGCATGGAGCCTGCTTCTCCCTCTGCCTGTGTCTCTGCCTCTCTCTCTCTGTGTCTCTCATGAATAAAATAAATAAAAATCTTTAAAATACACCAAATAATCTTTTAATAGTTTACTACTATTGTGGGAGTTTTTAGATAAAGTAATAAGACATGAAATTGAAATATTTGAAAGGATTGATTCTCAGACTTCGGCAAAGACGGAGTATGTTGGATTGAAATAAAACCAATGACAATAAAAGCGACAACTAACACATGTAGTCCTTACTTACTGCAATCTCATGACAAACCTGTGATCCAGAATTGCTAATATTCCCATTTCATAGCTAAGGAAACTGGCACAGAGAGGTTGAGTAATTTCTGGAGGGTTATACAGCGAGGCAGAGGTGAAGCTGGGATTCCAAGCCTGAAAGTCTGGGTTCAGAAATTATATTCTCCACTAATCCTGTGATATACCAGGTGCTGGGCTAAGCACCACATGTAATCCTCTCAACAACTCTGAGAAGTGGATTGTTCTCTCCATTACAGGCTGTGGCAGCTGTGCAATAAAATATAGTGCATAAATTCAACAGACTTTTGTGAAACTCTTAAAACTGTAATTACAAAACGTAACTATGTAGAAAGATTTTGGCGATAAATTTTGAAATAAAAAGGTCAGATATCAAACAGTATGTCTGACATAATTGCAACTAGGGAAAAATATATCAGTTTGGACAAAGACAGAGAGTGATTGAACCACAACAAAGGTAGTTGTTGGGACAGCGTGATGGGAGTGTCGGTGATATATTTTTTTCTTTACCGATTATCCATAGTGAACATCTAATAAACAAGCTGAGGCTGCAAAGATGATGTATAAATGATGAAAATAGAGAATACTGTGATGATTTGTGTTGAAGTATCTATTAATGTAGTGAGGCAGAGTAAAGAGATTTCTAATTGTGGAATTCCAAGTGTAAATCAGACTATAGTTAGGATAGATGCTGGAGAGGATGGAAAAAGAGAGAAATAATTACCCATGCAAGCAACTGCTTCCTCCGCCACTCTGGGAGCTGCCTGTCTTTGCTCAAAGCAATCTCATTAAATCACTGTGTCCAGCTCCTTAACCCAAGGCAGGACTGTACCTGAAGCAAACCAGATGGATTGGGAGATCTCTGGCCTCCAGCATTTAGAGTCCAGTTCATTCCTGGCAGCCAAGCTGTTGGCCACCAGTGTTTATACTGAATTGCTTCATACACACATTAAACTTAGGTGCATTCAATTCCACCCACTAGGAAGAAAGAAAAAGTTGGAGAGAAAGAAAAAAATTAGGCATATTTAAAAAATGTATTTTTCCTACAATAAGGCCCCTAAATGTTAGTCGTCATTGAATTTAACCAAAGACAGCTATGTTTCAAAGCTGGAAGAAAATATTGCTGCATTGGACATATTAAGAGTGTCAAAGTATATTTTGAATAGCAATCATTTTTATCTTATGCCCTAACTTTAGAAATTAACCCCAATTTAAGAAGCAATTGTACTGTAAGGTCAAGAATAAAGAAGAGATGGAGGAATGGTCCAATTTGTAATCCATGTAGCCAAAAATCAAGGCTTATTCTCTCAAATCATTTTAATACTTCCTGCGAGTATAAAGCCTGGGTAATCACTCTTTTGGTGCAGCCTATAGTGTGGACGTTAAGGTAAAATTACTCAGCTTCATAACAAAAACACCCCACGACAAGGCAGATTGAATGAACTAGAAGTTTATTTCCCATTTATACAACAGTCCAGACAGTCGAGGCTGATGGGCAGCGGTGCTCCATGAAGTCAGTCAGGATCCCAGATCCCTTCCACCCCGTTGCTCTTCCTGCAGGACCTTCTCCTGATTTGCATCGTGGAAGCTAGATTCACTGGCACACTCACACTAGCATTCAGATCTCAAGAAGGGAGGAAATAGAGGCCACATCCAGGAAAGACAGCTTGTCTTAGTTGGAGATGACCCAGAAGCTATACTTATCGCTTCTGCTCATGCTCCACTGCCTTGTACTTAGTCACACAATCACAACTACCTGCAAGAGAAGTTGGAGAAACAGTCTCTGAGCACATGTATGCTCAGGAAGGAGAAAATAAATTTGGGAGAGGGCACAATGGAGTTTAGGGGGAGAGGACAGTGGATTTGGAGGATGTAACTAAAAATCTGCTTCCTTTTGGGAAACTGAGTTGCCATTTAAGCCCATTTCCTGTCTGATCAGAGATGAGCTATTTTCCTGGCCTACCCGGACTGCCACGGCTAGGAAAATGTCATGGCCACCCTGGAGCTTCCTCATTCATTCACAGCCTCCCTCCTGTCTTCGAGCTTAATCAACAGATCAAAGACTGCAGTAATCTCCATGCTTGAGTCACTTGCTCATAGCCAGCTGCCAAACAGGGGCCCACCAGGAGTCAAGCATTCACATATGTGCATGCACATGCACGTACACAAGTAGACACACAGGAACAGGCTGACAGCAACCCATCAGCGTTTACTTATAGACACCCTGCGCCAGTTGCTTCTGATTGGAGAGGAGGCAAACCAGGAGGTTATCATCAGTAGATAGAGGAGGAAATGTTTGCAGGAATTGGAACTGGGGAAGAGTCATTCCACCTCCGGAAGTCACTACTCTATTTGCCTGGGAGTATCCTGTCAACATGCTTTAGTAACAACCGGAACATATTCCTCTCTCAGCAAACATAGCCCATGACCACAGAGGAGTCGAGGAGTGGAGGTTCCTGGTGGACGTGTGGCCCTGGCAGGAGGAAGACTGGAGCTGAGTGCTAGGGCGGGAAACCCTCACAACTGTTTTCTCAAGGAGTTGTCACAAAAGAAGCAAAGACTCTGAGATGATGTGAATCTGCATTCCAAACCCTTGCTCTATGTCCTGACAGCTCTGAAGTCTCCGTCAGGTCACTTAGCCTTCCTTAACTTCCTCTTCAGCAAAAAAGAGAAAACCATGCCTAGCTGTATGGTTAAACTGACTCTTCGAATGGAGCCTGGAACCCATAATAAGTTCTCCATAGCAAGTAGTTATCATATCCTCCTCCTCATCATCATCATCATCACATCCTTGTTGTGAGGTTTAAATGAGATACTGTGTGAAAGCACGGTATGGGCAGCTCCTGATACGTAATAAGTGTGATTCTCTTGGGTTAGGGCTCCCAAGGTTCTCCTAGGTGTCCTCACATTAGAACCTGAATCAGGAGGTTGGCCCTTTGATAGACCCCAAAGGTAAGCCTGAAGGGCTGGCAGGTGGATTAAAAATGGAGAGAAGGGGAAGGGGAAGATATTTGTTAAACATCTACTGTAAATTGGCACAATAGTGAGTGTATGGGGTCACTAGAGGCCAGCTTTGCCTTCTTGATTTTATTCTGAGTTGTCCTTGCTTATTAGTTCCCAATGGCTAATGTAACAGATCTCCACTGACTCGGTGAGAGAACAACAAGAACAACATAAATGTATTATCTTTCAGTTCCTGAGATTAGAGGTGTAAATAGGTCAGCAGGGCAGGGTTCCTTCCACAAGCTCCAGGGAGGATCTGTCCTTTGCCTTTTCCAGCCTCTAGAGACCATCCACCGTCTTTGGCTAATGGCCCCTCCTTGCATCACTCCAACCCCCTTCTCACACTCTGACCCCTCTACCTCTTTCCTATAAGGGACTGCATTGGACCCACCTGGATAATCCAGGATAATTCTTATCTCAAGATCCTCAATTTAACATCCGTGAAGCTCCTCTTGCCACATAAAAACATATTCACAAATTCCAGAAATTAGAATGTGGACATCTTTGAGAGGCCATTATTGTTTCTACCACATTATTCATACGGTCTTTGTACACAAAGATTCCACAGAGTCTCAGAAGGGACCAAGATGGATGGAGTCCAAGGCCAATATCCATGTCCTCCAACACGACTATACAATGTGTACGTCGTAAGCAAAATCAAAGTGACCTTTGAGACCGATAGCAAGAACTGAAGGAGCACACATCCTAGAACTCAACAATTCCACTCCCAGATGGATCCACTAGAAGCTCTTGTACACACGTACAAGAGGCTCACAAATCTTCAGGGCAGCATCCTTTCTACTTGCAAAAAATTAGGTGTTTCTCCATGCAAACGGATTTAGAAATTCCCACAGTGGAGCACCATGCAGACCTGGAAGACAGAAAGCTACCTAAAAGCCTAAAAGCCTAGAGGATTCTGAGCCACATAACCAAGTAAACAAACCACAGGAGAACACATACAATATAATATCATTTTTATATGAGTGCATATAAAAGATTTAAGGAAATATTAAATAGTGCTTAGGAATATGTAAATGGATGAGAAAGCAAAAACTGTGCATGAGAAGGTAAATCTCAAATTTAGGACATTAGCTTCTCTTGGGGAAGGAGAGAAAGAGGACATAATAGTCTGGAAAATGGGTACACAAATGTGCTTATTATATCACTCATCTGGCAGGTCTGAAAGATTTCACAATAAAAAATTGTTAAATATCAACCTTGAAACTTTTAGGCGAGATTGTAAATGCTTTCACCCGGAGTATCTTTAAGACTTAAGGAGATGGGATTTTTGACAAGGGCTCGGGGATAGTCAGGGCTCTGCCTCCGAACAGTGCCCAGCAAGGAGGCAGAAGGGGTCACTATGTCAATACGCCCGAGAGGAAACCTGCAAGGCCAGGGACAGTCCCGGAGTGGAGAGTGTGGGGGGAAGGGGAGGTGGCATTGTTTTTAAAAACTATCGGTTAAGATTCTATTTCAAATCACAAGAAAACCAACTCTGATTCAAAAATAAAGGAAACACATTGCCTCATATAATGGAGAAGTCCAGATATAGTTCTGGCTCGAGACCACGTTTTCTCAACAGATTACTGACGAGCACCGGCAACGTTCTGCCCCAGATGATTCTTCACTGTGAGGGCCCGTCCTGTGCCCTGGATGGTTGGCAGCATCCCTGGCCTCTCCCCCTGGATGCTAGTAGTCACCTCCAAGTTGTGGCAAATGCAAGTGCCTCCAGACATTGCCCAATGTTTTCTGGGGTGGGGGGCGGGGTGGTGCGCAAAATTGCCACCGCCATCCCCTCACTGAGGACCCGGTGTTAGGGAACGTTGACCGAGGGACTAAATGACATCGCCAGGACCCGGTTTCTCACGATCAGGGCAACGCTTTCTAAAGTCTTGGCTTCATCCTAAGGTCCACGTAGTGATGCCCCAGCAGCCCCACACTGGATGTCACAAACGCCATCACAAGTCCAGACCCCACTGTCCAGGCAAGACAGAGGCTGTTGATTTTGGTCATTGGTACAGAACAGAGACACCAGGCAAGATCCCCAGGTTGTGTCCCCTCTCCTTGCTCTGCTCTCATTGGCTGGGCGCCCAGAGCTTATGGTGAGAGGGACAGAGGAACTGATCGGTTTAAGCCCACAGGACCCATCCCATGGGGTTGGGAGGAAGACAACTGCCACCGAGACAACACAGCTAAGGATGGAGGTAGGGCACCCCCCCCCCCCGGCAAAATGTCTGGATACTGGTCTGCAAGCCAAGCATAGAAATTCTGCCAAAGGTCCATCTAGATCCAGGCCAAGGGGCTCCAGTGAGGTGACGTTCCTGCGCCAGAGAGGCTGCATCTGCATCTGCAGGATAAAGGACTGCTCCTGCCTCAAGAGCCAGGCCCTCTCCCCACCCCACCTGCCCAGAGCCAGAACCCGGAAGGGTCACACACCTCAGCGGCTCCCGGTTCAGCTGGAAAAGGAGGAGAAATGCTGAGCTCAAAGCTGGAGGAAGCTTCCTGCCGCTTCTCTGAGGCAAAGGACCTCTGTCGTGGGCCAGGCTGGGAGGGGGTGGGGGGAGCTGGCATTAAAGCAAGTTCAGAATTTTTATGATGTAGAACTAGACCATTTTAATTACTGAACTGAGACTGTATTTGTGGTTTAAAGTGACCAGAGATCCTTTTATTACCCAACAGCCAGGAGAAAATTATGGGCCCTGCCCGAGACACAGATTTCATCCTCAGGCAAGAAATGGGCCTCGCTGCAGACATTCCAAGGGGAGGATGGGAGCAAAAATAAAACCGAGCCTCGGCTGGATCCGTGGGCTGTGCTGGCTGCACGTGCAGCTGCCGTGTCCTCCCGGGGGGCCCAGGGAGGAGGTGCCAGCAGGAGGGGTGCACGCAGAGGAGTCTGGGAGGCAGGCTGCAGCCACGCCCGGCCCCGGGGTCTGCAGGACCTGCGAGGGGAGCCCACGGCCGTGAGGAGAGCAGCTTCAGTGCTCAGTGGCCGCCTCGAGGTCGGGCAGGGGCAGACAAATGCCGCGCAGCGGGGAGCGGGGGACCCCAGCCGAGACTGCCCCCCGGGACCCGCCAGGGAGCTGCGATGTCCCTCTCCTTTGTCCCCCGGGGCTCGTCTAGGTGACCAGGCTGACACTGTTGCTCCGGACATCCTGCCCCAAAGCTGTGACCAGCAGAGCCAGGTCCATGCAGCTGCAGGACTCCGGGCCAGGGCCTTCGGGTCTCCGGCTCCCCCGGGGGGCGCCCCAGCCTCTCTGCCGTTCCTGAAGGAGCTCGAGGGTCTGCCGTGCTGCTCACCGGCACTCCCCACGGGCCCCCAGTCTATTGTACGGTGTGGCCACCCGAGGGGCACAGATCCAAATGGCATCACAGGCCCCAGCCGGGTCTACGCAGGACCCACGAATCGGCTCTGGCCTGACAGCGTATGCTAATTGCCTTCTGTCTCCTTGCAAATCACAGCTATTCCCGGGTTTACAGAATGTGACATTTTGCATTGATTGCGGCCGTGCGTCACTCCCTGCAGCACCGGGGGGGGGGGGGGGGCACCCACCGACCTGAGGCCGGGCGCCGGCTGGAGGGGTGAGCCCTTGGGAGTGCAGGGCTCACCGGCTGGAACCTCCGGGACACCCGGGCTCTTCCTGCTTCTGGCAGGTGGACACGAATTGGGTGCAAAACCCCAAATCTCACAGCGCCCGTGGGGCCCTACGGAGGGTGTTTTCCCGGAGCTGTGCCTGGACCTCCCCGGGCCCCCAGCTTTGCTCCTCCGGCTGCGAGTCCTGCTGGCTCGTGGGCACACGGTGCACACCCAGGGCTCAGGGTGCCAAGCACGGCCGCCAGGCCCAGCGTGTCCGAGTCTTCAGGGGGCTCGAGGGCTTACGGGGGTGGGGGGCTGCCTCGGGTACAGCATCGTGTGCAGGTCGCAGGTGTTCAAAGTGGAGCCTGAGACCCACGGGGGCCCGAGACTTTCCCAGGGCCTCCGAGAGGTCAAAGCTGTGCACAGGGCACCTGGCTGGCTCCGTCGATGAAGCGTTGACCTTCAGCTCGGGTCAGGACCTCAGGGTCCCGGGACCCGATGGCCTTCGCCACCCCCCCCGCCCCCCAGCATCGGGCTCACCCTGCAGCCGGGGGTCTGCTTCTCCGGCTCCCTCTGACCCCCCCCCCCACTCATGTTCTCTCTCTCTCTCTCTCAAATAAATAAATCTTAAAAAAATAAAAGAGAAAGCCCTCTTCCTCACCACGCTAAGCTGCCCCCTCGAGGCCCCCAGCAGATCCTCAGCACCTGCCTTGTGTTTGGTGATGTCATCGCTCTGAGCGCTGAGGCTATATGTGCCGGTGTGCTCTCCGTCCCAAAACGCTCTTAGGTTTAATTTGTAATATGGCAAATGTAATCAATGTGACGGACGTCACGAAAGCCCTTCGGGATCGTCAATAATTTTCAAGACACAGCAAACCGCCCCACTGCATCTCCTGGAGGCTTGCCGGCCCTCAGAGCTGCCCCTCCGCTGACAGGGTCTCACCCTCACGCAGCCCCCCAGAGCCGGGGTCCCCGTGCCCTCCGCCAATCGCTCCCAAACCAGGAGTAGTGGAGGGGCCCCCGCCCAGGGCTCTGCTGAGTGACTCCCTCTCTGTCTTGGTGCAAAGCTCCCTCAAATCCAGCAGAAGACATGAGACTCGTGGCCTTCTTGGGGAGGGAGGGAGGTCCAGGGGAACCCCCAGGCCCTGGAGATCATGCCTAAGTCCTCCTTCACAGCAGAGTTTAGAGCAGACAAAGATTTGTGACTGCCCACCTGACAGGAGGCAAAACTGAGACTCTGGACACAGATGGTGGAGATGAGATCAGAAGCCACGAATGTGAGGTCCCCGGGAGACTCAGTGGTCAAGCATCTGCCTTGGGCTCAGGTGGTGACCCTGGGTCGTGGGGTCCCGCCCACATCGGGCTCCCTGTCCCTCTGCTGCTCCTCCTGCTGGTGCTCTCTCTCTCTCTCTCTCTCTCTCTCTCTCTGTCAAACAAATAAAATCTTAAAAAAAAAAGGGGGGGGTGACGCCTGGGTGGCTTAGCAGTTGAGCGTTTGCCTTTGGCTCAGGGCATGATCCCCAGGGACCCAGGATTGAGTCCCCCATTAGGCTCCCCTCATGGAACCTGCTTCTCCCTCTTCCTGTGTCTCCGCCTCTCTCTCTCTCTCTCTCTATGTCTCTCATGAATAAATAAAATGTTAAAAAAAAGAAAGAAAGAAAGAAAGAAAGAAAGAAAGAAAGAAAGAAAGAAAGAAAGAAGAAAGAAAGAACCCACTAGCATGTGATTGCTGGTGCAAACAGCCCAGCCACGGAGCCTCCCGAAGTCTGTTTTGAATATTCTCTTCCTCTCCTCCCCATTTTTGGTTTTTTCCCCCATTTTCTCCTCTCACCCTCTCTCCTTCCTTCCTCTCATTCTCCCTTCCTCACTTCCTTCCTCCAAGCTTTCACAGGTGGGTCTGCTGATATTTTTGCCCTTCTTTCCTGAGAAATAGCAGTGAATTTCAATAAATGCGAACGGCAGAGAAACCAAGACAGTGATACTTGAGCAGAAGTGGGGGGGCTGTCAGCCAACTGTCGTCACCCCCTGCCTGGCCACGCCGCGGTCCTGCTGTGAGTTCTCTGGTCCCCCAGGTGCTTCTGGGCCTCAGTGGGCCCAGCAGGCGGCTGCTGTCCTACCCGGCCGGCAGCTGTGGGCACACATGGTCCCCGCTGGTCCCCTTCACCGTTTCTGTTGGGTTGATTCGCACCCTGTGCCAAAGAACGGGTTTTCCGCCCAGAGCTGCAGATCACCTCCCTCTGTCATTCCCTCCTCTGAGTCAGGATCCGAGGAAGCTGGAGATGCAATCTCTGCCCGAAGGGAGTTCGCAGGCCAGTGAAGAGTTGGAGACACAATCAGATAAAGACACTATGGTGACGTAAAGGGGGGAATAGGAGGCCGGGCCAACGTCACGGGCACACGAGGAATCGCTATGATCTTATGTCTCCTGGAGGGTTGACCAGGGCGGGGAGGGGGGCTCAGCCAGGAGAGCAGGAGAAGCCCAGACCTCCAGGTCAGGGTTAGGTCACCACAAGCTCCACACCGACGGTGATCTCTTAGGGGCCTGAGCGACGTGTGCCTGCGAGTGTGGGGGCGGCAAGGACTGAAATAGGTGCAGGGATTTCTAAAGTGTCTTAATGGAGGTGACACGAGGCAGCGGTTAAGGACACCGGCTGTGGATTGGATGCGCTTGGCAGTCACTCGCCAGCCTGCAGGCCCTGGGTGAGGCATTGGCGCTCAGCTTCACCACGTCTCCAGCGCAGATTATTATGGGGCTCCTGTACGTTAGCACTCGGCAAGGTTTAGGAAGGGATCTGGGGGACGGTCCGCAGGCCAATATGTAGAAATCGCCCAGGCAAGGATCCAGCACAGCACCCAGGACACGGCTGGCCGCCCCCAGGACCTGCAGCTCCACATCACCAGGGGACCAGGGCTCAATGCCTGGGGACACACGACATCGGGCCCGGTGGGGACACGTTTCCAGCGCCCCTTCATCACGAGGAGTAGGACTCCAAACTCAGTGGCGGAGGAGACCCCGGGGCCGGGGGAGAGCGAGGGCTGGAGCTGAGCTGGAGGTGCGGGCAGCGGGCCGGGCCTGGACAGCCGTCCCCCATAGTCACCCCCAATGAAGCCTAGACCCCGTCCTGCAGAGACGAGGACAGCCCTCACCAAGGAGGTGACATTTCAGTTAGACGTGAAAAGATAAGTGGGCGTTTTCCAAGATTATGTACAAAACGAGTCACATAAATGTCATTTCCACCACACTTCTTGAAATAGCTTCACATAACTTTCTAGAATACCGGTCCGTGCCTTTTAAAGCTGAGCTTTGTTATGATGTTGCTGGAATCCAGCGCGTAGTACAGCCACAGATGCTGGGCAACGGCAGGGGACACAGGTGCCGTCAAGGGGACATTCGGGCCTGGAGGCAGGTGCTTAGGCATCATTGCCTGGAGTGTCTGAGCCCAGGCTGGCACGTCCGCGTGGTGCTGCTCCCAGCTCACCAGCGCCTCGTCCCTCCTCGAGATGCCCTCTGCGGCCGGGTGTCCGGATTTCCACGTCCCATAGGAGGTAAAGCGGCAGCTGGTGTTTTGGGGCTTCGCCTACAGGCTCTCTAGGCCCTCCTTTCAGTGCCCGGGTCACTTCGTAGCAGGCTGCTCGAGAGCCCGCAGCCAGCCTCCCCCTTGCCCCAGGTGGCCCCCGACAGAAAGCCACCTCGGGAGCCTGTTCTGCCGTCGTGGCCACACATGAGCAAAGCCCCAGGCCCGGGTGTACCTGTCCCAAGAACCTTCGGCAATAGCAGAGTTTCTGGAACAAGAAAAATAGACAACAGCCCCTTGGGGGGGGTCGGCTTCCCATGTCGGGGTGGCTGGCCTGCACGCCCCACCGTCCAGCCAGGCAGTAACCGGGGAGTTGCTGTGAAGGGGTTTGTGGACATGATTCAGCTCCGTGATCCGTTGACTAGAAGTAAGCGCCATCACCCCCAGGCGACCAGGGTGGGCCAGACCTCATCAGTTGAAAGGCCTTGCGAGTAGGTGGGGGCTTCCCAGAGGAAGGAGAAAGTCTACCTGTGGGTGGAAGCTTCACCTCGTGCCAGAAAGGACGCAGTTAGGACATGGAGCACGGCCATGCAAGGAAGAGGAAGCCAAGAGAGCTTTCTCCCACACTCACCCATCTTGGGGAGCAGGAAGGAAGCCCCTTTCCCAGCAGGGCACGGGGAGGGTGCCAAGGGCCTCTCCACAGGGGGCGCCTGCACGATGCCCCCAGGGGGCTCTCAGCACTCTCCTTCAACGCAGGTATTTTAGGCTCAGCCTCCGGCATCGTGACTCCTTCCGAGCTCCCTCCCAGCCAGCTCCTCCCTTCATGGGGACACGGGCTTCACCGAGAGACATGGGATGCAGCACCTCCAAATGCAGCCATACAGCCTCTCCGGAGATGCTGGTCTTCCGAAGTCTGATGCAAACTCACACCGCCCAGCCTTGTCTTACAGGGACTTGAGACTGACAGCCCTACCTGGGAACGACCCCTGGCGCAGCCAGGAGCTCCCAAGCTCCTGGCATCCGCGATATCACCCACGTGTATTGTCTCCAAAGCACAACCACCACCACAGCTGCGTTCACCCTGAGGATCCCAGCTCAGACAGTCCGACTGCCCCCCCCCACACCCGTCCAAACAGCAGGTCTCCAAAATCTTATAATAAAAGCGAGTGCTGGATATTGCAGTTATAAAAAGCATCATCCAGGGAAACAAAGACAATGAAGGCTGAGGCCAGCTGACTGCAGGCCCCTGCCTGGGAAGCTCGGCGCCCAATATAGCTCTCCCCAAACCCTCCCGGGTATTTCCCTTTTAAGCATCCCTAGCACTGGGCTGCCGAACGACTCCTGCTGCCTGCACGTTGCTGGAGGGTAGACTCCGAGTTTCCAAACGAGACTCACAGGAAGCTTCATACTGAGGCCCCCCCCCCGCCTCATCTCCCACCATCACCCACCACCCCAGGCTCCACCTTCCTGTGTCCCCGGGCTTCCAGGAGCCCACCCCGCATCTCCTACGTCTCCGTGAAGCCTAGGAGCCCGGAGCGCCCTTCCCTGTTCTCTGCCTACCGTCCACTTCTCTAAGCCTTGTCTCAAGGGTCTCCTCCTCTATGGAGAAGCAGTTCCCACGTTCTGCGGCAGTCCCGAGCGCTGCTCATCAGATATTCCATTTTCCCCACAGGCCGGGCGGATGATAGGATCGCATTTCCAGGCCTTTTGTCTTTGAGACCCTGTGACTAGTTCTGGCCCGTGGGTCCTGATTAAGATGACATGTGTGCCTTCTGGGCCTGAGCACCTGCTTGCATGGCAAGCAGCAACATTCCAGATAGCGGCTGCTTTGATAAGCTGGGTCTCGAAGGAGGAATGATCATGTGGAGCAGAGAGCCTCACACACCCAGAGTGGAGAAAGAGACCTTTGCTCAAAACCACCGAGATATGGGGGGCTGTTTGTTGCTGCAGCACACCCTAGCTTGTGCTGACAGATACATCCTCCCTGACGGAGCTGGCTAACCTCGCCTCCTCTAGGCTCAAACAGCACTCTGCCTTTTTTCCCACAGTTGCATGTTTTATTTATGTGTTTATGGGCGCCCCTTAATGTCAGCCAGACCCGGCCCAGTTCAGGGACCATCCCTCATGCACTTTCATATCCCATTATTCAGTGCAAGACCTGCCACGTACTGGGCATCAATACACAATCATCGTGTTGTTATTGGCTCGTTTCTTTCTCCTCTTCCCTGTTGTGCGGGTGAGAAAATGACCTTGACAGTTTCCCGTTACTCTTGCCGCCTTTCTCCTGCTGCTCAGGTTACCAGAATTGATTTCACTCCTCCTGTTTTCAGTTCAATGGGGGGTCAGGGAGTCAAACTTGTTCTGGGTCATACATCCTCATCACCCATAAACGTCCCAAGGATCTGGCTCCTGAGCAGTTGTTGTAAGTGAGGGATAGGGCCCCTGGGAGCACCAATAACTCTGAAGCAGCATTAGCAGGCAGCCGGGGCAGCCTAGGCTGCTCTCCCATCCTCCTAGAAGGTGGACGAAGGGAGAAAAGGCTCTCATCTAGATTTCCCGGCTTCCAGTTCTTGCATCTGTAGCACCTACCTGTCCTAGGCCCATTGAAGCCCATTGTCCTAGGCCCATTGACTTGCTTTGGCCAATGAAATCAAGACGAGTACCATGCACGCACGCACACCCACACATTTGAAAGCTTCAACCCATAGCCCTGGACCAGCAGGAGCTGGGTCTAGAAGGAACTTCCCTGGGCTTGGGAATCATCGATTGCCCCATTCCTCAAGCCTGGGCAGGCAGTTTCCAGCAGCTGTAGAAGCATGGCGCCAGAGCCCTTCTCACAGCTTTGCCCCTTGACGGGACTGCCCTCAATCACCAGCTTGGTGCCTGGCTCTTGCCTGGCTCCTACCCAGCTCCCTATTGGAGTTGGGCCTCACGTTAACTCATAGCCTGATCAGCTGGTTTCTGATCCCCGGGTCTACTTTCACACCAGTCCCTCCTCCTTCCTTCAGACACATCTCCTTCGGGAAGCCCTCACATTGGCCCAGAGAGACCTCCCTGCCTGGCCCTCCGCCCGGTGCTGAGGACCCCATGCCTGGAGGCCCTGCCCACGTGCTCACCATGCCCTGCCTCTGCAGACAATCTCACTCGACGCAACGCTGCGAGAATGGAGTCTATCAGGCTCTCCTGGATGCAGTGACTTAGGCAGGTTGCCGGAGGCCACCCTACTTCCTCAACCATTTCTTCCTGGCTGGTCAAATCCATCATCTTCTCCTTATCAAGGGGCTAGTATGTGTTCCGGCCCCGTGTCCTCTGCCATAAGAAAGATGCAAGGGAAGCCAAGCTGCTCACCTATGCTGTATCCTGACACCCGACCTTGGCTGGGAATCGTTTGCCTGTAAGGGAGAGCAGTCCCACTCGTTAACTAAACTACAGGGAGTACAAGTAGCCCGCACAAAACTGAAAGCTTGCGTGGAAGGATGCACTGATGGCCCCAAACCTTCACCTCTCCTTTATTTCCATGCCCTTTGCCATGTGACTTGCTTTGGCCAATGAAAGCAAGACGAGTACCGTGCACCTGAAGCTTCCACAAGCACGTGCATGATCGGACTTGCTGTCCTGCACTTTGCCACTGCCATGAAAACAACACCAGCCCTTAGTTCCAGGGGGAGAATGAGGGACACTTGAAGCTGAGCCAGTGTCAACTGAGCCCACCCCAGATCTGCGCATCCCAGCTCACCAAAAGAGGCATAGGCTGCGTGAACACTGGGCCCGTGACACCGAGACTCTGTGGTTGCTTGTTATGCAGCGTTCGGGGACAATTGTTAACCAGCAGGGGCGTCAAGAAGATTCTTCCCATTTCTATTCAAGTTCAGATTCCTCATGGACTTTAGTCCCAGCTGCTCCCTGCTCTTCTGCTTCATCTATTCTTTTTCTAAAGGTCAGTGTCTTTGGTTTCTCTTCATCTTAACCTGATTCCCTTGTAAATTCCCAAAGCTGGGTTCTCAGGAATCTACCATCAGCCCCAGGGTGGCTCTCAGCCTCCGACCATGTCCACTGTCAACTCTGAGACACAGACGACTTGCCCATCTCTCCACTCCTCAGCGGCACTTGATGGCCAATTAGGAAGAAACACAAAGGGGTGCTCCATGCTTCCCAAGGAGGGGGGTGGGAGGGAACCCCACTCTGAACCCTTCCGGGGAAAGGTCTTGCTACACCAATAAAAAGCCAAAACCAAGTTCCTTAGTGGGTCACTCTGTTATTTATGCAAATAATCATCAGTCATAGATAGGAGAGCATGCTGGGATTGCTCCCTAGGTAGGTTGGTGGGAAGGGCGGATGAGTAGTTGAGATCAAGAGGACTAGGGAAACTGAGGCAGTAGGAAGTCTGGCCCTGAAGGACTAGCACTGGAAATGAGGAAGGAGTCCAGTTACAGTTGGAGCCAACTCAGTGAGGCCGAGAGGAAGACCAATACAGCGGGCATATCCCAAGAGGCAAGAAGACCAGATGATGCAACTAATTCTGAGACCTACCCATGCTGATGGGTGACTCTCATTAAGCGGGGCTAGGAAAGTCTGGACAGGCAGACGAAGAGGGGTTTACAGGTGCTGCAGGGCATGCAGCGGCAGGCCAGCACGTGGAACCTTCTGGAAGCCAGCAGCTGGTCCTGAGGAAGGCAACCAGCTCAGGCCCGTGGTCTTTAATCCCCTCCCTCAGGTGCCAACCAATCCTAAGGGAGTTACACATTTAGGAAAGCGGACGAAACCAAGTGTTAGAAAATAGAGAGAGGGAACTCTTGTGAGCGACGCCTAAATTGATAAAGACGTTCTGGAAAGTGCTATGGAGATATTTACGGAAACGAAGTCGTGTAACGTCTATAACCTGGCAATCGTCTCCCGGGCATAGAGCCTGAGAGGCTCCTGACCAGGCTCATGAGACACGTGTACCGGAATGACCTCCCGGGTGCTGCTTGTGGCTGAAGCTGGCGGAATGGGTAAGGGAACGGTGGCAGATGTACCCGAAGCAATGAACTGTAAAGAGCAATAGGAATAGATCTTTAAAACGTAGCACAGGGTGAAAAAAAAAAAAAAGAAAAGAAACAGAATAAGATTTATGACACAATACCATTAGTGTAAATTAAAAACACATACACACCACAAAACAACGTTATATTTTAACAAGGATCCATGAGTACGTTGGACCATCTATCAAACCCGCTGGAGTGAATACCATGGGGAGGAGAAGGGACAGGAGTGAGGACTGAGGATAAAGTGGGGAAAAGCCCATAAAACAAAAGCGGGCCTGGCACAGACTTTTTTATGGTCATGAATGTAATAAACACAATTTCCATATCTGAGATCTGTTGTTTGCTTTTAATCTCAAGCGAGTCTACTGTGCGGCTGCTTTCGGGTGGGGCTGTCCCGGCGCTGGGTGTTGGGGTCACAAGGGATGAGGTGCCACAGTCAGGTGCGGGGAGGCGGAGGACGGCGGGGCTGTCAGCACAGGCTTCAGCATCCGACGGTCCCGGCTTTCAGTCTTGACTTCGCCGTGTACCAACTGTGTGACCTTGGGACGGTTGGGGGACTGTCAGAAGGTCATTGCACTCTCCCATCCTCCATTTCCTCATCTGTAAAATGGGAAATAGCGATGCTTGGGGCGGGGGTCCAATGGGACGATGCCTGCGAAGGGCTCGGTGCAGGGCTTGGCCTCATACACGGAGGATCTTATTCTCCTGGGTTCTTTTTTTTTTTTTTTTACCCAATGTCTCCAAACCCCACTAATTCTCAGAATGGAAAAATGTGACTTCATTTCCATGTTTCGTGGTCAGCTGCTTTCTGACGGGAGAGGCTCTGGGTCAGCAGCTGCCGGGGCCACTATTGGGGCAGCTGCCAGTGGCTGGGACCAGGTTGGGAAGCCCGCTGGCAGCTTCCCCAGGGCTGGACAGACCTCCACGCTGCAGTCCAGGAGCAGCCGGGTCAGGGCAGCTGGGTGGGCCGGTGCAGCCTAAGAACCAGTGTCGACCCCGAGCATGGTCGGGTGGGGGTGCAGAGGGGATGGGAGGATGTATGACCTCCAGAGAGCAAAGGAAGGTCAGGAGGAGGGAGGCCCAGAGCCCCTTCTTGCTGCTCCCTACCTGCCTGTGCAGAGTCTGCACCCCAGCCTCGGTCTTAAGTGTGGTACCCTGCCCTGGACCACCCCCCTCTGAAGCTTTCCTTCCTCCAAATTTGTGCTTTCCCCATGTTGGTGGAAATAGCCTCTCTGGAAATCTCTTGGGCTGCGTATCAGTGTCTTGCATAAAAGCTTTCAGGGTCTTCCCGTTACCTGAGGACAGGACCCAAACCCCCTAACATGTGATATAGGGCCCTGTACAGCCAGCCCTGTCGAGGTCCCCCCCCCGTGTCACTCCAGCTCCCTGCGACCAGGCTGCGCGCCCTTTACAGCCCTAGCACTCCCCACCGTCTGCTGCGCCTGGACGTCGTGCATGTCCATCCCTTCTCCTTCTCTACCTGGCCAACCCCTTCTCACTTTCAAAGATTAATTTCACTTCCTCTGGGAAGCCTGCCCTGCTGAGCCAAGTCCGTACTAAGGGTCCTATGCTGAGTTGAATTGGGTCCCCTGCAATGTGTTCAAATCCCCAAATGCCCTGTGCCTATGGATGTGACCTTATTTGCAGAGAGTCTTTGTAGATAGAAGCAAGTCAGGATGAGATAGCATCAGGTAACATTAGGGCTGAGCCCAAATCTGAAGACTGGCGTCCTTATAAGAAGAGGGAAATGGGGGCACGGACACAGGAGGAGAAGGCTGCGTGGCGATGGGGGCAGGGGGTCCAGGAAGCACCAGGGATTGCCAGCCACCAGCAGAAGCTAAGAAGATACAAAAAAAAGAATCCTCCCCTAGAGCCTTCCCAGGGATCACAGGCCGGTCAACACCCTGATTTCAAACGTCTGGCCTCCAGAACTACAAGACACCACATTTCTGCTGTCCTAAAGTCCCAAGTTGGGCTCCCTGGGTGACTTAGCAGTTAAGCTCCTGCCTTCGGCCCAGGGCGTGACCCTGGAGACCCGGGATCGAGTCCCACGTTGGGGTCCCTGCAGGGAGCCTGCTTCTCCCTCTGCCTGTGTCTCTTCGTCTCTCTCTCTCTGTACTTGTCATGAATAAATAAACAAAATTTAAAAAAAAAAAATTAAAGTCCCAAATCGTGGTAACCTGTTGAGCAGACCTAGGAAATGAATGCAGGCCCCCAGCGGGTGCGTGCAGGGCTCCTGTGACCTCTCACCGGAGCACCTGCCCTTTGTGCCTTTACAGGATTACCGAGCGCTCCAAGTTGGTGGGTGAGCTCCGGAAGGCCAGGGACTTGTTTGGCTCATTGCTGCAGCCCCACCACACAGTTAGAAGGCACATACTACACTTGTTGAGCGGATGAAAAATGCACGAGCCTGCAGGAGAGCAAGGAGGCCAATAAAAAGTGGTCAAGTTGGGAGGTAGCAGGCAGGCCCGGAAGTCTTCAGCTGCCCCAGGGGAGTCCTGGACCCCGGTGCGGCCTGCAGGAGGCTCCATGCAGCCAGTAGGCAGGGCCTCCTCTGGGTCATCTGGGGGAGGCTCACACCAGTCCAGTGGCAGGTCCTCGATGCGGGAGAAAAAGGCCGCCCGACAGGCATGCGGAGGTGTCTCCCACTGGTACCTCCGAGAGGCCCGAAGCTCAGGCCCAGGAGTCGGCAGCAGGGCTGGGCGGTGGCGGCTGGGCCCAGCCTCCCTCCTCGGGCGCCGGCACCGCTGCTCTCCCGACAAAGCTCCCCGACGCCCGGCCCACAGCCAGCCCTGCTCCGGGGGGCAAGGTGCACCTGCTGGCCGGCTAGGCCCCCCGCCGCAGCCCCTCTGGGTCTGCTTCCCTACACCCAGGTAGCCGCTCCATTTCCAGGGACAGCCTGTCCAAGGCTGCTCGCAGCGTCCACTTGACCTTCCTTCCTTGCTGATGCCTCTCCCCGCGGGGAGGAAGCTCAACAGACCCACACGGAGAGGTCATTTGGCACATTCTCTGTCCCAGCCCCAGACCCTTCCCCTGGTGCGCGTGTCCCCGCTCCTGGCTTGCCCTACCTCCACCTCAGTGATGCAGAGGCTTCTAAGGGCAAGTGTCGGGGAGCAGGGAGCACAGTCTGGGTAGAAAACGAAACTCCCCAGGTTGGTCGCACCTTCCTAATTGGCACTTGTGAGCAGCCCCAGCTGCAAGCAGGTCGGGTCAGTGGGGGCTAGTGGGGGCTGCAGGCAACCTTCTGGGGCAGGAAGACATCTTGGAAGACAGTAGAGGTGGCTGTGATCCTTCTAATCATACATCCGAGGACATGGGGCCAGCTCAAGGTCAGCCTTGGTTTCTAAGTCCTCTAGTCCACGGGGGATGGGATGAGGAGGGGTGAGGGGTGGCCTCCAGAGTCCTGAGCGACTTGCATGGACTGGGAGATACAGGAAAGGTCCGAAAGCAGGGTCCGGCTCTAGCAGAGGGGCCACCAGGATTGAGAAGAAGGCCAGCGTCCCAGCAGCCTTCTGGGTCCAAAAGCCACTTTCCCAGATTGCCCAGAAAGGACGCTTTCCTCAAAAGACAAGGCTGGTCCACACTCTTCTCACTCAAATGGGGAGCGGCCCCTCCCGTGGTCAGTTAGTGCTGATGGTTTCTGTGAGCTACAGCTCTTGGCAAGGAAGAGCTGCTCCAGGTACCTGGCGCCCTGAAGGTCATTCTGAGGACAGTGAGCGACCCCAGGCTGTGAAATGGGGGCGGGAGGCGGGCGGAACGCAGGGGCATCATTTCCAGCACCAGGGAGCCAGCCCTGCCAGTGAGGTTTTAGGGCAGCCTGTGCGTCTCTGGGACCTCAGGTCCGGCGTGAGCCAGGCCCAGGCAGAGTCAGGAATGACAGGAAAAGGTATGTTGCACGCGTCAGGTGTGCGCTCGTTTATATTTTTCACGAGGCCCTCAAGTCCATTTCCATCAGGAAGCAAATTGAATTCTGCAGAATTCTTTGCCCGGGGCTAGAAGGCTAGCAGCCTAGGGACAAGATTTTGGATAATAAACCCCGGATAAAAGAAGCAGCATCCAAGGTTCACTGCTGGTCAAGTCTGGCGCATTGTAGGTGCCCGGTAAATAATACGGAAAAGCACGGCTCTCCTCCTCCCAGACGTTTGACAGCTCCCGGGCCTTGGCCTTGAGCTTACCCCTGTGGGATAAATGTTTGGGACGAGAGTAGAGAAGTTGTTTTTGCATTTGGCAAACAGTCCAATCCCAAAACGGCCCTAATCTGCTCTGCTATGCCCACTCCTTGTTAGACACCCATCTGGTTGATGATTGTCACAGTGACTTGCAAACAACAGATGGGACGTGACTCCCACAGGAGAGCTGAGAACGCAGAGCAGGAGACCCTGGGAACTCGGGTCCCAGAAGCTGGTGAGCCCCCCCCAACCCCCACCACGGAGCCAGCGTGGGGGTCTCACACCCTATCGATTCCCTCTCCTCGTCCTCAATAACTGCAGTCTGTTGGGACCGGAAACATAAAGAGATGCTCCTTTCCAAAAATGTTGAGAACTATCTATGACCTGATCCTGCTGCCGTGAATTAGTGATTCTGAAGCTATGTCCCAGAGAAGGAGAGCTTACAGGGACCAAGATCCCCCCTTCCTTTTTTTTTTTTTTTTTTTTTCACAATGTCCTTAGGCCTGTCCCTTGTCCCAGACGTCACGCCAACTTTAGCCAGTCCTGGTCTGGCTGGTCTGTATACCCAACCCGAGGCAATGCAAAGTAGTGAGCTGAATAAAGTTTTGGTTGGTCAAAACGTTGGAAGCATGGCCACACCGTTTGCTCATGGAGAGGGATCCACAACTCTCTGAGCTTCAGCTTCCTTGCCCGTAAAACGGGCACCATTGTATCCACGCTCCTTGGGGTTCCGATGAACACTGAAGAAAAGCATGGAATGTGTCTAGCACAGCACCTGGCCCTGTGTCGAAGCCCAGTAAATTCTGGCTACAATTGCTACTATTTTCTAGATGCAGAATCGACGCCTAATGAGTGACGTCCTCCTCGTCAGGACCCTTTGGATCATCAATTAAGTCAAACTAGCCTTAGCGAAGTCGAGAATTTGTTGGCTTTCTGTAACTGAAAGTCTGGGGACTCTAGGTCTCAACAAACGACACCGTCATCATCGTGTTCATTCTCCTCTTTATCTTCCCCGTTCTCTCCCTAGGTCTCTCCACCCTCTTTCTCTCTCTCCTGCTATTTGGATATTGGCTTCACGGTTGCCGTAGGCTAATGAGCTTTCATGATGGATGGCTTGGAGCAGCACTCTGGCTGAGGACAGCTTCGGGTCACATCATCCCAGTGACCCGCGCCACAGTAAAGGCGCAAACTTGTCTCCTCTGTTGCCCATGTATTAGATCCCAAGGAAGAAGTGTGGGTGACTCAGCTTGGGTCACATGCCCATTCTTGGGCCAACCGCCATGGCGGGGCTTGTGGGGATGGAAGTATGGACAGGGAACTTTGTCCAAACCTGGACCAATTGTCCATTCTCGTGGCCAGGGGGCTAAGACCTCTGCCTGGCAACCCCACCAGGCAGTTTTCCAAAGGAAAGCATGGTAGACAAAAGGCTCAAAACGTTTTTGGCATGCCTGCCATTGAGAGGTGGACATTACTTCTCCTTCCCTCAAATCCAGACTGATTTTTTACTTGTTCCAACAATAAGACGTAGCAGACTTGGTGCTATTTTACTACAAGGCTGGGCTTAAGAGACTTGCAACTTCTGCTTTCAGGCACCTGGATCCCAGCCAGGGTGCTATGAGAAGCCTACGCCACGCAGAGGGGTCTTGTGGAGGAGAGCCAGGTGCTTGGCCCCCCAAGCACCCCGCTCCCAGCCAGAACCAGAGACAAGCATGTGAGTGGGCACTTTGGACTTCCCAGCCAGATCAAGCCTCAGGTCAAACTCAGCCAATACCGGGAGCAGAAGAGCCGCCCAGATGAGCCCAATCAACCTACAGAATTGTGAGACATTACAGAACGTGGTTGTTTAGAGGGATTTGTTATACAGCAACTGATAAGTGGGAAAACGATATGGTCACAATAAGGGGGAAAGGAACACTAAGTTGATGAAAGTAGAGGACGCCCATTACTTCGGGTAACCAAGAACCCAACCTTCTCAATCCCGTTACCCACCGGAGTGAAGCCCCGACAGCAGGACAGTGGGAACATCTGTTTGGGCATAGCATCTCTTAATGCGCATTGGGGGGGGGGGGGTAGGGGACTGTGCCCCATCCCGGGGACGGTAAGGAGGCCCAGGCTTGCTTCAGCGTCATGCTCATTCAACTCCCAAGTCTGTACTTTTTTTCCACCTCCAATGGCCCAGAAGATCCACAGACAGACAGAGGCTCCGAGCAGTTCTGACCTTGTGAATGCAAGAGAAGAATGGGATTTCTTACCTGAGACCCCAGAGAACGTCAAGACCTACAGACTGTACAAAGCTGAGAACAAAGCCAAAGCTGGATTCCAAAACACACACACACACACAGATGGGAGGATCCACCCAACGGCAGGGCCCAGAGCAGGTGTGAGTGCCAGCGGCCAGGGACCTGGGTCTGAGAGCTAAAGATTGAAAGCACGAGGGATGCGGTTCCAACCTGTGGACAGGTCCCCTGGTTGCTGGGCCGACACAGCATCCTCCTCCTGTGTGCACACCGCTGGTCGCGGCCACGTGGGAGTTTGCGGCCCCCGCTCAGGCTCAGCACCTAGCTCCAAAGACACGGCGTGCTTTCACATTAATTCCCTATGAGACCTCGTGGATGAGAAAGAGGAAATGCTTGCATCAGGCTGGTGATTGTCATATTGAGTTAAATTTGATCATACTAGTAAAAGGATTTGTATTTTTGCAGTAGCAAACGGACACCTCCAGAATTAGCAAACAAAAAAGACGACCAGAAATAAGCTCAACCAACGCAGTCTGTCGAGTTACGAGCAGGAAGGAGTCTGGGATGACTCCTTTGTGTCATGAGGGTATGACACGCCGGGAGTGTTGGCAAACGCTGGCATGAGAAGTTGCTGACACTGGCTCAAGTCCCGACTTGTGTAACCAGCCAGCAGCCTGCCGTCTGTGCCCTGCTGCCTGCCACCTTCCCACTTCTCTTTAGACTCAGATGACCCCGCAGTTTCGGCCCATCCAGGCCCCGAGCCCAGCCCAACCCACCCAGCCCGGGAGAGACCCCGCAGGCAGGTGGATCCAGGCCTAGCCACGCTGTCCAGGACCCTGCGGGCCTAGGACAGATTTTGAGGCCCAGCACTCCGGCTGCCTCCTCAGAGTATGGCAACTACCCGCATGCTGAGGCTTGACATGGGTGCAGGGACATCTGCCCGTCTTGCATGGCCCTCCATCAACCAAAAAAGAAGACTGAAAAAAAAAAAAAAACAAAGAAGAAGAAGAAGACGACGACGACGAAGAAGATTGCTCTGTGATGAGCATTGTTTCTAGATGCACCAGGACATGCAAAGGATTACTGAGACCCAAGGCGGAGGCCAGGGTGCCCAGGCAGAGGAGGAGGCCCCGAAACACAGCCTGAGCCCGGGCCTCTCTGGCTGGAGACACTCCCCCAGGACCAGGGTCGGGGGCTCAAAACGGGTCAGGGCTGGTGTGGACGTGGCCTCCTTGGGCAGGTCGGTGAGCTGCTCCTCAGGAAGGCGAGGAGCGGGACCCGCAAGAGCCCCTGCCCGTGGAGGGCTGAGCCGAGGTCCCCGGTGGGGATTTCTGCGCTTGCAGCCACTCCTCTGGGTGTTGGCTGAGCCCTGGCTGTCCTCACAGCCCCACCCGCCCTTCTGACGGGGTTGGTTGGGGATTGCGTCCAGCGCCCATCCTGGGAGGGCGGGGGAGGCCCGGCCGCACCAACCCCGGAGTCGACTTTAACATGAAAGGTCTGGGTTTTCTTCAAAAAGCAGCAGGAATCGAGAAGGCAGGGCTCCCGGAGGGGAGGTGCCACTGGTAGGTCCCCGTCCCGGTGGCCGCAGTGTGGGCCTTTGCCTGAACCACCTGCCCAACTGCCCTGGTTCCCCGCCTTGCACAGGGGGTGAGGGGGGGCCTCACGCTCAGTGTCCCAGGGGCCAGAGGAGGGAAAGGAGCATCGTGTGGTCAGCAGGAGACACAGAGCCTGCCAACAGCCACCCCTCACGCGTGTCGGCCCTAGGTCTGCCCCAAACCACCTGCTGGTGTCAGAGTCCCTGGGAGCCCCTGCCAGGCCCCCAGCTGGCGTGATGTGCCTGTCACTTGGGTCCAGGCATCGCCAGCCTGAGACTAGAAGGCAACACGTATGCTGAGGGTGAGACCTGCCGGGAGCTGGAGCCCAGAGCACACCCAGCGTGGCCCGAGCTTCCTTAGGCCGCCAGGTCTTCACCTCGCTGCCGCCCCCCCCCCCCAGGGGTCCCTGACCTGCAGGCCGCACCCCGGCCTCCACCAGGAGGAGTCCGGGACCCCCCCTCCACTGGCCCTGTGCAGCCACCAGGCCCCCTGACCTGTGGCAGGTCCACAGCCAGACCCTTGCCGTGCCTGGTGCCCGGGCGACACAGGAGCTGGCAATGGGCACGTCCCACGTCTGGTGCACAGCGCACCTCTGGCCCCGCACCCGACACCCATCTCCTGCACACTTGCTTGCGACTCCTCCTGGATGCCCGTCCACGTGGCCTCAGCCCCTGTCCCGGGGACACGGCTCCGGCCCTTGCTCCCAGGCTCCACGGCTCTGTGCAGGGGGCCTTCCTCCAAGGGACTTCGGCCAGGCCTGTTTTCCACCTGCTCCCTCCCTAGGAAACAAGGCGTGACCTTCTCTCCAAAGAAGCCATCCCTTAACTCATTCCTGGGCAACTCGTGGTGGCACCGCTTGTGTTGTGCATCAAGACACCTCAGCCCATGGCCTGGACGGAGCCCCAGCAGCACAGCCCCGCGGTCCTCGCCGACGCCTGAAGAGGTTCGAGGGGTGGGTGGGGAGGCGTGTGCTCCTCAGTGCCTGCCCCTCCATCCACGGATGGCGTCAGGCTGTCATCCTAAGTGTGGTGGAGGCATCCGACGGGCAGGTGCTGGGCTCCTTGGCGGGGTCCACCTGGTGCCCAGGTGCCACCGAGGCCGCACTGAGCGACACACGAGCTGCTGGCGAGTGCGCCCAGCCACCGTGTGCAGGGCTTGTCGATGCCCCACATGGAGACGCTCTGATTCCAATCACAGATCGCATCTGCACCGGAGAGGACCGGCTTTTGCTAAATTGGGCTCCGTGCGCCGTCCCGACGTGGCCCCGGCATACACGGTCCTCACTCCACGGCAGACCCATGAGCCAGGTGAACTGTCCCAGCTCGGGAAGGAGGCTCCGTGCGCCAGGAGCTCAGCTCCAGAGGCCAACCTGTCGCCGCTCACCGGGGAAACAGGCCCAGGTGCAGGCTGTGCCCCGTGGTGACCCCTAGAAGGCACCGGCTCCTCTGGGGACACAGGCCCTAAAGCACAGCTGCCCCTGCTCCAGGTGCCTCGGCCTTCCTCGGCCTCCCTCCCCCCCCTCCGAGGGTGGAGCCTCGTACCCATGACACCGGGGTCCTTGGTTCTGTGAGCCGCAGGAGGGCGGCGCGAGAGCTGGGGCAGGGCTGCACACAGTAGGTGCTCAGCCAGCTCGGGCGGCAGGTCTGGGGCCGCGGGCAGCTTCGTGGCGCTTTACCCTCACCGCGGAGGATGGCCACACACTCGGCCACCACCCCGGGCCCCCCCTCGTCACCCTCCCCGGGACCCCGAAGAAGCCCAAAGCCCTTCACCCTCTACAACAGGTTCTAGAAAGTGTGACTTACAATATATCTATTTTTTATTTTGGCGAACAAGAGTCTTCTTGAGCATCCACGATTGCCATTATTTCGCGGACACTTCAGCAGCTCAGCGGAGAGGCCGTGGCTTCAGAACAAAGGCAGTCCTTCCTGAGACCCAACAGCTAGCAACTCAGATTCACAATCCCCGCCCCGAAAAGAGGTCGAACTTAAAATTTTTTCTTTCTTTTTTTTTTTTTTTTGAATGCAGCAGAGTGATCGTGTGGACCATTGTTCTATGCTGTCGCAGGGCCACGTCCCCCTCTGTGGTCAAAGCAGGGCGACAATGAACGGGGAGCATCCAGGGAGTACGGTCGGCGGGGCCTTGGCTCAGTGACGTTCAAGGCCGCCTCCCTGGTGGACACACTGGCCTCGAAGTCCAGGTGGAGAAACTGAGGCCCTCGCCCTCCCCCGGGTGGAGGCTGCCTTTGTGCAGCCGCCGGGTTCCCCTGGCGCAGAGCACCCCGGAGCCCAGTTAGCCCCCTGCGGCCAGGCCGGGCCAGAGCTGCAGGCCTCCACCCAGGAGATGCCATCCAGCCCGCCGGGGACCGGCCCACGGCTCCGGGCACCCACGGCCTCGAGCCACCCTCTGCCCGCGTGACCACAAATGCGACGGCCCTTTCCAGGATCTTCAGAACGGGATCCCGAACCCCAAGGCCCACGTGCCTCATGACGTCGAAACACCCCTCCAAGGCCTCCCGAGATGAAAGCTAATATTTATTGAAAACCTGCCCTGATCTCTGGTAAAGCTATCACAATGGGCTTATTTAGTGTTTTTTTTTTTTTTAATATAAATTACATTTTTAAAAAGAGAAATGCCAATTTCACAAACAACCTCCAGCCAGATACCAGGCCCCTGGGATAACTCACAGCAATTCTGGTTTTAAGAAGAGAGAGAGAGAGAGAGAGAGAGAAGAAAAAAGTCTTGAGAAAAGAGCTTTTCATGCAGACATACAAGGAAGAAAATAAAATCAATCGAAAATGCTGAGAACCGTTCATTTTGTTAAGTGTTATAAAAATGCCAAAAGTGCACCCTCTTCCCCCGTTCCAGGGCTCAGGATGCTCCTTCTCTGAAAACTGACATTATCCATAGGCAAAGGAGCTACAAATAAAGAGAGAAACGCTGAAAGCCATTTTCTTATTGTGTGTCGAAGGCCCTGAGTGATCACGGAAAGGCAGAGACGCGAACTCGCTAGCGACGCCTGGGGTCCCGTCCCCTCCCCACGGGATCTGTGTCTCCCAAGGGCCTAAGGGGTTGTGCCGCTTCGAAGGATGAAGACGAGGCCCCTGAAGCGCAAAGCTCCCAGGGAGGGAGGGGGCGTTGAGAGGGTGGCCTCCAGAATTTCCAAGGTTAGGGGTTTCTGTGCGCAATTTCATGAAACTACGGGAAACAAGCGGAGTGCGCGGAGTCATGCCAGCCGCCGCCTTGCTCACCTGTCTGTCTACCTATTAGGTCAATGTCCACACGCTGATGCTCTTTTTTTTTTTCTGATGCCTCTCAGAATATAGGGGGCTCTCTGAGGGTCCTTGCAGAATATAGGGGGCACGCTTGGGCAAGTGAGGAGAGCTCACAAGTGGGGTGGGCAAGGTGCAGGTACCCCATGAAAGATGGCACGGGGACCCCTGACCTGAAGGAAGGAGAGGAAGGGACACGCAGAGGAGTCTGGAGGCAGAAAGGTCTGTGGTCTTCATTTGTGGTGTCCGCTAGCTCACGATGACGCCACAAGGAGAGAAGTAAGGGAAATAGGGGAAATAGGACCTTCCCTTCCTTTCCCCCTTCCCTGGGACCTCCTACTGGCGTTCCCTGTTGGCCCAACCCAACGGGAGGTCAGAAGACCCAGGCGCAGAGCTGGGAATCCTGGGACCAGAGTATCTTCACTCCCTGGGCCTTTGGTTTACGTAGGAGTTCCGGGGTCGGGGATTAACTAGATCTAGAAATACGTATCTGCCAATGGATGCGTTGTTTTCATTTAAACAGAAAGGTATTTTAAAATGAGGGTGTTAAAAATAAAATAAAATAAAATAAAATAAAATAGAATAGAATAGAATAGAATAGAATAGAATAAAATAGAATAAAATAAAATAGAATAAAATAGAATAGAATAAAATAAAATAAAATAGAATTAAATAAAATAGAATTAAAAATAGAATAAAATAGAATAGAATAGAATAGAATAAAAAATAAAATAAAATAAAATAAAATAAAATAAAATAAAATAAAATAAAATAAAATGTAGGTGTTTCAGGCTAAATTTAGAGAGAGTATGTAGGGTCAGGTGTGGTACTATCCTCAAACCGAACCCTGGATAAACTCTCCCCAAGTTCCTTGAAGACAAGGCCAATCGGACCCATGATTTTAGGGCCAGTAGGAAGGTGGGGACACGAGGAGCACTCATGCCATGGAGGGCAAGATGGGTTCACGCAGCAGCGAGAGGCGAGGAGCACAGGGGCCTGACGACCAGGGTGGCGAGTCAAGAGCAGCGGCTGGAAGACCCCACAGCCATTGAAGAGAAGGCACGGGCTCCCGGAGGCTCGCTGGGGGGACAGGAGGGACGTGCGAGCGGTTCGGTTCATCAAGGGAAAGCTCGCTGAAGCAACCCCAGGAGGCTGGGAGGGAAGGTGGGGTGACACGTCATGTCCGTTATAGGAAAAATTGTCACTTGCAGACCCTATAACCACAGACTCCGCAGCAAAGAGCCGTCAAACACCGGCCCCACGGGGACGTCTATACCATGTGACTCCCGTGATTGAGCCAACGACAAACTGTCACCCTGAACTCTTGCTTTTTTTTTTTTCTCATGGACTTTTGCTCAAGACCACGTGCCCCTCTCTCCCGCCCCCACTTGCTCCTTCTTCTCCATTAAGGAATGTTCCTCGTCCTTCGTTTGCTGGACTTCCCCATGGCTTTGCCTTGGCTTGCTTGTCCAGATTTACAATTCTTCGCTCTTCCCAAACGAACTCATCTTTTGCTGGTCAAACCACCGGCAGCTGCATTATTTTTTAAGATTTATTTATTATTTTTTGAGAGACGTCCAATGGCAGAGGCGGAGTTTGCCCCGTCGTGTGTACGCGTCGTCGGCGGACGGCCTCGATCAGACGCAGACTGCTGCTTCCAGGAGACCAGCGGAGACGGGGACGCTGCTGCGTCTGCCTTGTGAGGATGAAGGCAGCGGCCGCCTCCAACAGCGCATCGTTCGATTGTTCTTTCAGCTCTGGGACAGAGCCGACAGGTCCCCGGAAACTGCGTCTGCCCCCCTCCTGCACCCCTGAGAATGCACCTGCAAAGGAAGAGGCCGGCTCTGACGGCGGGGCCTGCGAGGTCCTGAGGGTCAGGTGTTACGGGGAACAGGTGGCAGGGCTGGGCCCCCAGAACCCTACTCTGCGACAGGGAACGGGAGCCCGTCATTTACCCGAAACACGGTCCTGGGTGTGAGTGAGGAGCCCCATAGGGGAGACGAGGAGGCCAACACACTTTATGGTGTGGACAATCGGGCTCAGCCCATCGGGGAGCCCCCGGGGGACAGTGTACACAGTGACAGAGGCAGTGACAGAGCTGCCACACCTGAGGGCAAAGAACGTGCGTGTGTAGCTACCCATCATCTCCAGGGCTGATTGGGGACTGTTCCAAGGGGTCCTGCCCTCTGGCCGAGCTTGCTGGGATGGGGACGCCCTCAGGTGCAAGGACCCAGTGCCCCCAGTGGGATGGTGTGACCGGGCCAGAGAAGGAATGGTCCCTGCAGGGGGCAGGGCCGGGGCAGCAAGTGTGTCCCCCCCACCGCCCACCACCCGGCTCCTGGGGCAGCTCCATTCAGGTGTCATTAATTCCCGGCCTGGGGAAGTGAAGACAGAGGGAGACCCCGCGAGCCTGCTGGAACTGGCCGTCCACTTGGGCGGGACACTTTCCCGTCTCTGCACCTGCTTCCTCCTGGGCTGAGGCTGAGGGCTCGCCCTGTCCCGCGGGGGTGGCGTGGTGTCACCCGGCTCAGATCAGGGTCAGCCCCGTGGGTGCACAGTGTTGAGGACACGTCGGGAGGAAGCCCCGGCCACCCCACACGGTAGAGATTGACTTGCTCCTCACGCCTTCACGCTGGGGTCAAGAGTGCCCGGACACTCCTTCCTTACTCACAGGGACAGACCTCACCTCCGAGGGCTCCTGGTCACCTGCCCTCCCATAGCCACCGGCCCCGCAGCGCAGTCCCCGGGTCAGCTTCGGCCTTACTGCTCTGCCCAGGGCTTACACCCCTGCCCTGTGGCCGGCCTGGCGGAACCTGAGCTCAACCAGCAACTCTGCTGGAGACGGAGGGTGGGAAGGACCTTGAACCCCACTCGCCGGCTGTGCTGGGGTCCTGCTCCAAGGAGGTAGCTGCACTCTCACCTACCCTTTGCCAGGGTGATGCCATGAGGGGCTGAGGTCCTGAGCCACCAGTGACAGAGCCAGGGTACACTTTCCCGAGCTGCTCACCTAAAGAGGCTGGGAGCAGGAGCCCGGCGGGAGCCTCTAAGCACCATCGGCCTTGCCCTCTGATCCCATGACCCGAGCCCCAGCAACACAGAGTTAGGGGCTCAGAGAGTTCACGGGCTCTGTTCCTGATGCCCCAGGTCCTGATGACCCTTTGGCAGCACCGGGGGCCTCCTTCGGCCTCCTGTGATCACGCCTGATGAGGCCCAGCTCTGTTCCTGGAACCCGGACCACCCCCATTTGGCCTCCTGCTTGTGACAGCCCCGAGCCTGCCGGGGTTGGTCCTCTGCTTAGGGCTTTGTGGCTTCCAGTAGTGGCTCTTCCCAGGACGGGGTGGCAGCGGGGCCCACCGCAGGCACCATCAGAGAAAACCGCCTCCCTCTCAGCGGCCCTTTTCCTGTTCAGATTCTAGAACACAGGTCAACTGGTGCTGGTCTTCTCTTGAAAAATGCATTCACCTTTGCTGGGACAGGGTAATGACAGGAATTAGCTGCACAACTGACTGGTGGGGAAACGTGACGGTGACGGGCTTCCTTAGGGGCACGTGGGCAGTGCCCGGAACCAGTGCGTTTAGCATCTTTATTAAGGATCTGATTGAAAGAACATGAACATTGTGGTTTCTCATTTATTTTTTTTTTGACTTTGAAAATATTTTACAAATAATACATGTTTATTTTAAGAAAAGCAGATAGGCCAAAGGAAAAATTAAGAAAAATGACTCTCTGTCCCACTATTCTGAAATAACCACACTTTGTCACATTTTGGGGCAAACCTGCCATCTCTACTACATGCACATCTAAAAATAAATGCCTAGCTGAAATTCTGGACCTGGTTTTTGGCTTTTTTTTTTTTTTTCAACCTTAATGGTTAAAGCTTTGATACAGTTTTTGTCCAGAAAGTGATCGAGACTAGCATTGACCTTAGGAGCAAACTGTTTATTTTGGGAAAACCCTTCGAACAACACATTAAGCGAATGCGTCCCTCCTGTGGCTCTGGGGGAACAAACGGATGGCCAACCGTTGTTCTCGATGCCGGTGTCCACTTGGAGGCCATTAGACAGGACCCGCCCAGCTCACTGAAGGGGAAACGAGCATTTGTGCGGTCAGCCAGGGAAGAGTGATCCTGAGACAGAAGGCAAGCTAGGGCCTTGCAGATGAGCCTCAGAGGGGAAGAGCAAGGCCTGCCTTCCTCTCCCCGGGTCCTAGGGCAAACTGGGTGCACCTTGCAGGCCCGGGCAGCACAGAGACTTCCAGCGGGGAGCAGGCTGGACTGCAGCTTGGTAGAGGTGGCGGCAAGGCAGTCAGAGGCCCTGGGGGAGCCCGAGGATGGGCCTGGGCTGTGAGACCAAAAGCAGCCATTTCTGGTGGGACTTGGCAGTTTTGCTCTGGGGGATGGTTCCCCAAATCCAGTGAAAAGTCAGAGGGCCCGGGGGCCAGCTGTGCTGCATAGCTGAGGGAAGAGCTCTCCTGGGCTGGAGTTAGAATGATAAAGAGAAGGACAGTGGTGGCCCTCTTACGGCCAGCCTGCGGGAGCCCGGGGGCCCAGCCTGGGGGAGCCGGGGGGCGGCCAGCAGAAGGTCACCAGTCTCAGATACTAGGATGCCAGGCCCATATCCTGGCGCTTGCAGGGAAGTGGAGGCCGAACAATGTGTGCCCTGGAGGATTCTAAAAAATGACTAGATGACCCTTTGAGGAAGGCTCTGCTCCTGCCATCGAGCGAAACCAAGATTTGGAGCCTCTGTAATTTACGGTATTAGTTGAAATATGTTTTCACAGGCTGGTGACGTCTGAGACAAATAGACACTAGACAAATAGGGTACAAATAGACACTTGACAAAAGTAGGCATGTACTCTACCTGTTGTTTTGAAATCCACTCCCCCCACCCCAACCTCAACGATATATTGTGATATTGTGTGAGGCCTTCCATATCAGTAGACAGGGACATTGTCACTTTAATAGGTGAGTCGTGCTCCTCTTTATACGTATTTAACTATCATTTATTTAAACATTCCTTTTTGTTGAAGGAACTTGAAAAGCAGAGCGGTTTTGAGATAAACAAGGCAGAGAGGTGAAGGGAGGTAAGCATCGGCCTTCCAGTGCAGTGCTTTGGGGCCCCTGGGGCGGTGCCATTCGGCTGGTTCTCACAGTCATGATCCTGCACTCAGGTATCTGCCCTCAGCTGTGTCCTTCCCTCTCTCCGATGCTGCCCCTGCTGGTCTGTGGCCAGGCAGCTTGCCACTCTTTGCTTGGCTTCTTCTTAGGAAAGAAAGAGATCAGAAAAAAGTGGTATGGCGGAGGGTCTCTATCAACCTCCAACGAAGTCTTTTGGTTGAAGATGATGGACTGAACACCCTCTCCTCTCCTTCCAGAGCCCACTGAAATAATAATAATAGAATCTTTTAAAAGATGGAGAGAATAGGGAGGAAAAGAGCAACAAAAAAAGAGATTTCACGATTTTTAGAGGATGTAAAACACAAGGAGGCATGATAGGTGTTTTATGAGGGAGGAGGAAGCTACACCTGCAAGTCCCTCCAGACATGGTTATCATACGAGCAGAGATAGGACAGCTCATGTGCTCCGCCTGAGGGGCCCCTGGACAGGTCAGGGCTTGGAGGCACCAGGTGCCACAGAGAGCAGAGGAGGAGCTCAGGGCTGCACAAAGAGACCCACAGGTACACACACAGCAAGCAAAACTTTCTGGTGGGATGTGAGGAATCTGCCTACATTTCCGCCTCTTCCTTCCTAATAGATCCCTGCCTTTGGCAAACCACCTCCTCCTCCACATGGCACATGCTCCAAGGGGAGACCCGAAACCAGGTCTAGCAGATGAAACATGATTGGTCAGAACCAGTCAGCAGAGGACAGTTCACATGGGCTCTAGGGGTGGGCTCATGAGCCAGACTCACCCAATATGATAGAATTGAAAAGCTCTAGGAGAGAGATTTTTCTCTCACTTTCTTCAGTTGGATATGGAAGTGTATAGCTGAGGACTTCTGAAGCTTTCATGTGCATTATGAATCATGTGGGGATCTTATTAAAATGCAGATTCTTATTGGTAAGTCTGGGTTAGGGCCTTTGGATTCCGCATTTATGACAAGCTTTTGGGTGGTACTAATGTGGCTGGTCCAAGGACCTCACTTTGAGGAGTAAAAGCATAGCTCATTTCTTGTAGCACAATTTCATGGTCATGAAGGAAGCTCACTTGAACCAGATGTTGAGAAGAGCAAAACAAAGAGCCTAAAAACCCCTAAATCCTACATGGCACCACTGATCCATACTCTATCCAGAGCTCTCCTTACCTTTGAACCTCTAGTTATATGCAATAATATTTTTGCTTACGCCAAGAGAAGTCAAGGCTCCATCCATTACAGCTATACCCTGGAGGTGGGTGAGGAGAAGATTACTCTCTGGAGAAGGAAAATGGGAAAGGACAAGATTCAGGGGCATTGGGTGTAGGGGAAGGGGAGGCTAGGAGCTAGATACAACAATATTTGTACCTGGGAGCCAGGTACAGCAAGTATTACAGTCAGGTAATTAATTTCTGTTTTCAGGAATTAATCTGTGCATGATTGAGGAATGAAGGAAATTTATCTTTATATAAAATATAAAAATTCATTTAACATACAGTTCTGATTTTTACATTTTACTTTGCACGAATTATGCCTCAATAAAAAATATTTTTTAAAGCTGCACATGGAAAGGTGATATCCCCTCCCATGTCCCATGCCTGGCCTTTTAGAAGCCAAGACTATGCCAACTAGACAGGAGATTAAAGATTGTTTTCTGGGTAAGTGGAATGACCCCAAAGAGTAGACTTAGCTATTGCCATATAAGACTTCCCAAAAGAGACAGTTTTGCATCTGATCGCCCTGTGGTGAAAACCTACCGGTTGTTAATCCCGCCTCGGTCCCACATACAGAGTACATACATCTATGTAGTACCTATTTCATGAACGGGCACAAAGGATTACCAGCCACTTGAAAAAATGCACCAACAACATAGAAATAACAAAAAAAATTTTTTTAATTTTTTAAATAATTCTTATATCAAAAAGGGGAGGGAAGAACTGAAGAAAATAGAGATAATGCAGGACTCAGAAGAAAACTTTAAAATCACATTGAATCAGGACACTCAGAGCCATAAGAGAGGTACTTCTTCTGTTAAAGAAGAATAGGGTTCATTAAGAAAAGAACAATTAGGGAACAAGAAAGAACTATTAGAAATTAAGAATAGAAGAGAAAAAATACAACAATTCTATAAAAGCCTTGGAGGATGAAGATAATGAAATTGATTAGAAAGCAGAACAAAAAGAGATGGAATACAGAAGAAAATACAAGCGCCTTAGATGACCAATCACCAAATCCAATATCTGACAAAGAGAAAAATTAGGAAGAGAGAACAGAGAAAGAAGAAGAAATTGTCAAAGAACGGAGTTAAGAATATTTCCTGGAACTAGCATGCATCTTCTATCTCAGGGATTATATATAAATTTTCGGGACATCAGGTATAAGGGATAGACTCTAAAAGATTTCAAAGAGAAAAACAATTTTACGCAAAAGACAGATCATCAGAATGGCATTTACCTTCCCAAGCACAGAACCGGAAGCCAGAAGGCAATGAAATAATGAATGCAACAGCATTTTGAAATAAATATTACTGTCAGCCTTAAATTTTATATTCAGCCGCACTAGAAATTATGTGAGAACAAAATAAAAACATTTTCAAACACAAAATCTTGGAAACAAATGACCCTTCATGCATCCTTCCTTAAGAAGCTCCTGGAGGAAAAATAAAAAATAAAAAATAAAAAAAAAAAAAGAAGCTCCTGGAGGGTGTGTTCCAGCAACATTAGGGAGCATTCCAAGAAAGAGGAAGATGGACAATTAAGAAATGGTAGATCCAACCCAAGATGGGAGTAAAAGAAGTCTCTGGAATATAGCTGTGCAGGAGGCCCACACATTAACCGGAACACCTGGAAGTGAGAGGAAATAATTCCTTACAGTGGAGGTCTAAGGATAAAAAAGGGGGGAGGGCTGATAAAATATGTGACATGATGAAATTTCAGTAAAAACTGATGATGTGCAGATGATAGATCTGATTGATTTTTTTAGGTTTGAAGATATATGTGTAGAGAGGAATGCAAGGAAAATACTAGCAAGTATAAGGAAAAGCAAAATTTCAAGAAGGAAAATATAGCTGCGATGAACTCTGATCACTCATCTAAGTAAAATCCTCAGTATATTTATCACCCCAAAAATGGTATGATGGGGGTGGGGGGCGAGGATGGGGGGAGCCACTGTAAGAAAGCTATGGTCTCCCAACACACAAATCACAAAATAGAAGTAGAGGCATAAACGTAGAGAAACAGACTTAAAGTTAAGTCAAAGAAATGCGTGAAAGAGTTGGTGAAGCCATTCAGGGACTGCTCCTATCCCCCCTGTTGTTATTTGATTTATTTTTAATCACATGCATATCTTACCTAAAAAAATTCTTTAGAAGGTAGAAAATTTTTTTCTTTCCTTTTTTTTTTTTTTTTTTTTTTAGAAAATATTTTTTAAGTTGGTGGATGAGTGACTGAGATCGGGGTTCTGTTCTGGTCTCTCCATCAACCAGCAAGGCATCAAGTCTCTGGAGTTCGGGGCAAGGCGGGAACTCTCTAGGCCTTCTTCTGTGGCTCAATGACCCGAAGACCTCCCCGGAGTCAAACAGGCCTGTACCCCACACTTGGCACCAACCCAGGGTCCCCTTGAACAAATGGCCTCTATTCGCATCTCCCAACCTCTGCTTTTGCCAAGTGGAGCTGATGATACCACCTTCAAGGAAGGCATCCAGGGGCTCATGCGTGGGGCTGTGCCCACCACACTCACCGCTGTCTAGGTGCTCACCAGACATCCAGGACCTGAACCATGTGGGCCGGAGTGAGATCAGATCAAAATCAGAAAGACAGGGTCAGACAAGCTGCGACGCCAGGCAAGGCTAGTCATGGGTTTGCTGGTTGTGGCACCTGTAACGGCTCCTCCGCCCTCCCTTCGGGGACAGCCACCGGCACCAGGGACCCTCCTCTAAGAGGCCAGAGCAGGGGCGGGGCCTGACGACAGGATGTCTCTTGCTTGGGCTGCGTGTGCCCCCAGATTGCCTACACTCCGGAGACATTTGCCCCCATTTGCCCCCACCCCCTTCATTCTTAGGATCAGCATTTGCCTAACACTGGGAGCGGGAGGGGGGTGGATTCTTCCGTTTGAGAGTTCAGTGTGTGATCCCCAAGCCCCCCGGTGGCCTCTGGGATCCCATTCTGCTCAGGCGAGAGTGCTCTTTTCAAGCTGTCAGTAGGGGGAAGATGACAAGGCTTTAATGAAGTCAAGTCATCATTTTTTCATGGCGCAGGAGGCTGGAGGCTCGGCTCTGGAGGGAACTGGAGACGCCTGCTTTCGCCTGGCTCCTCCGTGAGCCGCCCTCCTGCGCTCGTCCCCAGCGCTGCTCCGGGAGCTGCTTCAGACAAACAAGCCCAAGGCTGCAGGGTCCCTGAGGCCACTGGCTGGACCGCTCAGGACGGCCCCGAGGCCTGGTGCCATTAATCACCCGGACGCACACTTGGCGACTCTTGGCTCAGCTGGGAGCTCCCACTGCTCCCTGCCCCCGGGAGAATGAATCTGTCCATTTTCTCCCTCTGATTCAACCGGCAGCTAATATTAACCGGGCTTAAATCATCGAGACTCCCAGAAGCCAGGTTTTCACTGGTTTTCCTACAAATGAGCCACCAAATCTAACCAGAAACGCTTTCTATTTAAATAAAGACTACGCATCCATTTGGAAAAATAGATTTCAAGGTCTGGTTAATATCTGCTCCCGTGGACTCCCCCTCAGCCCTGTATAATTCAAAAGCTCCGGTGAAAGGAGATACTCATCTGCTGATATGAATTCACATCCCTGAAAAGGGGGGAAAAAAGGCTCCTTTCATACAGACGATTGCTTTGGATACAGCTGCAAACATCTTTGAAAAATCTGCCACTTGCGTGGTTTGGGGAGAAAATGCAAAGGATTAGACGATGACCCCAATCTTCCTGGTCGGCATCCTCGTTGGTGCTCCAGGCCCACGAATGGCTCCTAAACTTCAGCATCTGAATCACCTGGAGGGCTTGTTAAAACCCAGATTGCCGGGCCCCGACACCAGAGTTGCTCTCAGTAGATGCCGGGCGGCCCCGGGAACCGACATTCCTAACAAATCCCCAAGTGATGCTGATGCTACTGGTCCGGGGACCACACTTGAGAGGCGGTGGCCTGGACCTCCTGGACCTTCCTGAACGTCTGCACCGGGAGTTGGCTCCCAGGGGCCTCTGTTGCCAGCCCGCCCTCTCCCCGCCTCTGTCCTGCCCGCTCAGCTGTGGACGGCTCCTGGAGCTGGCCCTGAGCAGGGCTGGTTACCCACGACGAGCCTCGGCCCAGCCTCGCCCCTGCGGGCTGAGCTTGTGCTGAACCTGGCCCTGCGCTTTCAGGGGAGGGAGGGCAGGGAGTCTGGTGGCCCGAGATGAGCCCGGGCACCTGGTGGCCCGATGAGTCCCAGCTTCCTGCAGAGTGGGTGCAGCCCGATGGCTGGCCTCAGCCCTGGTTTCCTGGCCCAGCACCTCGGTAGCCTTGGCCCTGGAGCCCTGTTTCCAACCCCATGACACTTGACTCAAGCCCAAGCCCTTGCCCTCTCCTCCCCTTACCAAGGGCGTGGAACTGGCATCTTGCTTCCTTCTCCCCCACCCCCCAACACTTCCCACCCCGGGTGAGAAGCACGCGCCTGTCAGACCAGAAGGGCTGCGGGCACACGCATGCACCCCGCCCTACCGGCGGCTCTCCCATAACCCCCTTAACACTGGCTTGGACACACCTGAGAGGCCCACTGAAGTTCTGATGCCCGGCCCTCCGAGGGGGCCGCAAGCTCAGGTCAGCACCCCTACTGCCGGCCTCGCTCTGCCTGGCACCCCGATGACGCTGCTCCCCGACCACTGACACCCAATTCTCGCCCTCGCCCCTTGCAACGCAACTGCTCCTCATCCTTCCTTCTGGAGGCTTCTCTCCTGACAGGGACCACGTGCAAGGACCTCCATGAAGTCGCCTCGGCCGCGGTTCCATGACTTCATAGCCCGGTCCTGCAGAGACTGACTGATGTCCTGGCCACCTCCACCGGGGCCGACCCGAAGCTGCCGCTCTCCGTCCGTCCTACAGACTCAAGGCAAAGGACATGAGCTCAGGACATGAACTGGAGCTGGGCTTCCCGCTCCTCTGCTTGCTGGCTCTGTGAACTTGAGCAAGCCTCTCAGCCCCTCTGAGCCACAAGCTTCAGCCACACATAGAGACCAGAAGGTGACCTGATGCCAAGCAGACATGAGGGTTGAACGAGCGAAGGCCCAGTAGGTGCCGCATTGGTTCCCAAACTTAGTGCCCTGGAACAGAAAGGTGTTCTAGGGCAGTCCTGGAGGACAGGCACCTAGAGAGTCAGGCCCTCATCAAGGGGTTGGTTCCTTCTGGAGGCTAGGGAGGGGAACCCAGTCCTCACCTCTGGCATCGTCTGGTGGCCGCCCACACGCCTTGGCTGGTGGCCACATCTCTCTGGCCTCTGCTTTCTGCTGTCACATTTCCTTCTTTTCTGAGCCGACGCTCCCTCTGCCTTCCCAGACTACTTTTAGGGCTCACCCAGGCAATCCAGGACAATCTCCCTGTTTTGCAATCCTTAATTCAGTCACATCTGCAAAAAGTCCCTTTACCACTGAAGGTGACATTAATGGATTCCCAGGGTCAGGACCTGGATACTTTGGGAAATCATTATTCAGCCTACCGCAGGCGCTAGACAGAGGGCCTGGAATATAGAAGCTCCATAAATTACTGCTACTCTTCATCTTCCTGCCATTGTCACCATTAGGATGTCTGGTTGTCCCCTAATTCCATTCCAGCACGATTCCTCTAATTTCCACCCAGTCGGCACAAGGCTGGGTTTCTATAGATCCAAAGAGCATAATAATGTGAGACTTGAGGAATGCTCAGAATGTTTAGTCACTTAGACCATCTATAAAATTCTTCCTTCCCAATAATGTGCATCTATAAAGAGGTAGGAATTCTCGGTGGAGGGCAATAAAGCCATCCCCCACCATGAAGTGTTAACTAGCAATTTCTCAGAGCAAGAGGATGCTCTAATGATTCCTCTGAGCTCTCCAGATGCATCCCTAAGCACAGCTTCCTCCGACCATTGGATCTAAGATTTCTTTTGAGAATGAGGCTGAGTGCTGCTCTCCTTCCAGCTGGCAAGAGCTGAGCAAGGATCCCCCCACCAGCTCCCCACCCCCGGCCTCAGGCTTTTACCCTAGGGGATAGCCGTGAATGAACAGCTGCCATCCTCACATCTATCCACATCTGTCCACAGCTGCATCTTACTGGATCAAGCTTGACCTGAGCCCCTCCTCTTAGAGCCTCATAGCTTGTTGTCTGTTGGGACACTGGAACCTGACAGCAGTGAGCTTCAAGCACAGGGACAATAGTCCTGGGCTGTGGAGTGGTCAACTCTGAACCAGAATCTGTTCTTGATCTCAGAAATAGTCCCATGGAGCAACCAAGCCCGATAAGAGGAGATATCATCAGAGAGAATGAGAGAGACCAAGAGGTGCACCGCTAAGGCCAGTAGCCAGGATCAGCCCCTGGAGAAAGAGCCAAGGCAGAAAGAGACTGGTGGGACATGGGAGGATGGGCAGTGCTCATCTGGCTAATTCCAGACCTTTCTTACCAGGATCTCTTCTAAAAGGTCAGCTCCCGCTCCCAAGGGTTTAAAGACCACGAGCACTTGGCATTGGAGAGCCTACATCAGGCAGTTCCCTGAAGCTGGAGATGAACAGTGGTCAACTGAGCCAGAATAAACATTAGTTTATCTACCATTAGTGCCCCCAAGGCCACATTCTTGGGGCTCTGTCTCCAGAACTGGCAGTCGCTTGTATTCCGTGGAATCCTGTCTTAGCTCGGGCTGCTGTAAGAAATGCCGCAGACTGGGTGCCTTAATAAGTACCTATTTCTTATAATTTTGGAGCCTAAGAAGTTCAAAATCAAGGCTTCGGGATGGTTGGGTTCTGAGGAGTGTCCCCTTCCTGTTGGCAGGCTTCTGACTTCTCATTATATCTTCGCATAGAGAGAAAGAGAATGCCTGGCGTGTCTTCTTCTACGGGCACCATTCCGGAGGGCTCCATCCTCGTGACCCAATCACCTCCCAAAGGCCCCCCCTCCTCTAAATGCCACCACATGGGAATGAGAACATCAGCGTATAAGTTTGGGTGAGGAGGGGCAGTTCATTCAGTTGGTTGTAGGAATCTTCTCCAAGTGGAGTCCCTTTTACCCATCAGATGTTCCCAAAGCTGATATGGGGCCCATCAACTCGTGGAGCCTCAGCGTTTGGACCCCATGATCTCTAGCCCTGGGCACCCAGCTCAGGCTGAAGGCTGAGCTCTCTGCTGAGGGCCATGAAGGGGATTTCAAGCTGGGATAGTCGGGGCAGTTTGCACTGGGTCCACCTTGCCACTGGCAACGGGGTCCTGAGCCCTGCTCCCACTTCCTCCTCTCTTAAAGCCTTAGCGCCTCCCTTCCCCCTTGGCCTACCTCCCAGCCCCACACCACCTCCAGGAGAGGAAGCATGGGGGCCACCGGGTGGGACCCCCTCACCTCGGCCCCCGTCGTCCGTCCCGCCATGCTCTCACTGAAAGCAAGGGGCAGGAAGAGGAGCCTGAGCCAAACATCGGCCCTGGAGTCAGCCCAGCAGAGTCAAGAGCAGGGGCTGGGATCCCTGGGTGGCGCAGCGGTTTCCCGGGGCACGATCCTGGAGACCCGGGATCGAATCCCACGTCGGGCTCCCTGCATGGAGCCTGCTTCTCCCTCTGCCTGTGTCTCTGCCTCTCTCTCTCTCTCTCTCTCTCTCTCTGTGACTATCATAAATAAATAAATAAATAAAATATTTAAAAAAAAAAAAAAAAGAGCAGAGGCTGCCCCCTCCTAGCTGTGTGGCCTCTGGTCTGTCCCTCTATAGACGAAACAGGAGAGCAGCCGTAGCTTCTGCTCCCTAGAGCTGCTGAGGAGGAAACGAGGAGCTAGTGAACGCGAAACAGTGTCTAGCTCAGCGTACGAGCGGAATAACGTCAGCGATGGTTATCATCCGGGTGCAGGAAGCACCACACATAAACACAGGTAAAGCAATGTCGAGAACGCAATCGCTGAAGTCCTGGCTCTGTGTGATTTTTTTTTTTTTTTTTTTTTTTTAGCTCTGGGACCTTGAGGAAGCCACTTAACCTCTTTGACCTTCAGATTTTTTATTTGGACGATGACAGGACAGTGGCTGTCCGCGGCGGGAAAGGACACGCTCCACGTGTTCTCCGCGTGAAGTCGGGGGCACAGTGAGCTTCCTACTCGAGTGGCGGCCTCCCTCGCGCCCCCTCTGCAGGCCCGGCCTCTGGCACGTGCACCCAAGGCCCAGCCTCATCCTGACACCGCCCCTCCCCCCCACTCATCACTCATGTGCCCTTATACCCCTCTCCTCTGCGCCCTTCCCCTCAGGTTCCAGGCAGACACAGCCTCCTCAAAGAAAGAAAATCTGCTTTAATCTGTTATTAAGCCCCCCACCCTATCTCCCTCCTCTTTCCACTAGAAACTTCTAGAAAGGGCGGTCTACCCTTGACGTCATGCTTCCCACCAGATGTCTGGAATCTCTTAGGGGCATCTCAGGAAAATGACGTCCTGAGCGTTTGTGGACTTCTCTGTTGGGATGTTTGTCTTCCGTCTGTTGGGTTTATTTGGTCTAACATCTCAAATCTCTGCGAGCCGAGGTCGTGATCTACCATTGGTGGTTAGGGCGGCTTGGCTGGGGGACTGCAATCGCCCCCGGGTAGAGGGAACCCCCCATTCCCTCTAATAATAAGCACCCTGGGGGTGAGCCCGGCGTGAGGTCCCCAGGGGAGTGAACAGAACTGGGCCGACTGGGGAAGGCAGAGAGCAAAGGCAAACTGTGCTAAGGGATAGGACTTAGCCCGTGAACAAAATGGAGAGGGAAGCCGTAGTCATGGCTTTTCCACTAAATCCTGAGGGGGAAAAAAAATCTACAAGACCTCAAGCTTCAATGAAGATGATGAGAAGCAGCTTAAAGAAATTGCTTTCTGGTGCTGGGACGGGAGGGCGAGAGCAGAGAGAAGCTCGGTGTGGCCCTCGGAAGACAATCTTGCAGAGGAAATGGGGCACTGAGACCCCCGCACCCGTGTCTGCTGGCCCAGGAGGCCCTGTCCCATGCACTCCATCTAGTGCCACCAGCATCGTCATGGGATTATCCCCACGTGGCCCCATAGTCAAGGTGCCCCATTGCTTGGGACACCATGATGCGCTCCGGGGCCTGTGAATCCTGGAGCCCTGGGGGACAGTGCCTCGTTTCCCCGGTTGAGAGGTGCAGTCCTATCCCGCCTGGCCTCCTGTTGCTGACCCTGGGGACTCTTCACCTTCAAGACTGCCTCAAGGACAAGATATAGGACTTCCCCACACACCCCCTGCAGCTGTGCCGTGAGCTTCGCTCTGGGGGCCACTGTGCCTGCGCCCTGTCCACGCTGCTCACACAGACCCAGATCCCTTTGGACGGCTCGGGCCGGGGCCTGCTTCCTTTCATACTGGGAGCTCCAGATGCGTCTTCTTCATCTTTGACTGCTTCATAGAGCCTGATGCCTAGTAGGTTTGTGATAACTGTATCTTGAATAAATAGATGCACAAACGGCTCTTGGGCCACAATCTGAGTGTGTAATGAGATAGCTAATGTTTACGGGGTGCTTATTATGCACTAGATCTTTTTTGTAACATTTTACATACTCTGGCTCATTTTATTCTCACCGAAGCCCTCACAGCAGGCATCATTATTATCCCCATTTTACAGATGGGGAAAGCAGTCCCCAGAGGTTCATTCCCTTGCCTTAGGATGCACAGCTAGAAAACGACAGAGCCGGGATCTGAATCCTAACAGTCCGACACCAGAGGCTGGGCTATTAACTAATACATTAACTGCTCCTTAAAATATTTAAAGCAAGTTTTCTCACCGGGATCACCAAGGCACCTGTGAGCAGATTAGCAGAATACATTAGATGTTGGGAAGAGCGGATTCCTGTCTGAAGCGGCTTATTGCTCAGGGAGGCCGTGGGAGTGTGGCCAGAGGCAGCCACGGGGAGGAGAGGGAAGGGATGGAGGGGACAGGTGACAGCCTCTGCATGCTAGGGGGCTGGAGAGAAGCAGAGGGTCAGCCCAGAGTAATAAGACAGAGGGAAGAGGACTCTCATCAGAGCCTCCCAGGCCCAGAGGAGACTTGAGAAAGAGAAAAGGAGGTGTCCGGAGCTGGGTGGGCCCAGGGAGGCCGAAGCCTCAGTAAGCCACTGAGGAAAGGGGAGAAGACGCCGAACCACATGGCTGGCATCTCAGGTGCCTCCCAGGCAGACCAAGGGTGCTGACTACTGTCAGTGCCAGTGCTGGCATCTGGAGGAACCTGGCGGATGCAGCGGGGACGAGCTACGATGGAGCCATCCCATGTGGTGCGTGGACGGAAGTGGCAGGAGCCCGGGGGCATTGCGATCCCGGGGGGTCCAGCCCGCAGCTGGAATTACGGGGCAGACTCCAGCCCCTCAGCTAGGGGGGTGCAAAGAGCCAGGCAGGATGGAGGGGCCCTAGAAAAAGACAGGTGGAGATTCAAGGCAAGTTTCAGGCCACACAGGCTACGGGCAGGCGACGGGGAAACGGAGGCAGGCATGACTCCTCACCCCCAATGGAGCTCACCCCGGATGCTGCAGGTGGTCGACTGGGCTCCTCGGGGGCAGCCTGGCTGAGTGGGAGTCTGGCCCTGGGTGCCGGAGGTCGTTAGGGTCTGTAGCTACAGGCAGAGGGCAGAGAGGGCCTCATGCCTTCACTCGACCATCCAACTGCCCAGCCAGCCAGCAGTTGCTGAAATCGAAGTGTCGGGCACTCCGCTGGGCGCTGCAGAAATTAAGAATCTTAGGATCCATTTGGTGCCTTCAGGGGGCCCCCAAGGTTTAAGTCTGACACTGAGTTAAACCGACAACCACAGGAAGCCAAGGACACGTATTGATAAATGATGGGGAGTCAGGCGGGGGCTGGGACGATGGCGTGCGTAACCAGTGGGGAAGAGGTTGGCACACCATCCGCATGGGTATTCAATACGAGTTGTATAAAGATCAAGCTGACGGCTGCTTTCTAAAATAAGCTGCATGTCAGGCCCCCTCACCTGCTCGCCCTGTGAATGAGTTCAGTGAAGTGGCTCAATAAACCATTTCTCTTTACACAGTGAGTATCAGATGATCTTTGTCCAGAACGAGGCCTCCCACCATGACTGGGGCTGGGGCTTACAAAGGGCTAAGGACCCCTTAGTCTGGAGGGAACTAAGTGGCTCTCCAGGGCGGGAAGGGGTGGTGGGGATCGCTGCTAATCCCTAGGCTCTACCCTGCTTCCAAGAGCCACAGGCTCCAGCCCACAGCCTTCAGCTGAGAACCACACTGCCTGCTTCTGCAGCAGAGGCCCTGCCCTGAACCCCAACGACGTGCTAAGTCAGGTTGTCCCTCACCGTGGCCCACAAAGTCCCCAGGCATCTCTTAATCTACTAGCTATGTCTCCTCTCTTCCTCTTGAACTAAGGCCCATGAGAGCAGCTGTTGGCCCCACCTTGCTCCTTCGCTGTCTCATTAGGACTTAGAAGAGCGCCAGGAACATTAGAAGATGCTTCACACATTTTGTTGAATGTACTTGTCCCATATAAGTGAATGAATGAATGAGTGAACGAACGAATGAATATTTTAAGACCATGACTGTGTTGGGTTCCGGCCCCAGCTCCACTACTTCGTAACTCCGTTTTATGCTACCTTGGCTTGGTTACCTAATCTTGGTTTCCCTGTGGGTAAAGTGGAAGCAGAGTAGTTGGGAAGTTGGGAAGACGTGAGAAGAGAATGCGTGTAAGGCGCTCAGCCCGGGGTCTGGCTTCTAGTAATGGGGTCAGGAAGGAGAAGCTTGATCACATTGGTCGACATTGTAGTTGAAGTGACTTAGGGGCCTTCTCCTGTGCCCTGAATCCTCATATGGAAAAAAAAAAAAAACAAAAACAAAAACAAAAACAGAAACAAACCACCAAGCTAACTCAAGAGTGGGGGGAGAAACAGTGTGGAGCAGTGGTTCTCAAAGTGTGGGTCCTGGAACAGCAGCTTCAGCACTGCCTGGGAACTTGTCAGAAATGCAAATTCTCAGGCCCACCCCAGACCTACCAAACCAGAGACTCACTCTGGAAGTGAAGCCCAGCGATCCGTATTTTAACAAGCCTTCCAGATGATTCTGATGCACATAAATTTGAGAATTCTGGGCCTCGCGCAAGGGGCAGATGGAGAGATGGAGAAGGCCAGATTCCTGGTTGGGATGCCAATGGCTTCTTCTGATGCATAGAGAAAGGCAGAGAAGGAATCTGGGCAGCTTCAGGTCCAGTGCCAGGGAAGCTTCCCACTTTGGAGCCACCACCCCGGCCTTCCCCTCTCGGCTGCTGATGGAGAGGTCTGGCCTCCATCCATTGCAAGGAAAGTGCTGTTGGCTGCAAGAAAAGCAGCTTACGCACTGTCACAGGGACCGCTCTCTGCTCAGCAGCCCAGGCACCTGCACCACTAGGCCACTGGGACAGTTTCATTGGGAAGCAGGACTGGAGCAAAACACACGATACCATGAGATCCAGGGTTCCTAAGCATTCACGTATGCTGGAGACCCTGAGGCAGGGCTGGGAAAAGTGGTGAGAAGGTCCTCCTGGTCCATCAGAAGAGTCACAAGACCTGAAATGGCATCAGCCACAGCCCATCGCTGTTTGCAATCAGCCCTGGAATCTCTAGGATGTCTAGTTAAATGTGGAGCAGCGCCAGGGAGCAGGCCACGTCAGAGTGGAAAGATCAGGACACGGGGATCACTATGGCTCCCCACAGAGGCAAAAGTATGTGTGAGCCTTTGCGCACTGGGAGATGGGCTGCTGCCTGTTAGAATCACAGGGGAACTTTTTATTTACAGATCATTTTTTTAAGATTTATTTATTTATTCATGAGAGACAAAGACAGAGAGAGAGAGAGGCAGAGACACAGGTGGAGGGAGAAGCAGGCTCCATGGCAGGACCCCGATGCAGGACTCGATCCCGGGACTCCAGGATCATGCCCTGGGCCGAAGGCAGGTGCCAAACCACTGAGCCACCCAGGGATCCAGGGGAACTTTTTAAATTACCACTGCTCAGGCCCTTACCCAGTGGATTCCGATTCAGTGCATCTGGCGTGGGACCCAGGGATCAACGTGCATTTGTCGATCTTCCAGGTGATTCTAATGCCCAGCCAGTGTTAAGAACTGCTCTCCTGACCATGAAGGTACTGTCTCGTCTATGTGCCTCTGCTTGTGTCTTTGAACATCTGTCCACATGTCTGTTTTGTTTTGGTTTTTTTTTTTTTTCTATCAGTGGGAATGTCTGGTGTTGGAACCAGGGAATCCTAATTTTGAAATCAGCTGAGAAATAAGACCCAGGAGACAGAAGATGGAGATCAGAATGTCAATTCTACAAAGTCAAGTCAAGTGGAAGATGTGCCGTTAGGTCTGTAGCCAGATGGGTTTGCAAATCCTTGGCCATTGAGCTACATGGACCTCTCTGCTCAGTGCTGATAACATCAGGGACTCCCCAGAGGGGCGAAGCCAGCCCTGGGAGGCTACCCAGTACCAGAGAACTGGCCAGAAAGTGCTTACCTCTCTGCAAGGAGCCGGGGCAGAAGAAGGAGAGGCCCTGGAAGGGCTAAGCTGAGCATGCTCAGTTCTCCCAAACTCACCAATAAGACAAGTTACTTCTCTGGGGTAAAATGGTTGAGGGAGGGCAGCCCGGTGGCTCAGCAGTTTAGCGTCGCCTTCAGCCCAAGGCCTGATCCTGGAGACCTGGGATTGAGTCCCACGTTGGGCTCCCTGCATGGAGCCTGCTTCTCCCTCTGCCTGTGTCTCTGCCTCTTTCTCTCTGTATCTCTCATGAATCGAAAAAAAAGAAAGAAAGAAAGAAAGAAAGAAAGAAAGAAAGAAAGAAAAAGAAAGAAAGAAAGAAAGAAAGAAAGAAAAGAAAGAAAGAAAATGGTTGAGGGATGGACAAAAGTATGAAGATTTTTCTTCCATATTATTCTTCCCCGGATGATGCAATACAAATGTCTACCCCTTCTTGGAAACACGAGTTGTGGTGCATAAATGTTCCTCTCTCACATCTGGACATTTATCTGAGCATTTTTGTCTTTCTGTCTGAATATCCAAGGGTGTGTGTCTCTCTGTAGGTACGAAGTGTCAGCGTGGCTGCGTGTCTGGGAGTGTGGCTATATTAATAAAAGTGCCCGTGTGCCTCTGGGCATCTGTCTGAATCTTCGGGTGTCTGTGTGGCAAAGCTTAGATCCTCATCCTCCTTGCCACATGCTCCCTCAAAACCCAGCAGCTTCACCTGCCTCCTTGCAGGCTTCCTGCGTTTGCTGCTCATACAGCCCGAGAGATCTCACTGATGCTCCCAACAGTCACTATGCTGAAAGAACATGCCGTCCCAAGGGGTTATGACCGCCCTTTAATCAGCTAATATGATTCATCATCATTGTCAGTACCATGACAAGATGGCAATGAAGTCCCAGATGGGATTTCTCTGGGTGGGGCTTAACTGAGCTACTGTATTCATGAGCTCCTGGAGGGGATGCAAGAAGGCGAGGAGAGACCAGAGCTCCACCCTTTGGTCTACATGGTCCTACAAACCTTTGGAACAGACTCCTCCATGCATTGGTTCTCCCATGTGCTTAGCCCCTAACTAAGTCTCAGTGCAAGAGTTAATCCCCTTCCCCCATATAGACCCCCTAAAGGGCTGGCCATAGCTCTCCCCACTCCAGGTACAGACCCTCTGCAACCTTAGGGGGTTATTCTCCTCTCCAAGGTTTTCCATGCTAACCTGCCTTCTCCTCTTCAATAACTATTGCCAGGGACCCCCCACGAGCTAGATCTTTGGAAAAGTAATACTTTGAGAACATTGACTTTGGAGAGAGATAGAACAAGGGCAGATACCCTGCTCTACTACATATTTGTTGTGCGACTCTGGGCACATCACCTCTCCCTGAGTCTCGCTGTTCTCATCTGTGAAATGGAGTTATTCATAATAAAGATAGTTGGGCAGCCTTGGTGGCCCAGTGGTTTAGCACCGCCTTCAGCCCAGGGCGTGATCCTGGAGACCAGGGATCGAGTCCCACATCGGGCTCCCGCATGGAGCCTACTTCTCCCTCTGCCTGTGTCTCTGCCTCTCCCCTTCTCTCTCTCTTTGCGCCTCTCGTGAATAAATAAAATAAAATCTTTTTAAAAAATAAAAAATAAAGATAATTAATATCTCTTGAGGACTTACTATACACTAAGTACTGCTCTAAGGATTGTGCCTGTGTTATATTTATCCACTGCTGTCTAACAAATTACAAAATAGTGTTGTAAAGCTACAAACACTTATTATTTCAATCTCTGTGGGTCAGGATCATGGGCATATCTCATGCAGGCCACAATTAAGGTGCTGGGGGCTGCAGTTATTTCAATGCTCAATGAAGAGAACCTCACTTGGCTGTTGGCAGGATTCAGTTCCTCGCTGGCTGTTGGACTGACGGCCTGGTTCCTAGCTGGCTATTGACCAGAGGCCATTGCAGGTGCTTCCCAGATGAGCTTATCACAGGAGACCTCACACAACCAGTGGTTTCTATCAGAATACTCTAGAGAGGGAGAGAAAGCATGCAAGGTGAAAGTCACAGTGTCTTGTGCCCCAATCTCAGTGCAACACCTGATCAGTTTTGCCGTATTCTCTTATTAGAAGCGAGTCAGTAGGTCCACCCCATATCCAAGAGATGGGGAATCTACAAGGGAGTGAATGCCTGGAGTCAGGGGTCCCTGGAGCCATGTGCATTCAGTCACTTTATCCTCATACTTATCACTATGTGGGGAGTATTGTTGCTATTCTCCTTTATAACCATTTTTTCAGATGAGGAAACCGGGGCACATGCTTTCCTAAGGTCATATAACTGGAGTCTGGAAGCTACTCCAGAAGCTGTGCTCTTAACCACTCCATCTGAATTGTTGGGACCATCAGAGGTAACACTGTAAATAATGATACCCCTGCCCTCATGAATGCAGGATCCCTTCCCCAGGATCTCCCTCCAGCTACACCTCACTCAGTGCTTGTCCCGGAATGAGTATAAGCCCCCAGCCTGGTTTGTAGCTTTTCATAACCTCTGGAGGTTCACTCTCAGCCTAATTACACATTCTCTACTCTCTGACCTGTCACCACGCTGTATTTCTAACTTCTGATTGTCTGAACAACAAACAGGGGACAGTGTAAACAAGCATTTGGCTGAACACAACAAATTCAAGTCCCTGTTAGAACATTGGCTCCTTTCCCCTTGCCCTCCATGCATTTGACCTCCAATACATTCCCTAGTATGACTAGTAGACTAGTATGGGCTCCGTCCCGGGAGGTGGCTAGCATATACAGATGAATTCACCAAACACGAGAGGCTTTGTTCAGTTGGAAATGGGGGGACACTGGGGTTAAGATTTGGGATGAATAATTTGGTATGGAGGTAGAATGTTCCCCTTCTGAACTCGGCAGCAAGAGAGAGCCACTACAGGCATGCTAGACATGGTTCAGTGGCTCATCTGTACCAAGCGGCACAGAAGGGCTTGGGCTTTCTGACTCAATGGTGGCCCTTTCTGCATAAAATCAGCCTCACTTTATGGGTCGTTAGAGCCATCCTTCCTTTGTCCCCAACTCCTGCCATTCTATGCAACAGAAATGCCTTCCCTCTCCGAGGAGGTGTGGAGGAAAGCAAATGGTTCCATCTTTTCTTCCACCCTTCACACCCTCCTTAATGTGGGTGGAGGAGAGATTGGCATGATTTTCAAGATGGCAAGAGGCTGACGCCCATTGGTCCATGTTCTCTAACATGTAAACATCCCGTCCAGGGTGGCCTCTCTCCTGGTTCCAACTCCCCATGTATCTAGCTTAAAAATCAGTTATGAAGGCTCAGAATTACCCTCAGGTGGGCTTCAGAGTCCAAATGTAGAGGAAGGTATCAAGAAAACCACATCAGCTTCAGATCCAAGCTGTTCTTGGATTCAGCTTTGCCAGTCATAAAAGTCAGTATTCGCATCCCCGTCAAACTAACACATAAAATTCTAAGATTTTATTTATTCATGAGAGACACACACACACACACACAGAGAGAGAGAGAGAGAGAGAGAGAGAGAGTGAGAGGCAGAGGGAGAAGCAGGTTCCATGCGGGGAGCCCGATGTGGGACTTGATCCTGGGTCTCCAGGATCACGCCTTAGGCCGAAGGCAGGTGCTGAACCGCTGAGCCACCTGGGCTGCCCCAATACATATAATTCTAAACTGGGTCAGAACTTTGAGGAGGGAGGGGTGTGATTAATTATGACTCTTATAAACTGCAACACGAAGAGGCCTTAAAGGGCTCACTGGGGTCCCCTGCACACAGCAGAGCCAGGATGTGTGCCTATGTCTGCAAGACCATCCGTGCACTTTACATTTCATTACAGCCTCCCTTCAGCACTGCTGTGGGGAACAGAAGGCACCCAGAGGTGCTGCAGGAAATCTCAGCTCCTCAAGCCTCAGCTCCAATGTTATCATCTCTGCTATACACAGAAGCTCAATTCCCACGGGTACATGGGTATATAACCAAGCACCTAAGTCAGGGACATGACTGCGAACCCCCTCTAGTGCATCATGTGCTGTTCATCAAACATTGGCTCCTTTCCCCTTGACCTCCATGCATTTGACCTCGAATACATTCCTTTATCGCACAGATTTTGGCCTTGGTCATGAAATTTGCTTTAGCCAGTGGAACACGGATGGAGGTAACAATGTATGAATCAAAACCTAGGTCGCCTTAAGAAGAATCCTAAAGAACATGTCCAAGGTAGCATCCTGGCACCAGAAGAATGAGACACATGCAAAGAGATCTGCCCCAAACCCACAACCTACAGCAAAGCCCAGCCAAGATCAGCCGATCCTCAGCTGACTTGTAGACGTGAGATGCCGCAGGTCAAAAGTGCTTCTTGTTATTTGCCATTGTGTTCTGTTGGGGCGGGGGGTGGTGGTTATGCAGCAGGTCGTGGTAAGAGCTAACTGATACGCCTCCAAGATGACATAGAAAAGTTAGTGATGCCGACATGGTCAGGGAAGAGTTCACAGGGAAAACATTGTAGTGAGTCCTGAGGGGTGGACTGGATTTCGAGGTTAACGGCTTTACCTGTGGGCCTCTGGCAGCCACACTTGTGGGTACGTGCATGGGAGCACGTCGCGGCACACGCACGGACATGCATATGCTAACGAGCACTGCACACAGAGCCCCACGTCAGTGTGGAGGGCCGTACCACAGAAATCCCATCCTCCAAATCTTGAGTGTTGACTTCCTTTTAAGCTGAGGCTATTTCTCCCTCTATTTTTCCCCAAAGAATTAATCTTCTTGTATTATTATTATGTTAGGTTTATCTTGAGTGAAACGTGGATGTGAATTTTATCTGTGGCTTAAGACATAATTGTGGGATGAAAACTTCAAACACCCAAGAAAAACACTGCTATCAGCGCCGCCTTGTTGGAGGTGCCCACGTGCAGCCGGGCACAGCGTTTCCTCCAGCGCCTTCTCCTCCTGGGAGCTTATCACCTCGGCCATTTGGATGAGGTTATTTGCCCAATTTAGGAAATCATTACAGATTGGCTAAGTGGGACTTTTCTGTCACAGAGCTCCATAGCCTACTCAGTCAACCGCAGGGCAGGAAGGGGCTCGGAGGGGGTGTTCCGGGCCAACCTTCCCCAGCAGAGTTTTGGTGGAATAGTAGTTCCATGGGATGTTCACTAGTCCAGTAAACACTGGGTTCAAGAAAGTCAATCAGCCTCTCTCAGGATGCCTCTGAGTGTTTAACCGGTGATGGTGCATCGTGAATCTCCAAGAAGGAATATTGGATGCAGCTTCTCAAAGTGTCTGAAATCAAAATTCTACTTCTTTCACACTGTTTTTACCCACAGGGATAGTCTAGGTCTGGAGTTCCCTGAAACACAATTTTTTAAAGTCATTCAATAGCATGCGCTGATGCCCCGGTGGCTGCGCTTTCATTACCGGAAAGTTGTCACCATGAGTCAACGACCACCTGCTCGCGGCCTCCCACCCCCCGGAGCCCCACTCAGGACTGCTCCTTCGCAGCGGCCCATAGCCTTCAAGCATCTCAGACACAGAGATTCCGACACCAGGTCGCCAGCACTGCTGGGTCTAGTCTATGGTCTAATACTGTCAGCAGGAGAGCCCATAAGGGAAAGAGCAAGAAGCAGGCACACGTTGGCTCCACCATGTATTGGGCTGTGGGCTGTTTGATCTTGAGCAAGTTACTTAACTCCTCTGAGGCCTCGGTCTCTTCATCTGTAACGTGGGGGTGCCAGCTAACCCCGCACACCGCGGGGCTCGCTCCCAGGCTGGCAAACTCTTACTGTCATTACTCTGGAATCCATCTCTCCCAGTTCCTGCCCATTGGTTTAGCCCACAGTGGTCTCCAAGAAGTGTCCCCTCCTCGCCGGGCTTCCGATTCCTGCCTAAGTTCGATTCACACTGATATTTGCTGACACCCACTTTGTGTCCCGCCACATCCAGAGCTCTGGGAGCACAGTAATGAATCACATAGGATAATGGCCCTCGAAGCCCTCCCAGCCAGGTGGAGGACACAGCAAGGAAACCCCAGCTCGAAGTTCCTGGGGACATCAGATCCAAAGTCCCCACCGTCTCGGGTCAGAGGAACATAGGTAACCAAGCTTGAAAAGACGATTCAAGAGCACAGACACCGACGAAATCCGCTCTAAGATGCTTTCACAGTCTCTCTGCAGCCAGTGTTTTTGTCTGGAATTGGTGCGCCTCAAACACTCTCTACCATTCCTAGCCTGCTGTGTGCTATTCCCTGGTGGCTGAGCTGCCTGGGAGGGCACAGAATCAGAAATCTGCGTTTCCAATTACTTCAAGAAGGGGGCACGGAAGTAGAAGCCAAGGACTTAATATGGAGATCTTCTCATTTGCCTCCTCCAGCTGTTGACCCTGGGTGAAAAAAGACAAAATTTTGAAAGCACAGTGTCTTGCTCAAGCTGGGTCAAAGCTTTGCCCCTGCCTTTTCCTTAAATATAGATGAGCAGCATTTGTTTTTCCTAGATCATAAGTTACTCGGCTCGAAAGGGCTGCCTCCCTAAACCATAATCACCATATTCTTTGAAGCGCTGTTCTTTCCTTGACCTGGCCCTCGAGACCGAAGCTAGCGTGGTCTCCCACATTCAGCAGGTTATTTTTCAGAGGACACAGAGAGTCTGCTCCGCATCACTCATCTCCCCTGGATTCAAGTCACACACCAGAGGCAGAGTTCAATGTCCGATATCTGAAAGAGCTTTGCCAATGGCAGGGTGTGAAACGCGTCGATGTGCACCCGGCTGAGATCCCTCGTTCAACAGTCAATGCGTATTGAGTGTCTCCGGTGCGCCCGGCACTGGGTTGGGCACCGGGGGTACGATGACAGCAGCAACAATAGGAAGGGCTACCTCTTCCCGAACGCCTAGCGCCTGGCACCCATTCAATCCTTTACTCTTCACCGCACCCCTGTGAGATCGTTACACTTCACTATTTGTGCAGAAAGACATGGAGGCAGAGAGAAGTAAGATGACCTGCCTGCCGTCACACAGCTAGGAAGTGACAGAGATGGCACTGGGGCCTCACAATCCAGGTCCAACGCCGCTGTTCTTAACCGCTACGCGTCCCATCTCTCGGGGGTCACTGAGGCAGATTTGGCCCCACAGGCTAGCGGGGGAGACAGTCGAGGACACTGGTGATGATACCAGGGAGGGACAGAGAGGCAGCTTGCAAGGTGGCAGGGCTTCAAAGGAGGGCACCGCCTCGGAGGGAGCGCCAGGAACACATCTGGTCCTCCCCTCCCAGTGCTCCAATTCAGGGCTTCCCAAATTTTCCTATCCACAGTCACCTGGAGGACCTTGTTAAAATGCAGATTCTGACTCAGTGGCTCGGAAGTGAGCCTGAGAATCTGCATTTCTTTTAAAAGACCCCATTTCTAGCAGTCGGTGATGTAAGGCTCCAGGGCAGGGGCGGCAAACTTTTTTTTGCTACTAGAACACTATAATGAGGACAGCTGGCCTCTCCCTTCCTGATGCCAAGCCTAGATAATAATATCCTAGACAATGATGTCATGGTTGCCGTTGTACCCTCCACACACCCCACTACACCACGCATGAAGTCAGGAGATTACTAAATCAGCTCAACTCAGAGCTCATGAGGAGCCAGCCCCTATTCTCAGTGCCTGGCAGACGTGGAGTCTTCACAGGGACCTGAGAACACCCAGGTCGAGAGATATGGTGACTTAGCAGCTCGCCCAAGGTCACACCTCCGGTTACTGGCAGAGCAAGGAAGGGAACGCTGCGGTTCTTTGAAGTTTGGGCAGCTGGGGCAGCTGGGGCAGCTGGGGCACCTGGGGCACATGGGGCCTCCCTGGCTGCCCGCCTCCTGGATCTCCTCTAATCTTCCATTTCCCTAACAAAGAGGCTCGGGTCAGAGAGGTTACATTATTTGGGCAAAGCCACTCAGCTAGTGAGGGCCAGAGCCAGGGTTCAGCCCCAGGGGGCCTGACCCCAAGTTCATTCTCTTAACAGCTCCACAGCAAAATAGGAATTTGAATTTCTGCTCAGACCCCAAGTGGTCGTTTTCAGGCTGTAACCAGAATAAGGGATCCATTTATGACCGTGAAATAATAGGCTTGTTAAGGCTTTAGGCCTCCATCTGGGCCTGCAGCTCTGGAAGGGGGAGGGTCATGTCCCCTTCACCCTTTAGCTTTTCCATTTCAAATCCTGAATGGGATTTTGTGGTCTCTGTTCTCCTTCCTCCACCCCAGGAAAGAAAGCAAGGAATCGTTCTAGAAGCATCACCCTGCTGCAGACGCTGGAGGAAACAGTCCCCACTGAGCCCCTGACATCCAGAGGCCCAGGCACCTGGGAACGGGGTGGATATGGAGGCCGCAAGCAGCTCACCAGGCCTCTGCCCAGCCTCCCAACGGAGTAGCCCCGCGGGCCTTGGCTCTCTTAACGCTCCCGGGCGGACAAACCTTCCTCTTTCCTCTTTGTTCTCCTCCTCCTCCTCTTCCTCCTCACTCAGCTCATCCTCTATGGACCAGCCATCCCTCCCACTGTCCGCCGGCCCCGCCCACTCACCGCAGGCCCCTCCCACCTCCCCATTCATCACAGGCCCCTCCCACTCTCTGCAGCCCCTCCCACTCATCAAGGCCCCTCCCACTCCCACCGGCCCCGCCCACTCACCGCAGGCCCCTCCCACCTCCCATTCATCACAGGCCCCACCCCCTCTCCGCCGGCCCCGCCCACTCCCCCTCGGGCCTCCTGCAAGGCGCGCTGCTGTCGGAGCACTGATTGCTGATACAAGCGGTGCAGTTGTTGATTGGGAATAAGAAATAAAAATAAAGCACTCGAGCTGACCAGCCACTGCACCAGGTCATCTTTCAAGACTGTCACCTGGAGGCCAGGGGAGCAGGAAAAATTGCTGAGGGCTCAGGCGGGCCCCGCTCCGCCCACCCGGCTCCCTAGCAGCCTCTAGCAGGGTTTCAGCAGCACGTCGTCTCCTTCCTGCGCTGGCCTCTGTCCTCTCGAGCCGCAGCTGCTCTGACCCCGCAGAGGCCATCTCCGCAGCCGACACAGGCTCGACCCACAGCCGCGTGGAGGCCTCCCTGTGTGTCCACGGGGCGAGCTACTGCAGGGCCCCGGGGCGGGGGGGTCGGGGTGGCTCTGGGGTGCAGCGGCGGGCAAGGAAGAGGGCACACGTCAGGGCGCAGCCACCAGGCACGGTGCAAGCAGCGGGGTGTGCCAGAAGCCCTAACCTGGGGTCTGCAGACATCCAGGCTGGCATCCACCTCGGGGAGCTCAGTCCACGCGCAGCAGCTAACACGGGGCACAGCTGAGGACCAGGGCCTCAGGCTCAGGCCAGGCCAGGCTTCTGGCACCTCAAGACCCAAGGAGCTAGGAAAACCCCTGGACACTTACTCCAGAGAGGCTCCAGGCGATGCCTAGCTGTCAGTGGTAGTGGTGAGGATGGTGTGGACCACAACAAGGGCTTTGGGAGCTCCGGAGTACATGGCCTGGGACTCTGGTGACATTTCAGGGGCTCCAGGTGAGCCCTGGGTCCCCGAGTCAAACCAGCAGGTGGCTTACGCGTGGAAAGAGAGACCATTGCTTCCCCACCCCAAGTCCACACCCCCAGGACTGAGGAGGAGCCCGGCTTCTTAAATGTTTCCTGCTTCAGTTCACACTGGCCTGGGATCTTTGGGGAGACAGGAGGATGGCACCTACGGGCGGGAGGATGCTGTCAGGAGGGCCAAGGGGCAGAGAAGGGAAAGGACCCGCAATCATGCTTTCCTACTCCATTTGCATGACCCATATTATTTCTTCATGGGTTCATTGCCTTCCGTTTTCAAGTGAAAATGTTTTCCAGCTCTTCCCTTTAGAGATTTTATCCTGTACCTGGTGGTATACAATATTCATGCCTGCTGCAAGTATGAGACTTGGAACGGAATCCTGGGATTTTCCACGATTGGGTCATTTTGGGTCACATGCCCATCCCTGAATGAGTAACTGGAAGGATATTCTGTGCAGATGTGAATGAGAGGCAGCCAGTAGGGGCCCACTCCTGATCAGGCAGTGGGTTGACTCCACCCTACTGGGCAAATGGGAGATGGGAGGGCAGAGGGAAGGGGCAAGGAGATGCCGGGGAGGCAGCTAGCAAGGCCGTGGACATTGCCGGCACTGAGGACTGACTCTCCATCTCCGACTCTGCTCTACGCAAACTGTCTCCTTGAATTATTGGCTTTACAACGATTTTAGAGATGATTGGGCCCAAGGATTGTCACTGAGTCTGTACTGCACTTTAGGGGTACATACAAGAATCTCGGGGCGCAGAGTGAGATTTCCACAACGGGGCAATGGGCTTTTAAAGATCGGGAACCCTCGTGTTACTTGCATTGCTTGCCACCGTTCTGGCTGCTGTGGACTAAAGTTCTGGCTTCCCCCAGTTCACATGTAGAGGCCTAAGCCCCAGTAAGGTGGTATTTGGAGGTGGGGCCTTTGGAAGGTGATTTGGTCCAAAGGTGAATGGATTTGGTATCTTATGACAGAGGCAGGAGAGGGGTGATCCCTCTGCACCGTGGAGACTACGGTGAGGCATCGGCAAACCAGGAAGAGAGCTCTCCCCAGATGCTGGATCTGCCCCCAACCTGATCTTGGGCTTCCAGCCTCTGGAGCGAAGAGAAAGAAGTGTTTGTTGTTTAAGCCATCCAGGGTCCAGTGTTCCCTACAGCAGCCCACGCTGATAAGACGCTGCCCTTGGGCTACTTAATGTACCAAAGTCTCATCACTTCTCATCTGTAAAATGGAGAGGAAAGCAGACCCTTCCTGAGAAGGTGGTTGGGATCGCTAAATGAGACGAGGTGCAAAGCATGCTCAGGATTCACCTCAAACCAAGGAAGTGCTCAACCATGGGTAGATCTCTATTATTAGGAGAGTTTGACAACGCGTGTCCCGTGTGCCACTGGGATGAAGGGGAAGGCAGCCACCAACACATCCAGCATCTCATTCTAGAGATAAGACAACTCCCGGTTGGGCGAATGGTTCCCCTCCATCATGGGACTCCTGAGCCAGAACAGGAGCATATTCCAGCTCGGGACCGTCCCCAGGCCTGCGGTCCAGGGCTCACACCTCGTATGGGGTGCTGAGTGTCTTGTTCTTCAGTCACGTCATGCTCTCTCTCCCCACCGTGAGCCCAGCAGTGTCACACAGCAGACGGCTGCTGCCCCTCTGCAGGATCCGCCAGGTTGGAGGCTGGGAGACAGGTCTTGTTACTCACCAGAGACCCTTCCAGGAAAAGCATTTCCAAGAACTCAGCAGCGACATCTGACCACCTTCTGTCTGTCCTCCTCAGCCAGGTTCTAGTCCCGACTGTCATTAATTGCTTTGGGCAGAAAGAAAGCTGCTGACTCCCCCTCTGCTTCTGAAAGTGCTTCTGTAGCAGCAACAGCAGCCAAACCCCAGCTGTCTGGGCGCTGGCTAGGTGACTGCAACACGGTGGTCCGGTCCCTAGGAGATGGGACGCTCTTAATGAGCATCCTTATAGGTATCCTTCCTTTTTTTGAAGATTTTATGTATTTATTTGACAGAGAGAGAGAGGAGCAGAGGAAGAGGGGGAAGCAGGCTCCCCGCTGAGCAGGGAGCCAGATGCAAGGCTCGATCCCAGGACCCCGGGATCATGACCTGAACCGACGGCAGACAATGGACTCAGCCACCCAGGCGCCCCTGTAGGTGCACTTCCAACTGGGTTTTCAGACATGAGACAAATGCACCCTTAAAGACCTCTGCATCTGTCCTTGCATCTCCACCGCATGCACACGTGGAAGCAAACACTATGCACACGGACACACACACCCCTTCCCTGCATGATTCCTTTCAAAGTGATTCTCCCAGCCTGGTAGGGAGACAATCCCGCCACACTTACCACTGCCAGCCCTAGATGGTGCTCACTTACGCAAGTCCCTGCCAGGCTGACGACAGACACGGCTCTGCACCACCTCAGACCCTCCTGGCCTCATCTGCCCCTGATCCCATCCCCTGCTCCTGCAACCCGGTGGGCACAGGCTTCGGTCAGCTTTACGCAGGTGCAAAATGATGGCACTCTGATTGGGCGCACTGTGCATCTCTCACCTGCTTCCCTTGGGCTCCTCTGTGACACCCAAGTGTGGGATGCCACCGGGAACCTGCTCAGTAGCCCACATTTGCACAGTCTGGAGGTGCAGGGGAATTAATCCCCCCTGAGGAAAACCTTTGAACCTTTGACACTCTTTCCGGGTGACAGAAAGCAGCAGATAAATGTTCCTCTTCTATCACTAGGTGCACTGTCCCAGACACATTTCGGAGGGCTTTTCAGATGGTCTTTGAGATTGAGGGACCAGCTGCTCATGGCTGTAGCCAAGGTCATGCAGCATTGTATTGCCTCAGTCTCCCACTCTGCTTCACTCTCTACTTCTGCTCCCTGGGGTCGGTCACCCACAAAATACTTGTAGGTAAACCTTTATCTCAAGTTTTACTGTTGAGGGTTCCGAGTTAAAATGGTTGTTTCCAACAGTGGCCCTGAATGCAGACCCTTAGGATAGGATTTTAGTGCTGCACCACTTACCATTCACACGACAATAAGGACTCTTGTGTGCCAGTGCTAAGTGGAGGGGTGGTGACCCCTGGCTCTCTGGGTATCACAATAGCTAAGACTTTCACCTGAAGCTGATGATAGAAATGAGAAGCCAGTTGGAAGGTGCACATGAGTCATGGTGGCTACGGCCCTTGAGTGTATAGAGAATATTAATTATACAGATTATGGAATGGTGTAGCCTTTTGTTAACCACATTCAACACCTTGAAATAAGACAATAAAACACTCAAGGTGTCCAGTTGCAGATTCAAACCATGCTGTGAAAACCAAAAGGCCTCTATGGAAGCTTTGAAGAGACATTCATTTCCTGCCGCCATGAGCCACCCTGGGCCAAAATCCTGGCCAGCATTATTTGAGAAGGTGACAGTGTTGCAAAGGAAACTGAAGGCACAGCCTTCATAGATCTCCTCTGTCAGAGGTGTAGCCCTGATGGAAGAGGAATGGGCGTTTGAGATGCAGGATGGGGACATTTGAGCAAACAATTCGAGAATCTTAAATCCCCAGATTCCCCTGAGCCCTCTAGACTAGCAGAAGTACCCCCTTCCCTCTGTCTCAGGAGAACAGCCTCCCAGTCTGGAGGTGGTGCAATATCTTTACCCAATGCAAGTGTTTGCAAAATAAAGTTTGTCCGTCTCAAGATCCCCCCTAATACCTCTCACTGCCTCCAGACCTAACTGGGGTCAGTCTCAGCACAGCTTCTGCAAACACAATCCCTGCTCCTGGAGAAAATATCAGTGTTCAGATTATATGTAGAAGCAGAAATTTGAGAACACATGTGAAAGTGGATATGGAAGATATTAGAGAGGAGAGAATTGGGGTTATAAGGTGATATAGGAGAGAATTTATTGCCAAGGGGGGAGTCACCTGTGACTTGGGATTTAACATTCTGGAAGGAAGCATGGATCCAGTCCTAATAGTCTACGGGAGTGACTACTTAAAGCTTGGACCTGACCATAGCCTACAATAAACAAGAGGGAGATTCTGTACTTGGCATCAGGGAAGGGGTCTAAATGCTCAAAAAGTTGGGAATTTTAGAATAATGTGCCAAATAAGAACCTACCACTGGCTCCAGGGTGAGCCAGAAGGTACTCTTTCCAATAGAACAATGAGGAATGCATGGGGCAAGGGTGGCATCATCATCTTGGAGACACCATGGCTTTCTCCTTTAGGCCTGGGTAGACTGTTAAAGATAATGCCATGGAACTTGGATCGTCAAGATCAAAGGGGATGAAGAGATCCCAGTATATCAGAGGACAAGGGTCAACACTTAACCATCGGAGGCAAAATTAATATAATTCCATTATGAGCAGCAAGGCTGGAACGGCAATTAGTGTGCCTTGGTCCCCGGGGAACCGTGCTGCCTAAATGTATCAAGGTGTTGTTGGGAGCAAATAGATGGACAGACAACTAATGCATGCCTTCACTGGTATGATTTTTTAAAAATCAAGACTTTATGAGCAGAAGGCTGATACCAGCCAAGGCCACAAAGAGCTATTAACTGAAGGAGAGGTCAAGTTCCCTTGAGGAAGGATGGTGCAATGCTTTTGCACATACATATAGGAAACACATATCTGATCATTTCCCAAAGGACTTGTGGCTATTTGTCAGGCTGACTGTGTGCTGAGGGAAGGGGAAATAGATATTTCGAGGACTATTTGGGTATGGAGACTGAGGTGATACTAACACAAGATCTGAAACACTATTATGATTCTCCAGTTAAAGCAGAGAACATCAGAAGGCAAGTAATCAGTGGAGTTCTGATCTAGGTCTTTCTCATAGAGGTCCTGGATCCTAGGCCCACCATGTAATTATTTCCCCAAATCTCCGGTTTAGAATTGGAATAGGTACACCTAACAGCTGAAATATCCCCTACACTGGCCCTCTAGTGTATAAACTGACTGCCACGATGGTAGGAAAGGCCAAATGGAAGCCCCTAAAACTGCTACCCCATTCTTTAAGTAACAATAGTAAATCAGATGCCATCTTGCATCCTTGCAAAAAAACTGCCGAGATCAGTGCCACTACAGAAGGCATAAAGGTGTTTCCCTCTGTAATTCTGCTTTGTGGCTCATCCAAAAATCAAATGGATTGTGGCAGATGAAATTAAGTGCCATAAACCTAACCAGGAGGCTGCCCTAACACAGCTGCCGTGTGGTATCTATACTGAGCAGATCAACATGCATTTGTATATGATCACTGATTTGTCAGATGAATTGTTCTGGATGTTGATCAGTGAGGATATTTAAAAGCAGTTTAGCTTTACATGGGAAGGACAAGAGTACACATTCACTTGTGCTAGGACTACGTTGACTCTCCTGCTGTCTGCCGCAGAGTCACCCATGGAAGTGATGTTAATTGTCTTGATCCTCCACAAAACCCTAACCAGCTGTGCACAGGGAAACTTAAGAGCACCATAGCTCAGGCCCACACCGTGTGCTTTCTGCCTTCCATCTGAGGGTTCTCTTTCGATGCTGCAGTGTGGGATATCATGGAAACATGCTCAGTATTCATGCCTGTGTAATCCCAAAGTGTGGCAGGGTTGATGTCCTGTGGGGCCAACTTTTGATCAGTGGATGAGAGGATGATACGTAACACTTTCTTCTCTCTATTCCAGGACACTGTCTTTGTGAAATGATGCATTTCATAAAGTTTGTTGATAATCCTAAAGGATCGACCAACTGGTCAACCACAGTGATGATGAACCTAATAATGCATCCTTATATAGACCCTCTCTCCTTCGCTGTCTCTTTCCTCTGTTCCTCACTTCTGCTCTCTGGGCTTGTATTCCTCAAGACAGTACTCATGGACATAAGCCCATATGTCAAGTGCTGCTTTCTGGAAAATTCAGGCCGGGTCATTGACTTCTCTGTAACAGAGAATAATGAAGCAGAGTCTTCTATTCCCTGACCTTTGTTCTCTTATTTTAGGATAGAAGCCAGAGAAGCCTGAAGTTGAGAGATCCAATACCACTAGAAGACTCAAAAAGTGACCGTCTCACTTAGAAAAGGGAAGAATTTAGATAAAGGTATTTCTCTTTAGAAGGGAGGAAACGATTTTTTTACTTTGAAAGTTCCATGAGAAGCAAGAATAGTTACAAATAACAAGGCATATATATATCAGCAGATTTGTCTGATTCACAAGTGATCTCTACAGTGCAATTTTAGGGGTAAAAGGTCCCAGTTAATAGCTTTCTTTCTTGGATCAAGTGTTACCACTTTTTAAATGCACAGCTCTTTAAAGCAGATTTCACCAACTAAAATGCCCAATGGGACCAGACAAGTAACATGGATGAATGGAGTACATGCCCCAGTCAGGTCGGGCAGCAGCTCGCCAACTCCAGCTGATGCTGCCAAATAGGAGTATGGATGGACCCCATTGTCTGCTCTCCTGATTTTTTAAGAGAAGCCGGAAGTCTGGACATTAACATAAAATCTCCAAATTATTAGTTAGCATAGAATTAAAAATTTTTCTGAACATCAAAAGGGCAAAGAAAAGGTCTCCATGGATCCAGGACAAGCTGTTCTGAAAGAGTTGATCTCAGAAATCCTCAACCTCTCTTTAGTTCCTGACATCCAAGCAATCATGTCAAATCCTGCATTGTTCATTCAGAAGTATTGATAAGAGTGCCTCCTGTGAGTCAGAAATAAAAGTCAAGAACCAGCTCCCTGCCTTCCGGTGGCAATCAACGGTAGACAGAGCAGCACACAGAAAACCAAAGAGACAAATTGCAAAACAGTATGAGAAGAGCTATGCTATGGAAAAGACCGGTGTTGTGGGGGCACAGAGAAGTACTCAAGCCAATCCACGGAGGTCAGGAAGTTCATCCTGGAGCAATTGCCAGGTGCTGAGCTGTGACTCATGAATAGAGCCTGTCTGACTTAGGCAGGCAGAGCTGAGAGGAAACAACCATTCCAAATCCAGGAGAAGTTTCCAAATTTCATGAGCAACACATCATTAGTAAAAATTTTCTGAAAATGCAACTTCACCATCATGTATTTATTTATTTATTTATTTATTTATTTATTTATTTATTTATTTATAAATTTTGCACCTTGTGGTGTGCTGATGGAATGTGGACATTTTGTACAACCAGCAGAAGATTTTTAGGGGTTAATTAAATATAGAAAGTTGAAAATTATAAACCATTTTGCATGTGAAATTAAATAAAAGAAGAAAAAGAAAATAAATAAATAAAAGAAGAATCATGTACCTTGTTCGCTGGAAATGTTTTGTTACTTTAAAGATCTTAGTTTGACGCTTTTTGATATAATCATTTTAAGGTCAGTTAGAGACCATGTTTATTTTGAACATGGTCTTAGTGACCTGATAGGCTGAGAAAGACGCATCCCAAAGACAGAGATCAATATGGGACAAGTACATCATCGTCTTCACTTTCTACACATTCTACTCATTTCTCCAATCCCATTTACCAATTATTACAGAAGATGTGGGGATTTGGCTGGTAGATTTCCATATTCCACACGTCAACCAGTTGTTTTTGCAAACAAACCAAAAGGCATGACATTTTTACATTTTGAACAAATGTGTTCAAAATCTTCTAGAATATATTATTTGGAAGATTTTTTTAATGCTTCAAAAACCCTGTTTCCCGTTTTTACAGAGTGTAGATGTGACAGTTTTTGCAAACGACATACTGACAATATTATAGGCAATAAGATCCCATAATGGTGGAAACACTTCAAATACCAATTTTTAAATGTTCTTTCTTTCATGTAAACCTCTTTCAAAAAAAAAAAAAAAACAAGTTCTTTCTCACTTTTATCTTGAAAGGGCAGATTACAGATGTTTATTTTTTGAAAATATCTAACAGCAAGAGCTACCTGTCATCACGGAAAGGTCAGCAAGTTTGGGAAACTTGTCTTTTGGGAAAAGAAAATTCTATCTCTCATCATTAAGCTCAGCAAGCCAGAAAGAGACCCTCTGAGGGGGGTAGCATCGGTCCCCTTCTCATTACACACTATTGAAAGATTCTGACGCTTAAAATAGACTTTGTGAGCCCAAGTCAACTGCTGTGTGACTCATCAGGCTGAAGGTGAGTGGTGGCAGTGGCTCTGCAGCCTTCAGCGTGGGGAGCTCCCATTGCTTCCTCCGGAGACCTTATGCACCCCTGGAGACACACAACTGTCTGATGAATGGACAGGTGAGGATAACCAAGCTACTCCATTTAGGGAGTACTGGTAATGCCTAAATTCTCTGCCATTTTCCAGAAAGTTCCATTATTTTCATCCCACACCTCAGGGGACATCTGGTTCTTTGGAAACCACTGGCCTACAGGGATTGAGACCTGTTAACTGACCTTCCTCACTTCCCCTCTTACTCTCTCACTCAGTGGTCCATTCGTGATGATACTCATTAACATTTAACAAACTTTTACTACGTGCCAGGCGCTGATTCACGTCCCTGACATGGATTAATTTGTGCAATCTCCACCACCAGTCTGTGGAATAAATCCTATTTGCTATCCCTTTACACAGATGAGGAAACTGAGACACAAAGCATCGAGCAACTAACCCAAGGTCTCAAAATTGGTAGGTAGTTGAGGCAGGATCTGGACCCAGGCAGTTTGACTTCAGAGGCTTCAGTCTCATGCACTGTGTTAGGGTGACCCTTCTAACAGGGAGGTACTCAAAGTCTGCAGATCCGCCATGATCTTTAATTCTTCCAGGATTTTGCATATATTATCCCTTTTGCCTGGCCCCTTCCTTCAAGATTTAATGCTAATGGACAACCTCCAACAGCCTTCTCTGATCCCGCAGAAAACATTAGCTGGTACTTTGTTTCTTCACCTGCAGTGGGTGACTTCCTCACAACCATGGTCCTTCCTCTGGGAACTGCTGCAATACGCAGGGGACCAACCCTGAGCCAAGCCAGACCAATTAGATCCCTTCTCCCAGGATTTGGAATTTTAAATGGATGACCCAGAAACTAAGAGGGGTGGGGTTGGGGGCAAGGGTATCATTGGAAGAGGATCTACACATTGCTGCCTTTTAGACAGGAGTCCATGAACTCCCTTTGTTGAGTTGCCCAGCGCCATTCTGTGCTGTAAGCTTAGAGATCAAGGTCTTCCTTGATTTCCAAAAGATATCCCAGTGTCTTTCACTGACTCTGCCCAGAATCCATTTTCATTTCCTTCAATGAATAAAGCCAACATGACCAACCCACTGAACTCCTACAGCACTTTCACATCTCCTTCGGGGCATTTACCAGCTTGCACTGTGGTCTGGTCTTTGCTTGCAGGGCACACTGCTCTGGGCAGGTTGTGGGCACCTGGAATGCACAGGCTGCTTCCACATCTCTGGATTTCCAGGGCCCCATACCTCATGTGATTTTGAGCAGTGTCAGCGAAAGCTTGCTGAGTGACTACTCGGATGGGTGTGTTCCCCCCAGGAGGCGGCAGAGACATTTGGGTGCCTCCCCCGGTTGTGATCCATTCTCTTGCTGATATTCACAGCCAGAACCTTGAAAATACTATCTCTGGAAAGAAAATCCAGGCTGGAATCATTAAAAGCATTAAAAAATGACCTTTACCTGCTGTAGGCATAATCCATTAATAATGTACCTTGTACAAGAGAGATAATGGGAGTCTCCCACAGGGGGATTACAGAATGATGGGAATTTAAGGGTTGATACTCCTTCTCCAGATCGCTTTATCCCTCCCAGGTGCAAACAGTGGGGTACACACCAGGCCTCCCAAAGCCGAGGCGGGAAGGAGGAGCTGCACACAGAGGGGAGGACTTCAGCCTGGAAAGAGGCCCCACCCAGGCCATCGCACTTGCCACCTTCCCTCTGACAGTCCCGCAGGAGGCTCTGACCTGCCCCTCTTCACTCCCACCAGGAGTCAGGAATTGTCAGCTGTGGCCAGGAGGGGGGGCGAAGCCGACGACTCTGGAGTTTTGGGGTTTTATGCCCCTGCGAGGCATCGCTGGTCCCCAAGCTGCAGACACCGCTGAGACCTCAGCCCTCCCAAGGACCCAAGGAAGCTCTGTCATTCCTGATTCATGGAGTCACTGAGTCCCCAAGTTGGAAAGACCTTAAAGGTCATCTTATGCTTGAGCACCTTCAGTGACAGGAGATTTACGACCTCCCCGGCGGCCACTCCATCTCCCAGAGCCGAGCCCAGCTTGCCGGCGTCCCTGTCATCAGAGCGCTTCGGGGGCAGACAGACAGGCACCCAGGGGCACACAGGAGGACGGAGCCATGTCCACAGGAAACACAAAACCCCAAATGAAGCCAATAAAAAGTCGCGCTCTGCCTTTCCTTATCAGCATCGCCGGCATCCTGCCAACGTGAGCCGCCAAACACTCCTCCTTGACAAAAGTTTTCATTGGTCAAGCTCTAAGCAGGTGTCACGGTTACTGTTGAGTTTTACTAATAATGACTTACGCATAATGAGCGTCCAGTTAGCACATTCTGATTACTGATCCTCTGATGAACATCGGTTCTTCACGGGCACTAAGAATTCGGAGGAGTTCCAGTAACACAATCGGCCAACACGTACAAACCCGGCCACCTGTGCGCGTTTCAAAAATAAATTCTTAGGGTTTGCTTTCATTCCAGCTTGCTTCCATCTCAGCCCACGTCTCCACCCGGTGAGGTCCTACGGTTCCCTGTGTTTAAATGGTACATTTTTAGAAATAAGCACAATGATGGTAGAAACAAACAAACAAACAAAAAAAAAAAAACAAAAAACAAAACAAAACAGAAAGCGAGCCACTTCACTTCGGACATTCTATATGGCCACTTGAAGTTTTACTTGCATTTAAAATCTAAAAGGGGAAAGGAGAAAAAACAAGTGGGAAATATCAGAAAGGGAGACAGAACACGAGAGACTCCTAACTCTGGGAAACGAACTAGGGGTGGTGGAAAGGGAGGTGGGTGGGGGTGGGGGTGACTGGGTGACGGGCACTGAGGGGGGCACTTGACGGGATGAGCATTGGGTGTTATTCTATATGTTGGCAAATTGAACACCAATAAAAAATAAATTTATAAATAATAATAATAATAATTATAAAATAAAAAATAAATAAAATCTAAAACCAAAAAATTAAATAAATAAATAAATAAATAAATAAATAAATAAATAAATAAATAAATTCTAAAACAGTGAAACCGAGTGAAAACTGCAAGGTGCAGTATTTTCCTGTTTGGTAAGTGTAGTTTTTAGTTCATCTGCATCGAATCAGAGTAATATCTTTAAAATTGAAATGTGTCCTCTTCTAATTGTTAACTGTTTCTAAACTAAATAATTAATCAGGAAAATAAACCTGTAATGTTATTATTTCTTACTGCAGCCTATTGTATCTATGTTTCCCCTTTTCTCAGGTACTATACCAACAAAAATAAAAAAAAAAACTATACCAACATAATAAAAAAAATATTAATCCATGGCTTTCTTCCTTTTTTATCTTGCAATATTTGCTGTATTCTTTAACTGGTGTGATTATGAACCTATGAAGTTTAATAAAAGAAGATGTTCACTCTTCTCCTTTTCGATCATTTTTATTGTTCGTTTATTTTTACGTTTATCAGTGAGAATCATTTTGTGGTACAGAGGAGATGGGTGTTGAAAAGTGATCCTCTCTGGGTGTCGCTACAGCGGGCACTCCCCGGACCCTCATCCCCGTCACGGAGGCAGCACCAGTATTTGAAAATTCCCATCATGTGTATCCTGGACTTCTCTAGGCTGACCCAGTGCTCCCAAACATTCCTGATAAAAATGGCTTGAGTCTTTCCACCATCCTCACTAAATGGCTATCATTTATCAAACACTTACCCGATGCCAGTTAATGTATACGATCTCGTTCAATCCTCACCGCAACTCACTGTGAAACAAATATTTTTCTTTCCATTTAATGGCTGAAAACACTGAGGCTCAAAGGGATGAATGAACCCGTCCAAGATCACACAGTCGTGTGCCACAGAGCTGAGACACAAGGTTAGGTACATGTGTCGGCAAAGCCCATGCACGTGAAGGTTGGGCATGGACAGTCGACTCCTTCGTTCCAGAAGCTGTACATGTGCTACTGCTGCCTTTGAACTCGGTCTCGGGGGCCTCTGCAGCAGACAGAAGGGATGCCAGGAGGGTGTTGACCTGAGCCACGGGTGTCCAGCATGTAATGTCTAGAATCCACCAGGCCTGCGGGTGGGGAGGCGGAGAGCTAATGCTGAAAGGAAAGCATTTCAGCATAAGCTGAAAGGAAGAGCATCCTCTGTGCTCTTCCAGGGAAGGGACAAAAATGCACAAGTCCCTGAGGAAAGGGTTGTACAGACACCCTCAACTGAAGACAAGTTCCGTGTCTGAAGGGTCCTGATCCAGGGCCACCTGGGTGGTTATCAGTTAAACACCTGCCTTTGGCTCAGATCTTGATCCCAAGGTCCTGGGGTTGAGACCCTCCTTGAGCTCCCTGCTCAGCGGGGAGTCTGCTTCTCCCTCTCGCTCTGCCCTTGTGCTCTCTCACTCGCTCTCTCTCTCCCTCAGGTAGATCAAGAAACAGCCCTGATCCAGAGCGGGACCTGGGGGCAGAGCAGAGGCGACCAGCAAGCCAGGGTCAGAGACCTGCCTCTACAGGCGAAACTGCATGAATCAAGGAAGGCCTAGAAAAAGGCTGGGCGGTCCTTGGAGAACAGAAAGATCCCTAGTGGGCTGGGGACCATGGCTGGGCTTCCACGTGGGGTCAGAAGACGAAGCTAAAGGGCTCCAGATGCTCATGCACGCAGCCCCTTACAGAGGCCCAGGGAGATGCCACCTTCAGGCCCTGGCTACCCTAAAACCTCACCTCTGTACGGAAGAGCGGGACGTGGAGCACCTGGGGGGCTCGGTCTGTCAAGCCTCTGCCGTCAGCTCAGGTCATGATCTTACCGTCCTGGTATCAAGCCCCACATCGGGCTCCCTCTCCACCCTGCTCATGCCGTCTCTCTCAAATAAAGAAATAAAATCTAAAAAGAAAAAAAAAAATAACAGTCAGAAGTCTCTTCCCAAGGCCACTTGCCGGAGGACAGAGAGCGAGCTTCGGACAGTCTGCTAGGTGGATTCTCCTCCCGTTATCCCTGCCATGAGGTAGGCAGAGGCTGAAACTAGTGGATCCACTCCAAGCAGCTGGATGGACTCAGGTCTGAATCAGCTTGTTCCCTGGGCTCGGGTTGACCTCCAGTCCTATCTTTGTCTTGTGTTTCTGAGTCATCTCATTTTAATCATGAGCATTTGGCCTCAGTGCAAGACATCACATGAATTCTTGCTCAAGGTCACTTCATTCAGCCCAGCCATGGGTCCAGGTTGTTGAGGCATTTAGGGCCCCAAATAAGTGGTATTCATATGCGGTCGACAGGATACTGAGAATCAGTTGGATTACCCATCTTCAGGCAACGCCAAGATGTGGACAGACGCTGCCCCTCAGAGCAGAATTCCATCCCAAGGCCAGGAGTGGGCAACTGGCCATCCCCCAGGGGAAATAACAGCCAGGACCAGGCAGGAAGAGGGACCCTAACAGCAGGCTGGGACGTAGGGGCTTGTAGGGGCTCCAGCCCTTCCAGAGGATTCAAGCACTGGCCACATCTCCACTCAGAAGCCAGTTCTACACTCTGCTCCAGTAAGAGAGGGCTGAGAAGGGACAGGTAGTAACCTGGTGGTTTGTGGATACTCAGGCCCCGGTCTCCAGTCCCACGGCCTAGGCCATGATACTAGACTAGACATGCTAGTGGAGATTGGCCTTCTAACACGCAGACCTGGGCTGAGCCTGGGGTGAGCACCCTTGGAGATCGTAGCTGAGCAAGGAGAGGAGGAGGTTGAGAGGGACGAGGACCCTTGCAAGCACCCCTTGGCTCAGGAATTAGCGACCCTTCTATGGCGCCCGGCTTAGTGGGTCAACCAAGCTCAGAGTTCCCGGACTTGACATTGCATCTTGCTGGCAACGTTCCTGCCATTTCCTTTAGGTGAAGTGTGGAGAAATGAGAGCATGATGATAAACACTGAATAACCGCGGCCCCAGCAGGGGAGGCAAGTTTCTCTTTCCGATCTCATTCTCGCTCCCTCCCTTCCTCTCCCCTCTCTCTCTATGTGTGTGTGTGTGTGTGTGTGTCTCTCTCTCTCAAGAAGCACTGCTCTTTGTCCTAACCTATGGAACGGTGGGTTAATTGGCTTATAGAGCTGCTGAATATGGAACAGAGCCCTAATGGAGATTTAATCAAAGGAGACAGTTGTGTCGAGTGAGGTGTAAAAGCCATTGAAGATGAATGGAGACGGATACAATTTCCCCCCCAGAGTTATTCAGAGCAATTTTAATAAAGTGCAAGTTTAACTATGGAATGGATTGTGTGACTAAGTGTCATTTTGCTGTAGGGCACAGCAGGGCAAGCGAGGGAAGGAGAACTTGGAAAGTCACCTCAAGAAGATGGAGCCTTTCTCTGCCTTCAATCAGTGGGCATAGGGCCAAAGTTCAGCGTTCCCGTCCAAGTCGACCTGTTGCCCAGAGACCCAACCACGGGACCCGTGCCATGAAAGTTTTTCTGTATGTTTGAGGCTTGTGGCCGGTGATCTCAGTGGATAGAGCAGAAGGTCTAGGTCACAGCTATGGTTTGAGGCCCACAGCCCCAACCGTTTACCAGACACCTCTACTCGGATCTCTGCCTCTCCCTCTACCAACTTTTCTTCTCCTCCTTCAGTTCCCAGCTTAGTGATCACTCTGTTTGGGAAGGCTTCCCTGAATCTCTTCGACTCTCCATCCTGCATTTCTCTATGACCCCTACATACCACGTAATTCCATAATTATCTTTTTCGAATGTGTCCATCAGCACCTACCCCCTGACTGTGAGCTCCCTGAAGTATATATATATATATATATATATATATATATATATATATAATCCATTTACTAAAAAAAAAATAAATAAATAAAAATAAAATCCATTTACTGAGATTATCTTAGACAAGCTATTGTGCAAATTGCTTCTTTACTCAGCAGTATGGATGGCATGATATCTTTCCATATCAATGCATGTGACTCTATAACAAGCTCTTTAACAGCTGCACTATATTCCTTTGTATGGATGTCACATAAATTATTTAACAAATTCCACATATTTTTTTCTGTTATCAGGAACATCTTTGAAAGGATATTTAACAAATTCCACATATTTTTTTCTGCTATCAGGAACATCCTTGAAAGGAGCATTCTCTTACATATATGTTTTTTTTAAAGTCATCTAGTTAATTCCCTGATAAGTTCCTAGAAGGCAAATTGTTGAGGTCAAAATTTTGCTACATATTTTCGAGCCACCCTCCCCAAAAAGTAGAAATGTGTGCTAATGTATACTCCCACGAATGCCGAGAGTATGTTTCCTTACACCCTTTCCAAGCATTGCCAATCATATTCATTTTGGCCAATCTGATGGGTAAAACCTGATGTCTCGTTTTGTTAAATTTGACAATTTAATCATCCAAGAAAGAACCCATCTAAAGAGATGATATAACTATATATCTTGGCAGAGCCATGAGGAATTGCAAAAGCCCATGTGGCAGAGAGAAAAGCTTGCAGGGATTTTTCTTAGAGAAAATACCCAGGACGAGAGAGCTGGCTCCCTGAAGGAGGAGGCTAGCAGCCTCGCCAGCCTAGAGGTGGAAGTGAAGGTGGGCACGGCAGCGCTCTCCTCACAGATCAGAGATCCAGGGAGTCTGGATTTTGAAAGGAATGAATTTGAGATAATGCTCTTCCCCCATTGACTGGTATAAAGTCCTGGCCCTGTTCCCCAGAGGAGACCTCAGTGAAATCCAAGGACGGTGCTTGAGTCGCAGCAGAGCGGTGTTTGTCCTGCAAGGAGATGAGGCCAACCCGTGGGCTCTGGCCCAGCAGGCTGATGCTTGGGGCTGGATTCAGAAAGCAATTCCAAAACCAAAACAATGAATCAACTCAAATAAGGCCCAAGTAGCCCTTACGTTTAAGACTTAGGTGGGTGTTTGCCTCCTTTCTTCTTAGTACCCGGGGCTGCAAGTTAGTGGTTGGCTTTTGGCATGTGGGAGAGGAGGATGGGTAACTCTGTGGGCTCCAGCATCACCTGCAGCATCACCTCCTCGCCCCTTTGCTATAGATGCTGAAGCCACCCTGGGTGAGTTGGGGTGTCAGTGTTCTCAGCTGAGGATGCTCCCTAGAGAAGTTTCCATCCTACTGCCTCGGTGTGTAGAGAGGCCAAAAGAACCAGTCTTGCCAGCCGCTGAAATCTCCGAGACCTGCCTTCCCAAAGACAGCTGCTCCAGCTGGAGAGCGAGGCCCGCAGCTTCTGAATGGAAGAGTCATCCCCTACGCCCAGAGTCATCCCCTATCCCCCTCACCTCCGACTGGGATCACCCTCCATCTGAACCGGCTACGGGCCGTCCCAGATTTCTCATCTTGCTCTTGCCCCTAGTAGCGCCTTTGTTTTATGTCCAAATAGATATTGAATCTAAGTCATTCGCCAAGCTTTCTCTTAGTCCAATGAGCTAGGCTTAGCATCATATCGACAGCCACACGTCTTTTTACATTTCTGTGTATCCACTGGCCTGCAGCTGAGCTGAGAGACAGCATGGCACAGTAGTTAAGAGCATCTACTGCCAGCCGAGCTGCCTGGGTCCAAGGCTCTGCCACTAGCAAACCCCATGATCACAGGCAAGCCCTCCCTCCAGCCGCCTTCCGTGTGCCTCTGTGCTACCTCCTAAAAGCTGTGGATAATAGTGGAAACATTTCCTGGGTTTGTAAAGATTGGATCAGCATAGCTAAAGCCCTTTAGACAGTACAACTGCTGGCATTGGCTATTATTACCACTCTAATGGCACTCCGCCAAGGATTATGGCCTAGATTGGGTGACTAGGAAAAAGCAGGGACTATCTGGGTATTTATACCTCAGCTATTTATTTTGATGACAGTAATTTATTCACTCTTCACATTCACTAGTACTAATAACGGCGCTGCCTATGGTCTGCCGAGCACCTAGCACGTGCCAAGCCCTGGGCGGTCCCTCTTCGCCCCCACAACAAGCACGTGAAACCATGTTATTACCCCCACTTGACAGATGCAGAAACTGAGGCTCGGAGCGATTAGCCAACTGGCTTTCCACAGCAGTAAGCGGAGGAAGCCAGGTTTCAGTGCATGTTTTGTTGACCCCCAACTTGGACATGCTTTTTGTTCTTTCAGTTCTTTTGTTCAAAGTAAAATGAGAAGAATCCTGGCAAGAGATTAACTCCCGTCTGGGATTGTTTAGACACTGTGGTAGTCTCTGTTCTTTGCATTTTCCCCCTCCCTGTCCTTGTCACCCTGCCCCGTCGGCAACCCCACTACGTGCCCCTTTGAGCCGAGGCTGAGCTGCTCGTGTGCCAGCAGATCTGACTGCCCCGCAGCTGAGCGGAGCCCTTCAATGGGCCTGCTGGTTGACCTCCTTCTCCCCGGAGCTCCCATCCTCGGCCGTGAGGACAGCAGTTGCAGATGGGAGTTGCCCTTTTCTGCCAGGTTCCCAGGGCAAGAGGAGCCCAGTGGCACTGAGCCAAGCCCAGCAGAGCCCAGAAGAACCCAGCTTAGCTGGTGCTGACCAGCAGCCCTCACGTACTGTGAGCAGGGAATAAATGTTTGCTCTTGTAAACCCCTGGGATTTGGCAGGAGGGAGTGGAGGGTGTGGCCACATCAAAAGCTGGGGGGCAGGGGAGTAAACCAGGCAAGCTCCACTCCAACGGAATAGGCAACTCAACGGAGAGGACGGGCCAAGTTCCCTGCTTTGCAAAATAGTAACCCATTTGGTTGTAAAGATGGCCTTTATACCAGCCCACTGCATTCTGGCACATAAGTGGGGACTGAAATATGCTCTCGAAAACCTCAACAATGAAGCCATAGAGGACTCAGGAGTGTGAGAGATGAAGGAGAAAGTGGCCAAGGTCTTTTGAATTTCCCTTCCATGGTGAGAAAGTTGGTGGGTGGCTGCAGCTGATGCAGAGAATAAGCCCAAATTGAGACTGTTTTCCCTGCAGAAGAGCAAGTCCACAGAAAGGGTTTCCTGCAGGGAGGGAAGGAGAAGCCAGGAGAGCCTGCATGACCCGTGGGTTGGGCTCCCAGCCTGCCCTGGAGGCTCCTAGGCCCCATGGGACCTCTCCCCATGACAGATGCAAAGTGAAGCTCTCAGTCACCCAGCAGGAGTGAGGATCACGCATCCATCCTCTCAATGTGGCCGCAACTTGGCGCTTAGCTGAAGGCAGGCCCAAGTCAGCTTTATGAGCCCCCAGTGCACAGCTGGGGCTGGAGGTCAGGCTTCGATCCCTGTGCTGTGCCCAGGATGCTTGGTAGTCTCTGGAGGATGGGGCTGATGACATCAGTGAAGGTCACTGCCGCCCAGATCCACGCCCACGAGTGCCCTTGAGCTCCTGATGACCCTTCGTGTTTCTGCCCCTAGCACTTCGGGGACAGCTGGCTCAGGCCCAGGAGAGGGCGGGGGGCTCCTGGGGTCTCTGAGAGGAGGAGAGGAAGGAAGTGCTGGCCACTCCATCAGGCCTCTCTTATTGGTCCTAGGCCAGCTGAGAGCCAGGAAAAGGCTGCAGCAGCGGCTGAGGGTTTCCATAGCAACAGCAGGCAGCTCTGCTCTTTGGGCCTGGAGTTAGCAGCAGAGGAGGAGGAGGTGGGGGATGGAAGGGAGAAGAGTCAGAGGAAGGGATGGAAGGAAAGAAGTCTCAGGAGGCTCAGAGGGAAGGGGAAGAGGAAAAGAAAGAGGAGAGGAGTGAGGGGAGGCTTATGGAGGGGAAGATGAGCAATGAGAGGAGCAGAGGAGAACCAACCAAAGAACCCAACAGGCTTGTGTCACCTCCTACAGGCCCTGAGCCTTGATCCCACTGCCCCACATGCCCCTGCTTGCCCCTCACCACAACGCAGGGTCAAGGGACGGGACGCAGGCCTGGGTCCACCCTCCAGAAGCTACGCACCAGGAGAGCGAGAAGGTTCAAGGACAAACGTCTCGGCACAGACCCGGCCCCTGGCCACGCGAGCTACTTAACTTCTCTAAACTCTGGTTTTTGGGTTTAAAGAGAAAAACATGGAGACAATAACTGCCTCAGCGAAGTTGTGAAAATGAAATAAGATAATCATGTAAGGGCCTGGGCACGGTGCCTGGCACATGGGAGGCGCTTAATAAATACATTTTATTATTGTTTAGTGTGACTTGGTCATCATTTAGCTTCTCTGTACCTCCTTCTCCTCATCTGTAACAGAGAAATGATCCCTCCCCTCGGAGGGTTTTTTAAGTGTATTATTGTAAGTGCTCAATAAATGTTAGCTATTAAAATTATCTTCTTAATAACAAGAGTAAACATTATGTAATGCGTGGTCCTTTTTCCAAAGCACATTCTCCACTGTCGCTTCCTTTAACACTAGCAGTGACTGTGTGCAGCGGCCAGGCCAGCCTCTCCCCCGTATTGCACCTGCAGTTCGGGCACAGCGCTCTGCTCACCACTCTACGCTCATCCCCTCCCCGAACCCCAAAACAACTCTTCAACACGGGTATCATCTCATTTAACAGTTGAGAAAGCCAAGGCACCAAAGGGTGAAGGAGTTTGCCTGCCACTCGCTAGCAGGTGTTGGGACTTGCACTTAAATGCGGAACGGCGGGCAGAAGGAACACAGTTAATTTGAAACAATTCACTTAACTCAGCACGTTTGCCCCAAACGAACACTTGTCATTGGTGCTGTGACTCTACAGAACGGAGTGGAGGCAAGGAGCCCTGGGCCCTTAGGGAGTCTCATCCACACGATACAAGACCTAGGATGTACTCAGTGGTTCGGGTCACCGGCGGGCTCCCTGGGGCCCTCCCACCGCCTGGTCCAGAGCCTGGGATGCAGGGAGCACGCCTAAAACAAAACAAAACAAACATACAAAAAAAAAAAAAAACCATACACTGAGATTCAGATCGCCCATCAAAGCCAAATGAGGAGCAAGGAAGCCCTTTTCTGCAGGTCCTCAGAGAGCCTCACCCAGGGCCATGGGAGGAGGAAGCAAGGTGATTTAGATGTTTTCCCCTTGTTTTATTTCATTTTTTTTTTTTGAGGTAAATGGAAGATACTTCACTTTCCTTCTAATAAAATTTAAAATAGCTCTGTGCTTGTCTTAAGAAATGGTGTGTATGTCTCTGCGTGTTGATGTCTGTGTTTCGATTCAGAGAGAAGAGAACAGGGAGGGGAGGAGGGAATGAGAGAGAATAAGAAGGGGGGGAGAGGAGGGAGGGGAAGAGGGAGGGAGAAACTGAGGAGGAAAAGGGAAGGAAGGGGATGAACAGAAGTAGAGAGACAAATAAGCCGCAGACAGAGCCGGAAAGGCAGATGCCAAAGACATGAGGGAAGGGAAGATCGATGCCAGAGAAAGAGAGAGAAAGAGCAGCAGAAAAGGAGTGGCAGGCAGATAAACAGACTGTGACAGAAAAGCATCCAAAAAAGATGGGCAGATGGGCAGGGAAGCAGAGACACGCAGAGGCAAGAACGCAGACACCAGAGGAAAGAGGAAAGCAGAGAAGAAGCCCCTCTTCCCCTCTTGTCCAAAGAGGAGCACGCGCGCTCCGGGGAGACGCACACAGGGTTGGAAAGCACAGTAGTGTTGGCAAAGCCGGGAAAAGAAATCTCCCTCCCCCTCCCTCCCCCCTCCCCATCCCCCTCCCTTCCTCTCCCTCCCCCTCCCTTCCTCTCCCTCCCCCTCCCTCCTTCCCCTCCCCCTCCCTCCCCCACTTACCTACTCCTCTTCAGGAGGAGGGCTGAATCAGCTCTCTACGTCCTAAAAAGCTATGCTCAGCCAGAATTTGTGATCAAGGTGTTTTAAATCAGAGCTAAAATTTGGCAGCACAAATGTTCTAGAAATTCTCATCTCATTGTGAAAATAAAGAAAGCTTAATTCCATATTCGGGGGATTAGGATCGTCCCATCTCATCTCTCAAAGAAATAAGCTTTTTATTGTCACAAATCATTCCTGTTGCCACTGGCCTTTTGAAATATTCGTGTGTTTCTACTGTGATGTTCCTGCTCCCGATACCACCTCAGTTGGGGTGGATTCAGTGCTCGTTAATAAGCATTTATTATGCACCTACCGAGTTCGAGGCCTAGACTGAGCTGGATGCCAGGGTAAACAGCAGGTCTTGCCCTGGCTGTAGGCGATGTATTCGTATCCTGGGCAAGTGTTGGATCAGTACCCACTGCTTCCAGATAACCACACCAAGGTGACTTCACCTGTGTTCCTCAATTGTCCCCAAGGTAAACCTCGGAGGTGAGCTTCCCCAGGGTAGGTGACGCTTGGACTCATGACACCATCCTTCCTGTCCCTCTGTCCTGATGCCTTTGGTCAACGGTAAAGACAGGCATACTCTGAAGCCTGGCATAAGCTCCATAACTGGGCCCAGTTCTGCGGGGGCCAGTGAAGCTGTGGGAGATGAGGTAGAGGGCGGAATTTCTGGAAACAGCCTTGATATGCATTCACATTGCACAGACAGTGTCCCCTACGTAGTGGTCACTGAAGGCACCCCACCCACCCCTGGGTCACCTGCAGACAATTTCCTTACCTATAGCTCCTGGCTTCATACACCTTCAACCTAAGGTTGTTCTCTGGAGGCCAGGGAGTGACTGCTTGGCAGGGGAAGCTCCAGGAATGACCCTCAAACAATGAAGCTTAGAAGACCGTGAATAAATAAATAACCCAGTTGGAAAATTCCAAGGTATGTTGTACATAGTTTCTCAGAGATTCCCCAGCAGGAATGAGTCCCAGTTCCCCACAGTGAGAGCCCCCTCATAAACTCACTCTTGATTGGCTTTACTCTCCCCATTGTCTCACTCTTCCGCCCCTTCACTGTCTTCATTGGGATCAACAACCAAATAAACATTTTGTATCTAAATCCCTGTTTCTGGGAGGTCCAAACTATTGGCTATGTCAGCCCTCACGACAACGCTGCAGAGGTAAGCATCGTTAGTCTCAGTGTTAGAATCTGTTCTTTGAACACCGAGCCTTTACCAAGGCCTGTGCTAGGCCCTGGGCATACATAACATAATCCTGCCCTCATGAGGCTTGTGTTCTAGACTGAAAGAGGATGCGAAACAAGCAATCACATAAATATATTCATCATTGGGGCAAGTGCTACAAGTGAGAGGTATCTGGGTTCTAAGAATGTAAGCTAAGCATATCTGACCTAGTCGAGGAGGTCAGAGAAGTCCTCTCTGTCCAAGTGACTCTTCAGTTGAGATCAGAAAAGGAGTAGAATCTAACTAGGGAAGATGGGAAAAATATCTAGGACAATAAGAACAATTTGAATGAATAATGAAACTGAGGCAAACAAGTTAAGATCTCACACGTGTACAGTGGTTGGAAAAGGGTTTGATTTCAGACCTCCCTGATTGCAACATCCAAGCTCTTTGTGTTATACTCAATAGCTGGAATGGAGACGGGTGTCTAGGAGTGGGAGGTGACGTGTTACTCTCATTATTCATATTATGAAAGGATTAACTACAAGCTTCCTTTAAATAGAAAACTCCCATAGGGCATTTAACAATTAATGCAATCACAAAAGAGGAAATTATGAATTTACCTAAATGTATGTGCTGGATACAAAAGGGAAGTATCCGAAAGTGTACAAAGTGGATGCTCTGAAATCACTGAGAGTTGGGCATCTTTCCAAGCCTATCTCATAACATTTAGCACCACGGTAGCTGTGGTCTTTGCAGGAAGACGAGGGGAGGAAAGTGGGGCGCTCCTGAGTGGCAGATAGATACGGAGGGAGTGATCTCTGGGTGTTCAGAGTCATAGGCCTCCCTTCAAAGCAGAAATCCAAAGAGTGTTCTGCCAAAGGAAAATAATACTCTGGAATGGGAGATAATGCATTCTTATTTCTGGTTAGTATGTAAATGCATGTAAAAGACCTATAACTTCCATGGTGACAACAAGGAAAAAGCAAGCAAAAATAAACTATTAAACTATCAAAGAGCAGTACATGCAAGGAAGCCCAGATAAATTAAATTCCGGAGAGGAATGAGTCCTTCATAGGTGAGTGTCAAGTAATGGTGCCTCCATACCTGAAGACAAGAAATCTAGGAATCTGGGAAGAGTCCCAAACGTAAATGTCAATCACTTGTCCCATTTAGGGATTTTGTTGAGTAGCCACCAGTGGAAATGTAGCTGGAAAGGAGAGAAGTTTGTACAGCCTTGCATTTCTCAGACTTTGCGGCCTTGCTAGAATTTAATCCAAAAGTGACCCAAATCTATTTGAACCTGCAGCCCAACTCCCTCTCCAGTAAAATTCTGAAATTTCAAAGAGAGCAGCCCTTTGGTCAAGGTCAATGTCAAGGATTCAGATGAGAGCCAAAAAGATGTCCCATTTGATATAAGAGGCAAATCTAATCTAATTAAAGCTGTGTTCCAGTGCTGGCTCAGTTAAATTCTCAGTGAAATCTGAATCTTACCTAACAGAGAAAAAGACTTGTGATGTCTGGAATAACAACAAGTACATATATACTTTAAAAAATCGTACCTTAGTGTCCGCTATTTTTATATGCACTATTCTGGCACACGATAAAATAAGTACAAGGTATGGGAAAAGCAGAATAATGTGATACATAATCAAGAGAAAAACAGTCAGTAGAAGCAGACTCACAGAGGACTTTAAAATAACTACTATGAACATATTAAAGAATTTATAGGGAAAAACGAATAAAATACATGAAGAAAAGTAGAGTATTAGGAAAGAAATGGAAATATTAAAAAATTAAAAGTTAGAAAGAACGAAGTAGAAATCACAGATCTGAAATTTTATTTATTTGAAATTAAAAGTTAATCTTATGGGCTTAACAGCAAATTAGATACAACAAACGTAATGAACAGTACACTTAAAATCAAGTCACTAAAAATTACCCAAATTGAAACACAGAGAATAAAAGGCTAAACAAAACATCAGTTACGTGTACGCTAACATAAAATCTAGCATACATGTAAGTGGAGTCCCAGAAGGTGAGGAGAGAGATAACTGGTAATTTTAAAATATATAAATACAGAATTGCTCTTTTTTTTTCAAATTTGACTTTAAAAATTTAATGCAGATATCCCAAAGCCCAGCAAAACCTAAACGTAATGAATATGAAGAAAAACACATCTATGTACATTATACTTAAGCCAAAAAGACAAAGAAAATCTTTAATTATGTGCAACAACATGGATGGAGCAAGAGAGTATAATACTAAGAAAAATAAGTCATTTAGAGAAAGGCAAATAGCATATGATTTTACTCATATGTGGAATTTAAGAAACAAAACAAAGGGGGAAAAAAGAGAGAGGGGGAGGGAGCAAAGGAAGATGCTTAACTATGGAGAATAAACTGATGGTTACCAGAGGGGAGGCGGGTGGGGGATGGGAGAAATAGGTGGTGGGGGTTAAGGAGGGCACATGCCCTGAGCACTGAGTGTCATGCGGAAGTGACGCATGCTATATTGTACACGTGCAACTAATATTACACTATATGTTAACTACCTGGAATTTAAATAAAAACTTTTCAAAAATGAAACAGGACCTGGCAAAAAGTAAGTATTCAATGTCAGCTATTATTTTTTGTCTTTGAATTATTTTTTTTAAGGTTTTATTTATTTATTTATTTATTTATTTATTTATTTATTTATTTATTTCTGAGAGACATAGAGAGAGAGAGAGGCAGAGACACAGGCAGAGGGAGAAGCAGGCTCCATGCAGGGAGCCCAATGGGGGACTTGATCCTGGGACTCCAGGATCACGCCCTGCACTGAAGGCAGATGCTCAACCACTGAGCCACCCAGGCGTCCCTCTTTTTTTTTTTTTTTTTACAAAATGCCTCAATATATGTATACAACATCCTATGTAAACTGACTGCAGAGACTCTATCCATCTTGTTTAGTTTGATATAAACTATTGTTTTATGAAATGAGAAAAATTTTCACATATAAGAAAAAAAATGAAAATTTTTTGGTAGAGCTTTCCACAAGACTTGGTATTGGCTTATAATAAAGAGGAAAACAACAACAAAAAACAAATAAATAAAAATTTAAAAAATTAAAAAAAAATAAAGAGGAAAACAAGTACAGAAAGAAAAAGAAAGAAAGAAAATCTTTAAGGCAATCAGAGGAAAAACAGACACACACACACACACACACACTCACACACACAGACCCATAGGACTTTCACTCCAGCCAGACTGAAATATTTTAAATTACTTGTCCGTGCCAACTTCCGCAGGCCACCAGCCTTTGAATATTCTCCTGCTGTGTTTAGCATGCTGCATCTAAACTTCCTGTGAAACCAGCCAAAAGGTTACACTATAATGGACACGCATCATTATTTGGGCTGACTAGCTCTTTGAACACCGTTCCTATATTTGGAGAGTTACCCGTCTTCCAAATCCCCTAACAGAAGCCATACTTTCCTCTGCTTCCCCTGCACCTAGGACACAGGGAGAGATGTTATCTGGGCTTCATCAATCAGGCACATCGCCCTGGGCCTTGAACAGGAAGCCTGTGACTTCCAGAATCAGGAACCACGTGGAGTGTAGAGGTGGGGCCGCAGCAGCTGCGGAGACACCAGCCCCAGCAGGAGGCTGATGGAGTGTCCAGGCGTGGCATCCACAGAGTGGCTCAGGGCTCCTGCGACCACGCCCAGGGCGGCTGCCAGGATGTCTCTACTGAGCCAGTTCTGCAGTGTTATTTGGGGTGTTGCTCCTAAAAGCATAATCTCTAGATGCTCCTAGAAGTTCCCCCAAGATCTCTAATATCCTCTCTTAAATCTCTGCTGTTCGATGAGCCAGGATGGCTTCAAGCGTTTGTAGCTAAGAGCTCTGACTGACACAGCTTCCCTGCCCTGAAATCTCCAGAACTCCCTTTCCTGCTACCTCCCATCGACCATTCCCTCCACACACACACATGCAGGAAAGTCGTCCCCAGTTCCTGCCTCCCCTCCTAGGGACATTACGGTTTCTTGTGGTTGTTAATTTATGTGTGTCTCCCCACTGGATTGTGACCTTCTTGTGGGCCAGGTGACAGTCTCATCCATGGCCACCTCTTCATTGAGTGCGCAGCAGAGCCTGGGCCACCCCAGCAGAGATGCTCAAAGGGCCTTGATGGATTACATGTTCAGCGAAGGCAATGTCACCAGGTTCCCACAGGAGAGAAAACGTAGAGTTACTTTTTCTTAAAATCCGCATAAGAAAAATTCCAAAAGGCCTGATCTCTTCTCTCTTTCTAACAGGGTCTTGAAGCTGATTCAAAAAGGAGCACGGCGACAATTGTGTCTGTAACTCAGTGAGGCATGTGGCAAGGTCACTGGTGCTGGCCAGGAGTGGGCTGGACTAGGATGGTGCATCCATAAGCAGCTGGGTGAGGGTCAAGGTCTTCCTACTGAGCCCAGTGTATGGCTCTGTCTCACTCATGCTACCAGATGGGCCCAGAAGGCATCACAAATCCGCTTACACAAGACAAAAATTAGGACTATTTTATGGATCGCTCTGATCAGTGGTTAACTGGTAAATGTTTAACAATTGGCTTTTCAAGAGGAAGAAAAGCCCACATTTGTGGCATTTGTCAATTTTCATGGTGTAAATATTCCCACCACAGCTCCCACCCATGCCAGGGTAACGGTTCCAATGTGGAGTCGGGAAGAGACACACAACAGCACAAGATCAGATGGTGTTTCCGTCATAAAGACACAACAGGGATCCCTGGGGGGCTCAGCGGTTTGGCGTCTGCCTTTGGCCCAGGGCATGATCCTGGAGACCCCGGATCGAGTCCCACATCAGGCTCCCTGCATGGAGCCTGCTTCTCCCTCTGCCTGTGTCTCTGCCTCTCTCTCTTGTGTCTCTTATGAATAAATAAATAAAATCTTTTAAAAAAAATAAAGACAAAACAGACATAAATAACACTGCGCGAGCCCCAATAGCAGTAAAACAGACTATATATTATGGTAAATATAATTAGAAATTACCTAAATCATTAGAAATGATCCATATGTATAATTTAATTTTTTTAAATGGCTGCATTTGGTAACCAGCTTACAGAATTCCTGAAAATTTAACAGGCTCCTGTGAGCCTGCCTCAGCATGATGCCTCTAACTCCAAGCCATCTCTAGGGACCTCATCGGCCGTCTCTCCCCAGCGGATCCATTAGTACAAAAGGAAGGAAAGCGGAGGCTCCACATAGATGCAGACTTGTCCAAGATCATCCTGCTAATTTCTGACAGCACTAAAGCAAATCAAAATAATGGCTGAAGTTTGGAGATGCCAACCACATTTCAGGCACCGCGATAAGCATTTCGCATGAATCATTTCATCTTCGCCACAACCCTGTGACTTAGGTTCTGTAATGCTTCCCTCTTTTTAGATTAAAATAATGATGATGACAGTGATTTGCAAGGGCACATACCCCGAAGTGCTAGAGCCAGGATCTAAACCCGGGCAGTCTGACCCCCAGGGTCATGCTCTTCCCCTCTACCCCTAGTGCCTTAGGTTTTCAGACTCCGTACCCCACTATCACCCTTCGTTTTGAACTCAGACAAAAGTACCTGCTTACTTCCACAATGCTTAACTGCACTTTGTGCAAATTGGATCATTCCAAGTGTTTTGCTAAAAATCCCACTGGGACTAGAGCTTTTTTTTAGTTTTCCAAGGGGAAGGAGATATTTGCTCCAAGCCACCGTGATCCCTCAGCAACCAAACACTTCTGCTTTCAAAAAGATCACAACCAGGATCTGGAATAGACTCCAGAGTCATAAGAAAAGTTCCTTGCTTCATGGAACTGGACTGTAACACATGGTTTTTATTCATTATTTGCTATCCTCAATCTATTTATTTATTCATTAAGTATTTATGGAGAACTCATTGGGCACCAGGCACAGTGTAAAGTGTCCATGGCTGTGCAATCTATTAGACACTATCAGAGCAGTTTTCAGGACCCAAGAGCCTTTCAAGGTTTCCTGGAAATATTTGAGACCTGAAAATAATTAATATCATCTCCATAATACAAAGACTGAGCAATTATTTTTTTTAAGACTGAGCAATTAAATCAACAAGCGTCTACTTGCAAGTCTACAAAGAATAACCTTATGTCGACCTGTCAACTGCTTTTCAGCACAAGTCACATGGTTATATAAAAATTGTATTTAATGCGGCAGTGACATTATAACATATTTGATTTTTTAAAAAATAAAATAAATTAAAATAAATTAAATTAACATATTTGATTTTAAACAAGGCAGGTCTCTAAAACTAATAGTCCCTTAATCCTAGGAAGGTCGTGAAACAACCTAGAGGTGCTAGGGAAACAAAAATCCCTAAGACGTAATCTCTGCCTTCAAGGGAGCCTAATCTCATGTTTTGTTTATTTACTTATCTATTTTTAGGCTCTAATCACGAGTTCCCGGAAGATAAGGATTTTGCCCTCTGTGTTCTTCTTAAACTTCATATTCCCTGGGCCGAGGGGAGGGCTGCATTTACAATAGCTCACATGTTCGTTAGGTAAATACAATCAGGTTAGCGCTGTGATCTGTACTCTAGATTCTGACAATCCACAAGGGCCCAGAAATAATTTTCTTGCATCCTTTCGCACGGATGTGGAAACACACACACACACACACACACACACACACACACACATGCACCTGTTCATCCCCTACGCACTCAACTCCACGAGGGATGGAAGGAAGGGAAGAAGTCGGCATTAGTGAGAAGCTACAAAGCACCAGCTACTGTGCTGGGTACTTTTCGGGCATCAGACATGCACCATGTAAAGGTTCCCCTTGCCTGTTCCGTTATAGTGGGCATCGCGGAAAGCCAGGAATTTGGAGTCATTTGTTCTCGAACCGTCTCTGCTTTCCCCAACTTCTGCCTGTAATGCCTTTTGCATCACCTCCTGCGCGCCAAGCGCAAGATGCACGATTGTAAAAGGGAGTGACAAATTTCAGGCAGATTATAAAACAAGCGGGAAAGAGTCACCAGAAGAGGGGCTACATTTCTTGAGATTCATCCTGCTGCTCATTTCAATGAAATGTTTATCACTCTCACACTTGTCATCATTTCATTCGGATTCCTGGACCAATCTTGTCACTTCAAGCAGCTTTAATGACTTTCATTTATGCGAGCTCAAGGCTGCCACTTCTGAACTGGCTGTCCCCCATCAGGCACCCTCTGCTTTCCTAATTCTCACAGAGCCCAAACATTCCCATGGTCCAGAGCGATCGCACTGTGGGGAGCTGCATTACGCCCGTGTCAGCATTCCGTGGGCCGAGGCCGATTACTTCGGAGGGACAGACTTAAAGCTGCCTGCAGCTCGGGAGAAGACGAAGAGGGGTGTGCAGGTCCCAGGGACACGGGAAAGTGGCTTAAGGTGTGGAGTCCATCTGCCCCATTTCAGATTTGACCCGCACATCACAACAGGATTAGTCTGAGTAATGTGGTTTTAAGAAACAGTCGCTTAGTGTCATATAAATATGAATTTACATGTACGATTGAGGGCTCTTGCTTCCCTGACTTGAAGGTTAATTTTTTAAATTTAGCATTCGCCGCACTAATTGCATTGCCACGTGCTGTGCTAAGAGATTTCTGTTCATTATCTCGACTGAGCCCATCAGCAAACCTATGCAGTAGGTATAATATTTGCATTTACAGATGGGACACTGAGGCTCAGGAAGGGGCGGTGACTCGCCCAAAGTCACATGTCTCTTCAATAGCTTGAGCTGTATGACTTGCTTTTAGGACTTAACCCATATTATCGAGCCCCTTTGCTGGGCCAGAGGGAACAACAGACATGTAGATTTGTGAGTTCCAGAGAGCATGTTCAACCGCCGTAGAGGAGACACAAACAGGGTTCTTTGGGAGAACGAGGTAGGGCAGGGAGAGTGGGGGGAAGGATGGAGGTGCTTCACAGAGGAGGAGGCAGCTGAGCTGGGCTTAACGCTGGGGCTTGCGTTTGCCACATAGAGAAAAGAGGGAATGGCTTTGGAGGCAGAGGGGAGCTCGGGAGCAGAGGAGGTGAATGTGGGGAAGGGACCTGGAAAGTCCAGGGATTGGGCGAGGGGACACGGCAGTGGTTGGGATCCAGAGTCAACAAGATCGCGTAAAACAGGATAGGGAGGTACCAGTGACAGAGTTTGGAAATCGTGGCTATTCGCATAAGCAGACATGGCCAAAGAGGGGACTGTGGCTGACGGAGAAAACCCTGAAGACTTAGGAGCAGCAAGGAGGTACCTAGAAGAGGCCCGCAGCGAGATGGTGGGTCTTGAATCAACTGTGGACGTGGAAAGGATGGAACAGTGTTGGGAAGTTGTTCTTACATGTCAGCACACTTTTTATTTTTTAATTGCCTGGGAGATGATCCAAAACTGCAGATGCCGGGCCCACTCCAGGATAACAATTCCGTTCACCTGGAGGAGGACTCTGAACCCATGTATATCAGCAAGCACCCCAGAGGCTCTGACGCAGAGGCTGTGCAGACAACTCCTGGAGAGAGATTTCTAGGACGGGAGGGAGAGCTTGGTGATGGATTGAGTGTGAAAGTGAGGGAGGGGGAAGACTTGAGTTTTTGTCCCCCTTCCCTGACATTGCCCCCCATTTCTTCTGATAACTGCCTGGTTTCCTGCTTTTTTCTCTTTCTTTGGCTCACTCGCAGCCTGTGTGGTTGGTGTAGAGCCCCATGTGACCAGGCCTACGAGAATCAGGTCTTCACTCCTTACTCATTCAGGGATGGGCAGATGACTCAATCAGAGCCAATTCTGAGACTACAGAGGGGGAAAAAAAAAGCAAGTAATCTCACCTGTTGGCCCCGAACCTGGCAAGATAAGATGCTGCAGCTGCTTCACCCAGGGAGCGCGCGAGAACAAAGCCAAGAGAAGACGGATGTGGGAGATGCGAAAAACCAAAATCTTAGTGTCGCTGCCGTGTGGGTCCCGAGTCCAGCCATGCCTAAAGCCAGCGTAGCCCTAAACTTCTCATTACGGGCGCCTATGATTAGTCTGCTGTTGCTTTTTTCCTTAACATCATTCCGTGTTGGGTTTTCCGTCACTGACAAAGGAAAACTCTGCCGATGACTTTAAGAAAATCTGATATATAAAAATCATACCTTACAAATCAGATAAATGAAGAGTTGATTACTTCTATTAAAAAGGGATTCACTCACAGCTTCCTTTGAAGAGAGAGCTTCCCCAAGGTATGAAGTGTAGAATTTGATTTATTAAATTTGATTTACACATGACCTTTTCAGGAGGACAATCTTAAATGCAAAATGAGAGCTGCTCTACCAGGATAATTGCTCTCAGAGCCACTCCAGTGTGACTTTCAGGGGCCAGCCAGGGTGGCTCCCCCAAACACTAGCTTCCCTGCCCTAGCTTTCGGGGTCTACATTTGATTTCACAGCTCCATGGTCCCACCTACCTGCAGCAGGACCTGACTAGCTAGTACCCAGGTCTGATCTGATATACAAGCTGTTCCTAACTATAAGTTGACTGTATTTGTGTTGTTCTTCTTAGACTTCTAATAGAAAACAAGCTCAGGGGATCCCTGGGTGGCGCAGCGGTTTGGCGCCTGCCTTTGGCCCAGGGTGTGATCCTGGAGACCCGGGATCGAATCCCACGTCGGGCTCCCGGTGCATGGAGCCTGCTTCTCCCTCAGCCTGCTTCTCCCTCAGCCTGTGTCTCTGCCTCTCTCTTTCTCTCTGTGTGACTATCATAAATAAATAAAAAATTAAAAAAAAAAAAAAAAGAAATCCTTTAAAAAAAAAAAAAAAAAAGAAAACAAGCTCAGGATGTGATTCCTTTACATATTAATTAATATAGTCATTATTCTTTATCAGTAAGTAACCCAGATACAAAGACTTCACGTTAACACGTGTGTTTCTCTGGGTTGACGTGAATGAGTCCCTGGGCTTCTCATTCTGTGGATAGATGATCTCCTGATGTCAGGGCTCAAAGAAATTCTGCATGGCCCTAGCTCAGTGTTTAGGACAAAGCAAAGGATGCTTTTGGCCTCTATATAGGCCCTGCCTGAAGCTGGGATCAACCTCACTTTTACATCCCCTGTTCTGGGAATTGTAGAGGCCCATTGAGACCTTCGGTGGATGATTCCATGATTAGATCACTGCCTGGAACGTCTGAAAAGGAGACCTTAGGCATGGGGTCAGTCTATCATGGGGGAACATCCTCTCCTGGAAACTCCTTTGTTCTGAAAGTCAGAGTATTAGGAGGACCAGAACCCACCGGGTGCTCACTGAGGCAGCAGCAATATCCTTGAGTCTCCCACTTAAAACTCCCTTCCAGGTCTAGAAATACAATTTCTCAGCTCCAATCTTTAAATTTCTCCCCTTCCACCTCAGGGCTTTTGTAAATGCCTTTATTACCAACCTAGAAAGCCTCTTTCATTTCCTCCTCCAATTCATTGCAGGGAGCAATAAAGCTAGATTTTTCTTTCCAGCCCAGGGCAGTTTCCTGGTTCTCTTTCTGGGTTCCCAGGGTCTCATTCTTCTCTCTAGCTTGTCTTCCTCCTACCTGCAAACAGTCAGAACTCGCTTCTCTTCTCTCATTGGATTGTTCTGCCTTTGGAAGGAGCAGTAATGAGCTGCTCCTTCCAAAGGAGTAAAGGAGTAATCATACTCCTCAGTTCATAGCACATACCATCAGCATCTGTCTGTTTAAGGTTCTGCTCTTGCTCGATTTTGTTTCATTATTTGCCCCTCCATCCCCTCTCTCTAGTCTCATTTCCCATAAGCACTTACTCTATTGTGTTTGGCACATGCCCTTGAATATGAAATGTCTCCATGAAAAATCTGTAATATTGCTTTGTGAATGAGTTTGTTTTACTTTTTTTATTTTTTATGAGTTTGTTTTAAATATGCATATGTGGCATGTGCTATAGACTTCATGCTTTTTCCTGTTTTCTTTCATCACTCTCTTACAGGTCTATTCGTGTTGCTGTGTATATACCCATTTCATTGTTCTAACTTCTACACCGCAGTCCATAAATGTGTCCTCTACATTTTGCTTGTCAGCTTTTTAGTGACAGATAGTGTGATTGCCTAAAACTCCCTGCTGTCACAAACAGTGCTGCTATGAACATCTTTGTCCGTGTTCCAAGATGCATCCCTACCTGAAGTTTTCTGGGTATATATACACAAGAGTGAAATTGCTGGGTTAGGGTGTGTGCATAATTTCACTAAGTGAGCTCGAGAATGGCTGTATCAGAACTGAGATCCCTTCTTTTGCTTCCCTAGACTCTCCCCCTCCCCCATATATTAACACTAAATATTTTTACTTGCAATTCTCAACGTTCACATCATTTTGTTTTATTCTTGTGACAAAGCTTTTGAGGTAAATAGGGCAGTCAGTATCCCCACTCTACATTTGAGGAAGATGAAGTCGCAATGCCGGGTTTGGCTCTGTCCACGCCATAAATCAATAAGCCAGAAATTGAGTTCAGTCTACGTCCCAGCAGAATCATGAGTAGGAAGTTGCAATGAAGTCTGGTGAGCTATTAGGAGAGCCAGAAGTCCAGCTCTAGACCAGTGGTTGTTCTCAACCCTGGCTGCACATTAAGATTAACGGGGGAGTGCTTAGAAAGTACTTAACAAATACTGTGGCCACGTCTCACCTAAGACCAATTAAATCACATTATCTGGAATGGAGCCTTGCATGGGTGTTTTAAGAGCTCATGAGGTGATTTTAATATGCAGCCAGGGTTGAGAATATTACCTTGCACTAAGGGCCAGACTTAGAAGGAAGAGCATCTGGCATTTATCACTGAGCACATCAGTGTGATGGGCTAGGCACTTGATGGCAAAAAGGAAGTCCTGGAGGTAAAATACATGGAGAAATTATAAGAAAGCTGACTGCAACTATGATTACCCACCATTCATTAGAAGGATGATGCTACAGGAACCCAGCACCACTAGTTCAAGGCCTGGAGGGAACTGAATTACAGAGGATATTTTAATTTGTGTCTAATAATTAGAAACTCAAAACTTTCAAATGATTGAATAATTACAGAAATATGCAAAACCCTAAGGCCATTAACAAGACTGCCAAGGATCATTACCCCGGCCTAGTGAGTGCCCAGCTGCAGACCTGAGACTCTGACACCCTGTTCAAGGGGATGAAGCCCAACATACTTATTGCTGGCTCCCCTCTTCCAGCAGGAAGCCAATTCCTAGGGGAACTCAGCACTGAACCAGCTGGCCCCCTGCAGAATCCATTTCTCTCTGCAGTTAGGTAAATCCCTTACTATGCTGATGTTCTCAAGCCACCAGGAAAGTTTAATCTCCAGGTTGGCAGCAAGGGGGCTGACTCTGAAAATGACTCTTCCCTTCCAAACCTGCTTCTCCTTTCCTTCCTGCTATATTTCAGAGTAATCATAATATCCAGTGGTCAAGTGGCCTCTGTTATAGGGTTGGGGAGGGACATTAGAAGGGAGGTAATTAACATTAGTTGAGCGACTACTATGAGCCAGGCAAGGTGCCAAACAGTTTACACTCTTTATTTTGCTTAAACTTTACAAAAAGCCCTGATAATCCCTATTTCATGTATATAATATCAGAAGCTCAAAGAGCTTAAGTGACTGTTTCAAGGCAAATTATCTAAAAAAAAAGAGAGAGACAGAAAAAATTTATTCAAACCATGTTCTCTCTGATTCTAAAATTTGAATTTAATCTACAGTGAAGAAAATCTAACTTGTTTCCAATTCTTGCCCAGACAAGAGTTACCATAACTTCCCTTGTGTCCCCTGAGTGCATTCTACATTCTCATTATAGGTGGATTCTTCTTGGTATCTAATCTATATCCTTCCCAGGGTAATTGCAACACCCTGGGAAGATGGAGATGATCTGATAAGTGTTGCATCTATGAGCTAGCCCATTCAATTGAGAAGTAGAACTTCGGCTTATAATAAATGGACCGTAGCCCCAAATTCCATGGTTTGGGCTATAAAAACTTATCCTCTGAAGGCAAGCCTCCCCAGGAAAAATGTCTGGACATATACCAACATGCAGCCTTGAGTCCTGCCATGGGCAGAGGAGACATGGTTGTCCTCAGAGGCCACTCCTGGACCCCAAGCTGCTGCCTTCATCTCATTAGCAAAGAAAGTTCAGGGGAAGACCCATATGCGATTCTTTAAAGAAGTGATGCTTTGAGTGTCTCTGGACCAGCAACATCAGTATCACCTAGGAATTTGTTAATTGTGCAAATTCCACGGCCCCATGTCAGACTGACTTAACCAAAAACTCTGGAGGTAGATCTCATTAATCTGTGTAATAACAGATTACACACACGGAGAGAGATTGAAAAAACCTACTTTGAAAGCTACTGCTGCTCAATAAAGAAATTTCAAGCACATCTGTTTGGCTGTGGGAATTCAGGATTGGTCTGATCAGAACTATCTAAAGACAAAAGGGAAACATGCCATCATTGCATCACGCCTCTGCTTAAAATCTTCAAGTGGTCACCCGCTGCCCACTGTATGTAACCAGAATGTCTTGGCCTGGTTCTCTGGCTGCACACCATCGATCCAGCTTTAACCCCTTCTCTTTCCCCTCCGGCACTATGTGCTTTAGATTGAGATGTGAATATGTGGGTAAGGAGCGGGTTGACAAAGAGAAGTGAAACCAAAATATTATTTTTCTGAAGATTTTTTGTTTGTCAAGAAATAACACACTTTCCCCCCAATTTTTTGCTCATTTACAAGCTCTTACATCCCTAAATATACAAAACATGATCATTTTCTGGGCAGACCAAGTCATACATAATGCATTTTTATTGGCACCTTGAATAAAGATATGGCAGGCATGAATATCAAATGTGCAGATGAAAAAGCTGAGAGGAGCACTCACAATGGGTGAACAGCGAGCAGGAGAGCACCTGGCTGCTCTTGCAAAGCCAAAAAAGATTCTGCTGGAGGAACTGCACCCCACAGTCCTAGGAAGACTTACAGATGCAGTCACTAAACCACTGTTTTCTATGAGGTATCAAGGAGAATGACGGGTGGGATGCCAATGGCTGCAGATGGTGGAAGGTAGTTAATTTAGAAAAAGAAGAAGAAGGTGCATTCATCAAACTATCAGCGAGTGAGAAGTTTTGTGAATGCTCTGGAGACACAGCAGGAAGCCTGGGAATCAGTGTGGATTTACCAAACACAGAGTTTTATTTAAGGAATCAGGGATGTTTGGCTTGAAAGAGACTTTATATCTATGTAGGTCTTTATATATCCGTAGATCTTGTTATATGAAGGGAAATGTTATGCTGGGTGGCTATCCAGGGTGGAAGGTATTGAAGATATAGTGACCTTGCAGATCATCCAGTCTTTCCCTTCACTCACAGGTGGGCTTCAAAGCTCAAAGAGGTAATGTGGCTTCAAAGCTAAGATTAGCACTTTTGATTCCCCGTCCTTTTTCATCATACTGAGCAACTCATAAAGAAAAGGTCATAAAAGATGAAACTCATTTCCTATTTTTCCAGGATCCCTAAACTGGCAGAAAGCTCTATAACCCGTAAAGTTCTATCCAGATATAAGTTGTTACTATTATCATTCATAATATCAGGTTCGGTTCTTGACCCCTACCCACTCAACATATTTATGAAATGTCTGAAGAAGGGCATTGATTTTCTGATAACAAGCAGTTGGGGGCAGACAGTGAGTGTCTTTGGATGGCTCAAAAAATGAGGCAAATCTAACATGATGAAATCTAATCAGACCAATGTTAAATCAGGCACTTAATGCACAATGCCAGTGAACTTGTGAGCAAAACCTATGAGTGAGCGGATTAAGTTGTCTGGGAGGTTTATCTGAGTCCAGAGCTGTCAGAGCATTATTCTTCAGTTGATTATTGTGAAAATAATATCTATAGAACAAGTAAGGTGATGGTCCCTCTGCTGTGGCCGGCGCCCACCATATTTCACTGTGGTATTATGTTCTCTTCTACTCATTACCCTTCATCTAATGGACATTTCTGCTCTAGTGAGGAGCAGTTGAAGAAACTAGAGCCACTTTGCTTGAATAAGACAGGTTTACAAAGAGCATTATTCTCTGTTACCTGAGGTGTACAAAGACTGCTAGAGCTGCCACAACAAAATACCACAGAATGGGTGCCTTAACCAATAGAAATGTGTTTTGTTTTGTTTTGTTTTGTTTCACAGTTCTGGAGGCTTGAAGACCAAGATCAAGGTACTGGCAGGCTTGATTTCTCCGGAGGCTTCTCTGTTGAGTTTGCAGGTAGGCCCTTCCTTGTTGTGTACTCACATGGCTTTTCTTTCCCTGTGCATTCATTCCCGATGCCTCTTTCACTTCTTGTAAGGACACCAATCCTATCTGATTAGGGCCTTACCCTTATGATCTTTTTTAACCTTAATAACCTCCTTAAAAGCCCTAGCTCCAAATACATTCACACTGGGATCAAGGCTTCAACATTTGAATTTGGAGAGGGGACATAATTCAGTCCATTACTGACTGACTGTCAGGGGGGAAGGAGTTTTAGGCTCACTCTGTGATGCTCCAGAGAGCAAATCAAGGACCATTAAACAGCCAATTCAAGACAATTTGTGCTCAGTATAAGGAACATATTTCTAATAACCAGTCTCCTAAAGTTTAAATTGCCTTCCTTGCATGAGAGTGAGTTCTCTAGTATTTCAGAAGCCACCTTCTAGTTCCATGGTAGAGAGCATTCCTGCCGAGGGTAAAAAGGTTAATGAATGGGATAATAATAATCTTCTTTTTTTTTAGAGTTTTAAAAGCTATTAAAAGAAACCAAGTATTGCACATGGCTCAATTGTACCCTATATCCCTAAATCCCATCCCCAAAACTTTTAAAAATTGATCCAATGCTTCCAGGTATTTCAGAAGTCTTCTCATTCTCCCACCTTACTTTTCCCTACCACACTTCTGTCAGGACTCTGCCCTCTTGCAACCATCTATCCTAATCCTACCATGGCCCAGCTACAGCCCATGAAAACTGCAAGCCGGCTAATATTTCCCTTCTCTGATTATCCACTGCACTTCAACACTGTGAGGACAGGCAATTCTAACAAAAGTAAGTACAATCAGGAGGAAGTCAGGGAGTAGTGTGTGATGACAACTAACCAGGATCTTTAAACCTTGCTGACTCTGCAAGATGTTCATTGAAATGAGGCCCCAAATCTTCTACTAGGTATGTAGTGCTGCCATAGGTCGGCAACAGAGGCAAACCAGGGTCAGAGATCAACAAAATCATGGTCTGTATTAATGGCTCTGGACTTCATTATGATCTTCTGGTGAATTCAGCTGGACCAAGTGTTCTAAGACAAGCCCTTTCGCCTAGGTAGAAGCAGACTTGGACAACCTACCCTAAAACAAATAAGTGGTCTGATTTCATTATTACATTCAGCAAGCGTTTATTGTGCCGTGAGTGATTTTAAGTACTGAAGTTATAGCAGTGAACAAGGGAGATAATGTCCCTACTCTCAAACTTACAGTCTAGTGGGAAGAAAAAGGGAGACAGAAAAAATTGCAAGATCGATATCAGATAGTAAAAAGATGTTATGTAGAAAGGCAAAATAGAGTGAAGGGATAAAAACCAGATGGCTAGTTTATATTTAGTGGTTCTTCCTAAGTTGCTGATATTTAGACTAAGGTAAGGAAAGAAGATGGAACCTGTCATGATAAGACGTGGTAGAAATTGGTCTAAGTAGAAGAAACAGCTAGCACAAATGCTCCAAAGCGGGAACCAGTTTGGCAAGTTTGAGTAAGAGAGATCAAACCAACATGGCAAGAGCACAGCAGAAAAAGGAAAAGGAAAGTTGTGTAGGGTACACTTCAAAAGGTAAGCAGGGTTCAAGTCACAAGAGAGTTTGAAAACCAGGATAAAATGTCAAATGTTGTTCTCATGTTATAGGGAGAAGTAGAGGAATGTTTAAAGAGAGACAGACATGATCAAATTTGTGCTTTACAAATCTATTTATGGCTTCCAAGAAGACCATTAGGAGACCACTGCAATATCCAGGCAAGAAATGAAAGAAGCTTGAGCTAGGACAGATACTGGAGTTGGAGAGAAATAGGTAGACAGTTGAGTCTGCAGAACTTGCTTATTAGTTGGATTTGGGGAGTGAAAGAAAGGAATTGAGGATAACACTTCAATTTGGAACAATTTGTTTCCATTTTTCTGATATGAGGAAGAAGGGGGAGGATTTGAAGGACAAAACAAGAGTTTTACTTGGGCCACTTTTCATTTGAAAAGACTTTATTGGATAACCATTGGATATGTAAGCAGTCAGATATAGGAGTTTGAAGTTCCATGAGAAGGATAGGACTACAAATAAAGATTCACGAGTCATCAGCATATAGGTACAGTTTATGGAACTGGATAAGGTCACCTAGAGAAAGTATGTAATTAGAGAAATGAGAAAGCATAACTCTGTGATGTTCCAACATTTAAAAGCAATATAGAGAAGGAGAAATCAATCAAGGAGATTGTGGTATCACGGAAGGTCGCAAAAGAAAGTGATTCAAGCAGAAGAATCAACTGTGTCAAATGTTGCTTAGAGGACAAGTTAGAAAGAAAAATAGGTTGATCATTGAATTTTATTGATGACCTTGACAAGAGTCATTGGCTGCTGGGTGTTGGTTGAAAGGAAGGGAAAATGAGGATAAGCAGGCAGTGATCAGAATCAATCCTCCAAGAAGCTTGCTGTACATGGAAGCAAATAAATGGAACAGTAATTGGGGAGACTGGGGTCAAAAGATGATTTTGAAAATAGAAGATATGAGACAGAGAGGAAGAAATTGATCATTCAAGGATGGGACATACTCTGAAAATAATCTTACATTCTGTATTTGGACCCTGATCCTGACTGTGATCTCACAGTCTTACCACTCAACTCAACCTAAGAAAGAGAAAGCTTTCTTCTGAAGTCCTGGATCTTGAGTCTTTCCTAAAATGGGCATATCTTTTAAACAGGAGGTAGTTCCAGCCCATCTTAGTGCAACAGCTCCACAGGAGATAACTATTCCAAGGGCAAACCAAAGAGAGATTATAATCTCAGAAGATAGGCTATGTAGAAACAACTACTTTTAATCTTTATCTATTCTCATAAGAAGCTGTCCATATACCCCCTTCCCACAGACTCCCAAGCATCCCGACCTGAGAAATACTGTACTTTCTATCCAGATCTTTCTTTGGCTGAAGTACAGGAACTGCAGAGGAGCCTTGAGTTGTCCATAGAGGTCAGACAATGATATATCATCTTATATTGTTAACATTATTCGCTTACATACATCTTGAAAACTCAATATATGCCAGTCACTATGCAATGGGCTGGCAATACAGCTGTGAACAAGAAAAATAGCAACTTTCTGAGCATCCCATGCATCTTTTGCTCTATTGGGGAATACAACCTGGAAACAAATGATTATGCAAATGAATACTTATTACAATTGAGATAAACTGTAGGAACGAGTACCAGATGTTTTAAGAGTGTATAATAGGTGAAGAAAACAAACTGAACTTGGGGGTTAGAAAAAGACTGATTAATATAATCCATGATTGTATAGTACTAGGCAGCTTATACAGGGCTTTCTCATTCATGAAATCATTAAACTGAAGAACCAGAAAGATGAATAATAACATATCCCAATTTTGCAGATAGGAAAACTAAGTTTCAAAAAGGTTAAGTAAAACAAAACAAAACAAGAAACAAAAAGGTTAAGTAAAAATTAAATGTATCCTTATTTTTGAACATTTGTTTCCCTCTGTCTGTTGACTAATTCTAATTAGTCAGGACTAATTAGACTCCAGCCAGGACTCCAAATTACAAGGGACAAATAGTCAAACACAAACTGGTGCACAATTAAGCGAAAAGACCAGGAGTAACAATAGCATACAGTTCCTTCTTCCTCCATAGTAATACAGTTTTAGCTGGGCACATGGCCACTCAGACAGACTTCATTACCCAGCCATCATTATGACTAGGTGTTGCGGATGACTACGTTCTGACGATCAAATGTTATTAGAAGTAAGAGAGGCAACTTCAGAATCTTGCCATTTAAAAATATTCCCCCTGAAGGGCCTTTGCTTCTTTTGTAGATAAATTCCTTCTCACCATAAATAACTAGAAAAACAGACAAAACATAGAAGACAACCTTTACAAGATACTGCACAACAGACACCGCAGGACTGTGATCCCTGAGAGAAGGGACATGACAAGGTTAGCACATAGTAGCACTTGCTTGCTGTCTGGAGGCAGTTTCCGGGATGTAGTATATGAAGGAGCCCAGTGGTCTTGCTAGTTGAGAACACAGAACAGAGATTGGGGATGCTGAAAGAATGAACTAGATTTTGTGGGACACAATGTCAGAAAAGAGGGAACCGCACTCAGAAAGAGCTCCAGACATCTGCAAAAAGTTCCTTTTAAGTTTTTTGGCTGTGTACTAATGTGTGACTCCCTAGATTAAGACTCAAGGCCAGAAAAAGAAGCACTCATAATCAGTAGGCCAAAGATGGTCAAACTTCACACAGGACTGAAAATAGTTTATATTTCCAAAATCTAGAGTGGAGAGATCATGGGTAGAGTCCTCAGAAGGTTCAGGCCTTCGTTGTGTTGTTAAATTAAAATAAAAGCTGCTCTGTACTTTCAAGAATAAAGTTTAAAAGAAAGCCTCAAAAGGATAAATTGATCCTCAGTAATTTAAACGTGCTTCAGAAAATCCCAAAACTCTAAAGAAAAATAAAAATCTAGCAAAGTATTATATACCCAACTTCCAGAATTGAATCAAAAGTTACCAGGCATGCAAATAATGAGTAAATATAACTCATAATCAGTAGGAAAATCAATCAACTGAAAAAGACCCAGAAATGACAAGATATTATGGATTTTGGAGAAGAAAGACCTTAAAATAGCTCCATAAATCTTATAAATATGCTCAGAAATAGAAGATACTTTAAAACCCTGAAATGGAGCTTCTACCAATGAAAAGTACAAATATCTGAAATAAAAAATAAACTGGATAGGCTCAACAATAAATTAGACTTCAGAAGAAAAAAATCCATGAACTTGAAGATATAACAATAAAATCTACTTCAAATGCAGCATAGAAAGAAAAAAGACTTAAAAAAAATAACCCTTGGTGATCTGTGAGACAAGAGCAAGCAGTCTAACATTCTGGACTCACTTGAATAAATAAATAAATAAATAAATAAATAAATAAATAAGCGCTTGAGGGTTCATTCTAGTTCATTCTTTCAGTGTCGCCAATCTCTGTTCTGTCTCCTCAACTAACAAGACCACTGGGCTCCTTCATATACTACATCCTGGAAACTGCCTCCAGACAGTAAGCAAGTGCTACCATGTGCTAACCTTGTCATGTCCCTTCTCTCAGGGATCACAGTCCTGTGGTGTCTGTTGTGCAATATCTTGTAAAAGTTGTCTTCTATGTTTTGTCTGTTTTTCTAGTTATTTATGGTGAGGGAATGTATGAAAATATATGCCAGAAAATAGACGAAGAATAGCTGATTTTTTTCTAAATTTGAAGGAAAACCATAGATCAAGAAGTTCAATCAATACCAAGAAATATGAAGAAAACTGTATCAAAGTGCTTAATAATCAAATTGCCTAAAACCAATGAGAAAAAAGAAAATCAAGTATAGAACGGGGAGGAACGAAGACGTGTACAAAGGAACAAACGTTAAGAATAACAGCAGACTTCAATAGAAAAATACCAGCCATTAGACAGTGGAACTGCATCTTTAACATATTGAAAGAATGTCATCTTTCAAAAATGAAGGTACAGTAAAGACTTTTTCAGGCATATAGCAGCATAAAAAATTCATTTCCACCTAATGAGGACTACACAAGAAAGCCCCTCAGGCAGAGGGAAAATAAACAGAAGTAAATCTGGATTTACACGAAGGAATTAAGATCCCCAGAAATGGTAAATATATAGTAATACATAAAAGACTTTTACTATTTAGTATTTATTTATCTTGTTATTTTAAAGATAACTTTAAAGGATAATTGACTTTTTAAAGCAAAACAATGAAAATGAATTTCTGATGCATATCAACATAAAAGTAAAATGTATGGGGATCCCTGGGTGGCTCAGCGATTTCGCGCCTGCCTTTGGCCGGGTGCACGATCCTGGGGTCCTGGGATCCAGTCCCACATCGGGTTCCCGGCATGGAGCCTGCTTCTCCCTCCTCCTGTCTCTGCCTCTCTTTCTCTCTCTATGTCTACCAAAAATAAATAAAAATAAATCTTAAAAAAAAAAAAAGGAAAATGTATAACAACTGTAGCACAGAGACCAAGACTTCTTACATTACATGTGAAGTGACATAATAGTACTTAAAGGTTACCTGTGATCAGTAAATATATACACTCTTAAAGTAAGTAAAACAAAAAAAGCATGTATGTACTAATAAGCCATGATAATAAATAAAATGAAATTATATTTGATCTAAAATATTTGATCTAAAACAGACAGGAAGAGAATAGAAGGGAATAAAGAACAACAAGGCATATAGAAAATAAATTAACAAAATCTAACCATATTGACAATTTTATTAAATTCAAATGGACTAAACACTTTATTTAAAAGGCAGAGATTATCAAATAAAAAGCCAGACCCAATGGTATGCTGCCTAAAATAAATTCATTTTCATTGGAAAGACATTGACAGGTTAGAAATCAAAAGACGGAAAAAAAAAAACACAAAGACATTAATTGAAAAAAGTTTGCATGGCTATATAAATATCAGATAAAGAATATTTCTGAACAATGAATATTCTGAGGGCAAAAAAAATGACAATTGTGATAAAGAGATCAATTAATTAAGGCAATATCGGGATGCCTGCATGGCTCAGTGGTTGAGTGTCTGCCTTTGGTTCAAGGCATGACCCCTGAGTTCGGGAATCAAGGCCCACATCAGGATCCCCGCAGGGAGCCTGCTTCTCCCTCTGCCTGTGTCTCTGCCTCTCTCTCTGTGTCTGTCATGAATAAATAAATAAAATATTTTTTAAAAAAGACAATATAACAATAAGGAATGTTCATGCACCTCTTGCTACCACTTCAAAATACATGAAGCAAAACAGATATAACTGAAAGGAGAAAAAAGACAAACCCACAAATGTAGCTGGAGATTTCCACACACCAATTTGAGTTATTGAAAGAATAAGTAGACCACAAAAAAGACACTAATATTTTAACTTCACTTACAAATTTGACTTAGTTGACCTTTATTGAACTCTCCATTCAACTGCGGTATATGAATATTCACTAATATAGACCATATTCTGTGCCACAAAGCAATCCATAATAAATTTAAAAGGGCTGATCACACTGAAGCTGAACTAACACTCAATAACAGGAAGATATATGTAAAACATCGACTACTTGGAAATTAATCAACACATCAGGTCAATGAGTAAATTACAAGGTTGTTAGAAATTATTTTGAACTTAACTGAAATAAAAACACAACATATCAAAGTGTGTGGGATGTAGATAAAGTAATGCATAGAGAAAAATTTACATTAAAATGGCTATATTAAAAGCAGAAAGGCTAAAATCAACAATCTCAGCTTCCACCTCAAGATACTAGAAAAAGAACCAAAAGAGATAGGAACCAGAATCAATGAAAAATAAAATTTTTTAAAATAGAGAAAAAATAATAAAGTTAAAAGAGCATAATAATAATAATAAATTATTTTATAATAATAAAATTAAAAGAGTTAATTAATTAATAAGCTTTGGCTATAATGATCAAGAAAAACTACTAGGTACATAAATACCAATATAGAGAATAGGAGGGCATTACCTCAGATCCTAGAGACAGTAAGAGGATAAAACGATATTACGAACAACTTTATGCCAATAGATCAACAAATTAGATGAAATGGACAAATTCTTTGAAAGACACAAACTACAAAAGCACACTCAAAAGAAAGTGTGTGTGTCCCAAAAAGCCCTATATCTATTAAAGACTTTTTACTTTGTAGTTTAAAACTTAACCACAAGGAAAATTCCAAGTTCAAATGGCTCCACAGGTGATTCCACTTAAAAAAAAACTAATCCTATTCTAACTCCTTCAGAAAATACCAAAGAGGACAAACACTTCCTAATTCATTCTTAGATCCATATTATCCTAATATCAAAATCTGAAAAAGATATTATGGGGGGAAAGTATGGGAAAATAACTTCCATAACTATAAATGTAAAAATCCTTAACAATATATTAATAAATCTAATCCTGTAACATGTAAAAGGATAACACCTAATGACCAAGAGAAGTCTTCCGACAAATGCAAGATTGACTATTGTTAACCATATAATTCATCATCAACAGACTAGAGGAGAAGTACAATGATCATTCAATAGATTCAGAAAAACATTTGAGAAAATTCATCATCATCCCTGATAAAAAATGTTCAGAGGCGCCCGGGTGGCTCAGTGGGTTACGCATCTGACCCTTGAGTTTGGCTCAGGTCATGATCTCAGGGTCATCAAATTCAGCCCTTCATCAAGCTCTGTGCTCAGAATGGAGTCTGGCTTGAGATTCTGTCTTTCCTTTTCCTTTTGACCCTCCCCCCACTCACACTTTCTCTCTCTTAAATAAATAGATCTCTTTTAAAAAGTGTTCAGCAAACTAGGAATTAAAGGGAACTTCCTCAACTGTTAAGGCCAAAAACTAATATGCTTAATATTGAAGGATTGAATGCTTTGCCTCTCAAATTAGAGGCAGACAAGGCAAAAATTCCCATTCTCACAATTTCTAGCCAATGCAATAAGGCAAAAAAAAAAAAAAAAAAAAAAAGGAGGGGGTGTTACTAGAACTAATAAACAATTTTATCGAGGTCACAAGATACAAGGAAAATATGCAAAAATCAATCATATTTCTATACACTAGTGGCAATAGTAATTGTATTTTAAATATCATGTACAATAGCACCATAAAATATAAGATATTTAAATATAAATCTAACAAAATATGTGCAAAACCTACATGCTGAAAATCACTAAAGATTAATGGAAAAAAATAAGGAAGACCTAGAAATGGGGAGGTATACCATATACATGGATTAGAAGTTTCAATATTAGTCAGGTTTTAATTCTCCCAAATTTATCAGCAGAGCCAACACAATTTCAATTACAATTCCAACATAATTTTTGTGGAAGTTCATAAGCTATTTCTAAAATTTTCATAGAAAATCAAGGGAGATATAATAAACTAAAATAATATTGAAAAGGAAGAATAAAGTGGGAGGGCTCATGGTACCTGGTTTCAAGACTTACTATAAAGTTACATTAATGAAGAACTGTGGTGTGTAAATAGATAGACACTAGATGCACGGAACACAAGGGAGTCCAGAAATAGGCCCTGCATAGATGGTCAATTTATTTTCAACAAAAGTGCCAAGGAAATCCATCAGAGGCAGGACAGTCTTTTCAGCAGATGGTGCTGGAAGAACTGAAAACCCATATGATCCATTTTGAGTTCATTGTTACATATGGTAGGAGGTATGGATGAAGCTTTATTTTTAGTATATGGCAAAAAGATTTGAACACCAGAGACATGGTTAGCAAATGAGAACATGAAAAGATGTTCAAAGAGTTACTTTCAGGGAAATTGAAATAACAATTACAATGAGACACTACTACGTAACTATTAGAATGGCTAAAGATAAACATCATACTTCTTAAAAAACGGAAAATATCGGATACTGACAAAAATAGGAAGCAACTGAAACTCTGACGTATCGATGATGGAAATGCAAAATTCCGCGGCCATTCTGGAAAAGAGCAGGGCCAGATCCTACAGAGTTCAACAACCGCTCAACTTACAACGGACCAATGCCTTTCCGAGGCATTTACCCAAGAGAAATGACAGCAAATATCCACACCAGGGCTTCTACCCAAGGGTTCCCAGCAGCTCGACTCATAACAGATAGAAACAAAATGACCGCATGATCACCAACCGGTGAATGGAAAAATAACTTACAGTAGATCCATACGATGGACTATTTCTCAGCAATAAAAAGAGACAAACAATAAATGGCACGTGCAACAATACGGCTGAATCTCCAAAGCATATGTTGAGTCAAAGACGCGAGATGAAAAGGATTCGCACTCTGTGCCTTCATTTATACGAAATTCTGGAAACCACGTAACTGTGGTCACAGATAAGAGGTTGGTATTTCTTGGGGCTGGGGTTGGGGTCAGGGATTGACAGTAAAGGGTGGAGATATTCTATGTCTTGACTGTAGCAGTGGTGACATGACTGTATGCATGTGTCAAAAATCATGGGACGGGATGTTTAAAATAACATGAAAGACTCCTAACTCTGGGAAACGAACTAGGGGTGGTGGAAGGGGAGGTGGGCGGGGGTGGGGGTGACTGGGTGACGGGCACTGAGGTGGGCACTTGACGGGATGAGCACTGGGTGTTACTCTTTATGTTGACAAATTGAACACCAATAAAAAATGTATTAAAAAGAATAAGCTGATTACATTGGCTGTAAGTCGTATCTCAATAAAGTTTATTAAGAACGCTTTCCCTTTCTCCCCTTCTCCTTCCAGCCATGGAGAAGACAAGCACTGGAACTGGCTGCCTTGGACCTACAGGTGGAAGCCATGAACTGAAGATGCAGGGCCATCCTGTTGTCCCTGGACCACTCATTGCTGGGCTGTTACCTGGGAGGGAAATGGGTTTCGTGTACACTGCGGCGTAGGTCAGTGTCTCCACTGCAGCCCTTGGTCTGCACCACTAACTAAGGTGCCACCTTCAGGTGTAGCATCACTGGTTCACTGGTTTCAAGGCTGAAACGATGTCCGGAGAACTTGAGCTCTGTCTCCAGCCAGACTCTGGCCCTCTGTAGGCACTGGCTCCTTGCTCCAGCTCCATCTGGAGGCCGACTGCTCACACAGCCGCAGCCTCCCCCAGACAGCCCTGCCTCCCAGATTCTCTCTAGCCAGGTTGGGTCCAGGCCAGAATCTAGCACCGGCCCCCTCCCACTGGTCCAGCCAAAGCCTCCTTAGATCTCATTGGCTCTGCCTGGGCCCCCTGCCCATCCTTGAGCCAGTTGCCGCAGGGGCCAGGTGAGTGCAATGTTGTGACTCCTCACGCCTGAGTCGCTGGCTCTATCTAGACAGCAGGGCCTAAAGCATGGCAGAGAGCGCCCGGTGGGCAGGGAGGAGTGAGGCCCCCCCAGGAAAGCTGGAGTGGAGTGCTAAGAGGGAAGAGTAGCTGCTCGAGAGCCAAAGTAACAGATGGCCCTGTCAAGGAGAGTAAATGAACAAATGACTTACCTACAGTCACCCAGCAAGACAGTGACGGGTGTTTGAGGCTTGCCTCCTGCAGCAGGTCCTGAACAAAGGCCGCAGGTTCTGTCTCTGAGAGATCACCTTACAGTACCCGGCTCAGAGCACACTCACGGCGGCCCTCCCAGCAGTAGCTCCTGACAACTTTCTGTCTTGATTTGGGGGTCAAGGACAGATGATTAAAAAAAAACAAAAAAACAAAAAAAAAACGGGCAGCCTTGGTGGCTCAGTGGTTTAGCACCTGCCTGTAGCCCAGGGCATGATCCTGGAGATCTGGGATCGAGTCCCACATCAGGCTCCCCACAGGGAGCCTGCTTCTCCCTCTGCCTGTGTCTCCACCTCTCTCTCTGTGTGTCTCTCAAGAATAAATAAAATCTTAAAAAAAAAAAAAAAAACACCCATATGATAGAAGACAAAGCCCAGGGATTGAGTGTGGAAGGAGAACATGGCACCGTGACAAGCTGCCAGTGATGTTTAACAAGCTGCCTGCCCGAGGCTGGGACCTTCGTCAGCACGTATTTAGTGTCAAGACAGAGTCTTGTTTTCCCGAATTCAGATCCAGGTCCAGTGGTTTACAGCTATGTGACCTTGGGCCAGTCGCTTATCCTCTCCACATCCTGGATTTGTCACCTATAAAACCCAAATGATGCTGCTCCCCAAGATTGTCGTGACCGTGGAGTGTGGTGTCGTGTGTGAAAGCACTTCCTGAACCACAACGAGAGCCTGAAGAATCACCACTGGCTCCTTCCGTGGGCGCCCACTTTCCTGCAGCCCACGCCCACCCCCCCCTCCCCGAGATCTGCCAAGCTCCCCGAACTCACCCCAACCTCCAACTCTCCGTTAGAGCTACTGGAGAAAATGCCCTCGTTTGGAAAACCTGGAACCTGTTTCTTGCTCCCGGGCTGCTTGCAAAATGCCGAAATGGGACTCAGGAGTCCAAGTCCAAGCCTTCGGCGTCTCGGAGGAGCCTCGTGAGCCTTTCTGATCGTTTCCTTTCCCTCTGAAGGGGCCGGGACAAGCCACTCTCGCATGTGATATGAGGCTGCAGAGCAAGACAGTGGGGACGGAGGGGGCGGACCCAGGCCCAACCTCTGATGACCGAGTCCAGAGGGAATTTATAGACTGTGTCCCCTGCTGGCTGGGGACAGCACCAGCAGGCACGGCCCTTGTTCGTCTGGCGTGCACAGAAGTGCCCCAGGCCACAAGGCGCTCCGGGAGGACCACTGAGAGCACTCTTGCTAAAACAAGGATCTAAATTCAGCTGCACGACCCTGGGGCCGGGAGATGAGGAACTTGTGGCCCATCTGTCAGGATCGTCCGCCGAGCGGCCTTGTTGTTTGGGCATCTTTGAAACTGTGCCCGGAAGGCTCGGTCGTAAAACACCAGGCTCTGCAAACAGAGGCTGGGGAGGCAACCTTGAGTCTGTTCAGCCAAGAGCATTCACTGAGATGCAGAAGCACGGAGGTGCAGAACTGTCGTGTGCTCATTTGCACCGTTGTGCACGTGTACGAGCCCACACTCAGGCATGCACGGTCACCCCAACCCTCCCACTGTGCACTCACGTGCCCGCACTCCCAGATGCACGTATCTTTACCCTGCTAGTCACACGTGACACATCCACCTGCATTCACGAACACCTGCTCAGGACACGCTTGTATACACACAGACACACCCGTGCAGACACTCACACTCTGAAACCACGCGCCCACTCTGAGGTTCGTGAGAACCCTCAGACCCGACACTGTCCCGACACACAGGGACCCATGCAGTCCCCACGTGGCCGCATGTTCAGATTTGCTCCAACATGCGCAGTCTAACGTGTGTCACACACGCCTGCACACGCACGCACGCACCCTGGAAGGTCTACACGTGGAGGCTAAGGGCTCTTCTGTGCATAGCCCAGTCATTTCTTTGCTGAATTATGCTTCCACTCAAAATCTTGGTTCAAAATGGGTCCCCACTGAGCATGCTATCTGAGGGTTCCCAGCCATATGCTTACTACAAAAATTCTGCCCATGTGTCAGATTCTGGCATGAATGAAGTGCAGCCCACACACGTGTATACATTGCAACAAGAGCCAGAATGTAGTTCTCACTGTGGGGTGGCTGAGAACCTCAGGGGAAGCCTGGCACCCGGCCAGCAAGGGCATTCTGGTTGGGCCCAGCTTCCAGACGGCTCTCCCAAGGCTGGCCTCCGTGCCCGCTTCCCAGCCTAAAATAACAAATGCATCCCTTGTGCTTCTGGAGGTCGGAGGTGTGAGATGAGTTGAATATGACCCAACTCAAGGTGTGGGTAGGGCCAGCTCCTCTGGAGGCTCCAGGGGGGAATCCAGGCCTTTCCTCCTCCGGGTGCTAGAGGCTGCTGGCATTCCTTGCCTCACGGCCACGTCATCCCGGTCCCCGTTTCTGTCCTCACGTTACCTTCTCCTCTCTTCACTTTTCTTGCCTTCTTCTTAGAAGGACTTTCGTGATTAAATGGGGCCCACCCAGATAATTTCCCCATGTCAATATCCTTAAATGTCCATCCTGCCACGGAAGGCGACGTTACCACGAGTCCTGGAGACTGGGAAATCTTTGGGGGAAGAGCAGGCCTGATTCGGTCTACCACAGTGGTCAATAAATGTTCCTAATTGTTATAAGACCCTCCCAGCCACCTTGCCCACGGTCACAGGATAGCCACGGTCTACCATAGTGGTCAATAAATGTTCCTAATTGTTATAAGACCCTCCCAGCCACCTTGCCCACGGTCACAGGATAGCTCAACACAGGGTGTTGAGCCCACCTCTCCCTGACGCCAAAGCCCTTTTCCTTTCCACTAAGCCAGTGAGCTTCAAACTTCAGCCATATCAAAATCCCCCCTCCCCCCCAGCCTTGTGGAAGGCGCTGGTTGTTGGGCCCACCCCCAAGGTTTCTGATTCCGATTCCAGGGTGGAGCTCAAGAATTTGCACTTCTACCAAGTTTTCAGGTGATGCTGAAGCTGCTCTTGTGGGTCCTGTACCCTGAGAACCGCTGCACTGCAACACGTTGGTGGCTGGAAGGAGTGAGTGTCCCATCTTTGCAAGTGTTCAAGCAGAGGTCACAGAGGTGGTTTCAGAAAGGCGGATTCCAGCAGACGCTCCTTACAAGGCTGCCCCAGAGCCTGGGACTGGGCGGGAAGGCTGCCTAGGGCCGTAGCGCTGGGACAGGTGCGCCCGGCTCAGCCCACTAGCTGAATGCCCCCTAGAGCTCAGGCCTCTTCACCTCCTTGGAGGCAGCCTGGTGCCTTAGAAAGAGCACAGCCCCTGGGGTCTGACACCCCGGGTTACAGCTCACCCACCACGAAGTCACTCTTGCATCCAGAACCCAAGCAGGCTTCTCCATGAGATGCAGAGCTCAACCCCAACCTCCTAGGATGGTGTTAGGATCAGAAAAATGATGCTACAATATGACTGATACAGCATCGGCACGTGGTGGGAGCCCAGAGTATGTTAGGTCTCCTTCAAAGAAAGAAATGGCGCACCTGGTCATGTCGTAGTGAGCACGAGCCCACGCACAGCAGGGTAGGGGACCTGGACGCAGGACACACAGGTGTGCCGAGGTGACAGACTGGATGTGGACCATGAACGCCCAAGGGCTGGGAGGCGGAGAGCCGCGGCGGGGGGGGGGGGGGGGGGGGGGGGGGCAGGGCGGGCGGTCAGAAGGAGGACATGGACTTGGGCGGGGAGGGTCCTGCCAGCCTTTGGTGGCGCTTTCACGCCCCTGCCGGGGGCCGCATCTAACCCACTGGCTTCCCCTTGCGTTTCTCTTCTTTCCCTGGTTCCATCCTCGGCCTTGGGATGGGAGGGAGGGAACAACACTGGGGTCCACAGAGGGTCTACTGTGCGCCAGGCCCTGCACTGTGCTCCTTACCCGGTCCTCGGTGAGCACGCTCATCCCACGTGGAGGGAGAACCCGAGGCTCCGGGAGCCTCACCGCCCCCCCCTCCCCTGTTCCAGCTCCTCCCTCTCATCCCAGCAGCTCCCTTAGGCTCCCAGTCACGGGCCCCCTGGACCAGCGTCCTTCCCAAGTGAATGCCAGCCTCTCCGTGTGCTGCCTTTCTTACTGGGATTCCTGCAGGGCTGCAAGGAGGCTGGGGGAGGGGTCGTTCGGTAGGGGGCGGGGGGGGGGGGGGGGGGGGGCAGGTGTGCCAGAGTCCACAGCCATCCACCAGCCCCCTCCCGTGAGCCGCCTCCCCTTTTGCTGCCTATTATGATGATTATTTTCCAGGCCGTCCGCATTGCCCACACCGGTTCAGGCTTCCAACCCCAATGGGAAGGTAAGGTCAAGGGGCCACAGCAGCGCTGCTGGCTTTGCTTCCCGCAAATAAAAGTGTGAGCTCCACAACGAGGAAGCCGCTGGCAAAAGAGACAAAGCCCATAAACTCGAATTCTAAATGCACAGAGATGATGCCGGTGGTTCTCAGGGCGCTGTCTCCCACATTCCCTCTGCACCCATTGCACTGCGCACGACTCTCCTCCAGGAAGAGTCCCCCCAAGCTCCGAAGGGCCCTGGGTGGGTGAGCGGGAAGGTGACAACTGGGACGATTTAGGATGAGCTTATGCAGGAGTTTGTGCAGCCCCTCGCCCAACCCGTATGCACAGACTTAGGTAAACCTCCTTCTGGTACAAAAGAAGTGGCGGGGGGGGGGGGGGGGGGGGGGGGAGGAGCAAATAAAACCCATTATGCTCTTGATATAATGTCTTAGAGTGTTTTCTAGGTGTAGAGACATCTGCAAGGAATCTCCTATTTATTGGCCTCGGTGGGGAGTCTGGTCCCTTCCTAAAGCAGGCCGAACTCCCAGTGGGAGGCCAGGAGCAGCTGTCAGGCTGGGCTGGGGGTTGAGCCAGGGGGTCCCTCCCTCAACGTCCTTCCTCAGGGGGCTCCCTCTCTCTGCCCACCTTAACCCCGGCCTGGCTCCTCCCATCACCCAAGCACCTTGCAAGTGTCTTCACTTGCTAATGCTCATCAGCTCCCTAAAGTAGAAGCTCCATAGGGGCAGAGACCTCATGTGACCCATTTGCCTTGACGTCCTTCCAACACGCAGTAGGCTCTCTACAAGTGCTGTTCCTGTTGCTGCACACACCTTGGCACTAGGTCCGGCAACACCACCCGGCTCATTGCAGGTTCTGAATCAACACTCTGAGGACAACTGAACAGAGAAGAAAGGCCCCCTGAGCTGGGGAGGAGGGTGAGGTTGAGCACAGGCATCTCCCCAAGGCCACTGAAGGAACCAGACCACCCGGGGGGTGGGGGGGGGCGGGGGGGGGTGACTCACTGTTGCCGCCCTTTAACCAAAGAGGACCCGGGCCTGTTTCAAAAATCTCATCCCTGAGCCACAGAGCCCTGGGGATTGAGAGACGGGAAGGACTGGTTAGTGTCAAGGAGTCCAAGTGGCCGCCCAGCCTGAGTCCCCTCCAGTGTGTCCTGAGTGACGGCTGCCAGTGTCCTCCTGCGTGTTTTCACGTTGGGGGACGGAGCGGTTCTCTCTCACACAGAATGACCAAGTCCTCTCTTGAAGGCCCTCATCCCAGTGCTGAAGTTGGGGCTAGCGCTGGGGACACAGATGGAACTGGCTGCCCTGCATTTCTGGCGCCGCTGCAAGACCTAGCCTCATCCCACCACTGGAGCGACGCGGTGGCCCACCCTTTAGGAGTAGCCTCTCCAGCTCGGCGGTGCTTCTTCTGTCTGGGTTGAACATTTCTATGTCTGCATTTGTCACCCGTATGACCACGTGTTAAGTCTCTTGCTATCCTCGTGTGGCCTCGGGCACGTACCACTCCTTCAGTGCGCCTTTACAAATATGCTGCCCTGAAAAAAAAAAAAAAAATGCTGCCCTGAACTGAGAATGTCACCGTCCACGGGGCCTGTCCACAGAGCAGGAATGTCACCTCCCCTTCCCTGTGCACTAGGCTTCCATTCCCGTAGCTCGGAGCCTAACTGAAATCACCACAGGAAAGCAGCCAGGTGAAGAAGACCCAAGGGTGTGAAACCCTATCATTATGGGACGGGCTCACGAAGAAGGGCCAGAGAAGGAGCGGTCGGAGGGGTGAGTGGAGAGCAGGAGAGCACACTTGCCCGGATACAAAAAGGATGGGAAAACGTCCCAGCTGCAGTCAGCTGACGATCCTACAGCCCCTGTGGGGAGGCCAAGGGAGTGAGAGAAGACTGAGGGCATCGTCAAATGATCCAGCTTGTCAACACCCTCAAGGGAGATTTTCCACGAAGGGGAAAGACCAACGTGCAGAGAGGAAAACGGGGGCAGAGAAACCAAGGCAGGGGGAGTAGATGATGCTTTCAAGATCCAAGGCCTGGACTTGATTGGTGGGAGGCGGGGTGGGCCAGGAGCTCCGGTGCTGTGGTGGACATCGTGGTTTCTATGTCCAGCCACTGCTTTCTTCTAGAAGCACATGCCCACCTCTTTGGGGTCATAGCCTCCCCAACTGTAGCCATTTGGTTTTAGTGGGACCTGCATCCAGAAGAGGCCATGAGTTGATGCTACGCCAATCAGAGCTCTTCCTGGGATGTCAAATTAGAACAAAGGGGTTAGAGTATCTTCCTCTCTAGGGACGAAGCTGGGATCTCGGAGGCCAGGAGTGGCCAATGGCTCAGGACCCCAGGCTGGTGGAGGGAGCCCGCGTAGGAGAACTCAGGGACACAGAAGTCCCGCTCTGAGGGCCGTGAGCGTGGGACACTCCACTCTGCCCCGCCTGGCCTGAGCCCGGGACTCGAGTCCGTAGGGCCCCTTGGAACATAAACTGAATCAAATTGGGTTTCCGTCCCTTTCAATTCCAATATCGGATATCGGGGTCGGGGGGGGAGTTCACAGTGAGTCTGGCCCCCGGGAAGGTTGGTGCTGAAGCCACTCGCCGGCAGAACCAGAGCAGCCCTCGGGGGCCTCGTGTGCAACTTGAACCTGACGTCCCCAGCCTGGCAACCGGCATGGCTGCGCGTGGCATCGGCTGCTGCCGGGATAACGGCGCCGGGCCGGCTGCCTTACAGAGGAGGTTATTTATTTGCTTCATAAGCAGGAGGGCCCGAGGCACATCATGGCAGGGCCCAAGCTTGCCTTCCTTTCCTATTTCATATTATATTTCACCCTGGCAAGAGTGATTCTTCTTGGCTGGGAAATTGATTTTAAATCACCCTTCTTGCTGCTGACAGCCCTCCTCAACCCTCCCTTCCCGAGGCCTTTGCCCTCTCTCCCTCTCTGCAGAGCTCTCCTCCCACTCCTCCCTTCCAGCATCCCCGCTAGACAGACAGACAGACACACACACGCGCACACACACAGCTCTTCTCCACGCTGGGCATTTTATCTTTTGCCAATTGCATTTATTGATGCACTCTTATAAGCAGCTCCATCTGTGGCACCGAAACCAGCCTGGAGTGGGACCCTGGGGAAGGAAGCCGGCTGGAGGAAATGCGGGCACGAATCCTTGACACCTGCTTGGGAGGAGGGAGCTGACGCCAGACAAGAGGAGGCTGACCAGTCGAGCCAGGAGGGGCTTCAGTGCAGGTCTGGAGATGGAGGCGCAGATGCGTGGCCCATGGGTTGTGTAGACCGACAGCCTCAGCTGAGACACCAGACACCCAACGGGGAGGAGAAGACACAGAGGTGGGCAGGGGAGAGGGAGCCATGCAAGCGACAGAGCTCCTCCTAGGGACCAGCGTGTTGCCGTTGTGCCTCACCCTCCTCGGCAACTGGCTGCATGGGGGAGGCCTCAGAAACCAGGGCACGGGCTTCGGAGCCTGCGAGGTCGTCATCCCCAGCCCAGCCCAGCGCTTACTTGCTGTTTGGGGCTGTCTAGCAAGGATGTGCCAACCTCTTCCTAAAGGACCAGGTGGTTAATATTAGGCTTTGGGGACCATAACGTCTTCCCCACTCCCCAGTTCTGTGCTATAGAACCAGAGCAGCCAGAAACAACACATAAGCCAGTGGCCATGGCTGCGTCCCAATAAAACTATTTACAGAAACAGGCAGCCCTCTCTCGAGGCGTAATTGGCCCCTCTTCACCTTAGTCCTCCCAGTGCAGGGGCAACTCGCAACCCCGATCACAGCTGCTGGCGTTCAGCCCAGCTGCTCCAAGGAAAACTGCAAAACTATGAGAAAGCAGGACTCCCTGCCAGTCACTTAATGCCAGGGGCACAGCCAAGGGGCCAAGGTCATGGGCCGGGTTCGAGGCTGCCTTTGTCACTTACAAACTCTGTAATCTGGGGAAAGTCACTAAACCGCTCCAGGCCTCGGCGGCTTCATCTATAGGAGAAGATGCTAAACGGAGGGCAGGGTTACGGGGTTGAACAGTTGGGTCATGTGCGAGCCCAGCAGGTATGAGCCTCATTATTCAGGAGTCTGGTGAGATTGTGAAGTGGGTAACGGAAGGAGGCCTCCATGTCCTGGTGGAGAGTCACCTCTAAATCCAGCCGTCGGAGGGCTTCCCAGAAGAGCAGAAGAGGTGATGCCGGAACTGAGGCTCTGACACAACAGGAGTCCTCCAGATGGAAACATGTCCGGGCATCTTATTGAAGGCAAGACAGAGCAAGTCTTCTGTAAGGGCTCACAGGGCGCTTCGATATTCCCAGGCCGTGGTGCAGAGCAACCAGGGAGAGACCAGGCTGGAGGGACAAGCGGGGGCCAGGTCATCACGCAAGACTCCAGGCACGAGGCAGTAGAATGTGGATTCTGTCTCCATGACGTCAGGGGCCCTGGAAAGGCCATACTTGGAGGAGATGTGGGCCTAGATGTATGCTGACTCGGGCAGCTACTAGAGGGTGGATTAGGGAAGACGTGAGTGGAGGCAGGGGGCCACCAGGAAACCCTTACATGGATTAGGGCACAGAAGAGCCGAAAGCCCTAAGGCGGGGCCCCTGGGGAGAGAGGAGGCACACACAGGAGATACTAAGGAGATAGAAGCATCAGGACAGGCAATCCTACTTGACATGGGGATGGGCAAGAAGGAGGAGCCGAGAGCAACTCCTAGGTTTGGGCCCAAGTGAAATCACAACGGGCAAAATCAAGTGACATCAGCACTCCCCCCAACAGGGCCTAAAACAACACAGCTTCACCACAGATGCATTTGGGGCTGGAATTCAAACACCATCACGCGGGTATCTCCTCAAGATCCTGATTTCAATTCTTTCGGAGATCTATCCAGACGTGGGATTGCTGGCTCACGTGGTGGTTCTATTTTTGACTTTTTTGAGGAATCTCTTCATCACTTTCCACAGCTGCTGCAACATTTTGCATTCCCACCAACAGAGCACAAGGGTTTCAATTTCCCCACAACCTCATGCCAACACTTGTTATATTTTAATTGTTTGAATTTTTAAAATGATAGCCATCCTAACAACTGTGAGGCGACGTCTCCTTGTGGTTTTGATTTACGTTTCTCTGACCAGAGTGACGTTCGGCACCCTCTCATAGGCCTGTTGGTCCTTTGTAGGTCGTCCGTGCATTACTGTGCTCATTGCAGCATTCTGCACACTAGTCGAGATGTAGAAACAACCCGATTGTCCATCAACAGATGGATGGATAAAGAAAATGTGGTAAATGTGGTAAAGACACATATAGTACAACATTACTTCACTTTAAAAAAGAAATAAATCCGGGATCCTTGGGTGGCTCAGTGGTTAAAGCGTCTGCCTTCAGCTCACAGCCTGATCCTGGAGTCCCAGGATCGAGTCCCATATCAGGCTCCGTGCATGGAGCCTGTTTCTCCCTCTGCTTGTGTCTCCGCCTCTTTCTCTCTCTGTCTCTCATAAATAAATAAATAAATAAATAAATAAATAAATAAATAAATGAAAGAAGAAAGAAAGAAAGAAAGAAAGAAAGAAAGAAAGAAAGAAATAAGAAAGAAAGAAAGAAAGAAAGAAAGAAAGAAAGAAAGAAAGAAAGAAAGAAATCCTATCATTGGTGACAACATGAATCGACCTGGAAGACATCATGCTAAGTGACACAAATAATCACAGAAAGACAAATATTGCACGATTCCCCTTGTATAAGGAATCTAAAATAAACGTATAGAAGCTGAAGATAGATTGACAGTTGCCAAAGGATGGGTGGGAAGGGGGAGAGGGAGAAACGGGAAGTTGTTCGGTGAATATAAAGTTTCATTTATACAAGATGAACAATTTCTAGAGAGCTGCTGTGCAACATGGTGCCTAGAGATAACAATACGGTGCCGGGCACTTAAAAAATTAAGAGGGTAGATCTTAAGAGTTCTAACCATACACACACACACCCTAAAACAAAACAAAACAAAGGGACAAAAGGAAAGTTCTGGAGCTGATGGGCATGTTTTTTACCTAGACTGTGGTTGTGGTATCCAGGCATACACGTATGTTGAAACTTATCAAATTACATCAAATATATACAGTTTTTGTGCATCAACCACACTTCAATCAAGCTGTAAAAAATCATGCAGTCTCAGCCTGCAGCAGGAAGGAGCCTGTCAGGGGTCATTTCGCCCAACCCCCTGCCTGGGCCCCCACCTGCATTTAACCCTCTAAAAAGCCAGCCATGAGTGCAGTGAAGGGCAAACGCTCCTTGCAGCGCACAGGAGGGAAGCTGCCCGACGTGGAGGTGAAGGTTTCTAGGCTCTGGAGAGTCAGAGCTTTTAGATGTTAAGTAGACTGGACCCTCTTTCTTCCTTTTTCTCTTTTTAAAATTAGCCAACGGGGTCAGTTGCCTTGCTGTAGGGGGAGGGCGAGTCTGGCAGATGGCCACCCGCCACATCACAGCTAAAGCTCCCCGGCCCAGCCGCGACAGGTGCAATTTATCTACAGCCGCCGAGGGAAAGAGGCGAGGAAATGCCATTTCTTCCCTTCCTTGCTGTTTGAGGCCATTCATCACCTCCGTTATTTTTATAGCGGTGTGGCTTGCTGCGCTCTCTCTGCCAGGCCCCCAACCCCAGGAAATGTGAACAAATGAGAAATTTGGAACCCAAGCTATCAAGGAAGGCATCGGAGCACAGAGGGGTGATTAAGGATAGGACGTCACATTTCCAGCCCTCTGCCCTCCTTACTTCTTATTTTAAATCCCTCCCATGCCCCCAGAATTTTCCAGATAGGACTTGAGATTTTTCTGAGTTGTGCTACCAGAATGGAAGACTTGCTTTAAAACACCTGGAAACATCTATGGACTTTGAAAAGGGAGATCATTGTAAAGCTCATTCCAGGGATCTCTGCTTTAAGCCAGCAGAGTGAACAGTGAACTCAGTGAGGAAGTCAGTGAGGGGCCTGTAGGAATCAATCTTTGCTGAAAAGATGGAAAGGTGGAGGGAAAAGAAAAAAAAAAAAAAGAACTGAATCCCATTGGAATGAGAGCTTCTGTGTTTCTCAACTCAAAGTAGAAGTAAGACTTTAAATGTGATGCTATTTGCCTTGCTACAATGGGGAAGGTGTTGTATAGGGGAGTTTGGGTATTATATGGACCTCAGTTTGAATCTTCACTCCTCCATTACCTCAAAAATTTATAAACTGGGGATAGTCTATAATCTATTTCATAGGGTTGTTGTGAAAAAATTTTAAATTATTGTAAATATTATATTCTCTGATTTTAAATCCAGTGGCAGCATTATTTTTTTGCACCTCAAATAGTTCCAGCTTTCCCCCTTAGAGGCCCCATTAGGTTGGCTCCCAACTTCTTTCAACAAGCCTCCAGATGTTCCACGCTCATCTTGTAGGTACCATTCCTCGCCCCTGGCATCGATCACTTCTTCTAGGAATGTCAGTTCCTTTTCATGGAGAACGGTGTTTAGAGGCCAAGAACTGAGTGCTACATGTGTTCACTGTTACTGAGGTGTCACGACTTCGAGGCCCCGCCATCAGACAGAGCCAGGAAATGTCAGTACGTGCACCAACCCACGCAAATAGGCGCATCTGTATTTCTGTATCTTTGTGCCGTACTCTGGCTTTGCATGGTGAAAGCGAAGAGAGAAATAAAAAAGAACATTTTATCTTATTTCTGCAACTTTTCTGTTAGATCAAAATTGTAAGTTTTTAAGAATCTAGAATGTAACAGATGTGCAATAGCTGCAAATTCCCTTTCCATCCTTCCAATTCCTGAACTTGATTGCTCTAGCTACCTTGAGAATTTATAAATGGAATAATAATATCTATTCCATCAGGCTGTTGCAAAACACACCGGATGTGTTTCAGGATAGGAACCTTAAAGGTGCCCTGTAGCAGCGAATTGGTGAAAGGAACCCCTCTGACCAAGCTCTTTGAGCAATTAGCTAACTATCTGCAGTTTGAAGCAGAGTCTCTTAGAATATAAAAACGGGTGTGGGGGTTTAGTCCACATTCCCCTAGAAGTAGACCCTGAGACAGGATTCAAATGCTAATGATTTACTGGGGGGAGGACACCAGAAACACAATGGGAGAGTGGGAAGTGATCCAGGGAAAGAAAGGCAGCCAAAATGTTGTGATAATAAGCCAGCTCCCCTCAGTGAGGCTGTGCTGCATAATCCCATGAGGAAACTCTGGGAAATGCTGTAAAACACATGCCTCAAGATGATTTACACACACCCCAGCAAAGTAGCTGAGGGACTTTATGTACAAATTCGCATCAGTCACTAGTTGAGGGCTGCTCCCAGGGCTGGTTCTGTCCCAACACATGCAGAGTAGCCTCCTGTGGTTGTAGGGAAAGCCCCAGGACCAGAGCTGCAGGTACCGTGGACAGGTCTCAGCACTTTGCCCCAGACATCAGTGGCCACTCCGTACCTGAGTTCAGTCAGTATGACTCCTTTTCCTGAGCTGCTCTTGCTCTCCTGAGCTTCCTCGAGAGGACCATGCAGTGGGAAGAGAATTATGGCATCTCCTGGGCTTGTGGCTTCGGAGGAGAAAATTTGTCAAGCAAGACTCAGTTTCGTCTAACCAAATATTCATTAATCTGTGACAAGGTAGCCAGGTCTACAAATTTCTTCAAAGTGATATTAAAATGTATTTATATAGAGCACGAGGTGGCATTTCTCTATATATGAATATGTAAATTTCTGAGTTTGTAAGTATCTGTGGTTGGGAATGAGAATGAGACAGGGAGAGCCATGAATTCATAAAATATTTTAAAGGAGCTCTCTCCAACTCGTTGGTGTGTTGTGTTATTAAGGTACAGTAGACTTGCAAAGTATGTTGTAAATCTAAAAGTTTAACGCACCATTTGCAGAAGTTTTCCACTGAGTTTGCTCTAAGAAAGGGCAACGAGGAAAAAGGGATGTCATCTCACCCTTTCCCCTTGAGGAGAGTTGCATGGTTGGCTTCCCTGCCAGAGCTGGCCTCCTAAGGATCCAGAGTGCTCGCGTGGGTAGGATCGCCAGTATAGATGCAGGTCGTGGCCAGCATAGAAAGGAGAGAGTCCTGGAGCGTCACCCATGCTCCCTTCACCAGGACAAGGGCCTAACACAGGACTGCAACTGCCTTGGAGAAGGGGCGTCTTTTCTTAACCAACATAAAAGCACCACGTGGGTCAGCAGCCACCCACACGTGCAACAGGCATTGTATGCAGGCACCCAAGACAAGGAGCGTCATTATCTTAAGTATGACAAGACCAGGACACAGAAAGGAGAAGGACTTCTCCAGACCGTATTCATGCTGGGGTTTCCATAGCAAAGTAGTAGAGACAGGGTGGCTTCAACTACAGCGGTTCTGGGGGCTAGAAAGTTGTGTTCGAGGTGACCATCGGCTAACCGATGGCAACCTTCCTTCTGCGTCCTCATTTGCTCCCTCTGTGCACGCCTGGGTCCTCATCATCTCTCCTTACAAGGACACCAGTCATATTGGAATTAAGGCCCCACCATAACGACCTCACGTTCATGTCCTTTGAAGACCCTCTCTCCAAATACAGCCTCATTCTCAGGGACTGAGGGTTAGGACTTCAACACACGAATTTGGGGAGGGGGGAGCAGGGGACACACTTCAACCCGTAACACAGAGCAACACAGAAAGCCATTGATGATTCCAGAAATAGAGCTTGATATTTTCTGACTTCCCATCTATAAGACTCTGGAGCTTATTCCAAAGTCATCGTGTCCCTGTCAACCCTTGTTTTTGACAAAGGTGTAAATGGAATTGCAGACGCTAAGGAAAAAAGCAGTTGTGCCTCACTGCTGTTCCTGCTTAGCGAGTCATGTCACCATCCCCAAGTGGAGCCAGGATCTCCTGTGACACCCACATGATACCCACCTCCACTAGTTCCTTTAGTGGAAGGGAGTGTCATCTCACAGACAGGCGCTCACATCTGTGAGCCACTGAGCCCCTCGTCCCCGGGCAGCCACCCCCCACCTCACTTACACGGAGAATGGGCTCCCACAAACCCAGCTTCCAGGGACTTTTGGGCCATTTTTGCGTGAGTTTTAAGAGTTCACTGCAGTGAGGCCCCTTCCATGTCAAACTCCCGCAGAGAAGGGGCTGTGCTCACCTCGACTGAGGGCCCTGCACGGTCTGCGTAACAGAACCTCCTGAAGCAGCGCAGCGCCCAACGAGCAAAACCGTACGGGCAGTCCTGCCCCAGCACCCACACCCCTTACTCCCTAAGTTCTTTCTGTCTAGTCCCTCACTTTACCCTCCTCTCCACACCTCTCCCCTTCCCAGTCCTTTGCTATATTAAAACTGCTTCTCCCTTACTCACCGCCAGCCAACTCCCAGGCAGTATGGTAGCCAGTCTCCCGGGCTGCCCCCAGCATCTGCTGCCTGCTGGCATTCACACCCGTGTGTAGTCACCTCCCACACTGTGCAGGGTGATAGAACACTGTGGAAATGATGGTATGTGACTTCCAAGATCAAGTTGCAAAGCCATCGTGGCTCCTGTCTGTGTCGGTTTCTCTCTCTCTCTCTTTCAATCCCTTGCTCTGGAGGAGGCCACGACATGAGAAGCCCAATGACAAGGTCCCACGTAGCAGGGAATGGAAGCTTCCTGCCAAGAGACAAGTCAGCGGGCTTGGAAACAGACCCTGCAGACCCAGGCCTCTCCCCCCAGATGACTGCAGTCCTGGCTGATGCACAGCTAAGCTGCCCCTGGATTCCTCCCCCACAGAAACAATGAGACAATAAATGGTTGTTGCATTAAGCCAACAAGTTTGGGGTCACTTGTCATACAGCGATGGAAAACTAACGCAGGCCAATGACACGTTGGGTCAGATCAGGTCAGCCCCCGCCCCCCAATCGCCTCCACGTGCTGGGTTCGGATGTTCGGCGCCAACTCTCATCAGAGATGGATACAGGAAACAGCCATGTGAAATGTGCCGCCAGGTTTGCTGTGCACCTGCTATTACACATCTTGCTTACCGCTTCACTAATTTTGTCGTTGTCTGTGTAAGGGGCCACGGGAGAAACACTTCAAGAGTTTAGCACAAGGTTTGCCTTGATTCGAGGGTTCATTACGTGAACACTTATAGTCACAAGTTCACCAGGGAAGCAAAAATCTCCTCTTGCACTATGGGGCCTCCCTCCCTCTCATGCCTCCCACCCTCACTCTAGGGTCTACGCTTTCCTGTCCCATAGACATCTTTGTCACTCTACCTCTCCCTGGTTGGTTGACAGGTGATCAATACACCGGGAATACGATACAGACTGATTGCAAAGCATAATTGCAAATATTGCAGTGAAAGGGGCAGAACTTCACAAAGTCCATGAGAGTGAAGTGCAGAACTGCTGGCGTCATGTGCGAAGGATGTGACAAATGCGTAGTTGGGAGCATTAGAGCAGTTAACAGCTGAAGAGGGGAAAGCAGCAAGGATGATGATCCCACAAAGACTTTGAAAGAGATTGGTTTGAATATCAAAGGAATAAGAGAGGCTCTTGAGAAAATTGATAAAGTGCTCAAAGAGTTTTTGCAGAAAATAACCCTTTTGATGATCATGCTGCAAAAGTCAAAAGTGAATTTGAGAATGATATTCATTCTGTCATGTGTGTTTGTTGGGAAAATTCCACCAAAAAGTCAGCCCATGCTTCACTCTGTTCATTCAATGAGCAGGTGGACAGTTGCACGTGCAATTTCAATTGTGTTAAGTGTACAGTAAAATAAACTTATTTTAATAGTATTTATTTTCACTTTTCAAGATGCAGCCTAGCAAAGCTCTTTTATGAATATTCACTGCGAAATTTCTGTCCTGTCTTTAAGGGAAATTTGAACTTGTCTTTTCCTGCTTTCAAGGTGTCAAAGCCCAGTGCTAGCAGAGGAAAGGAGAAGAAAAAAAAAAAAAAACTTGCCCTAAGAAACTGGCCTGTGGCTTCCTTTCTGGTTATCTGAACTTTGTAACTTCACATTTGACTTTTTGCGTGGATTTCCAGGAACCTAATTACACTTCTGCTCTCAGTTCCAGGATGGGGTTTCCCCCCCACACTACCAAGCCATTCTCAGACACCAACTGGGTGTCCCATAACTCAACCCAATTCTGACCTTATCGACCTGGAGATAGCTTCAGATCCCACGGGTTAAGGGCTCAAACCTATATAACTGCTCCCTGCTTCAGATGCCAAATGAAAAATCCAGGTTATCACTTGTGCTTGTGACTGACCAGCTATAGACTCTAGGTTCTAATGACCCTTCCCTGGGTTCAATTAATACGCTACCGTGGCTCACAGAATTTGGAGTAACACTTTACTTACTAGGTTACCACTTATTTACCAGGTTATTACGAAAGGATATAATTCAGGAACAGTCAGAAGGAAGCAAGCCACAGGATGAGATACATGGAAAGGGGCATGGAGCTTCCACGTCCTCTCTGGGTGTGCCATTCTCCCAGTAAGTCCGCATGTCCACCAGCCAGAAGTTCTCCAAACCCACTCCTGTGGGGTTTTTATTAGAGGCTCCATGTCATAGGCAAGACTGATTAAATCATTGGCCACTGGTAATTAATTTGATCTCCAAACCCTCCTCACTCTCCCAGAGGTTGGTGGGGTGAGACCAAAAGTTTCAGCTTTCTACCCACATGGTTAATTCTCTTAAACCAACCCCCATCTGCAGGTGCAGCCCCAAAGTCACCTCATTCACATAGCAAAGGTCACCCTTGTCCAGGAAACATGTCTAACCTCTGGATCTGAGACCTCCCTAGACTACATCTGCTCACCACAAACTAGGTTCTCTTCTGACAAGAGACACTCAGTTTGAGAATGTACTTATTCACTTCTACCAAGATCCCCTTTCCCTTTTAAACGCATAATTAGTTGTTTTGGGTTTTTTGTTGTTTTTTTTTTTAATCTACGGCTTCTTGCTAATCAGCCTCCTGCTTGGCATTTGCCCACAGAGCTGATAAGCAATCCGAAGCACTGGGCTAGGTTAGGCCTTCACACAAATGCAATTGCACTTTTATTGCTGCCATAATTTTGAGTTGCTGAGTAATGAGATTGATTTCTGAGAGAAGTGAGAGGCAAATATGTGGCCACTCAGCAGCCAACTCTTATTTCTTTATAATTTGGTGCTGCCAAGGACTATGTTTTGTTTTTTCCTCATTTCTGGTCACGGCAACCTCAACAGCTAAGAATTTCTGGGTAGCATTCAACCCCAGCAAGCTACACCTAGTCCTCTTTACTCTTTTAAAATTTTACATGGAAGGGCAGGACTTCCTGAAAGGTGTAGAAGGAGCTTGGCAGACTCTCTGTCCTGCAAAACCACTCTTTAATTGGTGAAAACTATTTTTTTAAAAATTACTTAAAGTCTCTAGAAATTATCCTGAGGGGCATACAGCAAAGAAAGAAACATTCTTTTAATAAAATCTACTATATCCCAGGGAGAACAGTGAGAGTCTGTGGCACTTGAGCCACAACCCCTGCTCCTTGTCCCCTACCCCTAGTTCCATGTTATAGGAGCTCTACTCCAGGTCACTGTGGCTGAGAAGAAGAGGGTTTCCTCTCCCTTCAGCTCCCAATCTGGAGCTATAGATTCATCTGGGCAGGGATAGGCCCTTGGCATTTCCCAGCCCCCTCCGAGCCCCAGGATGCAAAAGTCCTGTTTTGGCTGATGCTGCAGAAATGACCAGCCTCTCCCTTCCCTCACTCCACCCTCACTCATAGGGCAGAAGCTCTGTTCTAGGCACACGGGCCAAACCACTGGGATCCCCACTGCTTTATTTCAGTTCTCTTGTAGGAAAGAGGTTCCATGTTACTAGAGATAAAAAGGGACATTTTATAATGAAAAAAAATCTCAACTCATGGGAAAGATATCACAATTACAAATATACATGCATCAAACAACAGAGACCCAAAATACATGAAGCAAAAACTGAGACAATTGAAGGGGAAAATAGACAATTCAACAATGATAGGTGGAGACCTCAATACTTTTCTTCCAATGGACACAACAACTAGGAAGAAGTTCAATTAAGAAAAAAAAAAAAAAAAAGGAAGAAGAAGACTTGAGCAACACTATAAACCAAATAGACCTAAAAGGCATTGATGGTTGGGGTAGCCCTGGTGGCACAGGGGTTTAGCGCTGCCTGCAGCCCAGGGCGTGATCCTGGAGACCCTGGATCAAGTCCCACATCAGGCTCTCTGCATGGAGCCTGCTTCTCCCTCTGCCTGTGTCTCTGCCTCTCTCTCTCTCTCTGTCTCTATGAATAAATAAATAAAATCTTTTAAAAAAAATAGGAAAAAAAAGGCATTGATGGAACACTCCACATAATGGCAGAAGAATATATATTCTTCTCATGCACATGTGTAACTCTCTCAAGGACAGCTCTCATGATGGACCACAAAATAAGCCTCCATAAGTAATTAAATTAGAACTCAATAACAGAAGGAAATTTGGGAACATTACAAGTATATGGAAATTAAACAACATACTCCTAAATAACCAAAGAAAAAATTACAAGAAAAATTAGAAAATATTTTGAGATGAAGGAAAGGGAATATACAACATGCCAAGAGGCACAGAATGTAGCTAAAGTAGTACTCAGAGGGAAATTTATAGCTGTAAACACCTATATTCAAAACTATAAGAAAGAACTCCAATCAATAACCTAGGCTTCCACCTTAAGAAACTAGAAGAGTAAGAGTAAACTAAACCCAAAGCAAGCATAAGAAAGGAAATAATAAAGACTAAGTGTAAAAAATAAAATATAGAATAGTAAAAAATAGAGAAAACAAAAAGCAAAGGTTTGGTTCTTTAAAAAGACTTATAAAGTTGACAAACCTTGAGTTAGAGAGACCAAGGAAAAAAAGAGAGAGAAGACTTAATACTAAAACCAGGAATTAAAGCAGGACATAATTACTGACTTTACAGAAATAAAAACAATTCTAAAGGAATCCTGTGAATAACTGTATGCCCACAAATCACATAAATTAGATGAAATGGGAAATCCCCTGAAAGACACAAATTATCAAAATTAATCCAAAAAGAAATAGAAACTCTGAATATATCTCCAACAAGCAAGAGACTGAATTAGTAATTTTAAAACTCCCCACAAAGAAAAGCCCAGATGGCTTCACCGTGAACTCTACCAAACACTCAAAGGAGAATCAACTTCAATCCTTCATGAACTCTCCCAAAAGTAGAAGAAGAAAACTTCTCAACTAATTTTACAAGGCCAGTATTATCCTTCTACCAAAACAAAACAAAGACATCACAAGGGAAAAATAACCTACAGACCAATAACCATTATGAATATACTTGCACAAATATTCAACAAAATACTAGCATGCTGATTCCAGCAACATATGAAAAGGATTATACACCATGACCAAGTGAAGTTTATTCCAGAAATGTACATTGTTTTAATATCTGAAAATCGGTTTTGTGTAATACACCACATTAATAAAATAAAGAACAAAAATGATTTCCAAAGATGCAGGAAAAGCATTTGACAGAGTCCAATATCCTTTCATAATAAAGAACACTCAAGAATTGTGGATAGAAGGAAACCTCTTCCACTTGATAAACCATCTGAGTAAAACCCACAGTTAGCACACACTGAATGGTGAACATCTGACTACTTTTCTCCTAATATCAGGAATAAGACAAGAATGCCCCCTCTTGCCACTTTTATTCAGTATTGCACTGGGGGGGGGGGGTTCTAAGGTGTTAGCCAATATAATTAGGCAAGAAAGGGAAATGAAAGTCACACCACACTGAAAGGAAAAAAGTCAAACTATCTCTATTTTGGATGATACGGTTTATATCTAGGGAATCCTAAAGAATACACTACAAAAAAAATTAGAATTAACAAATGAGTTCAGCAAGAATGCAGGATGTGGGATCGATTTACAAAAACAAGTTGTATTTATATACACTGCCAATAAACAGTTTGAAAAATGAATTTAAGGAAACAACTCCCTTTACAACAGCATGAAAAATAATAAAATAAAGAATAAATTAAACAAAAAGTACAAGACTTACACATTGAAAGAAAGAAATTATACATATATACTTATACATTGTTGAAAGAAATTTTAAAAGATCTAAATAAACAGAAAGACATCCCATGTTAATGGATTGGAAGGCTTACTATTGTTGAGATGGCAATATTTGCCAAATCATCTACAAATTTAACACAATTCCTATCAAAATCCCAACTTCCCTTTTTGCAGAAATGGAAAAGCTGATTTTCAAATTCATGTAGAAATCTAAAGGATTCAGAATGGCTAAAACAATCTTGAAAACGAATAAATTTGGAAGAATTCACACTTCTCGATTTCAAAGCTTACCACAAAATTACACTGTAATCAAGACAGTGTTGTACGGGCATAAGGATAGCCATATAGGTCAATGGAATTGAACTGATAGTTTAGAAATAAACCCTTACATTTATGGCCAATTGACTTTCAATAAAAGTGTCAAGATAATTTGATGGAGAAAGAACAATCTTTCAACAAACAGAGCTAGGACAACAAGATATCTGCATGCTAATAATGAAGTTGTATCCCTCCCTTAATTATACACAAAAATTATTTCAAACTGGATCATAGACTTAAATATAAGTACTAAATTATAAAACTGTTAGACAAAAGCATAGGAGTAAATCTGTGACTTCGAGTTAGGTCCATTGTTAGAAACCATTGTTTCTAAATCCTCTACCAAAAGTACATGCAACAAAAGAATAAAAAGGTGAATTGGACTGTCTCAATATTAAGAACTTTTGTGCTGCAAATGATACCCCCAAGATAGATAGTGAAAAGATATCTTTTCACTAAAAGATAACCCACCAAATAAAGTAAAATATTCGCAAATCATATGTCTAGTAAGAGATGTGTATTCAGAATACTTTTTTTGAACTCCTTCAACTCAACAATTTAAAAAAACACATTTGTAAATGGTCAAGGGATCGGAATAGACATTTCTCCAAGGAAGATATACAAATGTCCAATAAATGCATAAAAATATATTTAACAATATTAGTCACCACAAATCAAAATCACAGTGAGATACCACTTCATACTTGAGTGCTAGCATGGCCATAATTAAAAAGACGGGCAATAACAAATGTTGGCAAGGATGTGGGGAAATTGGAACCCTCATAACATTGCTGGTAGGATTTTAAAATGGTGCCGCCACTTTGGAAAACAGTTTGGCAGCTCCTCAAATGTTAAATATAAAGTTTCCATGTGACTCAGCAATTCCACTCTCAGACATATACCTAAGAGAAACGAAAACATACATCCACACAAACACTTACACAAATGTTCATGGCAGCATTAGTCATAATAGCCCAAAAGTGGAGACAATCAAAATGTCCATCAACTGATGTATGGATAAATAAAATCTGATGTATCTATACGATGAAATATTATTCCACAGTAAGAACGAGTGGTGTACTGATAAATGCCTCCACATGCATGAGTCTTGAAAACATTATGCTGAGTGAAGGAAGCCAGCCACGGACACCACATATTATATTTACATAGAATATCTATTTATGTAAAATATCCAGAATAGGAAAATCTGTGTTTAGAGAAAATATATTAATGCTAGCCCAGGGCTGGAATCAGGGCTGGGAGAAAATAAGGAATGGTTGTTAATGGGCATTAAGTTTACCTGGGGAACACAAAAAATTTCTAAAATTAGATGGTAGTAAGGCATCTGCGTGGCTCAGTCCATTAAGCATCTCTGACGTGTGCTCAAGTCATGATCTTAGGGTCCTGGAATCGAACCCTGCATCAGGTCCCCTGCTCAAAGGGAAATCTGCTTCTCTCTCTCCCTCTGCCCCATCTCTCTCTCTCTCATAAATAAATAAAATCTTTAAAAATAAAATTAGATAATGATGATGGTTACACAAGCTTTAAATATACTAAAAAAAAAAAACATTGAATTCTACACTTGAAATGAGTTAATTACATGGTGTGTGAATTATGACTCAATAAAGCTGTTTTAAAATTATCATGGTTCATGGTTAGGAAAACTCAATAATGTTAAGATGTCAGTTCTTCTCAACTTGAGCTATAGATTTGACACAATCCCAGTCAAAATCCAAGGAAGTTACTTAGTACATTACAAACAAACTGATTCTGAAGTTTCTATGAAGAAACAAAAGACCAAGGATAGACAACACTATATTGAAGGAGAAAAAGAGTCAGAGGATGGCACCACCTGACTTAAGAACTTACTACGTAAAGCTACAGTAATCAAGACTATGTGGTATTGGTGAGAGAATAGATAAATAGACTAATAGAACAAAATAAAAAGCCCAGAAATAGATCCACACAGAAATAAGCCAAATGATTTTTGACAAAGGAGCAAAGGCAATTCAATGGAGAAAGGATAGTCTTTTCAATAAATATTGCTGAAAAACTGGATATCCACATGCAAAAAAAAAAAAGAAGAGGAAAGAAAGAAAGAAAGAAAGAAAGAAAGAAAGAAAGAAAGAAAGAAAGGAAAAGAAGGAAGGAATTTAGGCACAGATTTCAATCTTTTGCAAAAATTGACTCAAAATGTATCATAGGCATAAGAGTAAAGCATAAAACTATAAAACTTCTAGAAGATAACAGGAGAAAACCCAGGCGACCTTGGGCTTGGAGATGACCTTTGAGTATAACACCAAGAACACAATCCATAAAGGGAAAAAAATCAATTATAACAAATGTATCACACTAATGCAATAGGTTAATAATAGGGAAAGCTAAAAAATAAATAAATAAATAAATAAAAATAAATAAAAAAATAAAAATAGGGAAAGCTGGAGATGGGCAAGGAAGGTGTATGGGAACTCTGTACTTTCTGCTCAATTTTTCTATAAACCAAGGTAGTTCTAAAAAATACATATTAATTTTTTTAAAAGTTCCTCAGTTACTTATGTGCAGTCCTGTTGCATGGCACCAAGCACACAAAGATCCTTGATTCTTCAGAGTTGGCATCTGCTCTTGTTTCTTCCATAAGGAAATAAGTTAATATATTATTTTTTAATGAATTGTCATGAAATTTGGTGCATCCAAAAAAAAAATGTAACCAACACGTGAGTTGTATACCATGATAATTATGAGACTACCCACTTAAAAATTAGAATATCATCGATATTGTTGCATCTACCGATACGTGCCTCCTATATCCCATCTCCTTCCTTCCCTCCGAGAGAATAATCTTTATCCTGAATTGTGCTCACCCTTCCTTGCATCTTATGAGGAGCAGCTCCGGTGTTAGGAAGGCAGCTCTGGAGACTCACTGCTTAGGCTATTGTCAACGTGGCCGGCAGGTTCTAAAACACGCCCCCAGTGATTCTGGTATTTATGCCGTGTGTCATCTCCTTCCCTTGAGAATATAACAACCATGATGGGATATCACTTTCAAGATAGATTTGCAGAAAGATCCTAGCTGCAGTCTTGCTCACTCTTCCCCCTTTTTCTCTTACTTCGCTGATAGAAGCCAAGAGCCATGTTTTGAGCTATCCTCATGGAAAGGTCTACCTGGCAAGAAACAGAGAGAGACTCTCAGTTCAACAGGCCCAGGGAGACCTGAATCCTACCAACAGCCACATGAATGATCTTGGAAATGGATCCTCCTCCAGCTTAGCCTTAAGCTGAGCTGTATTCTCAGCAGACACCTTGCCTGCAGCCCTGTAACAAATCCTGACCCAAAGGACCTAGGAAAGCTACATCTAGATTTCTGACCCACGGAAAATGTGAGATAAATTTTATTGACTAAATTCAGGAGTCGTTTGTTATGTAGCAACAAGTAAAAGATATGAGCACTGTGTTAGCTATGTGATCTTGGGTGAATAACTAATAGTTTCTGTGCCTGTTTCACAGCTATGAAATGGGGATAATAATAATAATATATCCTCATGATATCTAGAGAGGATAAAACAATACATAAAAGGATTAAAAGAGTAAGTGCCCATTAAATGTTAGTGTTCTCTTCTTGCTACGTGATATATGTATAGATTCTTCATCAAATATGCATCTAAGACCTAACTCTTCCTCACTGGAGCACAAGCACACACTGTTGATATTGGAATATTGGAAAAAGGGGCTATGAGTCCACATTAGCTATGACTTTTTATAGGAATTCTTTTTTTTTTTTTTTTTTTTGAGGCAGGCAGACTGCTTTTAGGAACTGATTCCTCACTGATGAGACATGATTTATTGAAGTTTGTCTAAACTGACTGCATTCAATGTTCAGGGGGCTCCCTTATCAAGAATTTAGTGAGTCTGCTAAGGAGACATTTATGTTGCAAAGCGGGAGACCATATTCTTGTTCAATCTCTGGTTTTCTTGACTGACAAACATAGGTCCTTGTAATTTCTTATGGGCTCTATCTAACCATTCCTCTGGGGCATCACTAGGTCATCTCAGAACAGAGGTGACAAAAGCAATACACATGGATCTGAGTGTGGGCAAGTGGAAGTTAAACAAGATACTGAGATGCGTATTTCCAAAACTTAATGATTTGCTTATTCTTCAGTCATTGATTTATGCCTTTTGCACACCAGGCACTGTGCTAGTCCACGGGTTCAACATTAAATATGTTTAGGGGCTTCGGTTAGGATTTGGGGATTCATAAGGATCCTTCACTTAAGTGTAGGAGTCTGGAGTCCTGTGTACTTGGGCTAACCATTAGTCCTTTCTTTCCCCAAGACCAGGTTCTGTTGCTCCATTTTCCTGCATTTCTTGCATTTCTCTTAAGCTGGGATTCCTAGAAATCCACCCTCACTTAGAACACTGTTTCTAGACTAGCCTGATGGCATGAGTCACATGGGTGCTTACCAAGTGCAGATTCCCAGGCCTCACTCAAAACCTTTTGAATCTAAGTCTTCTGGGGAAGAGTCCAGAATCTATCATTTTTTAAGATTGTATTTATTTATGAGAGAGAGAAAGAAGTGGGGAGAGCAGAGGGAGAAAAACAAGCAGACTCCACACTGAGCACTGAGCCCAACATAGGGCTTGATCTCAAGAACTTGAAATCATGACCTGAGCCAAAACCAAGAGTTGAACACTAAGCTTACTGAGCCACCCAGCACCCCTGGAATCTATTTTTAACAAGCACCTCTGGGTAATTCTTATCATCAGTGAAGTTTGAGAAACACTATGTAAAAACATTTTACTTTCATCTTTCCCCTGGTTCTGGGGCTGGTGAATAACTGCCCATGGCAGACATCACTAATTGATCACAGGGACTCTTTCATACTGAACCTGGTTAAGGCCTCAGAACTCTTAACAAGCACTTCAGGCAGCCCCCACTCGTCAGGTGGAATTACCCAGGAGATGAAATGTAATTGCCAACCCTGCCCTAGTTTATATGTATTCATATGATGTTGACATTTTTCTGATCTGTTGATGATGGATATGCAAGAAGTGCAGGTGTAGAGACTATGGGAGAACCCAACTCCGTCTGAGACTTTATGCTCATGACTGATTGACACCTCCACAGACAGATGGCTTCAGAGAGAGGTCAAAGGTCTTTACTGTGGCATTTTCCTCCTGTTTATCCAGATAATAGATCCATCCTGGACATAAGGTGTGGTAGACAAATGATGATGTGAGTCTATCTAGTTGCTGTCATAAGAGGGAATTAAGAAAATGTGGGACGGGGGAGGGTCTTGTAGGCTTTTAAAAACTTTCATCAGTCTTGATCAAAATGTAGCTCTTTGAATTGAGTTTAGCTGCCTGTGATGGCAGCAGGTCCATAAAATCTCTCTGCCTTCCGGGAATCACAGTGTCTCTATTTTCTCTGTATCCCCTCAGGATGCTAAGGTGTCACTATTGCTAAAGGAACTGGCCAAACCATGACCAGGTAACAGAATAAGAGCTTCTGCTCTCAAAAGGCATTGAGGTTAGTGGAGGAGACAAACAGATCTTAATGCTGTGGAGTGGGATGCCCGTTAAGGGTCACAGGGAACCATGAAGGCAGGTAGCACAGAGAGGCTAACTCTGTCCCTGAGTGAAGAGCAGAGGGAAGACAAAAGAAGTGTGGAGGCAAGGGAAGTGATTCTCAGAGACTCTATCAGGCAAGTAGAGTAATGAGAAAATGCATTTCAGCAAAATATCCACACAAAAGCCTGTAACCACACACTTCTGGGTATCAATAGGGAGAAGCATCAAGACTGCAGGGCTATGTGTATATTTGGATGGGGGAGAGGGTGAGGAGAGGAGAGTATGGCTGTCCATGGGGCTGGAATGGGCAGCAATGGACCTATCCAAGAGAAGAGACTTTATGGTGTTGGTATTTATGGGCTCCTACTGGAACATCCACACCCTACTAGGTCATCCTAGGAGAACTCACCAGTGCCTAAACCTGCACACATGAACTACAGTGAACTCTGGTGCCTCCCTCTTAAATATGAAGGGCATCAAGTTTCACCAGATATTTAAGGAACCACTCTATTGTGGGAGGGAAGACTAACATAAGCAAACAGGAAAAAATATCACATGAAATAGCAACAATATAGAAAGGGGGAAAAACACAAGCTTATAACTGATATTCTTAGGGATATGGGGGAAATATTATATTCTTAAACAAGAATATATAATTATTTAAAGAAGAAATAATAAAAAAAAAGAGCTCTTAAAATTAAAAATATAGGGGCATCTTGGTTGCTCGGTCAGTTAAGCATCTGACTCTTGATTTTGGCTCATGTCATGATCTCGGGGTGGTGAGATCAAGCCCCCTTCAGACTCTGCTTTCAATTCAGAGGCTACTTGACATTCTTTCTCTCCCTCTTCCTCTGCCCCTTCCTCCCTGCTCACACTCTAAGTAAATAAATAAATGAATAATAAAAATATGACAGAAATAAACAATTCAATGGAATGGTTGTAAGAATAAATCAAGGGAAACTCCAGAGACAAGCACAGAACTCCAAAAAGATGGAAAATAAGAGAAAGTATAAGATTATAACACCTACGAGGAGAGCTGATATTTGAATAGCAGATGTTCCAGAAAGAGAGAAACCCAGAGGGGAAATTAGTGAAGCAATAAATCCAGACATGAGTTTCCAGATTCAAAGGGCCACCAACTGCCAGAACAAAGGATGGAAAACATCCCTCACTCACTGATATTCAAACACTCAGGAAGAAGAACAACATAAGTCTTCTCAACACCAGCAATGCAAGCTAGAAACGGTGGCGAAATGCTTTCAAAATCCTGAGGGGGTACGGAAATGGATGATTTCCATTCTACAAGTTTATGTTTGGCCCAACTATTAATCAAGTGTGAGGATACAATAGAAAATCATCTCACACATACAACATCTCAAAAATATTGCCTCCCCATGAACCCTTACTCAGAAAGCTACTGAAGGATGTTCTCCACAGAGACAAGGAAGTAAATCAAGAAATATGAAACCCAGGACCAAGGAAATAAAGAATTTAATACAAGAGAAAGCTAAGGAAATTCCCAATTTGATGATGATGATGATGATGATGATGATGATGATGATGAAAAGTTTCAGGATGATTGATGAATGGTGGAACAAGTTGGAGCAGGAAGACCAAGAAAAGAACTAAACCAATACATAATTCTATATATGTCAACATATTTAAAAGAAAATTATAATTCTTCCAGAGAGCTCAAGGATAAAATAGTGATAGGTACATAGGAAACCAAGTAAATGACAGATCAGAGCAATTACAACCCAAGAAAAACAATAAAGTTGTGCAAGGAAAGAAATATAATCATGGCACACCGTGTATCTCAAGCTGAGAGTAATATCATAATAACACAAATACTGAATACTAATATTACCAAAAGATGATGATATAATCATTTTGGGAGGATGCGAGGAAATGTGTTTGTGGGAGATAGGAGAGCTAAATCTTCTTACATTAAAAGAAGTTAATAAATGATAAGTAAATTAAAAAAAAAAACATTAGACTAAGCATGTTATTTAGAATTATGGAGTTAACACTGAAAGAAAACAGCTAAAAGAGTTACCTTAGGGGAGAAGGAATCCAGAGAAAGGAAGAGGGCTGCCTTCCCTTCAAAGCCTTATATAGATATTTATTCTTTTTAAATTGTCTCTGTTATTTAAATACGGATTGCATGTGAAATGATAGTGTTGAATTAATGTGAAATCTCCTAGTTATGATAAATGTATTATATTTATATAAGAGAATGCCTTTAGTCCTCGAAGATACATGATGAAGCATGTAGTCGTAAAGCAGTACAATGTCTGTGATAATTCTTTTAAATCATTCAGGGAAAAAATAAGATGAAAGATGGATGAGAAAATAAATAAATGTGACAAAATGTAATTAGTGAATCTAGATAAAAGACATATAGATGTTCACGTACTTTTCTTTCAACATTTTTGTTGAAAGAAAATTTTTTTCTGTCATTTAAAAATTTTTTCCAAAATAAAATGTTTGGGGAGAAACCAGGTATCTGTGTTCCAATAAAAATTAAAAACAACATTGGTCCAACACCTGACATTGAGGAGCATGGTAGCTGTCATTACTATCCTGTCATCATCATTATTTCTCACCAAGTGATCCAATTTAGTAGGAAAGATAGTGATAGACCACTGACTGTTACACCTGGATAATTATAAGAAAAAAATATTGAATGAAGACAATTTTCACTCAACTGTTCTATCCACCCAGCTACCCAGGGCCTGGGGCCTGTTGTGTAGGCCTGGAAACATAATCAAATGTACTTCTCCCTCTTATATAAAACACTCATGGGCCACACCCAGAGGATAGTACTGGTCACTTCCAGTTTGAGATGGTACAGAGAATGGCCAACACCCTGGTTAAAGAAATATAAAGGAAGTAGAATCACAAATCTCAAAAGGAAAGGTAGTTTAGGGTGCCTCTCAGGTGTGCAACTTGGAGGATATGAGAGAGTGATGGCATGTTGCCTAGACTGAGACTGGCCACCTTGACCTGTACAGGACATGGCACCAGAATTAAGAATCTCCACTGACTTCTTGCTCCCAGGGCCCTCTCAAGGCCTGGAACTTGTTGTTCTATAACTAACTATTCATTTCTCAGTGCACTATATTCATACCTGGTCCTGCTTCGCGGTTACTGTTTCATATTCCCTCGAGGAGAGTCGAAGGTCTTCCCAGAACCTAACCCAACAACTTCATGACTCAGCTCCTCATAGACTCCATAGAAGTGCAGATGTAGAAATTTCCCTACCCTCGGTCACTCAGAGATGCTTGAAGAAACCCCTCACGGAGATAATCTCACAGGAACTCCTCTTCACACATCTCTGAAGTACTGGGTCATTTCTAATCAGTGTTTTCTGCCTCTAGGCTATGTCCTTAGCCTTAGAGTAACATCACTGTGTATGTGTGTATGCACAGTTATATGTGCAAGTATATAAGCAGTCGACCCTCATTACTCACAAATTTCGTGTTTGTGAATTCGTCTGCTTCAAAAAATTTATCCGTGACCCCAAAAGTCAACACTCATGATATCCATGTTTCCAGCTGAGGTGGAAACAGGCCATGGTTTGCTTTCTTATTTCAACTGTCATAGAATAAACAAGCATCCTTTTCACAGTCTATTTTTTTGTCTTTTTTTTTTTTTTTTTTTTTTGCATCTGTATGCTTTTTGTTGGTGATTTTGCTCTTTAAACTAGCCCCCAAGCACAGCACTGAAGAGCTGTCTAGTTCCTAAGCACAGGGAGGCTGTGTTGAGCCTCAGGGAGAAAATACACAATAGATGAGCTCCATTCTGGCATGAGTTACGGTGCATTGGCCATGAGTTCAATGTTAGTGAATCAACACTGTATATTAGATACGGTGTCTTTAAACAGAAACATGCATAAAACAAGGTTATATACTGATCAGTTGACAGAAATATTGTGACCTGAAGGCTCACAAGAAACTAACCCTATATTTGCCCTAGAAGCAATGATTCAGTATTCACTAATTCAGCACTGGTGGCAACTCTGTAGACTACAAGGACCGTAAAGAAGGAGAATCAAATGCATATGTGTGTTTGTGTGTGTCTCTCTCTTTCCAGTGGCTTTTTGAAAAAGCTATATTAACAGGTCCTCCTTTGATATATTTTTTCAGAACAACTATCAAATATACTTCCCCAAAGGGAACATTGTAAAATCCTAGGGTGAGCTGAAAAGGGGCAGGAATGGTGTGGAACAAGTGTGGAAGTACAGATGCTGCGAGCTGCACCTCTATGAACCCAGGGCTCCAGGCCCCAGGGCCAGCACCCTACTGGGGTCCTTTGTGGCTGCTGCAGAAGTGACCTGGCTCTGGAGGCAAGGCCCCTACTGACTGAGGGTGAAGATTGCTTCCCATAAGAAGAAAGGATGAAGATGAGAGCCTAACCAGCCCTTCTGGCCTCAGCCATGGCGGACTCATAGAATGTACAAATAAATAACACCGGGACTTCATCTTGACCTCTGATCACTGCTGTTAATATGATTATTTATACCATATCTGATACATAGTAGGCAGTCAACAAATATGAACAAATAACCGTCTTAATATAAATGGCCATTATTTCCCTTGAATGTATGATGCTGAAAGGTCTGGCTCTTTTTTCCCCAATTTCTAATGATGCTTTTATCATTCTTAAGAACATTTTCTTTTCTTTGCATCAGAGAAGCACATCTTCAGTTCTGCAAGAAAGACGATTTGATTCAGTGACCTTGATTTATTGAAATTGCTTGAGGAGAACATCAGTGCCATAAACAGAAGCGCATGCAGTGAACAGCTGAGATGGGGTCTGGTCTCAACTAGGCTCATTCCGGCACCCCTAGTCTCACAGCTGGGACCCCAATCTACACAGCGAGCTGGCACCCTAGTCCACACAGCTAGAACCAGGTTTGCATAGCTGGTTGGTAATTCAGTTCCTACAGCTGGAACCCGGTCCTCACACCTGGCTGGCACCCCAATGCACACAGCTGGCACTCAGGTCCACACAACTGGCTGACACGTCGATACTCACAGCTGATGGCAATATTGTCCCTATGGTTGGAACCCAGTCCTCACACCTGGCTGGCACCTCAATGCACACAGCTGGCACTCAAGTCCATACAACTGGCTGGCACATCGATACTCACAGTTGACTGGTAATATAGTCCCTATGGCTGGAACCCAGTCCCCACATCTGGCTGGCACCCAATGCACGCAGCTGGCACTCAGGTCCATACAACTGGCTGGCACTTCAATCCTCACAGCTGACTGGTAATATAGTCCACACAGCTGGCACCCCAGCCCACACAGATGGTGACCCAGCCCACAGAGCTGGCTGGAGGCCAGGTCCTCACAGCTGGCACCTATTTCACACAACCGGTGCCCCAGAATGGCTGCTGCACCGTCTGGGAAGCTTCTTCTCACTGTTCCTTGCTCTTTACCATGGAGTCTATGACAGCTTCTGAACACACCTCAAATGACTACTCTGTTCTCACTAAGTAAAACGAGCTTCAATCAGGCTGAAAGGGAGTTGGGCAAGATACGTAGTAGGACTTCCTAACCAGAAGAGTTAAAGATACAACCGCAAAGAACTTCTTTCTTTGAAGATTCCCAGGTAAGCACTTACAGGTTTCCTGGGTGGCGGGTCTACTCAGGGGCTCCTTGGTACCACTTTGACTTGGGCCGGGATGGTAGTGGATCCCTTCAACGTGTCAGTGCTAATCCAGGCACAACAAAGCCAAAAGCATGGCCCAGGCCTACATCAAGAAGATACAATGACAGCAGTGTGGAGACACCATGTTGTCCAACAATCCACTAGGCAAGCCTAGCGAAGAAGCATACTGGAGTCAGATTGCAGGTACAGAGGAGCCTCATGGGAATCCAGGATCCTGGACCAGACAGTGCACAGTAGGCTCAAGAGAATGTCAGGAATAGAGCTCTTCTGGGAGAGAACATACTTTGAAGGGCACACATGCACCCATATCTAGCTCTTTATGATCTTCAGTTTGATGGTTTTGAAAGAGGCGTCTAAATGCAGCACCTGTCAGAAACACCTGGGGAGAGAGAGACCCAGCAAATGCATTCCTAAGCCCAAGCCAGGAATGTCCCTAAGAAAGTCTCCAGGGACGGTAGCTCATTCGAGCTCATGGTTCTTGGTAATCTCTGGCACAATGGCACTGCCACTCATCATCTGTGTTACCTTGGACATCCATCTTTCCCTCCATCAGCCTTGGTTGGTTCATCTTGAGAATGAGGATGATGATGCTTCTCCCCCAGAAGCTCCTTCCCCTGTTGTCTCAGCCTGAGCCACTCCAATTCGATTCTCTCTTGGGCATCTGAAAGTGAGAGGGAGAGCCCACATTAGATGGCTATAGATAATTTCCATTTGCCCCTCCAGATCCACTCTCCACCCTTCTCTGCCCTGTTCTGTGTCCCCGGGGCGGGGAGGGGGGTACGGGGGCTGACCTCTAATTGTGGATCATAGCAACTGGCCTATCTGACCTCCTGGATTCCAATCCTATTTGGCCAATAGGAGGCATCAGCAGGAGACTAAAGAGGAGCAGAGAGAGGGAGGGGTATCTCTTCCCATAGATCTCTTCCTTTCAGGTTAGAGTTTGGCAGTGGCTGAATTTTTCCACCTAAGGCCGTGACTCTTGTCACGTAGCCCTTCTCCCATTGCTGCAGCCCTTTCCAGGTTCAGCAACACCATTCCCTCTCCTTACTCCTTCTCATCTACAGAGGAAATGGTTTCCTACATTGCCAGCCCCAGGATGCTTCGACATCTCTTGTTGGTTTACCTTGACCCTGCCTTAGTAAATGATCCCCTCCTTAAACTTTCTTTGATACCTCTTTTGAGCAGATCATCTGTGTTCTGGTGGACCCCTGACAATATAGGGAGTCAAGCCGGAAAGGCCCATAGATATGATGAATTGAGCTCACCACTTGGGGGCAATTAGGATGGCTCTTGTAGAAGCAGGACTGTAGAGAGTGTCAAAGAGGCATAGCCTGAAGACTTTCCAAGGCCCACAAGGCCTGAGCGTGCATCCCACACAAGGGCCCATGAGTTTTCTTTACTGAGCTCACCTGAGTCGGCATCTGATTCTTGTGTTATTTGACCCCTGATTGAAACACCGGCCTACCTTTATCCTCCTCCGGGAGAAATCCTACTGGTCAAAGCATCTGTCAGTCCTTAGATACCAAGTGCTGAATGGGCAGGTTCTGTTTCTGGTCTCAAGCACGGGGTTTCCTCAATACCCAACCTAGAGCATCCAATACATCATATTTCATGAATAAAAAAAAAGTCTCCAAACAAATGTATTCATTGGTTGCACAGGCATAAATAAGATCATTAAAGAGAAGATGCTCTGTTGAGAAAAGCTGCTGGACATTTTGCTAATTGGCTGAATATGCGCCAGAGTCGCTTTTCTCTTCCCTCCAAAGATTTCCACTGCCTTTGATTTACTAATGTTCTAAGAAGCCTGCTGCCCGTGGCTGACCAGGAATTCCTTCCCAGCCTCCAAGGGGCACTAGAGGAAAAGGAACTTGCCTCTGGGTACACAAAATCTGAGCATTTTGCTTTCTGGTTTCCAAATACAAAGAGGAACAATAAAAAGTAAGAGAAAGAAATTTTGGCTGTATGTAGAGAATAAATATTCCTAGGTCTGTAGCTTCCCAGAATTGGAAGGATTGTTCAAGGTTGGCACATCTAATCTCCCACAAATCACAAAACATCCCTCTGTGAAGGCTGAGGACCCCTTTCGGCCAGCTCGAAGAGGTTCTGTACCTTTCTCACCAAAGGCCTGGCACTCCAAAGGAGATAGGCAGGTGGATGTTCAAGCCTCACCTGCAGGTTCAGACAGTGTGGGGGCGGCATCCTCATTCTGGGCTCCACCAGACACAGGGAGCCCATAGAAGTGGCAATCTGGGTCAGGCTCTTCCCATGGCCTCATGAGCATGGGATCTCAAGGGCAGGGTACCTGCCCAGCCAGGATCCTCCTCACAGAACCCAAGCGCTCACCAAACATTGACACATCTGTACCTCTTGGCTTGCAGTAGATGGATACAACCTCTGGAATCTGGTCTGGAGCTCCTGCTGCCAAGAGCACACCACCTCCACCAGCATGGCCACCCAGACTAAGCCTTCAGTGTCAAGTCCACCACGTACAAGGGCCACGACTGCTGAGAACTGCTGTTTCAGAAATGTGTGCGACGTTACCCCCTTTTTACAGATAAAGAAACTGAGACCCCTGAGGGGTTAAGTCATCTGCCCAAGGCTAGGAAGAGGGGAAACAAAGATGTGAATCCCAGGTGGCTCAAAAACACAGGATCTTTCAAGAGTGACAAGTGTTAGGGGCACCTGGGTGGCTTAGTCAGGTAAGTATCTGCCTTTGGCTCAGGTCATGATTTCAGGGTCCTGGGCTCAAGCCCTGTGTTGGGCTCTCTGCTCAGTGGAGAGTCTTCTTCTCCCTTTGCCTCTCCCTCCTGCTCATACTTTCTCTCTCTCTCTCTCTCAAATAAATAAATAAAATCTAAAGATAAAAAATGACAAGTGTTTAACAGAGAATGAAGGGGGAGCAGGTGGAGACAGACACCAAATCTGCCTGGAGGACAGGAGAGACCTTGAAGAAAATGTGGTGGAGCCTTCAAGTTCAGGCAGGGGCTCCCTTGGTGTTGGGGAAAGGGCATTCCAGCCAGAGCTCCAGCTATCGGCTGAGCTGGAGACACTATGGCTGCTCAATAAATCCTAGCCTCACAATGGCAGCGTCCGCTCTGTACAGGACCCAGTGCCAGGCACTCTAAATGCATTGAACAAACGTGTTGGGCACCTCCTAGTGCCAGACTGTGTTCTAGGAGTTGGGCATATAGCCTTCACCAAGATAGACAAATTCCCTGCCCTGAAAGAACGTACACTCTGGTGAGAAAGGCAAATAATACTAATTTATTCTGCAGTGTGTTCAGTGACAAAAGTTGCGCAGAAAAACAAAGCAAGGAAAGGCAGTGAAGCAGGGAGTTCTGGAAGAACAAGGTGGTCAGAGAAGGCTTCATAAGTCTTTCACAAGACTGGAAAGAGTGAGAGAGAGGGAGCCAAGCAGATACGTAGGGGGAAGAGCTTTCCAGGCAAAAGAAGCAGCAGGTACAACAGCCCCAGGGCAGAGACATTCTGGTGTCTGAGGAGCAGCAAAGAACGAGTGGAGGGAGTGGGAAGAAGGTGATTGTGTTGAATGGCCTCCAGCCACCTTCTTGGGGACCTCTCTGTACCTTAGTCTTTTCATCTGTATAAGGGGTGCACCCCCTTATACAGGCGCCCAGTGACCACATGTTCCATGCCTATGGTTTCCACTGCCCTCTCCCTTGGGGTCTGAATCTTGCCCTGTTTCAGGAAAGGGGACCTTAAATAATAGCCAAGGGACAGCTGACCAGGAACCAAAGCACAGGGATGTGAGGTGGCACAGTGTGAGAGGAACTGGGGAGCGGGGGCAGCAGACAGTTCCCACATTCTGTGGACGAAACCCACAGGCCAAGAGGAAGAAGTGAAGAAGAGGGTAGAGAGGAGGCCGACTCAGCTTCCTCAGTTCCCAGGGTGCCATCTCGGCCGGGGCAGGAGCCCTTCTGGGGAAACCAGGATCAGGGCAGCTCTTATTCCTGGAAAGTGAGGACTCTCTCCCTCCCCAGGCTAAGCCAGAAGAAGGGAGCACAGACCCAAGAGAGTCTTGCAGAGACTCCAACTGAGCCCCAGGACTCTGATCCCACCTGCGTTTGTTCTCCCCATCTATCTGGGTCCCTCTCCTACCTATCCCCAAGCCACCAACGCCCTCCCTAACCACCAGTGTGGGGCCTGGTGAGCCAGCCCTGGGATTGAAGAACAGACTGTCGTTCCTGATGGCCTGACCCTCTGACTTTCAGAAGTGCCCCCAAGGGATGGAGCATCTCTATGAACATTGGGGAGGATATCTCAATAAAATGTGGGGGATGCACAGTTTGAATTAAGCCCCCTCGGGCCCCTGCCACTGACTTAGTTTCCTAACAGAGGATCTAAGAGACTCGTGCACTGCGCAAAGAGCGGAGACATCTGGAGACACAGGAAAGGCAGGCCAGGAAGATGAAAAACCAGCATGACAGAGACAATAAGAGACAGCAAAGCAGGGGCTAGGACAGCAAAGCTGGACCCTGAGGTCGAGAGAGAGAGAGAGAGAGAGAGAGAGAGAGAGAGAGAGGAGTGATACAAACAGGGAAGATGGAAAACAGGCAGAGACAAGGACAAAAGAACAGATGAAGAAGAGGAGGACAAACAAATTCAGCAGGAGAACCCATGACAGCTGTCCCTGCAGGGGGACACCCACCTGCATGCAGAGGCCACAGAAGACCTCACCCAAGGCTGCCAGCAGGTCCTCTTGGACAAAACTTCTCACCGCACATCCGGGGGGCCCTTGCCCACCCCTGCCACCACCACCAAATCCAGGTGGGTGTCATCACCTGCCCTTCCCAAACCCGGTGGGGCAGGGTGGCAGGGGCGGCCCTCCCCGGTATAAGCAACAGGGATGGGCTGTCTGAACAGATGCTCCAAAGGGTGATAAAGACAACGAAAAGTCTGTCTCTTTTTGTTTTCACCAGGTATTGACAATCCTAAACATCGAAGGAATAAAATACTCTCCCCCAAAAAATTCTTTGGTTGGTAAAAATGCTAATAATTGCTGTGGCTACATTGAGTTTTAATACATACGTTGTATGTGTGTGTGTGTGTATATATATATATATATATATAATCCTGAGTCCCTCCAGTCACACAGGAGGCCCCTGCATGTGGGACCCCAGCTACGCATGTTCATTTCCAGAGCGTTCCACCGTTCGGGATCATTTAAGCTCACTTTGGGCACACTTTATGCCTCCTTCTCCCATGATACTATCTAACCGGTGTTTAAACAGAAGCTTCTAAATACACCACCACAGGGTAGTGATGGTAAAGAGACTCTTTGAAAAAACAAAAAACTGAACTTGAGTTACTTCCATCCTGTATTTCTATGCACCCACGTGGAATTTTTATTTCTGTATAAATTTTTAAAACAGTGAAACAGAATGCGAGCTGCAATGTGTACTCTCTTTTGTTTGGAAAGTGCAAATTTTAGCTCACACGTGAACTCTCTTGCCGAGGTTGGATACTATCTTTGACGTTGAAAAACAGAAATTGTAATGTTATCATTTGTTATTGGGACAGACCAATAAGTAAATATAAGCTTTCCTCCTCCTTTTTTTTTTCAAAACATACATTAAGATAATTAAAAAGCATCAATCTGTTACTTTCTAAGACTTTTGTACTGTAATGTTTTATTAATTTTTTTTTTTACTTTTTACTGGTGTGATGATATGTGAAATTCAATACCAAATAAGATTTTATGGAGTATGTTTTCCAGATATTATTATTATTATTGGTTTCATTTTTAATGATTGGTACTGAAAATATGTTATTGAATAGTGGAAGAGACTGTTGAAAGATTGATCGACTCCAGATGTCAAAATGCACTGTTGCCCTTGACCAAACTTCAACGGATTGGACCGACCCTGCCTGCACACCACATCCTGACATCCTCTCCCCTGCACAAGTGCCCCCTCCACTTCCTGGGGGAACTGAGACCCACTCTGCTGCAGGACTTGTTCTCTTAAGCCCCCGGAGCTCCCAGGTAGAGGAGTGATTTGCTCACCACCACCCCGCTCACCTCGGTACCATCTCAAATGGGAATGCCTTCCTTCTGCCCCTCCCCTCTGCAGCCACATCTGTTCTCCAAGTCCTATTTCCACCTCCCTGAGGACTCCGGTCCTGGCTCAGGGTCTTCCCCTCTGCTCTGCCTCAGCCAGGAGGTCCTGTCCATGTGAGCTCAACAATCCCTATGACTTTCCAGCAACTTGACATCAGAATTCTTGGGAAGGTCTGCATTCCATGTGATGGGGCTCAGTGAATGGCACCCTTATTCACCCAGGAGCTCAAGACAAAACCCACGTTCTCTCCCACATCTGATCCAGCAGCAAGGCCTGACAACTCTGCCTTCAAATGCACCCCAAAGCCAGCTCATCCATTCCACAGCCCCCAACCTGGTTACCACGCCCTAATTCCCACATTGCCTCCCTGCTGGACTCCCTCCTTCCACTCTTGCCCCGTCCAGTCTATTCACCACATGGCAGTGAGGGTGACCTTTAAAAACATTTATCGTAGGAGATCACTCCCCTGCTTAAAACCTACCAATGGTTTCTCATTACACTTAGAACAATGTCCAAGTTCCAAACATTGACCAACAAGGCCCTTTAACCCATCGAAGTCCAGCTACACTGGCCTCCCTTCCGTTCCTAGATGTACCTTGCTCCTTTTTGTTTAATCACTTACTATATATTTGTTAAAGCAAACCTATATACTAGGCACTGGGATGGATGTACAGTGGTGAACAAAATAGACAAAATTGTTGCCCTCATGGAGCTTATGATATAGCGAGGGAAGACAGATCATGAGCAAATCACCGTATACTTCAAAAGCAGGGGGTAACAGTGCTGTGAAGGAGCATGAAGTAGGGAAAGGAAATAACAAATGTCCTGGGGTGCTGTACTAGCCGGAATGCCAGGGAAGGCCTCTCTGAAGAACTCAACTTTGAGCAAAGAGTGAGCCACCCCACTATCTGACATTATCTGATGAAAGAGCTTTGTAAGCAGAGAGAAGAGCATATGAAAAAACTGGAGGCAGGAAAGTGCTCAACACATGGATCTGAAGAACAGCAAGAAACCTAGGGCATTTGCAAGGTTGGGAATACTTTTCCTATTCCCGGCTTCTCCCATTTCAATTTCCAAATGACCTTCAGATGTCCAGTCAGAGGTCATTTCCTCAAGTAGCTCTTCTGACCTCATAGCCTAGATCAAATCCACTGTTCTAAGTGTTCATGGCTCCTTGTTCTTTTCCCTAATAGCCTTAAGCACCATTTAGCCTGAAGAGGTGGAAAATTATTTAATTGATGTCTGTCTACTAGACTATCTGGCTCATGCTTAACAACATGTTTCCCTGTGTGTTAGACTTTCTCCCCTGGCCAGAGCAGAAGTGATGCTGCTATTCCTTGCTCTCTGATTGACCACTTGCCACCTCCTCCGTGCTGGTTAAAACATACTCTTTTAAAACATGGTTCAATATAATTGATCTGACTATAACTCTCTTCACCGTAATCACATCTTCCTGAGACTCCTGCCTCATTCCCTTGATTAGACTTGTATGTTTTGTCATCACTCAAGTTGGGTCTCTACCTTCTCAAGATCCTGATTTATTCTGTCAAATGTTGAGTCTTCATAGTTTCGCTCCCAGAGATTGTTTTGAATTTAGCAGTCTCCTTATTTGTCCTTATTTAGTAATTACTTCCAGAACTCAGCTGGCCACCTTCCATGTTTTATCTTACCAGACCATTTTTTTGACTTGCCATATTTGAGAGGGTTGGAGAGTGGACACTTGACCAAAGGCCAGAACCACTTTAGGTGCAGAAGTAGCCACTGCTTCCAAGCTTCATGGAGCCCAGCCCACTCTTCCTCCTGTCCTTGGATTGCCTTGAGAGTTTCCATCTCTCTATCTTCATTCTTAAAATCCATGGGTGAGCCAGAAATCATGTGAGCTGACTTTTAAAAACAAAAACAAACAAAACTGAATCAACTTATTCCCCTTTCTTAAGACTATGACCAAAAAAAAAAAGTTTACCAAGGGAAAATTTGAAAAAACAAAAATACATTGAGTTTAACAATGGAAAATCAAGGCCAAATGGGATGGAAATGTATATGGAAAGAGAGGAAGCAGACAGTATGTGGAGTAGCTGACACACATTAGTGGCAGAGCAGAAGTATTCTGCTGCTAGGGGAAAAATCCAGAACCACCTTAGATCCAAAAGCAGCTGCTGTGCCCCCATCATTCTGGAGCCCAGCCCAGCTACTTCTGTTCTTGGATTGTCTGGAGAGTTCTCATATCTTCATGTCTTAAAATAACCACCTCTGCTTGAAACAACTGAAAGGAGTCCTTATTGAATCAGTCAATGATACTTATCAAACATCTACTATATGCAAGAGATTGTTTTAGGAACGAGTGATATAGCAATGAACAAACCAGTCAAAATTCCGGCTCTCATAGGACTTGTATTTCAGTGAGGAAAGACACAGCATAAACCAGTAAACAAACATATAATATCTAGATGCTTCTTAGGTGATATAAGAAAAAATAAAACTGGATAAGTAGGGGGCCAAGCGAGTGAAGATGCTTCCGCTTCTGGAGCTTTGACCAATGAGATACAACGCAAGGGTCTTCTACTTGAAAACAATTGTATCCTGCATACCACACAGTTTTGGCCATATTACTGAACTCTCAGGAGATGGGGATAAATCTCCAAAGGGCTGGAAGAAGACCATGAACCATAAGCAAGAGTGAAGTGTGGAGTTACAGTAAAATATGCGACCTAGGGACTGAGCCTTGAGCCAGTGGCATGGTTGTAGAGCTGAATCTGAGACTCAGGTTTAGCCAAGAATCTTGAAAGAGGCTAAAAAGATTTGTGGTTAATGGTACCCTCTGTGCCAGACACAGGTAAATATAAATCTTCTCTGGAGGAAAATATCCTCAATTTATTGATTATTAAGATGGACCACATGTAAAATCACATTCAAAGAACACCAAATACACAAGGAAAATAAGCACTATGAGTAAGAGCAGAACCAGCACACGGCAGATTTAACCCCTCCTGGTGATGAGAGAAGTACAGAGGAATAGATGACTCGTGAGTTGTGCTGGGAAAACGAGCAGGAAAATGGATGGAAAAGACCAGGAGACATGAAGGTCAAGGTCGGCTTCTGGCAACCACAAAGGGACTTGACTTAAGTAGAGGGTAATTGATATCCAAACCATACGTTTCTCCAACTTGACAGCCTGCATGCTAACTGCAGAGCTCCTAACCAACTTGTTCCCGACTTAGGTAGAATGTGAACACCAGGACCCGGCAAGCGTTCCCACCCCCTACCCCACCCCACCCCCGTCACCCCTGCTGGTCGGGCTCTGAGAATTTCAGTGCTGCTGAAGTGACTTGAAAATATAAGTGGAGAGAGGCTCTGCGGCTGAAATGACAGCCAGAGCAGGGCTTCGCCCATCCTTGTCCTTGGTGATGGGCCCAGGGGGAACTCAGCTCGAAAAACCAGTGTAATTGATAAAGTGATAGGATGTGGGGGGACTGCTATCTGGGGAGAGGAATCATTTTATTATTTCATGGCTCTACCAGCAGCCCAGCGTGAAGGCAGAGACCGGGAGTGAAGCAGCAAACACAATCTAAGCTACTCCCTGAAGGATTGACAAAGCAAAGGACCAGCCTTGAAATTTTCAGCAAATATTTGTAGTTGATAAAAAGATCTGACACTCGCTCTTACACAGGCTGAGGGAAAAGGAAGCCGAAGTACACCCAGGCTTGAGCACCCTGTATGTACTGGGCTGTGGGTCATCGCTATGCTGGATGCTCTGCACACATTTTTGTCATTTAATTCCTACCACCATGCCCCAGACTCGATGCCAAGGGGAGCATTATCCTCATTCTGCAGATGTGGCTCATAAGTAAGGTGTTGCCAACAACAGAGAATTTAAACCATGCGGGTACTGGGCTAATGCACTGTGTAATTTTGTCAATCCACACAGCCAGTCTGTCAGTTAAGTGCTAGTATCCTCATTTTGCAGATGAGGAAACTAGGGCACAGAGGCTTTCCTGTAGTCACAAAGGGGACAGATGGTGACGCAAGGTGACGGGGAGGGTACAAAGGTTCCACGGCTCTTAAAGAGCAGAGCTTGGATCTAAACCCAGAGAGTTCGGACTCTGAAACTCATGCCCCCTCCCTACACTGTGCTGCTTCCTGCCATTTGTCCCTGACCATCTGTGTTTTCCCACAACTCAGCTCCCAAAAGAGCCAACACATGTGGTGACTATGTGAGCCAGTGCCCATTAGAGCTCTTGACCGCAGCGTCCTGCATTCCATCTCCCGCGGAGCTAATAGGAGGGCTAGGGAGTCTGTGCCACCCCCAAGGAGCTGGAGAGAGCTCACCACCCCACCCCCCAGAGCCAAGCGAGAGGGTGCCCTGTGCCTCTGTAGTTGCCTTATCTCCACTTCATTGTGTCTCCAAGCAGCACCCAGGACCCCGGACGACTCTCCTAGGCAAGACAAGATTTTCTCAGTTTTCAAGCGATGACCTAGCTGAGTGAACCTGCCGTGCAGTCCTATGACGGTGGGCCGGTGGGTGGGAATCCCAGGTGCACCGCTCACTGGGTGCTCTTGGATAAGCTGCTTCACCTCCGACGTTAGCTTCCTTGTCTTTAATGAGGATAACAGGCCCAGTCTCCTAGATGTTCAGATGGGATTACGTAAGGCCGACCCGAAGCTCTTCACCTGCAACGTAGAAGGCATTCATGATGCCAGTTGTCTGTCCCTTCCTCTCTCCATTTATCTCTAAAATAAGACTTGTTTTTCCACATGCCTCCGAAGGTTGCTGAGAACTTGATGTGCCACAATCCAGTCTGGCAAATTGCGTGCACTCGGTAAACGTTCATTAAAATCCAACACCCTAAAATGATTGAGTTCATGTTGCCACCGCGAGTCCTCAGGCTGTGCACAGTGAACTCGAGTGCCTGGAAGAGGAAACGGGCCCATTCTGTGCAGCCAGGCCTGGCCCAGGCCTGTGATCTTGGGTCCTGGATGGGCTTTGATCTTTCATTACAGAGGCTCCTGAAAAGGAAGGACTCACATGCACACTGAAGCCAGAGTGAGCTTTCTAGAAGGCAAAGCTAAGCATGCTCGTCCCCCAAGCTAAAAACTCTTGGCTGGCTCCCCGGGCCCACAGGATCCAGTTCAAATCCTTGAACATATTTTACAAGCCTGTGATCCGACCCAGGTCCATTTCCAGCCTCACCTCTGCCTCTCTCTCCCTCCTCTGCAACTTCAAACAGGTCCTCAAGGGCTGCGTTCGTGCCTTTCTCAGGCACCGCCGGAGCACCCCAAGCACCCCCTTTCATGACCCCCATCACAGGTACCAGGCCTGTTTTATGTCTGTCTACATCATGAGAACACAGGCTGCATGAGGGCAGGAGGGTCGAGGCCATGCCTGCTTTGCCGCTTGTTACACACCCGGTGCCCAGCACAGAGCCCGGCACTTGGTAATGATTGAGCGTGTCACCTTTACAAGCAGAAAAATACGTTACTGTCCCTTAGATGTTGCGAGTGAGTGAGAAGTGTCACTGTCTGTGGGTACCCCCACCATCCTACTCCAGCTGGTGAGCCCGTGCAGAGTTGGGAGGACAGAGCACTTCTGAACCCAACCGGGTGTCTTGGCCCAGGCGTGGAAGGTACCTACAGACTGTTTTCATAAGAGCCTAGACAGCAGGTGTGTCTAGTGCCAGAGCACACGTGTGTTCATGTGCACACACACACGAGTTCATTTACGTGCATCAGGCTAACTCCATGCCCGCGTGTGAGAGCGCATGTGCCTCAGTGTGACATCGCCAATACAAGCGTGCATCTCTGTGTATGCACGTTTATCTGAGAAGCACAACGGCTTTACTGAAGTCCCTCTTAAAGGCTGCCATCCTTTCTCCAAAATCTCTTCTCTTAGCATCATACCCTCCAAAACTGGAGGTATGATGCTAAGTGAAATAAGTCAATCGGAGAAGGACAAACATTATATGGTCTCATTCATTTGGGGAATATAAAAATTAGTGAAAGGGAATAAAGGGGAAAGGAGAGAAAATGAGTGGGAAATATCAGAAAGGGAGACAGAGACTCCTAACTCTGGGAAACGAGATAGGGGTGGTGGAAGGGGAGGAGGGCGGAGGGTGGGGGTGACTGGGTGACGGGCACTGAGGGGGGCACTTGAGGGGACGAGCACTGGGTGTTATTCTATATGTTGACAAATTGAACACCAATAAAAAATAAATTTATAAATAATAATAATAATAATAATAATAATAAAAAGTCTCCTCTCTGAGGCCACCACTTGGCTCTTTCTTCTCTCCACCAGCCCCATTAACACCCCTCTCCCCATTGCTCAGAGTAAATCAACTCTGTTCCCAGCCCCCTACGCCCCACTCAGTCTCTTTGCTGAACCAGACAGAGGTCCTGCAGTTAATTGGACCCACCCTCTTTAAAGGGCAGTTTAGCTCTAATCTGTTTTACTTAATGACAATCCCAAAGGCCTCACTCAATCTCCAACCCGAGCCATTTGTCAAAGAAGCTCGACCAAGCACATCTATGATGTGCTCCAAGAACCTTGGACTCCAGTTGCTCAGAGGATAACACAAAACATGACACCTGCTCTTGAGGGTTACAAACTTCTGCATAAAACCAGAGGGGGCAAAAATAAATTAAAAATAAATTTAAAAAAAAAAAGCCAGCGTGGGCTTCCTTCTCACGCTGCAGTGCTTCAGATAATGAGGGCATATGGGTCTAGGCAGGATATTCATGCTGGGTGAGCACCTCTGTTTGCCCTGCCCATTCCCCCAATGGGTTATGACGCCGCCTAGTTTCATCCTTACTATTCCTAGGTTTCGATAAAGAGACGGGCATCCGATAAAGCAAGTGACATGTACAAGGTCCAGCAAGTGAAGGACTAGGTCCATCTAACTCCCGGGCCCCTACTCTCCACCGCACACAGATGATTTCTCTCAGGGCATGCAAACCCACTGAGGTCAACATTGTGATGAGGGATCTTCGACATGCACGTGCAGAAAATACGCAAGTCCTACTTGGAGGGGTAAAGAGGGGTAAGGTCTTAGGTTTGATCCCTGAGGAGGCACAGGTCACAGCCCCTAGGAGCTAGGCAGGACCTCAGTGTCTAACCCCAGTTTACAGATAGGGAAACAGGTGTCCATAGAAGAAATGAGACTTGCCTGTGGCCATACAGGAAACTAACACCAGGTTAGACCGGGTCTCAGGCCCCACAACAGCTTGGCCAATGTTTCCGCTACATCCGCCTGCTGGTCTGCAAGTAATTTACCTCTTAGTCTGATGCTGACTTGCACAAAAGCCTCCAGTGTCTTCCAAAACTTTGTCCCATCCGGGAAACACTGCTGAAAGAGCTCTTTCCTGGTGGCCCCCAAATTTCCTGCCTCCTGAGCACACCACTCAGGGTCTGGGAGCCCCTCCTGAAAAGCCACCTCCCCTGTAGCTTTCGGGTGGCCTGGCAGCCGAGGGTCATGGCTGATGCTACAGACGCTAAGTCTTGGTCAGCGTCCTGGGATGCAGGTACCACTCTTGGATTTCCAGTGGAAAAGTCTGGCATGTTGCCCTTCCCCAAAGGCAAATCTTCTCCACCCTCATGGGGCAGATCTCAGACTTCCCATTGGAAGGTTGGTGGTAGGATGAAGGTTTCTACGCCTGCAGGCCAACTTTGGAACCAACCCAGAACCCTCCACCTCTGGTGCAGTGCGGCACCCCTGAAAACCCAAGACTGAGCGCAGGGAGATATGCTTTTGGCTCAATATGTAAAAACTCTCCAGCAATAAATTTAAGCAATTCCATTTGGGGCTCTCACAATTTCCTCCACTCAGGCAAACTGCTTTTTTATTTCAAACGTTCCTGAAGGAACTTGGCCAATTGCTTACTTCAACCATCGGTGCCATTGTGCTGAGCCTCATGGCAAGACACAGATACAACCTGGGGATTTTTCTGCATCGGATCCTCACAAAACTGACCCCTAGGACAGGGGTCTGGCCCGGAGTGGCTGCGGAGATTGACCTTCTAGGAACTCCTCAGAGCTCTCACAGAAGGGAACGACGTGGCTGAGGCCAGGGCAGGGCTCCAGGGAACCAGGCATAAGGGGGTGCAGTGTTCAGTCTGGCCCTTTTGATGAACAATGATGTCTTCAATGCGGAGTGGGGGCCGGGTTGGGGGTAGCCTCCTGCCAGTCTGGGATGGTGCTGGCAGCCAAGGAGACTGGCTGGAGGAGGTAGGAGGTAGCACCGCTGCCCAAGGAGTCTGACATGAGCAACAGCAGCTCCATTTATTGAGCACTTTCCCATGCCAGGTGCTGCGCTAGGCATTTCACATGCACAACTGCAGTAAATCCAAGCTTCTTACCATGTGCCCTGGAATGGTGCCTGGAACCTGTAAATACCTACACAAGTGCTAGCAAACATTGTGGCTGTTAACAAGGGGCTACCAAGGAACCCCCCCAGCCCACCTCATGGCTTGGGATAGACAAGCTGATTCTACTTCTTAAGTCACCTTAGCATCAGAGGTGGACTTGATGGGAGGCACGGATCACTTGAACTGTCCCCCGCTTGGGAGAGGACCCGGCTGGTCAGCTGTGTGGCCCCCGGCTTCCCCGCCCACCCCCCATGAGCGATCCACCCTGAGCGCCTGTCCCCTCTGGAGCCCACCCAGGCTGGCTCAGAAACAGCGCATGTGGGGCCAGTCACCTGCACCTGCACCTGTAGGGGCGCTTCCCCCACCCTCACCCCATAGCAGGAAAGGCTGCATCCAACACCTCCAGAAAAAGGAAGGAGGAATTTACTTCTTACAGTCAAAGCAGAGTTGGGGCAAGCGACCTGCCTCCAGCATTGCCATGACAACACCTGGAAGACAGCCCGGCTGAGAGCTGAGGTCTGTGAGGCTAAGCGGCTGTCTCAGGTTAACAAGGTCTGGGAAGACTTCTCCAGGCCGGGAGAAGGGAGCAGCCGAGGGCTTCGTAAATTAGTCACTCTCCCTTCACGGGGCTGGCCTGGGGACGTGGAAGCAGGTCCCTTAGTGACCATTCCCTTTTGAAATGTGCCGGACACAGGACTTCTGAGCTCCACTCCCCCTCCTTCAGCCCAGAGGGCACCTGCCACTCCCTTCTCTCCAAAGCTTTCCAGCTTCAGAACGAGTCTGGGGCCCCCCCGCCGGTGCCAATGTGACCCCCCAAGGCCAAATCAGAGTCACAAGAATACTAAGTCCACCTAAGTAGAGACACAGCGACACACACACACACACACACACACACACACACACGTCTGCCTGGGTTCTCCAGGAAGCAGAGCTTAAGACCAAAACAAACATCTGAGACCCCAAGGGGAAGGCAGAGAGAGTGCAAAGGGGGAGGTTCAATCAAACCTGGGCAGAAGCAGTAGAGACACGGAGATATTGGTCGGTTCACAGTGAAGATGGAGAAAATCGTGCTCACACAGAGATCTCTCAGGAGACGACTCTCTGTGCTCAGAGATTTGGGTAGATTTTGCTGGGCCCGCTGTGGGCTAGAGCCTCGAGGCTTGTGCATAAGATACAGCAGGTGCCTCAGTGTCTCCGAAGGAAGCAGAATCTGGTGAGCAGCCCAGCGGCCCTGAGGGGGCAGCCCTGATCTCGCCTCCTCTGCCTGCACCCCCACCTCATTATAGATGCTGAGCAAACCCAGGAAGAGTGTTGATTTGAAGGGTGCCAAATTTTCACCCCGTCTGAGAAACCCACACCCTGACTCCATTATGAGGAGCCCCACCAACACCAGGAGGCCGAATGGTTGTAAGGCAGGTCCCTGAAGGATGGCTGGCATGCACCGTCCAGTGCCCTGGTGCGGGAGGTGTCCCGGAGATGCCCGCATGGACCACGTGGCCTGTAGTGCTCCAGACTTTAGCAGAGGCCTCGCACGGTGGCCGAGGGGCCAAGGAGGCACCAACGCTGAACGAATCAGCAGAGACCAGGATTGCTGGACTTCCCAGCATAGTGGCCTGCGGCTCAGGTCGCAACGCAGACACACTGTCCTCTCCATCCAGGGTGCAGGGTGCATAGTGTGGACTCCTCTGCCCCCGAGGTGCTCCGAGCGGTTGGGGGACACAGCCGTGCAAACAGAAGATTAACACTGGCATTGAGAGCTCTGGCCACACCATGCTCGGTGCTGCTGGAGCACAGAGAAGCCCTTTTTGGAAGGACCGGCAGCGTCAGGGAAAGCTTCCCGGAGAAGTCGAGGCTGTGGTAGAGGCTGTGGTAGAGGCTGTGGTAGAGGCTGTGGTAGAGGGAAGGGGCCAGCGGAGGGGAGGGAAGGAGAGCGTGAGCGAGGGCGAAGCGGTCCTGAACCAAAGAAAGGGGATGAGCGAGGAATAAAGGCTTGGAACCCAACGCACACGAGGAGCAAGCCATTTGGGATGCTGGAATGCAAAGCCCGTGCCAGCGAGTGACGGACGAGGATTCTGCCGAGAAAGAGATGGAGAAGGTCTTGGATGCCGTGTGCTGCCGGCATTTCATCTTGGAAGATGATGAAGCCACTGAAGGATTTTCAAACGGGGGTGACATAGTCCCATTTCTAAATTTCCTGCCACTAATGCCCCGTTTCTTTCTTTCCACCTGCCTGCACCCTGGCCATTCTTCAGGCTTCCCCGAAATCCACCCCCTGCCCCCCCCCCCCCCCAGCGAGTCCTCAGCACTTGCTCTTTCCCATTTGACCTTTACCCTGGCCGCAGTGTCCCCATTGCCGGATCTGGATCCCACACTAGACCGGAAGGTCCTACAAGCCAGGGCTTGGTCCTAATCATTCCTGTGCTCTCAGGGTGTTCTCCTGCCCCCGGAGAAGGCGCTCTGAGACGCAAAGTGCTGCATGCGTGTCTACTGCTGCCCCTGCTGCTAAGATGACTGTCATTCCTATAGTTGCATAACTTGCGGTATTGGAGCTGTTTCAATACTGAGCAACCCCTTAGCTGTACGGGGACAATCTCTGCCTGTGAACCGTCTTCAAAGCGGACTAACCTGAGTGGAAAGAGTTTAGGATCTATAGGTTAAGGAGGTGAACTAAAATCCTGGTTCTACTACTAACCAAACGAGATCCCACGTCACAAAATGTCTATTGAAAGAGAACAGAAGGTTAAGAAGGCCCACGGGTCAGATTCCCCCGGGGTAATGCCGGGTAAAACCTGGCTCCTTATTCCAGCTGGCCCGGGGGACCTTCACACATCACAGGTGCTTTGGTCAGCCTGTCCCCAACCCCACCAGGTGGGATAGACTCTACCCCCAGCATCTTACAACTGAAGCCAGCGGTCTGCCCCAGTCCACCCCTTTTGAAGGCACCAATCATTCAGGGGATGCTATGGCAGCCCAGCTTTGGGCTCTGTGAGACTGGGCTAAGCCCTATCAGATCAGAAGGACCAGGCGAGGCCCAGACCTCAAGGGATCCCCATGACCCATGTCTTCTTCAGCCCTCAGAGACTGAGCAAGCGGAAAAATCATGACAGCACAGTGGAAGCGCCGACCTGTGAAGCCCCCACGGTCGCTGCAAGCTTACTGGCCAGTTCTGCACGAAGCTCCTTTTCATCATCACAAGACAGACCTGCCCACAGGGAACTCATGAATGGAAACTGTCGACAACATCACCACAACCATGGGAAGGGTCACCTGGCCCCGGTCCTCCTCCATTGATCAGCGTGGACACAGCTGAGCTGCTGGCCCACCAGCGGCCCGTCCTCCCGCCGCCTTCCAGAGCTGCTGGCCAATCAGAAGCTGAGGCTTCCTCCGGTAGAGAGAGTTCCCATTACCCCACTAATAAAAGCAAGTGCACGCGACACAGACTGAGCAGAAGGAAGAGACCACGGAGTGATGGCCCATCACACGACCCTGGGCCCATAGGAAAGGACCCCTGCCCGGCTCCCCTCCATATTCTCTGCCATCGCCAGACCTCCCTGATGAACACTGGCTCAATGACAAGGGGCCTCACCAGATTGCCTATGAGCTTGAGTACCATTCACATTTAATCTTCGTGTCGATTTTTGGGTGAAGAGTCTCAGGAAAAGTCTAATTCTTTTTTCGAATTGAAGTGGTCCTGATTTGGTGCCTGATTCTCATACGTTCCCTGGTCTGGTTCATGTTTTGGGGGCCCAAGGCTGGCATAAGGACCCAACTGCAAAAGAACCTGGCCAGTGGGATGCTGGAGGGTGGAGAGGTTACAGGCCAGTATAGGGAGGAGCTTTCTAAACATCAGAAACTCCTGAAGAAGGAGCATGTTGACCTCCCTGGTAGCGAGCTCCCTGTCACTGGAATGGTTCAAGGAGAGGCTGGATAACTGGCTGGTGGAGAAGTTGTGGAAGAAAGGCGTGAATCTGTAAAGGTCCTTCCCAGCCCTCAGCCCGTGATTCTAGATCTCTTGGAGCCTCTCCACTTAAGAAAGGCTTCTCCTGCTCAAGTTGTGTGTCCCTCGCCACTTTGAGGAGGTGTTTCATTGGCAGAAAAAAAAAAAAACTGTGCCAAACGGCAGCAGAGGTCCTTTCTGTTCTCTTGCCCAGGATGCCTCCCCAGAAGCAGGCAACACATTCCTTGTTCTTCTTAGGGTTTGGTCCAAGGAAGGCAGTTTTTGTTTTGTTTTGTTTCTTTGGGGTTTTTTGGGCTTGTTATCCTCCAAGAAATAAATAAGGAGGATGTGAGTAAGCAGAAGAGGCAGGGGTCCGGGTAATCCGCAGCTGTCTCCCAGGATCGTACTTCCTAGGGAGCTACTCGGTGGGTCCGTAAAGATGCAGTGGTTGGATCATAGGAAGACACATGACCAGGACGGGCCAGCCCATTTTCCATCCCAAAATCTGAACCGGTGGACCGAGCTGAGAGTTGAGAGCTGCAACAAGCTAAGGGCAGTGCTCTTGGGCCAACCAAGGGGTGGCACCACCTGGGAACGAAAGGCAGGTTCTTGCAGGGAGTTGGGTCCAGCAAGGCCACCAGGTGATGCTTCTGTCTAAAGTCAGAGAAGCTTCGCCCTGGAGGGAAGGAACTCTGTGAATTCAACTAGATTGTTCCATGTTTCTCTGAATTCTGTGAGACGCTGGAATAGATTTCCAGTAAACCAAATATATTTTTCCTCACACTGTTCCGAATTGGTTTCTATCACTTGCAACCAAGAGAACCTCAACTAATACAGCTGGTGGAGCCTGGGATAAGAGAAGCAGACCTCCATCTCTCAAATTCTTACCACCGCCTCCCAACCCTGGCCCGCAAAGGAAGGTGTCGGCCCACTCCCAGCCCACGTCCTGCTCCTCCATCGGGAATCCTCCTCATGCCTCCTGCCTCCCCATTTCTGCCCGTTCTTTGGGTTTGCCCTTTTATTAACTTATTTTTCAGTTCGCTCCCCCTCAGCCATCCTTTATTTACCATCTCAACTTAGAATATCTTGTGTTGCTGTAACGCCTTCAGCTCCTCTCCTTCAGTCAATGCTATGAAGGCTCCGCCCAGATTGCCCCCTGCTCTCCAAAGCAGAGGCATCCTCCACGCTTTCCCAGGAATGCATTTCTTTTAGGAAGTTGGAAGCTTCTCACAGCAGCACGCAGGGTCACACAACTAGTAAGGGATGCATTCAGACTCCAAGAAACCCGGTCTGCCTGACTGCAAAACCCACATTCACTCCACTGTATCACTGCTTTCCATCCGCAGACTGTCTCCTTAATCCTCCTTCCTTCCCCTGAGTGAGGAGCAGCAGCTGAGCTGAGACCTCCCCTCCCTCCCCCACCTGAAGACTGTGCTCTGCAAAGCAACGGAGTCTGCTCTTTACCTCTCTACCCTCCTCTATTTGCCCGTGTGCGCACACATGCACGTATCCAAGCACACACGTATGGATACAAGCGTGTGTGCCTATGTGTGTTAACAGTAAGTTCAGTCCCAAAAGCCGTTTGGAAGTCCGTTTGTTTGCAAGCCCAAAGAGCCTAGTGAAGGTTAAGCTTATAATCCCCAGGTACGTTTTCCACCAAATAGAAGAGTGAGTTGGCACTTCACATAATCTTCTGTTTTGCTCTGATAGGTGTTCTTTTTCCAAAATATCCCCACTTCTCCCACTTTGAAAATCCGCAAACCCTTCCTTCAAAATCTCTACTAGAGAAGTCGGTGGCAGCCACAGTACTGACATCGCTCTGACCTTGTGTAGATCGTAGGAGCCCTGAGCACGTCTGCCGTGACCAGGTCCTCAGACCCCTCAGGCCTCACCTGGGCTCATGCCAGGAGAGTGAGGCTCCACTGATGCTGCTCCTCTCCACCACATACCAAAAGTCTTCCAACTTTTTTGATTTTTCAACTGTTTCTCATCCTCTTTGCTGGTTATTGTCGATGGCATGGGCGCAGCACCTTCTAGACGTTTCCTGATTCACTCTTGGTCCTTTACAATCACGCCATTGTGGAAAGATTTATCCCATTTTCACTTGCAACATCCATTTTCTCACCACTTGCCATTTCTGAAATTATTATGCCACTTTGGTTTCCATCGTAACCATATGTCTCCTCTAACTAGCATTTTCAACACGCTCCCTCACTGCTTTTCCACTTATTGGTCATGATGATAACAACGTTTATGAAACACCTTCAGTCTAAGCACAAACACTGCAAACATGCCCTAATAAATCAAGCAACAAGCGCGCCAACCGCTGTCGCCACCTCTTGGTGGCAGGAAGAGCTGATGTGCTTTTGCTGTCAAGTGGCGGGGGAGCAAGCCTTATTCGTAAATAAAGTTTTATTGGAACACAACGACGCCTATTTTATACGTCCACTCTCAAGTTCAGATGACAGCGTTGAATAGATGTGACAGCGATCGTGTTGTCCTCAAAGCCTGAAGTATTTATGAGCTGAGCTTTGCAGAAAAAGTTTGCCAATCTCTGCTCTGAAGCAGTTATGGAAACTAGCAACTTTAAAGTTTGCAGGTAGAGGAACATACAGCTTGAGACCCAGGGTCGCTCGGATAAACGACCCTCCCGAAGCCCATTTGCATGAGATCCTTTGAGAGAATTCTCCCTAAGGAAGGAAGGGACCAAATTCAAGTGGCCTGACCCAGTCTGAGAGTTTTAGTCAATGCACAGAAGAAGACTTCTCATTACTGTACAGCGGCTGTAACTCCATCGCATCCTCAGCCCGTTTCCGCAGATACGTGTCTGAATCTTGGAGGAAAGAGGGCTTATCTCGGTCAGCTACGGCCCAAATAATTCTGCATAACCAACCGTCTCAAAGCTCAGTGCACACAGCCATAAGCACCCGTTCCTCTCTCTGGCACCTGCAGGTTGAGAAGGGAGCTTCTGCCTCAAGCCACAGGCCGGCTCTGTTGGGTGCTGCCCCCTCTTCCTCTCCTTCCCCCAGGACAGCGGTCCATCCAGAGAGGCACACTCTTCTCCTGGCAATGGCCAAAGTCCAAGAAGGCAAGTCCGGCCGCGTGAGCACATTTCAGGCCTTGGCCTATTTTATATCTGCCACCATCCCTTTAGCCAAAGCAAGTCACAGGGCCAAGCCCAACATTCCTGGCTGGGAAATACCCTCCTTTCATGTGGGTTTGGGAGAAGGAAATGAATATTTGCTGCATGATAAGCGATGTCAGTAAAGACTGGAAGGGCTGTTTCATCAAGCTCTATAGGACGTTGGGAGGTCTCCAGGAGAGGGCCGCACAAAAGACACAAAGGCTTTCTCCTCTTCTCTCCACCCTCCCCACAGACGTCATTCTGCTCTCTCGCTCAGAGCAGTGAGGCAGTGGTGGGCCTGGTGGCAGGGCAGAGGAGCTGTAGAGCTCAGCAGGTAGCCCAGGAGCGCAGGGGAGAGGCTTCAGGGCCAAGGAGCCAAGGAGCCCTGCCTGAGGATTCCAGCACCTGCAGAGCAGCCGAGGTGGTAAAGGGGTCAGCCATGCCCAGTGGAGCAGCAGCACCCCCTACAGGAGACCACAGCCCTCAGGGAAACCGCAGCAGACGTGTTCAGACAGGCCAGAGACACTTGTGGGGATTCTCAGCAACTCAATGAGATTTTTCACAGTCGGCTGAGGTGGGGATGCAAGGCAGTGAAACCCGAATCAGCTCGTTGATACCCACAGACGGATGGAGGCTGGAGAAAGTTACATTTTACAAATTGGGATCTGTGACCCCGAATCCCAGGTTCCTCAGAGCAGAGATTCCCTTAAACGTACATACATGCACACACGTGTAAACACACACACACACAGCACAAACACCCCAGGTCCCACTCATTAGAGAGAAGCAGAGCATTAGACTCTCATAACATTTCCTTCCTTCCTTCCTTCCATAGACTCATCAAACATCGATTCCTACCAGTTCTAACCAAGACAGGCCGCTGAACTGGAACTAATCGTACATCCAGGGACAAAGCAGCCTCGATTGTGGAGTCTCTGGAGAAGTGCATTGAAATGCCTCTTTGTGGGGAAGTTCCTCCCTGCTCTCCATCTGTCCGGCCCCACCAGGCCTTGTAGCTGGTGATCATTAAGCAGTAAGTACAGTCTTAATGATGGCTAATGGTGGGCTTAAGTACTCGTTACCCAGAGGAACTCCTGGGGTTGGCTCCCTCACATGTATTGAGTGGTCCTACAGACCCATGGAACTGCTCCTACTAATGAGATCGACCAAACACTGAACTGGAGCCCAGGAAATGTCTGGGGAGGGGAGCGGAGCCCTGCTAAGGCCCTCTGTCGGGCCGATGTAAGAATACGGTCTCCTTTGCTATTTCCTTGCAAGGGCCACATGGTAGGGGTTGAATAGCTAAGGCGTTTTTAGTAGTTAAATACTTAACCGGGCCTCGTCTTGCACCTCTGCTCCACCTCAGTCACCATTCCCACGACAACATCCTGGAGTTCATGCTCACCCAGAACAGCCTTGCCTCAGAAAGCCGTTCTGCTCAGACCACCTGCTTCCCAGCTCCCCGCCTTTCCCTTGACATTCTTTATCCCGGTCATGACTGCATGTTTCTCACCAGTGTTCAAGCCAGAGATCTTGTCATCACTTGAAATACCTTCCTCTCCCTGGATCCCTTAAATCAACCCATTCCAAGTCCTACTGACTCTTCCTACTCAACATCTCTTTAATCTGCCCACCCCTCTCCATCTTCCTTGTCCGACTTTCTATCATCTCTTACGTGGGCCGCTTCAGTGGACCCCAATGGCAGGGGCCCAGGGGTATCCATCTTTGTATCTCAACTGTTGCACCCAAGTCTGGCCCAAGGTAAGAACTGGGAAAATTCTGGCTGAATAAATGAGTGAATGAATGAATGAGTGGACAGATAAAAGGATCAAAACATATTTATGAGAAATCCTTCTCAGTTGCTTCTCCTCAATGCTGGCTGAATGTACTTGGACTAGTCACTTCTCTGCTTTGAGCCTGTTCCCCCAGCTGTTAAACAGAGATAATTCCGTCTCAGCCAGGGTTGTTTAAAGATGAAAGGAAATAATGCTGAAGGAATTGTGTTCTGCTGCTAATAATAATCTAAGAAACAATGACCTAGGCCAAGTGGGGTTTTTCTTTTTTCTCTCTTAAGAAGCCTGGAAGACACTGTTACCAGCCCTGGCCCAGAGGAAGACCTCTATGATATTCTTGGCCTTTTCCTTAATGATTAACTCACGCTTACAGAAGAGCAGCATCCCTCCAACATCAGCCCACATTCCAATTAAAAACAAGGGGAAATGCCAAGGGCAAAGAACAAAAGGGGTACATGCCAAGGGAGGTGGCTCTTTTCAGAGAGCTCCACACACTCACAATTTAGTTAAAAACTAAAGCTTTGGACCGTATATCAAACATCTGCTTGAATGACTCTCAGTCCAGGTTCTTGGTTGCAAGCATTGGAAACATCTCTGGCTATATTTATTTTTTAAAAAGAATTTTTTGGAATAATATTGAAGGCTCACAGAATTACTAGGAGACTAGGGGCCGGGGTTGGAAGGTAAGCAAGAACCAAGGGCCAAGGGCTCCCCCAAGGGCCAAGCACTAAAATGATCTATCCAGGATGCTATGGCCACTATAGAAGGACACCACTGACACTACCCACAGCTGCTGCCACTGCTAGATACCACATGGCTACCACAATAAAATAATAATAAATAAATAAATAACCATGGTTCTTTCTTTCTTTCTTTTTTCTTTCTTTCTTTCTTTCTTTCTTTCTTCCTTTTCTTTTTTCACAATTTGCTCCAGAGTCAGAGTCCTGGTCAGGACCCCATGTATGAGTAAGGATCTTGGCAGGGATTGGATGACTTGAGAGTTTAATGAAGGAGCTATTAATAAAGGGATGGGGAGGGTGTAGGGAAACCACAAGAATGGTCAGCATTCTGCGTTTATAACAACAAGGTGCAGTGATTGACCTGAAGAGGCAAGAAGGTGAGTGACCACTGAAACCAGAATATCCTATTATCTGTAGGCCGTTAGGTTCAACGTTCCCTAACCCAACCCAGTGTACCAATACTTCTCAAATGTGGTCCCCCAGACCAGCAACAGCAGAAGCATCTGTGAACTTGTTAGGGCGGGGGCTGGGGGTGACTGGGTGACGGGCACTGAGGGGGGCACTTGATGGTATGAGCACTGCGTGTTATGCTATATGTTGGCAAATTGAACTCCAATTTAAAAAAATATGTAAGGGCAGCCCGGGTGGCTCAGCGGTTTAGCGCCACCTTCAGCCCAGGGCGTGATCCTGGAGACCAGGGATCAAGTCCCACATCGGGCTCCCTGCATGGAGCCTGCTTCTCCCTCTGCCTGTGTCTCTGCCTCTCTTTCTGTGTGTCTCTCATGAATAAATAAATAAAATCTTAAAAAAAAAAAAAGAATGTGAATGCTTAGGCCCCCCCCCAGACCTGCTGAATGAGAAACTTTGGGGGTGGAGTCAAGCAATCTGCACCTTAAAAGCCCTCTAAGTCATTCTGATCCTAAAGTCTGAGACCCACTCTCGCACACCAAAGGTTGGCAAATTTTGTCAGTGAGGGGCCAGGTGATAAATATTTTAGGCTTTGGAGGCCACACAGTTTCTGTCTCAACTACTCCACTTTTCCTCTGTAGCAGAAAAGCAGCTCTAGACGGCACATAATGTAAGCACAGCTGTGTTCCAATAAAGCTTTATTTACAGAAACTGCCATTTGGATTTCATATAGTTTTCATGCATCACTAAATATTCTTCTTCTTCTCAATTTTTTCAACTATTAAAACATGTTTTTTTAAAAAAAACATTCTTAGCACCAGAGTTACACACAGACACACAGCGGGCTAGATGTGACCCACAGGTGCAGTTAGCCGACCCTTGGAGTTAACACCGCCCACCAAGCTCAAGCTGGAATGTTCAATTCTGAATCCCAGGGGAACTCACTCGCAGCAGTGAATTGGGAAAAAAACTGTGCAAACATTGTTCTCCACCCTCCCTCTGTCTCCTGCCAGTGGTCCCCAGGGGCTAAACTGCTTCCTGAGATACAGAGCAGGGCAGAGAAGGGTGGGGATCTGCAGTAGATCTGCAGAGGTGGAGGTGGCATATGGAATATTCCATCACACTCAAGTCAGGAGCGAGAGGAGGGAGACCTCTCCCCTGCTCCCTAGAGGGGACACTGCCTTGTGAAAGAAGAAGGGGGGCTATAGTAAACATGTAATGGGACCACCCACTACAATTGCGTGTTTTCATCAAGCCTGAGTAAGTTGTCTTGGAGTCCCGCAGATACAGCCCAAATTTCACTCAGACTGGATGTAAAATACTCGCAGTCACCACTGAGTTAAGATAGAAAGATAGCCCTCCCCCCTCCCATGTGCTCAGGAAGGGTTCACAGGACACATGTCTTCCTGCAGAGCCCCAAACCATCCCCACCGCTGGCCAGGTGGACCTCGGATCACTGAAGCATGGGTGCACACGTGTCCAACCTTACACATTGACCAGCCTCACTGAAGGGACACCGTCCAGCACAAGCGACGGGGTACTGTGTCATTTTCCCCTGGACGCTCAGCACTGGAATCAATAACAGTGTTTTCACACCCGAGGGGGATCCTTCGCAGCAGTTCTCTTGGAACGTTAACCAACCCTCGAGGCTCGTGTTAGGCCAAAGCCACCATGGGGACCATTGCTGTAAACAGTCTTGTGTACAATGCACAGCACACTCAGCACACGATCACTGTCATCGCACCTGCACATCTGAAGCCCCCTAGACAGCACAGCACAAGCAATGCTGCACATGCTCATTTACAAATACAGACATGTGTATCTTTCTTTCAAAGAGGATGGAGCTGCAGAAAACACTATAAGCTATCTACTTAAAAGCCCAGTGGCCCTGTGTGGGAGGCAGGTCAGGGACTCGGTGAGAGGAGGAAGCTTGAAACCAAACATCAATGGAGTGGAGGCAGTCAGGTTTATCCTAAAGTTGTTTTATGCCTCAAACAATAGCTATTGACATCTCAGAAGGTAGGAAATGGGGAAGCAAGCATCTTACACGATCCACTTAGTGAAATGGCTATTCGGAAATGAGTTCTGGGAGAGAGAGATGCCCTAAGAAGGATCCGTCTGTAATGAGGACAGGCCCAATGCTGCAGGCACCCAGATCTGAGTTCCCACTACACTCATTAGCTGTGTGACCTTGGAGAAGCCACCTCATCTCTCTGAGCTGTTCCCCAGGTTTATAAATAAGGTTCCTGTGAGAGCTCAGTGAGATGACCAATAGGAAGGACTTGGCAGGAAGCAGGCATTCAACAAATGTCAGTTCTCTTTTCTCCCCCATCCCATGGAGGGAATGAAAGGGACCCGAAACCCCTTTTCCAGGAAGCACCGAGCCTTATCTCACACATTCAGCCACCACATCCTGGCCATTCTACCATAATTTCACTTCTAGGTCTAACTTGATCCAGTCCTGAGATGTTGGACTTGCTTTTGCTCCTCCTGCATTGAGCTCCAATACTGGAATTTCACTTTTTGTCTGAGAGCCCTGACTCTGCATCCTGCCTCAAGTCCATCCTGCCTTTCCCCTGTTTGTTCCTCCCTCCTTCTCATTCCTTCTAATCTCCCTTCCTTCCTTCCTTCCTTCCTTCCTTCCTTCCTTCCTTCCTTCTTCCTTCCCTCCTGTCTGTGATAACTATAGAGAATCCGCAGCAGGTCCTGTGCTGAGCGTGCAGCCTAAAGGGTTGTCCCAGAAACAAGACAAATGTGGTCACTGATCTCAAGGGCCTTCAGTCAAGTAGGAGAGACAGACAATGAACAAATATATAACAGGATGTTTAAATGAAAGTGTTAGCCAGGGCACCAAGAGACAATAGCTCTCATATTTCAAAGAAGGTGCTAGACCTTATATAGAATTTACAAAGGAGTTTGTCAAAGCCAGTTTCACATCAAGTGCACATGTGGGTCCAAAGTTGGATTGGGGGGAACTATTTTAGCAAAGAATTTCTTGGCGTGAGCTGTGTCGTGCATCCTACCCCCTCCCAGGGAGAGGAGTGGGAGGCCATGGTAATCACTGCTACAGTTCTCCAGGGTTTGAGTTTCCTCTACTTCTGGGCGCCAGGGACCCTGTACCCCGTCCACTCGCCTTCAAGTCAGAGCTGACTGCATAATTCGCTTTGGCCAACAAATTCCGTGATAGTGTTCCGCCCTCCAGCCCCCTCTTCCCTCCCTGTGGCAATTGTAGAAGCCCTTTTTTCTTATTATTTAATTCTCCTGAAGCTCTTAAACTCATCAGTATTTACGCTGAGTGCTTAAAAGAGATAATGTTGACAATACCTGAACAAATGCCTAGCATCTAGTGAAGATAACAATCATTTTCTCACTTGAAGCAAAAGTGAAGTTTGCTAAAAATACATTTTCCCCCATGTCATATTTTTTAAATTCTGGTAAAATATACATAACATAAATTTACCATTTGAACCATTCATAAGTGTACGGTTCAGCAGCATATAGTCACACTTTTGTGCAACCATCACCATCATCCATCTCTGGAACTTTTTTTTTTAAGATTTTATTTATTTATTCATGAGAGGCACAGAGAGAGAGAGGCAAAGACACAAGCAGGCTCCATGCAGGGAGCCCGATGCGGGACTTGATCCCAGGTCTCCAGGACCACACCCTGGGCCAAAGGCAGGCGCTAAACCGCCGAGCCACCCAGGGATCCCCCACTTTTTTTTTTTAGATGCAGTTTGAAATGGGGATGCCATAGACCAAAGCAGCCTGGAATGCCAAGTCAACCCTTGGAGGACAACTCCCCTTAAGAGTTTCTAGAGCCACAGGGGACTGAGAGCCAGAAATGAACTTGCGTGGTATTAAGCACTTAGGTTGGATGCTGTTAACTCAGCATAACCTAGCCTGGTCTGATGAGTGCATAGATGCTACCTCCTAACCCCAGGGTGACAGGAGAGTGGCTTTGAGAGACCACTTGGAAAACTTAAATGGGATCCCTGTAGTCTCACTTGAGAAATCCAAATGTCAAGAGGCTGGCTGCAGCAGCCGGTAGTGCAGAGGAGAGGGCTATAGTTTGGGAAGTAACTTAACTTCCAGAATATACCAGAGCACAGGAATGACAAAGGTTTAACAGACTCTGAAGTAAGTCAAGTTGTAAGAGCGAGCCAGTGTGGAGGTCACCTTAGGTCCTGTCAGAAAGAGAAAACAATCACTGATGGGTGCCCAGGAGAAAGCAAATAGCCCAAATAAAGATGCATCTGTTCTAGACTGGCAACTGCAGGTGAAAGACCCCCAGTGATGAGATGGGCATCTCCAACACCCACAAAAGCACTCATCAGAGAAAGAGGTCACTGTCAACATCTGCCAAGTCCAAAGAGTGTTGAAGCTGGTCACCTCCGTGAAAACATCCAAGTGAGACTCCTCTGCTCCCCCCCACCCACCCACCTCTTCAGGCACTCCCCTGTCCCATCACAGAGACGTTATAAACACGGTCACCAAGATGGGAGACGAGTAGAGGTACCAGGGGAAGAAAGGAGAAAACACCAACCACGCATCGCCGTTGCCCGCAGCCTGCAGCCTGCAACAGCCCGCAGTGGACGGGGGAGGATGGCGAGCCTTTCGGGAAAATGGCGGTCGGTGCCACATGCTGTAATTACCAAGTTAGAAATAGAGTTGGAACTTAAAGAATGCATAGGACTTTGTATTACTTAATGACAACCATAGCTGTCAGGGGCCCAGCTGAGTTTTCATCCAGAGGCAAGGGAACTAGCCCCCACAGATGGATTTAAACTGGGACAGTGGAGGACAAAAATAAAGATGCTTTACGATTCCATCCCAGAAAGTCATGCTTATTCAACATAATGATACAAATAAGCCTACAAATATTTTCTGAGATCAGCAAAGTCAGGTAAAGATTTGATGGGCGAGTTGTGGCTAAAGAAACTATTTATGAACAAAAATAGGAACTGGTCAGCCAAAATCACAGAACAAGAGGAGAACTACTGGAATGTCCATGCGAGGCCCAAGGGTTCAGATCACTGTGTTCCAAGGCCTTGATCCTTCAGTCTCCAGCGGCGTGTTGTGGCAAAGGTAGAGGTTGATTCTTCAGGATGTCTTAGCTTTACACAATTCAGCTTTCAAGTCACATAATTAAATCCTATTATTTGAATTCTACATGTGCCAGGTGTGATGGACATGGCCAACTAGCTTTCTGCATCCATTCCCGTCTCCTTCTTCCGGGCATATGGGAAAGGCTGGAAATTCTTTTTAACCTAAATTTCCCAGACTCCCTTGAGGGTTAGGTTCTGAGTAAGAAATAGGTTTCACCAATTGGATGCACTTAAAGGAGATATTTGCAGATGAAAGTAAAGCAGACACCATCTTCCTGCTGACAATCAAAGGGATCAAGATGCCAGTAGGCCTTTGTCCGACTAGGTCTCAGTGTCCAGGAAGCAGTGGTGGCAGCAGCAGCAGATAACTGAGGTGTGGATCATACAGCTGTGTGCTCTTGGACTCAGTGATTTCAGAGTCAACCACCTGAGCTCCCACAATCCAGACTGATCCAAGGCAACAGCTCTTCTGATGAATCCCTGCTCTTGGAAGTCATGCCTAGGGCCCAGCTTAAAGTCTCTCCTCCAACCCTTCCAACAATTTGAGAAGCACCTAACTCTTCATAGTAAATAAATCTCTTTCTTCTTAAAAAACTCACAGTTTCCATTTCCAGCACTGTCCCCTTATTGTCACTCCACTCCTGGTAAGACCAGCCCTACAAGGCTCTACTGCCCTTGTAGCAGGTCTGGACAACCCGATCATATTCTCCATCCCTCGTCTGCTTCCTCCTCCTGCTGCTGCTTCCTCCTATGATAAAATCACCACACAGTATGATGGCCTAGCTAGTGGCTCATCAGGGAACCCTCTGGTTTCGGCTGGAAAGGCCCAGTGCTCAGGCATTTCCACCCAGGCATAGCACACCCAAGAAACAAAGCATGTTGTGCTTGCTTCCTTCAGCCACAGCAGGGAGTCATGTATCTAAGTCAGTGAGTCAGCGGAGACCACCCCGACAATTTTCTCTTAACCATTCCTTTGCTGTTTGCCATTTGAACCTCCTGGACTATAAACGATTTTGAAGACAGAAACTGTCCTATTCGTCTTTACATTCCCAACACCCAGCTCTGGACCATTGGACCATGCAGGGAGGAGATGCTTAGTGATGCTTTGTTGAATGAATGAATGGATGAATGAATGAATGAATAACACTTCCATTTCTCTGTCTCTTTTCTCCCCCCCTCTCCTCCTGCACTTTACATACCAGCCATGCAGGCTAGCTCTCGTTTCCTGACCTCCCCTACTCTCTCCTCACATTCTCTTCTCCCCCTGTACTACATGCATCCCCACCTTACTGCTCACCCTCCCTTTCTCCGGGAAACTTCCCTGGCTTCTTAGACTAGTTTCTCCCATTACATGGTCCCATAGCTGCCTGTACTTCCTTCCTCATAGCGCTCATCATCCCTGAGTATAACTACCTGTCTGAGCACCTGTCTTCCGCTCTATGGGAAGCTGCAAGAAGGCAGTGGCTCTGTAAATACTCGCTGAATAGATAATAAATTTCTGTTTCAAATGTGTGCTTTAAGAGTTAAAACCTTTCTCTCAAGTACTCTCAGCCAGATTCTCTAACCACAGAGCACAGAAGAAAATGCCAGTCTACATTTCTACCTTCTAGAGGATAGCCCACCTTGTCCCTGACCTGCTACCAGGTTTGTCATGCTTAACTCACCCACCTGTACCACCAGTCTCCTGGAGATTGATATCTGTGTTATTTTTTATGCTGTGTTTAGTATAGCAGTCTGCTTTGACTCTACCTCCATTTTCCTTTTATTATGCCATTTTTAGCCTACTTCATTCCTTTTTACTGTGTTTTTCTCTTGTTTTCCTGTTTCCTTTATTACTATTTAAGAGGAAGTTCCACTGTAAGAAGGTGTAGCTCTAAGCCGCTGACTTGTTCTAAGTCATGAACACTAAATGTCTCTCCTCCTCTCCCCCCATCCGTCCTCACCAGCTACCTTTACAGACCCATTACCTGTGTCCAAAGGAGATTTTCTGGTCCAGTCCTGGGACAGTCCCTAGCCTGTAAAGACTTTTCAATAGGATAGTGATAACTATCACTATGCAGCATGTGTTTCCCACCGCATGTCACTACCTCTGATCATAAACAGGGCAAAAGGCCAGGATTCCCTGACCCTAAAATGCAAATAAATACAGCCTCCAACTACTACCCTATCCTCTGTGCAACCATCTTGTTTACCCAGAGCCAGGCTCAGGAGACTTCATCTCTGAAGTATCAGAAAAATCTCTAAAAAGTGGATAAATTCACAAAGAATTAATGAATGAGCAAATGAGTGAGAGAATGAACAGATAGATGGGTGAATGGTAGATGGATGAACTAATGAACAATTGAGTAAATCAATGAAATTAATGAGTCAATGAGTCAAATAAAGGGATGAATAAATGGATGAGATGGGCAGAGATATGGATGAATGAATGAATGAGTGAGTGAGAAAGTGAATACATGAATTGGCAGATCACTGGTTACATGAGTGAGCAGATGAGTGAAGATAAATGAGTAAATAATACATGAGTTTGACTGAAGCCTGTAACTCAGGCATAAACCAGGAATGAATTCCTAGCAGGAACCATAAACCAAGCAGTTCCAGAAAATGGAACTGGATACTAAAAATACAATAAAGAGGGATCCCTGGGTGGCGCAGTGGTTTGGCGCCTACCTTTGGCCCAGGGCGCGATCCTGGAGACCCGGGATCGAATCCCACGTCGGGCTCCCGGTGCATGGAGCCTGCTTCTCCCTCTGCCTATGTCTCTGCCTCTCTCTCTCTCTGTGTGACTATCATAAATAAATTTAAAAATAAAAAAATAAAAATAAAAATACAATAAAGAAATTAAAAACCAAAACCAATGTCAATACAGCACTCATTGATCAGTGTCCAGAATCAATATTCTCCTGAACGAGTCTCCCACATGGCCTCTCGGCCCCACCCCTTGACTGTCACTGGAGGTGTGGACATTCCTGAAAAAAAAAAAAAAATAGACTGAGAGATCACGTCTGGGTGTTGAGAAGCTGTACACTCAATGACGACACTGGTTCTTTACCTCAGTTGTGCTTGAGAGTCACGACTGGGGAGCTTTCAGAAAATGGTGATGCTTTGTCCCCATCCCCAGAGGTTCTCAATGACCTGGATTGGGGGCAGAAGGAAGAGGGAGACAGACTGCTTTATTTGTTTCTTTTTAAGCTCCAACAGGATTCTAATGTGTAGCCAGGGTCGAGAACTACTGGTTCCATAGTAAATAATATTCTGATGTGAGTACTTAAACTTATTTAGATGCCAGTGACATCCTCATGTCAAACAAAAAATTAGCCTTTATGCCGCTGGGTTTTCTTAACCAAGGAATATGTGAAACTTATACCCTTACTCTACAAGACTTGTTCATTGCCTCTCCTGCCCAGACCCTCTGGGAGGAGCAGATCTGCATGAACCTTCCTTCCTCACCCTACACTTCTGATTTTACAGGGGTGGACGGTTGGCCCAGGGTCAGAGTTCCAGAGTAGAGCTCAGTTGGGATAAGGCTCGGGTATGGTGCACAATTCCAGAAAGGAAGGAGACACAGGGGCAGAGAGGCAGAGAGAGGTCCAAAAGCCATACTACCTACTCATTAAAATGTATGTCATGCATCATAACAAATAATATGGACATTGTAAAGTGATGGAGCCATTTTGATGTGGTAACACAGTGATTAATATGAATTTCTCCTCTGTCCAAATGTCTTGTTTAGGAGAAAAAGATGGCAGATGAGCTTTTTCCAATGGCAAGATCCCTGGTGACTACCTGGCCAACAGACAGACAGGAGACCAGGTGGAGAGCAAGCCAACCACTCAGAAAACAAACACAGCATTCTTGGTGCCTGGGAAGCAGAGGCCTAGGGAGGTGCTTCTTTGCTTCAAAGAAGGGGCTTATGTTCGAGCCATTGGACAATTTCGACTCTGTATCTTCTGCTTCTCTCCTATCTGGGTTGCCTTCATTTTTAGGAAAGTTATTTTTGAAAGGCCATTCTACTTACTATCTCCACCATGCCAAAGGAACGAAAGGAAAAATATGGGAAAAAATGAAAACACAGAAAAAAAATCTCGAGATCTCCCGGGATGCACAGTAAGATAGATGCAAGGTCAGGGTGGAGCATAGGAAATTGCTCACCTAGCCCCAGGAACCAGTTCCAGGGAAAGACAAAGGAGTGGGGAGGGGAGGAATCTTGGAACTTGAAATTTGCAGGAGGTAAATTCAGGACTGATAAAAGGAAGTGCTCCTTCACACAGCAGGGAACAAGCTTTCAGAACTCATCATCCCAAGAGGAGATGCAGCTAGAAAAACAAATAGTATCCCCAAACTTGCAGATAATATTGGATTATTGACAGAGAGTGACGTTAGTGACGTTGACATCTAGGGGAACAATCTCGTTCTTCCCTAATTTGCTTTTGAACATCCTGGACTAAGACAAGATCCTGGACTGTAGGCACCATGGCAATGACCTTGGGTGGTAAGCCACTGAGTTCTGTGTGATCTGGGGTTAGCAATTGCCTAGGAAACTGACTTCCTTTTTTTTCCTGCTTCCTCCTGAAAAGCGCCAGTGACAGATTCCGTCTGTTAAACACCTTCTATTTTCCAGAAACTATTAGTTTACACCCACTGTGTAAATTTATATCAAGCGCCCAAAAGCACTTACTGTGAGTACTTCTTTGCACTCACCACTCTACAAGGTACTACGGGTGGTAGAGAAGGAAAAGAATGCACCTAGGTCTTTAAAGAGTCTATGATCCACGTGAGGAGACAGAGTAAATACGCAAAATGTATTAAACAATTGACAGAGATACGAAACCACTAGAAATGACTGATAGACGTAGGAAACCATTACACGTTTGAGGCGAGTAAGGGAAGGACCAGTGAGGGCAGAGGACTTAGCCATTCTGTGTTTACTGGGGTCTTAGCAAATGGTTCAGAGTAAGGCCCTGGCTCCAGGCGGACTGATTTCAAATCCCAGTTGTCCCAGTTACCGACTGTGGAATGGGGGTGAGTTACTCGATCCGATCTCTCTGAACTTTGTTTCTTCATCTACGAAATGCAGGAAACGACCCCTTCCTCGGGAAGCTGTCTAAGGAGTAAATGAATCAACGTCCCCAAAGCCCCTACAGCGATGCCTGTAACGCAGTAGGTGCTCAGTAAATGTTCGTTATCCCTAGTAAGGGCCACCACGCGGAGAGCGGTGATGGAAGTCAGGCCAAGGGCTCCCTTGGCTATTGGCTGTGGTCAAGATAAAATTCGGATTCCCCCAACAGTCTGCAGAGTCCCAGATGCTCTGCCCCCTGCCTGCTCCTCCATCTCCCCTCCTCGCCATGACCTAGACGCATCGCCCTTCTCTCCTCTGTTCCTTGGGCTCAACCACCAGCTCTTTCCCACCCCCCAGTTTCACACGCAACTTCCTTCAGCCAGGAGCCTCACTCCCCCCCGTTCCTCACATGGCTGGCTCCCCTCATCCCACAAGTCTAGCTTAAATGTCACTTCCTCAGAAAGGCTTTCGGTTGCCATCTGTATCTGTCAGGGTGCTGGCGGGAAACAATGGCACACTTGCATGAGGATAATTCAAGGAGGTTTGATAAAAGGACTATTTATAAAGGCATGGAGCAAGACAAAGGGAGCCCACAAGGGACAGAGCAGAAACAACCCTGGGCCAGAAGGATGAAGGAGCAGGACAATGGCTGCAGCCAGCCCAGGGTGATCCTGCACTGAGAAGCTAGGAGAGGAAACACTCCAACCGCACCGCCCTCCCCCCCTCCCCATCTCCTACTGGAGATGCCATTAGCTAAATTTGCCAGCACACCTACCAGAAACTGGGCACACCATCCAACCTGAGGTACGTTCCCCTTGTTGCCCTCAAAGTTAGAACCTTAATCTTTTTCTTAATCACAGTTAGAAGAATTTATATTTATTTCACTATTTTTTCCCTCAATTTAGACCCAGTCGAACCAAAGAGGTTCAATTTTGCCCCAGAAACCCAATCCCACCCCTTTGTATCTAGGTGAAGTCTGCATGAGATGGACAAAGGAGGAGATACGATCTCTCTCCAGATGCCCAAGTAATAAATCCTCCTGCCTGCCTTTTTTCTCCCTTTTTCCTCTCACACATCCTGACAAATTATCTCAGAAGAATCACAATTAGGAGTTGGATGGGCCATTGGCAAATTGTAAGGTCACATAATGAAGGAACATGAGCAAAGGTCTCAATTTATATTTACTTGAGATGCATCTCTCATAATTGCCATGAGTTCTAGAACCAAGTTGGCCTTGCTTACTGTTGGATATCCACTAGGAGGCATCACTGGGAACATAGTAAATAACTGGTCAATGTTTGAGATGAATAAAATTACTGCTACCCAAGAAGTAATAGCCAAAGGTCCAAACTGTATCATCCCAGCATGTGCAGCCATCCCCAGCTTGACCCAGACCAGTGCACAAGAACATCAGTATGCACAAGACCCAACCAAGGTAGAGCTCCCATACAGATAGAGGCTTGATGTGGACGGGCGGGATCTTAGTTCCAAGACAAGGGGCTGGCCAATACCAGGCGAGACTCCAGGACCTCAGCTGGGGGGTCAGACCCAGAGGGGAACGGGGATACTTGTGCAAAGAAGTGAGGCCGACTCTCCGTCACAGCAACTGACAAACCAGCCATCCTCATTCTCCACACTAGAGCCAGTGTGATTTTCCTAAATTATAAATCTGAGCATTCCATCCCCCACTGAAACACTCCCACTCACTTTCTCAACAAACATTAATTGTGTGCCTGTGATGTGCAAGCCCAATCTTCTTTCTTTTTTTTTTTTTTTTTTTAGAGATTTTATTTATTTATTCATGAGAGACACAGAGAAAGGGGCAGAGACACAGGCAGAGGGAGAAGCAGGCTCCATGCAGGGAGCCCGTTGCAGGACTTGATATCAGGACCCTGGGATCAAGCCCTGAGCCAATAGTAGACGCTCAACGGCTGAGCCACCCGGGTGCCCCAAGCTCAACCTTCTTTTTTTTTTTTTAAGTTCAACCTTCTTAACACAGTATATACGACCCTGCCTTTCTCGGCCCCCACCTGCCTCTCCAGCCTCATTGCACACTTCCACCTGTGATATGCGTGTGCACGCACATACTACACACACACAAATGCACACGCACACTCCCTCTCTCTCTCCACCGAGCTTTCTCATACACCGTTCCTTCCATTCCTTCAATATCTTTTCACATGTAGTTCCTTCAACTGGAACTCTTCACTTGCAGTACCCTTTCATCTGACTAAATTGTGCTTATTCTTTGAATCTTACCTTGGACCTTCCTTCCTCTGGGAATTCATCCCTGATCTTCCGAGGCAGAGTTAAGAACTTCTTTGGGCTTTTGGGTTATCTCAGCACCCCGATCTTGCTTCCAGAACACTTGCCATTCTACCATAACTCCATCCATGTGTCATCTCTCCTACCTAGACCATGACTTTGTGACGATGGGTCAGAGTCTGCCCAGCATGGTCCCTCCAGCACCTAGCACACAGTGCCTGGCACAAAATAGGTGTTCAACAGTACTGCTGAACAACTGAGTGGATGAATGGGAGGATGGATGCATAGATGGGTGGGTTGGGTGGGTAAATGGCATGTGGCTGATGTGAAGAGAAAGCTCGATTTGGGTCAATTTGGCAGAAACTCATCAAAACATACTAACTAATGGGCCAAAGAGGAGCAGAAAGCACTTGTCACCGCAGGCCCAGCTGTGGGGTCAAACACTCTAAAGGGACTCTGCCCAGATCCCCCAGGTGAGGCTTCATCATCTGTGAGTGAGCAGGGTCAGGAAAGATGAGGCCGATGTTACTTAGCCAAGACTTCTTGAAAGAAGCGAATAGTGACACTTGAAGGAAGTGATGCATGGGGGTAATAATAATACTGTCACAGCCGACGTTGCAGAGCACTCATTTTAAGTCAGGCTCTGTGCTCAGAGCTTTATATATTTTATTTCACGTAAGTGACAGAGATGGGGTGTGAACCCAGGGAGTATAATTCGAGGACTACACACTTAACGAATATACTACAAAGCTTGGATGGAGAGGAAACAGGAAGATGAACCGAGCAAAGATAGCCAACAAAGACACAGATGGCAATAAACAAGTCTTGGACAAGCCCTGGCAGGGTGTCAGCCCTCAGAGGTGGAAAGAAGCGGAGGGTAGGATATAAGAGAACCATTGAGGCAGAAGACTGAATATCAAACTGAGAAGACTTTAGAGCTGAGCCCATAGGCAACAGGATGTCCAACGGAATTGTGATTACCTTGTGCTTGAGCCAGAGCCTTTGTACGTATGGTAGTGAGAAGCGGGGGGCCGCCCCCGTCAGCCCGGTGGTTCTGTTTTCCCTCTCAATGCAAACAAAAGCACTGACTCGGTCCTGGCTCCCGCCCCAGACCCCAAAGCTGCTTCTGTTTCCATTTGTCAACTTAAGTGGAACAAAACTCACCAACATTTGGTTAACTGCCTTGCTGCTGTGTGGAGAGGTCCGTGGATCTCAATGTCATTGGCCGGGTCTGCTTTTCAGAGTCACTGACCTCCAGTCTCTCCAGGATACTGAAGGGAAACCTTAATTTAATTGGCCTGATTTAAAAAACAATTTCTGTGATGACTTGCATGGAAATAGGCCACTGGCAGAGAGATCTTGGTGACAAATAAAAATTCAAATGCCTGAAGAGCTTTGACAAACAACAGGTCCACCACTGTGAGCGTGATTTCCCCGCACAGCTTGGCTGGCAACCAAGAGTGCCAACTCGCCTCCCAAGTGTGCCCCCCTGGCCAAGTGGGAACAACCCATTAGTAAAAGGCAGAGCTTCATGGAGATATATGGGAACATGGAAGAGAACGCCCTGACCTCCCTGTCAGAATGGAGGGAGCTAGCACCTGCTCCAGTACACAAGCCAGAAACTTGAGACTCCTTCCTCTTCCTCACCCACCGCGCCACTAATCCTCAAGTCCTGTCTATTCTGGCTCGTTATCATCTCTCAGAGCTCGCATTCTTCTCCATCTGTACTATCAATTCTCCATCGGTTGCTACAAAACAGCTTCCTACCCATGGAATCTTCGATTGTGTGCCTCAGCTGTGGCATGTGGCTTTCACGTGCCTCCCTTTATGCTCTATCATTGCAACAGGGACAGGGAGCCACACATGCATTGGGTACCCCGACGATGGGCACAGATGGAGCAGTAGTAGACATCAGTGACCTCACACTTAACTTTGGCACCTTGCATTTGCTTTCTAGGTCTACTGGAACAAACTAGCACAAATTAGCACAAACTTAGTGGCTTAAAACAACAGAAATTTATTTATAATGATAAATAGTATAATAATAGAAATGCAGATCACAGTTCTGGAAGCCAGAAGCCCCAAATCAAGGTGGTACCAGGACCATAGACCCTGCAAAGCCTAGAGGGCAGAGGCCTTCCTCGCCTTCCAGGCTGGAGCGGCTGTCGGCATTCCCTGGCTTGTTGCTGCACCATTCCAATCTGCCTCTGTCTTCACACTGTTTCTCTTCCTCTCTCCGTGTCTTCTCTTCTGTCTCTTATAAGGGCATTTGTCATTGGACTTATGGCCCCCCAGATAATCCAGGATGGTCTCCTCTCAAGATCCTTAACTTAATTACATCTGCAAAGACACTCTTTCCAAATAAGGTCACTTTCACAGCTTCCAGGATTAGAACATGAACATGTCTTTGGGGGAATTGGCCACAGAATGACGTGACAGGAATAACTCTGGCACAGAAGAATGGCTACAGACTGAATGTCTGTATCACCTAAAGACATTGAAACTTAACCCCCAATCTGATGGTATTTGGATTTGGGGCCTTTGGCAGGTGATTGGGTCATGAGATGGGGTCCTCATGAATGGGATCCGTGCCCTCACCCAGAGACTTCCCTCAGCCCTTCTGCCACGTGAGGACACAGAGAGAGGACTGCCACCTATGAACCAGGAAACAGATTCCAATCAGACGCCAAACTTGCTGGTGGCTTCATCTTGGACTTCCCAGCCTCAAAACTGTGGGAAATAAATTTCTGTTGATAATAAGCCACCCGGTCTATGGAAATTTGTTTTCACAGCCCAAATGGGGATGAAGATAGGACCTTCCTGGAAATACAAGCAGCAGGTGAGGTTGGCAGTATGACCCAGGAAGGTGACAAAAAGGGCCAAAGTGTCAGCCAATTTGTCCTTAAAATGTACCCTATTTTGCACTAATGTACCTGGCCCCCCAGGAACCCTGGAAGAGACCAGAGTAGACCAGAGCCTGCAGCCTGAACCTGCCCCTGCCTCCTCTGGAACTGGGATCCTGTCACACAGCCTGCCAGTCACCAGCCCTTATCCTAAGAGCTCTGAGGCCCCAGGTCCTTAAGTCTATCTTAGAAGATTAAGGAAAGGAATGGGCGTAGGAGAAAGACCATAAGCTTGAGAATCTGCAGACTGGGTTTGAATCCTGGTTCAGCCACTTCCTAGTTGCTTCGGCTTCCTTTGCACCTGGGGAGGATAATGGCCATGGCCTCTCCAAGCTAATAGGGTGCATGAAGTATGAGCACTGTGCCTGGCACATAATGGGGGCTTTCAAAATGGTTAGTCTCCCTATCCCCTTCAAAGGTGACCTGTTGTTTTCCAGGAAGGATGGTTCATTCCATGCCTCTGTCATCCTGCAGGCATCCCATCTGATGGGGAGGCTAAAAAAGATAGATAATCGATGAGAAAAGGGAGCTATAATAGACTCTCCATTTAAGCAGCACCAAGCAAGCTTGAGCAAAAACTCCTCCTTTGTTCTTTAGGACCAGGCAATACTTCAGCCCCTGCCATCCTGCATTAAGGGATGTTTCAACTCTCTGTCCTTCTTTATCTAATAAACGGGGCCACTGGGTGAAAGCCTGCACTCCCTTGGTACTTTAGCATGCTTTTCATTTCCCTCCTGGTTGTTATATAGGATATGATTTCATTCACCTAATTTACTGTTGCTGGATCAGGACAGAGTTGTCCAGGTCATACTCCTGGTGTTGAAAAAGTCAAGCAAAAGGCTCATGCTCTTTGGGTATGACAGGTGCCAATATCCCAAGATCCCATAAGATGCTTGTGGGCTCAGAGACAGAAGAGGACCAGTGAGAACAAACATCACCAAATTAGAGACACAGTCCTCTGGCTTCCCACTACCACGACCCTAGCAGCCCCATTCACTGCTGTGCACTGGAAATGTCACAGCATGGGAAGATGGCTGACATTAGAAGAGAGTGTGCAATGCTTGGCAGTGACTATAAAATGTCACCCGGGGGAGGGGTTTCCAGCATTCTATGTTAAGTCTTGGGGAGGATCACCCTTCCTTAGATTTGAAGCTTCACATTGCCTGCCTCCATGCAACTGGTTCTTGGGCCCAATCCAGATCATCAAATTTCCCAAGTTACCGTAGGCTAGAGAATCTTTGTCATCATTAAGCTACACCAGTGTCCAAAGGGCCACAGTGACTGAAAGATTGTACTGATCTAGCTGGTACAAGGCATCTTTATCAAAGAACACTGTAATCCAGAGCTGTGGTCCTTGAGAGGGGGCAATTTTGGTGACTTCTGTAGACATTTTTGGTTTTGACAATAGGAGAGGTGCTACTAGCATCTAATGGGTAGAGGACAGCAATGCTGGCAAATCACTTACAATACACAGAACAGTCCTTCACCACAAAGAATTATCCAGCCCAATGGCTGTAACCTGAGACCACAGCCTAGACCCTTCACCCAGAACAATGCAGAAATGGTTCTCTGAGTCAGACCCAACTCCCTCCAATGGCATGGGTCATGCCCTGGCAAGGCAGGCTCGCTGGGGAAGCTGATTTCCCTCCCAGAGCTGGGCCCACCCCACTCTCCCCCACCCCCGCAACCCCACCCCCTTGGGGACAGCACTCATGTGGCTCAGATGAAAGACTGGTGCCGCAGGCCCCCATGCCAGCTCGCCACTTGATTGCTTTTAATTAATTCTGCTTGATTACAGCACATGGGAGTCGCATCGGAGAGATAAGACGGGCTCTTTATATTCCGTCTTCATTAAAAAGTTTGGATCTGGAAGCTTTTTCAAAGAGCTATGTGTCTCCTTTACTTTTGTGTCATTTTTAATTGAAGAGGGCACAGGGAGATAGTCGAGCTGTGCTGAGCAGAGACTTTGCAGACGAAAGAAGAAATGTCTGTGACCCCTTTGGGGGGAAAGCAGCTAGGATTGGGATCAGGGTGACAGAGCCAGGACAGAGCCCATCCGCTGTGGCTGAGAGAGGTGTGGGGAGAGAAGCAGACCCAGTGGTGTATTAGCCAGATCTATGGAATGACATGACATATTCTCTGCAAGGTGCAAAGGACTCTAGGGGAGGAATGGGGGATTGGAAATAAGAAAGAAGGAACAAGGAGGCTGGCTCACCATCAATTATCTGCACCCATCTTCTCTAGAGAGAGAACCATCCCCTCCCTGGAGAAACATTGCCCGAATTCTCCATGAAGACTTAATCTGTGCTCCTACGATATGTCCTCATCTCTCCAGAAAACTATCATGTTGTATTAGTTACCTATTGGTGAGTAACAAATCATCCCAAAATTTAGTGGCTTAAAACAGGAAACATCTGTTGTCTCACAGTTTCTGTGCATCAAGAATCTGTACATGGCTTAGCTCCATGCATCTGGTTCAGAATCCCTCAGGATGCTGTGCCCAAGAGGAGTAGAACCCATTTCCACGTTCACTCATGTGGCTGTTGGTAAGCCCCAGGAGATCCACTTCTAAGCTCATTCATGTGGCTGTGGACAGGCCTCAGGTTCTCACCAGGTATTGGCCAGAGCTCTTAGCTCCTTGCTCCGTGAGCCTGTCCATAAAGAGCCTCACAACATGGCTGCAGGCTCCCCTTAGAGCAAGTGGGTAAGAGTGAGAGAGGCAGCCCAACATGGAACCAGAGCCTTTTTGTAACCAGATCACATCTCCCATCACTTTTCCTATATTTACTAAAAGTGAGTCACTAGGTCTGGCCCACACAGAAGGAGAGGAAAGTACATCTGGGCATGAACACCAGGAGGCAGAGACCACTGGACGTCATCTTAGAGGCTGCCTATCACACCTGTCACACTGTAATGATCTTGTAGAGCAATTGCTCTTTGAAGTTGGGACCCTTGTTTTCCTACCTCTGAATCTCCAACACCTCACCTAGTGTCTGAGATGTGCTAGGCATCCAAAAGGTGTTTGGTAGAATGAACAAATGCATGAATGCACAAATAAATAAAATAATAGTTTCTCAAACCTTATTTACACTTATCAAATCAGTCCTTGGACAAGAAAACATGTTTGTCTCCAAAACTACTGTGGCAAGAGCAGATATATCTAGGTCATCTAAAAACCCAGTTAACTTATTTAAACGTAAATTTGAAATAAAAGAGCACAATCATATTTTATTCTATTTAACATGGGACCATTACTATCTTCTCCTGTTATGGTTTAGTCTGAGCTCACTCTTAAATGTTTTCTCTTTGGGGACTAATGACTGATCATAAATCAATAATGCTGAAAAAATAAAGCTTTTCATTATTTTAAGCTGCTATCTGGGTGACACTAAACAATAGAAATATGATCAGGAGGGAAGCAGCTGTGTCCAGACCTAGTTAGTTTTCACGCAAGATCAATCAGCAGAGGAACTAGAAACTCCAAAGCAGAGGTTTGAATGGGCCCAGGGGAGGTTACAGCCTGAAGACCCAGCACACCAGCTGGGATGAGGCCAGGGCTGGAGGGTAAGCCCAGCTAAGCTGATTGAAATAAGTCAACCCATGCCAGTGGTGGTCCAGGAGCTAGAGAAGGGCTAGCAACTACTCAACAGATGATCAGTTGTCTAAGCAAGTTCAGGCAGCAAGAAGGTTTAGAAGACAGTGTGCGTCACAGGTAAGCAGAACACGGGCACCTGGGTGGCTCAGTCAGTTAAGCATTTGACTCTTGGGTCATGGGATCCAGCCCCACATCAGGCTCTGTGCTCAGGGTTGAATCTGCTTGAGAGTCTCCCCTTCTCTTCCTTTCCCCTTCCCCTTTCTGCCTCTCTCTCAAATTAATTAAAAAAAAAAAAAAGGGTGAGTGGAACAGACAAATGCAAAGAACCTGGCAGGGAGTAAGGAAGCTTAATGTCCCAGGCCCTGGGCTCAGAAACCGAGAGCCCCACACCTTCCCAGAAGGAAGGTCTGAGCCAGGTAAGGCCCTAGTGCCAGTATGGCTAGGATAGAAGGCCAGGACATACAGTGGGGAGGGAGCGACATGCAAAATAAGCCCTCCTACCAGGGGTACAAAGGAGGGCTGTTGGTTTCAGGACTAAGCAGAAGATTTTTCTCCAAGATTGGACTGAGTCCATGAGATACTGAATCCTAAATGAGATCCCCTTATATTCCTCCTTCCTTAGAACTGAACTGGGCTCAGGGGCTGGAGGTGGTAGTAAGGGAGACACTGGGTTCTAGGGAAGATCAAAGAATCTGTATCTTCCTGTCCTCATGGTTCTCCACCTTCTGGAGGAGGGATGCTGCTCTGCAGTGCTCAAGTTCAGGACCAGTATTTGGGCTGTAGTCTCGTTGAATGGGACAAGGTCAAGCAGATATGGGTGTGGCCATTTTATGAATGTTCTCTCTTCTCTCATGAGATTGAGGAAGAGGTACTCAAAGGGAATTTTGTAGGGTGGGAAGGGGAAAGCCTTGGTCTGAGATGTAAGTAAATTGAGCTCTAAGAATCGAGGTAAATCCTCTCAGTCCTTCTGGTTCTACTCATTGACATTGAAGCTTTAGACTAATATTTTCTCCCACTGAAATGGTAAGAGCTGAGATTGGGGTCCAAGCTTCATCGTAGAAGAAGATGAGCCAAACCAGACATTTTAGGGCACTGATACCAGTATAGCTAAGGCAGAGGTAGCCTCTCATGGCCAAGGCTAGCTGACTCATGTACCCCACTGGGTTTGGAGCCAAGGCCCCAGTGATGCAGCATTCCTGTGCATAGAGCATGCTTGGGTTGTCCCGGCTTCCCAATGTACCAACATCACAACCGCACATCTCAGTCACAATGCAATAGTACTTCCGGGAATCAATGAGCCCAAACCTCATGCCTAGAAATCAAGCTGGGAGACAAGAGGGGCGGGGCGCATGGGGGGGGTTGGGCAGGTGGGGAGTCAAGCCAGCCATCCCAGTTCAGGATGGACAGTCCTACACAAGTAGATTGTAGAAAAGACCAATGGTGTAGAACTTGGAATGGCCATAATTTGGTGTAGAAAAAGGCGAAGGCTTTTAGAAGATGGGAAAAACCACATATTGAATCCATCCTGCGGGAACTACTTCTGAGGAGTTAATTAGGATAAATCGTTCAGTGCGGGTTATTTATTTATTTATTTAACAACCCTTTATTGATGCCTGCCTGCGATGTGGCAGGCACTGTGGGGAATACAAACATGCTCCAGGTGTGGTCTCTGGCCTCAAAGGAGCTTGTAATCTGGTGGGGAGACAGATGCATACACGGTTAACACAAGGGAGGATGGAAGTAGGGGAAGGGGTAAGCATGCCACTCATCAGCCTCCCAATTCCAATTAGGACCCTTGGGCTCAGATGCCAGGGACCAATTTAGAATTCCAACTCAGTGGCAGAGTTGATAAAACAAAGCTCTCCCAGGTCTGGGGTATGGGAACACCCTGATTTACAAAGAGCTTGAAGGCAAAGTGCCATGTGGTCCCAGTCTGAATCTGATTGCTCCTGGTAGATTTCTATCACGTTGTCTGGCTTCGTGTAGTGTGACAAGGTCTCACCTCAGGCAAGAGATGCTGTGGGTAAATTTAATTATTGAGCCGCCTCAAACCCTGGGTGTGGGGTAGGTGCACGGGAATAGGGAGCAAGGAAAAGGCTATTCATTTATTCATTCAAAACTCATTTCTTGTTTTGTGATATGAAAACAAGTTCTAGACACGGATGGTGGTGATAGTCACACAACAACGTTGGTGCACTTAATACCCCTGAGCTGGACACTGAAAACTTGGTTCAGACCACAAATTTTATGTTGTGTGTATTTTACCACAATTTTTAAAACTGAAAAAAAATTATTGAGTTATTTAATATGTGCCAAGCACTATGTTATATGCTGGCCCTGATCAAACATGAGTGACACAGAATCCCTGCCCTTAAGAAGCTCATAGTCAGGGATGCCTGGGTGGTTCAGTGGCTTAGCACCTGCCTTTGGCCCAGGGTGTGATCCTGGAGTTCCAGGATCAAGTCCTACATCAGGCTCCTGGCATGGAGCCTGCTTCTCCCTCTGCCTGTCTCTCTCTTTCTCTCTCTCTCTCTCTCTCTCTCTCTCATGAATAAATAAATAAAATATTTTTAAAAAATAAAAAAGAAGCTCACAGTCTGAGGGGGGAAAACAAGATAGAGGTAAATCTCAGCTCAGGCGATGTCCAACATCGCCTTTATCCCAGATGCCTTCCTTGACCCTCCCACCCCGGATTAGGTCTGCTGCAGGTTCTCCCGCAATAGTTTGTGCTGGCTTGTTTCATAATTATCTTCATTTATCCAGCAAGCCTTTATTAAGCAAGGCATTAGGGATATAAAACCAAATGAGGCTTTCAATGTAAAGGAAGAAACAAACATGCAGATGAATCCATGAAAAAATCCACACATGCTCAAAAACCATTCATGTGCCTTTCTAACCTATAGACGGAGCTTCCAAAAGCAATGCTCAGTAAATATTTACTGGATAGATGGATAGATGGCTGGCTGAGTATCCGTAGTATGGAGGCGTGAGCTACAAACTACATACCCAGGAAGATGAATAAGGATCATTTAAATTGGGTTTCAAAAGATGAATAGGAGTTTGCAAGGAGAAAGAGAGGAAAGGCACCCAGACAGGAGCAGGGATGTGGGAAGAGCCCACAAATTTGGGCAGTAGTGGAGAGTTTGGGGCTGGGGGTCTGGAGAAGAGGCAAAGGGATTCTGATCAGGAAGGCCCGCAATTCAAAAATAAATAAATTAAATTAAATTAAATTAAAATTAAATAAAATTTTTAAAAAATTAAATAAAATATAAATAAATAAATAAATAAATAAATAAATAAATAAATAAATAAATGGAAGGTCCACAATTCTAAGGAGTTTGTGGTTTGTTGTGATGATAATTGAAGACTAGGAGAGGTTTTTAAGTAGAAGAATGTGACCTAACTTTTTATTTCAGCTTGCTCACTCTGCCGTGGGCTGGAGAAAGTAAGAGTGAGCCTACAGAAGCAGGTACAAGGACCAGGTATGGAATTATCTTTACTTACGTGGTAGAGATGGCTACAGAGAGGGGGAAAAGTTCAAATTAACACATGAGGAAGTATGGTAGATGAATGTGATAACAAAGTGGACCAGAAGGTTTATTCACTTATTCAACAGATATTTATGGAACATCTACTGGATAGTAGGCACTATTCTAGACACTGGGAATTTAACGCTGGACCCCAGAGCCAATGTCTTACCCCCCATGAAACTTACTTTCTGGTGGGGTGAAAAAATAATAATAAAGAAGCCAACAAAAGTAAAGGTGATAGAAATGATAGAAATGTGTGAGCTTAATCAAGTCATTTAACTTTTCCATGCCTCAGTTTCCTTGTCTGCAAAATGGAGGTCACCAATAGTATCGGCCTTACAGGGTGGTTGTGAGCATATAGTGGGGTAATATCTATAAAGGGCTTAGAACGGTGCCTCGCCCGTAGTAAGTACTACGCAAGCATTAGTTATCCTAAGTAAGAAGAAATACACAGAAATGCATTAGAGAGGGACTTTTGTGGTAGAAGTAGGGAAGGTGTGCTTTGGTTAGCAGGTTAAGGAAGCCTTCTCTGGTTGCTTACTCTTGAGCTGAGACCTTAAAAGAATGGTTAAAGGAGCCAAACTTGCTAACTCTCTGGAAGAGTGCTCCAGACAGCAGGAAAGAGCCGGGTCTGGGGCTTAGCTAGAAGCATCCGAGAAATAGAAGGCCAGGGTGACCTGAGCATGGTGGAGGGTAGGGATGGGTAGGGGTGAAGGATAACATTAAAGAGGTTGGCAGGGGGGCCAGATTATGAAGGACCTGCAGGGCCACAGATTTGTATTTCAGTAACAACAGGAAGAAAGCCACCAGAGGGTTTTGCAAGGAGAGATACATCCTCTGATTCCTACCTTCAAAATATCTCTCTGACTGCTTGTGGTATATGTAGCAAAATACATCCCTCCGATCCCCAGTGTGATATTGCCACGCCCCCATCAAGAGGAGGAGTCTGCTTCTCCACCCACCCACTTGTCCCAGCCAACCTGGACAGGACCTACTCTCCTCAATAGAAGGCGGTGAAAGTGATGCTTGGGACTTCCAAGGCTAAGCCTCCACCCTCTTGCTATCTTGTGTACTGCTTACATTTTTATAGAATTAATCTATGGCATCTTTGGGGGGCCTTGCTGGCTGGGGCAGGACCACCCCTCCCAGAGCTAGCTAACTCCTAGAGATAGCAAACAACTCAGTGGGCCTGTCTCTCAAAAACAAACCAGCCAAGCCCATGCCCCCCTCCCAAGCCATCTCCTTTGTCTCTCATGCACCAGGGGAAATATTGGCCTAAAGCAACCTGTCCAATGTCCCAGACAACTAAGAATGGCCCCTATGCCTCAAAGCCCTCCAGAACTATTCAAACTAGCTAATCCTGAGCCATCTGCCCTGCCCTGCCTTGCTCCCCATGGAAACCCCTATAAAGGCTGTGGCTTTTGCAGTCCCCTCACTCCTTTCTGCCTCCTGCTTCCCCCTGTGGCCTTGCATGGAGCTCTGTGTATAACATTAAATGTCCTTTCCATGTGGCGTCTTTATAAATTAAGACCCAGGCACAAATCACCTGGCCATGTGAGGAAACCTAGGGTCACCTCCTGGAGGATGAAAGTAAGTAGGACAGAGACAAGGCCTCCGTGTACTGAGGGTCCCTAGACCAACTGGCCCCAGGTGATCTCCCAGCTGATGGCAGCAGAAGAGAAGAAGGTGAGACCAGAAGAGAAACTGCCCAGCTAGCTGGGCCCACGTTGCTGGCCCACAGAATCGTGAGCAAGTAAGATGGTCGTTGCTTTATGCCACGTACGTGGGATGACTCGTTACACAGCAGTGCATAACAGATACGCTGCTCCGTGGAGAAAGGACTCTCTGCAGGACCAGGAGCAGGAGCCACTACTGGAAGGCAGTGGTCCAGGGAGGAACTGCCGTGACTCGGCCCCGGATGGTAGCAGTGACATGGACAGGAGGGGCGGAAACAGGATCCAGTGTGGAGGCAACGGGCAACACTTGCTGGCTCCGTGCGGGGGTGCGAAGAGAAGATTCAAGAAAGAGGCCACATTTTTAGCCTGCGGGATTGGGCAAACAACAAACTGGCATTTACTAGATGTGCAAGAGTCGGGGAGGAGCGGATCTGGGTTAGGTGTGGCGGCGACCGGCCGTTGACTCCTGCACGGGCTTCCATACCAGTGTCCGTCGCCGTCCCCACGGGACATTGAGGTCCAGGTCAGACGTGTACCCCGCAGCTCAAGGAGAGATCTGCGCTCGAGGGGCTAATGTGTGAGCCGCTCGGCCTGTGGGAAGAACAGCCACAGTGTCTAAAGCCAGGGCTTGTGAGACAACCTAGGAGACCATAGAGACAAGGCACAGAACCCCCGGGGCTTGGGTTCGAGGAGAGGAGAGGCCCAGGCCGGCCTAGGGAGCAGCGCGTCTCGAGGACAAAGGGGTCCACTGCATCTTAGGCTGCTGGGAGCTTGGGGAGGATGAGAAAAGGGGAGGAAGGAGAGGTTGACCAGCACGTGGGGCGCTGGTGGTGAGAAGAGCGGGTTCAGGGGCAGCGGGGATGCAGCCAGGTGGAGCCCAGGGTGGGGAGGAGGGCGGGGGGGGCGGCAAGTGAGGACAGGGAGGCCATGTAGCTCCCTGGTCAGTTTTGTCACCAAGGATATAGTAGGAAATGGGCAACACAGGGACGGACGGTGGGGTCGAGGGGAGGAGCTTTTGCTTCACCCTTTTGTTTCCGCCAGGTGTACCCGGCATCCAAAACAATGAGACAGCCTGTGTTCTGCTTGAAGGGGCTTGACTTTGCGGGTTTTTTTAATTTTTTTAAGAGGAGTGGTACCAAGGCATTTTGTGTGCTAATGGGACTGAGCCAGTGGAGAAAGTGGTGGTGCAGGAACGAGGCTCGGTTACAAGGACAGAGGCTTGGAGAAGGTGAGGAATCCGGATCCAGGGCCCGTCAGAAGGGTCGGCGCCTGTTAACAGTAGGGACGTGTCCTTCACTGTAGCCGGAGGAGGAGGTTTGTGGGTCTGGTGATGGGAAGACCCGGGGGCTCTTGTGGGACTGCGTCTGGGGCGCATCGGGCGCATCAGTCACCAGCCAAGGGCGAGGAAGGGAGGGGGCAGCCTGGCGCTGGGGGAGAGGGCAGGGGACGGAGGAGGAAGCCGGGGGCCCTGCCATCCAGGGTGCGAGGTCAGGAGCTCGAAGCCCGCCTGGTCCGCAGACTTGTGCAGGCCCCTTGGGGTTACCTGCGAGGTTGGCCAGAGCCGAAGGCCAGGACGCAAGTGCCACAGGGAAGACCCTTAAGGACTTTTATGGTAAAGTGATTATGAGACACCTGGGGCAGGCTGGGGGGCGGGAGGCAAGGCACAGGTTTCTGCATGCACCACATTACCTCCTGGCAGCTGCCCTTGCTCGGACACCACCCGCACCAGCGGAGGTTTGGGGAAGGAAGGGCTCTGAGCAGAGACACAAAGTCTGGTCTGTGGGGATGGGGATGAACAGGACACCCCCTCTCCTTCGCTGGCTCCTCCCCCTGCCCTGACCCTGGCCCCGCATACCCCCCCTCCCCAAGCTCAGCTTGCCACCGGCCCCGCCGCCCGGTGTAGCCCGCTCCAGCTTCCCCCCTTCTTTGGGAGCCTGTCAGGACCTGTTTGCGGGTCTTTTCAGTTTAATACATTTTAATCAGAAAATTAATCAGGAAACACCAGTTCAGCAGATAATTGAACAATGAGAAGACACGATAATTGCTGTTTAGTCTAATTAACTTTGTTAAGTCGTTACTGGTAACTGAGACTTCCTCCATGAAACTTATTAAAAGTCCTCCCTGGAAGAGAGGCCTGGCCGAGCGAGTGGCGTCCGACCTGCTCCGCAGAACTTCCAGGGGGGCCTGGGCGGCCCGGACCTTCCCTGCTCCGGAGCCCACAGCACCCAGGCCCCAGGCAGGGCTTCCTTCCTCTGGAGCCCACAGCACCCAGACCCCCGGGCAGGGCTTCCCTCCTCCGCAGATGGAGCACCCAGACCCCCGGGCAGGCCTTCCCTCCTCTGGAGCCCACAGCACCCAGGCCCAGGGCAGGGGTCTCTGGACACCCGGGCTGGGAGCCGCATCCGGGCCGCGGCCTCCTCCGCATCCTCACACGGGGCCTGCAGCCCTGGGTCCTGCCCTCCCAGGCTTACACTCTGAGGACCTTGAAGGGCTGCGCAGAGACACGGGGGCAGCGCCAGGCCCCCTCCAGGGCCGGGGCCCACCTGGGCAAGCGCCTAGCATGTGGGCTGGCATACAGTATGCACCAACAGGCAGCGGCTCCCCAGGCTGCCAAGGCGGGCAGTTGGCCGAACCTTTCACCTCAAGGGCAGCCTGATGCCAGCAGCCTGATGCCAGCAGCAGCCCGTGAGGGAGGTGGGGCCTCCGAGGGAAGTGGCCCCCTTAGAGGTTGCGGCCGGCCCACGGGCTGGTTTCCGCGCTTCGGGTTTTCCTCCCTGGGCTCTCCTCTCCGGCTCCCCTGAGATCCCTTCTTCCGGAGGTCCCCCGAGGGCACTGGCTCCTGACGGGCTGCCTCCCCCACCCCCAGAGAGCACCCCCCAGCTTCCCCACGGCAATGATCCCAGTGCCCGCTCCAGGGGACACAGTCCAGTGTCTGGCTCTCGGAAGCTCCAGAGATTTTACCGAAAGACCAAGAAGTCCTGCCAAGGTCCAGAGGGTCGTTCACAGCATGCCTGGGTGGCACAGAGGAGCCTTCCTCTCGGGTCGCAGCCCTGCACAATCGCCTTCAGTGTCCAGGCCTGACACCACCGTGACGATTCCCAGGAGGGCCACCTGCCGCGGTGACCATGGCTCCAACTTGAGGGATGCTTGTCCTAGGGGGTGCCCTCCTCTTCCCTCCTCATGAGCTCTCGGCATCTGGCACCTGCAGCACCTGTCGATGAGTCCTGAAGGGTTTGGGTGCCTCTGGACAGCTGGTCACAGTGGTATTATCTGAGGGCCGTCATACCCCACATCGATAGGACAGATACCCAATTTGCTTGGACCCTGCATGTCAGCCAGGGAAAAGGTGGCAGGGAACGAACTACTCCACGACGACGAAAGGAAGTACCGATCACTGCCAGATGATCGTGTAACAGGTACACGATTGTGTAACAGGTACAGAAATGAAGGGTGACAAGTGGCCGGTTTCTCCTAATCCAGGAGGACGTCCCCTAACTGCTGGAAACTGACCTCTCACCCCGTCCTCCGGCTCTTTCTGAGGGTTTCCTGAGGACAGCCCAGGTGTCGTGGAACGAGCTGCCGCCGCGGTCTCCAGTGAGGCCAAGAGGCTGCCGAGCCCAGCCAACGTCTCCTGATGCCACCAGATGTCCCCCTCTGATGCCCTCACTCAGGATGTGGCTGCTCCTCCCGTATGGTGAGTCACCACCTACCCAGCTCTGCCCCCCTGATTCCTACATCCCTGCTGCAGACAGGCTGGAACTTTAGCAAGATCTTACTGAAGATTTGGGACTAATGAGAGTAAGTACAGCATAAAGCATCATTGAGGGCTACAGCTCTGAGGGGCCATTCTTGGAACATCCAGGCCCAAACCCACCCTCTAAACCTTTTACCGAACCGGTTCCCCGCAGGCTGCCGGCCAGCCTTCCCTCTCCAAACACAAATCTGCCTCAAAGTCCTCAGATCTTATCCCAAAATGATGGACAGCACAGACCGGCACAGAAACTGACCCGCACCCACTCAGAGGGGCACCAGATCCCCAGCAGGACAACCCTACAAGAACCCCAAGCACATTTCCCGAGGTCTGGGTCTCCCCCGGTCCCGCCCCTGTCCCCCTTCTTCCCTCAGCAGTGACCAGAAGGTGGGCTGCAGCCCCTCCTGTGTTCTGCACCTCACCAGCACCCGCTTCCCTTCCAACAACAGCTCAAAGGAAAAAAATCTCACCATCTCGGTACAAATGCGACAATTTACAAGCATGGGGCAGTGTGAATCCAGAATTAGAAAGGAAACATTTCTGTAAAGGAAACATCATTTGCAGAGGCATGGTTCCACTAAAATACTCCCCTGATTTACATTACTAAGCCGCACACCTAACATCTCGGTTGGAAGCAATTGCATTTAGGTCTTCTCCAAAAGCCCGGGAGAACTAGCCTCGCTTCTCATTTACATAACTACGAGGGCCCCTCACGAGGTGCTGCCAAGAACAAAGGGACAGTCTGCCCTAAAGGTAAATTCCAGTCTCCACCCTTGAAGACAGAAGCTGCCCATAATTTTTAAAATCAGTTTGTCGGCTTCAAAAATTGTTCGTCCGATCTTCCAGGTGCCCTGTTACATAAGAATCGGAAGGAAGATGATGAATTTAAAGACGGGGATGATGTCGTGTTTATCTGTAGACATACTAATGCCCACCCCTGGGCTCTCTGCACACACATAATAGGTTCTCGTTAAGTAAGAACCCAATGGAGTAGCATAGACAGGGCCAGGGGTGAGATCCAGGCCCGGAAAGGCCTGGAAATAAAGACGGGAGAGACACGCACATCTATCTGTGCAAACCACAAGTAGCCAGAGGAGGTCTTCTCTGGCAGAAAAATGCTAGAGGTTTAGATCCTCCATCAAAGCTGAGTACTTGGGCCTCTGGCCTGATCACACGCTCAGCTGAGAGCACATGGCTCTGGGTCCGTGGAGTTTGGCTGTGGCTTGTATAGTGACACTAATGGCCGTGTAATAATAGTACTAATTGCCAGTGTAGGATCGCACGCATCAGCTCGCTTAATAATCACAACAGTCCCATTGCAATAGGCAGAAGGTACCATGAGGAATGTATCATTACCGTTTCCAATTAATAAATGGGGAGGCCAGACACAGAGAAGTTAAGATATTTGCCTTTTCTGTGGCAGGCCAGAGAGTAAATGCTTCCAATTTCACAGGCCAAATGGTCTCGGTTACAATTACACAACTCTACATTTGAAGAGCAAAAGTGACCATAAACAATATGTAAATGAATGAACACGACTGAGTCCCAATAAAAGTTTATTTACAAAGTCAGGCAGAGGGCCAGATATGGCCCACAGGCTATAGTGTGCCAATCCTTGAGCTAGGAGGTAGTTGGACATCAGAGTCCAAGTTCTTAACCACTACGCGCATCCTTCTCTAGAAGTGAACAAGTCCCAGGGTACAGCCCATCACGGATGCCCGAGGAAGACTTCACCTGTCAGCCTGGACCTGTGGTGCCCACTCCTGATGATCCCAACCTTTGTCACACCATTCACTGAGGATTCTTTTCTGTCTTGGGGATGCCAGTTGAATCCTCAGGTCAGGAAGGACAGGAGGTAGAGGTTAGGGTGGGAATGAATAGGATAAGGAGCATTAGGGAACAAGCAGGTAATGGAGGCTGAAATACAGTGTGAGATGGGGCTGGAGGTTAGAATCATGCTGGTGACAATAGTGATGAGTCTCAACATGCTCACTTTGTGCCCAGCACTAAATGTGTTGCCTGCGTCATGAGTCGAATTGTGTGCCCCACTCCCAAAATCCATAAACTGAAATCCTAACCCACGGTATCTCAGAACATAGACCTTAATTGGAGAGAGGATCTTTGCTTATCTTTGCCCAAATTAAAATGAGGTTATTAGGGTGGGTCCTTATCCAATATGACTGGTGTCCTTATAAAAAGGGGAAATTTAGAAACAGATCCACATACAGGGACCCTGAACATGGGGGCGAACATGCACAAGAAGGTGGCCATCTACAAGCCAGGGGGAGAGGCTTGGGACAGACCCTCCTGTTGGGCTGGCAAGACTGGGGACCTCCAGATGGCGACCCCAGGCCAGCAGCTTCCCAATAAGGCCGCCTTGCCTCCCTACCCTACCTTAGCACACAAAGACCTGTAACCCTTGCCCTAACTGGAATGCCACCCTACCCCCATCTTCCCTGCCAACACCATCTTACCTCCCTACCCTAACTTAGCTTACAAAGACCTGTAACCCTTGCCCTAATTAGAATGCCACCCTGCCCCCATCTTCCCACCGAAAACTCTTTATAGACCCCCTGCAGTTTGCCTGGGTGCAACTTCCCTGACTCAAGCCCCTCTGAGTCATGGAACCTCGCCCGGGAGCACTCCCCATTAAAGCACTCTCAAACCTACTGCCTGGCTCTGCCGTTTTTTTTTGTTGTTGTTGTTGTTGTTTTTAATTTCTCCGCTGTTCATTTGGGAAAAACCTAACACCTCCCTCATGGCCCTCAGAAGAAACACACCCTGCCCACACTTTGATCTCCAGGCTCCGGAGCTGTGAGAGAATCTATTTCTCTTGTCTAAGGCACCCAGGATGCCGTACAATCTCATTAGCTATTGCTACCACCCTGGGAGCTCATTTCTGTTATTGTCTCTATTTTACATAAACTAAACTTCACAGGAGTTAAGTGTCCTGACCACAGGCACACAGATAGGAAAAACTAGAGTCAGAATTCGAACCAAGCAAGCTTTGTCAGGTTCCAAACAGGTAAAGGTTCCACCCAGAATGTGTCATCCAGAATATGCTTCTTTGGCCTAAGGATTATTTTGAGCTGAAGGCAATCGAGAAAAAGCAGGTACAGGAAAAGCTCTCTCTCTCTCCTTTGCCTAAAAGGAGGACACAAACCTACCAGGAAGGACACAGGTCAATCTCCAGGGATATATTTAGACCCTCACCAGTGAAAATGGCACCAACTTAAATCTGCACAACAAACCATATTCTTGTTTACTGTGCTTTTCCTGGTCACCACTCTGCTGCCCCATAACGAACCTCCCACACCTTTCTTTCTCTTGCCTTTATCTGAAGAAGGTATTTAAGCCCAAGTTCCAAACCACCTCTCTGAGTTACTCGTTTTTCCCTGGGGATCTCCCATGCAGTCACGAGGTACACATGTTAGTAAACTTGTATTTGTCTTTCTCTTATTATTCTATCATTTATTACAGGGGTCTCAGGCAAGAACTCAGAAGGGCAAAGTGACGATTCTTTCTTCTCCCCTATACATAGTTTAACCACTATTCTATCCCACACTGCATAGAGTGCTGGAGTTGGGGAGAGGGTTGAATGGTTCTTATCACCTCTCACATATATCTGCTCCCTGCACCCCCATCCTTGAAGGAAGACCTTGACCTTTCAAATCTCCTCAAGATCCCACACTTGCCACCCTACACACACACACACACACACACACACACACACACACTCTACCCATGATCTGCCTTAACGAAAGGCTCTGCTCTGAAGTTGGCAGAGTTAGTTCCAGAGAGTAGGGAGCTTGGTGACTATGCAGTGTCCCCACTCTGTCCCCACAGGAAGAAGATAATTTCCCCTCCAGCATCAATCAGGCTGACAGCCGGCCCAGGGAAGAACCCACCTGGTCCCCACAGACACCCTCGCCTTCTGGCGAGCAGACTCCGTGGTTGGCCTATCTCTTCTCATTAGGCCTGAGGGGACAGGAGGCATCTTGGCCAGTGGCTTGCTGTAGCAGCTTCTGCCTGGAGACCAGAGTTCCACTGTGGAGATACTATGGCTGCCAACCCCAAGTCACCTTGTCTGCTCTGAGAGCTTTGGCCTCCCTGGTAATTAGCCCAGGACTGGTGTTGTCCAGAGGCCTTCTGCACAGAGACAGCCACATGCTTGGCCTTTCACAGAAAGGAAGGGCCTGTGGAGCTGTTTCAAGAAAACAGGATTATCATAATCCAATGGATGATTAGTATTTAAGAGGCAAAGTTAGCAAGGTTAAAAGCTGAAAAATAAACACACACACTTCTACACACACACATACACACACACACACACAATTTCAAACAATTCTTAAAGACTGAACAGGAAGACATGGCCCCTGTCTCAGAAATCATTTAAAAATGATAGAATTTGGGACATCTGGGTGGCTCAGTGGTTAAGTGTCTGCCTTTGGCTCAGGGCATGATTTCAGAGTCCTGGGATCAAGTCCCACATCAGGCTTTTCCTGCATGGAGCCTGCTTCTCCCTCTGCCTGTGTCTCTGCCTCTCTCTCTGTATGTCTCTCATGAATAAATAAATAAAAACCTTTTAAAAATAAATAAATAAAAATGATAGAATTTCACACCAAAGAAGACCAGGGCCTTCTCAAGCACCACTGCCTGGGACAGCTCAGCCAGGCCGCCTTACGCTGTAGAGCTTTCATCTTCCCCCATAGCCTGTTCTTCCTCCACCCTCCTTACTCCTGCCAATGGCTCCACCATCCTGTAGCACACACAAGACATCCTCAGAATCCCCCGCCCCACTGTGCACTCAGCCCCCACATTGCAGGGATTGGCCCTTGGCAGGGCAGCTCATATCCTGTCCCACTCTGCCCTCTCTCCAACCCCATCCCTGGCCAAACCAGTATGACCTCTCCTCTCTGGTCACTCCCCACTATATCCATCCTCTCTAAAGAATCTGCTCATGTCATCCTTCTGCTTCAATCCTTTCATGGTATTGCACTGCCAAGATACCCCAGGGGACAGTAATTAGTATTTAGAGGCACAAGTTAGTAAGGTTTTCCCTTGATCTTCAGCACTGGGTTTGAACCCAGCCACCTTCCATGTGGCCGTGAACAAATCTCTCCAACTCAGGGCTTCCCTCTCTGTAAAATGGGGGTAATTATACTGACCTCAAAAGTCAAACCACCAACCTCAGAGGTCAAACCACTTTGAGGGATTAAAGTGATCAACACCTTGAAGATGTTAATGACTCGGTAAAGTGCGGCTTTTATAATTATCAACCCGAGAAGGAGAAAGGGCTGTCCAGGGTTACCTGGTCTATGAGCAGCAAGTACAAGTCTTCCAATCCCATAATACTCCAAGCTCTCAACAACTATTTGTTGGGTGAATGATAATCAATCAGTCGATCTCAGCCTCTTGTGCTACTCCTCTAGGCATTAAGCCTTGTGTCTGTTAAGTTTACTAAATCTATTAAAATCCATGCAAGACAAAGGTAACAAACCCAACTTCCTTTTTTGGCCCAGGATAATCTTTCTTGAGACTCAAGTGAGCCCCCTGGTGCTCTTATCTGGGATTGTGTGAACAAACCCAAAATGGCTCAAACCTCCTAAACCCTGTCCTGGCTCAGCTGGGCTTTCGGGACTGAGAAGACACTGTCCCTCTGGTTTCCACGTGAGCATGTCTAATTCTGCATTGTGGCTCAGCAAAGATTTCGTGAGCTCCTGTAGCTGATCCAGTTGAAACATTAGGTGGCCAGAGAGTTGGACTGGAACAGCTATCTGTAATGGAATAAATCTACCTGGTGAGGGTGGCACTAAGTGGCACCACTGAGCCCTTCCTCAAAAGATGTGGGAGGATTTCCAGAGCCCGGTGGGAGTGCCACAGTGAATTGGCCTGTACCCCACTTCTGTCCTGCTGAAACCCACAGCCCTTTGCTCCCTGGGCTAGAAACCTGAGCATCTTCCTTGACACCTTTCTCAACACCCAACGCCAAGTCCTATCCATCCTATCCCCAAATTTATCCATTTCTCTCCAACGCCACTGCCACCAGCCTATTCCGAGTCAGCCTGGCTTCTCTCCTGGACTATTGCAATGGCCTCCTTCCCACTCTCCCTGCTTCCAGTTTCACCCCTTGCTACAACCAAAACGATCTTGCTGAAACACAGTTCCTACCTCTCCACTCCCTTAAAACCTAGCAAATCCGAATTCTTATTGGACTGGGAGAAAATCCAAAATCCTTAAGTGGGCTGACAATGCGTTAACCATCTAGCCTTTGGCCCAGTCTGATCAGACCCTTGACATGCCTGCTTTGAGAGTGTCAGATTCCTTCTCTGCTGTGGGCCTGGGCATGTGTTATTATTCTCCCTGCATAAAACACCTCTTCTTCACTTGCTGAGTTTATTCAGTGAGTGTCTAGCGAGTGCCAGGGATGTGTCAGGCACTGTCCTCACGAGGTTCAGAGTCTGTCTCATGGAGGATATCAGATTAATTAAACAACCACACAAATATATAATTTAAAACTGAGATCAGTGCCGTGGAGGTGAATGACACAGAGATCAAGCCTTGCCATCTGGGAGCGCTTCCCTAAAGAAGGGGTCTTTAAGCTGAGAGGTGCGTAGTCATCCAGGAACTGGCGGGGAGATAGGAGGCTGGGCTCGTGAGTGGCCCCATTCTGCAGCACATGGGAAAAGCCGGCCCACTGTGAGAGTAAAGGAAGCAAGTAGGTGAGAGATAAAGAGGATCCTAAAGGTCATGGTACCCCGGCTCCTGGTCTGAAGTTCCTGAAGCTTCTGCCTCTCATTTTCGGAGGCACGCCATCTTTCCTTCATAGGCTAGTAATGAGCAAACCCTGACCAATAAAATGATGAAGCTTCCCAACGGCTGTTGGCGGGGCCTTTGAGATCGCAGAGACTTGGACTAGACTCCCAGAGCCTCCACTCTGCATTATATCTTTGGGCCAGTTGCCTTCTCTGGGAGCTTTGGTCCCCTTAGCCATAAAATGGGGCAATATTGTTCCCTTTGCAGGGTTCTCTTAAGGATGAGATGAGATGGAAGGCATGTTCCTTCTATAATGAGCTGCACGGGGACTGATGGGCTCCCGCAATCTGCAGTCTGAGTTGGGGTAAAAGAGTGAGGGGTCTCTCATGCTCCAGGCCAGAATCCAGCTGCAAAACCTGGGTGGGCTCAGAGGCAAAACCAGAGAGCTCAAATTTCTCATCAGGGAGAGAAGCCGGCAACACCGTTTAAATTGTTGATGTATTCCGTTAAAATGGACTAACTTTCTGGTGAAGGGATGTATAATTGGATCCCCGGGCCACTCAGTATTAAATAGGTTCCCTGATTCCTTTTCCCCCATGCCTACCGCTCCAACCATGAAGGAAAACGAGGCTGTACATAAATGGTGGCTACTTAGCCCTTGACCAACCCTCCGAAGTGATAATCACTCAGCCCTGGTCTGGCAAGTAGAGAAAAGGAGGATGGTTGATAAGGCCTGTACAATCTGGTCCCCTCCGCTAAGGCTCAGGAACTGACCCCTCTCCCTCATCCTGCCTGGATTTATAACCATAGGGAGTCCAGAGAGTGTGCTGTTAGGGACCGTGCTCAGGTGGCCACACTGAGCTCCCTAATTATACCTCAGCACTGAGCAACCTCACACAGCCAGCCACACGGAGTAGCAGACCAGCAGGCTTCCCCCCAGAGATCCCTACAGGAGACAGAAGGGGTAGCTGAGCCCAGTATACTCGGCCCCTTTTCCCAAACTCTCAAGTGAGAATAATCACTTGTCTTCTCCAAGAGGAGAGAGGAAAGGGGTAGAGAGAAGCCAAGAAACACCAGGAGCGGAAAATAAGCACATGCCCCTCACATCATTAACGCCATTCTGTGCCCTGACTACACTGGTCTTCCTTTTGCCTCAGCAGAAAAGCCATCTTCTTTCCACCCCAGGACCTTAGCATATGCTTGCTTTTGGCGCTGAGGTATACTTGGAACACTAACTCCTTTTCTCCCCTTGCCTGGTGGCCCCTTACTTATCATTTAGGTTTTAGTTTAAACATCACTTCCCAGGAAACTTCCTGATTGTCCACAGAAGGTCACACAGCCCTGTTGTATGATCTGGTTTCTGTACTCCCTCTTTGCAGCATTTGTCATGATTTTAAGTACATGATTATTTATATGATTAACCGACTAATGCCTGCTTGCTCAACAAGGCTATGCACACTGAGGGCAGAGGCTACGTTTGTGAGGGTGTCTACTGTATCTCCAGCGACAGCTCCAGCACTAGCACCTGCCAGGTGCTCAAAATACTTTTTTTTCCATTTATTCATTTTGATAAAGATTCATATTGTTTGAATTTCATTTCTTTTTTAACAACTTTATTGAGGTAACAACATACAAAAATTCACGTAATTAAGGAATACAATTTGATGAGTTCATACACCACAATCAACACAGTAGACATCATCCATCACCTCCAAAACTTTCCTCATGTCCCCTTGGTTTTTAGGGTTTCTTTTTTTTGCTTTTGTTTTTGTGCAAAGCACACGTAACATGAAATCTATACTCTTAAGTGTTCTGAGCGCACACTAGAGTCTTATTAATGATACGTGCTATGCTGTAGAGCAAATCTCTGCAATTTTTTCCGCTTGCTAACTGAAACCCCATGCCCATTGAACAGCAAGGCCTCAATCCTCACTCTCCAGCCCCCGCGACCACCCCTCTACTCTGCTTCTGCAAATTTGACTATTTGGACAGCTCACGTGAGTGGAATCACGCAGTGTTTGCTCTTCTGTGACTGGCTTACTTCGCTTTGGATAAAGACGTCCAGGTTTGTCACGGTTGTAGCATATGGCAGGATTTCCCCTTTTTTAGGGCTGAGTAATACTCCATTGTGAGTGTACACATTTTCTTGATCCATTCCTCCATCAATATTTCAGTTGTTTCTATTATTTTGGCTGTTGTGAATAATGCTGCATGGGCTGTGAGAATATGGGAACCTCTCTGAGATCCTGATTCCAATTCTTGTGGTTACACACCTTGAAGTGGGATGGCCGGACCATACGATAGTTCCATTTTTCATTCTCTGAGGAATTTCCATACCATTTCCCGTGGCAGCTACACTGTGTTACAACCTGTGGGTGCTTAAAATATTAATGAAAGAAGTAATAACAGTTAACTCACAAAGTCATTTTAAGTATCTTACACACGTTAGCTCTTGTAAGTCTGTAAGAACCCCGAGGGGGATACTTTCCGTACTTTTCTGCTCTACGAGCAGGAAAGCCAAGGCACAGAAAGGTCAGAAACCTTGCTCAAGGTCACCCAGTGGACAGCGGAGCTGGGATCCGACGGCAGGCAGGTGGCTCAGCAGCAGGTATTCACAGTGGAAGGGATGTGAAGCGTCCCAGGAAGGACTGGAGAGGTGGAGGGCACTGGTGCAGAGACCAGCCGGAAGGAAACAAAAATTGGGAGAAAAGTCAGAAAAGGACATCCCCATATCCACCCTGGGGGCCTGAGTGGGGGGGGTGGGGGGATGTCCATGACCTGGGGGGTGTAACGTGGGTGCACAGAGAGCCCCAGAGCTGGCCTTTGCCTCTGGAACCTTAAGCCCAGCCACCAGCTTCCACCCTGGAAGCAGGTGCAGGAGCGATGAGTGCGCCATGGCAGCTGGCTCTCTTGGCCCCTCAGGGTGGCCCACTGTGGGTACCTCTGCCTCCCTGCAGGTCTTGGCACACCTGAGGGACAACCCCTACCTAGTACTGGTTGTCAGGACATGACACACACAAAACAGCACAGCACCTGACACCGTAAACATTCGCTAAATGTTTTAAAACCTTTTGGTTTTAAATGTTTTAAACCTTTGGTTAACCTGCACTTATGGCACAGCTGTGACCAGGGCCTTACGGATGCCATGGGGTGCCTCTCCCCTGAGGGATCCCCCAGGGGGCTCGTCGCTTATTAACTCTGCCACTGACCTCCCGTGGAGGCGGAACGCTGCCCCCTCCGCATCCTGCACCTGCGTGGTCAGCGTCTGGCAGCCTCATTGTTTTAAGTGATGAGCAATTGTCATTTTCTGTCGCCTGCATGATAAATCACTTTAAGAACTCCCTTCTCTCGACAGCATAAGTAATTACAGCCCTGGTGTCTGGGGCCCTGGCACCGATTAGGAGGGAAGCAAACAACGTTGGAGCTGAAGCTGACTCATTTTTCTTTGTCACAGGGGCCTAGAGGCCACAGGGTCAGACCTGCTGGCTGGTCCTTTCCTGGGGTTGGAAGATGCCCCCGCCTGTGCTCCTTGGCACCTCCGGACCTGCAGCCCGGAGACGGCCCGACCAGCCACCCCGCAAAGCCCCTCGCCCTCTTTCCCTAGATGTCTCCAAAGCGCGACTCCCAAATGGACCAGCGAGTAGGAGGAAAGCGTGCTGTATTATAATAGGGAGGAATAATTTGGCTGGATAATGAGGAGGAGAAGGGTACGGCGTGGGTAATGCACGCTTGGGAAGAGCTTACCTGTTGTGCTTTCTTGGGAGACGCGGAACCGATCGAGTTGGGGGAATAGTCAACACCGTGGTCAGTACGTGCCTCGGCCGCCCAGGGAGGACAGTGAGGAAAAGACTGAACGCTCCCAACGTTCCTGGAGCCTGAGACGGAAATCGCAGAATGGCACCTGGGAGCCACCTGCGCCCAGGACAGAGAAGGACACGCGCAGGGCCAGGCTTGGGCCGGACGAGATATGCATGAAACCCAAATGCTCCAGAAGGTCGGGGCCTGGTCCCTGCTGGCACGTCTCCTACCGCCACGGTGCCACGCGCGGCGCGTCAGGAACCGCGGAGATCCCCGCCATGCCCCCACCTGCCTCCCGCTGGCCAGGAGCTGGCAAGGCCATCCTCCCAGCAGCCTCTGGGATTCCTCTCGGAGGCTAACCTGATGCCTCCTGTCTTGAGGACTTATCCTGGCCCCTTATCAATAACCAGAGAGACACGAGCTTCTCCAGAAGTGATCAGCTCTAGAGTCAGCAAGCAGTCCTGGGCAACGATACCAAAAATAAAAGGCTGGAGAGATGTATGTGATTGAATAAGTTGGGGAAACGCAGCATACGGGTCAGGACTGCAGAGAAGTCCTGCAGGAAATAACCTGGTCTGCTCTTTTAACCCGCTGTTTCCCAAGTCGCTTTGATTAAGGGACCTTGTTTGCAGATACCTGGGAACATCCTGCAGAACCGTCTTCGAGAACATGTTTCTTGGCACGGTTAAGACCTCTGACCATGGGTAAGAGAGAAGGAATGGAGCCTGATTCAACCCCTGGCCCCAGGGACCTGACCAGAGAGGAGCAGCTGGAGCCCGTGGTGTTCATGTGAGTAGCTCACATTTGCTGGACACTGACTTGGAGCTCATGGGCTTCTGAGTGCAGAAGTCGAGGCGCCGAGCAATGAACGCCATGTGCGCAGTGAGCTATGTATGCACATATACATATGCAAGTGGTGAAGCCAGGATTGGACCTTGGCCTTCCTGACTTGGGTTCGCCACATAAGCCCTCAGGGGTTTAATTTCCTTATTTATAATATGAGGGAAATGACCACTGTATCTACCTTTGTAAAGTTGACATGAGGGTTAAATGAGGCAATGAAGGACTTAATGCAGGGCTTCGCACATCCTAAGCTCTTAAGAAGTGTTATCAGCATAACAGGCCCCATGCAAGGCCGTATGGACCCCCTCTGGGGACGGGGAGCTCACTATCTTACCAGGCCCTTGATGCTTTCAGGAAGCTCTAAGTATTAGAACAGTTACCTGCTAGGAGCCAGAAACCTGTCCCCCCTTCCCCGGCGTCTCGACTCTGCCCTGAAAGCAGCACCAACCCTTCTCCTCTTGCAGCTCAGAGACCACAGATCGAGATGGCATTCGTGAGTCGCTCATCTTCCCTCGACCACCTGCACCCTCAGTACATTGAGCTTGGATGGCAAGGCCCTTGGCCATCAGGTTAGGACCTCCGAGCCTTCCTCCCACCCCCTCTCTTGGGCAAGACCCGTGTTTTTTCCATCTGGAAAGGCGGCCTCAGCCACAGAGCCCTCCGCCCATGGAAGCTGAAGGAACACAAGCACCCAGTGAGCCAGCCCAACCCACCGAGGTGGTCAGGATGGGGACGGGCAGCTGAGCAGAACTGAGAGCTGGAGGAGGAACGCCGGCTCGGCCTCCTGTGCATGGCCTGGGATCCACTAACCACGGTCGAGGGCCCAAAGGAAGGTGCAGCCTGCCTGCGGGACCTGGAGCCACGGGCACGGGCCCAGGGAGGGTGGCGGTGGGACAAAATGCAGTCCCAGCAGCTTCCCGAAGGCGAGGAGCTCCCGGGAGGCCCGGACAGAGTGATGGGCATCGGGATGCCCAGACCAGCGCTGCTCTGTGTGCTTATGTGTCCATGAGCTCGTTATCCTTGGGAGGGTAATCTCAGATGTCTCCCAGGTGACACAGGAGCAAACCAGCCCAGAGAGAGGTTAGGGAACTCGGCCCGGACCACACGGCACAGAGGCCGCACGGCTGGCGTTTGCACGCAGGCTCTGGGGCCGATGCTCTTAGCCTCTGAACGACGCCGCCTTCCCAACTGTGCATATGGAGCAGTCTGGGGAAGAGCGAAACAGAAGAAGGGAGGTTAGAAGGGAGACCAGAAGGGTGCGGGGAATTCACAAATTTAGAGACACAGAAAGGCTGTTGTTCAGGAGAACAGTGGGGGGATGGCAGAGGGATGGGCCTGGCGCAAGCAGCAGGCACGCAGGATGACACTGGCTAAAGCAGAGGCTGTGGGGGGCCTGGGGCCTTCCTGTCACAGAGGACAGAGGGATGGGAAGCAGGGGCACGGTCTCGTAAGTGGAGGCTGGGGCAATAGGATGGGCTCTCGAAGGCCTCCCAGAGGCCTAGCCTCTCCCCAGGAAGGGGGGCTGTTGGCTGCATGGGTTGCATCCAGAAGGCACGTCGGGCCCCCGCAGGGAGGCTTCTGGAGTCCCATCCCTGCCCAGATGGCCCCACAACAGAGACGGACAAGACCCCAGACGCCCCTCGTCCTCCCTAACCTTGGGACAGATTACATCCACTTCCACGGTGCGGCCTGAGGCATTCACTGGGTCAACGCCGCCGACACATGCTGCCGGGCAGGCAGGCGCCCAGGTACTAATTACTTTATTCAGCAAGTTAAACAAATGATATGATCTCTAAATTCGAAGCAGAGGCGCCCAAAGGTTGTGGAGTGCACACCCCTGGGACTTGCTAACCAACACAGCCAAGCAGAATGGCTAAGCCGGCGCGCCGAGGACTCCTCTGTGGATCCGTCGAGGTTGCGCTCAAGGCTTCCGTGCGGCCTCCCACCAGGCCATGGCCGGAACCGTCCCTCCCCATGAGGCCGTGCGGCCACTCTGGGCTGCGGGACTTGGCTCGTGGCTCACATCCGCATCACCCTCAGCCTCTGGTTCCTTACCTGTCCCGTGGGGTTGCCAGTAGCTCCCACCCCCTCAGGGTTGCCAGGGTTTCTAGGTGACCCGCGCAAGGATGTCAGTGCACGGGGCAGTCCCCAGAGGCGGGAACCACTCGTGTTATTATCCTCATTGTTGTTATAGGGCTATTTATGTCCTTAGTAGCATCATGTGCTCTCCACGGGCTGCCCAGATGGCAGCAGTCCTCTTGGCCCAGTGCTGAAGATCATTTTTGTATAAAACAAGTAGATAGAGATCAAAATATCAATATTCATACCAGCAGAGGCTGACTTGGACAATGCAGCTTAACGTGGGGGCAGAGGGACTGCACCGGGCGTGAATCCTGCTTGCAGGCTGCTGCGGCTGACCAGAGCAGACTTCTGCACGGGAGGCGGCACCACGGAGCCACGCAGCAGAGAGGAGCCCTCGGGTTCTCTTCTGGGCCGGATCCCTCCCAGGAGGGAGGAAGTACCCCCATCATTCTTCCTAAGTCTACTGATTGCAGAGGCATCATTCCATCTCCCCAGGGCAGCAAGATTAAATGGAGTGGAAAGGCACCTGGAGCTCCACGAATTGAGCTCCCTTTCCAAGGAAGAACCTTCTGGAGTTGGGGACGGGGGAGCTTTTCCCAATACCTGTAGGAGATGATGAGAGACGATGAGAGGCGATGGCTCTGGAGTCCAACAGGATGAATTTGCATCCACCTGTCCCTCGCTCATATGCTATGTGATTTGTGGAAAGAATCTTAATCTCTTTGATGAAGGCCCCAATAAAATCCGGTTTTGATAGCACACAAATCGTCCAAAGGAAGTTGCCTACATCGCCCCGAGCTTAATCCTTAGTCCCTTATTCCCAGAATGCAGATGCTTCTGTGACTCAGTGCCCGGCATCACCTTGGGATTTGGCTTTCTGATCTTCCTGCCATCACACCCTCATCGCAGGCTCTGCTGTCCTCTCCTAGAGCTTCTGGGGCAGAGACAAAGCTCACACATATGCAGGCAGAGCCGTGACAGGCCCAGCCACCCTGTGTACATGGGGATCGTTCATGGTTGACCCCGGCAGCATTAACTGTAGGACAGGACTTCACCCTCCTGGTTCAGACTGATTAGACAGCAGTGAGCATGTGATTCGATCTGAGGCAATCAGATCCTTCCTGTAGTGGGTGGGATTCATAATTCTCACTGCTAAAGAAGTTGGAATCTGTGGGGTAAGTGTCTGACGCCATGTGTCAAAAAGCATAGATAAAACTAAAAGAGAGAGAGAAAGGTTGAACAGTGAAGCACAATCTCAAGGAAATACAAGATGAAACATCCTCTGGCTCCAGAAGGAGCAACACACGTATACAAGGTGACAGCTGTGGCTCTTGGTGGCTTCCCAGTCAGTGACTTCTGTGAAAAAAAAAAAAAAATCTCTATTTTTGTTTAAGGAAAGCTGGTCTCTGATACTTGCAAATTAATGAATCTTAATTAAAGTTCTCAGAATGGTTGAGAGTTACGCCATTGAGCCTAGAGAACATACCAAACCCCTCTAACTCCACATGCCCTGTCTCGGCTGGCAGCGGGGAAGGTTATGGAGGGACCTGGGCCCTTCCCCAAGAAGGAGGAACAAAGTCTGAAAGCACAGCCCGTAAGGAGGTGTGCAGACTCAAAGCCTAGTCCCCGTGTCCCAGACCTATTAGAATCTGGAATCCCCACTAAGGGGGGGACGATCCCCATCCTGGGGCTCCTATTATGGTGGCTCTCCCCTGGGGAAAATGGTGATTCTCAGCTCTCCTGGGGGACTTTCTTCTAACTAGCTCTCTTTGAGTTTTACCACCAGAGACACGATTCTGAGAGTCCAGCGCTCTCACTTGCCTGCACGACTAGATCCGAAAACCTTCTCATTAATGTCCCAGAAAAAGAGAAATTCACCATTTCCTTGACTGAATTTGATGTCCAACCCGCTGGCAATCCAGGTGCTTCTAGTGAGAAGTCAGTGGGACCACTGACCATTGGGTCGCCTGCTGCCCAGGTGTGCACACCAAGGGGGGGATGTGGTGGTGGGCGGGGAGGTACTTAGAGTTATTTGTGGGGACAGGTCAGAGGTTATGGGGTGGGGGTCTGCACCTAGGCAGGGGACCCAGATTCCTGATCAGGCCCTCACACTTGTCGTTCAGTAAATATTTGATCGACACGTTAATCCTGTCACTCCAGCCTCACCCCCCATCAGCCCAGTCCCACCCACACATGCTCCCTTAATGTCCTTCATATGTTGTCTTGTCTCCATCACACCTGCCTCTGCTCCTGATTAGAGGGATCCTTAATCCTTCTACCAGAGAGACCAGAAAAACAATTCTCTGGACCCCTGTTAGTTCCCTCTCTCCACCCTGGTCTAGCTTCCACAACAGTGGGCTGCCCAGTGGTCTTCCTCAAAGAGCCCTGACACTCCTCAGGTTAGTAGGAGCTCCTACCCAGGACCCCTGGGACCCGTCCCTGTCTCTTACCTTCCCACTTGCACCAGAGGGCTGTTGACCTGTTGACCTCGAGATGCTCCTTCAAGACCCCACGCCCTTGTGCCGGCAGCTGCCTTCAGGTGGTGTGTTGTATCTCCCGCCCTACCCTTTGCCAGTCCAGCTTCTAACCCCTACATCGCCTTTAAGACCCCCTCCCTGCACACGCCCAACCCCCTCCCCTGTTTGCACCATGTGCCCTCACTCGTCTCACTTGGCCCCCTCTCCGGCACTGCTCTCCCCCCAAGGCAAACGATGGCTTACTTGCCTGTGCCTGCCACACAGCTGCGAGCACCTGGAGGGCCAAGACGCACCCTGTGCCTCTGTGGGACCAAGAGGAAAGAACGATTGCTCTTCACAAGAACCGACTGCAGCTGCTTTTCCGTCCTAGAGGAACGGCAAAACTCTGATCAGAGTAGATGGCTTTTTACTTAGGAAAATACAAAGAAGCACCTCTTTGGAGTTAAACGTGATAGCCCTGCAAGGCATGGTCCAGAAAGAGCGAGCACATCAAAGTGAGAGGTGAATTGCATGATGAAGTAAAGAAACAGTCGAGTTCCGGGACCGTCCAGGAGAGAAGGCAGGTGGCTCTTGGGAAAACAGAGGGAAGTGAGGAGTGAGTGAAAAGGGGCACAGAGGATAGGAGCCCCGTGGGGCACCTCAATCGGATCGGGGGGGCCACCAAATGTGGGGGGGAGGCAGCCCAGGTGGTGATGGAGTTCACCCAAGGCAAAACAAGGACCTAGGGGTTTACTGAACATACCACAAGGGAGCAGCGGGCAGGGCGGCAGAGGAGATGCCTGGTCACAAGACAGTCGGGTTGGGGGGTGGGGAGGGGACATAGCTCCAGGGAAGAGTTACTGGGGACACAGGGAATCTCCTTTTTTTTTTTAAGATTTATTCATTTATTCCAGAGAGAGAGAGAGAGAGAGCACAAGCAAGAGGGGCAGAGGGAGAGGGAATGTCAAGCAGACTCCGCATTGAGTGCAGAGCCTCACATGGAGCTCGAGCTCACCGCCCTGAGGTCATGGCATGAGCTGAAACCAAGAGTCCGATGCTTAACCGACTGCACCACCCAGGCACCCCGTAGAATTTCCCCCTGTTCGGTGATCTGAGCAACTGTTTCTGGTTGTCGTGCATCAGTTAGGGCCCACGGTTACTTTGAGGTGGGTCGCTTCATGAGCCAGTGTGCGGTCAGCCCGGCAGTGGTGCACGTTTGCATGGCTCAAGCCCGTTACCCAAAAGTGGCCCCTGCAGGCCTCAGCAAGTAGGCTGAGGCTCAAGGGGAGAGCTGGACAGTAGCCATCTCTCAGGCCCTGTGGGCTGAGGCATCGGAGACACGGGATGTGGACTATTGAGGTTTACGGTATTTTCCTTTTTTTTTTTTCCTAAGATTTTTATTTATTTATATATTTGAGAGAGAGACAGAGATAGCGGCAGAGAGCACAAGCTGGGAGGAGATGGGGAAGCAGGCTCCCTGTTCAGCAGGGAGGGGCTCCATCCCAGGACCCCAGGATCATGACCTAAGCCGAAGGCAGATGCCTAACTGGCGGAGCCCTGCCCCGGGCGCCCAAGGTTTAAAGTCTTTCTGACACTGTGCAGCCCGGTGCTGTCACTCCTACCCCCCATTACTCCAAACCTTCAGGAAAAGTCCAACGGATGATGCGGTGATGATGCTTTGAGAGCGGGGAGGCCATCATGGGGAGAGTCCACGCACAGAGGGGGCAGCTGCAGAGGGGAACTGGCGAGCGTGTGACTCGGGGGTCAGGGGAGGCCCAAGGTCAGAATTCAGAGGTAAGCTGGAGAGCAAAACCACCTCGGGAGTTTGCAGAAAGCTTGGAGAAGGCTTTGCCACTTTCTTTAGACTAAAGGTGTCCTGCTCGATGCACACTCCAGTGAATTGAAACCCTGGCCAGTCTGGGGACCTGGGGGACAGGCTTGCGTGCTTGTGGGGCAGCTCTCTTCCGTGACACGTGGGAGAGAAGAGGAAGGTCCAAGATGCTCAGCCAAGACTGCTTCCCACCTTGTAATGAGGGTGGACCAGGCAGGGGGCTTTGCAGAGGGCTGAGCACCGACAGGGTTGTCCTGGGAAGGGCTGCTGGGAACAGCTGAGGAGACACAATCTCCAAGGCCTGAGCAAGAGGGAACCTTAGGGGACACGCGGTCCTCAGCTGGTGGACGGCGTCCAACGTAAGTGCCAATGCAGATCGACGGCTGGGGGTTGTCCAGAACACAGCCTTAGGAAGAGCTCGAAGGCTCTGTCTGAATCAGCAAGAAAGACCTCATTGATCACCGCATGCTGCCTGCCAGGGGCGTGGGGAGGGGGGTCAGCGCCCGTGTGCCACCTCAAACCTTGCCCAACGTCTTATAGGTGGAAAGAAAGAGAAACTTCCCCAAAGGCACATAGTTAGAGGTTAGCGTCAAGTCTGTGCCGAATTCTGGGCTCTTCTCTGCACAGCGCTGGAAGAGGAAACCTGAGGGGACCCCACGAAGGACGACCGTTTGCTCCTTCTCCTGCTTCCGTTCTTACTGGGCCCTCACCCCTGCCAACACCCCTTAGAGATGGTGTATGTCCTCCTTTAAAAAGTCGAGGAGTTAATGATTTCTCTGGAGGCTTCCAGAACCATAGCTGACATCTAAGGAGTGGCCAGCGGGGGTCATCATGTGTGGTTTCCAGATGCTGACTCACCAGGACCCCTGGCTCCAGGGCGTAAGTGACTTATAGGGGACCCCTAAACACCGGTCTTTGTTTTAACCATTTCCTGGATGCCTGAGAAGACACGTGTCCGAGACCACAGTCTCCAGTAAAAGCCCCAGACCCCAAACAAAGGTGAGGCTTAGTTTCCTTTCCTTTCCAAGTCCCGCTGGATGCTCTGTGTCGGCTCGCTCGCTCTCACCTCCTCTCCACTTAGGTTGAATTTCTATCCTGCACGAAGCCAAGGACCTTCCCAGCTGGTGCTGTAGGGCCCTCTGGGGGTCCCGGGCCCCAGCCAGCCTGCATTGGTACTACCTACACGCATAACCTAACACCTACTAACACAAGGCAGGGACGTGGGAAGATGACTCTGTCGGCTCTCTGGTCGACCTAAGCAGTGCAGACACAGGCTGTGCCACAGGGAGGCGGAGAGGGAAACTCCGATGTCTACCCAGAGCAGATTAGGGCCAATCTCTGTTCCCTTTGAAGACATGCAGCTGCAGGAGGCATCAGAAAAGCTCCAGCTTGGGGTAAAGAGCAGTGTGGCCAGGACTCTGGCTCCAGGCGTAGCCGTAGGAAGGCTCACGACGGGAAAGAAGACAGCTTGCCCTGAGTAGTCCCGGGCAGGTGCTGCTCCACATCCTACTCGTGTACTCAACAAATTCTTTTTTGAGCACTTGGAGCAGATTAGTATAAAGTAGAATCCAGGGCTACAGGCTCTGAGGCATTGACCTCAATGGGAGGGCGGAGACGAGCGTGGAACAGCTCGTTATGCAATTAGTTATTTAATTATAGACAGAGACGCGTGCCTCGAAGAGGTACCACCAGCAACCTGGGGATGTGATGTCACCTGGGGGAAAGGGCGCTTCCCTGATGAAGTGACCTTTACACCGAGACCGCGGGGATGGAACCAGGGCTTCATGACCAATTGGGGTGTAGACAGTGGCAGAGGAAAGGGCCTGAGCAGTGAAGAAACACGACACATTTGAGGAATCGCAGGACCCAAAGGCCACACGGAGGCTGGAACACAAAATATGCATGGGGTTGTTTTTTGTTTTGGGGGACTTTTTTCAGATTAGGAAGTAACAAAGGCTGAAACTGTGACCACAGGACTCGTGGGAAATGGCCACCCTTCCCCGTCCCCGCCTGCAGCCCCCACCCCCCGCCCCCCGGCAGCCGTGGTGTAAGGGTTTTAGAAGGCAGCCCCCCCAGTCGGGGCTGACCCCCCCCCCCCGGCGATTGCAGCCCAGGCTGACTCGGCCCCCGCCTGTCCCCTCCGCCGGGGACGTGCACTGATGATCTCCACAGCCGCATGGCAGGTGCGCACCCACCTCCATCCTCCCAGCCCACGGGCAAGCAGACTGCAGCCCATGGCTTGAAGGAATACCCTGGAGACGCTTTTGAAAATGCAGATTCCAATTCAGGAGGCTGGGGGCAGTGCTCCCTGCCCCGTGCCCGGCGACCTCTACAGCACACGCGGCACCGCCGGGCCGATAAAGTGCCAAGGTCGGGCCTTGACCGCCAAACGGCCATCGGGGAGACAGAGGATCCTTGGAAAGTGATCCTGTTGGATGAAATGAAGTCCTTCTGGATTATTTCCCACTTCCCAGTCCCTTTCATGCTGAGACGGGCAACCACGGTGCATCCCTTGTCCCCAGGAGGAGGTGCCCAGCCCCTGGTGGGATCGCAGAGCAAGCCCGCCACACCCGGGGAAGAGCTAATCACTCCCATAAAGAGCCTTGGAGCCCAGAGCTGAGGTCACGTGACCACCTCTGCCCGCCGGCCGTGCTTGGACCCCAAACTGCAGTCCTGCCCCAATTCAGGCCTTCGCACCCCCCCCGCCCTCCCCGCCAAGGGCCTTGGTCTTACCCCAGGGATGAACTCTACCTCATTCCAGGTTGCTGCACCTGGGTCCGCATGCTGGCCTGCCCAGGCCCCCCTGGCTGGAGCCCCGCGAGCTCTCCCTCCTTCCGGGCTGCCCTCGCCCATGGTCATCCCCGTCCGCCTGGGGAGTGACCCGAGTGACCCGAGCCCAGTGCAGCAGGCCCTTCTGAGTCCGAGCAGTGGAGAGGGCCATGGACTTGTTGTAAAGGCCCCAAGAAAGCAGATGGGACTCAGAGTGAGAGCCATCGAAATGAGGTCTGCGTGGCTCGTCCCCGCCACCCACGTCTTTGGGGGTTTCCTGTGCAGGCGCACACCCTCTGGGAGCGGCAGCCACGATGCAGCCGTGAGGCCACCGTGGGAAGCGTTGAGGGAGAGCCAGCCAGTGGTTAGCGCTGTGCAGGACAGAGCTCAAGTGCTTCTTCCAACCTGCTCCTACTGACGAGCCTTAAACAATCCCCCGTTTGTTCACCCCGATGGGTGAGAGGTGGCCACACACCCCAAGCACCCACAGCAGCGGCAGGCCCTGCTCCCCGACCACTTCCCCTGGCTCAAAGGCAAAGAAAGTGTCAGACCCTGGAGCAGGACCCCAAGACCCGTTCGCAGGAGTCACCGGCGTTCTTACAGACGCCCGAGGCGGGTGGAAGGTTCACCATGCCGTTCACAGCGCCTCCAGCTGCATTCCCCGAGTGTCCCTATCCCAGCAGGATGGATGGTGGCCTCCTGCCCTGGCACGTGCCGTCCCTATGGCCCATCCGACCCCACGGCCCATCTGACCCTGCAGCCCATCCATCCCCATGGCCCATCCGACCCCATGGCCCATCCAACCCCACGGCCCATCCATCCCCATGGCCTGTCTGTCCCCATGGCCCACCTGTCCCCATGGCCCATCCTTCCTTGCGGCCCATCCAACCCCATGGCCCATTCATATTACAGCACCTGACGTGTTGGAGACGCAAAAGCGGGGAGGCCTCAGGGTGGCCCCAGAGTTTGCAATACAGAGACAGACAGGAACATGAGCACAGAAGGGGACAGATGGCTGCACGTGCGAGTGTCTGCCTCGCATGATCCTCGTCCCCGGCCCTGTGTCCTCAGAGAGCCTGGAAGCAGAGAACCGCCGGCAGCCACAGCACCCCTAGCGCCTAGACCTCCGTCCCTAAACGCCGTTCTCCACCGGAAGAGACCAAAGTTATTTTTTTTTAAAGGGCCCTCCCAGGACTGGGCAGGGGAAGCACGAGCTGAGTCTGGAACACCGCATCTTTCCCCTGGCTGTTCCCTTTCTCCAGTTGTACCCCCCCGCCACACGCCCAGCACCTGTGACCCTCAGACAGACCTGCTGGGCTCCCCACCTGTCACTGCTCGGTCCTGCGGGGCTGATCCGGATGTAGCAAAGCACCAAGAGCCAGGGCAGCCCCTTTGAAAATCCAGGGGACCTCCTGCAAACCCGGCTCTGTGTGGGGTTACCCACGTACCGGGCCTGCGCCTCAGTTTCTTCATGGGGCGGGTACAGCTACCCGCCCCCGGTGGTGATCCACGCTGAGTCGTGAGGCTCAGGGCACCCCCAGCAGACACTAAATGGCAGCATTTTATTCCCAGTGGCGTGTCCACCTGCCCAGTGAGGTCCTGTGCCTTGAGCCACCTGCCCAGTGCCCGGCGCGGCACCTGGAACCCCCCCCCCCCCCGCGTGGTCGGTCATGTCATTCCCCCAACCACGTCATGGAACCGTGGCCCAACATTGTTGTACCAACCCCTACTAACGCGACCGTGCAGACGGCACCATCCGCTGGCCCTTCCTACCAAGGCCCATGTCCTGTCACCCATCATCCCCTCCACGTTCCCCCTCGTCCCCTGCCCCCCAAGGTGCACACTCAAGGACACGGCACTCAGTGGCGCAGATGCACACCGATCGTTACGTCTTCATTGTCCTCCTGGCAACAGACCATGGTTTCTTCTCTGTTCTTCAGGGATTAGATCCAGATGGCTTCTTTTATCTGCTCCACCTGGGTCGCCCGCTCTCCCCATCCTCAGAACCCGCCCCCCACCCCCAGCAGAGGCATCATCTAGAAATGTCAGAAGCAGCCTGAGGATTCCCCAGGTAGCACAGGTGGGGAGGGAAAGGTGTGGGCACAGGTGCCGCACACACGAGAAGACGTGCTCAAGGAGGAGACACGCCGTCAGGCTCCAAGTCATCGTGGACCGTTCGTGCTCATGTGTCCAGGCCGGCTGGATGAGGCTCAGCGGGCCCAGCCTGTGCAGGGAGTACACAGGGGCTGTATCTGTTGAGGACACGTGCTTAAGGATGTAGATGTGCGTGTCGGGGGGATGGGGGCATGTGCACAGAATACGGTCCTTTGTTCTTTTTTTTAAGATTTTATTTCTTTTTAAAGATTTTATTTATTTATTCATGAGAGACACAGAGAGAGAGAGAGAGGCAGAGACACAGGCAGAGGGAGAAGCAGGCTCCATGCAGGAGGCCCGATGTGGGACTTGATCCCAGGACCCCAGGGTCATGCCCTGAGCCCAAGGTAGACGCTCAAGCACAAGCCACCCAGGCGTCCCTGGCCTTTGTTCTGATGAAACCATGTGACACGTGCTACACAAAAGCCCCCGGTGCTGTCACGTTGCTCTGTCTTTGCTCTGTGCCTCTGCCCTGGGAACCACAAGCCCTGCACAGGGGCTGCTGCCCTCCAGCCCTGCTGCCAGAACGAAGAAGGCAGGCGGAGCAGAGACACAGCATGTGGCCTGCAGGTGTTAGGTAAAGGGAGCGGAACGTAAATCCGTGTCGTTTATGAACCACTGGAGTTTAGGGGTTGCTTGTTACTGCAGCACAACCTAAAAAAATAAATAAATAAAATAAAAGGGTTGAGGGAAACCTCTCCTGTAGTCCCACGGCTTGAGATGCTATCTGTACGGTGGTGGCTTTTGCGTGCACGTCACCAGGCAGGCCCACTTCTCTGAGCTTCAGACCAGGGTACCTGACGGCACATTCCAGCCTCCACTTGGGCGTCTAACAGGCATACCAGACATAACGTCCACCCACTAGGTAACTAAACAAAAATCTGAGAACACCTGCTCTCAGTCTTGCGTCCGAATACAGCAGGTCCTGCGCCGTCTCCTTAAAATGCACCATGTGGCATTATAGACGTCCGTTGTCAACTTGGTGTCACCCCCGCATACGTCATGCCGCACACAGTTGTATCCAAGGGGACCTACCCTTTCCTTTTATTTTCCGGTTTCTTACAAAATGCCTTTCAAATTACAAAAGTAATACTCCGAACAATAGAACCGTTGGAACACACCAAGGAGAGGTTATAAGTTATGGCTTTCCCGGTCCCCACGTCACAGCCGTTCCTCCACCGGGACCAATGTCAACAGCCTATAATGTAACCTTCGAGCGGATGTTTATTATGAACGACCTCAGGTGTCCCTGGGATCACTGATGCAAAAAATCTGCCCTCTGTAATGGCAGTCGGCACAAGCAAAGCCACTTTTGAAAATAAGCTCCTTGCTTTCATCCTCAAGTCAATGCATCTCCACACATTGCCTGGCTCTCCAAGGAGGAAGCGCACCCGAGCCAGCCGGTGCCAGGTGTCTTACGTGGACCAGACCCTGCTCCTGAATCAGAGTGGGGCTACAGTAGTGGGATGGAGCACACTTTGCGCCGTGAGGTTGTGAGCAGATGTATCCAGTACCTGGAGGTCCAGGTTGTGTCCCATGGTGGCGCCTGGTGATGAAGATCATGCATCAGGCAGGGCTGGGGCTCAGTCCTACTCCGCCACTTTCTATGTGCACTTGGGCAGTTCACCTCGAGAACCTCAGTGTACTCACCCGAAAAAAAAACAGAAATAAGAACAACCCCTCTGCATTAAGTCAGGGTCCAATCAAAACCATGGATGTGGGATCCCTGCATGGCTCAGTGGTTGAGCGTCTGCCTTCAGCCCAGGGCGTGATCCTGGAGACCCAGGATGGAGTCCCATGTCCGGCCCCCTGCATGGAGCCTGCTTCACCCTCTGCCTGTGTCTCTGCCTCTCTGTCTCTCTCTCTGTCTCTCTCTCTCTCTGTCTCTCATGAATAAATAAATAAAAATTTAAAAAAAAACATGGACACTGCTCTGTGTATTCCAAGCAGAAAGGTCCTTGATGAAGGGAACTAGAAGTTTCCACGGCTGCTGGAAGGGCCTGGTGACAACAGCCCGGGAAGCTACGTTGAGGACAGAAGCCACACGCCTCCGAAGGTTGCGTCCCTGCGCAGTTCCCACCGACCCCCTCGGCGCCCAGGAACAGGGCAGGTGGATCCCAGGTAGCCCGTCGGGATGGAAGATGCTTCAAGTCCCACATGCATGTCCGTGGCTACTTCTGGAGAGTAATGACCTCACCACCTTCTCTGCTTTCCAAATCCCCCCTGAGCGTCTGTCTGGGCGACTCAAACCAGCATCCCCATGGGGAAGGGCTTTGTGGGGAATGCAGGTCCCAGTGTGTCCTCTGCCCCACAAAGACACCCAACGACAGGCAGCGGTGATGCCAGGTGGACAACACACAGCCCCGCATGCTCCACCCTCAGACGTTCTTATGAGATCAAATGAAATAACACAGACAAGTTCTTAGTAAAGGGCTTGGCACATGGTTAATGCACAATAAGTTGTGATTATTATAATCATTCTTATGATTTTCGTCTGGGAACTGGTGGCTTCCCGCCCAGCCCAGCGCACCCACTCCATTTCGTGTTACAGAAAACCCTCCGCATGTGGGTTCCTGTCAAAAGATCCATTCCCCGTCGCCTCACATCGCTCAGTGGGTCCTACTACTCCTTTCTCAGATACGATTATAGTGGCAACGTTTGTAATTGGCTGATCCTTTAATTCCCCATAAGCACACATTCTGGCTCAACGTATTCAAATCAATTATACTGAGAGGCATGAACTAAATTCTCTACTTTGTCCTCCCGGTTTTGTATTCCATGGCAATTGTACCAATCAAAATTAATTGTAAAGACCCAAACCGCGTGTGAACCCACTTCCAGGAAACTTAAATGCAAACCGTTCCACGGGTAACAGAATTACACTTTTAGTAAAGAACTCAGAACTACTGGATCTTAAAATTAAATCATAGAGATGCAAAACCACAGGCAGAGGGAGAAGCAGGCTCTTCGCGGGGAGCCCAATGTGGGACTCGATACCGGGACCCTGGGGTCACACCCTGAGCCGAAGGCAGGGGCCCACCTGCTGAGCCACCTGGGTATCCCAATAATCTCCCAATTTAAACATATTCTTTCTTTAGCCTAATTTGTTTAGCACCTTCAAACTCATCCTGCTCTGTCCCCCGTGTCCTTCAAAGACACGAGCCCTTGGTCACGCCCCGTAACCCCTTCAATCAGATGTCTGCAATAGCTCTTTTCATTTTATTTTTATTTATTTATTTATTTATTTATTTATTTATTTATTTATTTATTACTTTTTTTAGGAATCTTGACACCCGACGTGGGCTTAGAACTCATGACCCTGAGATCACGAGTCACGTGCCCTCCAGACAGAGCCAGCTAGGCGGCCCCAGGTGTCTCTGACGATTTTCAAAAGCAATTTACTCCCCGGGTCACCACAGCGCCACGAAAGGACAAGTCAGTGACACGAGCTAATTAGGCTCAGGAATTTAACTTTCCCCTGACTTAAAAAAAAAAAAAAAAAAAAACTAAAGTCATAGGCATGAATATCCATTTGGTCTGTCAATTGACATTGAGGTGCTGGGGTGAGTGAGTCAGGAAAAGTCCCTGATCTCGGGGAGCTGACCCCCTAGTCAGGAGGGACAGGTAACTGAATGACCAAGCTAGATCACTACAGGATGCGTAAGCTCTTCACTTCTCTTGCCTGGGCTAAGGTGGGAGCAAATCCATGGAGAGTCAGGGAAGCGTAGCTCCTGGCAGAGATTGGAGCAAGTGCAAAGGCCCTGTGGCTGGGAAGGGCTTGCCAGGCTCGGAAGCTAGAAATGCACTGCCAGACAGAAGCACACGCACAGCACACACAGCAAAGACTCTCTAAAATGTTTTATTAAACTGAGTTGATACCTGAGACACACATAAAATACACCTACCACGTAAAGAATGACAATGAAAGGATCACCCACATACCCCACTACCCAATTTAAGGGAAAAAAATTTAAAGAGAAATAATAAATACATAAATAAAAAGAAAGGAAACATGACCTTTGCATCTGAAATCCCTCAGTGTTCCTCTCTGAGCACATTCCCTTTCCACTGACCCGGAGGAAGCTCAATCTGAGTTCTGCGTTTATTTCTCTCACATTCTTTTGTTTACAAGTTCACTCATACAAATATTCTGACGTACAAATATGCGTGTTTGTTTTGTTTTGTTTAAAATATGCGTGTTTGATACTAAAAACCAGCATCATGCCATTACTTACGAATCTATGGCTTCCTTTTCCTGGATAGCCCAAGTCAAAACTATCATAAGGTGTTTTTTTTTTTTTTTTTTTTTAATTTGGAGGTATGCATTACATTTTGTAATTGAAAATCTTTTTACTGGAACAACCATAAATTCACATACAGTTGTAAGAATGGACACAGAGTCCATTACCCGGGCTTTGCCCTGCCTCCCCCGGTGGTGACACTTCCAAAGCCGTAGTGCAGTGCCCCGCGCAGAGTCCCTGATACAGTAGGATTCGCCAACCTTATTCACACTTCCCTATAGTCAAACTGAGTTCACAGGCCTGTTGATACCGACTTTTACGACCAGATCACACGTGCGGGCTGGTGAGCACAACCCCCCGTGTCAGGACACTGGACAATTCATTACCACAAGGACCCCTTGCCACCCTTTCGTGACCACACCAGTCTCCCTCCCATCCTACCCCATCCCTAACCCCCAATAACCACTAAACGGCTCTCCGTGTATGACACTCATTTCAGAAACCTCACATACGTGGCACCACAGAGTACGTGACCTATTGACTTCCTTCACCCGTGATGATTCGTGGACAATCAATGATGCTGTGTCTCAGTAGCTTCTTCCTTTCTGTTGCTGGGTGTGTTCCGCTTCCCACATACTTTTCATTTCTCTGGGATGTGTGCCTGAGAGCATACTTGCAGAGTCATGTGCGGGCTTGGCGTGATGAGAAACTTCTAGATGGGCTCCAATGCTTTACATCCCATCAGCAAATTCAGGAGCGAGCCAGTTTCTCCGCATCCTGGACGATTGCCACTTTTTTTTTTTAATTTTAGTGATTCAGATCAATGCAGTGATACATCATCGTGATTTAAATCTGCATTTCTCAGGACACCTGGGTGGCTCAGCAGTTGAGCGTCTGCCTTTGGCTCAGGTCATGATCGCGGGGTCCTGGGATCGAGTCCCACGTCGGGGTCCCTGCAGGGAGCCTGCTTCTCCCTCTGCCTGTGTCTCTGCCTCTCTCTCTCTTTGTGTCTCTCATGAATAAATAAATTAAATATTTTTTTAATAAAAATTAAAAAATAAATCTGCATTTCTCTGACGGCTAATGGTGTTGAGCACATTTTCAGCGTGCCGATGTGCCATCCAAATAGCCTCTTCGGCGAAATATCTGTTCACATCGTTACCGGTTGTCTGGGTTTTTATCTCTGTTTTGAGACATTCTGATACTAGTTCTTTGTTAGAGATTTACAGTTTGAAAGTATTTCCTCCCACCCTGTCACTACCTTATTGGCCTGCTTTTTTACTCAGAATTACCGTCCTCAGCTTCATCCCTGCCCATGGATCTTTCCTTTCGTTGCTGTATAGTGTTTCATTGGATCAGTTGCCTCAAATGTCTTCATCCGTTCTGCCGTGGATGCACATGGTTCACTGTTTTGCTTCCACAAGCAGCGTTGCTCGAGGCCTTTCCTGAGGTGAGCCCTGGTGCGCCTGTCTAAGCTTCTCCCAGCGGTAGACCTCGATGTAGGATGTCTGCGTCATTGGAGATGTGCATTATTAACTAGACTAGACAACACTGAAGGTATCCCACAGGGACCAGGTCACCTTACACTCCCACCTGCACGTTACAACTCCCCGCTCCTCGGTGCCTTTGCCGACACTAGATGTTATCAGATTTTTTTCTTTTTTTTTTTTTTTTTCATTTTTGGCAATCTGATAGATGTATCTTGTTTTATTTGCACTTCTTTGATCACCAGTGAGACTGAGCATTGAGTCCAGACATTCAGGTTTAATTTTTGACTAAATGCCTATTCCATTTCTTTTGCCCATTTTTCTGTTGGGTTGTTTGTCATTTTCTGATTGATTTGTTGGCGTATTTTTCGCATATTTTCAATACTAATCTTTTGCCACGTGGGTGTTGCAGATCATTTCTTCTAGCTTGCAATTTATCTTTTTACTCTGTTAGGGTGCCTTTTGATAAGCAAGAGTGCTTAATTTAAATGTCTTCAGGTTTTTCGATCTCTTTGTTATGGTTTTTTTAATTAAAACTTAGGGTTTTAAGAAATCTTTCCCTACGCTGAAGTTATTTCCTATACTCCTCTGTAGGTACAGTAGTTAAGTACATGCACTCTCAAGCCAAACTTCCTTGATTTAAATCCTAGTGATGAAACCTTGAGCAAACTCCTCACCCTTTTTTGTGCCTCAGTATATTCATCTGAAAAATGGAAATGATCTTGGTACCTACATCACATTGTCTTTCTGTGGATTAACTAAGCAGCTAGAACACTGGCCTATGGTGAATAGTATGTGCCAGCTATTATCACCATCATCATTATCGTCACTGTTGTCATCTCCATCATCACCTTCATTGTCGTCACCATCATCACCACCATCATCACTATCACCATCACTATCACCATCCCCACCATCACCACCATCATCACCATCACCATCCCCACCATCACACCACCATCACTATCACCATCCCCAGCATCACCACCACTGTCACTATCACCATCCCCACCATCACCACCACCGTCACTATCACCATCCCCACCATCACCACCATGGTCACTATCACCACCCCCACCATCACCACCATCACCACCATCATCACTATCACCATCACTATCACCATTCCCACCATCACCATCGTCATCACAAAAAATTTTATAATACTGTCTCTAACACTTAAATCTATAATCAACCTGAAATTTTTATATATATGTATATATATATATACATATATATATATATAGTGAGGTATCAGCCCAATTTCTTTTATATGAATAATCAATTTACCCAGCAAAAATTTCTAATTGACTGTTTCCTTACTGAACTGTAATATCTATGTTGTCATAAATCAAGTTCCCATTTGTGTGTGGGATCTGTTCTGAAATTTCTGTTCTCTTCCGTTGGTCTATCTGTTCCTAACCCAGTGCCACTCTGTCTTAATTACCACAGTGTTATAATGATATTTGACAAGTCTACTCCTCCACCTCATTCTTCTTTGGCAGTATTTTGGCTATTTTTGAGCCTTCCATATACACTTTAGAATCAGTTCATTAGGGTCCTTGAAAAAGAAACCTATTGGATTTTTATTGAAATTGCATTGAATCTATAAATCATTTTGAGAGGACTGATATTTTTTACCTGTCTCCCAATCCATGAACTCACACTCTCATTTGCTCTCAGAAAAAAAAAATGGTGAAATATAGAATGCATTGCCCTTAAGATAAGAAACAAGACAAGGGTGACTGCTGTTGCCACATCTCTTCAACAACATACCAAAGACCCTAGTCAATGAAACAAGGCCAAAAAAGAAGAAGAAGAAGAAGAAGAAGAAGAAGAAGAAGAAGAAGAAGAAGAAGAAGAAGAAAGATTTAAAACAATAACAATGAGAGGGTGGCTGAGTTGGTTAAGTGTCTCCCTTCAGTTCAGGTCATGATCCCAGGGCCCTGGGGTCGAGCCCCACATCAGGCTCTCTGCTCAATGGGGAGCCTGCTTCTCCCTCTCCTGCTATTTTCTCTGTTTCTGTGCTCTGGCTCTCTCTCTTTGTGTCTGTCAAATAAGTAAATAAAATCTTTTTTAGAAAACCAGACCTAAAGATTGGGAAGAAAAGCTGCTGTTATTTTGAGACGATATAATTATAAATCTAGAAACCCCCAGAGAATATGCAGATGCATTATTAGAATAAATAAAAGAGTTTCTCAAGGTCACTGGGTATAAGAGTAGTACAAAAAGTTAATTGTGTTTTCTGCATCAACAATAAAGAGCAAATGGGGAGGCAGAGAATCTTAAGCAGATTCTGTGCTGAGCATGGAGCCCAACCCAGGGCTTCACCTCCCGACCCTGAGATCATGACTGGAGCCTAAATCAAGAGTGGGACACTTAACAGACTGAGCCACCCAGGCACCTCATCAATGTTTCACTTTAAATATGGTATTTGGTGTAGGTTTTTCATCGTTTCCTTTTATCAAGTGAGGACATTTCGTTCTATTTCTGGTTTGTGACGACTGTTTTTTAAAATCATGAATGGATGTTGAATTTTATTAAATTTTCACATCCATTAAAATGATTATCCTACTTTTCTTCTTTATTTTGTTAATGTAGGGAATCACATTAATTTTTTATGCTTCAATATTTACCCAATCTTATATACCTTGAATAAACTAGGTCATGGCATATTATCATTTTTCTACATTGCAAGATTGACTTGCCAATATTTGGTTTAGGTATCTGTGTTCTTGAGTGAGGTTACCCTATAATTTTTTTTTCTCATACTACAATTGTCAGGATTTAGTGTTGTATCAAGTTTATGCTAACCTTATAAAGTGGGTTGGGTCATATTTCCTCTTTTTCTACATTATGGAGCAGTTTTTATAAGATCAGAAATATCCATTTCTTGAATGTTTGGTAGAACTCAACAGTTAAATCATTTGGGAGGTTCTGGTGTTTCCCTTAGGGTATATTTTTATTTTTTTAAAGATTTTCTTTATTCATGAGAGACCCAGAGAGAGAGAGAGGCAGAGACACAGGCAGAGGGAGAAGCAGGCTCCATGCAGGGACCCCGATGTGGGACTCCATCCCGGGTCTCCAGGATCATGCCCTGGGCTGAAGGCGGCGCTAAATCGCTGAGCCACCCTGGCTGCCTGCTTTTGGGGTATATTTTTAAACTAATAATTCAGTTTATTTAGTGACTAAAGTACTGTTCAAGTTTTATATTTTTTATTGAGTTAGTTCTTATATTTCTCTAGAAATTTTGTCATTTCATTTAAATTTTCCAAAATATTAACATAAAGTTGCCCACTACACCTTCTCATTTTTACATCTCTGCTGCATCTGGAAACATGTTCCCTTTATCACTCGTTCTATGGCTTTGTCTGTCTTCTTTCATTTTCCTTTAGTCGATCTCACCAGAGATTTTTCAATTTTATTGGTTTTCTCAAAGAAACAACTCTTGGCTGAATGGAGTTTTTCTACTGTACATTTCATTTCCATTTCATAAATGTTTGCTCTTGTTATTAGTATTTCCTATATCCTACTTTTGTGGATAATTTTCATATTATTCACTTTTTTTTATTTCAGAGAGAGAGCATGAGTGAGGGGAGAGGGAGAGAGAGAATCTCAAGCAGACTCCACACTGAGGGCAAAGCCCAATGCGGGGCTCAATCTCACGACTCTGAGACCATGACCTGAGCTAGAATCAGGAGTTAGACCCTCAGCCAACTGAGCCACTCAAGCACCCCTGTTATTCACTTCTGAATTCCTAGGTTGGGTATTTAGTTTGGGGCTTCTCAACCAGGGGCAATGTTGCCCCATAGGGAACATTTAGCCATATCCGGAGACTTTCTTTGGTTGTCACAACTTGGGGGAGGCTGGTATTGACCTGGAAGGGAGCATCCAGGGTCTTAAATGCACCCCACAGCCTCCCACTGCAACAAATTTCCAAATGTCAATATGGATGAGGTTGAGAAAACCTGTTCTAGCCCATTAATCTTCAGGTTTTCATCCTATCTGATAAGAGCACACAATGATAAAAATTTCCTGCTTGGGCACAGCATTAGCTGCGTCACATTAATATTTTTTTAATTTAAATACGGTGAAATTGACTTCTTTTCAGGGTATAGCTCGATGAGCTTCAACATGTGTACAGATTCATATAACGACCCCCACAATCAGGGAACGAGACGGTTTCTTCACCCCAGAAAATGCCCGCCCACGGCCCCTTCATAGTCTAGTTCTCCTCCTACCATCAGCAACCACTTACCCACCCTCTATAAGTGTAGTTTTCCAGAATCTCATATAAATAGAATCATACAGTATATAGCTTTTAATTTATATTTTCCTGATGATTAATGATGCTGTGTTCCTTTCATGCACTTATTTGCAGTCCATATATCTTCTTTGGTGAACTGTCTGTTTAAATCTTAAGCCAATTTTTAATTGGGTTATTTGTTTTTGTGTTATTGGGTTTTGAGAGTTCTTCATATTTTCTGGACACAAGCCCTCCATCTGATATATTCTGTGCGAACGTTTTCTCCCAGTTTGTGAGTTGTCTTTTCATTCACTTAACAGAGTCTCTTCAAAAGCAGAAAAGTTTTTAATTTTGATGAGTCCAAATTTATCAACTTGTTCTCTTATAGATGTGCTTTTTGGTGCCTTCTCTAGATATCTTTGCCTAATCCAAGGGCACAAAAACCTTCTCTTGTTTTCTTCTGGAAATCCTATAGCTTGGGGGTTTCTACATTTACTTCGATGATCAACCCCTAAAGAAAATTTTTATATGGTGTGAGATATGGATCAGAGTTGTTTTGTTTTGTTTGCACAGATGATCAAAGAAAAACCTTTCTCCCCTTGATCTGCAATGTTCTTTGCTGTAAAATGACAGTATAAACACGTGCTCCTTCCTACCTCACATGGTTTAGATGAGGATCAAATGTCGTCCTGGTGGTCTTCAGAACCAAGGCGCTCTAGGGGAAGGTCTGAGGCATCCTGCCTGGTGGCTAAGTGCCTGAGCCCTTGAGTGGATCAGACCTGGTTCAAATTCTGGCTTCAGAGTCACACTGCCTGAGTCTTCATCCGACTGCACCACTGGCTCGTACGATTTAATTATATTCTCAGATCTTGGGGAAGCTGTTGTATCTTTCGGTACATCAGGTTCCTCATCTGAAAAACAGATCTAATAGATCCCTCCTTGCAGGGGCTGTTGGAAGATTGAATGTGATAATGTACATAAACAGCCAGGGAGTGTCTGGGGTAGGCAAACGACACGTATGGTTCCTGACATGTTGAAATGAAGGAATAAGTCTGGGAGGCAGGAGGGTGAGGAGAGGATTCTAATTTTTTTTGCCAAATGCCTAAGCAAATGTAAAGCAGTTTTCCAAGCCCAGGCCAAGTAAAACACAGGAAATTTTAAAGCTCTAATCATTCCATGAGGTCTGATTTTTACCCCCTTTCTTCTGTTCGCGTTTGTCTGCAGAGCCTCGGTGCCAGGCCAGGCATACAGCCGCGCCCGGGCAGGGCCTCCAAATAACGTGCACCCTTGTAGCTGAGGCAGGAGACCCACCACTAACCTCCCCACCTGTTAAAACTTTCTAGAGGGGGGAGAGAGTTGGAAAAGCCCTATGATAGAAAAAAAATGGAGAAAAACAAAGCTTTTCTGTTTTACTAAAACAAAATATAGTATGTGAATATACTAAATATATACTAAATATACTAAATGTGTGAATATACTAAAAACCATTGCACAGCACACTTTCAGTGGGTTAGTTGTGTGGTCTGTGGATCATATCTCAATAAAGCGTTTAAAAAAAAAAGACCTAAAAAGGTTACAGGTTTCCATCACTTAACAAATTAGTAAATAACTGTTTTAAATAATGATGTTGGCAACCCTTTATTAACTCACTCAGTAAGTAAAGCTGAATCCTACACAAAAACGAAACTATGGAGGCTTTTGCACAGGATTAGCCTTCTTTAAAAAAAAAAAAGGCAAAACAAAACCAAAGAAAACAAGATGTCTGATTTTGAGAGCCCTCCACAACCCATCAGGGGGCAGTGCATGGGCCTAGGGCCACCCTGAAGAACGCCCCCGGGGAAAGATTCCAAGTGTCTCCAAGTGGTTCCAAGTCTGTGGAAGGAGTTTAAATGTCACACGGCAAAACGTGGCTCTCCTCTAGGGAACATCACCCTGAGAGCAAAGAGAGTCGCTGTTGGTTGTTGTTTAATGTCTCCTGCGGGTCAGGAAGCACAAGGCCAAGGACCCTGCTCGGAGCCTTGCACATATCATCTCATTTAATGCTCCTGACACCATCACGTCCTGGAGGTTACTATTATTCCTCTTTACTGTCTAGGAAACTGAGGCTCAGAGAGGTTTATTGGCCCCGAGGGGTGCAGCCAGTGGTGGCACGGGTAGCATTCGACTCTGCCTCCCAGCACATCCACGTTATATCCAGTTTATGGTATATTTGAGGAGGATTTTCTTTACTCACACCTTATGGCACATGAGGGTCTGTTGTACAATTAATGTTCGTGTGCTCATTTCCTAGAACTCAACACTTGTTTTCTTGTTCTAAAATTATTGTTGAGGTTTATGATTATTGCATCTTTGTGCTCCGGCGTTGGTTGTGTCTGTGATTACCCAACGGTCCCACAGAGGAGTCCGCTTCTCAGAAGTGGCTTCACCTAGTGAGAGCGGGCATCGGGGAAGGGGGTGCACACGCCGGCCCTGCCCTGGGAAGAGGGACACTCGAGCAAGTGTCCTGGGGGCTTTGGAGCAGCAGGAATGCAGTGGGGTAGGTCGGATAGGGAGGCCCTCTGTGACCGACCAGGGAGTCGGTATTTCACATGTGAGGATGCTTCCGCGGAGGGGGTGCCATCATCAGATCTGCGGGTTCCTTTTGTAAGATTTTATTTATTTATTCATGAGAGACACAGAGAGAGGCAGAGACCCAAGCAGAGGGAGAAGCAGGCTCCATTCAGGGAGCCCAGTGTGGGACTCAGATCCCAGGAGCCCTAGGTCACGCCCTGGGCCGAGGGCAGAGCTCACCCGCTGAGCCCCCGGGCGCCCCTCTCCATCAACTCTGATCAGAGGCTGGGCTCTGGGAGGAAGCTGCCACTGGCATTTCTGGAGCTCCCTGTCCTTCCTCCTGGCCTCTACTGAAGGTGCTCGTGCCCCTGCCAGGGCTGCGCTTCTGCCCGGAAGGTTCCAGCAGCTGCCTGCACACTCCGGGGACACCTTGTCTGACCTCCTCTGTCTCTATGCTCAGAGGACGGAGCAGAGGAAGACTTCTGAGCTCTCGGGGGAGACAGGACAACTTTCTCTCTGACCCGGGGGCAGGCAGGCCCGGCCCCTTCCTCGGGACCTGGGATCCCCCACCCCCAAGACCTCAGCAGGTTGATAAAAAGGAGGGAGAAACCCTCTCCTCCATAGCTGCACCTGCGGCTGCTTTTCACTTTCCTGCCCACCCGTGGGCGAGTCCCATGCGCCTTCCTAGTGGCTCCTTCTCTGAGCTCTGGGCTCCTTCTGACAGGAAGGCGGTTGCCGCGGGAACCGGGGGTCCTGGGCTCCCCTCCCCCCCAGCCAAGGCCTAATCTGCATTGAAAGAAATTTCCATTCGGGAGCTCAGCAGATTTCAACAGTTTGCAACCTGCTTAGGCTCTTGGTGGCGGTGACTTCTCCCTCAAGGGGCCGGCCTCCCTCCACAGTAGGTACAGCCTGATCCTTCTGGAACGTTCCTGGTGCTACTGAGATTCGCTTAGAGGATGAGCCTGGTTACGTGATCCCTACTGAGATGTGGCTGGTGCAGCAGAAAGACCACAAACCCATTTGCCAGAGTTGTTGCGGGGACTGAATGAGGTCATGCAGGTCAAGCGGCTGGCAGGGGCAGGGACCTCCTCTCCGCCCTCCAAACAAAGAAATTGTTCTGAGGGTGAGTGACCACAGCTCCTTGAAGGCACGGTCAATGTAGGGGAAGACAAGACGTAGGGGAGCAGAGGGCGCGTCTGGGCCCCCGCCTGGGGTAGCCTCCCTGCAGGAAGGAGCCTCCGATATGCTGACCCCTCTCCATTCGGGGTTTGGACTGTGGACAATGATCCGCTCCCCCAGCGGGGAGAAAGAACCAGTCACCTGAGTGCAGATGGCTTTCTAGAACTCTCAACTGGACGTGGTGTGGCATCTGATCTGTTAGGGGGGTCAACAATGACCCCCCTAACAGATCAGAAATGGGGGGCTTTCAGAGAGGGGCCCGGTGCTGCCGCCCACCGAGAGGCGGTTTCCCCGCCCCCTACCCTTACCTTAGAGATCCCGTTGCTTCCCGCACCCCAAAACGGCAGGAGCCTGGGCTCTCATACTCTTGCACGGTGGCCGAAGGCGTCCAGAGCAGGTGTCACAGCAAGCCGGCTGAAGCTTCAGGCTTCCGATGCCTAGAGGCACCAGCCCGAGCAGCGGCCACGGGAGGCAGGGCGCCCCGGCACCCCAGGCCCACCTCCAGTCCACTGAGCCCGGCTGCCCAACGGCGCTGACGGCCGGCACAGGTGCCTAGAGGGGGCACTTCTCCGGGTCTCCCCGCCACCCACCATGGCCTCCCGCAGCCCGCCTCTCCTGCGCAGTCCTCCCGGCTGCTCCCTTGCGGTGAGTTCAAGAAGCTTCTATCTCTGCTGTGCAGCCTTGGGTGGACTCTCACCAGCCGTGCCGCCGGCATCCCCCCCAGTCGGCATCCCCCCACGCCCAGCTTGGCCTCAGAAGCCACATGACGTCTTTCCGCTGCCCCTTGTTTGTCCAACCAATTGTTCCAACCTGTGGGTCACAAAAGATCCATCCAACCTGTTGGTCACAAAAGCCCCCCGGTCCCGGGGGAGGGCCCGCAGAGCACACCCGTAAGCACCTGCTCTGGGAAAGCTAAACTGCACTGGTACCCCAGGGGCTGCAACGGAATAGCACAGGCCAGGCCGTTCTGAGCGCAGGACTGTGCGTCCCCACTTAGGACCTGAAGCCCATGGTCGAGGGGTCACAGGGTCAGGTCTTCCCGGGGGCGTCTCCAAGCTCCCAGGGCTTCACCTGCAGTCTCTAGCGCCCTGGCGCTCATGGCCACGCCGCCCGGTCTCTATCTTCTCTTTACGCGGTGTTCTATCCTGTGTGCAAACCTCCTCTTTAGTAAGGACGTTGGTCCTATCGGCCTGGGGACCACCCAGCTCCAGTTTGGCCTCAGCTCAACTAATTACATGTGCAACAACGCTATTTCCAAATAAGGTCACCTTCTGAGGAACCGGGGGCCAAGGCTTCAACACAGCAATTTGGGGACACATGTAAAACCATACCAGTCACGTTAAAAGGAGACAGTGGGAGATAGTGTCACCGTCTTAGGACAATGCTGCACGCCACCGGCGGCCGCCTCCACGGCCAGTGAATCGCCACACCTCCCGGCAATCTCTAATCGTGATCAGAGGCCGATGCACATGGTAGAAGTTCCTGCAATCTCAGGATTCTCTTTAATTAACCGGGAATGTCAGAGCCCGTCCCATCCTAGCACCTGCCCAATCCGCACCACCAGCGTGTTCATGTGAGGTATGCATGAGCGGGTGTGTTTACAGGCCTTTTTTAAAGGATAAAATGAAATCCAGATCAGGCATTTACAGAACTCCTGAGGCACCTGCTGAATGGCTTGGGAGCCGCAGCCCCGATCTAGTAGGACACACGGAAACATCTGCGAACCACACAGCCGTTGGGCAAGAGCAGGTGCCAAGTCCAGTCTCGGGAGAGCCCCGGGCCCGTCCCGGCCGGAACACCCCAGCGCCCCATCTTCTGCTCTGGGGACAGCAGGCTCCCTTATCTACAAAGCAGTCACCATGGTCCCATCTCCTCTTATCCCTGCTACCAAAACCAAAAGTGGGGTTGACGAGTAGGGTATCGTATGGCTCCCCTTACCCGAGGGACCTAGAACAGGCAAGTTCTGGGAGATACAGAGGAGGGGAGTCATTACCCCAGTGGAGGGCCTGGGGTGGGGGGATCTAGAAACGGGGAGCTTGTGTTCCATGGGCACGAAATAAAAAAAAGTCCCAGAAACAGAGACACCTGGGTGGCTTCATGGTTGAGCATCTGCATTCAGTTCAGGTCGTGCCCCCAGGGTCCTGGGATCGAGTCCCACGTCTGGCTCCCTGCATGGAGCCTGCTTATCCCTCTGCCTGTGTCTCTGCCTCTCTCTCTCTCTCTCAATCTGTGTCTCTCATGAATAAATAAATAAAACATTTTTTAAAAAATTAATAAAACACAGGCCAAGGAGCCTCTGTAGGTGGCCGGCCCCTTAAGGAACGGAAGCGTTTTCCTTTTAGAGACTCGGGGGGGGGGGGGGGGGCTGAGGACGGTGGGACCGGAGGGACTCAGCGGTCTGTCCAAGGCCTGCGAGGGAGGAGGAGTCCGCAGCCCTGGCCCACCTGCTCGTAGACCTCGGCCAGAGGCTCTGCTCTGTCTCCCTCCCCGAGCAGCGGTTGTGAAGGTTTCACTCTCCTCCAGGTCCCACCCACGCGACCTTGAGTCTTCCCAAGAAGGTCTCGACTTCTTCTAACCACATATGCTCAGCGGGCACAGTGAACAGGACCTGCTTAATTGAACACCAATTAAAAATAAATTTATAAAAAATAAAATAAAAATTAAAAAAGGAAAAAAAAAAAAGAATAGGACCTGCTTGAAGACCACCGGCAGGTGGAGGACCCAGCACAGAGCACCTGCTATTGTCATTCGCCCGGGACGGACATGCAGCCAGGCCTGCTCCGGGGTGCAGGGAGCACACACAGTCGTGGATACACAAGTGCCAGCTCTAGATGCAAACTACTGGCTGGGTCTTATTATTATTATTATTATTATTATTATTATTACTATTATTATTACTACTCACAGCTTCATTGAGCTGTGACTGACCTATAAAAATCTGCGCCTTTGCCGTGCACATTTGATAAATACGAACACCCATATACATCTTTGAACCTGGCGCCAAAAGCAAGATAATGAACATCTCCGCCCCCACGACATGTCCCTGTGTCCCTTGTAAGCCCCCGCCAGGCCCTCCCCATTCCCCATCACCGCCTCCCCCCACCCCCGCCCCGTCTTCAGGCGGCCCCCCATCTGATTCCTGTCACTGCAGATTAGCGTGTATTTTCCCAAATTTTATATAAATGGAATCACACAGTGTGCATCCTCTTGTATCCGGCTCCTTTCACTCGGCGTGACTGCTTTGAGGTGCATCTGTGTGGCTGCACATATTGAGGGTTCGTTTCCTTCTGTTGCTTTGTATTATTCCGTCGTATGGGTTTGTCGCTGTCTGTTATCAGTTCACCTGTTGATTGACGTTTAGGTTATTTCCAGCTAGGAGCATACAGATCTGCATCTCTGGGCGGATCTATGCTTTCTTTTCTCCTGGGTAAACACCTAGGAATGGAACGGCAATTCCCATGACAGGTGGACGTTTACCTTTTTTTTTTTTTTTAATTTATTTATTTATTTTTTTTATGATAGTCACAGAGAGAGAGAGAGAGAGAGAGGCAGAGACACAGGAGGAGGGAGAAGCAGGCTCCATGCACCGGGAGCCCAACGTGGGATTCGATCCTGGGTCTCCAGGATCGTGCCCTGGGCCAAAGGCAGGCACTAAACTGCTGCGCCACCCAGAGATCCCGGACGTTTACCTTTAAAAAAAAAAAAAAAAAAACCTGCCCAAATTGACTTGCAGAGCAGCGGCATCACTTTACATTCCCAGCAGCAGAGTAGGAGAGTTCCGGCCCCTCCGTTTCCCCGGCAGCCCTGGCCTGGCCAGCTTGCTTCATGTCAGCCGTCCTGGCGGGAACACAGGGCTAGCTCATCGTGGCCACATCACGCGCTGCTGCTCCCCTTCTAGCTGTAGAGATGAGAGACAGGCATCGGGAGCAGAGGCATATTGGTCTGGGTATCCAAGGACTGCATTTGACAGGCTGTCTCTTGGGCCCTTTAAACCACCACCCAAAGACACTTGATGTATTGAGATGTTTTTCTCTCTGCTTAGAATTCCAACCTGTCTGTCTCCCAGGCTGAGGCTGTCTATGCAAGGCAGGGGGAACGGAGGAGACACTGAGCTGTTGCAGAGGCCATCTGGATCCCCAAGCAGGTGCACCCCAAGCCCCCGAGCGCCACCCCAGCTCCTAGAAGGAGGGAAGAGACGAAGCCAGCGACCTCCATCCACTTCGGCTGCAGGGCCCTGCTTCCCTGTCCCTCCGGCCCACCAGGTCCGCGGCACTGATGTAGCTGGAGCCACAGACAGTGCGATTATTCCCACAAGGAGGAGGGGAGAGCGCCCAGACCAGACAAGCCCGGCCCAGGCAGGGCTGAGGAGCTGGCCAGGATGACACCCCAAGCCGCCTGGAGCTCAGTCCCAGAGGATGACACATCAGGCCGTCTACAGCCTAGATGTCTGGCTGCAGAAGGATCACGCAGCAGAGCATGCCAGCCAGTTTATCTAGCAACTTCTAGGAGCCTCGCACAGCGCCTCTCGGCTGTGGTCCTCAGGGCAGCTCCTCTGGTCACCTAATCACCCATCAAAAATGCAAACTCCAGGCTCCACCTGGAGGCCCTGGGGGGGTGAGGCCCGGCAAGGGTCAGATTCCTCCGGCCTTGCAGAGGGAAGTTCTGGGACAAAGTATGGACGTAAGAACCGGTCGGTCCTTTCAAAGGACAAAGGATAGAGCTGCTGGGGCTACGAGCCACGCCAGGGTTAGAGACAGAGGGGTCCTGGCTCATGTTCCAGCTCTGGCACATCCAGCTGCGCAGCCCTGAGCCCCCTAAGCCTTGTTGTCCTCTCCGTCAGGAGCGGACAAGGCCGACCCTATAGGTGCTCTGCACGGAGGGCGGGACACGTAGTAAGGACTCAACCCCCAGCAGCCGTGTAGACCTGCCACGAGCGCGGGTGGTGGCTCTGGGCACGTGAGACCAAGCGGCGCCCTCCTCGTGCATCTCAGCGACGCATCATACTACCCGGAAATCAAGGAGCTGCAGGAGGGCACCTCTCTGAGTCACGCCAGCCCCGGAGATGCGCCAGAGAGGACCTCGAGTGGCCCTGGCTGTGTTTGTCATTACAAAGGACGCTCTCTGAAGTGCGGACGTGGGGTACACGGCCCTGGGCACCCCCCGTCCCCGCTGGAGCCACTTCTCCACCAAGTGGGGTGTCTTTCAGAACATTCTTTCCTCTCTTGGCTGCAGAAATCACCTCCACCTCCAGCCCAGCCATCTGCGGGGAGAATAGGCTTCTCTCCAGCAAGTCCTACCCTTGTCAGAGGTGCTTTTGCTCACCTGGTCCCCTCTCGCTCCCCTGCTCTCCACTCGGTCTTAGGGCTCGAACCGGGGCCGGGAGCCCCTGAGCTTCAGGCCCTGGGGGTCTGCAAACAGCTGGGCTCAGCCACTCGCCTCCAACCCCGAGGCCGAGGGAGAGGGGGCCGTGAAACCAGAGGAGCCCCGACGACAGCAGGCTCGCGTCACACAGCCCGACTCCTGCTTTCCGGGTCACACGGAAAACACGCACGACAGAGGTCGGTGGGCAGCTCGGGCCTGATGGTGGGCGTCAGGCTCGCGGGGTCCCACTGGCACCGGGGCCATCGGGACGCTTTGCCACCAGGCCTCTCGCCTGCATGAAAAACTAAGCTGACACATCTGAATCAGAAAGTACAGCTCAAGGCCAGAATGGAGGTAACTACTGGGGCCTCTTTATTTTTTTTATTATTTTTATGTAAATTCAACCGATGAACATAGCATGCATTATTAGTTGCAGAGGCCAAGGCCAGGGATCCTTCCATATAACTCCCGGGGCTCCCCCATCTCGCCCTCCTCCGTGCCCGTCACCCCGACCCCCTCCCATCCTGCCACGCGCAGCTTATTTCCTAAGGTGAAGGGTCTCTTGGGGTTTGGCTCCCTGTCCCCTATCTCAAGGCTCCTCCCACCTCCCTCTCTGCACCCCTGCTGCCTGGCTCCCACCCCCGCTCAGGAAGCCGGTGCCCCTACCTGCCACCCTAAAAGGCAGCTCTAACTGAGCCGCAGGGACCTTACAGAACCGCGGACAACTGCAGACCTTCCAGACAGAGCCCCGACCTCAGAGTCCCCCAAGCAGCCCAACACAGGACTCCATCAGTGTCTTCTTCTGGGGCCAGAGCCTGCTGCCACCTTTGAGGGCACTAACTGCCCCACCAGGAGTTTTCCCCAACCCTCTCTCATCCTCGGGCCCTGCAAGATGCTGCAAACTCCCTGCCTCAACAAGCCGCCACCCGTGTACCATGTCTGCTTCCTACTGGTTTGCTTTGTTGAGCAACCTCAGGTTCAGCGGAGCCCCCTCCTTCCAGACTATGCGAGGTTGGGGGCAGGGAAGGAGGGAGCCTTCCTTTGAATAATCAAAAAAAGAAAAAACCTATTTATAGTGTTTTCTTAAATAAAAAATGCAGCCTGCCTTCTGTTGGGCAGCCCCTCACCCCCACCTGGAGTGTAAGGGTGGCTGTAGGCATCTCTGGTTTTAAATAGCGATATTTTTTCCCCTGGCTGTTACACGGAAGCAATGCACAGAAACCCCTGGAAATTCCTCAGGTTTCTATTAAAAATTCCAGATGGCACAGCAGAGATTTCAGACAGTACAGCTTCTGTTAACAACAGGAAATTAATAACCAAATTGACTTGCGGTCCTGGTCATCTGGATCGGGGACGATAGGTGAGAAAGAAGGAGTGGGGCCACACAGCGTGCAGCGCAGGTTGTGGAGCTGGAAGGCCTGGGTGTGCACCCCGAATCGCCCATTTACTGCCTGAGAAACAGGGGGGTGTCCCCCAACGCCCCTGTGCCTCCGTGTCCTCGTGTGCACAACGGAGACCTAAAGGTACAGTGAGCTGCGCCACGTGTGCTCTGCTGGAAGCCGCCTCCAGGGCGCTGGGTGACGAGACGCAGAGCAGGTGTGTTCTGGGCCCCGGGTTCCTGGCACGGAGCTCCTGGAAGCACCCGAACGCCCTCAGTCAAAGGAGCATCTTTTGTGTTTCATCATTCATTTTTCAGGCCTTTTGCAAATCACACCCAGGCTCAGGCGAAACAGGTGACTTAGGATGGGGTCCCCAGATCCTCCCTGGAAGGGGGTGGTCATCAGGGAGGCCAAGTGACTCGAGGAGCCCTCCCCGGGCCCTCGGGCGCAGGGAAGGGAGCTGGAGACGAAGCATCAGGAAAGTTCTTGAACGACGACATTCGGGGGCCAGTGAACACCCACAAGTGGCGGCAGGGTGGCACTCCCGGAGGGCGGCGTAGCTCCAGGCCCCCCGCGCCCACCCCTGCACCTGCCCTGGGCCCCTCCTCCACTTGGCTGCAGCCTTCACGGTAAAGAGGTCAGGGTGAGTAGAGCCCCTTCCTGGCCTCTGTGAGCCATTCGAGCAAATCACCCAAACTTAGAAGGGGGTCACGGGCACCTCCAGTTCAGAGCCGAGTCAGCCAGAAGTACCAGGGGCCCCCACTTCGCAGCTGGCTCCTGCAGGCTCGCCGCCCTGAGCCCTGGGCTCCGAGCTGATTTCGGCCGGAGGCAAGGACCAGCTGGTGGCCTGGGATCCCCTGCAGGCCGGGCGATCGATCGAGGGGTGCGCCCGCGGGCAGCCTTCGGCCTCGGGCAGGAAGGAGGTGCTGATGCCCACGGGCGAGCCTGGAGCACGGCGAGCTGAGGGACACAAGCCGCTCCAGGAGGCTACTGCATGGCTGCACCTGCGGCTGTGGCCCCAGGGACTGGAGAACCGTGGCTGCCAGCGACGGGCGGCCCGAGGCTCCGGGCATTGCCATCGCGGGGCACAGTGTGTGCGTGGAAGACCCAACGAGTCTGCGGACAGAGGGGCCACGGCGTGAGACACGCACAGTCCAAGTCAGCTTTCCGCGCTCCTTGTCCTTCTGTTCTTGCTGAGACACCCCCCCACCGCCCGCCCCAGACGCCTTATGGTGCAGACACCGCAGGTCCGCTTCCTGAGGGCCAAGGAGGTGATGATCTTCCAGTGCGATGGGTGACACTAAGGAGGGACCAGGAGGGCGTCGGCTTGTTCTCCAAGACCCCTGACCCAGCACGACCCACCCCCCCCAAGGCACAGTGACTTGCAAGGACAGCTGCGCCCTCCGCTGTAACCAGTCCCTGGAGCCCCAGGAGACAGATGCGCCTGACCACAGTCCTCGGGGAACACCCCAGGCCCCAGGCTCAACTTCCTCGTCGAGTCTCCCAGGGGCTCTGTGTCTGCGCCCTCTCCCGCTCTCTCGCTCTCTCTCTTTCCAATAAACTCTGCTCTCACCTCCTCCCTGCTCACGTTTGCTATCCTGCACGACGCCAAGGGCCCTCTAGGCTGGTCCCATAGGACCAACCCCTCCGCGGCCCCAGCCCCAGCCAGCCAACCTCAGTGACGTGATAGTGCAAATACACTTAATACAGACACCTGGATGGTGACCAATGATGAAGGTGATGAGTTTTATATCATGTGTGTTTTATCCTAATTTTTAAAAATTAAATATAAGAGAAATCATCACTTGGCAAAACCCACAGAGCCAACGGAACAGTGGCGTTAAGGCACGGCACTTAAGAACTTCATCAGCGACGTATTGGAAAAGAAAAAGCAACCGAATGAAAACAGCAGCACAGTTTTACACATGGGCAGTGGTTGGGACGGATGTAGATACTACAAGATGTGTGGCACTTCACCCTCAGAAACGTCTTTCAAAAAAATAGATTAATAAAAAATAAAATGAAAATAAATAAATAAAAATAAATTAAAAATTAAATAAAATAAATTAAAAATAAATAAATAAATAAATAATAAAATTAAAATTAAAAAATTAAAAATAAAATAAATAAAATAAAAATAAATAAAAAATGGAATAAAAATAAATAAATAATAAAATAAATAAATAATAAAATAAAAGTAAATAAAAATAAAATAAAAATAAGTAAATAAATAAATAAAATAAAAATAAATAAAAATAAAATAAAAAATTAAAATTAAATAAATAAATAAATAATAAAATTAAAATAAAAAATAAAAATAAATAAAAATTAATTAATTAATTAATTAAAATAAAATAAAAATAAATTAATAATATAAAATAAAAATAAATTAAAAATAGAAATAAATAAAAATAAATTAAAAATAAAATAAATAAAATAAAAATAAATTTAAGATAAAATAAAAATAAATGAAATAGAAATAAATAAAAATAAAATAAAAATAAATAAATAAAATAAAGATAAACAAATAAAATATAAATAAATAAATAAAATAAAAAGAAATAAAATAAAATAAAAATAAATAAATAAAATTAAAAGAGAATAAAAATACATTTTAAAAATTAAATAATTTAAAAATTAAAAATTAAAAAAAATTTTAAGTCTTTCATTTGCTTATGGAAGTGGACATGAGAAGGGGCACAGCTTGAGTTTCTAGGACATGATGTAAGGAGAGCTATCCGAGATCAGAAAACACTCCTATGCCAGACGTGTGGCTCATGGCTCACACACCACTCGGGGAACTGAGCAAGCTCGAGACATTGGACACATAGGCGTGTGTGCATGTCGCATATTCCTGCGTGGCTCGACTCAGCCATGGGCATCCGGGGTGGGCTCGCTAGTGTTTGATGCACAAAATCACACATGAGCAAGTGCAAAGTCAATGTCATGCTCAGGTCGTCCTGTTACACATCCGTGGCATCACAGCACGTCTGCTGTTCAAAGCCAGCACAGCGGGAGGACTGATCATACGTAGCTGATGGGATTTATTATGATGTGTGATCCATTGTGTAGGAAGCTTTCCATAGTGCCCGACGTTCAGTGACTGCTCTAAAGTACCATGGTTGTGGCCGTGAGGACAATGGCAGTGGTCACTGGGACACCATGGGTATTGCTCAGGCTGGCACTACAGAGACTCACCCAGACGTGGACCAACGGAGGCTACACGCCCACTTTGCAGACTGCAGAACTGAGGCCCAAAGAATCTGAGACATCCTCAAGATCACATAGATGGGGGAGCCCCAGTGGCTCAGCAGTTTAGCGCCTGCTTTTGGCCCAGGGCGTGATCCTGGAATCCCGGATCGAGTCCCACATCGGGCTCCCCGCTTCTCCCTCTGCTTGTGTCTCTGCCTCTCTCTGTGTCTCTCATGAATAAATAAATAAAATTTAAAAAAAAAGATCACACAGACGTCTGGTACAAGATGGTTAATCAGATCCAGAGCTCATACCCCCGGTACCTACTGGCTGATGACTTTGCCCAGGTCAGCAGCACCGTGAGGAAACGCTCTCGGCCTTCCGGGAACGGGAGCCCTTTCTAAAAGGCAAAGGCAACGGGTAAAACCTTCAGCTGTGTCTGAAAGAGCAAGACTAATTTTTCTGGTGGTTCCTATCGACTTGGAAAGAGAAGATCTGCCCATCAAATGGCATTTTACCAGCTGATCAATTTGGTGTCATTCTCATTGAATTAAATCAAATTGAAATGTAATTCCCTTCCCGGAACGAATCCCCTTGCAGGGACTCGCTGTGCAAAAGTGTCTGACCTTGTGCTGGCCTCCTGGAGGGCTTTCCAGAAGGCGAGGGGCGGCGGCAAGGCCCGCGGAGCTCCGGCCTGGCCAGCGGGTGCCCAGGCTGCCCCTTTGGGCCCTGCAGGGCTGCGGTCAAGTGTGTGGATGCGCGCTCACCTGCAGGTGAGGGCGCGGGCGTGCGGAAGGGAGCGAGGAGCAGTCATGGCCCACGGGGAGGCTTCAGCCAGAGTCGGAGAGGAGTCTCCCCCGGGGGTGCTCGCAAACCCCCCGAAGGTAGGGAGAAGGGGCTCCTTCCTCCAGACTAAGGTGCCGCAAACCAAGGTGCACAGCTCAGCGAGCGACAAGGAGGCCGACAAGGAGGCTCCTCCACTCCAGCCTCCGTTCACCCCACCTGCAGGCAGCCGCGCGGGCCGGCCGGGCTCCCACAGGCCTGGGAGCAGATGCCACCCGGCGGATGGCGGCCAAGCCAGCCACCCGAGCCCCTCCAAGTCCTGGGGGACCCTGCGAGCAGACCCACAGACAGCCTCTCCCCAGAGCCCCCCGGGGGAGCGCAGCCTGGACTTGACCCCCCAGCAGAGCCAGGAGGCCCGGCCGAAATCCGGGTTCCAGTGACTGAAGGCTGGAGGCCAGAGACTCCACCTCTCTGAGCTTCGGCAAAGTGGCCGAACCCCCGTCGGCAGCGTCGAGTCAGGCCGCCAAGCCCCCCCAAAGGGCAAAGGGTGCCACCGGTCGGCATGAACCCGGACGTGGCCTGACCATGTGCCTGGAGAGCCCCGGGACACCCCAATGCCCATCGCGGCGGCCCGGGTACGGCCACAGGGGGTGAGGCGGCCGGGCCACAGCACGGGTCAGCAGGAACCCGGCTGGCTGCACCAGCTGGCGAGAGGCTGTGGGAGCAAAGGAGTGACCCCCGGGGCGCAGGGGCCCGAGGAGCCACGGGCCAGCCCAACTCCACCTGCGACGAGCCTCGGAGCTGCTGCGGGCTCGGGGGCCTCCCAGCTGCCAGCGCTCAGGCCTCTCAGACACCCGACCCCTCGTCAGGTCATCGGGGCCACCACAGTCCTGGGTCCCGTGGCTAAAGGGACAAGGGCCCAGCACGCAGAGGCTGCAGATGGACTGACACCCCCTCTCACCGTCCCCGTTTCTCCTAGGATGACAAGGCTTCCCGGCCGCAGGGCCTTCCCTTGAGGTCTTCCAGCCCTGATGTACCCATCACAGGGGCTGGGTGGGGGGATGTAGGTGGGGGCCCAGCTGTGGGGGGGCCCCCCGGCCCACAGGTTAGGGTCGGTAGGAAGGAACCTGCCAGCTACGGCTGCCGCCCCAGGGTGCACAAGGGCCTCGGCTGCGGGGCACAGCTTACTCTCCCACAGTTCTGGGGGCCGGGCTGCGAGTTCCAGGAGCCAGCAGGGGGTGCTCTGGGGCCTGTGTCCCCTTCCCACCCCACCCTGCCTCCCCTCACCACGGCCACCTCCCCCTGCTTCCCCCTGCCTCCTCCGCCCCCTGCTGCCGTGCAGCCCCTTCCCATCCGACCCTGCCTCCCCCAGCCTCCCCCCACCCCTGGCCGCTGTGCCACCCCTTCCAATCCTGCCGTCTCCCTCCCCACCCCACCCCCAGCTGTGCAGCCCCTTCCCATCCCGCCCGTCCACTTGGCTCACCACCTCCCACACTCTCAGGACGCCCCCTGACACACGGTCTCCCATGCAGGACCCCTCTTCTCCACGAGCTAACTCCCCTCCCTGCAGCTCAGTTCCTTTACCTGTAGGACAGGGGTCAGCGCTTCCAGAGGGCGACCACCCCACATCGCAGGAGACCGGAAGCCCTCAGGGCAGCAGCTGGGGTGGCCTGCTGTGACCTGGCCCCGTTCACTCGGACCCTGTTCCGGGACCCAGGCTGGTCCCCACCTCAGGGCCTTTGCACAGGCTGTTCCCCCGAAGGCTCTCGGCCTGACTCCCACCCCCTGGGGCAGTTCTCAGCAGTCCCAGGCGACCCCATCTAAACCGGCTCCCACCTGCACCTTTCCTAATTTCTAATTTTCTTGGTTCCTCGAGGAGCCTAACGCTCTCCCAACAGCAGCTCCTGGCCCGCCGGCTCACTGGGCTCCGAAGGACAGGGACTGCTTCGGTCACAGCCGCTCACGGCCACAGAGCAATGCCTGGCATGCGGCTGCTGGTCATCAAATTTTTTTGAGTGAATAACAGAAAAAAATCCCGGGTGGCTGTCTAGCGACCTTTGTGTGCCACCAACACATCCCCTGCTCCCAGATGCAGCTCCTCCCGCGCTGGCCACGGTGACGGATGGGGAGTCGAGCGCGCCTCGCTCAGGGCCCAGCAGAGTCTAAGCCACAGTCAAGAGAAGGGCAGATGTCCCCCCGAGGGGCAGACGGTGCAGCCGGGCGCAGGCAGGCCCTTCCCACCAGGCCGCCCAGTCACACAGCCTGGCCTGTAATTCGGGCCCCAGTCATCTCTCGCTCGATGCCGGTTGGCACTGCAATTCGGTCGCTTGCCACCTAGAGCACCCTGGCGCCCCGACGGCCAACAGACGGACACGGGGGGGGGGGGGCGGTTAGGGCAGGCGTGGGATCCCCGTGGCTCCCGTCACTTCCACGTCCTTTGCTTCCCCCGCCCCACATGGGAAGGGGAGTCCCTCCTCCTGTGCAAGGACTCCCGCACCCTGCAAGGGTCTCCCATGGGACGAGGGCTGCCCTGTCCCCTCTGGCCCCATCTGGCATCCAGAGCGGTTGGGGCTCAACACGCCCACCCCGGGGGCAGAGCCAGAGCGGAACAGAAGGAAGCTTCGGGCTCCTTCCAAACTGAGGCGGCCCCGTGAAACGTGTGAGGACGGAAGGGCCGTCAGTCTGTCCAGGACTGTGCTCGCGGTAGGACCGAGTAGTGACTCAGGCCCCCAGGGAGGCGGATGTTGGGGCCGGAGCCTCCTACCTGCCGGAGGCCGGGCACCTGCACGCTCACAGGGATCCGGAGGGAGGGCCTCGCGTTCCACCGATGGGGGGTCTTACAAGGTGAAGGGACCAAAGCAAGGTCATATTTAGCCAGAGGCAGAGTCCCTCCCACGCCCTGACACCCTAGTTCATGTTCCTTCGTCTTTGTGGTCCTGCTGCCCTCCCGGCTCCCCACATCATCAGTGAATGTGGAGAGGTGGGGGCTGGGAGCTCCACCGGGGAGGGGGGTCTCGGCAGCACCCGCACACCCCCTCCGCACCCACAGTCTCTATCCAAACAGTGGCCTTCGGTGCCTGGGAGGACGGGTGCCCTCACCCCCCCGGGTGGCAACACGGGACGCAGCGGAGATGGTGGGGGCAAGTCCCTTGGGAGAGCCCCTCGCGTGGCAGGAAGAGAGGATGTCGTGTAGGATCCGGGCAAGCAGCCCGGCCCAGAGGGAAGCGAGTCCACGGAGGTGAATAGCGCAGGACACAGCGGAGAGCGACGGACGGGAGAGACGGCAGCGGCCCGGCCCAGCTCGCGTTCCCGAAGGCAAGGAGAGGCGGGAAGCCATGGGCTGTAGACCCGGGGCTGCAGACTTTTCCTGCAAAAGGTCAGAGAGTAAATATTTTCAGCTCTGCGGGCCACACGGTCTCTGTGGCACCTTCCCAGCCGCCACCGAGGTGCAAAGGCCGCACGTGTGTGCTCCATGGTGTGTTCTGTTTACAGTGTTCTAATAAAACTTTACTTACACAAACAGACGGCAGGTGAGACATGGCCCTGGGCCCAAGTCTGCCAACGGCTGATCCAGAGTACAGGGTGCAGCTGGTGCTTGGGCGAAGCAGCCTGGGGGATACACTGTGGGGGGGGGGGGCGTGCGGGGCAGCACAGGACAGGTGCACCCCGAGCACTGATGTGAGCTCCCGGACTCTGCCGCAGGAGGAAGAAAGCCCTGGGTAGATTCGCGGGGACGTGTTGAGACAGGGAGTCCAGCCTGACGGTCTTCACCCTCTAAGGAGAGGTAAAGACAATGAACCAGGTCGTGGGAGTCAGTGGCTTCACAAAAGTGGGGAAGGCTAGCAGAGCAGGCCGGGGTCCGGTTCCAGCGGGTTCCATAGCTGTGCTCGCTGGGATCCACCAAGGCCCACCCTCGCTCCCCCACCCAGGGAGAGACCCCAATACAGGGCTGGGAGGCCTGACACCTACAAACTGGCCCAGCAGGCTGGAGATTGGGCCAACAGGCAGCAGCCAGCTGCTCACCGCCCGACACTTCCCAGTCACTGGACGACAGAAGTGACACGTGAGCAGGTCCCGCCCCAGGGAGCGCAGCACAGGGTCGCTCTGTGGCTCCACAAAGGTCTGGGCTGGAAGGTGAAAGGCTCTGGCTTGCAAGCTGTGGGCTACCTGTAGCCGGGTGAGGCCGCACGCTCCTCTTGGCACGTCCAAGGTCCGGGGCGGGGGGTTCTGGTTTCCCAAAAACCCGCCTCCAAGAGCCCCTAATGCACTGAAGAGAGGGGGAGACAGACCAGGGACGGGGAGACACGATCCCCGGGGACCTTGGAGAGACGTGGACTGAGGAGGTTGAGGCTCCAGGAGTGCAGAGACCGGCTGTCACCCCTGCGGCAGGTGGCATCTTCTCTTAGTACCTCACCATGTCGGGTGACCACCGCCCACGGACACCCCGTCCCTTGGAGCGGTTTCCGTGCCCCCGTGACTGAAGATGCAGCTACGGGGCAGGTGCTGGGCGGACTGCTTCTCTGCACCCGCCCCAGCTCCTTGGTGGGCCCTCAGCGGGGGCCCCGGGGGTGGCCACCAACAGGTGCAACAGACGCAGCCTTCGTACCTACCCTAGTGCTGCCCGGGGGTGTGAGAGGGGCGAGGGGAGCGAGAGGTCACGGGAGAGCCAGCCACCTGGGCCTGGGGGCCAGCCCATGACCCAAGGGTGGGGACTTCAACTACCCGCTGGCTGGGCGAGGGGAAGGGGTCCGTCCAGGACACGGCCACCACCTCGCTGCCACGTGCAGGAAGCTGAGAGCAGGGGCCTCCTCTCTTGTCCTGGTTTTCTGACTTTTCAAGAGAAACAGGATCCAGAGTTTTGAGTGAAACATCTCCCGAGTTTTGGAAACTGGCCCAAACTTTTGGAAACCACTATGAGGCCAAGCAAGACACGTGGGCGGGCCAAGCCCAGCCCATTAGACACCTGCCCTGTCACTTCCCTTGCAGCCCGTCACGCGCATGGGCTGGGCCCCACCAAGCAAGCACCGTCCACCCCCTCTGATAAATAAGGACACGGACACGCAGGGAGCGACCCGGCCCACGGTCGCACAGCTGATGGCGCCCACACTGGAGTGTGTGCTTTCTTCTGGGCCGTGAGCTGCACTCACCACGCCAGGCGTCTCCCCAGATGGTGAGAGCCGGGGCGGGGGTCCCCCAGGCCGTGGTGTCTGTCACTCAGGGCCGCCCGTGGGGTGAGGGCTGACGCTCTGGTGCAGCTCCCGGAGGTCCACTCTCCTGCTGGGTCCCTTCAGGGTCGGATTTCACTCCTGCCTGGGCTCGGCTGGGGTTGTCAGCCGTTTCCCCAGGGCCATCCCTGGAGGACGAGGGGACACGGCAATCCCAAAAAAAGCCCTCGGCCCAGGGCCACACCGAGTAGACCAGGTGGCCAAGCACCCCAGCTGAAACAGAAACAGCGGGAGCCCAACTCTCCATCCAGAACCTGAGCTTCTGCTTCTGAGGATGGTTCCCCTTGACGGAGTCTGGATGTTGACACCATCTGGCCCAACTTTGTTTTACGGACTTTATGGCAGGGATGGAACGCCATTGTACAGGAGGACACGGGCGGATTGTTGCCTCGACTCGGGGACTCGGTAGCTTGCCGAGCCCCATGAGTGCTGCACCATGGCCACCACGGGAGTCTGGCCTCAGCTTTGACCTCAACATTTTTATTAATGACTTCGTCGAAAACATTTTTTTAAAAAAGTTCTGTTTACCAAATTTGTAGTCGATTAAAAAAAGAATGAGGGGGATCCCTGGGTGGCGCAGCGGTTTGGCGCCTGCCTTTGGCCCAGGGCGCGATCCTGGAGACCCGGGATCGAATCCCACGTCAGGCTCCCGGTGTATGGAGCCTGCTTCTCCCTCTGCCTGTGTCTCTGCCTCTCTCTCTCTCTGTATGACTATCATAAATTAATTAAAAAAAAAAAAAAAAGAATGAGGGGATCCCTGGGTGTCGCAGTGGTTTAGCACCTGCCTTTGGCCCAGGGCGCCATCCTGGAGACCCCGGATCGAGTCCCACGTCAGGCTCCCTGCATGGAGCTTGCTTCTCCCTCTGCCTGTGTCTCTGCCTCTCTTTCTCTCTCTCTGTATCTCTCATGAATAAATAAATAAAATCTTTAAAAAATAAAATAAATAAAATAAAATAAAATAAAATAAAATAAAATAAAATAAAATAAAATAAAATAAAATAAAGAATGAGCAGATTGCAGAAACATCGATGGGATCCAGGGGGCTCTAGACAGGCTGGACCGATGGGCTGCATCTAATAAGATAAAATAAACCAGGGATAAATGTCAGGTCCTGAACGTGGCTTCCAAACCACCCCTGCTCAAGGACAGGGTCGAGGCGGGCGGGATTTAGCGGCAGCAGGTTTGAATGAAGGCTGAGCTCTGGTCCACACAGCACAGCCAGGCGGAGACAACCATCCATCCGGGGTGTTCGGCACAGCGCGGTTTACAGCAGCGCGACCCTGGGAACGGTCTCGGCGTCTAATGCTCCTGGTTCATCGGCACAGCTGACACCTCTGTACCCGTCAAAATGCGTGGCGTGAGAATACCTTAATGACTTATAAAAATACTGTGAAAAAAATAAGAAGTTAAAAATAAATAAAATAAAGCAAAACAAAAAAAATAGCGTGAAATGAAAAAACGGCAGGTTATGAAGCAATATGTGCTGTTTGAGCCCCCGTTTTTTTTTTCATTGAAAAAGAAATTACTAGATGGTATTTGGGGTGGTTTGGGCACGGTGGGGGGAAGGGTTAGATTTTTACTAAGTGTGTAATGTTTTCGAAGTTTTCAGGGCGTGAACGCAATCCGCCCACAGGTAGGAGCCTGGCATCGGTTAAGCTAGAGAGCGAGGTGCAGCCGTCCTTGGGTGTAGCCAATCCCAGGGTCGCGGTAGAGTCCCAGGCACGTTCCTTTACCTCAGGACACGTTGGTCATCGGGCTCTGCGTGGGCGGGGCAGCTGCATGAGTGCTGAGCTCTTGTCACCAGGGCTCCCCGCGTCTCACGGGCAAGGCTCAGGGAGGCCAGGACCACGCCCGACATCTAAGGAACAGCAGAGCCAGGATTTGCATTTAGGAACAGAAACGGCCTCAGGACGGCCCGCTGCCCTGCGAGCACCGCAGGTGCTTCCAAGCATCAGGCCTTGTGTGGGGACCGGCCACCAGGGGCTCCAGACAACTCAGGGTCCATCGTTGTGGGAAACACCGGGAAGGTGCCACGGAGGCCGGATGTCGGGGCCACCAGGACAGAACATCGGAACCCTGGACTCTAGTTAAGACACCGTCTCACGGAAGGTGAAGAAAGTCCAATCGTTGGGTTTGGAGAAATTAAAGACGAAAATCAGGTTGGGGAGAAAACTAGGAAAGTTAGCACAGGACCCTGTCAAAAAATCAGTGACCTCCTCCCCCCTCAGCCCAGCCTGGGCCCGGGGCCTCGGCCTCAGCGCCTTCTCCCGAGAACTGAAGAACCGAGGTCTGTAACTCCTTGGGTGCCCGCCCCTAAGAGGACAGCCGAAGGAGGGGACCCTCGTCCCTCAGGAAAATTTCCTTTGAGGGAAGAAAACCCGTGGCAGGTGGGTCCCGAGAGGAAAGGAGCAGAGCAAGGGGGTGCGGGGGCAGCTCTGAGCCAACCTTTCCTCCCGGGACGTGCCAGCTGGGACCAGGGCTACCGTCTCCCGTCCTGAAAACCCGCGAGTTTGCCTGAAGGAGGAAGGGCCTGTGCAGCGAGACCCGCTTAACGTGCGGACACAAGAGAGGCACCTGCCGGCAGCCTCGACTCCGCGGGCGCTGGGCGGGCCCTGGTGGTCCGAAGGGACACCTGTAGGAGGAACCTGCGCCCTAGACTTCAGAGGTCGTGAGGGTTCAGGACTCTGGGATATTCAGCGTTATGTCCCCAGGTCATCAGCACATGACCTGGATGACAGCAGATGCTCAAAAAAAAGCAGACCTGTTGCGTTGAAAGAACACACAGCGTGAGGAGTAGCCAGAGCAGTTACCACCAAGGGCCCTTGCGGAACTCTGAGCCTGTGACCCCGTGGGATTTAGGACCCGTGCTGTGAAGTTCTCCCGATGGTCGCCCTGACTCATCCCTCCCCTCTCCGCGCCCTCACTTACCTGGGGGCACCTTGCCCCGCCCTTCCTGCAGGCCGTGCTCTCAGCCCACACCCCGAGGCCCTGCAAGGCCACCTGCCGAGGCCCAGGGGCTGCATGAGGACCTCCGGGGCCTTGCACGGATGACGTAGGCCACCCTGAGCACCGGGCTGCAAACAAATGCTTGCCTGTTTTCCTTCTCAGTAATTTCCTGGGATTCCACTTTGCAAAAGGGAATTGTTGGATGTTTTCAACCCAGTTGGTGACCGGCCTTCCCGGAGCATCAAGCCTGAGTTCTTCCAGCAGCTTCTGCATTGCAGAGACCTCCTGGTCCCCCAGCAAGGACACGAGACGAGCAAGAGACGTGTCACTCAGAAGCTTGGTTGTTCTGGAACATCCCAGGCAGCTGAGGATGCAAGAGCCAGAGGACCGTGCCTCAGTGTATCCCAGTCACCCCCGGGTCACCCCCGGGTCACCAAAGTCAGGGTGGATGTCCCCCCACTTCACGCAGCCTCCCCTGAAGCTCCGCCAACACGGAACAGCTCCTGGAGACAGGTCCTGCGAGGACCGAATGGATCTCCTGAAACTCACTTGCTCCCTTTCCTCTTCGGGCTGTGGGCGGGAGGCGGGGGACCCCAGAGCTCGACACGCAGGCACCTCACCTCCCATGACGGTGCTCCCGTCGGACACGGGGTCTGTAGGCCTCGGACTCGCCATGGTCGCGTCCAGGGTTCCCAGCCCGGTGCCCACACTCACAGCCCACGCTGCCCAGCAGAGCCCACGGCCCCTGGGAGCCCCCAGCAGCACAGGCCGGGTCCCAGGACCAGCAGCAGGGCGCAGGTGCACACGCCCCCTGCACCCCAAAGTCAGCTCCTGGCTCGGCCCCCCGCCCGTGCTAGTTCAGCAGCCACGGAACAGGCCCCACGAGGTGCTGGCACGCGGGCTGACGGATCGCCTCCATTCCCAGCACGTGGAACCGTCACGTGTGGGGACGGCTGGCCCCCGACGCTGAGAGGGCAAGCCCGGGGTGCTCCCCGTCCAATGTTCCCTGCCTCCTCCACGAGGACACCCTCCCCGGGCCTTTGCTCCATCACGATTTGTCACACAACGCTTTTTCTCGCAGTAGATTCCAGGCTAATTTTAGAAATTTGCTTTCACCTTCCGACATCGATTCCTGGGGCAGCTCGCAAGCTGCCTGGAACGAAAAATCAATGGTGACGGCGGCGGAGTGGGCTCGGGCTCGTCACCGCCCCGGAGCCCTGGCAGCCGCAGCCCAAGCTCCTCCCTCGGGGCCCTGGGCAAGAAACAGGCCGCCGGGAAGTTGCCCTTGGTGCCCTCGGCCTTCCCCTTGCGAGCCCTTGCTGTCCGCTGGTTCGCCCCTTTTCCCTTCCCAGGACTCCCCCTCAACCCAGCACGGAGCCCAGGGAGCAGGACAAACACTAAGACCCAGGGAGGGCCTAATTCCCAGAGACTGGGATCGCCCCCGTTTCACAGAATGGGAAACTGAGGGACAAAGAGGTCAAGAAACAAGCCCACTGTCACACAGCTGGCGAGGTGGAACTGGATGAGGCCTCTGAGTCCGAAGCTCGTGTTGTCAGCATTTCGCTCTGTTACGCCGAGAACCACGGCGGTGCAGAAACTGCAGCGTCCCCCAGGGACACAGAAACGTGCTGCGTGCTGCACCCTGCACCCGCCGTCCCCGCTCTGCTGAGCTCTACCCCCGGGGACTGGCCCTAATGAAGTCTCCAGGGACACAGGATGTGCTCCGGAGGCTCGGCTCCACCCACGGGAGGCGGTAGACCGGCCCAGGGAAGTTCTAATTGAGCATTCACAGGTCCCCACAGCGGGACCAGACCGCAGCCCTCCGGCCACAGGTCACCTGCGAGAGGCGCAGCCCCAGAGCGGGCGCTGGAGGCCCCTGAAAGCGGAGAGAGGCAATGAATTCCAGGACGGAGAAGGGGGCGATGCGAGAAAAAGTCCAGGCCAGCCCTGGTCAGTAGAAATACAACGTGAACTACATAACTAATGTCAAATTTTAGGCCACATTTTGAAAACTAAAATGGAAGGGACACCCCAGTGGCTCAGTGGCTTAGCGCTGCCTTCGGCCCAGGGTGTGACCCTGGGGTCCCGGGATCGAGTCCCATGTCGGGCTCCCTGCGTGGAGCCTGCTTCTCCCTCTGCCTGTGTCTCTGCCTCTCTCTCTTCTCTCTGTGTCTCTCATGAATAAATAAACTCTTTAAAAAGGAAAAAGGAAGGGGATCCCTGGGTGGCTCAGCGGTTTGGCGCCTGCCTTTGGCCCAGGGCGTGATCCTGGAGACCCGGGATCGAGTCCCATGTCGGGCTCCCTGCATGGAGCCTGCTTCTCCCTCCTCCTGTGTCTCTGCCTATCTCTCTCTCTCTCTCTCTCTCTCTCTCTCTCTCTCTCTATGTCTATCATAAATAAATAAATCTTTAAAAAAAAAAAAAAGGAACAGGTGAAATTAATATTGATACCATGTCTAACCCAGTATATCTCAAATGTTATTTCAACATATAATCAATATAAAAAAACGTGTTAATGAGACTTTCCATTTCTTGAACTAAGTCTTTGAAGTCCCATGTGTATTTTACACACTACAGCCCATCCCAGGTCGGAAGGGCTGATTTCATGGGCTCAACAGCCACATGTAGCTAGTAGCTACCGTACTGGGCAGTGGAGTCATGATTTTTAAATTATGTTCCATGGAATCTAGCACCCCACAGGAGTATTACAGGGATTCCCAAAATGCTCAGTCTTATTCTCATTTTTAGTGGATTTAAACTGTTTGACTTGGCAATATTTAAGAATCCACACAGATAGATGCCCCGTCCCCAGATTTTAACACATTGAAGACAATCAACAGAAAAATATGTTTGTATCTGAGAGGCAATGTTAAGTCGTCCTCTTACACAAGAAGTTGGTACCGTAAAACATCTCAATCTGTTTTACACATCAGTGATTTACATCAGATTTCGGTTAAGTGGTAACCGAACGACCAACACTTATCCCAGATTTGGGCATGTGCTTCGTGGACTTCACCTCATCCAATCCTCACAATAAATCTCTGAAGTGGGTCGGGTCGTTCTCTTCACTTGCAGAGGAAGGTGCTGAGACTGGGGGGTTCAAGGACCTGCCCAAGGTGGTGGGTGAACAGCAATGTCAGGATTCGAACCCAGCTCTGGGGGGGTCTAACTTCTAAACCAAAGCTCCGTAAACACTAGATTCCAACTAAAACCAGAACCACCCGCCATGCCAGTCGAAACTTCAGCTGCCTCATGTTGACTTCTCCTTTACACCTGGGCTAGGTCAGCTCCTTCCTGTGCGGCCCTTCCCCACAGGCACACACACCACCCAGCACTCTCTCTAGTTGAGCCAACGCTTATTGGCGCCTCACTGTGTTGGTGTTCGTTGCAGTCCCTCCGTAGCCAAGATAAAGCTTCTATATCCTGCTTCGCTCCCAGTCATCTGAGAAGAGGTTGGATCCGATCCTGCAAAGACCAGATGTCGCTTTTAGAAAGCTCCTTCTGCTGGCTGCAGTGAGGGTAGATTGGAAAGAGCTGGGTGCTGGAGAAAGAAAACCAATGGGAAGCTCTCTGAGTGGTGACAGTAGATACGAGGGTGAACCATAGTGGATGGAAGCAGTGGGTCTCAGTGATGGAGGAATCGTTGGGTGGGAGCAGCACAGAGAAAGTGGAGGATGATCCTGGTTCCTGGTTTAAGTAGTGAGGCCACTAACCGAAACGGGAAATACAGGAGGAAGATCTGGGTTGAAGGGAATGAGTAGACACGATGGGTTCAGATTTCAATATCGGGGTTGACATTGAGATTGACTGTCCAGCATCCCTTCAGCCCCTCTGCCGTCCGTCACAGAAGTGCAGTCTGAGGAGGAATTCACTGCGATCCAGGACGGACCCTCACTCACCCAATCACAATAAGCCGTTCCCATAATAATGCCCGTGCCATGACTGGTACAGCGCATGGGTATAAACCAATGAGCACATAGCCTTTCCCTTGAGACTTCACTGGTGTAGACGCCATAAAGTGACCCATTTGGACCATAGGAAAGCATCTTTCTTCAACAGTCTTGGGAGAGGAGCTCCCTCCTGATGAGAATGAGAAAACAAGTAGTCCTGATTGCTCCTGACAGCACTCCAGCTCAGGACGCTTGGGATAAGGTAATTCTGGGAGAAGAATATAATGGAGAGAGAGAAAACCCTGGACGCTGGATAATTCATTAAACCAATGGATAGAGCCACCCCAAAGCTCAAACTATCCTCCTATGTGAGCCAATACTTTTCTTTATTGCTTTAGCTACTCTGAGGTGGGATTTCTGCCCTGTACAGTCTCAAGCTTCCAACCCAATGTGGATATGCTGAATCAGGAGCCCAGTCCATGGAGTACCCTGGAGTTGGGCAAGACAGCATGCCCAGGGTGACCTGTAGGACACAAAGGAAGTGGTGCCCATCAGGCGGCTAGATGGCGCTTCAATCTGATGCTCAGGGAAGGAGTCAAGCTGAAGGTACGTTTGTGGTGTCATCAGCTGGGATGTAAACTGAGAGAAAGTAGCCAAGATGACCCAGGGAAAGCGTATAGAATAGAAAGAGAAGAGCAGGGTCAAGGGCAGAATCCTGGGAAATGCTAGCATGGGGGGCGGGGGGCTCTAAAGAAACGCTAGAAAAAAATAAAAAACAAAAAAATTTAAAAATAAAGAAATGCTAAAAAAATAAAAATAAAAATAAATGAAGAAATGCTAGCATGATGGTGGGGGGGCTCTGAAGAAAACAAAGGAGTAGAAGGAAGTAAAGAAGTTCTCAATGTGGGGAGGAGCCTGAAGGACTATGAGCCCAGAAGTGGGAAGAGGAGAAAAATAAAAAGAAGTGGGAGGGGAGGGATGGGATACCTGCTGAATGGTGAAGAACAGTGTGGACAGAGAGACAGACACGGACAGAAGGGGACTCTAATTGAGGGGCAGGCCAAGCTGCTGTAACAACGAGACTCATAAACACAGTGGCTTAAATAAAATGGAAGCTCCTTTCTCCCCCACATGACAGTCCAGAGGGAGAGAGAGTCCCAAGCTGTAATCAGTTCTTCTCCACCAAGTCTCAAGGGGCCGAGGTTCCTCTAACTGGTCACTGGGCCATGCATGGCGTCTTGCCTTTGTCCACAGAGCTACAGCTGCTTCATCACTAGTACTTTCCAAATTCCAGCCCATGAGCAAAGGTTTCCCTTTCCATGCTCCGTGCAAACAGCTCCCACATAGGGATGCAGTCTGGATGGGAGCTGCACACATCCTTTCAGCAAGAACAGAGTCCGTGGCCACACCCAACCACAAAGGAGGTTGGGAGACAATGGACATGTGGGGACACTTAGCAAGCTCTGGCACTAGGTTCTAGAAAGCTGTGGTAGGTGCTGTATAGGCAACGACCCCCTCTACTCCTCAAGCTTATCATCTCGGCTTATCTGCATCGGTACCTTAACTCAATCTTACCAGTAAGGTCTTACGAGTAAGGCTCGGAAGGAGCCAATGTACAGCGTGGTCACTAGAGCTGATGACACCGTGTTGTAGGACTAAAATTGGCCCACAGAAGATCTTAAACCTTCTCACCAAAAAAAAAAAAGGCGGGGGTGGGGAGGGAGGGGATACAACTCTGTGATGGATGTGTTAATGAACTTGACTGTGGGAACCCTTTCACGACGTGTATGTGTATCAAATCATCACATGGTACACTGCAAATATTTGACCATTTTGTCAATTATATGTCAACAAAGCTGAGGGAGGGGGGAAGAACTTGGAAGGGACAAGAAGGAAAAAAATCTAAGAACTTTCACACATAGAAGAACAGGGACAATCTTAGGAAACCCTGAGGAAGTCCAGGTTCTCCAAGCACATTTCAGCTACCGCCTCCTTTTGCCCACCCCGGAGATGGCCTTGCAGCCGGGTTAAAGCTTCGTGACCCGCTGGCAGTGTCCAAACCCTCCCCTCCCTGCCTCCCGGCCCGTCAGCTTCACTCTGGGGATGCACAGCAGAGCCAGGCAGAAAGGGGAAATCAGCCCGTTCAGGTGCTTTGCACTACGCAGGTCATGATTCCCTTTTTTGCTTTTAATCTCCTCCTAGCCACTGACGCTCTCCTCGAAACTCCTTCCCCTGGGCTGGCTGCTGCTTAAAGCTAACCCTTCATTTCTGTCCCTCTTCCCTTCACCACTACACCCACCAACTTATTCCCAAAGCCCCTGCAACCTGGCAGCTGCCCCACCACTCAGCTGACACGGTCACCTCTGTCATTAAATGTAATGGCCCTTTCCTTGGCCCTCTTCCTCCTCCACCCGGCGGGGTCTCCTTAGACGCAAATGGCCATCCTGTCCTCCAAGCGCTACCTGTCCTGGCTGCCGTGATGTGCCACCCCACGCGCCTGCCCTCCCTCGTCAGCTCCTAGCCTTGTCCTGGGTCTTTCGTTCTGCGACTCCTCAGAAGGCAGACGGAGGCTGGTGCAACCTCTGTGGGGGGCGGTCATCCTGCAGCAGCGACTGAGATACCACCTGGGCTCCAGCCTCCGACTGGCCCCTTGTTTACTGTGTGACCTCCACCAACTACTTAGCACCTGTGAGTCCCTTTCCTCACAAATGCCCCGCTCTCAGGCTTGCTATTATCAGGGAAAGCACCTGCTTAATAAGCAACCTGCAAACTTCAGAGGCTTAGCAACCAGCGTTACAGCCCAGTGAACGAGCGGAGGCTAGGGGCTCCTAGAAGATTACACAGGGACGGGGTCCAGGGGCCCTACTGTCCCCTAGGGCTTGGGGTCCTCCACCGGGTTTTCTGTCTCAGCAGGCCGCAAGGAAAAAAGAAAAGAAAAGAAAAGATTGGACAGCCCTGGTGGCTCAGTGGGTTTAGCACCACCTTCAGCCCAGGTTATGACCCTGGAGACCCGGGATCGAGTCCCACATCAGGCTCCCTGCATGCAGCCTGCTTCTCCCTCTGCCTGTGTCTCTGCATCTCTCTCTCTCTCTATGTGTCTCTATAAATAAATAAACTGTTTTTTTTAATTAAAAAAAAGATTAAGGGAGATGCCTGCATCAGATTGTGCATATTTTTAGGGGACACACAGGTGGCATCGATTTCTCCTACTCACATTCCATTGGTCAGAACTCAGTCACATGACTTCATCTGTTAGTGAGGGATGCTGGGAAATGTAGTTCCAGGGGGGAAGAAAGGGGATGTGATGAACACACGGGATCCATCTCTCGGTGGGTGGCTGTGAAGATGGAAACCACAGAAGTGAATCCTGTGACCTTTCTGGAACACAGTCAATGTTATACGAAGAGAAGAGTAGCCTTTTGTAGCCTTTTTTTTTTTTTTTACCCATTTGCCAACTTTCCCCCGTGTTTAAAGTCTGTGCAAAGGCTGAGACGGAGGGAGCACACAGAGACGGAAGAGGAGACGGCTCTTCTGGACACGGAGGAGTGGAGCAGCTGGGCTGGGCAGGGCGTGCAGGGGCGCGGAGATCCGGGCACTGGGCTCGACCTCTCATTTTCCCCGCCAGCCCTGGCTCCCGCCTGAGCCCAAGGGCTTTGGAAAGATCTGAGTTTCCTTGGAAACCATTTCTCTGGCCCTCTCTGCACGTTATCAGCCAAGTTGGTTGTAATCAAACCCCCACGAGGCGGAGAATGAGCTCTCAAACTGCTGTCCTGGGGTTCCATCCAAATTACTTGTTCCCTATTTAAATTGGTAATTTCCCCACAAGCACTCTCCCTGCCCATCCCGGGATTCTCAAGGTTAGCCGGGAAGGGGGAGCCGTAGGCATGCACCCAGACACAGCCTGGGGCCTGGAGGGGCCCCAAGGACTGGCCAGGCCAGGACCCTTGTCCTCGGACCCCTCTGGCTCACAGAGGAACAGCCCGGACATTAACGGTGAAGCCGGGCGTGCGTGGGCCACCGCAGGAGACTCCAGAATGATGGGTCCCCTCATCCAGACTGGATTCACCTTTCGTAGGCACAGACTTTTGGGAGGAAAGGGATAGAGCCTGGGCCAGGGCACCAGATAATCATAAAGGACTCAGAGCCAAGGCCACAGGACCAGGGGACAGCTGGGGCAGTGCCACAGGGTCAGAGACTCCAGGAGCTTCGGAGCCCACCCACCTCTACTCCCTTGGTCACAAGCCAGCCCAGCCCCCAGCGGGACCACAGAAAGCAAGAGCGAACCCCTGTCCCTTTTCCTTCCAGAATGGTCACTGGCCAACACGGGCCAACACTCACACACACTCGGCCCCACGCGCACATGTAGGCACACATGCATCTTGAGAGCTACACGCGTGTACAGAGACACACAGCCCTGCACCTCGATGTCAGGTATCTGACCCCCCTGACCGGGCATGTTCACGTCCACGTTGGACACAGGGTCGGGCTGCCGTGCGTGCACAGCCACCCAGGCGGCCTTGGTGCACATGTGCACACCGACACGGTCCCGCCGGCCGGTACGTGTGCTCCATGTATGACACGTGTAGTCAGATTCACATGAGGCTGAGGAGGGGAAAGCCGGGCCAGGAGCTAGACCCTGCTTGCCCAAGTTTCCAGGTGGCCCCAAGGAGCTGTGGCAAACTGGGGTTGGGGCGAGGGGGAGCCAGGTGGGGGGAGCCTTCCTGGGCAAAACAGGGTCCCCAACTTCCGGGAGAACTACAGGACCAGGAACCGCTCCCCGCCACCCAGGGAAGGCCTCACTCCCAAAGGTGAAGCTGGATATTAGGGCCTCATCCCAGAGAAGAACAGGTGAAACCAGAGCACCAGCCACAGGGCTGAGGGCCCTGCAGTGAGGGGAGAACTGGAGCCCAGGAGTCCGGGCGCCCAGGGCCCCCCCGGCTCCCAGATCCTGTATCTAGGGGGGCAGAGCGGGAACCAGGCCCTGCAGGTTGGGCTCCACACTCAGAACCAGGCCGAGATGACTCGCCCCCCCCCCCCCAAGCCGCCTGCAGGGCCCTGTAGCCACCGCAGCTCCGAGGCTCTGGCTCACGCACACTCCCTGCTCCCTCTTATGGGCTGCAAGCTGCACACCTGAGAGGGATGGGCAGCAGGTGTCGGACTCGGTGCCCGGGGTGGATGTCCCCCCCCCTCGTTCCTCCCCCAGACCCATCACTAAGAAGAATCCCACAGAGCTTCGCAGCCCACCTGCTGCTCCTTTCCAAACAGGCAGGTGTGAGAAAAGACGTGAGAATTCCGGGGGGACGGGTGCCACCAGCTGTCTGCAGCTGGGACTCCGCAGCTTCTGGCACAGTCTGCTGTGAGGAGGAGACGGGCAGGCGGAGCTTCGGAACCTCAGCGTCTCCCTTCACCCTGACTCTCTCTCTGCCTCCATATGGGCTCAGCACATCCCTCCACCTCCCTGCCTCCTAGAAAACTCTTATTTGACCTTTAAAGCCCCGTTCAGGTCTCCCCTGTCCTGTGCAATCTTTCCCGGGCCTGGCACAACTCCTTCCGTCCTCCGGGCCCCAGAGATGCCTGTGGGGGTTTCCGTCCCACCCCCCCCCGGCCCCCCATGGCTGTGGGCTCCCAGAGGACCACCCCAGCCTCTGCTGCAACAGGTGAGGGATGAGCAGGGACACGCAGCAGTGGAGACACCAAGATCGGGCATAACCCCGACCCGAGTCTGCGTCCCACCCCTGAGTCTTGGACTCGGGCTCAGGCGAGTCCTGTCGTGCATCCGGGGGTCCGGGCCTCAGTGGGCCCCGGTGTGAAACAGGAGGAGTAAGCGGAGCAGCACAAGGTGCCCTGAGAATGCGGAGGGCAGCCCACTCCTGGGTCCGCTCACTACCTTGGGGATCATCCCATGTGCATCCACACAATCCATTGGTTCTTCACTGGAAGTCCCGACGGCGCCCCCGCCGCCCACCGCCCTCCCCCCGGGAAATCTTCCCCAGCGAGTGAACGCGGAGAGCCCAGGCACCCGCTGCAGAGAAGAGACCGCCTACTGTAGCCGCCACGGCTTCCAGGGGTTACCCAGCTTCGTTGGCTTGGGGGTTAGAAGGCCCCAGGTTCAGATCCCGACTCAAACCGTAAGGAGCTGTGTGCCCTCGGGGGAGGCCCTAAAACACTGCGTGGCTCTGAGATCTGCTGGCGACTCCACGACTCAGACACTGACACGCGCACAGATGATACAACAGGAACCTTGCTGGAGGGGAAGCAGGGGCGCTCCTCTCTCGGGGGACACCGCCGCCGCGTCCGACAGGTGAGAGGGCTTGTCGGGGCCAAGACGGGAGGCAAGGGCATTTCCAGCAGAAGGAACATCCGGTTAAACGGCCGGCGAATCCAAAGGACAAAGGGCAGTGCCGTGACTTGGACCACAGCGTGTGGAGGGGACCTGGAAACAAAGGCGGGGGCCAAGCTGGGGCAGAGCTGGGACGTTCTGCTAAGCGGTTCCTGGCACACGCCTCCGAGGACAGCAGCCCCTTTTCTAGAATGTGCCTGGCAACTATTTCAGAGGCTCAATAAATCTCTGTGGGAAAAACAAATACATGAGTCAGTGGCCCCAAGAGCCTGAGCCTCGGCCCTGCCCCTGCTGGGAGTCCGGTCCTGCTGGGAAGCGGCTGCCAGGCCCTGGACGGGTCGCGTGGTCGCTCGGGGCCCTGTTTCTCCGTCTGGACCTGGAAACGGGGCCTCACAGAGTCACCCCGGCTGCTCAGGCGGAGCCCTGAGTGCTAGACGGGAACGTGGCACTGCGGCGCGTCACCGCATCACCCTCGCCCTCTCCTGGGGACAGCGGTGAACGGTCCATGTCAGCCTCGGCCCACCCAGCCCCGTTCCAGCTCCCTGACCCCATCTGGCCTTCCCAACATCCCACGAGGGACACTGCATCATTGACTTTTGCAGATCGTGCGCTCGGAGAGTCGACCCGGGGAGCCCAGGTCACGCAGCCAGTGGGAGGCTGACCCAAGACCCAAACCCCAGGCTTCCTCATTCCAAAGGCTTGACACCACACTGAGGATGGTTTTAAAGCAAAAATAAAATAAATAAAATAATAAAATAAAATAAAATAAATAATTTTTTTAAAAGACACTTTTTTCTTTTTTTAAGATATTTTATTTATTTGAAGGAGAGGGAGAGGGAGCAGGAGTGAACTCCTTGCTGGCCTGACGTGGGGCCAATCCAGGCCTCTGAGGTCACGACCTGAGCCGAGGTCCAATATTTAACCAACTGGGCCACCCAGGTGCCCTAAATCTTCTTTTTCTAAGGACATGCGACATTGATGGGGACCCTGATTTATGAAACAGTGACCGGCAGAGCTTCCCCTGGAGAAGCGGGAGTGCACAGGGAGCAGCACCCTCGGCCTCTTCCTTGCCCCCGCTCGCCCCCCAGGCCCCCTGGCTCCTGGAGCTCAGGCCATTGCCCTTCCCTCCCTCCAGGCCGAGCCCTGTGGCCGAACCTTGCATGGAAGTTGGACCCACCAGCGGGCCTGACGTCAGGGGAACAACTCCCGCGCCCTGCAGCCCATGGGGTCCAAAGGACTCCCTGTGATCCCTCTCCTGTCTCCCCACAAGCCAGACCCAGACACCCGCCACGTCTTGACAGGCTTCCCGCGAAGGTGCCTGAAGCTCCCCCTGCGGCTGGCTCAGCCCACCGGCCTTTGAACGGGAGATGTCCTAAGCCCCTGGCCGCCAAGCGGGGAGACTTGAAAGGCCGTCGGGGCAGCGGTCAGCCCGTCTTCCTGGGGTGCTGGATGCTCCCCCTAGGCCCCTCTCCAGGGAGGCCGCTGGAACCCGGGAGGCGGGGATCATGCGAAGTGCACCTGCAGCCGCCGGGCTGGGGAGGGGCCGCTCAGCGGGTCTCCTCGGGGCTGTGTCCTTGCACACCTAGGGGCCTGCTCTGCTCGGCTGAGCAGCATCGGAGCCTGGGCCTGGTTTATCTCAGGGCCCCGGGCCCCCAAACTGTGTCGGAAGCAGGCCGGTTCCCCTGCCCCCCGGCCAAGGACAGGCCACCGCGTTCGACCTTCAGTGAGGCCCCACCGCCCCGTGGGCCTGCAGCGACCCCGATTCCCTCCTGGACGGACGGACGTCCCACAGGAGGGCTTACCGTGTGTCTTCTCGACAGTCCCACGCATCCTCCAACACCCCTGCTGTCCAAGAACAGCCCTGTCACCAAGTTTGTAACCCCACACGTCCCCCCCTGCACCACAAGTCCCTCCTGAGCCGCCCCAGCGACCAAAAAGCCCAAGGACCGCGGGCCCCCACCCCCACCCCATGGTGGCCCTAGTGCCGGGTCGGCAGATCCAGGTTCAAGTTCAGGCTCTGGCCCTTACCAGCTGCACGCCCTTGAGCCAGTCGTCGTCTCTCCGCGGCTCGGCTCCAACATCTGCAAAGTGGAAATAACAGCGCTCACCCCAGAGGCAGGAGGGCTGTGCAACGGGATGCTGGTGCGGGCCCTTCCCTCGCTCGAGGACGCTGGGTAGAAATGCAGGGTCCCAGGTGGGCTGAATCGGAACCCGCACTGATACCTTTAAAACATGACTCAAGTGGGGGCCCCAGGGTGGCTCAGGGGTGGAGCATCTGCCCTCGGCTCAGGCCGTGACCCCGAGGTCCTGGGATCGAGTCCCACATCGGGCTCCCTGCATGGAGCCTGCTTCTTCCTCTCCCTGGGTCTCTGCCTCTCTCTGTGTGTCTCTCATGAATAAATAAAATCGATAAATTAATAAATAAAAAATTAATAATTAATAAAAATAAAAAGCAACTCAAGTGTTTCCTATGTAGAGACAGAACAATAACACCAGGCAAACCTCCAAATTTTATCTCATCTTCCTTGAGGAGAGAAATAATTTGACACTAATGGGTGGGGAAGATCCCCCTGCACCCACCTTTTCCCCCCTCTCGCCTTCTCCAGGAGCCCAGCAGCCACGGAGTGACATCTGGTGTCCTCCCCAGTTGTAACTCCCTCCACCCGCTGAACCACATCCCCCCACTCGCTCGGGCTGGCAGGGCTGGCAGGATGCACAGCTGGTGTGGAACCCTGTTGAACACCGTGATGCAGGGCCACGGGGGACTGGAGAGGAGGCATGCAGTGCAGCCAAGGGAGGTGCCTAGTAAGGGGCGGGGACTGTTACCAGCAGCTCAAGAGATACTGTGGGGAGACAAGGCCCAGGCCTCGATACCAACTGGCTGCAGCGGGAGGAAGACAGACAATCAGTGTGACGACGACACTGGGGACGTCCGTGACCAACCAGGCGGCGGGCAGATGCGGGACCATCCCAAGTGGAAAGTGATGGCTTCTGTCTCAGAACCCCACCCCTTCATCGAGTCAGAATGCGAGCCGCACAGCTCCCGCCCGCGTGGGAGGCACGGCCTGGCGACAGGGTGACGCCGAGGTGCCTACGGGACCTCCAGCTAGAGACATCCGGGGCCAATCCAGAGAGCTGTGAGGGCTTGAAGAGGTCTTGTGTCCTCCTCCCAGCTGCCCCGGACATGTGATAGCAAGAGCCAGAGATGTCACTGGAGCCTCCTTCGAAGCTCGGCAGGGTCCTCTGCAAGCTAAGCGCAGCAGAGGCTGCCCCCTTGGAGGCGTGTGGGCCCAACGGGCAGGGTGCCGGGCTCCTAATGACTGGAGGCCAAGGGGTCCCGTGACCGCAGCCACCCGACTAGCAAGTCCCCCTCCGTGAGCTGAGCAGAGGCCGTGCCAACCAACCTGGGCAAGACGCTGGAGGGCCACTACCGTGTGAGGAGGTGGGAACCCCCCCAGCGCTGCCCCGCCTTCACCCCCACACGTCCTCCCTCCCACGGCACATTCAGGTCCCTGCACTCTTCCAGCATCCCTAATGGGCCAACGGGCCTCCACTTCCTCCACCATCCCAAACTAAGACTCTTATTTCCCTCTCTACTCCTACTCCCCCTAGACTCCCCATACACCCGCCCTGGTCCCTATAAGCCCAATTAAGACACACACACATACACACACACACACAACTCCACAGTTCATTAAATACTGAGCACTTTGCATCGAGATAGATCACTCGGAGGTACACTGCATGAATGATACTATGGAATCATATTTTTGTACCCTCTAATTGTGTAAGTACGACTCATAATTCACTGTAGCTCTTCTGTGGTCAATGAGTAATGGATATTTATATCTTTTTTATGGAATTCAGAGACTAATATAACTAGTGTAAATGACACACAGAAGCTGAAGGCCTATCTCTCTTTTTCTGACACACAATAGCTAGAGCTACACTCTCCTGGCATTCACTCCCCAGGCAGAAAGCAACCCCTCGGGAACGTAGCGCCCTGGTGTAAAAAGACGGTCTTCCCGGTTGCCATCTGCTCTATGATGCAGTTTCCAGGAATACACCACGGGGGGAGGGGGGAACTCCCTTTCCTCCAAAACCAACTCCTCCGGTGATTGTCAACCCGGATCAAAAAGCCTTAAAAATATACATTTTCTTTGACGCTGTAATTCTACTTCCAGAAACTTATTCTAAGGAAGACGTATGTGCAAGGGCGTTTGTGGAGCGCTGTTTAAAATAGCTACACATAAAAATGGAAAGAACCTAGATGTGATATACACACAGGGAGATGCTAGGGGAGCTACTAATGTCTCTCGGGCCGAACCCCCTTCCGTGTTCTGCTCCGTTGCTGGTCTGGGGAGTGCACGTACTTCACCTCCCAGGCCCCGCACTGGCTGGCCTCCCATTAAGTTCCAGGGTGGGGGAGGCACTTGAGAAGACTGGAAAGCAGGGCAAGGGGAGAAGGGACTGAGCTCCTGTTCCTTCCGTTCCTGCCAGCCTCACCCCGACCGCAGCTAGCTCCAGCTTCCCACTATTTCTGTGCTCCCAGACCAGGCTCCGCAGATTCCTCCAAGACATCAACATCTGATGGCGTCCTCCTCCGCAGTCTGAGCACCAAGAACCCTGCCCTGGACTCCCAGGTTCTGGTTTCCCCCCATCTTTTCCTCCATTCCTCTAGCCCTACAGGGGACACCTGTTTCCTGCAGTTATTATCTCTGAGTTACCTCTGTGTCCCCTTCTTGCTCTATCTGCTTCCCAACTAGTACATAGCCAATCGCCTCTATTAAATTCCCTCCGGGTGAAATACTTTGTGTGGTGTCTGATTTCCTAACTGGGTCCTGGCTGATGTAGGTGCCACTTCACCCCCCATCAAATGGAAAATGAATTTATAAATGTGACAATACCAAGGGTTATTTAGGATATGAACGACAGGAATGTGTATACACTGCTGATGGGCTGTAACTTTATACAGTGGTCTGCCCCTTATCCCTGGCTTCTCTTTCCACGGCTTCAGTTGCCCGCAGCCAACTGGCACCTGCCTGGAAGCAGATATATCCTAATGCTGTGTCAGCATGCCTACATCATTCCCTCACTTAATCTCATCATGTAGGCATTTTATGGTCTCCTCTCAACATGGGAAGAAGGGTAAATACAGTACAATACAATATTCTGAGAGAGAGCGAGAGATACCACATTCACATAACTTTTATTTCAGTAGGTTGTCATAATTGTTCTATTGATATTAGTTATTGTTCATCCCTTGCTATGTCTAATTTATAAGCTAAAGTTTCTCAAGGGTATGTATGTGCAGGAGAACACATAGTACGTGCAGGTTTTGGTACTAGCTGTGGTTTCAGGCATCCACTGGGGGTCTCAGAACACATCCCGGTAGAGAAGGGAGATTACTGTATGACCATGTCTGAGAGCAAGTCGGCAGGCACTATCTAGTAAAGCTAAAGATACATACACCCTCCAGCCCTGCTATTCGGTGCTGGGTGTGACCTCTAAAGACATTCTTGCAGATGACACATGAAGACGGCATCATTCCTTATTTGTACTACCAGCAGGACATGGGTGAGTCAATGGTGGTATATTCAAATAATGGAATCCTAGACAGTAGTTAAAAAGAAGTAAATGAAAGCTACATACAGCAATTTGGATAAAATGTAGAAGTATCATTTTGAAGAAATGATACTTTTCTTTGAATGAAGAAAGCAACCTACAAAGGGATGTGTACAGTAGGCTATCATAATATATATACATACATATATATACATAAAATTTTAAAACCTGCAAAGCAGTACTATGCATGGCTAATGGGTATGTTTGGATATAGTAATGGAGATATATTAATGCTAGAACAACATAGGTTATTGAAGAGGGCAGGAAAGGAAATGGAATCAGGAAAAGGAACACAGGGCTTTTGGGGTTTATTTCTTAAGCTGTGGTAATGAGTACCATTAAAAGGGGGTTGTGGGGACGCCCGGGTGGCTCAGTGGTTGAGCATCTGCCTTCGTCTCAGGTTGTGATCCCAGGGTCCCAGGATTGAGTCCTACATCAGGCTCCTTACAGGGAGCCTGATTCTCCCTCTGCCTGTGTCTCTGCCTCTCTGTGTGTGTGTCTCATGAATAAATAAATAAAATATTTTTAAAAATAAAATAAAAGGGGATTGTGGAAGACAGAGGCTTAAAGAGGGTGATCATCTGCGTCTAGGAGTGGAGAGGAAGTGGGGCCAATAGACATAGCAGCCATCAATATCCATTAAAACAATTTTATAAAAATATGATTTGTGGACTTAAATAGCTACTAAAAACATATAAAGTGAAAACTAAGTGTACAAAAGAGTAGTCTCTCATCACTCCTTTTTATAAGATACAATATATATGTGCGAAGGGGGGAAAGGACTTGAAAAGAATACACCAAAATGGCACTACTGCTCAGGGTAAGAGGATGATAAATGCCTTTCATTTGCTTCTTTATATTTATCATATTTCCTATAGTTTCTAAACAAATGCGAACTTCTTTTACAAGAAATTCTTAACAATTTTTCTAAAATGGACTCCAACAGAAAACACTCCATCGCCCACTGCCGTGATCTCAACATGCCACTGTGGGGTTTCCCAAAGCGTGGAATGCAAGCGATTTTAGGTGGCTTCATGTAGATTAAGCATTTCTTATATTCATCAGAATGTTGATCTTAGCATATATCACAAAAACAAATTACTTTCAATAAATGATGCTGAAACAACTGGACATTGATGTACTTAAATAAATAAATCTGGACGCAGACCTACGTCCTTCTCCAAAATTAACTGAAAATGGATCACAGACCTACATATGAAATGCAAAACTATAAAACTCCTAGATGATAAGGTAGGAGAAAAATAAGTTAACCCATCAAACCCAGGATTCAATGGATACTCAAATTTCTTAAAATGGGATGCCTGCCGTGCAGGGGAAAGGGACTATCTTTTCAGTAAATGGTTCTGGGTCTGCAGAATATCTATAGGCAGGAAATGTCATTTAGACCCCTACTCACTGGATACCTGGAACAGAATCGGTTCCAGGTATCCTAAGCATTAAAGACAAAGCAGCAAAGCTTCTAGATGGCAAACCCAGCGGGATCTCTTCATGACTTTGAGGCGCAAAGATTTCTCAAGCAAAACAAAACATTACTGATCATCTAAAAAAAAAAAAATGATTGATTGAAAAACCAGATTACTTTAAAATTAGGAACTTCAAAAAAAATAAAATAAAATAAAATTAGGAACTTCTGTTTATCAAAGGACACCACTGAAAGGATAATTTAAAAAAGAAAAAGAGTAGAAGATGGTTGCAATACTTATAATCAGCAACAGATTCGCTTCCGGTATATATAAAGCTCTACAAACCAATCACAAAAAGATAGACCACACAATTGAAAAATGAGCCAAAGGCTTAAACAGGCACTTCACGTAAGAAGAAGCCCAATTACCTCACAAACATATGACAGAAGAGAACCGGCTATGTTCTCTCCCTTAATCTCAGAGGTCTTCAGATGGGTCCATTCACTCTTACATTTTCAATTCATGGAGCTCTACACTCAAGATCTGTATACTTTTCTGCACCTACATTATACTTCAACAAAGACTATTTTGAAAAAGAAATTTGGATGAAAAAAAATAAATAGCATTTGGTGGTTTTGTTGACCCAAAGACAGTTTAGAAACATAATAATGCATTGCATAACTTTCAAAAAGAAACAACAGAAAGATAGACCAAAAATAAATTTAAAAGATTCCCTTCAAGGGGAAGAGTGAGAATAGGGAGGAGGGACTGGGAATAAAAATTAGACTTCTCTGCATCTATCTTTTTTTTAAAGATTTTATTTATTTATTCAAGAGAGACACAGAGAGAGAGGCAGAGACACAGGCAGAAGGAGAAGCAGGCTCCATGCGGGGAGCCCGACATGGGACTCGATCCCAGGTCCCCAGGATCACGCCCTGAGCCGAAGGCAGGTGCTAAACCGCTGAGCCACCCAGGTGTCCCTATCTTTTTATTTTTTAAACAATCTCACTTCGCATTCATGCAAATAATCAATACAATTTTTAAGTAAATTATTTTTAAGAAACACTAATCCATTTTAAATTAATAACCAAGGCAGTCCATGGATACAGCAAAAAAAGCATGACAGCATTAACGAGAATGACTGAAGTCATGGCATAGGAAAGATTTCCAAGTGATGGGGTGTGCTGTCACTGCGCATGGCACAACCAGGCCAGACCTTGCTAAACCTACCATAGATCTTTGTCACTGAACCTAGACTGCAGCTCAGAATCCAACTCAACGCAGCGCTCTGGGCAGCACTGACACAAGAGCTGAAATACGCTTGCCATCCTCATTCGATGATAGCGGGTCTGGAAGAAATAGGTCAAAGCCGTCACAAATCCACCAAGGTCACCCAACCCTCATGTCACTAATGGGAAAACTGAGATTGACGCAGAAGGAGTGGGGCTTTCCCAAGGATACACAGGAGTTTCATTTTCCCTCTGCTACACCACCGCCCAGCCTTTGCATTCCAGCCTAAAGGATGGAGCCCCCCACTCTTCCACCATCCTGTTCACATGGGCAGAGAAGGCTGCAGAAACAGTCAGCTGTGACAAGCCCTGCAAAGATTCCCAGGTAGGAATATCACACCTCACCCTTGCATCAGGCCTGCTCCTAAACCCAGACTTTTTCACTTTCCTGAACCACCAGGCTGCTTTCTTCCCTAACCACCATCACGGAGAGGTCTTGCTGAATCACAGCGGTGATCCTGCTATTTCTCCGCTCGGAAATTCACCATTGCTTCCTATACCCTCGGTCCCGACCCTTCAGGCTGGAACTCTAAACAGTTCATGTTGAGACCCCACACTGACTCTCTCTGTTACTATCTGCTCACTGCCCCCATGAACTCCAGCTTACTCTCGCCTCCAGATCTGTGTCCGTGCTGTTCCATCCACCTTGTCCTTTCATTGAGTCCTACTCATTGAGAGTGGAACAGGGATACTTTAAAGTCTTCCTTCCATGCTGTGGGATAAAGTGAACCCATGGAGTGTGGCCAACAGGCCCCAGCTGAAAGGAAAAAGGGTTCCTGGGACTGGAGCCAGGTCAAACGGGCAGAAACTTTCTCTTGATCATTCCCGACATCCTTTAGATAAAGGACCTTTTGAAAATCTGATTAAAACTATGGACCCCGTTCCTAGTTAAATACACCAAACACATTTTTCATTTAATATCAAAGGTCAGGAAGAAGAGACCTCAGCTTAAGAACCATGCCCCATGATGCTATAACAGTAGGCGGTCATCTTTCTTCTGCGTTTATTACGTGTCAGGGCTGTCCTAAGCACTACAGGCATTACCTCGTTTAATACCCTCAAAACCTCCATGAAGGACCCCAAGTCCACAGAAGAAGAATGAAGGCACAGAGATCCCATCCTTCTGTGGATGGTAGCCACAAAATCAGAGTTCAAACCCAAGTCTTTCTGATTCCACAGCTCCTGCTCTTAAACAATTCACCCGAGGTTTTGATGCCAAAACTTAAAAATGCAGATTCCCAACCCCACATCAAGTCTAATGAATCAGAACCTCGGGATGTTCTGCATTGTTAATAAGACCCCCAGTTGATTCTCAGATACCCCAAGCCTGAAACCTGCCACGCTCCACTAGACTGTCTTCCCTGAAAAGTGTTGGCCGAGTGTTCAGTTATCATCGCTCTTTAACGAATTACCCCAAAACTTAATGACATAAAGCAACTGCCATCTTTTCTTGCTCCCCTATCTGTGGCTCAGGAATTCGGGAAGGACATCACCTCCACCAGACTCTATTTGTCCCAAGCTGACCCACGTTCAAGAGGAAAGGAATTAGACTCTGTGTGTTGATGGGCATGACAACGTCCCATTGTACACAGCACATGCAATGGGAGCCATGTCGCGGCCATCTTTGAAAAGGGCAATCTGCCACTCGAAGCCTCTGCTCACCTGCAAAATCGGATCAGATCAACCAGACTGCTTCAAGGAGCAGCCTGCAGAGAACAATGCTTAACATCCATCAAAGTCACTTTTTCGACAGGCTTTCTCATACTTCATGGTTCACCCTTTCTGCTTCAAGAAGAGCCGCCGCAGCTGTAGCACACACCTCGATGGCCACCCACAGGAAGAGCCCTCGGTGACAGGGCCTTCCCAGCAGCTCACGGTCTCGGTGTTCTCCCAGCTTTCTTCTGCATTCAGGTGGCCTCACCTGGGGCAGAGGATTAAGTCTAACGGGAGACTCAGAATCAAAGTGAGGAAGGCTCAACACAATGTCATGGACAGAGAGTGTAAATCAGTAACACCTTTATCAAAGGGCGGCTCAGCCAAACGTATCAAAATGTAATCTGTGCATACTCTTTGACCCAGCATTTCCCCCCTCTTAGAATTTAGCCCAAGGAGATAGTGGCCCAAATGCAAGAGGGCACGTGCGTAAGCAGGTACGCACAGTGTTATTCATAATGCGAAAAATTGCAAACAACCTTCCCACCCACAAGCTAGTGATAGATTAGGCAGATAAATTGTGGTTCATTAATACTAATCTTCAAAGAAATATGTAGATCTGTACGGGCTGATACGGAAAAATCTTCAAAACATATGGTTAAGTAGCGGGGGGAAAGTATTGGAAAGGTAAATCATAATCACATTTATATAAAACTCTCTGTGTGCTTCAGCCCAAAGAGAGATGTCTAGAAGAAGGGCCCCTCGGTGGTAGAATTTGGTATGAATCTTGCTTTCCTCTGCATTGTTAAAATATTTACTAATGAGAAGGAGGCTTATCTTACACCTACTGTGTGCTATGGACTGTTGCAAATCTCTTTCATGCATTAACCCACTTTAGCCTCCCAACCACCCTGGTAAGTGGATACTGTTATTGTCTCCATTTTAGGGAACAGGAATACTGAGGCACATGGTGGTCAAACAGTTTTCCTACCATCACACAGCCAGTAAATGGCGAAGATGGGAGCCAAACCCAGGCGGTCAGCCTCCAGGGTCCGGGCTCTTACCCATCGAGCTATCCTACCACTCTGCAGTGACTTGATAGAGCATTTTTACTAAAACAATAAAGCCCTTTATTGAAGTCATCAAATTGGCCTTGAGAAGCTTTATGTTTCCAGAAGGTGCAGCCATGGGTCCTTACAGAGGGATTCTCTTGTCCTTCCACCCAGTTGAGTATATAGCAGAATTGGGGGAGGTCCAAGGGTCATGACCAGGTTTGCCCCAGGAAGCCCCCGTGGAGCAAATGGGATGTTAAGGAAACCCAATGGGAGGTTCCTCCTCTTGGGTGGAAACATGGAGTCCTTCGAGTCTGTGGGAGCCTAACGATCAAGAAAGAGACCCCTAGAGCCTGCAGACCCAACCCATAGCTCCTGCAAGGCCAGAAAAATGTATTATGATAGATATCTACTTCAAAGGAGTCTTCACTGACTAGAGAGTGAGGTCACCAGTCGGTGGAGCTCTTCACAGCCTTGGACCCAAGCCTGCCCGCAGGAGGCCAAGGCAGCGCCAGCAGAAGCTGCGGCATGAGGATGAAAGGGGTCTCTAGGGAAAGCTCATCCCAAGGGAAGGGAGAATTGAGGCCCCGAGTTTGGTCTGAAGATGAGGGTGGAGACGATTCTGAGCACAGCCCTGCCGGGCGAGGGCCCCAGAGCAACCCCAACGGCCTGGTGCCCAAGACCTGGTCTGGGTGGTGCCCATCACCACTAGTGGAAGCCTGAGGAGCTGCTAGTCCCTACACCCGCTGAGCCAGCAGCCACCCCTCAGCGACCTCGGTACGCCCCGGGGCACGGAGTTTGGCCCCTTCAGCCCGGGGCACGCAGCTGATGTGTTGGGACTTCTCCGGGCACCAGAGGATGGTGGTGGATGCTCGGGGTTGCCATCCTCAGGATGCCCAAACCACCTGGGAAAGGGTCTGTGCTGTGGGAGCCACCACAGAGCAGGGAGGGATTAAACTGCCTTGGGGAGAGTGTGTAACACGAGGAGCAGAGGGCCTGGTACAAGTCCTCCATATGGCGCAGGAGAGAAAGCGGGGATGCAAGGAGGATGCACCGCCATCGTGTCCCGGGCCTGCCCCACTGGTGAGGGGGCTCAGGATGCCCCCACCTCGTTGTCCCCTTACCACCCTCATTCTCCACACTGAACCCCTCTCCCCAGCTCACTTTCAACGCCCACCCCCCAAAGTCCTGGAGCCCTGGCCTGTGCCGTCCTTCCATCAGGGGGGACCCCAAAGAGTCGGATGGAGCTGCCAAGCTGGAGGCAGAAGAGATCTTACTCTGGAAGCTTCCCTTTTAAAGCAGAGCAAGAAACAAATGGCTCTGCAATCCACCGGGATCGCCTTGGGTTGGAAATCTAAAATGCATTAAGGTTGAGAGACCTATAAACATGTCATAACAGGCTCCGCAAGCTGCTGCCTCTGTGACTAGTGGGCACGGGGGCCCCAGAGGGCGCAGGCAGGCACATTCGCCACACGGAGATGAGCACACACATCCCTGCGTACCCATCCCTGGAACACACCCCTCACATCTGCGCACGCATGTGCATGTGCTCTCCCCACAGATACACACATGCACAGCTGTGCACACAGTCCCCCAAATGGGCATCCACAAAAAGAGCCCAGGACGCGCACTCACCCCTCATGCAGGAGGAGATGCGTAACTAAGTTCAGTCCTACCCTTGTACATGAACAGACACACCTGCTGCACACACACCTGCACACAGATTCACACACACACGCTCCACAGGCGTGCACACACATGCACACCCCTCCTCGGTTATACACACCTCGCAGAGATAAACCCAGGCACAGGCTCACCCTGGATGGGAGGCAGACATTCTCACTGCACACACAGACGCACACAGATGTACACACTCACACACTGACTCCACCCACATCTACATGGATGTGTGGGCACATTCATATACGCTCATCCAAAATATAGACATTCATACGCATACACACTCATCCCACACCCAATGTATGCATCTACTTTACCCAAAGCAAAGATGTGCACAAACATGAATGCACACCCACCCGCGGGGAGTGTGTATACATATGCAGCCCACGGAGATGCATAATCAAATAAACATTTCGCATTCCTACCAACTCCAACAGCCATCTGGGTGACCATCCAACAGCCTGGACTCTGGATTGTCTGAAGCTTCTCGTCTCTGAAAAATGCCACCGTTTGCCCAGTTGCTCAACCAAAAGCCTGAATGGCACCCTGGAATCTTTTTTTTTTTTTTTAAGATTGATTTATTTATTTTTGCAAGAGAAAGAGAGTGTGAGCAGGGCGGGTGGCAGAGGAAGAGGGAGAGGGAGAGTCCCGACCCGGGGCTCAGGCCTACGACCCGGAGGCCACAGCCTGAGCAGAAACTGGGAGTCGGGCACCCAACCGACCGAGCCACACAAACGGCCCATCAGCCTGGAGTCTAAGGCCATGCACATCCAGGCCATTTGTCAAAGCAGCCACCTCCGTCACCTCTGAAGCCACCGTCTCCCTCCAAGGCCCTGTGTGTCCCCCGCAGCCTCCAATCCATCCTCCACGTGGCAGCCTGAAGACGTGACCTTCCTGAAGACGCGACCTTCCGGTGGCTCCTCTGTCACCTGGAATAAAGCACAGACTCCTTCCCCGCGGGGCTGTGCGAGCCCTCCGATCGTGGCCTCCCGCGCCCGTACCCGCGCTGCTCTCCCTTCCAGGCCCCTCAGCTGTGGAAATGCCACCCGCACTGAGACGCCTTCCGCCCAAGCAGTGGGAGAGCCCGCCCTGGGGCCTGTCGCCGTGTCCCGGGGAGGTGCGGCCCACCTCGGCGGAGCCAGGACCACGCACACCCCGGCCGGCCCACCAGGCGATGAGGCGCAGGTCACGGCCCGGACGCCGATGGGCAACCAGGCTGGACCGGCCCGGGGCACTGTTCTGTAGCAACACAATCCACGGTCACACCTCGATCAGCTTGCGTGACAGTTAAAGGCTGGTGCTCCCACCGGTGTGGGTAAAAGGAAGGTCCTGGGCAAAATAAACGGCGGCACTGGGGAGGAGCACGCCCCATGGGGAAGCGGGGAGCTGGGGCGAGGGGGCGGGGGCGGGCATTCAGCCAGGGACGGAACACAGCTCGTGCAGCGGTGACCGCGGGGAACCAAGCGACCTGTCCCCTCTACGCCCCTGGCTGTGGAGCACGGTGACAACAGCCCCGACTTCAATGGGGTGTTTGGGGGAATAGGTTATTTATTTATTTTTTTTAATGTTTACTTATTTACAATAGTCACACACACAGAGAGAGAGAGAGAGAGAGAGAGAGAGGCAGAGACATAGGCAGAGGGAGAAGCAGGCTCCATGCACCAGGAGCCCGACGTGGGATTCAATCCCGGGTCTCCAGGATCGCACCCTGAGCCAAAGGCAGGCGCTAAACCGCTGCGCCACCCAGGGATCCCCTAGGTTAGTTATTATTCAGAAAGTGCTTAGCACGGGGGGTACCGGGCGGCCAGCTCCCCATGTCGCTCAGGTGCGACCTCAGGGTCCAGGGCTCCGCGTGCTCTCTCCTCTGCCCCTGCCCCCCTCACAAGCAGTTCCCTCCCTCCCTCCCTCCCTCACTTGCTCGCTGGCTCTCAAATAAATAAATAAGTCTTTTTTAAAAAGCAAGAAAGTGCTTAACATGGAACGTGGCCGAGGTAAGCTCTACCCCCGGGGCCTGTTAAGTTGGTGGAGAGAGGAGAGGAGGGTTGAGATTTGGGGAGCCTCCCTGACCTTTGCCCCCTCGCCTCCCCTAGTCTCGTAACCCATCCTCCTCCTTCTTTAAAGTCCCCCACACCCAACTGTCATCCCACACCTGCCCCGATTCTAGGCCCAAAGTGGCCCTGAAGGAAAGAGAGGGGATCAAAACCTGGGGCAGGTTGCTCAGCCATGCGTCCCATTATCACCCAGGGAGGGGAGTGCAGACTGCGTGGAGACGCCAGAGGGGGGGGGGGGGGGGGCGAGGCCCGCTCACAGCGCCCCCTGAACAAGTGCACCTCTATTCAGTCAGAAACCTTAATGCAGCATGTAATTCTCAGGGCGGACTTTGCAAATCCATGGCTCAGGTTGTTTGAATACTGAAATAACACTGGCACACGGGCCCGAACGGGCCGCAGGTCAGTACCTAACGAGAACGCAGGGGCGCCTGGCTGGCTCCGTCCGTAGAGCATGCGACTCTTGATCTCAGGGTCTTACGTTCGAGCCCCAGGCTGGGGTGCAGAGGTTACTTAAAAATAAAACCTCACTGGGTGTTATGCTATATGTTGGCAAATTGAACTCCGATAATTTTTTATTTTTACTGGTGAATTCTACCAAACATTTATTTTTTTTTAATTTTTAATGAAATAAAATAAATAAAATTTTAATTAAAAAAGATAAAAACAAAAATAAATAAAATAAAACCTCAGGAGCCCCTGGGAGTCTCAGTCAGAGAAGCGTCAACCTTGGGGTCCTGGGATAGAGCCCTGCATCAGGCTCCCTCTCTTGCTCCCCCTGCTTGTGCACACGCTCTCTCTCTCTCTCTCTCTCTCTCTCTGTCAAGTAAATGAATAAAATCTTTTTCTTTAATAAATAAAATCTTAAAAAATATAAAATAAAATAAAATCTTTATTTAAAAAAAAAACACAACAAAAAGGTGGTTTCCAGAACACCAGAATATTAAATCTTTAGAAGTCTTAGAATCCCTTTATTACTCCCAGACTCCATGGTCAAGGGCTGTTTGAAGCCACTCCTCGATGCCACAAGGCCATGAAGCCTGGGGGAGGCGGGGAGGAAGGAAGGAGTCGAGAGACAGGGAATAAATCACTGAAAAAAGGCAGGTGGGCCTCAAGCAGCAGAGGACACCCCCCCAAGATGTGCATGTTTTCATCCCTGGGATTTGTCGTCACCTCCCAAGGACCTGCAGGAGGGGACAGCTTCCTGGACTTCCCGGTGGGCTCAACGTAACAGCAGGATCCTCGCAGGAGGGAGGCAGGGGTCAGGGTCAGACATCGGGAGGGTCTGAGGACGGAAGCGGAGGTCAGAGTGACGGAGAGCCAGAGCCAGAGGCCTGGGGAAGCCAGACAAGGTGAAGCAACGGCCTCCCCGCAGAGCGCCCAGGCAGAGAGCAGCCCGCCGAGGCAGCCAGCCCTCTGACCTCTAGGCCCGTAAGGTCACGCACCTGCTATCGTGTCAAAGCCACCAGGTCCGCGGCGATTTGTCACAGCGACGGTAGGAAACCCACACGGACCCCGTAGTGGAAAGGAGGCTAATTGGTTCAACCACGGTGAGTGGGAGGCCCGGCCTGCGTACCCGCCACCGCCTGGGCACAGTCCGCGAGCACACATGGCGTCATGCCAGTCGCCAGGAGAGCGTGAGGAAAACGAGAAAGGTGGCCGCGACGGGAGGTGACCTGTGGCAGGGAGGGGCTCCCCCGACGGAGAGGCCCGGGAACACGTCCCCGAGGAGGTGGCCGGGTGAGTACCTTCCACCCTCACTCCGCCACCCATCACCCCAAAACCTAACGGCGTAAGACAAAAAGTATTTGCTCCCGATTTTCCATTTGGGTGCAGCTCATGGGAAACAGCTCATGTCTGCATCGTGTGGCGTCCACTGCGATGGCCCTGGCTGGAGACTCTGCTTCCAATACGGTCCACCCACCCGGGGGCCCAGCTGTTGGCCGGGAGCCCACCGGGTGACAGTCCCCTCCTCCTGGTTGCCGGGGCTTCCTCACGGCATGGGACTCGGGTTCCGAAAGGAAGGAAGCAGAAGCTGCTGGTCCAGGGACCAGAACTGGCGCAGCGTTGTCTCTGCCCACCTCATTGGCCAAAGCCGTCACAGGGCCGTCCCAACTCAAGGGGGAGGAGGGACAGGCTCCATCTGTCGGGCAGGGACCGACCTGCTGGGATCACCCTCCACCACTGCGTCCACCAGAGGTGCTGGACTCACAGGAGCGCAGGGCTCACCTGGGCAACCTCAAGGACAGCCGCATGGCCAGGAGACATGCGCCAGCAGAGGGGTGGAGGATGAGGGCAGGGAGTGGGGGTGGGGGGCAGGGGGTGGGGGGCAGGCAGCCGCTGGGCGGCACAACCCTCAGGAGCTTGGATTTTATCACCCGGTAGAGGCTGCTTGATTTCCTGGTTTTACCATTTGTGTTTGGTTTGCAGTTGGCTTTTGTGTTGCCGTGGGTTTTGTTTATTTATCCATTTCTGGTGTGGCCTTTCCTGCTGAGTAGAGGGGCTGAGGGGGGAAACCGTTGTTGCAATGGGCCCACCAAGGGTGGAGAACCGGGAGGGGGCACCTTCCCACCTTCGCCGCCCACCTTCCCATTTTCTTGGACGGTGATGGGGGCAGATGGGAGAAGAGCCCATTTTAGATGAGCTGCCTCTGGGGGTAACGGGGGCAGCGTGACCTTGAAGGGATACCCTTCCCTTTCTCAAGCTTAGTTTCTACAGAATGGGAATAATATCATCTACCCTATAAAGTTATCGGGAAGATTAAATGAGGTATTAGGTCACCCAACAAGCGTATGCCTAAGGCCGACGCTGCATGGGGGACAGACCACGGAGACCCCACCTCCTTGGGGCTTATGATCCCACGCAGAGGGACGAGGTGGATAAATAAGTCCTTGCAGGCACACGACTGCTCAATCACTGTTCCAAGGGGCCTGTGGCACCCCCGGGAGGAGACTCCGAGCCACCCACCGCCTCTTCAGCGTGGCCATCGCTCTCAGCTGCTCCGCGGCCGTTTACTGAGCACCTACTACGTGCCGGACACGGTGCTAGGCTCCCCCTCCCCTGCGGTCCCCTCTCACCATCCCAGAGCTGTTAGGAACTGGGGGCCCAGCTGCGCGGCTGGCTGATCCACACGAGGCCCCCGAGGGCCGTGTGATCTGGCCCCTGATGTGTCACAGACACACAAGGGGGCCAGTGTGTCACCCCGGTTCCTCTAGAATCAGGCTGTAGGAGGCGCGACCGGCGAGCCAGGCACCTGCTCTAAACTTTCTACGTGTATCACCTCACTGAGTCCTCACAAGGGGCTTATGAAGTAGGTTCTGCTGCCGTGGCCGTGTCACGGGTGGGGACGCAGAGGCCCAGAGCTGCACCTGGAACCCAGGGCCGCTATCCAACAGCCAGCATCAGGAGTCCTCGCACCACAGGATGGCGGGATACCCCGCAGCCCTTGTCCTCGCAGGGGGATGCACAGGCGTCACGGCAGCCGCTTGGGGAGGGGACACGGACCAAGGTGGCATGGTGCTGTGGGGACATCAGACCCACCGGTGACAGGCCTGGCACTACCGCGTCCCGACCGCAGACCCCGGGGATGGGCCGCACTACCCTCGGCTTCCCTTCAGGAACACCAACATCGTCGTCTGTTCATTCATTCATTCCACAAATAATCACTGGGGCTTCTACACGCCAGGACCTGTGGCGTGAGTGAGACCCGCTGTCCCCTCGTCCTCGCGCATCTGACATCCAAGCCAGGAAGACGGATGACAAAACAAGGGAACAAATATTCCTCAGAGCCAGAGAGCGCCGTGGAGGACGCCAGCGAGGGCTGGGTGCGGGAGGGCCAGGGCACCTGCTTTGGGTAAAGCGGCCACTGGCGGGGAAGGGGGAGCCACAGCTTGGGGGGGGGGCAGGTAGGAGCACCGGGCAGAGGACGAGCGAGGCACCGGCCCCGGGAGCCTGCAAACCACAGAGGCCCAGCAGGCCTGGTGCTCAGGGGACGGATTGCAGCCCAAGACGCCCTCCACTCGGGGCACCCGGGGGGCTCGGCGGTGGAGCGTCTGCCTTGGGCTCAGGGCGTGACCCCAGGGTCCCGGGATGGAGTCCCCACCGGGTTCCCTGCAGGGAGCCTGCTTCTCCCTCTGCCTGGGTCTCTGCCTCTCTCATGAATAAATAAATAAAATCTTAAAAAAAAAAAAAGAAAAGAAAAGAAAAAGATGCCCCTCCACCCTGGTTGGCTTGTCCTGAGCAGGAAAGAGGGTGGAGTCTGGCAGGTGGTGGACATGATGCCTGATGGGTGGGACACAGTGAACGAACGGGACTCCCCACCCCTGCCCTCGCCCGGTGTTCTGCATCCAGAAAGCGGCCGCTCCTCGGGGCCTGAACCGCCCCAGCTGGCTCCAGCCACGAGGCCCTCAGGGCTCCTCGGGGTCCCCGAGCTCCCAGCCTGTTTGCCACCATCGCAGTGCACACTTTCTCCCTTTGTCTAATTATTCCTAATTGGGAGAAAAATTGTTTGGCAAATCAGCTGGCATCTCCTCAGCTCTGGTGTCCTAGCAACCTGGCTCTCAGGGGTGACACCGGGAGGAGGGGTGACACTGGGATGAGGACTGACACCGGGAGGAGGACTGACACCGGGAGGAGGGGTGACACCGGGGGGAGGGGTGACACCAGAAGGAGGACTGACACCGGGATGGTAGGAGGGGTGACACCAGGAGGAGGACTGACACCAGGAGGGGGGGTGACACCAGGAGGAGAACTGACACCACGATGGTAGGAGGGGTGACACCAGGAGGAGGACTGACACCGGGAGAAGGGGTGACACCAGGAGGAGGACTGACACCGCGATGGTAGGAGGGGTGACACCAGGAGGAGGACTGACACCACGATGGTAGGAGGGGTGACACCAGGAGGAGGACTGACACCGCGATGGTAGGAGGGGTGACACCAGGAGGAGGACTGACAGCGGGATGGTAGGAGGGGTGACACCAGGAGGAGGACTGACACCGGGATGGTAGGAGGGGTGACACCAGGAGGAGGACTGACACCGCGATGGTAGGAGGGGTGACACCAGGAGGAGGACTGACACCGCGATGGTAGGAGGGGTGACACCAGGAGGAGGACTGACACCGGGATGGTAGGAGGGGTGACACCAGGAGGAGGACTGATACCGGGAGGAGGGGTGACACCAGGAGGAGGACTGACACCGGGATGGTAGGAGGGGTGACACCAGGAGGAGGACTGACAGCGGGATGGTAGGAGGGGTGACACCAGGAGGAGGACTGACACCGGGAGAAGGGGTGACACCAGGAGGAGGACTGACACCGCGATGGTAGGAGGGGTGACACCAGGAGGAGGACTGACAGCGGGATGGTAGGAGGGGTGACACCAGGAGGAGGACTGACACCGGGATGGTAGGAGGGGTGACACCAGGAGGAGGACTGACACCGGGATGGTAGGAGGGGTGACACCAGGAGGAGGACTGACAGCGGGATGGTAGGAGGGGTGACACCAGGAGGAGGACTGACAGCGGGATGGTAGGAGGGGTGACACCAGGAGGAGGACTGACAGCGGGATGGTAGGAGGGGTGACACCAGGAGGAGGACTGACACCGGGAGGAGGGGTGACACCAGGAGGAGGACTAACACCGGGATGGTAGGAGGGGTGACACCAGGAGGAGGACTGACACCGGGATGGTAGGAGGGGTGACACCAGGAGGAGGACTGACACCGGGATGGTAGGAGGGGTGACACCAGGAGGAGGACTGACACCGGGATGGTAGGAGGGGTGACACCAGGAGGAGGACTGACACCGGGATGGTAGGAGGGATGACACCAGGAGGAGGACTGACACCGGGATGGTAGGAGGGGTGACACCAGGAGGAGGACTGACACCGGGAGGAGGACAGACACTGTGGGGGGACTGACACCGGGATGGTAGGAGGGGTGACACCAGGAGGAAGGGTGATACTGGGAGGAGGCGCTGCTGCCTCAGCACCACAAGGAACCCGGGCCAGGATGCTCCACGGTGGCCTCGCAGGGACATGGTACATGTGCACACACGGGCACACATGTACACACACGCACATGGGCAAACAGGCACATGGCACATGCGCACATGGGTACACATGGACACGGGCAGACGGGCACACACGTGCACATGAGCACACAGCACACACATGCATGCACACGCGCACACGGCCCAGGGCACACGGACACAGGGCACACGGGCACTGGCACGTGGGAGCGGGCACACGCAGGCACACGCGCACTCCGCCGCAGCCACGGGCGCTCGCCGGCCCCAAGCGGAGCGTCGGCCTCTCTGGAAAGCAGAAGGTGCCTCCGAAATAGATTCCTGATTTCCCAGCCACCTGCTCGGCTGCAGGATATTCCGGAGTTTATAATTACCCGCAGGCGCTTGGCTGGAGTCTAGTTTCTAGGGCAACTGGAGCATGGTTAGGGCGCCTCGGCCCCACCGGCCGGCCCCCCCCCCCCACGGTGGCCGCAGCCCCAGGAGTGCTCCACGAGTGCTTCCCGGCTCAGCCAGGCGGCCCCACCAGGGTTCACAGCCACACCGCGACAAGGAAGGCTGTGCCTCAGTCTCCCCTCCTCAGAAGCAGAGACGCCGTGGTAGCCGCCTCACGGGGCGGTGACGGGGCCCCCGGAGGGACCCCACGGAGGGTCCCCATGGAGGGACACCACGGAGGGGCCCCACGGAAAGCGCTGCGCGCGGCGCCTGCCTCCCACAAGGGAGCGCCGCTAAACCTCCAGGACACGATCCTGGGAAGAACCACGGAGCGGCTCCCCGAGGCCCTGCAAGGCCTGTGTGGGGGCAGGCGACGGCCGCTCGGGAGCAGGGCCTGTGGCTCGGGTCTCCCTGGGACAGCAAAACACACGGACTGCAACTCCTCATGTTTTTATCTCGTCCTTTGATGTATATTTAATGTATGTCCTACGACGTGTGTGTCTCGTAAATAGATGTGCCCCGGGGCCCTCGTGCACAACGTTTCCCAGGACGGCGGGGGGGGGGGGGGGGGGTTATGCTGCAGGAAAGGGTAGAGCTGAGGCAGCACAATGGACGGTTTTCATGAAAAGGGGCCCCAGGGGTCATGGGACCCAACCCCACCCCACTACACACCTGGGGACGTGCAGCGGCGCTGGCCAGTGGTTGCACTTAACCCGAGTCACGTCACGCCTGAAACAAGGGCCACAGCCCAAGGCCCCGGGAAGCCTGGGAAGCTGTGCAGGAGCTTCACTCGGTTCACACTGCGGTCTACCTGCCTTCTCTGCGCCCCGTCCCTCCCTCCCTCCTCCTCCTCCCTCCCTCCACCCCTCCCAGTGCCTCTCTCTGTCTCTGGCCATCCTCTGACCTGGGGTGCCATCCCAGGGCGGGGCCTCTGTCTCCCAGCTCTGCCTCCACACATCTGGGCCCTGCAGCCTCCTGGGTACCTCTGCCCCAGAGCGCGCCTGTGGGCCTGTCTGTCCGTCCATCACCTCCCTGGGCCCGTCCATCCATCCGTCCCCTACGTGGGCCCATCCGTCCATCCATCACATCCTTGGGCTTGCCCGTCTGCCCATCACCTCCCTGGGCCTGTCCCTCCATCTGTCACCTCCCTGGGCCCATCTATCTGTCTGTCACCTCTGTGGGCCCATCTGTCCGTCACCTCCCCGGGCCCGTCCATCTGTCCATCACCTCCCTGGGCCCATCCATCCATCCCCTACATGGGCCCGACCGGCTCTCCACATCTCCGTCTGGCTGAGAATGTGCGTGAATGGCATGGTGCCCCCTGGGCTTCTCGATCTCCCATTCCGTCTGTCTGTCCATCCATCCACCTGTCTCGCCTGCTCTTGCAGCCAGCGGCTCTCCCAGCCAGTCCCAGAGCCCAGCGTCCCCAGGGCCCCCTGGGCGTCGGCCACTGTTAACCGGGGACCCCGCTCAGTCCATCTAAGCAGAGCGGCTGGTGCACCCCCACGTGATCAGGGGTCCCCACCACCCCCCGGCCGTGGTCACCCCGGCCTCTGCCCCCAACAGGAGTCCCAGAGCCCCGTGCCCCCAGCTTCTCCATGGCTCCTCGGCCGTGTGGCCCCCCTGCCCAGGCTGCCTTCAGTGTCACCGCAGAATCCCCCGCAGGGATGTGACACCTGCCAGCGGCCTCCTGCTCCTGGAGAGGCTCCCTGCGACGCCGTGACCTGCGCCACTTAACACCCAGACAGGCTGCGCACGGAAGTCTGGGAATGGGGCCCAGCCGTCTGGGTTTCTAGAAGGCCCTCCAGGGGATCGGGGGCTCCGGCTGCAGGCCGAGCGGCAGCATCAAGGCAGCCTCGCCTTCCGGCTCCAATAGGGGGTGGGAAAGGGGCCCCTCGCTCCCGGGGCCTGGCCCTGTCTCACTCTCCCTTGCCCTCGGTCGCCCCCAAGGCCATCGGACAGGCCAGGAGGCAGCCGAGCTCCCAGGCGCACGGCCCGCTGCCCCCGCCCCTACAGGCTGCTCCCAGACGGTCCCAGGAGGCCGCCCGGACCCAGAGCCCGGGAAGGCTGCTGGGATTCCCCAGGGACCCACACCACTGCCCCTGCCAGACGGGGTCCGAGGCCGGGTGCGGCACCTATTACAGGGCGTCCCTCCCCGCAGCCCCCACCCGGGTTGCGCACACAGCCACCTGCCTGCAGGCAGCTGCTCCCGGGATTTCTGACTCAGTTGGTCTGGGCTGAAGCCCTGACATCAGTATTTTTTAATTACTACCTAGGTGACTCCAACGCACCGAGGGCAGAGTCCTCATGGAACCTTCACGACCCCCTATAGATGGAGACCAGGATTCCTTTTTTTTTTTTTTTTTTTTTTTTTTTTTTTTTTTTTTTCTGTTGGAGCAAGAGGCTCGGGGAGGGAAAGTGCCTGACCTGCGTAACAAAAAGCGGTGTAGTCAGGACCTGAACCCAGAGCTGCGATCCGCCTTCTTCGCTCCACTCCACGTGAGGCCTTAGGCACTAACATCTTGACTCTCCTCGTGCACCTCCCCAGGCCTCCCAGAAGGGCCGTGTGTCACCCACTGCAGCCACCCCGATGGCGCCTCCTGCCCCTGCCACACCCGCTCCCTGCAGCTCTGACAGCCCCGGCTGTGCGCAGCTCAGAACCGTACAGGCCAGGGGGCTCCGCATGCTGTACGGCCACTGTGTGCCGTCCCTGCAGCCCCAACAGCTACAGCCTCATTGGAGGACTCAGGGTCCCGGGCTCTGCAACCACAGCACCCAGAGCAGTACCGCCGCCTGACGACAGCTCCCCAGGCGCAACCGCGGAAGTGCCCCAGCTCACAGGAGTGACCCCAGACCCGCAGACGCCCAGGCCGCAGGCCCCTCCCAAGCCCAAAATTGCTTTGAAGACTGTGCCTTCTCTCCAAAAGCCAGCTGAGGGGCCCCTGGACGGCTTAGTCGGTGAAGCCTCTGCCTTCAGCTCAGGTCATGGGTCCTGGATCAAGCCCTGCGCTAGGAGCGTGGAGTCAGCTGCTCCCTCTGCCCCTCTCCCTACCTCATGCTTTCTCAAACAAATACATAAAATCTTAAACACACACACACACACACACACACACACACACACACATTAGGTGAACTTTGCATGCTATTCCATAATGTGTCAAGGTTTGTTTCAGTTCAAAAAAATAATGCCTAGGGGATCCCTGGGTGGCGCAGCGGTTTGGCGCCTGCCTTTGGCCCAGGGCGCGATCCTGGAGACCCGGGATCGAATCCCACATCGGGCTCCCGGTGCATGGAGCCTGCTTCTCCCTCCGCCTGTGTCTCTGCCTCTCTCTCTCTCTCTCTGTGACTATCATAAATAAATAAAAATTAAAAAAAATAATAATAATGCCTATTGGTTGAATTTTGACATGGAGCATGTATTACTTTTGTCATGTAAAATATTCTATTAAAAAAATAATAAAATAAAATAAAATATTCGATTAACAGGTAAATATAATGTTTCTCAGGCCTCACTAGCAGGTAAAATGGGCGGTCCAGGGAGATGCCAACTTCACTGTGTGTGTGGCCTGATGAATTCCCAACCCACCTAGGGTGTCCCCAGGGGCACCCATGATGCATCCATTCTTTCTTTCCCTTACTCATTCAACAAATACTTGTAGAAGGCCTGCAGCATCCTGGGCATGGGGTGTGCTGAGGAGTAACAGAGGGATGCTCCTCGCCTCCAGGGAGCTTCCTGTCTGTTCAGGGGATCAAGACGGCAACACACACACACGCATAAAAATACAATAACTTACAATAAGCGCCCTGTAGAAAAAGCAAAGGATGTACCGAGCAGGAATAATGGGGGAACTAAAATTTTTTCCAAGGACGTGATGTTTAAACTGAGACGTAAAAGACAAATAGGAATTGGTCAGGTAAAAAGGAGCAGTAGGAGAATGTTCCAGACACAGGTAACAGCCCAGGGTGAAGGGGGAAAGGAGACGAACCCAAAGCTTTCTAGGAACTCCAAGAGGAGTTCTTCGTCACCGGTCGCTGAGCTCACGGGCCAGAGGCAGGAACAGCAGCTGCCCCCCTACTTCCCAAGCCCCGAGGGGCAGCCCAGCTGCAGCATCGGGGCACAAGGGCACCCAGGATCGCAGCGCCAGGGCCCAACTCAACAGCGGCCCTGAAGTAGGACCCGGCCCCAGGGGGCGGTGAGGGCTGCTGGGACCCACACGCAGCCCTGAGCAGGACAGCGTCGGACAGTGGTCAAGCTCAGGTCACGGCCGAGCCCCAAGGAATCCTCCGGGCCCTCTCTGATCTGTGGAAACAGCACCTCTGGGCGCCTCGGGCCGGCACCCCCAGGCCCAGCACCTCGCCACCTACTGCCAACATCACCGCCGCACGCTGAGCTTCCCGACTGGCCCCGACCTGCAACCCTGACCGGTCCCAGGAGCTGCAGCCTCTGTAGGCCTGGAACACGCGCCTCCGTGTGGCTGGGCCCTTGTCCTAAGCCCTCCGCCCCCGGGCAGCCACCAGGGCAGCAGCCTGCTCATCCTGGGGCCCAGCAGCCCCCACCGTGCTCAGCCCCCATTGCCAGAAGGCCTCCCCCGCGGCCGAGAGGCCTCGCTGGTCCGGCAGCCCCGGCCTGTCCTGCCCCAACAGCGGTGCCCGTGTGGCCGCAGCCTCCCGCCACCCTCCTCCCGAAGCCAGTGACCTCTCTAAAGACTCGGATCTGCTGCCGTTGCTTCCCTGCTTCGAGCATTTCCCGAACTTTCCGTGGCCTTCGGGTAAAGTGCAAGCTCCTTCACGGAGGCCATAGGAGGTCGGCCCGCCCCCCCAGTCCCCCAGCCCCACCCTCTGCTGTCATCTTCCAGAAAGAGGAGGAAGGGACACAGGAAGAGCCTGGGAAGGGGAGTGGGAGGAAGAACCCAGAAGCACATGTGGGGGGGGAGCCCAAGCCTTAGGCCCAGTGCCCCCGTCCCCCCCAGCACAGCGGGGAGCCCCTGAGACCCCCCCACCCTCGCCAGGGCTGGGCCACCACCGCAGCCTGGGCCTCTGCTGCCACCCAGAGGCTGAGCGGAGCAGCGCAGGGCAGGACACCCAGGCCCAGCGCCACCCGAGGGAGCCACCTCCTCCCAGGGCCACGCAGGGACTTCAGCTGGCAGCGACAGCGCTAGAATCCAGCCTCGTGGGGCCCAAACAGGCTCCATTACGCAGCTGTCATGACGCTTCGTGATTTCCCTGTTCCTCTGTCCGGCTCCCCGGCAACACCCTGTGATCTGCGCCCCCAGTCACAGAGCCATCCTAGTCCCCCGGCAGCCAGCCTCAGCAGCCCTCCTCTCCTGTAGACTCTCCCCTCCTCTTCCCAAGCCCCTGGGCCCTGAGGAACCATCCCAGGACACGGACTCCAGCACAGCCACAGCCTCTCCCGGGATGCCCTCTGCACCACTTGCCTCATGCGCCTCCTGCTTCTCACCCCAACATGCTTCTGTTCACTCACTCGTTTGTTCCTTCGGCACATACTCGCCGAGGGCCTCGAACGGGCCTGGCCCTGTGCTCGACAAGCAGACAGACAAGATCCCCCCGTCACACAGCTGATTTTAGCGGGGGCAGACGATCTGATAAATGAACAAGGTAATTTCAGGTAGCCATACACAGAGCGATGCATTGGATCACACCTGGAGGGGGGCAGTGGGAGAGAAATCGGTCAGGGAAGGCCTCTCTGAAGCCAGGCGTGAAGCCAGGCTTTCAAGTATGTCCAGTGCCTCCAAAAAGTAGAATCTGCTTCCCCTCTGCATAAGCCCTGTAAGTGCCCCATAGCCCAGGCTGTGCTAAGTGATTCGTTTCTAACGAGAAGAACGTGGCAGAAATAATGGCATGTTGACGACATATGACTTCCAAGAGAGGATGAAGAAGGCCCCAGGCAGCCCGGTGGCTCAGCGGTTTAGTGCCGCCGTCAGCCCAGGGCGTGACCCTAGAGACCTGGGGGTCTCTAGGATCGAGTCCCATGTCGGGCTCCCTGCATGGATCCTGCTTCTCTCTCTGCCTGTGTCTCTGCCTCTGTGTGTGTGTGTGTATCTCTCATGAATAAATACATAAAATCTTAAAAAGAAGAAGAAGAAGAAGAAGAAGAAGAAGAAGAAGAAGAAGAAGAAGAAGAAGAAGGCCCCGTGGATGCCTCCTGATGCTCCATCACTCTTGGATCGCTCAGTCTAGAGGACACCAGCTGCCATGTCACAAAGATGCTCAAGTAGTCCCATGGAGAGGCCCACATGGTAGGGAACTGAGGCCTCCTGCTAAAAGCTGTGTGAGTGCACCGTCTTGGAAGTGGATCATCCTGTCTCAGTCAAGCCTTTAAATGACTGCAGCCTGTGCCAACATCCTGACTGCAGCCACATGAGGCCATGAGCCAAAACTCCCTGCCTAAGCCACTCAGGGCCGTTTCCTCACTGGATGCAGTAAGGACACTGCCCAGGTCCCACAATACTTTGAGGACCCACAGAAATGCTTTATTTTCTATTAAAATTCAGAGAAAGGAATTTTATCACAAATATATACAGATTAAACAACACACTACCAAATAACTAATGTGTCACAGAGAAAAAAAATCAAAAACACCTAAAGACAAATGAGAATGGAAATATAATATACCAAAATCTGTGGCATGCAGCAAAAGCAGCTCTAAGAGGGAAGCTTATAGAGAGATAAATGACCATCTTAAGAAACAGGAAGTCTCCTTTTTTTTTTTAGATTTTATTTATTTTTTTATTTTTTATTTTTGTGTGTGTGTGTGTGTGTGTTTTTTTTTTAGATTTTATTTATTTATTCATGAGAGACACACACAGAGAGAGAGGCAGAGACCCAGGCAGAGGGAGAAGCAGGCTCCATGCAGGGACCCCAATGTGGGACTTGATCCCAGGACTCCAGGATCACACCCTGAGCCAAAGGCAGATGCTCAACTGCTGAGCCACCCAGGCGTCCCAAGAAACAGGAAGTCTCAAATAAACAACCTGACTTTATACCACAAAGAACTAAAAAAAGAAGAACAAACAAAGCCTAATGTTAGTAGAAGGAACAAAATAACAAAGACTAAAGCAGAAATAAATGAAATCGAAATTAAAAAGACAATAGAGAATACCAATGAAACTAAGAGTTAGTTCTTTGAAAAGATAAACAAAACTGGCAAGCCTTTAGCAGACTCACCAAGAAAAAAAAAAGAGAGGACTCAAATAAAATCAGAATTGAGGGGTGGCTGGGTGGCTCAGTCTATTCAGCTCTGACTCTTGCTTTCAGCTCAGGTCATGATCTCAGGGTCGTGAGATGGAGCCTTATTCTCAGCTCCGCGCTGGGTGTGGAGCCTCTTTAAGATTCTCTCTCTCCCTCTCCCTCGGCCCCTCCTCCCTCTAAAAAAAATCAGAAATATAAGAGGAGATACTACAACTGGTACTACAGAACCACAAAGGATCATAAGAGCCTCTTATGAACAATTACACACCAACTAATTGGACAATCTGGCAGAAATGGGTAAATTCCTAGAAACATACAACCCACCAAGATTGATTCATGATAAAATAGAAAATCTGAACAAACCAATAACTAGTATGGAGATTGAATCCATCAAAAACCTCCTAACAAACAAACAGGACCAGACAGTTTCACCTGTGAATTCTACCAAACATTCAAAGAAGAATTAACACTAATCATTCTTGAACTCTATCAAGAAAATAGAAGAGGAGGAAACTCTTCCAAACTCATCTAATGAAGCCAGAATTACTTACCCTGATAAGTAAAAAACCAGACAAGGACACCACAAGAACATTACAGGCCAATATCCCTGATGAACAGAGATGTAAAATCCTCGATAAAATATTAGCAAACTAAATTCAACAATGCATTTAAAAAGAACCACACACCATAATCAAGTGGGGGTTTATTTCAGGAATGCAAGGATGGTTCAATGGCAAATTAGTCAATGTGATATACCATGTTAACAAAATGAAGGATGAAAATCCTATGACCATCTCAACAGATGTAGAAAAGCACTTAAGAAAATTCAGCATCCGTTTATGATAAAAACTCTCAACAGGGTCAGTATAGAGCGTACCTCAACATAATAATGGCAACTTATATTGCCATATAGGACAAGTTTACAGCTAACGTCAGGCTCAATGGAAACCTGAAAGCTTTTCTTCTAAAATTAGGAAGAAGATGAGGATGCCCATTTGTGCCACTTTTATTCAAAATAGTATTGAAAGTACTAGCCAAAGGTAGTATCAGGCAAGAGAAAGAAAGTTAAAGGTATCCAAATTGAAAAAAAAAAAAAAGAAGAAGAAGTAAAACTGTCACTATTTGCAGACGACATGATATTATACATGAAAAATCCTAAAAGCTCTATCAAAAAAAACTATTAAAACTAACTAATAAATTCTCAGGATACAAATTCAACACACAAAAATCTGTTGCTTTGCTACATAGTGATAATGAACTGTAAAAAAGAGAAATTTTAAAATGTTTATTTAGGGGATCCCTGGGTGGCTCAGCGGTTTAGTACCTGCCTTCGGCCCAGGGCGTGATCCTGGAGACCCGGGATTGAGTCCCACATCAGGCTCCCTGGATGGAGCCTGCTTCTCCCTCTGCCTCTGTCTCTGCCTCTGTGTGTGTGTGTGTGTGTGTGTGTGTGTGTGTGTGTCTCATGAATAATAAGTAAAATCTTTAAAAAAATTTTTATTTACAGTTGCATCCAAAAAGAAATCTGAGAATGAATTTAACTAAAGAGGTAAAAGACTCAATATTGAAAACCACTCAGGACTTTAATAAAAGACATTGAAAGGGGCAGCCCTGGTGCCTCAGTGGTTTAGTGCCGCCGGCAGCCCAGGGCGTGATACTGGAGACCCTGGATCGAGTCCCACATCAGGCTCTCTGCATGGAGCCTGCTTCTCCCTCTGCCTGTGTCTCTGCCTCTCTCTCTCTCTCTCTTTCTGTGTCTCTATGAATAAATAAATAAAATCTTTTAAAAAAAGACATTGAAAGACATAAATGAATGGAAAGGTATTCCATGCTCATGGATTAGAAGAATCAATGTTATTAAAATGTCCATACTACCCAAAACAATAACCGTAGTCAACACAATCCCTATTAAATTCCAATGGCATTTTTCATAGAACTTGAACGAACAGTCCTAAAATCTGTATGGAACCACAGGAGACCCTCAATAGCCAAAATAATCTTGAAAAAAAAAAAGAGGAAACCTGAAGGATATCACGATCCCTGATTTCAAACTATATTGCAAAGCAATAGTAATTAAAACAGTATGCTATTGGCATCAAAACAGACACGTGGATCAAGGAAACAGAATAGAGAGCCCAGAAATAAACCCACGCATGTATGTCCTGTAAATTTATCACAAATGAGCCAAGGATATACAATGAAGAAAGGACAGTCTCTTCCACAAATGGTGTTGGGCAAGCTCGGCAGCCACATGCAGAAGAATGAAACTGGACCACTATCTTACACCAAACACAAAAATTAACTCAAAATGAATGAAAGACTTGAACATAAGACCTGGACGCATGGAACTCCTAGAAGAAAATAGAGTTGGTAGGCTCCTTGGGTCCTGGTGATGATTTTTTTGAATCTGACACCACAAACAACAAAAGTACAAACAAACAGGTGGGGGTACATCAAACTAAAAAGTTGCTGCACAGCAAAGAGACTATCAACAAATGAAAAGGCAACCTACCAAGAGAGAGAAAATATGGTGGGTTCAGTCCCAGGCCACGGCCTCAAAGCTAGGGTTGCAATAAAGTGAGTCAAGTGAACTTTTTGGCTTCCAGGTATATATAAAAGTTATATTTATACCATAAAGTAGTCTATTATTAAGGGTATTATTATGTCTAAAAAAAAAAACAATGCACATACCTTAGCTTAAAAATGCTAACCGTCATCTGAGCTTTCGGCGAGTTAGAATCTTTTTGCTGGTGGAGGGTCTTGCTCACTCATCAGGGCAGTCCATGTTGAAGGCAGTCCGTGAAACAGCGGCTGGGGCAATTTCCTAAAATAAGACAAGAATGAAGGTTGCATGAGCGCTGGGTGTTATTCTGTATGTTGACAAATTGAACACCAATAAAAAATAAATTTTTTTAATATTTTAAATTAATAATTAATTAATTAAAAAAAAAAGAATGAAGGTTGCTGCATCGTTTGGCTCTTCCTTTCAGGAATGACTTCCCTGCAGCATGCAGTGATGTTTGACAGCATTTTACCCACAATAAAGCCTCTTTCAGGATTGGAGTCAATCCTCTCAAACCCTGCCACCGCTTCATCAAGTCAGTTTATGTACTTGTCTAAAGCCTGTGTTGTCGTTTCGACCATCTTCAGAGCATCTTCACTAGGAGAAGATCCCATCTCAAGGAAGCACTTGCCTTGCTCACCCAGAGGAAGCAACTCCTCATCCGTTCGGGTTTTATTGTGAAATTGCAGCCATTCGGCCACTTCTATGAGCTCCGATAGTAACATCGAAGATCGGCCCGTTGTGGACGGCCACGACAAACAAAATAGTAACGAAAACCTGAGATACTGTGAGAATTACCAAAACATGACGTGGAGACAGGAGTTAGACAAATGCCGTTGGAAAAAGGAGGCCAACATACGTGCTCGATGGAAGGTTGCCACAAGCCATTAATTTGTAAAGAAAAAATGCAGTATCTGCAACATGCAGTAAAGTGAAGCGCAATAAAATGAGGCGTGTCCATATCTGATAAGGGACTAATATCCAAAATATATTAAAAAACTCCTATGAGGCACCCAGTGGCTCTAGGCGGTTGAGTGTCTGCCTTTGGCTCAGGTCATGATCCAGGGTCCTGGGATCGAGTCCCATATCAGGCTCCCTCCTCTGCGGGGAGTCTGCTTCTCCCTCTGCCCCTCTCCTCATTTTTTCCCTCTATTTCTCTCTCTCAAATAAATACATAAAATCTAAATAAAAAAAAAAAAAGAACTGGGATGCCTGGATGGTTCAGCAGTTGAGCATCTGCCTTTGGCTCAGGTGGTGACCCTGGCATCCAGGGATTGAGTCCCACATCGGGCTCCCTGCATGGAGCCTGCTTCTCCCTCTGCCTGTGTCTCTGCCTCTCTCTGTGTCTCTCATGAATAAATAAATAAAATATTTTAAAAAAAAAAGAACTTATACAAGTCATCTGTAAAAAAAACAAATAATTTGGTTTAAAAATGAACAAAAGATCTGGATAGACATTTTTCCAAAGAAGACGTACAGATGGCCAACACGAACATGGAAAAGTGCTGAACATCATTAACCACCAGGGAAATGTGAATCCAAACCAGTGAGCTATCACCTCACACCTGTTCGAATGACCATTATCAAAAAGACTAAAATAAAATAAAATAAAATAAAATAAAATAAAATAATAAAATAATAAAATAAAATAAAATAATAATAAAATAAAATAAAATAAAATAAAATAAGTGCTGGCCAGGAGGTGGAGAAAAGGAACCCTTGTGCACTGTTGGTGGGAATGTAAATTAGTGCAGCCACGGTGGGAAACAGTGTTGAGCTTCCTCGAAAAATTAAAAATAGAACCAGCATGGGAGCGAGCCTGTCCATTTCTGAGTGTTTATTCCAAAGAAAAGTGAAACACTAACTTGAAAAGATACACGCACCCCCACATTCCCTGCAGCATTACTTACAGCAGCCAAGACATGCAAGTGCCCACCAGTGGGTAAACGGGTAGAGAGAATGGGAGACAGAGCTAGACCGACATGCGCGCACGCACATATACACACACTCAGTGAAATATTATTTAGCCTTGAAAGAGGAGTGAGATCTTGCCATTTGCCACAACACAAATGCACCTCAAAGGCATTATGCTTAAGTTAAATAAATTAGAGAAAGACATGTGGATCTCTCTTATACATGGAATTTTTTTTAAATAAAATAAAAACAAAAACAGAAAAGCAGGGGCACCTGGGTGACTCGGTTAGGCCTCCGACTCTTGATTTCAGCTCGGGCAGGCCCCGATCTCAGGGTCGTGACATCGAGCTCCGTGCTCAGCGGGAAGTCTGCTTGGGATTCTCTCCCTCTCCCTCTGCCCACCCCCTCCCATCCCCCACTCACACTTTCTCTCTCCAAAATAAATGGATAAATCTTTTAAAAAGAACAAAAAAAAAAAAAAACCCACAAGCTCATAGATACAGAAAACAGATTGGTGGTTGCCAGAGGCTCAGAGAAATGAGTGGAACTTTTTTTAATTTGGGGGAAAAAAAAAGAAAGAAAAGAAAGAGAAAGGAAAGAAAAAGAAAGAAAGAAGAAAGAAGAAAGAAAGAAAGAAAGAAAGAAAGAAAGAAAGAAAGAAAGAAAAAGAAAGAAAGAAAGAAAGAAAGAAAGAAAGAAAGAAAGAGGTATAAGAGCCTGCGATCAAATTAAAGGGAACTCTTTTCCCAAATTTAATTTGCTGTGCGTATTGCCATTAAAAAAAAGAAATTTTATAACCAAGACTGTGTTTTCCCATATATTACTATCTCCATCTTTACAGTAGCACAATCGTAAAATATAGTTTTTAATACTCTTTTAAGAATGGAGGGGCCAGCAAGGGCAAAAGTACCGAAGGCCCATTAAAGTCCTAATGTGGTCCTGAGGCTGCTCTTGAATTCCTGACTCACAGAAACTTTGAGATCGTACGTATTTGTTATTTTAAGCTATTAAGTTTTGGGGCGACTCGTCACGTGGCGAGAGAGCACTAATGATACCGGCCTTGCGAAGACTTGAGGGCAGAGCGCTGCAGACAGGGGAGGGCAAGGCAAAGGCCCCGGGGGATAGGTAACCCTGGCAGATTCAGAGTGAACGGGGCGGGGGGCGGGGGGCAGAAAAGTTACGCGACCTCTTTACACCTGCTTTCTCATCTGTAAAATGGGCAAAATGATCACCACCCCCCTCACCTGGGCTGTTACTGGGGTTAATTCACAGCAGGTGTCGCAAGGTAAGCGTTCCGTTTGCTGCTCAGCCTCCTCAGCCTCTTTCTCCTCCTGCGTCCCGCCTGGACCTGGGGCCTGGAGGCTGGAGCCTCTTGCCGGCGCCCTGGTCCTCACCCCCAATCTCCACCAATGCGCCCAGCAGCTGGGGGTCCGGAGAGGCTTCCAGATGAGGCTCTGAGCTGGGACAGAGAGAAGCTCCACAGGTGGCATGAGGAGAGCTCCCGTCTTGCAGCCTCTCCCCCGAACTCCTGCCCTCTTTTCCCGCCAGCCCCGTACTCACCTCCCTGGGCTCCCATGAGCCCTGGGAGCGCCCCGATTCCCACACACAGCCCCTCCTTCCAGCGCAGCCCTCGCCCGGCCCGCCCACCCCCTGCACTGTGCTGGGCCGGGGAGAAGCCCTGCTGCCGCCACGCTGTAGGAGCCTGAGAATTACATGCACACACGTGCACACGCATGCACGCACACGCACTCCTGTCCCCTGAAGCCTCTCCCTGTCCTTAGGTCAAGTCCTTCACGTGGAATCACGAACAGGTTACAAGTGAGCATGTCAGAGTCACTAGTCTGCAGACGGGCTGGGTGTCGCCCGTGGGTCCCTCGCCACTCCTCAGGCCCACGGCTCCCGCCCTCTTCTAGAAGGGTCGTGACAATGATGACGGCCATCAGGAGGAGGAGGATGGTGCCTCCTGGGCACCAGGCTCCGCCCTGAGACGTTCACCACAGCCACGCAAGGCAAGGCGCGTACCCTTAGCACCTCCGAGGATGAACCGACAGCCCAGGAAAGTAAAGTAACTTGCCGGAGGTCGCTCAGGAGAGGTGGGGACTCAGAGCCAAGCAGCCGCAGCCACAGCAGCAGTGTAGACGGAGCCATTCAGGCCTGTGCACATCCCCCCACCCACCTCCACCCCCACCCAGCCTCGCCTGCCCGGATGCAAGGGTGGCCCGGCCCGTAGAGGGGGAGCTGGGCCAATGGGCCGCTCCCTTCGCACACGGGGAGCAGCAGGCATGGAGGCCGCAGGAGACAGAGCGTCCCTACAAAGTAAAGGGACAGCACAGCCTCCCAGGCCTTCAGGGCGTCAGGACGCAGCAGTGATGCACAGAGCCGCGAAGATCAAACGCCCGAGAAGCCACCAGAACAGGGGCCTGGAGCCGAGGTCAGGGTGCTGGCTCCCCAGCTCCTGGCCACCGTCAGGCCGATTCCGCCCCAGAGATCTGGGGGCCCTGCTGCTGCCACGGGTCCCTCTGGGGGGCACAGCTCTGACCAAGTGCCCCAGCCCCGCTGTCGGGAAGCTCTGGCTGGAACATACTGTTCAACCTTGGGCGACCTACAACCCTCTCTGTGCCTCCGAAGACTCTGCAAATGCCGCTTGGTAAGGATTCAAACGGATGCTGAATTCGGGGAGGGGGGTGGCTGCCAGCACGTGACAGGCACAGTCGCAGAGGCCACCGGGGTGCCCGGGTGCCCCCACCCTGTCCTCCCAGGGGACAAAATCCTGGGTGAGCACAGTCTAGACGCTGACCCCCTGTGCCACGGCCCTCGTGGGCCACGCCTGGTGGCACTGCCGCGTGGGGGCCCCACAGCCCAGCTCCCCGCTGGGCCCGGACCTCGCCTTCGGGGTTGTCCCTTAAGGAACCATCCTGAGATGCTGGCAGCAGCTGCTGGGCGGCCCTGCACGGCCTGGGGTCAAAACGCGCCCAGCAGCTGGGGGTCTGGAGGGGGGGAAACGAGCGGGCACCCAGCTCCGCAGAGGGCAGCTCCCACCGGCTGTCCTGCTCCACTTCTAAAGGGACCGGGCACCTTGTGCGACAGCCGACCTAGCCTGGCCCGGCCTGCTCCCCAGAGCCCCCGCCCCCCGAGGACAGGCTGGGATGTGAGAGATGGAGACACAGGACCGCTTCCGTGCCTCGGCTACCTGGGCGGTGGCCCCTCTGCGCCTGGACTGCCCACAGCCACATCCAGCTGGCGAGGCCCCACGTCCGACCTCCAGCCTCCCGGCCTCTGTCCACAGCACCGCCTCCCCAGTCACTGATCCCAAACCTCTCCACCCGCTCCCCCTACACGCGGCCCCGCGGCCCCCAAGCCGGGGCAGGGCGATGGACTCAGGGATCCGTCATTCCCTGACTGCGGCCCGGAGAGGTGGCGTGACCTCTGGGCCTCAGTGTCACCACCTGGGAAGTGGGTCTGATGCCCGCCTTGCAGGGCTGCGGGCGGGACTCCAGAGTTTACGATCTCAGGTGACCCCAGTGCCGAGCAGGTGACCCGCCTGAGGGGAGAGGGCAGGTGCCCCATCAGGGCCCCTGGGCCCCCTGTTGCCGGAACCTCCCGTGTCCCAGTCAGTGTCCACGTGGAACCTCCACAGCTGTATACGCCGGCAGTGAACTGAAGCGTTTCTTCCGCAGCAGAGGGCGGAACAAGGCGCCCCCTGGGCCGCCAGCCTGGACCCCTGGACGGCAGCAGCCCTCCCACCCCCAGGCCCTCTCCTAACCCGCGATAAACACGGATTCTCTTCTCTGCCCTTCTATCGGTTCTCGAAACAACGAAGTCTCCCCAAGCCACCCCTCCTGCACTCCCCTCGTCCTCACCATCTTCATGCGGCTCCAGAGGCAGCAGCCTGGGCCCGGCTGTCTGTCCGTCCGTCCATCCACACGCCCCCAGGGCCCCGAGCACCCCCACCCAAGGCGCCTCGCCCTCCCCGGCTCCTCCTCCGGGGACACCTCGCCCCTGACAAATCCTCTCCCTTTGGTTTTCCCGCTTCCCTTTCCAACAGTGCATCGGGGTGCGGGGTGCGTTCGCGGTTATTGGCGACCTGCGACCCACGGAGGAGGGACCGTCGCCCCGTCACACACACACACACACACACACACACACACACACACACACACGAGGGAAGCGGGGCCCGAAGGGCGTGAGGCGGCAGACAAACCCATGGTAAACACGTACTGTGCACCGGGCTCCGTTAAGTGGCAACCCCGGGGCCACGTGGAGTGTCCTTGGCTGCAGGGGACAGAAACCCAGGCCAGCAGGGCTCCGGCAGGGGGACAAGCTCGTGGCTCGGTGCTGCGGGGAGGGAAAGCTTGAGGCTCTGCGGACCCCTGGATGGGGTGCAGGTGCTGTGAGCGCGCCCTGGCTCCTCCCACCGCCGCTGCCCCCTCCGTCCTCGGAGGCTCATCCTGCCAGCACAGCCGTAACCTCTCCGAGTTATACCGGGGATGCTGCCCCCGTCTTGTGTTCAAGATCCCCAAGGAGGGACCCCTAGGAGGTCCGCGGGGGTTCTGTTGTCACAGTGAGCTGATCTGTGGGGCAAGAGGTAACTGGTGTCCCAGCCCCAGGCAAGCCCCGTGGGTCAGGCGGTGGCGGCTGGGCAGAGGGGGGAGTACGTTCCCCCAGGAAACGGGGTTGCTGTCGGGCCAATGGGACAGACCTAGGGCTGCCCCGGACACGGGCTCCCCTGGACACGGGCCCCCCCGGACATGGGCCCCCCCGGACACGGGCCCCTCCAGACACGGGCTCCCCAGATACAGGCTCCCCCCGACACAGGCTCTCTCCTCTTGATAAACATAATCATTCATTCACTCATTTGTTCGTTTATCCTCAGTTACCATGCAGCTACCTCGGACCAGGTGCCGTGCCACGTGGAGCAGACATGAGTGAGCACGACTCCCGTGGCCAGCCCCTGGGCCCGTCCTCCGGGACACCCGAGCACCCCGTAACCACAGGTGCAGCTGGGATACGGCCACCAAGGGCAGCCGCGTGCAGAAAGGCCGGCTGGCAGAGGACCCGGCGGTGTCGGAGGTCCAGGGAGGTACTTCCGGGAGGGGCCTTCCCATGAGGTGTGGTTCTGCCTTGATGCCAGCTCAGGGCACGTGAGGCAAGAGGATCATGGCATGTGCAAAGGCCTTGAGGTGGGGAAGAGATCCCAATGTTGTGGGAAGGGAGAGGCCAGTGCAGCTGGAGCACGAACCTCGGGTGGGAGCTGGCCAAGAACGCAGGGGGCAGAGGCCCGCGTGCTAGGACTTCACAGGCCATGGTCGCTTTTCCACCTCTCCCTCGGGAGGGAACGGGCACCACCCAGGCCCCACGGGCCAACGTCTCTTGCCCCACGGACCAAAACTTGAGTGTGCTCTGGGCACCGTGGTGTCACTGGTCAGCAGGGGGGTCTCAGGCACAGTGCCCACACTGCCCTTTGCCGGCTGCACCTAGAAAGGAGCCCGGGGTCAGGGGGCTGGTCTCCAGGAGTCAGCACCCTCACCCACCCGACGCCTGTGACCGGGGAGGACGGGCAGGAAACGGCAGCGCTGACCCCGCAAGAGGCCAGAACTGTGTCCCCAAGTGAGGACTGAGGGAGGGGGGCCCAAGCCGGGGCTTGTGGGGCCAACGAGGAGAGGCAGGAGTGCCCGGGCAGGACAGATGGGGACAGGACAGGGACAGGATGGGAACGGGGACAGAATGGGGATGGGAGCAGGACGGGGACAGGGATGGGAACGAGATGGGAATGGGACAGAACGGGAATGGGAACAGGACAGGGACAGGACAGGGATGGGAACAGGATGGGAATGGGACAGGGATGGGACGGGGACAGGACAGGGTGGGGATGGGGGCGGGATGGGGATGGGAATGGGAATGGGAATGGGACAGGGCCAGGGATGGGACAGGGATGGGAACGGGATGGGAATGGGATGGGGACAGGACGGGGATGGAACAGGGATGGGATGGGGACGGGACGGGGACAGGGACAGGACAGGGATGGGAATGGGATAGGAATGGGATGGGAACGAGACAGAGATACGGTGGGGGTGGGGATGGGGACAGGGACAGGATGGACTGGGGATGGGGAAGTATGAGGACAGGACAGGGATGGGACAGGACCAGGACGGGGATGGGGATAGGGACAGGGACAGGACAGGGACGGAGAGGGGACAGGGATGGTATGGGGTCAGGGATGGCAATGGGATGGGAATGGGATGGGAATAGGACAGAGATGGGTGGGGACGGGAATGGAATGGGACCGGATGGGGACAGGGATGGAACGGCGATGGGATGGGACAGGACAAGGACAGGGGCCTGGGGAACCCGGGAGAGAACACGGAGGGCAGAGGGGCCAGGCCTGAGCTGCCTGTGGTCACATGGCCCTGGCCTCTCCCTCCATGTGTTCCCACCTCCCTGCAGAGGAGGAAACCCTAACCCTCCTGCCCCCCGACGCCCCCACCTTCCTGGGGAGCTGCGCCCCGCGTGTCCTGGAGCCCGGCCCTCTGACCTCTGCCTCACGGCTCTGCTGAGCTCTTCTGCCAAAAGTCACCGGGGCCAACTGGCCTCTGTGGGGGCCCCCGCCCCTCCCTGCCCGCCCTGCTTCGTCCCTTTCCGTGGCCTGCTTCCTGAAACGTCAGTGCTCCCCAACCTCTGCCTGGACCCTGTTCCCTCACCACCTGGCACGCACCCCACGTCCTGGGGCTTCCGTCGCCCCCACCGCAGGTCCCCAGCCCCAGCATCCTCGCCCCCCACCCCCTCGCCCCCACCGCGGGCTGCGCTCACTCCCGAACATCCGGAAGGAACCCGTGCCCCACCCTCCCTTCCCCCAAACACCCGCGAGCTCTCCCTCTAGACCCCTAACCTGCGCCATGGACCCACCACCTGCCCAGTCACCCAAACTAGCGAGCGACCCGGGAACCTGCGGGGCCTTCCTCACGCCCGGCCCTGCATCCACTCAGGTCCACTCAGGCCCCATCACAGGCCCTACTGACCAACTACGTCCCCCCCTACGCCCAAATCAACGGGGCTAACTCTTCCCTTGCGTCATGGGCCCCTCTGTCGGACAGGGTGAGCTCTCTAGAACCGTCCAGAGTCCCTATTCAGCAGTCCGTCCACTCGCTACAATGTATTTGTGTCACCCCCAAATGGATACACGCAGCGCCTTCGCCTCCGCAGCCCAGGTGGGACGCACACAGGTGCACAGCGCCCCGCCCGGTCTGAGCCCCCGCCTGCCCCCCGACGCGCACGATCCCAGCCAAGGCCCACGAGGATCGCCCTGCAGCCCCATCTCGCCTCCAGGACTTGAACGAAGCCATTTGAGGGCGACAGATCGCCGCGCCTTCCCCTTTGGGGGCTTTCGGTTGGCGATTTTGCAGCTTGAACGAGCCCCCCGGGGAGCAGCACAGGCCGTCCGGCTCCTAAGCACAGGGGGCGGTGGTGACCCCAGGGAAGAAACGCACCTGCTGGATGAGGCGGGTTCCGGGGAGACTCCCGGCCGTGGGCTGCGATTCCACACCATACGTTAGACACGCTGTGTTTGCGCAGAAACACCCGTAACCCGAGGCCGCGTGCGGGCTGGTTGCCGGACGTGTTGCACCCCAAACCCCACAGACCCTAACCGGGCGTGTCCCCCGCTGGTGAAGTTCCAGCGCTTGGGCCTCGGTGTCCATGGTGACCTCGCGGAGCCTTAGGATCATGAGCGAGGGAGGGGACCCGGGGGTTCCCGCCCTACCGCGTAGTCCCTTCCGTCCCTCCCGCCTCCCTCCGCCCTCGGGGTCCCCCACACTCCTTAGCTCCCTGGCCTAGGTCCTTCGCCATCCGGGCTGTTCTCGCCACCTTCCTGGTACCTTGTGGTGCCCCCACCCAGCCCTCTCCCTAAAGCTCTTCCCTGGGCTTTTTTTTTTTTTTCTTTTTTAAGATTTATCTATTTCTTTGGCGGGGGGTGGGGCAGAGAGAGAGAGAATCTGCAAGCCGACTCCCTGCTGAGCCCAGAGCCATGCGCGTGCGTGTGCAGGGGCTCAGTCCCAGGACCCCAGATGGTGACCTGAGCCGAAGCTAGGAGTCGGACCCTTGGCGGGAGGAGCGGGCCAGGCACCCCGCATCTGCTGTGTGCGAACAGCTCTGCACACTCCGCGCCTCTGCCTCCGAGGCCTGACCTGTCATCGTCCCTCCGGCCCCTCCCGGTGCTGCTCCGCAGCCTCCCCAGCGTGTCCTCTGTCCTATACTTGGGACTCATGCTGGGGGAAGGACGTAGAAAGGGACAGGGTGCCTGCTGATAAAGGGCACCTGGGACGGCCAGTAGGATGACAGGCTGTGTCTGTGCACTGATGACAAGGTCTGGGGTGCTCCCCGCCCCCCCTCGCTGGCAATCGCTGCCTGGCCTGGGCTTTGCCTTTCTGCCCCAAAGTCAACGTTCATCCACGTGAGACCGCCAGTGGGCACACCGGCCCCCTTCCCCTACGTCTCGGGCGCAGAGGCACAGAGCAAGCACAAGGGCGGGAAGCCACTTCTTGGGGGGCCCCCCAGGTGCTGGCCGTGACCGGGGCAGTGCCGCTCCCCGACGTCACAGGTCATCCTAGGGATGGCTTCCCTGTGCCCGGCCCTGTCCGAGCCCTGTACCTCCACTAGCTGCCCTGTCGGCACCCCAGCCCTGCCAGGCCGGTGCTGTCACTGTCCCGCCACGCGGGTAAGAAACTGGGGCATCACACGGACAGGGAGAGACAGAGGTGGCATTGGGGCCACGCAGGCCACGCACAGTCACTGCTCGGCTCTGTGCTCACCATCGGACAGGACACCCTCACGTCTCATTATGCCTCGGGGAAGAGGGAAACCACCCAGATCTGAAAGGACGAGAGGTGAGGTTCAGACGCGGGGGTGAGGGTCCAGATACAGGGGTGTATGGGGCCCAGATGCAGGGGTGAGGGTCCAGATGCAGGGGTGAGGGTCCAGATACAGGGGTGTATGGGGCCCAGATGCAGGGGTGAGGGTCCAGATACAGGGGTGTATGGGGCCCGGATACAGGGGTGAGGGTCCAGATACAGGGGTGTATGGGGCCCAAATTCAGGGGTGTATGGGGCCCGGATACAGGGGTGAGGGTCCAGATACAGGGGTGTATGGGGCCCAGATGCAGGGGTGAAGGTCCAGATGCAGGGGTGAGGGTCCAGACGCAGAAGTAAGGGTCCAGATGCAGGGGTATATGGGGCCCAGACACAAGGGTGAAGGTCCACTTGCAAGTGTGGAGTCCAGATGCAGGGGTGTGGGTCCAGATGCAGGGGTGAGGGTCCAGATGCAGAAGTAAGGGTCCAGATGCAGGGGTATATGGGGCCCAGACACAAGGGTGAAGGTCCACTTGCAAGTGTGGAGTCCAGATGCAGGGGTGTGGGTCCAGATGCAGGGGTGTATGGGGCCTAGAGGCAGGGGTGAAGGCCCAGTTGAAGGGGTGAGGGTCCAGATACAGGGGTAAGGGTCCTGATTGCCGGGGTGTGAGACCCAGATGAGAGGTCCAGATGCAGGGGTGTATGGGGACTAGATGCAGGGGTGAGGCCCCAGATGTTGGAGTGAGGGTCCAGATACAAAAATATATGGGGTCCAGATGCAGGAGTGTGAGATCCAGATGCAGGAGTGTGAGATCCAGAGGCAGGGGTGAGGGCCCAAATGCAGGGGTGATGGTCCAGATGAGGGGTGAGGGTCCAGATGCAGGAGTGAGGGTCTAGATGCAAAAGCAAGTTTCCAGATGCAGGGGTATATGGGGCTCAGATGCAAGGGTGTGGGTCCAAATGCAGGAGGGAGGGTCCAGATAGAGGGGTGAGGGTCTACATACAGGGGTATATGGGGTCCAGATGCAGGGGTGTGAGTCAGATACAGGGGTGAGGGTCCAGATACAGGGATAAGGGTCCAGATTGCAGGGGTGTATGGGGCCTAGATGCAGGGGTGAGGCCCCAGATGCAGGGGTGAGGGTCCAGATGCAGGAATATATGGGGTCCAGATGCAGGAGTGTGAGATCCAGATGCAGGGGTGAGGGTCCAGATGCAGGGGTGAGGGCCCAGATGCAGGAGTCCCCTGCCTTAAGGCAGTTCCCTGATATGCCTCCGCCATTGGACAGGGAGGCACCTGCTCTGGACAGGGCCTGTCTCGTCCCACTGAGGCTCCCCATTGAGCCCATCCGGACCCTGCTGTATCTCCACCCCCCTGCATGCCCGCCGGGGCTCTCGGATCCCGCCATTGTGTGGGAGCCCGACACCTAACACAGCACCTGGCGCGCAGCAGGGTCTCAGCAACGATTCTTGAATTTAAACCACGGTTGGTGGAGAGGCCGTTGTGTGCATGCTGGGGTGGGGGTTCCGTGCGCATGCCTGTTTGAGGGAGGGGCGGCTCTCTGCACAACCCTGCACGTACCCCCCGCAGGGGCACGAAGCGTGGACTGGGTTCCAACAGCCGTGGGGGGCGGGGGAGGGGAGTCCCCAAGGCCCCTCGGCGGCCGTGAGGCCCTGTCAGCTGGTCTAGGCTTCTCAGCTGGCCCCGGAGGCCAGGGGTGTGCTCCTGGGGGCCCGGGCTGGCCTCTGCGTCCTGCTCACACTCCCTATCCCTGTGGGTTGACCTGTTCATCCAATAGGTGGGTCCTACCTGTAAGGAGCTCGGCTGAGGTCAAGTGCTCCAGGACAGCCGAGACGATGTGGGAGGTCAAGGCCACGGGGCCCAGAGGGGAGGCCCCTAAGTCCCCTAGAGCGGCAGTCAGGGAAGGCTTCTTGGAGGAGTAGCAGGTGATGAGAACAGCGAGGGGAAGGCACACAGGGCGGCCGTGAATGCTGCCGCCGCACGTGCTGGAGACAGGGGTGGGAGGCCCAGGCACGGCCCCTGGACTCCCAGGGGTTAGGGAAGGAGGAGAAGGCAGGACGGGCCCCCGCTGCCTCCGCACACGGCCGGGGACGAGAGGACGAGCAGGGGCTCTGAGTGGCCCTGCGGTTCTCCCCCCACAGGGTGTGGACTCCAGGCTCCGTGCCCCGGGGAGACCGAGCCTCAAACCCCGAGGCTCCTGGGCCTCCTCGGAGGCAGTGCGGGAGCCACGGCCCAGCCAATGGCGGTGTCAGGGGCAGCTCCTCCTCCGAGGCCGGACACACCCAGGCGGCCCGCGGGACACACCGTCCCTCCCAGCTCCTGTGAGTCGCAGCCCTTGCTGGGTCCAACCGCGGCCGGCCCGCGCTGAGGGCCCTGAGGAGCAGTGCTCGGTAAGGTCCCCTGCGTGCGAGGACCTGGGGCACATGGCAGGGGGACTTCCCCAGTGGGGAGCGGGGGGCGGCCTGGACACTGCCGAGCCCCCGGGCTCTGATGCTGGAGGGACAGAAGGTCCTGCCCCCTGCCCGGCCTCTCCCAACCCCCCCGCCCACCCCCCGCCCGGCCGAGCAGGTGCAGGAGCCAGGGACCGAGTGGGAGAGGGGCTCGCAGGGGTGCCGGGAGGCGGGCACGCCAACAGCTCTCACCGCCCGGGCTTGCTGGGCCTCGCCCCACCACACCCCAGGTGGCTGGGCCAGAGCCTCCAGGGGACCAGGGGCTGGAGCCTCCTGTCAGGCCGCCAGGGGTCCCGCCCACATTGGGCAGGATGGAGCAGACAAGCTGATGACTCATGACCAAGTGGTAGGTGGTGTAGACGGGCCCGCGGAGAGACCGGTGGGAGCAGAGACGCCCCCAGCCTCCTTGCCCGGTGTCCCGCGCTCGGGAGGGGTGGCCCGGAGCAGCTGGGCAAGCGGCCTCCTGCCCCTTTGGGGACCCCGGACGCTCCGCTGCTCCCTGCGCTGCACGTTACTCCCTGGTAAGTTGGGGGCAGAAAACATCACCCCCGTCACGCACGGGCTGCATGGGTGCCTGCGAAGTGCTCAGAACGGCGCCCGGGCGCCACACACACCCCGTGGACGTCGGCCCTAACCCCACGCTGCTCGGCTGGAGCCGGCAGTCAGGACGGCTCCATGAGCCCGTTACACCCACCCCATGAGGGGCGGCGGGGACTCCGGGGGGAGCCCAGCAGGTGTGACCGGCACGCCGGGGCCTCCAGGGACACCCCCATGCCCCCCCTCGACCTGGGAACCAGGCCAAAGCATCCCCAGACAGCACGTGGGGCCGGCTCCAAGCAAACGGAGGTAAATCCTTCGTGGCCGGCTCCCCCCCGTGAAGCCGTGGGTTTCACTTTGCTGTTTTGACACGACTGCTCCACATAATGATTTTTTTTAAAAAAATGGGTTCCGTGCCCAAAGTTCATGCTCTGCTACACGTTCCCCTGGGGGGCACCCTGGGGTAGATGCCTTAGCCTGGCCACGTCCAGGGAGTACTGAGCGTCGCAGACCCGCGGGCACCTCCCTCTCTGGGACGCAGAGCCCTTTCCCTGCTCTCACCGCTCCTGGTGCCAAGCGACGGGGCGGGGTTCCCTGGAACAGCAGTTTGGGAGTCCCCGGAACAGCAGGCTCCGGCAGGAGGGCTGTAGGAGGAGGACAACGTCTCCCCGCCACCCCGCCCACCCCACCCCTACCCTTCATTGCCCCCGGGATCCCGTCACGCTGCCTGGATGCCTCCTGAGTGTTAGACCACATGGGAGTCCGGGGACAAAGTTCCAGCAACTTCCACAGCCCAGTCCCCTCGGCCGAATAAAGGGCAGGAGCGGGTTCCCCTGAGGAGGGGCCGGGAGGAGATGAGTCTTCCCGAGGCTCCAACCCCCCTGAGCACGGGGGAGCGGAGGGGGACCAGCCCCGGGCCCCTGGAGGAAAGGGGGGCTCCCCGGGCCCCTGTTAGGGGATGTGCACCTCGTGGCCCGGGTGAGCCCGGGTCGTTGTGCAGCCGTAGACACCCCCGGCCCACCGTCTCCTCCACCTGTAACCCGGGAACAGTAAGAGAAGCCACCCCGCTGTGCCGCGGGCCTGGAACACGGGTGACCCGCCCGCGCGAGGCGCTCAGGGCCCGCGTGCTACCCACGGGGAAACCTCGATTCTCTCCCAGCAGGAGCGACCCACACCCGGGGCCACGATGAACTGGGGGGTGTTCGAGGGGCTCCTGAGTGGCGTGAACAAGTACTCCACGGCCTTCGGGCGCATCTGGCTGTCCCTGGTCTTCATCTTCCGCGTGCTGGTGTACCTGGTGACGGCCGAGCGCGTGTGGAGCGATGACCACAAGGACTTCGACTGCAACACCCGGCAGCCCGGCTGCACCAATGTCTGCTTCGACCAGTTCTTCCCCGTGTCACACGTGCGCCTCTGGGCACTGCAGCTCATCCTGGTCACCTGCCCGTCGCTGCTCGTGCTCATGCACGTGGCCTACCGCGAGGCTCGGGAGAAGAAGCATCGCCAGGCAGCCGGGGAGGGCAGCGGGCGCCTCTACCTGGACCCCGGCAAGAAGCGGGGCGGGCTCTGGTGGACGTACGTCTGCAGCCTGGTGTGCAAGGCGGGCGTGGACGCCGCCTTCTTGTGCGTGTTTCACTCCTTCTACCCCAAGTACACGCTCCCTCGCGTGGTCAAGTGCCACATCACTCCGTGTCCCAACACGGTGGACTGCTTCATCTCCAAGCCCTCCGAGAAGAACATCTTCACGCTCTTCATGGTGACCACGGCCGTTGTCTGCATCCTGCTCAACCTTGTCGAGCTGGCCTACCTGGTGGGCAAGAGGTGCACCGAGGGCTTGGCACCGAGGACAGCCCGGGCCGAGGGCGCGTGCCGCTGCCCGGACTGCACCGCCTCCTCCCGCGCGGGGCGCGACCTCCTCTCGGGCGACCTCCTCCTACTGGGCTCTGACCCTCAGCCTCCCCTCTCCCCCGACCGCCCCTGGGACCACGTGAAGAAGACCATCCTGTGAGAGCCACCTATGGAGCCCACCTCTTCCGCAGGGGCCGCCCCGGGGAGAGGGGCTGCACCTGCTGCAGCTGTGGGGCCTCGGCAGGTGACCCCCTCCTTGCTGAACCTCAGCTTCCTTCTGTGTAAGATGGGGCAACGCCCGCATCACAGGGAGGCAGCCGTGAGGATGGGCCGGGACCTCCGGGGGGCGGCAGGGACGGGGGTACAAGGTCAAGGCTTAATAAAGGTCAACTCATCCACCTGATTCAAGGTGCCCTTCGGTCCTTCGGCCCCTGTGACCCTTCTCAGGTCACTGGGTCAACCTCTCCGCCCCTGCAAAGGCTGCACCTGACCCACCCAGAGGAGGGGCCTCCCCTCCCAGAAAAGGGCCCCCAGGCCTGGTGGGGGTCCTGCCCCTGCTCATGCTCAGGACAACCCTTCATCTGCAGTTGCAAACTGAGGTCTGAGGGCTTCCTGCAAACGTGACAGGGCTTTGCACGGGGTGGGGTGGGGGGAGCTGGGGACTGCAATGGAAAGTTCGTGAACTTTTGAGTCCAAACACTTGCATCCGCCCCCGGGTTGCACTGGGGAGGCTGTGAAAGGGACTTCAGCTCCTCTCCAAAATGGGTTAATAATACAGAGCCTGGGGGCGGGGGTGGGAAGCCCCGGATGAGCTCACGGGGTGGACAGGGGAAGCCAGCTGTAAAAGGCCACATAAATGTTAATCATTGGTATTAGGAAGTGCTCAATAAATGCTTGTGGGAAACGAAGCAGGGGAGCCCCTCCCTGGCTGCACATTAACCTCCACGCTGCAGCCGCCAGCACGGCCAGCCGGGACGCCGCCCCCACTGGGAAGTACGGGAAAGATGGCTCGGCCCGACAGGCCCCGCGGTGAGGTCCTGCCAACTGGGGCACTTCTGGCTGCCGCCCCACACTCTTCGTCTCCCCCTTCCCCCCTGCCAGGGGCCATGGGTCTCCTGCCCTGAAAGAACCATAATCGGCGCCCCCATCCCCTATGCAGCCCACCAGCGGCCCAAGCTCTGATGCCAGATACGTCCACAGCGGGGTGGGACGTGATCCCCCGTACATCCCGGTGGCCGCATCCCATCGATGCAGAGGACCTCGGAGCCGTGCTTCTGGAGAAGAGGGCAGAGGAGTGGCCTGGGGCCAGAGGGACCTGGGGCAATAGGACAACGGCAAGGGCCGGGGCCACACCCAGGGGTGCTGGGCCGACCTGGGCCCGGGCATCGGGGCAGCAGGTTCTGGGCTCTGCGCTGCCCCCCCCCAGCCCCCACCGGCGCACAGTCTCACCCACAAGCCTGCCAGCCCAGCAGACCAGCCATGCCCATCAGGCTGCAGGGAGGGCGTGGGCCGGGGGAGAAGGGCCCCAGGTGTTTGCTCTGAACATGTGCCCGGGGAAGTCCGCCCGCCTGCCCACCCGCTCACTCTCCCTTGGCTCATTGGCCCAGAAAGCTCCACCCTGCACAGGAGCGAGGAACAAAAGCTGCCCCCGGGAGGCCCTCAGGCAGACAGACAAGCCTGGGACAGAGAGGCGAGGTGCTGCTAGACCCAGGAAAGGTGAGGAGCCATGTGGGCAGCCGGCAGGGGACCGGGCTGGAGGGCAGGGACCCGACGGGCTGAGGATCCCCAGCACCTCGGGCTGCAGGCTGGGGCCCGGGGAGGAGGATCTCTGGAGAAACCCCAAGGGAGCCACCAGCAGGGAAGGGATGCCCTGTGGGACCAAAGGGAGGACAGAGGACTGGAGATGAGACGAGAAAGAGGAGGCCCCAGGAAGGGGGAGTTGCCGTCCAGCCAAGGCCTATCGTGCTCCCAGGGCAGGCCAGGGGCTGGGAGCTGCCGGGTGGGCTGCAGAGCCGCAATCCCTATGCTGACAGCCCAAGCCAGGTGCACAGGCCGCAGAGTCCTGTCCCCGTCCTGCCGGGAAGGACAAAGGAGGGCACTCAGGAAACATCCCAGGGTCACCAGGTCCGTGGAGGCCGAGGTCTGAGCCGGGGCCAGAGCTGGACCTGCTGGTGCTCCAGGTAAGGGAGCGTGGGGGATGGAGCCCAGCGGAACAAGGGGAGACAGAGAAGGAGGGGAGAGGAAGGTCAGTGGTGGGGGCAGGAGGCAGCCACCAGCCGGAGCCTGCCCTGTCCCCTCCCCAGTCCCTCCCTAAAGCCCAAATGGTTGGAATTCCAGAGGAAGCCTCGTGGTCAGGACAGTCTGCACCCCTACAGGGAGGGGTGGGGGGGTGCCAAGCCCCCCACGGTTCCAAACAGCCTGCTCCTGTTGAGGGATGTCCTCATGTCATCGGGGTCGGCCAGAGAGAGGGGCTGATGGGAACGTGCCCCGCACACCCGGCTCCGCTGACACAGCCCCTCACTCCCGCCACTGCTGCCCTTGGCAGCTCAAAGGGGGGCAGTCATCCGGCCCAGACCTTCTGCCCGTATCCAGAGCAGCGGTCGGTCGTGTGACCCGCAGGGCCGAGAGTCGGGGTCAAAGAAGTGGGCGGGAGCAGCCGTATCCATGACTTTGTAGCATAAACAAGGCCCCGGTTTTGGAGCTAGAAGACAGGGGTCAAGGGCAGCTCGGCCACTTCCCGAGGACGGCCATCCCGACCCCCTGATGCCGTCGCCATGAGGACATGGTCACAGGCCCCTTCTTTGACCCCGGGCCCCCCTCTGCAGGCTCCACGCCCCGAGCGGGTGCTCCCAACGGCCGACGGTCCCCGCGAGGGCCCACGGACTCCCCCAGCATGAACTGGGCGTCCCTGCAGGGGCTCCTGAGCGGCGTGAACAAGTACTCCACGGCGCTGGGCCGCATCTGGCTGTCAGTGGTGTTCCTGTTCCGTGTGCTGGTGTACGTGGTGGCGGCCGAGGAGGTGTGGGACGACGAGCAGAAGGACTTCGTGTGCAACACCAGGCAGCCCGGCTGCCCCAACGTCTGCTACGACGAGTTCTTCCCCGTGTCGCACGTGCGCCTCTGGGCGCTGCAGCTCATCCTGGTCACCTGCCCGTCGCTGCTCGTGGTCATGCACGTGGCCTACCGGCAGGAGCGCGAGCGCAAGCACCAGCTGAAGCACGGGCCCGGCGCACCGTCGCTGTACGACAACCCAAGCAAGAAGCGCGGCGGCCTGTGGTGGACCTACCTGCTGAGCCTCATCTTCAAGGCGGCCGTCGACTCGGGCTTCCTGTACATCTTCCACCGCCTGTACCAGGACTATGACATGCCCCGCGTGGTGGCCTGCTCCGAGGCCCCGTGCCCGCACACGGTCGACTGCTACATCTCCCGGCCCACCGAGAAGAAGGTTTTCACCTACTTCATGGTGGCCACGGCCGTCATCTGCATCCTGCTCAACCTCAGCGAGGTCACCTACCTGGTGGGCAAGAGGTGCCTGGAGACCTTCGGTCCGCGGCGCAGGCGGCCCCACCACCGGGACCGCCTGCCCGATACGTGCCCCCCCTATGCCCTCTCCCAGGGAGAGCCCCCCCAGGACGGGAACTCCGTCCTCATGAAGGCGGGGTCAGCCTCGATGGACGCAGGTGGGTTCCCATAGCCTGGAAATGGGTAGCGAGGACCACCAGGCCCGCGGGCTGCTCCCTAAGGCACGGCCAGGCAGTGGCATCTCTTCGGCGGCAGGACAGGTGAGGAAGACAGTGGCAGGGCTCAGGAAGCCCGGCCAGGGGCCAGGGCTGGGGCGCGGCAGGGTGTCTGAGGCCCCAGGGGGAGGGAGGTTGGCGGCTGGTGGGAATTTTGTACCTGGCAGTGGGGTATGTTACAGCCATTAATAAACATGATTTTCCTGGTATTTTGAGGGTCGGGGGTTTCGCAGTGGACCTCAGAACGGAGGCCCCAACCACTCGGTGGGCACCTGACCCTGGAACCTCGGGGCCCAGCTCACGTGTCATAAACACACACACACCCCGCAGCACACAGCTCACACGCATGTAGGGTGCGCCCCGGGACGCGGGGGGAGCGCCGAGACGCTGCCCCAGGGGTCCCTGGACTTGGCAGGAGGCTGGGAGCTGGGGGACCCCAGGCCCAATGCAGGCCAGTTCTCAGGGGGAGACCCTCCAGGCACACGTGGCTGCAGGAGGCTTCTGCTTCCCGCAGCACAGGAGTCCGGGAGGCAAGCCACCCTCCAGGGCAGGGCCGGGCCCAGGGTGCGGGTCTCGCCCACAGGCGGGGCCTCCCAAGAACACCCGCGCGGAGCCCCAGGTCGGAGGAACACCCCTCCTGTGTCCCAGGCATGCATCCCCTCACCCTCCCAGCTGCACCCCAGCCCCTGGCACCCCCAAAGCCACCCCCCCAGCCTGGCCCTGCCTCCGAGCCCCAGATCCCCCCGCCGACCCCCCAGGGAGCAGCCCCCGGGGCACCTACAGCTGCCCAGCCGCCCATGCGGGACCTGGAGGCCGCTCGCCATCCATCTGTGAGCCCGTCCCCAGCACAACGCTGACCACCCCGTTCCCCAGCCACCTCCAAGAACTGTTTGGTCGTGGGTCAGCGGGCTACAAGCCGCACGGCGGAAGGGGCCTCATGCTCAGCTGAACCCTTCCCACCCCGTGCGGCCCCTCCTTGGTTCCCAAGTCCCATCACCATTGCTCCGAGTGAGGGTAGCCTCAATGCTGCATTTGTAGCTAAGGAAGTGGCCCAGAGCGCAGAGGCCCCCGCCCAAGTGCAGACTGGTGGGCTGAGTCCACAGGGTCGTCTCTCCTGGGGTCTGGAGGGAGCCCCTGAGCCTCCCCAACCCCAGGTGTGGGACGACATCAGGACCCACCTGGTCTTAGGTCAGACTCCCTGGAAGCAGAGAGGGGGGCAGGAATCAGGGTGTGTGAGGAGCAGAGGGCCAGGGGAGCGCGAGGGAGGGGCCGAGCTGAGCTGGGTATGGGCTCAGGGAACCTCGCCTTGACCCCGGCGGGCTGCCAGGCCGCGGGACCACCCATCCCAGCACTGAGCTGTCCCCACTGGAGGAAGAGGGGGCATCAGGCTTCGGAACGAGCTCCCGTACCGGCCCGTCGTTGGCTCCCAGCCGCCCCGGGGGCAGGTCGGTGACTCCTAGTCAACCGGGGTCAATCTTGGGTGGGGGGCAGCCTCAAGCCAGGAGCACCCTATGTTCACAGCAGCTGGGGAATGCATGTCCATTTAAAGGGGATCCACTGACCACAGTAAATAAGGGCGGCCCCCCTCCAATGCTGACCAGAGCCGTGACTGCCCAGCCCCAGAACCAGTTCAGACCCTGAGGGCCCCACATGACTCAGGCCAGCCAGGAGTCCAGAGTCCCCACTCCGGTCCCCAGCGCTCCACCGGGCGGGGTGGGGGGAGCCCAGAACCCGACCATCTGAGGAGCACTCTTTGTGGGTGCTGTTCCCAGAGGCCCAGGTCCTGACCCCGAGCACCATCCGGGCAGCTGGAGGCCACAGGGGACCCCGAGGATTCCCCAAAGAGTTGGGCTCTGGCGCTTCCATCCCCAGTAACCGCCCCCCACGCTCTCAAGTGGCCCCCACCCCCAGCCCTACCCTCACACTCGGCCCCTGCCATCTGTCCCCCCACCACCGCCCCACCCGCATCACTACCCCTCATGGCTTCTCACTCCCTGAAGACGTGAGGACGCGAGTCAGGGTCTTGGGGATCCCCTCACAGCCCAGGGCTGCGGGGACCTGTCCTCTTCATTCCATGCTCGGCGTCTCCCGTGGCCTCCTCCTCTGCCCCATTTAGCTGCCCACTCACAGGACCACACCTGGGCCTTGTCTTCACCCAAACTGCTCCACCCCTAGAATCTCCCAGTGGATTCCAGTCAACAAATATTTATTGTTCACGTTTACGTGACAAGCCCCACACTGGGCACCAAGGGTTCATCTGGGAGGCATCAGATACAATCTCTGGTCTCGAGAGGACAGTTCCTGGGCCGCCGGGGAGCACGGGGCGCTGGGGTGGGGGAAGGTGGATCCAATGTCTGGGGGCACAGGACAAGCGGCTCTGGGGCTTCTTTACTTTTTTAAAGATTTTATTTACTCATTTGAGAGAATGTGTGCACAGACTCAGGGGCCAGGTGAGGGAAGCAGGTGCAGGAGAGGGAGACGCAGACGCTCCGCTGAGCAGGGAGCCCGACACGGGTCTCGATCCTAGGCCCCCAGGATCGGGACCTGAGCCGCAGGCAGACGCTTCACCGACTGAGCCCCCGGGCGCCCCTTCCCTGAGACTCCTGAAGCTGACACCTGGGGAAAGAAGAGGATTTTGCCAAGCAGAGCAGGAGGGGGTGCGAGGCGGAGGGAGAGCAAGCCTGGTGACAAGGCCGAGCAGCAGGTTTGCGGGACACGTGGATGACACAGCGCAGACACGTGGCATCAGGGAGATAAATAAGGCACCTGGTCATCTCCTCCCTCCCGCCCACCCCGGGTTCCCGGGGTCTCTCCCTCCGATGCTACACCACCTACAGTTCCTGGGGACCTGGCACCTCACACCCACCTCCCCGGGCTTCGACTCCCATGTTTGCACCCGTCCTCGTTGCCCTGCGCAGCCTCCCACGGGCGTGCTCACACCCCATCCCCCAGCACCTGGACAATAAAGCGACCGGGACCGGTGGGTTTCGGGGGAGATTTCGGACCGCGAACCTCAGGCGGACACCCAGGCCCTCCAGCAAATTCTACATTTCTTAAAACTGTAGCCATCGTCTCCAAGATGACTGTATCATACCTTCTCTTGCCCCAAAGCTCCAGCCTCCGCTCCCGGAAACCTCCTCAGCATGGAGGCCAGCATTGGCCTCCCATCCACTCCGCCTCCCCCCTGGGACGCGGATGTGCATCCTTGCTCCTCGTACCCCCTTCACTTGGACACTGGAGCCTCGCCTCTCGCCTCCTCTGGACGGGGCTCCGCAGGTCTTGCCCCACAAGCCCGTAAATACCCTATAATGCCCTTTCTCCTTTTTTTAACTTCCCATTTGACACCACGTTGTCCTCCAGCTACCACCCCCTTTACAAAAAACCTCAACTCCCTAAAGGCTGTCTACACTTGCCGTCTCCACTCCCTTATGGCATTTACCCATCTTAGGTAGGACCATTCTTGCCAAGGTCACCAATGGCCAACAAGCTGCCAAGTCCAGGGCTCAGCTCTTCATCCTCATCCTACGCCCTCAGTGATGTTTGGCCGTCGAGGGCTCCCTCCTGGCACATCGGCTTCCCCGGGCTTCCGGGCAGCAGCCCCTCCTGGCTTCCCTGCCACCTTGCAAGGGGTCCTCCTTGGTCTCCACCGATCCCTCCTCTTCCTCTCACTGATCTCCAAATGCAGGGTGCCCTAGGGCCCAGTTCTCTACCCTCTTTTCCCCTCTGTGATCTTCTCCAGTAGCAGCTATAAAACCATCTATAAAACTGATGGCTCCCACATTTATACCTTCAGACCTAACCGCCCCCACGAGTGTTGGCCTCATGCATCCAACTTCCTGTGGGCCATCCCAAGCAGAACTCCTAATCCCCCCAACACAGAACAGATTCATGCTCTCTCCCAGTCTTCTCGCCTTGGACGGTGATGTCCCCATCCACCCAGCTGCTCAGTTCAAAAACCTCGGCGTCTCTTTCCTCATTCCCCACATCCACTCCATTAGTATAAGTCACATTGGGTATAACTCCAAATTCAAAGTCCATTCCCTCCCAACCATCTCCAAGTGCTTCCCCCACCACCACCCCGGCCGGCCAAGCCACCTCACTGAACACCTGCGTAGCTGCAGAAGCTGGCTCCCTGCCTCTTGTCTTGCTCCCCTGCGGTCCCTCCTGCCCACGGCAGCCTGGGACATCTTCTGCCAAGATCAGTCAAGCCACTCCCTTGCTTAAAACCCTCCCGGTGGCTTCCCACAATGGTCATAAGAAATGAAAATAGGCCAAATCCATTGCCGTGACCTGCACGGTTAGGCCCTGGCTGCCTCCCCAAACTCTTCTTTCTTGGCTCTCCCCTTTCCGCGCACCCTACGCTGGTCTTGTCCCATCTCAGAGGCTTTGCACTGGCTCCTGTTGGCAATATTCTTCCCCCGCAGAGCTTCCCATGACTTGTCTCCTTGTCATCCACATCTCCTCCAGGAGGCAATCTCTGACCCACCCTCCCCAGTGATGCCCGTATGCCACAGACAGTCACTCTCTGCCACGTGACCCCATTTTATCTTCCTCATAGCATCTACTAGTAATGAAATGTTGTTTAACATTTGTCTGTTCTCAGTGTCTTCTCACTAGGATGCGCTCCTGAGAACAGGGACTCTGTCATGTACACTCCTTTATCCACCAGCACCGAGAAGAGCGCTTGACACGTAGTAGGCACTCGATAAAAATGCACCCAGGTGGAGATGTCTAGTAGGCTATGGGATGGCAGGGAGGAAAGGACTGGTCGGGAAATGCTGACTTGGGAATTGTCAAGCATGGGATAAGACTTTGCTCCAAAATTATCCCTCGGGTCAGAAGGATCTTACATCCAAGTCCTCACAAAGTCTCCCACGTTGTGGGGCATGCTCTCAATTACTGCGTTTTGAACAACCGAATGCTCTTTGGGGGAAACTCATTAGCCTGAAATAACTCCAGTCAATGAAGTCTTGGATATTTGTGGAGGTCACTGGGTAGAATCAGAAAAAAATGGAGAGAAAGACATTTCTCACAGATTCAACCATTACTCCTGGTGCTGTGACCTTACAATAGCAAGTATTGTCTTTGTAGGCAAATCTTATTTTTAAAAAAAAATTTAAGAACAATAAAGGAAGTGGTTATGTCATGAAGATGACAAATACACACCTACCAGATGATTTTTTTTTAAGTGATGCAACCTAGTATTATGCAACCAGGCTTTTATGGCAGAAAATAAAGTTCCCAGTATCATTCACGGATTTAAAAAGGACTATGTCACAAATAAGTTGGGCAAAAAAAAAAAGTCTGCACATTCTGTAAAAGGTTAATGATAACAAACAAAACTCTAATGAGCTTAACCCAGGTGTTAGGGAAAAATGTTTAAAGTTTAAACAAAATCGTTTCATAAACTACTCAGGGGAGGAAAAAAATAATAGGTTTACTACGTTGTTCTAGGCAATATGTGATCTTAAAATAGGTAGCAAACTCTAGAGAATATTATGCTAAGTGAAAGAAGTCAGGCAAAGAAAGACAAATACCGTATGATTTCATGCATAAATAGGATGTGAGAAACAAAACCAACGAACATGGGTGGGGAGAGAGAGAGAGAGAGAGAGAGAGAGAGAGAGAGAGAAACCAAGAAACAGACTCTTAACTATGGAAAACAAAGTGACCCGGGGCGCTTGGGTGGCTCGGTCGTTGTCTGCCTTCAGTTCAGGTCATGATCCTGGGGTCCTGGAGCCCAGCTAGTGGCTCTGCTGCTCCCCCTGCCTGTGCTCTCTCACTCTTGCTCTTCTCTCAAATTAAAAAAAAAAAAAGAAGAAGAATCTAAAAAAGAAAAAGAAGGAAGGAAGAAAGGGAGGGAGGAAGGGAGAAAAGGAGGAAGGAAGGAAGGAAGAGAAGAAAGAAGAAAGAAAGAAAGAAAGAAAGAAAGAAAGAAAGAAAGAAAGAAAGAAAGAAGAAAGGAAAGGAAGAAGAAAGAAAGAAAGAAAGAAAGAAAGAAAGAAAGAAAGAAAGAAGAAAGAAAAAAAGAAAGAAAGAGAAAGAAAGGAAAAGGAAGAAAGAGAAAGGGAAAGGAAAGGAAGAAAGAAAAAGGAAAGGAAGAAAGAAAGGGAAAGGGAAGGGAAAGGAAAGGAAGAAAGAAAGGAAGAAAGAAAGAAAGAAAGAAAGAAAGAAAGAAAGAAAGAAAGAAGAAAGAAAGAAAGAAAGAAAGAAAGAAAGAAAGAAAGAAAGAAAGAAAGAAAAAGATAGAAAGAAAGAAAAGAAAGAAAAGAACCTGACAGTTACCAGAGGGGAGGGGGTGGGGAGGGGGCAGATAGGGAATCAATTAACCAATCAATCAGTCAATCAATAAAATAGGTGATGGGGATTAAGGAGGGCACTTGCTGTGAGGAGAACTAGGTATTTTAAGTGTTGAATCACTAAAATCTACACCTGAAACTAAATTTACGCTATTAATTGGGATTTAAATAAAAACTTACAGAGAAAAAAAATGTCGGGAGCAAAGTAACATTAATAAAGTAAATTATTATTTCAACCACGCTGAAAGTTTATATGTTCAAATCAGCCCCCAAACCTCTTGGAGGGTCTCCTCACTGGGAACACAGGGGGTCACTCTTCGGGGTCGTGTTGTATCTGGGCTCCCGCGGCAGGTGGCGACCACCACAGAGGCTGTGGGGGAGGGGTGAGAAGATGCCCCAGGAAGGAGGCTCAAGGGTCAAACAGGACTGGACGGGGGTGGCCAGCAAAGGGGACCGACCGCAGGGCAGATGGGGATCCTAGAAGCCAAGGGGATACGATGTCACAGAGAAGGAAGATGATGTCACAGAAGCCAATGCTCTAGAGACGTTTGCGGACCTTCTAGGGTTTTCTGGGAGTCTCTAGAGAAGGAGAACATGGTCACAGGGACCAAATCAGACGAGGACTGCAAAGGGTCACAGCGGCCGCAGCACGAGCCTGAGCTGCAGAGGACAGAGGACGGGGTGAGGAGCCGGGCCAGTGACGTGGGCAGCCAGCGAGAGGAGCGGGACCGCAGCATGCCCAGCTGCTGCAAATGGGTGGCGGGACAAGGGCAGGGAACGAAGGGCTGCTCGTTGCCAGCGGATGAGAGCAGAGCAGAGCTCATTTTCACAGCGACGGAGGCCTGAGAATATTTTTTTTTAATATTTTACTTATTTATTCATGAGAGACACAGAGAGAGGCAGAGACACAGACAGAGGGAGACGCAGGCTCCATGCAGGGAGCCTGACGGGAGACTGGATCCCTGGCGCTTCCTGGGGTCACCTCCTCCCCCGTGCAGCCTCCTGTCGCCCGGGAGCTCCTAGATGGCCGCTTGTCCAGGGGCCTTCCCCCAAGCCCACAGCCTCTATGGGGCCGGAACACTCCTCGGCCCGCGCCGCGCTGCTCCACCGTCGAAGGTAACGACCCTGTGCTGAGAGCAGGACGGGGACATCCAGCCGGCCCCCCGACCCCGTGTCGTCCCTGCACCCCGCCGGCATCACCGACCCCGTACCCAGGGTCCTCCGACCTGCTTCCCCGTGGCGACACCGCGTCCCAGGCTCCACTCCACCCTGGGCAGCCTCCGACAGCTCACCGGCTCCCTGTTCCTCTGAAACACGCATCCCAGAAATTGCCCAGCGTGTGTCCCCCTGCGTCAGGCTCCTTTCGCTCAGCATGTGGTTCCCAGGTTCGCCACCCCCCCCCCCCCCCGAGCCCGCATCAGGTTCGGGCCCCGGACGCTCTATGACCCTCTGTGGCATGGACACGACCCGCTCCGCCCACCCGTTCTTCCCCTGATGGGCGCTGGAGACGTTTCCAAACGTTGGTGTTGGCTGTGGTGAGTGGTGCTGCATGGACATCCGTGTAGGAACCTGAGCCCCTCTCCCCAGACCCCCTGGGTGGACACGTGGGTAGGGACCCCTGGCTCCCGCGGTCGTGCTGCGATTCCGGGGAGCAACGGTCCAACCGTCCCTCGCAGCAGTGCACAAGCACCATGCAAGGCTTCCCGTCGTGCTGCTCCGCGCGCCCTCCGCACACCCAGGCGTGTGTTCCGCAGACGCCTCAGCGGGGCCTTCGGAGGCAGACAACGCTTTGGTTGCCACACCCGCCCCCGAGGCTCTAGGATGGGCTGCGCTGGGCATCAGGTGCAGCTCAGGGATGGAGTGTGGGACGGAGTGACACTGCCGGGTGTGTCATAAAAAAGGGTCTTTACAAGTCACGTCAGAATGTTCTGATGGGGACACCCGGGGGGGCTCAGCGGTTTCACGCCGCCTTCGGCCCAGGGCGTGACCCTGGGGTCCTGGGATCGAGTCCCACATCAGGGTCCCTGCAGGGAGCCTGCTTCTCCCTCTGCCCGTGTCTCTGCCTCTCTCTCATGAATAAATAAGTAAAATCTTAAAAAAAAAAAAAAAAAAAAGACTGTCCTGGCGGCCTTGCCAGAACCGGAATATCGTGTGCGAGCGCACATACGCCTTAGCCAACCGACACCCGACACAATGACCCTACAGCTTGTGTCTGCTTCCTCCCCTCTGCCTGCCAGTGCAGCCATGGCACCTGCCCAGGTGCCCGCATCGGGGCCTCCTAGTGTGCAGGGGCAGCGAGTCCCGGGACTGGGGCCCTGCAGCCCAGACCCGGCCCAGCCTCTCCCCGCTGATGCCCAGTGCCCAGCACGTCTTCGATGACCCAGAATCAAGGCCCCGGAAGCTCCCACGGTGCGAGCGGCAGGCTGGGCTCAAGGATCCGCCACACGTCTCACCCCAGGCTGGCCTCCCCCACTGCCTGATGCCCACACCCTGGCAGCCCGAGGGATAGCTCAGGCAAGGAGCCTCTTCCCACCCAGGGGGTCGGGGCTGCATGAACGTGCACAGGCTCAGCCACAGGAACCACCTGCCCCTTGAGCACCAGACCAGGGATTTGGGCCTGGAGGCAGGAGGCAGAGAGGGTGGGAAGGGACAAGTGAGGCTCAGTCAGTGAAGGCTTCTTGGAGGAGGCAGGGGGTCAGGGAGACCTCCTGGAGGGGCAGGCGGGTGGGATGCTAAGCTAGAAGGAACTGGTCCCGGGGATCCCGGGGGGGTGGGGGTGGGCTCAGCGGTTTGGCACCTGCCTTCAGCTCAGGGCTCCTACACGGGTCCCGGCATCGAATCCTGCCTCGGGCTCCCTGCATGGAGCCTGCTTCTCCCTCGGCCTGTGTCTCTGCCTCTCTCTGTGTCTCTCATGAATAAAATCTTAAAAAAAAAAATTCAAGGAACTGATCCCACAGCCGCTCCTGGTCAGCCGGGGTTGGGGCTTATGGTGCACGACGGCTTTATCCACTCACTTGGCAAGTACTCAGTCGTCCGCAATGCAGCAGCCAGTTTGGGGGCTGAGAAGACAGCAGGGAACACCACAGACCGGATGCACGGCCACTGTCCTCACAGGTCCTGGCGACAGGAAGGACGACGCGCAAGAAGAAAGAGCAAAATGCCAAATGGCTTAGCGGTCTTGGCGGCTAAAGAGAAGGGCTAAGCAGGACGGAGGGGGAGGGAAACCGCGATGCTGGATGGGGCCGGGGAGGGCGAAGAGGTGGGCTGCGCGGGGATGCCGGGAAGTGTGCCAGGAGGGAAAGGGGAGCACGCCGGTGACTGCTGACTGCGTAAACGCCAGCAAGGCGGAGCGACAGGGGAGCCAAGAGGCCAGTGCTCCGACGAGGCCCGAGGCCCCGGAAGGACCGGCTCACACGGGGCCCCATGGGCCACCCCCATGCCTGTGGCTGTCGGTCCGAGCCAGCGGAAAGCAAGAGAGCTCTTGGGGGGGGGGGCCTCTTGGTGGCTGTGTTCACTCAGGGGCACCGGGCCGCAGCCAGATTATTTTATAGATAATTTACGTGTTTACGCGACAGAGAGAGAGCAAGAGGGCGCAAGCAGGGGAGCAGCAGGCAGAGGGATGGGCAGAGGGAGAAGCAGCGAGCCCGATGTGGGGGCTCCATCCCGGGACCCCGGGATAGTGACCCGCGCTGAAGGCAGACGCTCAACCCCAGACTTTGAACACATCTGTGAAAGGGGCACCAAGATGACTCAGTGGCAGTGAATGTGGGCCACACACGAGAAGAGTCAACAGTGACTCTCCAGCCTGGGCCCTTACCAAGGAGATGAGTCAAATCCCCGTTGAGTCATCTGGGCGAGTCAAGGATGGAGAAGGATGCGGAGGCTTGCAGGGGGCAGGGGGTCAGCTAAAATCAAGACTCCTAGTTCGATTTTAATTTCAAATAATGACTAGGTACGTTTTTTGTTGTTGTTGTTGTTGTTTTGTTTTTGTTTTTGTTTTTTTGGGCATAAGTGAGTCCTACCACGTAGTACCTGAAATTTGAATTTCACTGAGCATGTGCTTTGGGGTTTTGTTCCATTTGGGGGCATTTTGTTTGCTTGCTTTAGTTTAAATCTGACAGTCGACTAAGGAACGAGTTTAGTCTGGGACCTGGTAAGCCTGCGACAGGTCACAGCCCCTCCACAGGAGAGGGAGAGCGGCAGGTGCACACCTGAGCCCAGGGGTCGGGGTCAGGCACCGCTCAGGGGAAGCACTCAGGCCTTGTCAGCCCGACGCCCGGTCTCTTAAACCCCAAGGCCGGATGAGCTGGATGAGCTGGCGAAGAGTGAGTCCCTGAGTCCCGGGGCCGGAGGAGAGAAGGAGCCGGGAGGCGAGTCCCAAGGGCACAGTCAGGGAGACGCAGGAGGTGGAGGAAGACCAACCTGGAGGGAAGAGAAGAGAAGTGAGGAGCGTGAGACGGAGGGATCTGGTGGAAGGGGCCGAGCAAGGGCCCAGGGCACCAGCGCTGCTTCTGAGGAGTCTGACTATGAAAGAGAATTGGGGTGAGGGGGACTGTGTGGCTTTGCAGCCAGAGAAGCAGCAGCGCATGAATCAGGGAAAGACCAAGAACAGAGCAGAGGGGGAAGGCGGGGGGGAAAAGACTGAGGACTGGGCCAGCGTGGGACTTGGGTGCACGTGGGGTGCTAGAGGCCTGGCGGCGCTCAGAACAGCCCTGTGCCCCTCGACGTGGGTGCAGACGCCCCGGGGAGCTGTTGATGTCCCTGGGGGGAAGGCGCATCCTGGGACAGCCCCTCCGGCCCTCCCACAGCCCAGAGCCCCCATCCTTCTGCCGGCGGGTCGCTGCCCCAGGGAGGAGAGGGCCTGGCATCCAGGGAGGGCCTGGCCGCCGTGGACCGAGGACACCCCAACCCGTGGACCTGGGATACCCCAGCCCCAGAGGGAAGCCCCCGCCCGACACCTGGGCACAGTTCCAGACCCAGGGGCCTCCCGAGAGTACAGCCGACAGGTGCCGAGACCTGGGCGGGAGGAGCACGGGGCCAGGACTCAGGCCTCCCACCCGAGAGCAGGTGTAGGCCCCAAGGCGGGTGTAGGCGGCCGGGCACCTCTAAGCCACAGCCGCAGCCCCAGCCCGAGGCCAGGTATGGCCTACATGGCCTCCCACACACTCCTGGCTCAGAGCAGAGCGGGGAAGTGGGGCAGCAGCCTCCAGCCTCTCCCCACGTGGGGTCCCCCAGGGAAGCCCGGCCCGCGGCAGCACCCTCGCCGGGAAGTCACCAGGGCGCTGGAGCCCAAGACCTGGGCCGTGCAGGTGCACGCACGAGCCACGGAACCCTGGCGATCCACCTGTGAAACCCGACCCACCCACGACCGCAGGCCGCGCACACGCACAGCCCCCCTCCCGCCCCCTCCCCGCCAACACACGGCCACGTTCCCACACACGACCGTGCACTGCACACACACACAGAGCCCCTGCACCCCTCCCCCGCCAACACACGGCCACAGTCCCACGCACGACCGTGCGCCCCACTGGACGCAGCTGCAAACAGTAAGGGAGTGTCTGGGCTCCCTGCGGCCTTAGGGCTCCGGGGCATGTCCTGGAGGCCAGAGGCACTGCAGGGCCTGATGGCGGCTGAGAGTGGGAGCCGCTGCGAAAGGACGAGAGGGACCCCGGGACCATGTGTGGCCGGAGGGCAAAGCGGGGCTCGGGCGGCGCTTGGGGGACGCTGCAGGGAGAGCGGACTTCAGCAGGTGCGTGCCTGACCCACGGGGCAGCGACCTGGGCCCAACTGGGGCCACGGGAGTCCTCCGGGGAGGACGGCGGGAAGAAGGCTGCTCAGCTCGTGGACTGGGAGGGGCGCTCCTCACCGCGACTAAACCACAGGCCATGAAAGATCAGATTTTAATACGTGTGACTGCACGAAAAATGCTCTGAACCTGCGTGGCAGGAACTGTGTATACGACGTCAGAACACCCTGAGTGTGCAAAGGGGGGGGGGGGCTCGTAGGCATAGGGCTGCTTTGTTGAATTTATCAAGGGCTCTTAACACATCCATTATGGGGAAAAAAAAGGAAGGGAGGAAGGGAGGAAGGGAGGGAGGGAGGGAGGGAAAGACAGAGAGAGAGAGAGAGAGAGACAGAAAAAAGAAAGAGAAAGAAAGAAAGAAAGAAGAAAGAAAGAAAGAAGAAAGAAAGAAGAAAGAAAGAAAGAAAGAAGAAAGAAAGAAAGAAAGAAAGAAAGAAAGAAAGAAAGAAAGAAAGAAAGAAAAGGAATGAAAGAAAGAAAAATCGATTATGTAAGAGGCCACCGTCCAGGGGAGGACACGGGCAAAGGCAAAGGATGGTGCACGGGAAAACAAAACGGACGCGGAGGCTCCCCAAAGCCCCTCATCCCCTGTGATAAGAGAAATCACACACAACTGGAAGCTAAGGACAGGCCACTGGCGAAGGTCACGCGGGGTGACGGTCTCCATCAGCCAGGAGGGGGAGGACGGAGCCGTGGGTCTGCGGAGAAGGTCTGGCCTTAACCGTCAAAATTACAAATAAGCGCACCTGCAACCCCAAACCTGTACTTGGGAGAAGGAATCCTACGGACTGAATTTTAAAATGTGTTAAGTGAAGTTTGTCCAAGGAGGCGCAGGGGCGTTGATAGCGGCAAGAGGGAAGCAGGTGATCACGCGCGGTGTGACCCTCCATCAACGTGGGGCTGCTAAATGTATCACAGGAGACGCACCACCGGGCTGTGCGGTCCCCTCTAGAGACACGGGCCTCCGGCACCGGTGGGAAGGGGGCTGCTGTCCTGGGGGAGGGACATCATTGTACCCACAGAGGAAACCGTCCTGCGCTTGGTCAAATGAAAACAGCAAAGGGGGCACCTGGGGGGCTCTGTCGGTTAAGTGTCCAGCTCTTGGTTTCAGAGCCGGTCGTGATCTTGGGGTCACAGGATTGGGCCCCGCATAGAGCTCCATGCTCTCTCACTCTCACTCTCCCTGGCCCCCATCTCAAATAAATAGATAAATAAAATCTTAAAAAAAAAAAAAATACAGCAAAGCACAGAACCGCGGCTGGCCTCCCTTGGGTAATGTCGAAGGAGGAGCATCTATGCAGTCAAAGATGGAGGGTTGTCCATCCATTGGGACAGAAAGGAAAAGCAAGCACGTGGAACCTGGTGATGGGGTGGGCAGCCCGCCCAGGGAACTGGGGTTCAGGGAGGCGTCAGGAGCAGAGCCCCCAGGCCCCAGGCCTTCACCAGGAGAACAGAGGCCGAGCCCTGGGACGTGCCCACGCGGGACACCAGCTCAGACAGTGGAGCCTGGGATGCCAGAGGCAAGAGTGTCCCAAGGAGGAACCGGGTCGCTGTGCCACGCGCTTCCGTAGGCCCAGCTGGTGAGGACGGCTGTGACTGTTGCAGTGACCTTGACACGGCCGCCATGGTGACACGGCCGGGATGCGGTGCTGTGCAAATGGGAACAAGAGGGACTAGGAAGGCAGTGGGGGCAACTTTGCCCCGAAATGCCAGGGAGCAACAGGTGGGTCCTTACAGGACACTGCAAACTCACCGCCCCCCGCAAGACACACACAGGAGCACCCGGGCCACCGCCACGGGGTCTCAGTGCTTGTCGGGGGCCACAGCTCAGTGAGTAACGGTGGTGTCTGCCCCTGGCTTTGCTCTCGGGCCACGGGCCGACACCCCCAGAGCCGGCTCTGCTGCTTCCTGTCTGCGCGACCCTGGGTGTCACCCAGCCTTGCAGGACCTCAGGCTCCTCACTCCTAAAAGCGGGAAGGGCCGCGCTCCCCATGTGGTCCAGGTCGTGGCTGCCACAAAGACGGCTCCCAACACCCTGTGCGGGGTGGGCACCCCGTCCAAACCACGAGTAGGTAGGGTGACCCCGTAAGTGATCTCCCAGGTGTGGGGGCACTTGTGAGAGTCAGGGGATGATGTTCCTCACCCCAGGCCACAGGCGCCAACCCGAGCAGTCCTGGGAAAATGCTGTGTCTGCAACCCTGGTGTCAGCATCACCATCTCCATGGAGACAGTGAGGTGACTAAGCTCCCAGGACTCCCACCGCCCCTTGTCACCCAGGCAGCCCGCCTCCTCCCGCAGACCCCGGGGACAGGCTCTCCCGCCCCAGCACCGCCACCCAGGGCCTGCCCCTCCTCATAATTACTGGCAACCACCATGGGCCCCGACCCAGCCTCCTTCCCAGGCAGCCGATTAGTGTGGACGCAGTCTGCTCCGCACCTGGCTCTGCAGAGGGTGCCTCCTGGGGGGGCAGACGCCGTGGGGGAAGACCCCAGAGTCCCCAGCCCCACCGTCGGGGGCGGCCCGGAGCCCCCAGCCCCGCCCCCGTGTCAGGGGAGGCCCCGGAGCCCCCCAGCCCCGCCCCAGTGTCAGGGGGGGCCCCCGGAGCCCCCAGCCCCGCCCCAGTGTCAGGGGGAGGCCCCGGAGCCCCCAGCCCCGCCCCCGTGTCAGGGGAGGCCCCGGAGCCCCCAGCCCCGCCCCAGTGTCAGGGGGGGGCCCCGGAGCCCCCAGCCCCGCCCCACCGTCGGGGGAGGCCCCGGAGCCCCCAGCCCCGCCCCAGTGTCAGGGGGAGGCCCCGGAGCCCCCAGCCCCGCCCCAGTGTCAGGGGGAGGCCCCGGAGCCCCCAGCCCCGCCCCAGTGTCAGGGGAGGCCCCGGAGCCCCCAGCCCCGCCCCACCGTCGGGGGAGGCCCCGGAGCCCCCAGCCCCGCCCCACCGTCGGGGGAGGCCCCGGAGCCCCCAGCCCCGCCCCAGTGTCAGGGGGGGGCCCCGGAGCCCCCAGCCCCGCCCCAGTGTCAGGGGGAGGCCCCGGAGCCCCCAGCCCCGCCCCAGTGTCAGGGGGAGGCCCCGGAGCCCCCAGCCCCGCCCCAGTGTCAGGGGGCGGCCCCGGAGCCCCCAGCCCCGCCCCAGTGTCAGGGGGCGGCCCCGGAGCCCCCAGCCCCGCCCCAGTGTCAGGGGGAGGCCCCGGAGCCCCCAGCCCCGCCCCAGTGTCAGGGGGAGGCCCCGGAGCCCCCAGCCCCGCCCCAGTGTCAGGGGAGGCCCCGGAGCCCCCAGCCCCGCCCCACCGTCGGGGGAGGCCCCGGAGCCCCCAGCCCCGCCCCAGTGTCAGGGGGGGGCCCCGGAGCCCCCAGCCCCGCCCCAGTGTCAGGGGAGGCCCCGGAGCCCCCAGCCCCGCCCCACCGTCGGGGGAGGCCCCGGAGCCCCCAGCCCCGCCCCAGTGTCAGGGGGGGGCCCCGGAGCCCCCAGCCCCGCCCCAGTGTCAGGGGAGGCCCCGGAGCCCCCAGCCCCGCCCCACCGTCGGGGGAGGCCCCGGAGCCCCCAGCCCCGCCCCCGTGTCAGGGGGAGGCCCCGGAGCCCCCAGCCCCGCCCCAGTGTCAGGGGGGGGCCCCGGAGCCCCCAGCCCCGCCCCAGTGTCAGGGGAGGCCCCGGAGCCCCCAGCCCCGCCCCAGTGTCAGGGGGCGGCCCCGGAGCCCCCAGCCCCGCCCCAGTGTCAGGGGAGGCCCCGGAGCCCCCAGCCCCGCCCCAGTGTCAGGGGGGGGCCCCGGAGCCCCCAGCCCCGCCCCAGTGTCAGGGGGCGGCCCCGGAGCCCCCAGCCCCGCCCCAGTGTCAGGGGGCGGCCCCGGAGCCCCCAGCCCCGCCCCAGTGTCAGGGGGAGGCCCCGGAGCCCCCAGCCCCGCCCCAGTGTCAGGGGGCGGCCCCGGGGCTGCAGGGCGCGGCGCGGCGTGGGCGAGCAGGCTGCGGGCTGTCCCGGGCTGTCCCGGGCTGTCCCGGCCGCGGCTTCCCAGCGCCGCCCGCCCCGGAGCTCAGTGGAGCCCTCGCCGTGGCCCTGCCCGCGGCCGCCGATGCCCCCATTTCCCGCACGGAGAAGCCGAGGCTCGGAGCAGCGCCGCGCCCCGCGGAAGGCCGCCCGGCCGCGGGGGCCCCGGGCTCCCCCCCGCCCCCCGGTGAGTGCCCCCCGCGACCCCGGGGCCCGGCGAGGCGCGGGCGGGGCGGGCCGAGGGGCCTCCCGGGCACCCCACCGCCTTCTCGCCCCTGCATCCTGGGCGGGGTGCGCGCCCCAGGGTGGACGGTTCCGGGGACCCCTCTCCCCCGCCCACGTCTGCAGAGTCGCGAGCTGCTGCCGGGGACAGAGAGAAGCGGGGGCGGCGGGTGAGCGGTAAGTGGGGGGTCGGTGGTCCCCGCGGTGGCACTGGGGGGCCTGGCCTCGCGGGGCAAGGCTCGACCCCGGGGTAGGAAAAAGCGGGTGGTGTTGGGGGCCAGCCCGGGGTAATCAGAACCGGCTCCACCAGTCCCCGATCTGGGCTCGGAGGGAAATTCTTTGCAGGTGAGTCGAGTCCCCGGGCTGTGTCAGGTGGGGCTGGACAGACAGGGCCGGAAGGTGCACGCAGGAGGGGGCTGCACCCAGGTGGGTGTCCGAGGCTCGGTCCCCTCGCGGAGGGCTGGCGGCCAGGGCTGCAACCACCACTCCGGGGGTTTGGAGCTCCCACCAGGTGAGTGGCCGGCTGGGGAGGGAATGCGCCCAAGAGCCTCCCCGCAGCTCGACAAAGTAGGAATTCCTTCCCTGGAGAGATAAGGAGTGGACGCCAAAAATATCAAGGGGTTCTTGGAAGTCACCTGGCTAGTCAGTGGCCGAGCGGAGGCCGGGATCCAGGTAGGACGCGGGGCTCAGCGCCCGTTCCGCTGCCGCCCCCCAAGGCCAGGTGTGGGAGGAGCAGGTGGGGAGAAGAGGATGGTCTCCTGGGGGAAGGTCTCCTTCAGAGCCCCCATCCCGCCGCGCATCCCCAGAGAACAGGCACCCGGGACCCAGGTGTCCAGAGGTGCCTCCTCCTATCCGGAGTGGGGGAGCCCTTCCCCCGGGCTGCCTGGTCCAGACTGTTTCTCAGGAGCAGCGCCTGCACCTCACCCAGGGAGTCCGCGGGTGGGGGTTAGTTTACCCGCCCAGCATCCCGGGGCCTACTCTGTAGGGGGCGCTGAGCATAAAGCAGCAGGCAAGAGGCGCTGCGCCCCAGTGAGGGCGACGGTGATAAACAGAAACAAAACAGCGTTTTTGGCTTCAGGTGGTGGTTAAACTCGAGGAAGAAAATGAAGGGGACGGGAGGGCAGGGGCTCCTTGATCCAGAGTAATGTGTGGAGGCCACTAAGGCGATGTGTGAGCAGAGCCCTCGGTGATGAGAAGGACCCAGCCACACAGGGTTCTGGGGACAGAGCCGTCTAGGCCGCAGGGACATTTGCAAAACCCCAAAAACCCCCAGTGTGGCCAGAGCCGAGAGGATGGGGGCGAGGCCACAGGAGAGGAGGGCAAGAACGGGGAATAATTTGGAGCGTTACGTGCAGCCAGTAGAAAGTTTTAAACAACAGAGTGACGCGATCCAGTTTAACGGACTCTAGGGACCCAGGACGGGAAGCTGAAAGGCCAGCGAGGAGACCGTGTGCGACACCCGCAGGTGCCACGGGGCTGGGGGGGGCGGCGATCTTGCAGGGTCTGCACCCACACGCCTCTTACACGCTCACACACCCAGCTCCAAGAGCGCCCGCGTGTGTGCACAGGCCCACACAGGCACACGGGGAGACACGTGTTCCCACACCCAGGCCAGCACCCAGAAGTTCTCCGGCCGACCCACCCATCCACACCCTCTGAGTCACTCCAGCGCTGGGAAGAAAATGTGTGATTCAAGGGCCTGAACAAAGTATGGCTCCCTCCCACAAAGGCCTGGCATCCGGCTGGGGAGGAACGTGGTCTCTAGAGTTCCCCTGGGCCTGGGGCGCTGGGAGCCAGACCGTTATCACATCCCCCAGTCACCCCCAACCTGAATGGTCTTCCAACTTCACCACCTGCTGACTCTGAGACCTTGGGGAGGTTATTTCTCCTCTCCACGAGAATTTCCTCTCTGTAGCACGGGGGTTGCTGGGGAGGGAGAGTTTCCTCCGCCCTTCAGGGTCCTTCTAGCTGGGGGCGCCCGAGGGGCTCAGTGCTGGAGCCCCTGCCTTCGGCCCAGGGCGTGACCCCAGGGTCCCAGGATCGAGTCCCGTACTGGGCTCCCCCGCATGGAGCCTGCTTCTCCCTCTGCCTGTGTCTCCGCCTCTCTCTGTGGGTCTCTCATGAAAAAATAAATACAATCTTTAAAAATAAAAAAAAAAAAGTCCTTCTAGCTGGACTCAGAATGATTAACAGGAGGAAAATCTAGTTTAATCGAGTATATACAGGGAACCCACACAGGTGAGACTCCAAATACAGGCAAAATGATGTAGACGTGTCATCCTGAAGTAAAGAGAAGGGAATAGCGGGTCAGGGACTTCAGAGGGAAGGTATATTTAGGAAATATTTAGGAAAGTAGACATTTAGGAAATAAATGTCTTCTCGGCCACTCAGAGACAGTGGGACGTAGAGGACTTTGGTCAAACAGGCCTTGCCAGTTTCCTCCCTACTTATCTGTGCTGACACCTCTCTTCCGGGAGCAGGTCCTCTATCTGAATTCCTTTAGGCAGCTGGAGGACAGGTGAAGAGCTTTTCCTGAATCTGATGGGTTTTGATTTTTTTTAAATATTTTATTTATTTATTCATGAGACTCGATTCCAGGACACCACCACCCCACCCCCGTCACACCCTGTGCCCAAGGCAGATGCTCAACCTCCAAGCCTTCCCAGGGGCCCGTTTTGATTGTTTTTAACCCAAAGCGATCTTCATGGCCAAGTGACCTATTCCAGGGTGGCCTGCCCTCCGCCCCTCGGGGCCCACAGCCCCACCCTCACAGGGCCTCGGTGAAATCGGTGGCCAGAACCTGGCCTGGGGCAGCATCGGACAGAGAAGGGGAGGGGAGGGGAGGTGGTGTAGAGCACAGCCTTGAACCCAACTGTAGATTTTTTCTTTTATTTTGTTTTTTAAAGAATTTATGTATTTATTCATGAGAGAGACAGAGAGGCAGAGACACAGGCAGAGGGAGAAGCAGGCTCCATGCAGGGAGCTGATGCGGGACTGGATCCCGGGTCTCCAGGATCATGCCCTGGGCTGAAGGCAGATGCTTCACACCTGAGCTGCCCAGGCGCCCCCCAACTGTAGTTTTAATTGTGTGACGTGGCGTCTAGATTTCAGCAAGTGGCCCGCGGTACTGAGTCCTTACTCGGAGCTAAGTGCTTTGCAGCTGTTACCTCCATCCGCACACGAGAAGCGTAATAGTATCTTCCTGGTGTGCTTACTTTTTTTTAATTTAAACTCAATTTGCCAACGTGTACATCATTAGCTTCAGAGATAGTTTGTTTCCAGTTATTCATGGGGGGGGGGATCATTGTGGAGCTTCAGCTCCATGGATCAGCAAGCACACGTTCCCTTCCTCCCCGCGCTCAGGCCCTGAGGCTGGGATGGTCATGTGACCTCTGTACACCTGCCCCACCGGACGCAGAGCCTGGGGACAGGAGCAGCCCTGACCCCAAGTCATTGGCTGATCCAGCAGATCCCTCTTCCAGGGGAACCCCGGACACGTGCGCCCCACCAGCGTCCCCAAGTCACTGACGCAGACTTTTCCCTCTGACTCCGGCAGGTGGGCTCGGGCCCCGGCTGCCCCGCCGGACGCCATGGACTGGAAGACGCTGCAGGCCCTGCTGAGCGGCGTGAACAAGTACTCCACAGCCTTCGGGCGCATCTGGCTGTCGGTGGTGTTTGTCTTCCGGGTCCTGGTGTACGTGGTGGCCGCCGAGCGCGTGTGGGGCGACGAGCAGAAGGACTTCGACTGCAACACCAAGCAACCCGGCTGCACCAACGTCTGCTACGACGACTTCTTCCCCATCTCCAACATCCGGCTCTGGGCGCTGCAGCTCATCTTCGTCACCTGCCCGTCGCTGCTAGTCATGCTGCACGTGGCCTACCGCGAGGAGCGCGAGCGCCGCCACCGGCTCAAGCACGGGGACCAGTGCGCCCGGCTGTACGCCGACGCGGGCAAGAAGCACGGCGGCCTGTGGTGGACCTACCTGCTCAGCCTCGTCTTCAAGCTCGCCATCGAGCTCCTCTTTCTGTACGTGCTGCACACACTGTGGCACGGCTTCGCCATGCCGCGCCTGGTGCAGTGCGCCAACGTGGCCCCCTGCCCCAACGTGGTGGACTGCTACATCGCACGGCCCACCGAGAAGAAGGTCTTCACCTACTTCATGGTGGGTGCCTCCGCCGTCTGCATCGTGCTCACCATCTGCGAGATCTGCTACCTCGTCTTCCACAGGGTCCTGCGCCGCGTAACCAGGAACAGGTCCCCCAAGAGCCGCGGCCCCCCGTCCTCCACCAGCCGGGCCTCCACCTGCCGCTGCCACCACAAGCTGGTGGACGCTGGAGAGCTGGGCTGCGATGGCGGTGACGACGAGGGGCACGCATCAGCACCCCACATGACCCCCATATGACCTCTCCGGGGGGGCAGCGACCCTGGAGCTACCCCCGGGGCCAGGTACAGGGGTGGGGGGTCCTTCAGGTGCTGGGTGCCCCCACTCTGAACTCACTCATCTATCCAGTTTCATTTTAGGGGCAGACTTTTTGAGCACGGGGCACTGCGCCGTCTACCTGGGGGTAAATCGGAGCCCAGGATGAGCGGCCGGCCCCTGGGGGACGCAGCCCCTGAAACAAGCCAGTCACCTGCCACCTGCAAGGGGACACCTGGGGGGGCCCACGGGAGGCGGCGGCCGGGCGAGGCTTCCCGAGGCAGTGGTGCTCTCTGGCAGAGAGAACAGCAGGTGCAGAGCCCCGGAGGCCACAAGAAGGGAGATGCCTGTCCTGGTGGGACCCACCGGATCCAAGGGAGTCCCCACTCCCTCTGGACGAGCGCCCAGCTTTCTGGGCTGGGGAGGAAGTCGTCCCAGCAGTGGGACATCTGGAGGCCGGACAGTGAGCGCGTGAAGAGGAGCGGGAGGTGGCTCCGGAGACACTGGCCCCTGCCCGAGGGACACCGCGACCCTCTCCGACACCACAGCCCTCGGGGGAAGCCCTCGCCCTGCGCAATCCCATTCTCCGCTGCGCCCCCAGGTTCAGGCAGCTTTGCTCCGATCTGCCCCCCAGATGTGCTGACCCACTTCTGAGACCTGAGGTCCATGCTCCTAGAAATCAATAAAGCCTGTGTTTTATAGAGTGGTCCCATCCTGTGTCCTGCGTTCCCCCCCCCGCAAGAGCCTGAGGGCAGGGATGGCACCCCGGGGTGGGGGGGAGCTCTATGCGGGTGAAGCTAGGGTGGGGGCTGAGCCAAGGCTGGAGCAGAAGTTAGGAGCTGGGTGGGATCCCGGTGGGATCTGTGGTGGGATCTGCGCGTTGTGATTACAGGTGCGGTCACAGGAGGGCACTGCGCTCCCTCCGCAACAGCACTGGTGGCCTTTCCAGAGCGCACGCGCAAAACCAGCATCCTCTCTGTGGATGAGTCACCTCCCTCCGCCTTGACAGCCCGGGCTCCCCAGGAACTGCATCCCCACCTGCGTGCACAGCATCCCCGTGACTCACGCTCTCGCTCCCTACGTGTGCTCGCAGCAGGCCACCGGTCTCCTCCAAACTCGGGAGTCCCAGCCCCACTCCAGCGTCACTCAGCTCCGTCCTCTCCCCGAGAGTCAGCACCCCGGGCCCTGGCTGGAGTCTGAGCCCGCGGCGGGAGGAGCCAAGCTCACCAGCCCAGAGCCTGGGGAACACAGGAAGGCGCTCGCCCCGGGGGGACCGGCCACGTAGAGGACGCCGGCATCCAGGCCAGGCCAGAGTGGAGAGCAAAGGGGGTGCGGGGCTCGACAAAATCCAGGAAGACATTTAGCGACCATGACAGCCAGAGCCAGCGGCCAGAGACATAGGGGCTGCGATCCAGGAGCCCACGCAGGCAGGAGAGGGTAGGGCTCTGTGCCCACGGGACGGACTGTGGCTCACCTGTGCCCCGTCATCGGCAGGCTGGGTATGCCAGCCGACTTCGAGGGCGCCGGGGGTGGGCGGACACACACCCCCCCCTCCCCGGGTCTGGATCACAGCTGAGCCACCGCGCTGCACCTGGCGCGGACCTTCAGGACCTCAGACCCGTCACCAGTGCCGGGGATGTGCATCGGTCAGGGTCCCAAGCAGAGACAGGCGTGGCGCGTTCAGAGCCAGGCACTTAGAAGGGCTTCTTTGAGGGGATGCTTTAAAGGTTATGGGCACGACTAGGGCACCGGGTCCCTGGATGAGGCGTCTGACTCCTGATTTCAGCTCAAGTCACGATCCCAGAGGCATGAGACCCGGCCCAGCATCAAGCTCCAGGCCAGGAGTGGAGCCTGCTGGGGATGCTCTGTCTCCCTTCTCCCATAGTCACCGGTGTCCCTGCCCCAGGGACCCCAAGCTCACCCACCAGGTATGCCCTTGGCCGTCCCTGCCCAGGGGTCCCCAACCTCACCCACCCAAGGGTCCCCTTGGCCGTCCCTGCCCCAGGGGTCCCGAGCTCACCCACCCGGGATGCTCTTGGCCGTCCCTGCCCTGGGGGGCTCCAAGCTCACCCACCCGCCCCCTCCCTCCCCCCGGCCATCCCGGCATGACTGCCTCTCCAGCCCCAGCTGGGCTTCTGCAGATTGCGGTTGGACCACGGTGGAAGGAATGTCCCCGCCCCGCACCCACCTTGGGCCTGAGCAGGACCACTCCACATCCCCAGCAGCACGTGTTCACCGTCCGAGTCCCCGCACCAGGCTGTGGCCACAAGGTGGCTCTCGCGTCCCCCGGTCTGCTCTTCCCCGTGGCGGGAGGACGCACTTGGGATCGGGGAAAGGCTGGGTTGGGGTCAGACCCACAGCCCCGCGGCCACGCCGCCTGCAGGAAGGAGCATGGCCACCACACCGCCAGGGTGAACGGGAGACTGTCTCGGACCCGTCACCCTGGTCCAAAGCTGCTATTACAGACTGAATATTCGTGTCCCCCCAAGATTCATACGTTGAAATCCTACCCTCCGCGTGACGCCGTGTGGAACGGGGCCTTCCGAGATGGAGCCTCAGGAATGGGATTGGTGCCCCTCAAAGAAGAGACACGGGAGAGATGGCCTTTGCCTCCTCACCCTGGGAGGACAGCCCCGTGTAAAGCGGGAAGGGGGTGGTCCCCAGGAGCCCAGCCGTGCTGGACCCCCCCCACCCCGATCCCGGGCCTCCGGCCCCCAGAACTGCGAGAAGCACATTTCCGTCATCTGAGCCCCTGGTGTGTGGCACTGGGTCCTGGCACCCGAGCGAGGGCGGCCCCATCAGTGGCCCCTGGGCCTCAGGGCCTTTGCACTCTCTCTTGGTTCCCTCCACCTGGAAGGCGCTGTCCCCCCCAGAGCCACAGGGCTCCCTCCCTCCGTCCCTTCAGGTTGCAATTCCCTTCAACAGGGAAACTGCGCCCCCTGCACCCTCCCGCCCCTGCTTCCCACGAAGCATTTGTCACCACCTCGCAGGTCCCCACAGCCACAGCGTAAAATCCACCAGGGCAGGGACTCTGAGGTCGGCCCCAGCTTGATCTCCAGTGTCTAGGACAGTGTCTCAGCACCCGGGGTGCTCAGTAAAACTCTGTGGAATTAGTAAATGCCTACGTGGACCCTGCTACGATGGGGGGACTGGGGGGGGTATAAACGCACGACCCAGCGACCCAGCCCCTGCCCTCCGGAGCCCCAGGCCAAGGGGGCAGAGACAGTACGTGATGCCCCTAGGGTGGGAGGACTGAAGCGGCAGGTGTTTAGCCCAACAACAGAACTTCAGATTTGCAAGATGAGAAAGTTCGGGGGCTTGGTCCTGACCCCGCGGATGTACTTAGGACACTGCTAAGTGGCACCTTTCTAAATGGTTAGAACGGTTAATTTTATGTTGTGTGTCTTTCAACAACAAAGATAAAAATTTTATTTTATTTTTTTAAAGATTTTATTTATTTATTCATGAGAGACACACAGAGAGAGGCAGAGACACAGGCAGAGGAAGAAGCAGGCTCCATGCAGGGAGCCCGACATGGGACTCGATCCCGGGCTTCCAGGATCAGGCCCTGGGCTGGAGGCAGGTGCTAAACCGCTGAGCCACCCAGGGATCCCAAAAGATAAAAATTTTAAAAACAACAACAGGTCCGCAGATATAACAACGTGGACGGTATCTGAGCCCCCAGCAGTGCCAGGGCTCACCTAACCAACCGGGCACAGGCCGGGGCCAGCACGGGGACTTCTGGGGGACGGAGGGGGGGGCACACAGCACACAGCAGAATCCTGAATGACGTGAGGGCTCTGCTGCAGGGGGGACGCAGGGACACAGGCCCAGGCCCCTGCAGTGAAGGCGGGCAGGGGGATGAGGCCGGGAGGGCAGCAGGAGCCACAGCGGGGCCGTATGCACCAGACCCTGGGTGGGGGGAGGCCAGGAGACCGGCTGGGAGGCCACTGACCCCCAGGCGGAGCGGCCACCCCGGGGGCTGACCCCACCCTGCTTCCTTGGAAAGTGCGACCCCAGGGTGCCGAGGAAGGGCTGAGGACAGGGTGAAGGGCCTTGCCGTCCCCACCTGCTCCCCCTCCTGCCAGCAGATGATGTCAGTCCCAGGAGAGGAACTCTGGGAGCAGAGGCCTGCGGGGGGGCCTCCAGGGACCTCTGTTCTCATGCCCTCTGGGGTCAGGGCTAAGTGGGCGCAGTTGTCCACGGTGAAAATCCAGGAGGCTGGGCCCGGCCTGGCCCCGAGGGACGGGCCTGGGAGGGAGGCCTGAGCCAAGGTCTGGGCTGAGTCCACCCCCCTCACCGCCCACAAGTCCCGCGGCTCTCGGGGACCCAGCCCTGGGTCACCGGGAGTCCAGGGACTGGAGCTTTTTACAGCAACTGCTTTGTTTCTGAGTTCCAGGGCAGAGCCGTGGGCTGCCTGGATCTCCTATCCCCGCCACCCCCCCGCCACCCCCCGCCCCCGGCTCATTACCAGCCACTACTATCCCCATTCTACAGAGGAAGAAACTGAGGCACCGGGGTCAACAGCAGAGTCGCAGCTTCTAGGCCCTTCTGCGTCTGCCCAGCAACATCTCAGCCCCCAAGGGGCAGCGGCCAAGGTCTCTGAGGCCCCCTCAACTGGCTAATTCCGCGAAAGCCTCACTAACCAAGTCTCCCCTCACTCACCCTCTAGTCAACAAGAAAACTTTCCATATTTACAACCTCAGGCTTACCCCAGGGTTGGGATGCTCAGTCCCTGCCCCCTGGAGGGGTCGGTGGGGGGGGGGGGGGCAGGCACACCTGGCAGGTTTCCCGCCAAGCCCCACCCCACGGACCGGGGCGACCCCTCCTGGAGGTTCATCCTCCCCATTAAGGAGGCAGGTGCCGCCCACCTCTTATTGCTGAGACTGGGATCCAAACTCAAGGTGGGGGGCCCTCCCCTTCAGCGTCCAGGGCCTGGGGGGGGTGCTCAGTGACCTCTGATAGGCCGCCCCGAGTGGGGATGTTGGAGAAGCCGGGGAGGCTTCAGGCCGGGTGGAGCCAGCTCCCCCACACTCTGGGGGGTGCAGAGAACCCCTCTCCCAGCGTGCTTTCCGGGTCCCCAGGGGCCACACAGCCCGGGCCGCTGGCCCACCCACAAATCAGCGGCCTTCTGGCTCCTTTCTCTACCAAGGGCAAGAGGCCCCCAGGGTCAAAGAAAGGCCCTTCCAGGGAGGCGCCCACACCCTCACCCCCATCTGCCCATCCCTCGCGCCCTCAGGTCAGCTGCAGGACCAGAAAGTTCTCAGCGATCCCTTCACGCCCAGCTGCCCTAAGGCGCTTGGGTTCCAGAGCCAGGAGGGTCGGGCTGGAACGCAGCCCAAAGGGCTAAGCAGGGGCCGCAGAACCCCCCACCCCCAGGCCCCCCAGGCCCGTCCTCGGCCTGCCTGGGGCGCCTGCACCTCCCCGGCCGGTCCCGCCCCGCGGTGCCGCTTCCTGCCCCCACCCCGCCCCTCGGCGCTATTTAAGGCCCCGCTGCCCGGCGCCCTCCAGCTTCCCCGCCGCCCAGCAGGCAGGAGGCAGGCGGTGAGTGGGGCGGAGAGAGGGGCTGGGGGGTCCGGGCGCCACCTGCCAGGCAGCAGGGGACACGTCCGCCACTGCCGGGGCCCGGGGCTGCTCGGGGTCGCGGGGAGCCCCAAGGGCCGCGCTCACCCAGCCGGCCCGTGGCCAGGCTCCCCGTCAGCCTGTCCCTGTGTTCCTATAGCCCTAGGAGGTAAGAGTATTGCGTCCCTTTTATGGGGAGAGGACACTCAGGTGCAGAGGTCTCTGCTCACCCGGGGGAGTCGGCGAGGGGGAGGGAGGACCAGCGCCTGGCTCTAAACAGCGTGGCTCCAAGAAAAGGCACCTCCCCTGCACCCTTCCCTCCGCTCTCTGATGTTCTGGGAACTTTGCGGGGGGGGGGGGGGGGGGGGGGGGTGGGCGCCCAACCCCGGGGCGGCCATCCCGCTAGGACAATTCTTTCAAGGGTTGAGAACTTGGTAGCAACAGCTTGGGGGGTGGGGCGGCGCAAGGAGGAAGGAGATTGGAGCAGCGGCCACGCTTCAGCGGCAGGTGGTCGCTATTGCTGACAGGTGGGACCTTGACCTTTAGTGCCTAACGCCCCTCCCTCCACCCCCCTCCCCACCACCAGCTGAAAGGTTAGAGTGAGGGCAGCTGGGTGAGCTACACTGGGCAGAAGAGTGGGGACCTGAGGCTTTGGGGCCCCTGAGAAGGTGAAGATAGCACCACCACCACCACCCGCACCCCAGACAGCGTGTCGGGGGCAGGAGGAAGGAGGGGCGAAGCACAGCTGTGTGGCCTCAAGTAAGTTCCTCAAATTCTCTGTTCCCATGAGCTCAGGAGCCTCAACTTGACCCAGATCTTGGGCTGTGTCAGCCTGGGACTCGGGCTGGGAACAGGAGGGACACAGATAGGTGACAGGACTAGGACCCTGGCTGTCTGTCTGCCAGAGCTTAGTCACCATCATCCAAGGACTGGCTTTTACTCCTGCCCACCCTGCTGGGTGGGAGCCCCCCGGCCAGCCCCCTCCCCTCCTTGAGCCTCAGTGTCTCTGTAGGCAAAATGGACGTGGCCCGCCTCCCTGGGGCTGGTTGCCAGGACCACAGAGGAGGAGGCCTTGCTGACAGGTCCTGTCTCCCACAGACGCAGACGGAGGCCAGCGAGCCATGGGCGACTGGGGCTTCCTCGAGAAGCTGCTGGATCAGGTCCAGGAGCACTCGACTGTCGTGGGCAAGATCTGGCTGACGGTGCTTTTCATCTTCCGCATCCTCATCCTGGGCCTGGCTGGCGAGTCGGTGTGGGGCGACGAGCAGTCCGATTTCGAGTGCAACACGGCCCAGCCGGGCTGCACTAACGTCTGCTATGACCAGGCCTTCCCCATCTCCCACATCCGCTACTGGGTGCTGCAGTTCCTCTTCGTCAGCACGCCCACCCTGGTCTACCTGGGCCACGTCATCTACCTGTCTCGGCGCGAGGAGCGGCTGCGGCAGAAGGAGGGGGAGCTGCGGGCCCTGCCAGCCAAGGACCCGCGCGTGGAGCGGGCACTGGCAGCCGTCGAGCGTCAGATGGCCAAGATCTCGGTGGCGGAGGACGGCCGCCTGCGGATCCGTGGGGCGCTGATGGGCACCTACGTGGCCAGCGTGCTCTGTAAGAGTGTGCTGGAGGCCGGCTTCCTCTACGGCCAGTGGCGTCTCTACGGCTGGACCATGGAGCCCGTGTTTGTATGCCAGCGCGCGCCCTGCCCCTACCTCGTGGACTGCTTCGTCTCGCGCCCCACAGAGAAGACTATCTTCATCATCTTCATGCTGGTGGTTGGACTCATCTCCCTGGTGCTCAACCTGCTGGAGCTGGCTCACCTGCTGTGCCGCTGCCTCAGCCGGGGGATGAAGGCCCAGCGGGGCCAGGATGCCCCCCCACCCCGGGGCGCCTCCTCGGAGCCCTACGCCGACCAGGTCTTCTTCTACCTGCCCATGGGAGAGGGACCCTCGTCCCCGCCGTGCCCCACCTACAATGGGCTCTCCTCCAGCGAGCAGAACTGGGCCAACCTGACTACGGAGGAGAGGCTGGCTTCCTCCAGGGCCCCCCTCTTCCTGGACCCACCCCCCGAGAGTGGCCAGAAATCCCCCAGTCGCCCCAGCAGCTCTGCTTCCAAGAAGCAGTATGTGTAGGGCCCGGGGCTTCCGTCACCCGACACAGGGGCCCGGAGAAGTCTGGTGGCCTGGGATGCCCTGTCCTTGAAGACTGCAGGGAAGACGTGGGGAGGGGAGCAGGTGCTCACTGGCCGGGGGCCTCGTTGCAGCTTGTTCTTGGACACCTGGGGCCTTCTTGGTGAGCAGGAGGCACCAAGGTCTCCCCTCCAGGGCACGACCTTGCCTCGGGCATGGACAGAGCCAGCCTGGGGTGCTCTGGGCCAAGGGTGTTGCGGCGCCTCCGGACTTTTTCACCTGGTTCAGAGCAAACCCGGAGCCAGTTTTACCCCAGCCTCACAGCAGCTCCACCTCCACCCACGTTGTCCCCCCAGGAGGCTGATGGAGGCCGCGGGGTCGGCCTTGGTCTCTCTCTCACACACACACACACACACACACACACACACACACACACGCACGCGCACACACATGCGCGGAGCCTGTGCTGGATCCGGCTCTGCCACAGGGACTGGTTCTCATTCTCCTTACTCCTCCCTAGTTCCACTGTTTATGCTTCTAAAATAAATAAGACTTGATCACAAACTAGGTGTGTACTGATGCCATCGTGGTGTCCGGGGGCGGGGGGGCAGCTGCTTCGACCTTCGTCCATCTCCCATCTCCTGCCTCTTGGCCCGCCTGTGTGACCTGTCTTCGGCCTCGGCGACCCGAACTCCACCCAGCACCTTGAACCCTCACACCCCTACATCCTGCCTCTCAGCAGCCCTGTGTCTTAAACACTTATCTTTTGAAATGCCTCCCTCACGGTCCTCCTTCCCGTCCTCACCACCTGGGCCCCCACAGCAGCCAAAGCCATGCCAGTCCCCAACCTGCCCCCGTGGCCATCCAACACCCTGGCCGCCCTGCTACCCAAGCGTGCCTGCCAGCCCGTTCATCCGTTGTGAGCTGGGTCTGGAGTCTGAGGTCAGACCAGGGACTTGGGTCTTGGGCAAGACCAGGCTAGGTGGCCACACGAACACAGAGGCAAATGGGCGGTGGTCTAGGGATGAGAACCGTAGCGGGATCAGGGCCACGCAGAGTGGTGGGGACAGTGGTCTAAGGATGAGAACACTGTAGCGGGATCGGGGCCATGCAGAGTGGTGGGACAGTGGTCTAAGGGTGAGAACACCGTAGCGGGATCAGGGCCATGCAGAGCGGTGGGAACCGTGCAGGAGGGTGAAGACTTACAAATGAAGAGACGGAGCTATAAGCTCCAACTCACCAGTACTCCCTTCCTAGGGCTTTCAGAACAAAGCGCAACAGACTGGGGTGGCTTCAACAACAGAAACCTAAACTCTCACGGCCCTGGAGGCTCGAAGTCCTAGATCAAGGTGTCTATAGGGTCGGTTCCTTCGGGGGCTGTGAAGGAGCGTGTGCTCCAGGCCTCCCTCCCAGCTTCTGGTGGTTGCTGGCCAGCTGTCACATGTCTTGGCTGATGGAAGCATCACCCCCAACTCCGCCTGCATGTTCACGTGACATTCTCCCTCTGTGTGCATCTGTCCTCTGCGTCCACATTTTGTCATGAGGACACCACAGCCATATTGGATTTTTAAGGCCATTCTAATGGCTTTAACTTGATGACCTCTGCAAAGACCCTGTTTCCAAATAAGATCACGTTCTGAGGTCCTGGTGGCTAGGACTCTGCCAACCTCTTTGGGGGAGGACACCACCCACACTGCCACCGCACCAGCCCCACCTCACCTCTAAGCACTGGTGAGCACTGGGGTGAGGTCAAGGAGAATGTTAAGTGTGTGTGGGACTCCGGTGTCTTTTTGGTGACGTGGGCCTGGAGGGAACCCAGCACCTTCCACATCACTTCTTCCTCCCACCCGCCTATTCCTCACCACCACCCCCACCATCGAAGATGGTGACAGGCAATTCCCAGTCACGGCAAGAGCCCTAAGAGCCTTGACTCCTGCCTCCAGCTCCTCACACTCCCTTGACTCTGGTCCTTTGGCCTCACTGGGCCTCAGTTTCTCCACCGTGAAACGAAAGGGTTAAACGAGAAACAGGTATGCAGCAATAAGATACAAGGAGCATTGCGGGGAGTGACCTGTCACTCATCCCTAGCCTACAGCTCCTGAGTGACGTGCTGTTTTCAACAATCAGCACAGATTCCGGTTTGTTCCTATAATAAGATCAGTTCCAGTCACTTGAGCTCACTTGCCTTCCTGAGTAGGAACGAAAGGGTCGGGGTTATGTGGCGTGCTCTGGGAATTCTGCATGACCCAAGGTCACCTTATCTACGACCCACGGGAGCCTGTGAACGTCACGGGCGGCGCGTAACCAGAGTGGGCCGGTGGGCCAGTGACGTCAGACCTGTTACCCATCGCTGGCCACTGGGGCGCCGACCTCACCACTGCACCCCCGGCCCCCCTCGCCTCCACCCACAATCCTTCGTTTCCTTCTGGCTCTGACCTCAGCGTGACCACCGATGTTTGTCGGGTGAGGGCTCATCGGGGATACTTAGAATGTACTTTCCCCCCTTACGACGTCCCCCACCAACCCTGGCTCTGACCCCAAAGCCACCAAGGCTCAACCCTCTGTCCTTCCCCTGCAGGCCCCGGAGTCACATGCACCTGCCGCCGGCTGATGCTGAGTCTGCCCTTCTCCTATTCTTCCGGCCGACTCGGATTTCCAGAAGTCTCTGGCCATTCGGCATGTTTGTCTACTTTCCGCTCAACACGAGCCTCACTCCGCTGGGCACTGGGCATGATAGTCGAGGTGGCCAGGATCCAGGTTATCACCTCTATGGACTCAAAACGTCCACCTCTATGTGCGACGTGGGATTAGATGAACTTTTCTATTCTCTTCTCCATATATAGACTTGTTTTTTTTCAGACTATAAAGGTCAGGCTAGGATCATCGTAGACAATGAGATCCCACCATCCAGCCATAATCACTGTGAATATTCGGAAATAATTGCTTTCAGGCTCCTCCATGCATATTTTAAATAAAATCTGAATGAAGGTGTGAAGGTGTACCTACAGTTTTGTGTTCTTTTTTCACTTTACATAAGTCATAAGCCTTCTCCCCACGTCATCAAGAGGGAAACTCGACTTAACGGCCTTATCGTTATCTCCTTAACCATGACCCTGATACTGGATTTTTAGGTTGTTTGCAATTAATTATCCTCCCTTATAAATTGTGCTGTGATGCAGGCGCCTGTGCACGAGTGTTTTCCAAACTGCCTATTTCCTTAAAAGACAGCCATTCCAAGAAGCGAAATTCCTGGGTCAAAGTAGGGCATTTTTCATTCTAAAAAGTTAGGGGCTTTTTTTTTCCGATTATGGAAGTAATTCGCTGTGGATGATTCAGAGATGCAGACACGCACCAGCAAATTCTAAGAAGGGAAGGCACCAGCCACCTCTGCGCGTGGGGGACGAGGTACAGCAGAAGAGGGGAGAGGGGCCCGAAGGCACGAGGCAGGAAGGATCCTTCCTCCCGCCCCCTTAGAGGGACACAAGCTTGTGCTCACGAGAGGACGGAGCTGAGACGAAAAAAAAAATTATTCATGTGTTCAATAGCATTGTATGAAAGTGCCTGTTTCAAGGCACCCACGGTGACATTATTAATTTTTTTTTCAATTCCTCTGTTAATTACTGGTCAGGAAAAAATATATATAGGATATCACCCTCTAACACATATGCCCTGATTACTGCCGGGGCTGGACATTTTAAAACTACTTCTTCGGCACTTCATGTTTCTTCTGTGGATTTTCCTTGCCCATTCTTCTCTTGGGTTTTGGTGTTTTCCTATCAATTTGCTTAAGCTCTTTATAGACAGAGGGTATCAACTCTTTATCGGGCATACTTGTTATTAAAAAATTTCCTGGGCAGCCCCAGTGGCACAGCGGTTCAGCGCCGCCTGCAGCCCGGGGTGTGATCCTGGAGACCTGGGATCGAGTCCCACATCAGTCGGGCTCCCTGCATGGAGCCTGCTTCTCCCTCTGCCTGTGTCTCTGCCTCCTTTCTCTCTCTCTGAATAAATAAATAAATCTTTAAAAAAATAAATAAATAAAAATAAAAAATTTCCTTAGTGTGTTATTTTGTCCTTCCTCATCGCTATGTGGTCAAGTTTATCAATTCCTTTCTGTACAATAATTTCATGTTCAGACCATTTCTCCCTCTCTAGAATTATTTTTCAGCTTCTAATGTTTGACTCGTCTAGGACACAATAGGAGACAAATAAATAATTGTTGAATAAAATAATGAACAAATACACTGAGTTTACCATATAAGGTGAGATGCTGACGTTCCCCCCCACCCTCCCGACTAACGATTCCAGCTGCGCTTACTGCATGAGCCTTCCTACACTAATTTGTGATATGGGCTTGACCACACACTACATTTTTATACATTAAACAATCCAGCCCAGGGTGTGATCCTGGAGACCCGGGATCGAATCCCACGTCAGGCTCCTGGTGCATGGAGCCTGCTTCTCCCTCTGCCTATGTCTCTGCCTCTCTCTCTCTCTGTGTGTGTGACTATCATAAATAAATAAATAATAATAAAAAATAAGCAATCCATTTCTGGACTAATGCCATTCCACTGATTTATTAATGCATATGATACTGATGCCCCTTGCACCAGTGTAGCTTGGGAACACACTCTAAAATCTGGCAGGGTATATTCTCCTCTTATTTTTTTACTTCTTTTCAGAATCCTGAAAGCCGTGTATATAGTCCCTAGGCAGGTGTCTGGAAGACCTTCTCAGTGAAATCTGATGGATCCATCAGGAAAGCCCTGAAGATGTGGGCCCTAAGGGTCACTAGAGGTCACAGACCACTTGGTGGCCATGCAGTGATGACCAGTCATGAGACCCCACCCATTCACTCTGAGCTTCCCAGCGTTGTTTTTTTTTTTTTTTTTTTTTTTTTGGTGACCCTTCCTTAATATGAGCACCCAACCCAGAACGCCAGACATTTGAGGAAAGCATCTCATACGAAAGGGTCTGAAATAAGCCACGGAGTGCCTAGCCCAGTGGACATTATAAGTCCACACTGCTGAAAATTTTCAGGACGCAGGAGACCAAGTGATGAGCCTACAAGTGTGCAGAGAAATAACAGAGTTCCGCACACGGTCTCAAGAATAAGAACACCAGCTTTGGAACAATACCGGAAGCTACCGGACAATGGATCAATGCCTTCCAAATTCTGAGGAAAACGACTTTCAACCTAGAATTCTATACCCAGGCCAATGGTGGGTGCAGGTAGGCTATACGCTCTGCAATGGTTTCAATAGCATGACTCCTCGAAGGTTTGAACAAATGTGCCTTTAAAGCCAGTTGGGGGATCCCTGGGTGGCGCAGCAGTTTGGCGCCTGCCTTTGGCCCAGGGCGCGATCCTGGAGACCTGGGATCGAATCCCACGTCGGGCTCCCAGTGCATGGAGCCTGCTTCTCCCTCTGCCTGTGTCTCTGCCTCTCTCTCTCTCTGTATGACTATCATAAATTAAAAAAAAAAAAAAAGCCAAAAAGCCAGTTGGACCTGCTTTTTTTTTTTTTTTTTTGCCTTCACTTATGTTTTTTAAAAGATTTTATTTTATTTTGTTATTTATTCATGAGAGACTCAGAGAGAGAGAGAGAAGCAGAGGCACAGGCAGAGGGAGAAGCAGGCTCCATGAAGGGACCCCAACGTGGGACTCGATCCCGGGTCTCCAGGATCACACCCTGAGCCAAAGGGAGGTGCTTATCTGCTGAACCACCCAGGGACCCCCATATTTTTTAAATTTTAGTTCCAGTACAGTTGACATACAGGTGCACACTATAGTGACTCGACACTTCTCTGGTCACCTGGTGCTCATCACAAGTGCCCTCCTCCTCCTTCATCCCCATCCCCTCAAACCGCCTCCCCTCTGGTGACAGTTGAATCTTGTTTCTTGATTTGTCTCTCCTCCTCTTTTCTCTTTCCTTTTGTTTTTCACTTTCTTTCATCTGTTTTCTAAAATTCCACATATCAGTGAGATCATATGATATTTTTCTTTCTCTGACTGACTTATTTCGCTTAGCATTATGCTTTCTAAATCCATCTATGTCATTGCAAATGGCAAAATTTCATTCTGACAGATGTGAGGTGGTATCTCATCGTTCTGATTTGCATGTCCCTGATGCTAAGCGATGCTGAGCATCTTTTCATGTGCCTGTTGGCCATCTGGATGTTGTCACTCATCCATTCATATCTTCTGCTCACTTTTTAATTGGATTATTTGGTTTTTTGGTGCTTAGTTGTAGAAGTTCTTTATGTATTTTGGATACTAACCCTTTATCAGATATGTTATTTGCAAATAGCTTCTCCTATTCAGTAGGTTGCCTTTTAGTATCGTTGACTGTTTCTTTCACTACGCAGAAGCTTTTCATTTTGATGTAGTCCCAACAGTTTTTGTTTTCATTTCCCTTGCCTCAGAAGACAAATCTAGAAAAATGCTACTAGAGCCAATGTCAAAGAAATTACTGCTTGTGCTCTCTTCTAGGATTTTGATGGTCTCAGATTTCACTGATCAGGTCTTTAACTGATTTTGCGTTTATTTTTCTGTCTGGTGTAAGAAAGTGGTCCGGTTTCATTAGTTTGCATGTAGCTGTCCAGTTTTCTCAGCGCCATTTGTTGAAGAGAATGTCTTTTTCCCATTGGATATCCTTCCCTTCTTTGTCAAAGATTAATTAATATATAATTGTGGGTTTATTTCTGGGTTTTCTATTCTGTTCCATTGATTTATGTGTCTATTTTTGTGCCAGTACAAAACTGTTTTGATTATATTACTTGAAGTCTGGAATTGTGATATCTCCAGCTTTGCATTTTTTTTTCAAGATAACTTCAGCTATTTGGGGTCTTTTTTCTTTCATACAAATTTTGATTGTTCAAGGTCTGTGAAAATACTGTTGGTATTTTGATAGAGATTGCATTAAATCTGTAGATTGCTTCAGGTAGTATAAACACTTTAACAATATTTGCTCTTCCAATCCATGAGCATGGAATTTCTTTCCATTTCTTTGTGTCATCTTCAATTTCTCTTATCATTGCTTTATAGTTTTCAGAGTACAGGTCTTTAATTTCTTTGGTTAGCTTTATTCCTAGGTATCTTATTTTTGGTGCAATTGTAAATGGGAGTGTTTTAATTTCCTGCTGCTTCATTATTAATGTATAGAAATGCAATACATTTCTAAACATTGGTTTTGTATCTGTGACTTTACTGAATTCATTTATCAGTTCTAAGAGATTTCTGGTGGTCTTCCAGGTTTTCTATTTATAGTCATGTCATCTACAAATAGTGAAAGTTTTACTTCTTATCAGTTTGGATGCCTTTTTTTTCTTGTCTGATTGCTGTGTCTAGGACTTCCAGTACTATGCTGAATAAAAGTGGTGAGAGTGGACATCCATGTCTTGTTCCTGTCCTTAGAGGAAAAGCTCTCAATTTTCCCCCAGTGAGTATGAAGCTCGCTGTGGGTTTTTCACATATGGCCTTTATTATGTTGAGGCAACATAAACTTACTCTAAACTTACTTTGTTGGGGAATTTTATCATGAACAGATATTAGACATTGCCAAATGCTTTTTTTGCATCTATTGAAATGACCATATGATTTTTATCCTTTCTCCTATGGATGTGATATATCACATTGATTGATTTGCAAATATTGACCCACCCTTGAGACCCAGGAATAAATCCCACTTGGACATGGTGAATGATTTTTTTTCAATGTATTATGGGATTCAGTTTGCTAATATTTTGTTGAGGATTTTTGGATCTATGTTCATCAGAGATATTGGCCTGTAGTTATTTTGTGTGTGTGTGATGTCTTTATTTCATTTTGGTATCATGGTGATAGTGGCCTCATAAAAGGAACTTGGAAGTTTTCCTTCCTCTTCTATTTTTTGGAATAGTTTGAGAAGAATAGGTAACTCTTCTCTCAATGTTTTTTTTTATGTCGTTCTTTAAAGTTTTTTTTTTTTTACTGTCTCCAGCAACTATTTGCCTATTCAGATTTCCTTCTTCGTGAATCTTAGAACTTTATATTTTCCCACAAATAATAGAGAAAATACTATTTTGAATTCAGCATTTGGGCAGCCTTAGGTAATCATACCACCTATTCTTGCTTTGCTTACACTTCAACTAGGCACCCTAAATAAAATTGCTCCTTGGCTTCATTGTGTGCCATGTGGAGACATTTTGTGTCAGAGTTATACTAGTTTGGTAGGCTGCCACAAAGCTATTACTAAGCATGAGCTTATGTAATTGGGAATTTAGACAATAAAAGTTACACATCTGACATCTCCAACAGCAAAATGCCATCATGTCCACTTCAGCCCATTATGTCAACTGACAAGAACTATCCTCTTAAATCTGGACTCTCATCCAGAGTATTAGCCACTCCTAGCTTTGATAAATCAGATTTATCCTTCATATGGTAAATCAGAGACCTTAATACAATTAAGTGGCTTTCCCTGGTGGAGTCTACATTTATTCCTGGGTCTGTATGTTTGGGATCTTTATCAAGTACAAATACTATTCCTAAAAGCCTATATACCCCTTGCTCCAGCCCACTCCACAGGAGAGGAGGCAGCATGTATCACAGAGAACCTGAGGGCGTGGGGGACCTGATTACCTAGGCCATGCCCTGCACTTGGAGAATCTCAATCAGCCCAGGTTGGCTGTGACCCAAAGGATCTCTGAAAGCAAAAACCGAAACTCAAGGGTAGGGGGATGATCGATTCTTACAAGGGGAATGAGAGACAGACTTGGAAAGTCAAGTTCAGCACAGGTCCCATAAAGCTTCTCAAGATCAGATGCCCAGGCCTTAGGTTAGGACTACAGGTGCCCAAGCCAAGCTTTAGCCATAGGAAGAAACATTCTCAGCCTTACAGTAGTCAGTCCCTATGGAGAACAGAACACAGTATGGCAGGGATCCCAGTTAGCTTCCTGAGTTTGGCTTGAGAGAGGCCTCCCTAGGAACTGAGCGATAACAGCAGGGTGTATCTGAGCCAGACGTACCAGAGTAGAGACAATGAGGGGACAAGCTAAGACTGAGAACACCAACCCAGCAGTAACATCAGTGGAAGTTTTGACACTATTTCCAAGTGAGGTTACACATACAATTGTGCTTTAGCAAGTCTGTCAAAAGCATTCAAAATTTATATCTTTAAAACATACCACAATTTTAATACACAATTATTTACTATCTAATATAGCAAGAGCCTTAAGAAGTAAAATTAGTAGAGGATTTTCAATACCTGACAGGCTTTGAAAAGAGAAACCTGGACTCAGGATTTTTTTTTTTTAATTTTACCTATTTATGCATGAGAGAGAGAGAGAGAGAGGCAGAGACACAGGCAGAGGGAGAAGCAGGCTCCCTGTGGGGAGTCTGATGCAGGATCCGATCCCAGGACCAGAGCCAAAGGCAAGACACTCAACCACTGAGCCACCTAGGTGCCCCTGGACTAAGGATTTTAATAATATGAGTTTCTAGGTCTCCTCCACAGGACCAGGAAATCCCCCAGGGCCTGGAATATGCATCCACAAAACCCACAATCAGGAAACTCCCACAAAAAAAAATAACCATTTTCTAAACCAGAAAAAATGGATTCATTAAGGTTTATAGAATTTAATTGAACTGAACTCAGAGATTTCGACAGGACACAGCAGGAACATTTTCAAAAGAGTAAAGCCTATGAGTTTATCTGCACAATATGAAGAAGTGGAAAGCAAGAGATTTGCAACCAATTTAGGAGGAGAGAAATCCAAGAGATTGCATGAAGGCAGGTAAGTGTCACAAAAGGAAAGGAAAGAAAGCTACATCCCTGGAGCATGTGGCAGAGGTAGGGGGAAATGGGGCAAACGGAGACCCAGGCACGTAAGTTCAGCTGCCTCTGAACAGGTATCCAAACCCTTCCCAGTGGGGAGGGAGTTCTAGAACAAAATGGGTCTACCTCCCACCATGGAAACTGAAGTGAAAACATCTTTCCCCTGGAACACAGCTACCAGGGACCATGATTTAAGTTCAGGCACTCAGATGTTTCTGCCTAGGACCCTCCTGGAAGTGCTGCCTAGACACAAGATGGGTTGAGATGAGCCCAGTGGTATGATAGTCTTAGTCAGTTTGGGCTGCTATAACAAAAATACCATAAACTAGGTAGCTTAAACAAGAACAGTTTATTTCTCACAGTTCTGGAGGCCAGGAAGACAGAGGTCAGAGTGCCAGTCTACACTTTAATAATGATATGGGAACAGGAAACAAGACTTTGGGCCCACTTATGGCAGAGTTGGAACTGAGACTCCTGATAAAACCAATAGTGTGTGTGTGTGTGTGTGTGTCTTTCTCTCTCAGCCCTGGTGCTAGTAGTAGGGAAAGTGCCTCCCTTGAGATTTAGTAACCACAAACCTATTCTCACACAAGTATAGAGTTCAATTTCTGCTCTTTGTAACAGCCAGATAGCCCAATCTCAGAAATTAACATAATAAGTAGTCTTTGGCTAATATGAGCCTTAGGGCCCCTGGAAGAAACTGAAAGAAAGTCACTCTTGAGGGTTGTTTCCTCAAGCAAAGTCACATGGAAATCCCATAGAAAAAGTCCAACCATATATGAAAACACAATCCGAAATTACAAAACACACAAGAAAATAATGTGCTATGAATTCAAGCAAAACAACATAAAGAATTTGATCCCCCAAAGCTTCAAATCACTGAAACACTGGATAGGTTCAGTAGATTGAATTGTGACAGACTGAGTTACTGGCCCTAATACTTTATCCCTCCTTGCGTCTACACCCTGGCAAATGGCATCATCAAAGGCAGACTGTACTTTTACACTCTTAACTTACACCCTTTAGACCCCTTAACTTAGAGCTTAAGTAGATGCCTTCCTTTTGACCAGTGGCATGTGGAGGAAGTAACCATGGATCAGTTCCCAGAATAAGTCTTCAGAAGCCTCACTTATTCTGTTTGTTCTTTTGTGTCTCTTCAATCATCATGAGAAGATCCTTCCCTTGGTGGCTATTGCCCTTTCAGCCAGGGCCCTGAATAAACACTCTAGAAGCAGAGCTGCCCCAGCTGACCACAGATCTGTAGTGAAAAGTGGAGCCATGCCAGCTGCTGTGTTAAGCAGAGGCTCCCAGTTGAGCCTAGTCTCGCTCTGCAGAGTTGCTCCAGCCAATCAAGAGATGCATAAGAATAAGTGACTTTTGTTTTAGGCCACTAAGTTTTGGGGTGGTAACTTACACAATATTATTATGTAACTAGGTAAATTATACAAATAAGTATGTTTAAAATGATCAAGAAAAAGAAATATAAAAGTGAGCAAAATAGATATTGTTAAGAAATTAAGAACCATGCATTTTAGAGAACTAAATCAAACTTATAGAGCAATTTTTAGAAGTTATTGAAATTTAGGGGCACCTGCATGGTGCAATGGTTGTGAGCATCTGCCTTCAGCTCAAGGTGTGATCCCAGGGTCCTGGGATCGAGTCCCACATCGGGCTCCCTGCATGGAGCCTGCTTCTCCCTCTGCCTGTGTCTCTGCCTCTCTCTCTCTCTCTCTCTCTCTCTGTGTGTCTCTTACAAATAAAAAATAATCTTTAAAAAAAAAAAAAGAAAATCCAAAATAATCAACCAAAGAAACTCCCAGACCTAACAAGCAATGTAGCAAAGTTGCCAAAATGCAAGTTTAATACACAAAAATCAATCACTTTAGTATATACCAGCAATGAACAACTGGAATTTGAAATTAACATAATACCATTTACATTAACACTCACTGAAATTATATATTTAGGTATAAATCTAACAAATATGTACAAGATCTATGCAAGGAAAACTACAAAACTCTGATGAAAGAAATCAAAGAATTCAATAAATGGAGAGATATTCCATGTTTCATGGATGGGAAGACTCAGTCTATAGATTATAGATTAAAGGCAATCCAAATCAAATTCCTAACAAGGAATAACTAACAAGTTATTTTGTGGATATCAACACGCCAGCCATAAAGTTTATAGGTAGAGGCAAAATACCCATAATAGTCAACATGACATTGAAAGAGAAGAACAAAGTTGGAAGATTGACACTACCCAACTTCTTTACTATAAAGCTGTAGGAATCAAGACAATGCAGTATTGATGAAAGAATAGAAACATAGACAGGGAAACAGAATGGGGATCCCAGAAATAGACCCATATAAATATGGTCAATCTTTGAAAAGGGAACAGAGGCAATACAGTGGAGAAAGGGTAGTCTTTTCAACAAATGATGATGAAACAACTGGACATCCACATGCAAAAAAAAAGAATCTAGACACAGATATTAAACTTTCCATAAGAATTAGCTCAAAAAAGAAGAGCCTGGGTGGTTCAGTCAGTTAAGCCTCTGCCTTTGGCTTGGTTCATGATCCCAGGGGCCTGAGATTGAGCTCCACATTGGGATCCCTGCTCAGTGGAGAGTCTGCTTCTCCCTTTCTTTCTCCCTCTGTCTCTCCCTCTACCACTTCTCCTGCTTGTGCTCACATTCTCTTAAATAAATAAATAAATAAATAAATAAATAAATAAAATCTTTAAAAAAAATTTAGCTCAAAATGGATCATAGACCTAAACATAAGATGCAAAACTATTAAACTCCTAGAAGATAACATAGGAGAAATTCTAAATGCCATTGGGTTTGGCAATGAGTTTTTAAATAAACATCAAGGGCACAATCCATAAAAGAAGTAATTGAAAAGCTACCCTTTATTAAAATTAAAAATTTTTAATTATTAAAATTTCTCCTCTGTGAAGAAAATGAAAAGACAAGCCCCAGACTGAGAGAAATTATTTGCAAAGACATCTGATAAAGAACTGTTGTTTTTTTTTTAATTTATTTATTTATTTATTTATGATAGTCACAGAGAGAGAGAGAGGCAGAGTCACAGAGACACGGGCAGAGGGAGAAGCAGGCTCCATGCACCGGGAGCCCGACGTGGGATTCGATCCCAGGTCTCCAGGATCGCGCCCTGGGCCAAAGGCAGGCGCCAAACCGCTGTGCCACCCAGGGATCCCTGATAAAGAACTGTTAATCCAAAATATACAAAGAACTCTTAAAACTCAATAAGAAATCAACAGCCCAATTTAAAAATTGGCCAAAGACCTTACCAGACATCTCACCAAAGAAGATATACAGATGGCAAATAAGCATATGACAAGATATACATCAGATATCTGAGGGAAATTAAAACAAGATACCACTACACACCTATTAGAATCCCCCAAAGTCCAGAACACCAATTATTAATAAGAATATGGAGCAACAAGGACTCCCATTCATCGCTAGTGGAAATGCAAACTAGTACAGCCACTCTGGAAGACACTTTGGTGGTCTCTTTTAAAACTAAATATACTCTTACCATATGATCCTGAAATTGTGCTCCTTGGTATCTACGCATTTTGAAATTTCATGTCTACACAAAAACCTCTACATAGGTGGTTATAGCTTTATTTATAATTGCCAAAACTTGGAGACAACTAAGAGGTCCTTTAGTAGGTAAATAAATAAACTGAAGTACATGCAGATTATAGAATATATCATTCACCACTAAAAAGAAACAAGTTTTAAGCCACAAAAAGAGATGAAGGAACCTTAAATGCATACTATTTAGTAAAATAAGCCAATCTGACAAGACTACATACTATATGATTTCAACTGTGTGACACTCCGGAAAAGGTAAAACTATGAAGATGGTAAAAACAACAGTGCTTTCCAGGAATTAGGGAGGAGGAAGGGATGAATAGTCCTGAATAACAAAGATGAATAATTAAAAAAATATTTTTTTGTAAGTTAAAAAGGATGGAAAAAATATACCATGCAAATACTAACCGATAGTTAAGTAGCTATACTAATGTCAGACACGATAGACTTTGGAACAAGGAATATAACCAGGGATAAGAGGGCATCTTATCATGTAGAGGCACCAATTCAAGAAGATGTACTAATTAGGGACACCTGGGTGGCTCAGTGGTTGAGCATCTGCCTTCAGCTCAGGTCGTGATCCCAGGGTTCCCAGATCCAGGGGGCCTGCTTCTCCATCTGCCTATTTCTGCCTCTGTGTGTGTCTCTCATGAGTAAGTGAATAAAATCTTTACAAAAAAAAAAAAGTACCAATCTTATAGGGGTATGCATGCACCTAGTAATAGTCTCAAATACATGAAGCAAAACTGATACAACTGAAGGGAGAAACAGATATATCTGTAATTATAGCTAAAGGTTTCAATTCCCTTCTTTCAGTAAATCTGATAGAAAAAATAGACCAAAAATCTTATAAGTATATAAAAGCCTTTAACAATCCTATCAATTGGGGCGCCTGCCTGACTCAGTCAGTTAAGCATCTGACTTCAGCTCAGGTCATGATCTCAGGGTCCTGGGGTCAAGCTCCACATTGGGCTCCCTGCTCAGCAGGGAATCTGCTTCTCCCTCTCCCTCTGCCCCTCTTCCCACTCATGTGCTCCCCCCTCAAATAAACAAATTCTTTTTAAAAAATACTATTTACCAGTTTGACCCAATTGACATTTATACAACTCTCCACCTAACAAGAACAGAATACACACTTTTTTTGAGTTCACATGAAACATCACTAAGATAGATCACATTTGGGGCTATAACACTGATCTGAATTAATTTTAAAGAATTGAAATCATTCAAAATATGTTCCTTGACCACAATGGAATTAAAGTTGAAATGAACAATAGAAAGAGGAAAAAAACATTTGGAAAATAACACACTTATAAATAAGCCAGGAATAAAAGAAGTCACAAGGAAAATTAGAAAACATGTTAGACTGAATGAAAATGAAAACACAACATAAAATTTTGTGATGCAGCTCAACGGTGCTTACATGGAAATAGACAGATTTAAATGTTTCTATTAGAAAAGAAAAAGTTCTAAAAACAATAAGCTTTAGGAAGATAGAAAGAAGATCAAAGTGAATCTAAATTTTTAAAAAATAATGATAATAATAACAAAGATAAGATCAGATGTCCATGAAGTAGAAAAGAAAAAAGGTGAATAATGGAGAAAGTCAATGAAACCAAGCTGTTCTTTAAAAATATACAATTGATAAATCATGAGCCAGATTGACCAAAGAGAGACAGAAATCACAAATATCAAATATGAAAGAGTGGCCACTACTCTAGATCCTACAGACATTAAAAGCATAAGGAAATATTATGAACAACTTCGTGCCAACAAATTCAACAATTTAGATAAAATGGGTAAGTTCCCGGAAAGAAACAAACAGCCAAAGAACACTCAAGAAGAAACAAATATACAAGTGTTTCCTGAAATGTCTGCTCCTTAACTGAGCAATACTTTGTTGAGAAGTTAAGCACTAAAACCAGTGGACAGTTGGCAGGAAAAATGTGATGTTAGTGAAGAGTTGCTTCTCTCTAGGTCTTTTGAATTCCTCACCTTTGATAGCTTTCTATCCAAGGTCTTGAATTTCACTGTCATCTTTGCCCCCGTAATTCCTTTAACAGTGACTCATTTATTTCGGCAGCAGGCGAGATAGAGTGGATGAGGTGATGTCGGTCATGAGCATGAAACTAGCTCCACTGGAGAACACGGTGCTCTGGAACGTCAGAGAAGCTGTCTTTACCATCCAAACACACAAGTAACATCAACGGCAATGTATACACGGCACAGAATGTATCCGTAGCGAGAATCCACTGTGCCTGCCTCAGGGATACCTTGAAAGCTACTTCCCCCGTCTGACTGGGGAGACCCTTTGAGCAACTCAACAAGTTGACAGTGACACATGAACACATAATCAAAGGGGCCATTGTGGAGAGAAGTTAAAGAAGGTCTCAATAAGTGAGAGATGTACCATGTTCACGAATAACAAGACTCGTTGCTTTTAAGATGGCAATTCTCCTGAAAAACTGGTTTCTAGGGGATCCCTGGGTGGCGCAGCGGTTTAGCGCCTGCCTTTGGCCCAGGGCGTGATCCTGGAGACCCGAGATCAAATCCCACGTCGGGCTCCCGGTGCATGGAGCCTGCTTCTCTCTCTGCCTGTGTCTCTGCCTCTCTCTCTCTCTGTGTGTGTGTGTGTGACTATCATAAATAAATAAATAAAAATTTTTAAAAACTGGTTTCTAAATTAAATACAACATAAGTTAAATATAATATAGATTAAATACAATCCCAATCAAAATTGCAGCCGGCTTTTTGCGTAGAAATTGACAAGCTCATATGAAACGTATACAAAAACGCAATATACCTAGAAAAAGAACTAGGTTGGAAGACATACGCCACCTGTTTTCAAGCCTTACTATGAAACTATGATAATCAACCCGTGTGGTATTGGTATAAAGCTAGACATACAGATAATAAGTAGAATAGAAAGTCCAGAAATAGATCCATACCTATGTGGTCCATTGAGTTTTTGCAAAGATGCCAAGGTAAGTAAGTGGGTAAAGGATAGTTTTCTCATTGACCCATGCTGGGACAACTGGCTAGGGAGAGGGAAAAAGGAACACGAGCCCTTAGCTCACACCATACACCAAAATTAACTGCAAGTATGTCATAAAGCCTAACCATGAGCACTCGTATTATAAAAATTCTACAAGTAAGAAGAAGAGAAATTTGTGGGTAAGATAAACATTTCCTAGAATGTAAAAAGCACAAATCACAGAACAAAAAAGTGATAAACGGGACTTGAGCAGAAGCAATAACTGAAGTACGTGCAAAGCTATTCAATGACATTTTGGAAATTAAGGAAATACGAGTGGAAACCATAATGAAATGCCCCTACGAAACCCACAAGGATGGCTAAAACAACAACCAAAAAACTGATCATACCAACCACACGATGAATCTCAGAAACACGCTAACTGGAAAAAAAAAAAACAGACACAAAAGATGATAGACTATATGATTCCATTTCTCTGAAATTCTGGAAAAGATAAAACTTCAGTGAGAGAAAGCAGATCAACGGTTGCTGGTTTCCTCAACTGTGAAGGGCAAAGCCAGTTCCGTCCGCACCAACCAACCAGAGCTGTTGCAAGGATCGAGGAGACGACTTCTATAGAGACCTTAGCACAGTATCTTATTTTTTTTTCTTTTTTAAGGATCTTAAGACAACGTTATTTTTAGAAATGCCTCACTGTGGGCCAGAAGTAGGACCCTCACCAAATTGTAAACCATTAACTTATAAGACGAAAGTAACTACTCATATGTATGAAACTAACTCTGGATTTCCCAAATTAGATTATTATGCGTGTACAGTTTTCTGTCTGCTTCACTACGTCGCTCATCGTGACAATCGCTAGTTCTTCTTGATTAACTTGAACTCAAACAGCAAAGTGAAACTTAATGTGACCAGATGCTTCTTCCACTTTAAAAACAAAACAAAACAAAACAAAACAAAACAAGTCACCGAGGCTTTCGTACTTGATGTGGAAGGAATGCAAAATAAAACGAAACGTTGAAACGCAGGTGGCCCTGTGCCCAGATGGGCTCTTTTGACAGGAGGCCAGAGAGTAGGAGGGGTAGGGGCTCAGGCGACGGAGCGGACACACTCGGAGTTGAATCCCGGCTCTGCTGCGAGTGAATCGGGTGGGAGAGATTGTGCATGTGCGTTGGGTCCGCCTCACTGGGCAGGCGGCAGGGATACGACCAGGCCGCAGCCAGCATGTGCCTGGAACACGCGTGTTCGAAGCCAGCACGTTAGGACACGGGACTCGTAAACGACGGCGGATCGAAAAACAGCCAGTGTGCACTGTAATCGGCTTTTCTGCCCCGTGATATGAGACATTAGATATCTCTCTTATTGCACTACCAAGAAAAATACATCTGAAAGAAAGCACGCAATTTCACGATTCTTTGATTTCTCTCTATGCAATGGTTATCCTCCCGTCTGTAATAAGGTTAGGTCCCCACTGAAAGAAGTGTTTTTGTGGAAGTATTCAGGGCTCAGCTGTAAGTCATAGAGCAAGGGGGGGTGGGTAGTACTGGATCTGGTATAAGACTTAGTGACCTGGGCCCCCCAACCCCTGCCCCGGGTGCTCAGCGGGTGAGCATCTACCTTCAGCCCAGGTCGTGACCCTGGGGTCCTGGGATTGAGTCCCTGCTCCTCCCTCTGCCTGTGTCTCTGCCTCTCTCTCTCTCTCTCTCTGTGTCTATCATAAATAAATAAATAAATAAATAAATAAATAAATAAATAAATCTTAAAAAAAAAAAAAAGACTTAATGACCTTATTTATAGCCTCGAAGAAATCCTTCTCAGTAGCAGTTTTTCACCCGGCTCTGAGGGCAGACTGTTAGACACAGTTCAAATCTGATGCCTCATCGAACCAGCGTGACCCTTAAAAAGGCAAGTCCAGCCCTCTGTGGCTCAGGTGAGCGAAATCCAAGCTTCCCGTCCCATCTCCCTGGCCTCCTGGGGCTGGAGCCCAAGTGTCCGATCCGTGAGGGGCCATCAGCTCTTGACTGTCACCTCAAGGATCAAAGCCGTCCCCCTGATTGATCGGCTCCATCCTCAGATCAAGCCCCTCCAGTGGCATCAATCTCGTCAAAGAGGATGGGGCCGGGTTTCTCCACTCGGGCCGTTTCAGGAAGCTCGCAGACCGCCCGAGCCCCCTGACGCACACGCTGCTGTACAAGTTCAGATCCAATGACTCCGACGAGGCAGGCGTCAGTGCTGTGGGCGGCCACCCGAGCTGACTGCCTTACCTGCACCTGCCAAAGCTCAGCACTGGGGTTGCCGGGGGGGGGGGGGCGGGGGGGGTCTCAGTCCATTGAGCTTCTGCCTCTCGGCTTGGGCTCAGGTTGTGACCTCAGGGCCGTGGGATCGGGCCCCACGCTGGACTCTGCTTGGCGTGGAGTCCGCTTGTTGCTGTCCCACCGCTCCCCCTGCACTCATGCTCTCTCTCTCTCTCTCTCCCTCTAATAAATAATAATAATAAATCCAGAAGCCTATTTCATGTTTACAACAATTCTGTGAAGTACTTATTCTGCAGGCAAGGTCAGCAGGGTTCAGAGGCGCTGAGCGATCTGCTGGAAGCCCCACAGCCACAGAGCAGAGCTACAAACCGAACCTATTCACACGTTCAGTCTTTGAGGGATTCAGGCAGGAAACCGTTTCTGCCCCGCGCCAGGCCGAGTGCTGGGCCCGGGGACAGGAGACGTGGGGACACGGTGCTCAGGGCGCTCGGGGGACACAGACTGGGCAGGACAGAGGCTGGGCGAGCCCCCCGCCCCCGCCCCCGCGGCCTCCCGGGCCACACAGCCCCAGCACCAGGCCAGGGCCACTTCCTGCCACCGCTGTTTGCCTTGGCCCCGGGATGGGACACGCCGGCTGCGAGCTGGAAAACAAGGTGGGCCGGGCAGGAGCCAGAGCCGGAGCCCGTGTCCCCACACCTGCGCCCCTCGCCCGGGAGCAGGCCCGTGGCCGCCCGCCCGGGGCCATTGTCCCTTGTTGTGACAGAGGCCGGGGCCGAGCAGGCTTCCTCCAGCGGGGCGGCCGTGCTTGGACAGCTGGAGGAAGCAGGCCGCGGCCGCCACCAGCAGCTGCCGCCCGCCACGGCCCGGGCCTGGAGCCAGGGGGCAGCGCTCTGCCGACGCCGGGGCAAAACATGTTTGCTTGTTTTCAGGGCGGGAGGAGGCGGCCGGTGCCCTCCTGAGCAAACACGGGCGCTGATAAGCGGCCACGGGCAGCCCCGGGCCCCAGGCGCGGTCACGGCGGGGACAGCGAGCTCGGGCCGCGGGGAGGCGCTGGGGGGGACACTGGCAGGGAGGGCACAAGCACCACAGTCGCGGGGCTCCTGCTTCTTGGCCCGTGTCTGGACGCTCCCCTGTCCCTGCATCACCACTGCCAGCCACGCTGCAGAGGGACCGAGGCGACAGGCTGGAGATGCACAGGGACCCGGCGGAGGCTGCGGGAGCCTGCGGCCCTTCCCTCCCCACAGGCCTCGAGTGCCTCCCAAGGCCCTGGTCCCGACCCGGAGGCTCCGGGCACACCTGCTGGCTTCCTGCCTCAGCCCCACGCACACCCGTGGGCCATGGTGCAAGGCACTGTATCGCCAGTGAGCCCCAGGAACCTCTGGTGGGCAGACGGCACTCGGTCACACCGGGGACCCTGGGGCACAGCACACAGCAGGACTGTCGCCCAGATGGGCAGGCGAGCTTTAGGCCTAGTCCTGGAGCTCCCGAGACGGTGCCGTGGGGGGCTGGGCGTGTCCCCATAACCCGAGGACGTCCCCAGGTGGAAGAGGAGATGCGCAGGACACCACCCCACACGCCCGGCCCACAGGGACTCAGATGCCCTGGGCCCATCCTCAGCCCCAAGTCAGCGCCCCACCTCTCAGCACGGCCCACGGGGGACCCCACCCAGACACCGCGAGCCTCCCCATCCGCACCCGTTCTGACCCTGTCCCTGGATTCCTCTCCCTTCCACCTCTGTCTTCCAACCCCATGCACAACCTCCCCCTCCAAAAGGCAGAGGCAGGATTTACTGCCTCCTATTGGGGGAGAAGGTGCCCTTGGTTTTTGTTTTTTTTTTAAGTAGGCTCCATCCCCAGTGTGGAGCCCGATGTGGGGCTTGAACCCACAACCCTGAGATCACGGCCTGAGCTGAGGGCACCTGGTGGCTCAGTGGTTCAGTGTCCACCTTCAGCCCAGGGCGTGACCCTGGGGTCCCGGGATCGAGTTCCCCATTGGGGTCCCTGCAGGGAGCCTGCTTCTCCCTCTGCCTGTGTCTCTGCCTCTCTCTCTGTGTCTCTCATGAATAAATAAATAAAATCTTTAAAAAAAAAAAAAAAGATCAAGAGTCAGACACTTAACTGTCTCAGCCACTCAGGTGCCCCTGGGGAGAAGGTCCAGGAGCAATCAGTCCCCAAAATACCCTTCACCATCCCCCTCACTATGCCCACAGCTCTGTGCAAACTATCCCGGGCGGCCTAGTCACTCGGTGACAAGCACCCAGGGCAGCAGGTGTACAAATGACACCGCACCAGGTGCTTCCCCACACAGATGAGGAAAAGCTCGAAATTCAAGTGATCTGTCCAACTTCAACACAGCAAACCACCTTCTCCCCTCCCCCTCCTTTTCTCCTCCTCCTCCTCCTCCTCCTCCTTCCCCCACTCCCCCTCCTTTTCTCCTTCCCCTTCCTAGGTTCACACCCAGTATGGACCTTAATGCAGGGACTGAACCCATGACCCTTAGATAGAGTCCTGGGGCGGGACTAGGAGCTGGACACTTAACCAACTGAGCCACCAGGTGCCCCCTCTAGCAGGTTACCTTCCGATTCCTTATCTCAGGGAAAGGGGGTGTATGCATCCAGTCGCTGGAGAACTTATAACAGATGCTAGAAAGGGGCGGCCTCCTCCTTTCGTCCTACCATTTGCATGTGAGCAGAGGGATTCCAGGGGGCCTGGGGTTGTGTGGGGGGGGAATGGTCCGCCCCAGATGTGGGCACTAAAGGGGTGCATCGTCTGTACTAAATTAAAGGGAATAATTATAAAACTGACTAGAACTCGGAGTGCTTTCCATTATCACCAAGCACTGGCAACTCTCAAGAATATTAGTAACAAAATAGCCCCCTCCCCCAGGTAGAGGCTCCCACCCCCCACCCCACTGTGCTCTGCTACTCCTCCCCCCACCCCACCCCCGTATCCGCAACAAGCATGTTGACTCAATCAGGGCTCTCTTCCACTGAAGGGGGTGCTGCCTCCAACCCCATCCTCTACCCACAGCTCTAAGCAACCAACCCAGCCCTGGTCAAGAAGTGAGGGTAGGGCCTGGCCTGCATCACCCCATGCCTACCCCTCTGATGTCACAATCCTCACAGAGCTTTCCTGACTGTCCTCAGGGCTCTCTTTTTGCTCTGCTCCTGTCCAGCTCCACACCTGCTTCCCGACCCCAGGGCACCTAGGGCCCTGGCCTTAGAATTGGATCCAAAAACGCTTGGCCTCCAGCCTGTCTACCTCTGGGCCGTGATCTCCCCCAAGGGTCACATGGCACAGGCCCAGAGGGGACTCTGGATGGTGACTTCTCACCTGTGCATGGTCATGAGCCCTCGGGGAAGGCCCCTCACGGAGACCTGGCCCCAGCACTCACCACAACCTGGAGTTCCGTGATGGGTTTGCTTACAGCTTTGGTGTCTCCCTCCCCTGGGGAGTCAATTCCCAAAAGGCAGCCGCCTGGTCCACCCTCTTCCCTTCTGTGTGCCCAGCATGCAGGGCAGGGCCTGAAACAGGAGAGGCACCCAGCCGCTAGCAGTGGGAGGGAGTAGATGCTCTCCTCAGCCCCCACCCGGGCCCCCCCGAGGCCCAGACGCACCCGGGGCAGCCTCAGCATGGCTCTGCCTGCGGGATGTCACCCTCTGAGCTTCCTTCACCTGCAGTGACCCTGGCTCTCCCGCTACCCCATCCTCTCCGCACCAGCCCTGCTGGGCTCTCCCCCTGAAATCAGACAGGATGAGTTCACGATCTGTAAAGTCCGCTGTCTTTTCCCCCAACCAGGCGGGGAAAGCGAGAATGCCCGTCTCCAGGGTTCTCACGGGAATTCACTCAGGAGCCAACACACACCAGATGTGCAGACTCCTTACCGGTGTTTATCGCCAAGTGACTAATACACCGTTAATACGAGGGTAAGAGGCCTTTACAGCAGCCCAGAGAAAACCTCCACCCCGTCACCCTCCCCCAAGCCTTACAGGGATCCCTGGGGAAAACGTTCAAAACCTTTAGTTGACAGGGAACTCGGATTTTAAAACAATGGGCTAATTCCCACCCATTTTGCATCGCACTGGGGACTCTACAGCTTCACCCCTCCCTGGCCCCACCGCCTTTGTCTGTGCCTTTGTAGCTTTTCTTACTAAAGAGATGCAGGCTGCTTCCCTTCCCCTTGACCCTGGGCCAGCCTCCTGGCCAGCTGTGACCAACAAAATGCCACAGGACGGCCCAGGTGCCAGCCTGGAGTGTTTGCATCTGCTCCCCCCTGCGTGTTTGCACCTGCTCCCCTGCATCTCCTCCCCTGCCAAACTCCTAGAAGCACTCAAAAGCAGCCTGGTCTCTCTCTCTCTCTCTCTCCTGGACCCATCGGGCGCTCCCAAGTCAGCACGTCCCAAACCCAAAGCTTCTCATTTCTCTGTGTTGCACAGGGCAAGACCCTCTCGGGTCTCTGAAGCCTTGCTCTTCCCCAGCCCCTGCAGTGAAAGTGGCAGGGTCACACGGCACACGTCTGTCCCCCGTGGGGGGACCGAGAGGCCACCCCCACCCCTACTCCACGCCAGTGCCACGCTCCGCCCATCCATCCTCATCCAACAACGTCGCCTCGCACCCATCCTGTGCCAGATGCCGTGCAAAGGATGACAGGATGGGAGGCCCGACCTCTACCGTCCAGGAGCCCATGTAGTGAAGGAGCTCACGTTCCTTGCACGGGGGTCTGATGATGGCCCGTGATGATCTGGTGGGCGCCTGCAATACACTAAGTACCGTGAACTTCAAATGTCTCAAACCCTTGCAGTGATGCTACCGAGTGTCATCATGTCCCTTCCTACAGAGGAGGAAACGGAGGCTCAGGAAGTCCAGGCTCAGGCGACCTGCCCGAGCCATAGCTCCTAAGCGTCAACACCTGGCTGTGGGTCCCCAGAACCCACGCTCTTCCTGGGGGCACCACACTGCCCTTGAGGCCGACCCCATGGCCCGCCCCGCTCCACCCTTCTGCGACTCTCACCCTCAGTGAGAGCCGGTCTCTGTGGCCTGGACCGTGGGCCTTGCCTGTCGCTGTGCTCAGACCAGGCCTGCCTGTCCCAGGCTGCCACCCCGGGCTTGTGCTGTTTCCTCAGCCTGGGATGTTCTCCTGTGCAACCTGACCTCTCCGTTCCTCAAGATCCGGGTTGGGAGCACCAACCTGGAAGGTCTCAGCTAGCGAGACGCTCCGTGTCCCTGAAGACACTGTCGGGTCCTCTGCGCTGGCACAGGTCCATCTCCCGCAGCGGACTTGGGGGTCCCGGGGAACAGGACCCTCCACGGCATCATCCCACGGAAGGTCCGTCCTCAGGAGCCGCGCAGCTGGACCAAGTAGGATTGGATTGCTGAAAATAGGAAAGTGGGCTCAATCGGGGGTCAGAAAAGGGTTGTAGGGACACCTGGGTGGCTCAGCGGTTTAGTGCTGCCTTCAGCCCAGGGCGTGACCTGGGGTCCCGGGATCAAGTCCCACGTTGGGCTCCCTGCATGGGGCCTGCTTCTCCCTCTGCCTGTGTCTCTGCCTCTCTCTCTCTCTCTCTCTCTGTCTCTCATGAATAAATAAAAACAAAAATATTTTTTAAAAAGAAAAAACTAAAAGGAAACGGGTTGTACAGGTTCATTCGGCCAACATTTATTGAGCACCTGCCATGTGCTCAGTCAAGATGCTGGGTTCGTCCACGGTAGTAACCATGCGGGCTCACACGGGTGGGAAATGTTCTTGTAGGAAGATGCGGTAGTAACAGGAAGACTGAAAAACGCGGCTCAGAGAACACCGTGAACCCAGGGAAGCTCAACGGCGGGCACTCCAGCCGCAGTGACCCACAGGGGGTCCTGCTCCAGGCGCCCGTGCCTCCTGCCTGCAGGCCCAGCCTCTCTCGGTGGACCCACTGCCGTCCCTCACGTTCGGGGACCCAGTCCTGAGCCTACATCACATGTCCCCGCCCAAGCTGCCAGAAAGGCGGGGGGACAGACCCTGGCCAATGTGGGTTTCCTCGTTTCAGGATTTCTCAGAGCCTTTAATACGTCATGTGCACTGTGAAGGTCCTGGAGCAGAAGGGCTCTCCGGCTTTTCCCTCGTTGACTGTGCAACCCTTTTCTTGGAGAATATTCCGTAGGACTGGTGTTCAGCAGACAGGGAAATCCCGATCTAACTCAACCCTCATTTTTAGATAGGGAAACGGAGGGACTTTCCTGGCATCACCAGGTCCCCTGGTGTCCTGACGGTCAGCCCAGGACTCGGGGAAAGGACCCGCTCCCGGGAAGAGGAGACAGAGGTGGAAGCAGGGCCAGGCCCCAGGCTGCTCAGGCCTCCGGTCCGGTCCCCCGTCCCGTCCCCCCGTCCCCGCCCACAGCGCCTTCCCTGCTGTCTGCTGACATGAGCTCACCCTCCAGGTGCAGCTGAACAATGCACACCCGCCAGGGCCTCGGGATCCACTTCCACCCTCAGGAAAGCCCTTTGGCACTTGATGGGATGAGCACTGGGTGTTATGCTATATGTTGGCAAATTGAACTCCAATAAAAATTAAAAATTAAAAACATTTAAAAATTTTTAAAAAACAAGGAAAGCCCTTTGGGAAAGAACACTGGCCAGCCCAGGCCCGGGTCCCAGCTGCCTCAGCACCTGGGAGGGGACCCCACAGTCAGCGGCAGCCCGGGGCCTGGCGCGGAAGCAGGAGGGCCGAGGTCCTGCCGTGGGGCTGTGGCTGTGGGACGGGGGGAAAGGTTCACGCCTTCGCTGAGCCTTGGTTTCTTTAGCTGGGAAGAAAAAAAAAAAAAACACAAAAATCAGTTGAGACGTTACAGGTGATGTAGGCAAGTGTGACGCCTTCTCCGCACACGAAGAGTCCGTCTCAGGTTGGAGACCGGGTGTGAAATCAACTCCCCTCTTTGCCCTGATGAGAGACCCTGACAAAGACGTCCTGGGTGGGTTGTGGCGACTCCGGGGGGGACTTCGGCCAAAGGAGGTGCCTCCCGTCTAGTCATACGCTTTCCCACCTTCACCCGGTGAACTCCTATTCAGCCTTCAAAACTCAGATGAGGACAAGATGCAACCTCCTTGGGTCTCCCCAGCCTCTTCTCCCCGCAGACGAAGCGGAGGGTTCTCCGAGCCCCATAGGGGGAGATCCTCACGCCTCAGCCCCCCACCCCACGTGATTGCACCTGGCGCACCAGGTGGAGGGAAGGGATGCATGACCCAGTCCCCGGCTCCTCCCGTTGTGGGAAGCCCCGGGTCTTTCCTCGTGGCGACACGTGTACCCACAGAAGGGATGCAGGGCATCCGAGGGCTGGAGGCTGGGTGAGGAGCACAGAGGACCTGCACGCCCCTCGCGAGGTCGGCCCCCCAAGCCCTCCGGATGTGCTCCCAGTCCCCTTCCTGGCACGCTGGCGGACCGAGCTGGCCGGCCTCCGTCCCAATGTCCACATCCCAGTCTCCGGCCCCTGAGGAGCGTGTTAGGTTCCATGGAGGATTAAAGGCGGGTTGGGGTCGCAGAGGGATGCAGCGTCATCGGTCAGCTGACAGCAGGCGGGGAGACGGTCCTAGATCACCGACGGGGCCGTGAGAAGTGGGAGAGGAAGGCAGACGTCGGAGCCATGGGATATGGGGACTGCAAGGAGCTGTAACAATGGGGAAAAGGGACGGGGGCCACGGGCCAGGGGGCCAGGTGGCCTCTGGGGGCGAAAACAAGCGGGGACACGGGTTCTCCTCCAGAGGCTGCAGAGACGCGGCCTTGGACCCGGGGGGGGGGGGGGCACATTTCACACACCGACCCCCAGGCCTGTGAAAGCGAAACCGTGTCGCTTTAGGCCTGCTGGCCTGGTGGCAGGTCGTTGGGGGCCCCGCCACTACCTCGGGCAGCCCACGCCCCGTATAGGAGGGCGACGGTCGGTCCCAAGGGATTGGGCCCTGATCCCACCCGGCGTGGCTCACCCCACCCCACGGATGGTGCTCAGCAGCCGCTGTTAGGAAGGCTGGAGCCTTGACACTGGCTGGCGCCCTGCAGCCTGAGCCCGGGGGAGGGGGGCTGGCCCGGGGGCAGAAGCGCTGCTCATCCCCACGGGGCTGGGGCTCGGGGCTCGGGGGCTGAGGCTGGGGCTCAGGGAGGCTTTCTGCAGGAGGTGGCGCTGAGCTGAGCATTAAAGGGTGTGCAGGTGGCCGTCAAGCACAAGGAGGCAGAGGACAGAGGGTCTAAAGGCCTCCGGGGCAGGAAAGACAGAGACAAGGTAGAGATGGGAGAGGCAGCAGGGCGCCCGGGGGCCCCGCGGATGAGCGCCTGCCTTGGGTGCAGGGTGGGGTCCCTGGGTCCCGGGATGGAGTCCCCCACTGGGCTCCCTGCATGGAGCCTGCTTCTCCTTCTGCCTGTGTCTCTGCCTCTCTCTGTCTCTGTGTCTCTCAGGAATAAATAAATAAAATCTTTTTTAGAAAACTCGTAGAGACTGAGAGAAGGCCACGGGAGCGAGGCCGAGAAGGGCGGCCTGTCGTGACTGGCGGCTCGCAGCCCAGCCTCCCTCTGGTTCTAGGACAGAAAATAGCCTGGCTGACCCGTGGTGTGCAAAGCATTTCCTGTGCAGCCCTGGGGACCCCTGAGCTGGACTTTCTCAGGGGTGGGGCTGGCGGGGGGGGGTGGGGAGGAGGGGACAGGAGGTCCTGGGCCTGGATCAACTGTGCAGGACGAGAGCCGGGGGGGTGGGAAGGGCTGGCGGTTGTGCCCCAGCCCCCAAGCCCCCGAGCCCCCAAGAGCAGGTGCCCAGCCGGGTGGGCGGCACATGGCGGCACATGCACAGGGCTGAGCCCGGTCCCGGGGCCCCGCCTGCAGGGTGGAGGCGGGATGCACAGACCCAGCCCCGGCCCCGTGGAGCCCTCCGTCCCCCACCCCGGGGGCTCGAGCAGGAGCAACCGTTGGGGGCCGCAGGGGACACTCCTGCCTGGATGGACGCGGGGCTCGGGCCTGCAGCAGGGGCAGCTACTCCCACTGCAGGGGGAGGCCGCGGGGAGCCGCCCGGGTGCTCCTGCCTCCCGCGACCTTGCGGGCCCGGGGCTCACACAGCCAGGACCTCGACCCACCACGTGCGGAGCCCAGGAGGCTCGTCCCCAAAACCAGAGAAGAGCCACTAGGCTGCACGCACACCGGCTCCGTCTGGCCAGGCCAGCAGGCTCCCCGGGCACACGAGGGACCCCGTCCTCCCCGCCTCCCCAGAAGGAGACTTAGGAGCCTGAGGGCGGGGCACCCACGGTGGGTGAGCGCCCACACACAGCACCCCTTCTATCGGGGAAGCCCTGTTCTGGCGAAGAAGGGATCTGCACAGGAGGCTGGGTCGGGATTCAGAGTCGGGTTGTGTCCCACGCGGGGAAATGGCGGTGCCCTCTGCTAGTGGTGCCCCCGCGAGAGGAAGGTCCGCGCCAGGGAGTACAGAGGAGCCAGGCTCCTGGAGAAACGGGGCCCGGCTTCCGGGACCGGGTCGGCAGCTGGGGGGCGGGGTGCGGGGCAGGCGAGAGAAGGCCCCCACGCCGCACGGTTGGGGGCTGGACTTGGCGACAGGACCCTTCTCCCCGCTTCTGCACACAGCTCCACGCGGCTCCAGGTGAGCAAGGACACGTGATGTCTCCTGGCACCCTGTGTGTAGGTCTGAGGGGACGGGGGCGGCCTGGGCTTGGGGTTCAGGGTCCCCCAGCCCCTGCAGGGCCACTCGGGAAACAGCAGATGAGGAGTGCACGTGAATATCCCGGACTCTGGGAGGAGACAGACGCCTGGGGGGGGCTAAGGATGGGGAGCCACGTCGCATGGGCTTTTAGGGTGTCAGTGGAGGTCACAGAGGCCAAGTCACTTGCACGCTGCTCCACAGCCGTGACCCTTCCAGGACACTCATCCACCTGGCACCCCCGGCGCCCGCTCCAATGCCAAGGTCCCAGAAATCCCGTCACCGTCCCACCCCACGGCCCTTCCCAAGACTAGTACACCTGAGCCGAGCCAGCAGGGCAGCACAGAGGCCGGGGCCACCCAGCCAACTCCTGTACTGCCCCAGAGGCGCCGTCACATCGCCCCCCACCCCCATCGCGCCCCCTAAGCCACTACCTGCCGAGTCTCCGGAACTCCGGCCCGCGCCCCAGACCGCAGCAGCCTCAGCCGCATCTCACCTAACACCCGCCCTCTCCTGGCCACTGCCTACCGGTCAAGGGACGGGTTCCCAGGTTTGGAGACCAAGGATCAGAGTGAGTCCTGCGCCAGAACCTGGAGCTCTTGGCCGCCGTGTTCCTCCTCGTGGAAGAAACAAGTGCGTGGGCACAGGTGGCACAGCCACAGAGAGACACGGAGACGAGAGGCCCAGGGACAGTCCTGGTGAACGGATGTCTCCTTTTTTGCCTGAAAAGCCTTAAGGTGGACTTCGGTCCCTCACCTGAGGCTCCATCAGCTCCGCGTGGCCTTCCCCATCCAGCAGCACTGGGTGGGAGGGGCACCAGCCAGGCGGTCCCCTGGGCGCTCCCAACACCAGCATGGGCAGCACAGTGTTCCTTCTGGGACCTGCCCGGATGGGATGGCTGCTAGAGGTAGTTCCAGGGCCTTCGAAGCGGACGCCAGGGGATCACCGCTCTGACGGCAACGACATCACCAGGACAGCGAGGGAAAGAGGAGGAGAGGTCCAATGGGACAGGAGGGCGGGAGCGACCCCATGCCTGGGTGGAGAAAGGGGCCAGGAGGCCTCTCAACAGAAGCCACGATGGCCACTTGGCCCCCACTCTGGCCTCCGGGTGGCCGTGGCAGTGGGTTCTCCCCCGCTCCCTCAGGGACCCCCGCACCCGGGAATAGGCAATGGGAGTGGAATAGACGGTGAGCTAGAGAACCCTGACCCCTCCCAACCTGGCCTCCCACAGGACCCACTCAGGACCTCAGCACCCGCCAAGCTCCCCCAACTCTCATTGCTGTGACTCTGTGTACCTGCCCGGGGCACCTGCTGGGGGCAGCTGCCCAAGGGCACCTACCCGGGATACCTATCCAGAAGCACCTGCCCAGGTTACCTGCTGGGGGGTACCTACCCAGGGGCACCTACCCGGGGGCACTTGCCTGGGGCACCTACCCAGGGGCACCTGCCCGGGGTAGGCAAGCCCACAGGGCCAACACCACTGGCCTCCGGTGCCTGGCACGCTGGGACTCTGCTGGTGGCCAGGTGGAGGGAGAGGACAGGAAGCCAAGACCTGAGCAGAGAAGCACAAGGTGAGAAAGGATGGAGCGTCCCAGGCAGCCTGTGTCACCACGAGGCAGGACACGGGCCAGCTTTCTACACCAAGGCTGTGAAGGGAGTCCAGCTGTGCTCCCCGGGGCCACAGGGGCCACAACTCATACCCACATGGCGGCCGAGGCTCATGGGGCAAACTGTGTGTGTCCACATGGCCTGGAGGTGGGTGACCCCACTCCGGGGCACAGGGCACGTCGGGCAGCTTTTGCTGCCCAGCCCCACGGCCCCTGGCATTGGGGGCCCAGCCCACACGTGCCCTGATTACGTCCCCCAAGGAAGAGCAGCGCCACACGGACACGCCGAACCCCGCAGACGCAACCAGGACCAGCAGAGCCAGTATTCACCTCAGATCGTCTCTCCTCCCAACTCATGTATTTCCTTGTGCTTCTCGGATGCGTTTTCAAGGCCATCCAGGAGGGCACTGCACGACGCTGGACGGTTCCGGCTCCTTCGTCCAGTGCGGCTGCTGAGGAGCTGAATCTCTGGTTCTAGTTCATTACTTTTTACTTGTAATAGTTGCACGTGGCCAGAGGTCAGGACGGCGGGCAGGACGGCGGCAGGACGACTGCAAGACAGCGGGCAGGGTGTTGGGCAGGACGGTGGGCAGGACAGTGGGCAGTGTGCGGCCTTGGCCCTTCCACATGGTGGGGGCAGCACGACCCCCTGAGATCCCAAAGTGTCTGCGCGTCCTGTGCCCGGAGCGGAGAAGCAGCTCCATGCTGGGGGTCGGGAAGGGGCGGACGCCCGTAACCCTCCTGGGGCCACACGGTGAGTCACAGCCAGAGGCGAGGTTCGGACCCCATGTGTGTGACCGACCTCACGTCTCTGCTCGTCCACCTGGTCACACAGCAGAGCCACACGAGGGCCCCTACCTGGCCCTGCGGGTCACAGGGGTCACAGCGGGGTCACAGCCCAGCAGGGCGAGGCCGGGGGCTGCCCGTGGGTCTCTAACCGTGTGTTCCCGAGCCTCGTCTGCCCATCAGGACTCCATGACACAGCCCCAGGTGACCCCGGGGGATGCAGGCTCACCCAGGCTCACCCAGCAGGCCAGAGGCGCGGCCACGGACAGATGCTGGGCCCTGGGCCGACCCTGAGCGCGGATACTAGGGAAGGGGCGCTGAGCCTTGTGGCTGGTGTGCCCTCGCGTCACCCCCCGGCCCGTCCCCCTGCACACGTGCCTGGACCCGACCGAGGGTGGGGTCGCCAGGGGGCGGGAAGGGAAGACAGGAGGGCACAGGCGGAACGGAGGGACCTGCGGCACCCAGCCAGGAGCCTGAGCAGAGCCGCTCCGCGTGCCGACCTCCCACGCCGGGACGCGCTCCAGCAGGTTGGAGCAGGCCTGCAGCTCCCTGGAGCCACGGACGCGCCCGGAGCCATCCAGTTGGTCGTGGCCTGGACGACCGCCGGACATCACTCTGCCTCCTGGCCGAGATCTGTCCCAAAGCCCCCTGAGGCCCGTGGAGCAGACCCCAGCCCCCACCCCCATTGTGCGGTGGGGACAATGAGAGGCAGGCGTCCCCTTCTTACCCACTGCCTTCCTCCCCACCCCACGGGGTGCTGCCCGGTGAGCACAATAGTGCATTCTGTGTCCAGGAGCCTCGGCCGGCGGCCCCCGGGCTCTTGCAGCCCCTCCACACAATGGCAGGACCCTAAGGGCCTGATAGCCGGTGACAAATGTCTGTGAATGACCAGCTCACAGGAAGTGGCCTTCAATAGTCCGATCGCTTCCTGCATCCTGACATTGTGAAGGCCCACTTCCTGCGCTGTCTCCGAAAATACAGCCCTGCCAGGCGGGGGGCGGGGGCAGGGGCGGCGGCTGGGCCTCCCCGGGAGCCCCCTGCCCGGTTCTGATTCCGGGGCGACTCCCAGCCAACCCACGTGCCGACGCGGCCTCCCTCAGGGACACCCCCCACCGCCCCCAGGATCCCGGGCTCCTGCTGGGAAAGGCTTCCCCGCATCCGGCTCCCTCCGCAGCACACTCGGGGCTGTAGCCTTGGGGGCTCCCCGGAGCTGCTCTGTTCACCCCTTGGACCTCGTCTCCCCAGAGTGGATGGCCACGACTCCTTGGCCTTCATGCATGTCACGGAAACAGGGCGGGAGGCCTCCTGTCCGTCTGGGCTCCAGCTGGACCCCAGAAAGGCCTTCCCCAGGCCGCGCCCCCCACCCCGCACCCTGACTCCCCACCGAGGCGGCTCAGGGAGACCAGGGCAGGCAACCTGGAGCCTGTTCTGGGGGCTCAGGCACTGGGCAGACAGCTCTGCCCGCGCCCACCCGGTGACACTGGTGGTGGAGCCTCATGCTCAGGACAAGGGTGCACGGGCGTCAGCAGTCAGCCCAGGGGCCCCCAGCTAGTGAGAGGGGGTGGGGGCTGCCATGTACCCCTCCTCTCGCTTGGCCTCTCACGACTTCCCGCCCACGTCCCATCCCCCCATGGGAAGTCCTTCCCGGCTTCCTGGCAGTGGTGAAGCAACCCGAGGGAGGGCAGGGGTGCACCCACCCTGCCAGCAGGCCGCTCTGTATTGTTTTCCACTTCTGATAAAGGAGGCACTGAATCAGCCTCGGGCCATTGTGGTGGCAGGGGCGGGGGGGGGGCAGCAGGGGGGAGGCAGCACAGGTCGATGGGTGACAACCCATTCACTCCCACCCCGGGGCCCGAGGAGAACCCGGCCTCTGCAGATGGAGAGGAGGGGAGAATTTCCCAATTTCACCAATTTCCCACCGTCCCCTTCCCCCGGCCCCAGGGTCAGCCAGCTGCCCAGGGAGGAAAGGAACTGGGTGCACCTGCGACAGGGAGGGCGGCCCAGCCTCGGACCCCCATTCCACCCCCTGACCTGGACACAACCCTGCCCTGCAGGACGAGGGCGATGGTGGGCACCTGGCCCAGGTGGGGCTCAGTGGGTAAGCCAGCTCCCTTGTCTCCACAGGGATCCGTCTGCCTCGGGTGCTGGGGCAAACGAGGTCCCCCGGGACACAGGGGGCTGCGCGCTCGCTCTTCCCCTAGGACTGTTGGGCTGGCTGGGCAGGAGGGGGCTGGCAGCAGACACGGGGGTCGGGGGGGCGCCGGGCCAGAGCAGGGCCGGCTTGTTATCTGGACACCAGCAGACATCGGAGGCGCCTTCCCACTCTGCTCAGCTTTTATCAAAAACACACAAGAGCGCAGGGGGGAACGTCCGTATGAGGGTATCAGCGTGAACCTACCCAGTGGGGCAGGTAAATCTGGAAAAACAACAGAAGCGATCCTGGATTCTGGGCGCCCTCCTCCCTCCACACCCCACCCCCACCCCCCACGAGCCCAGTGGCCAGGCCTTCAGCAGCTGCCGCTGCCTCGAGGCGGAAGGGCGTCCAGGCTCTGATAAGGCCCGGGAAGCAGGGACCGTGCCTGGGGCCCCCTGACTGTTCCCTCACCCCAGGGACCCCGAGGATAATCAGCTCACAGTCTTCCGGCCTCAGGCGTTCAGCTCCCACCCTAAGGCCTCGGCCTCAAGGGGCTGGGTACCCACGCCCAAGGCTCTCCCCCTGCCCACCCTCCTGTTACAGCTCGACTGTGTCCCCTCAAAACTTGTATGTTAAAGCTGCGACCTCCGGGGACCCCACGGTGTGCCCGTATTTGGAGACAAGGCCTTTACTGGCCCTGACCCAGACTGTGTCCTTGTAAGGAGGTGTGAGCACAGGACCCCGGGCCTTGTCGTGGGCACGCAGCAAGGGGCAGCCACTCCTGGGTCCAGAGAGAGGCCGCAGGGCGTGCAAACCCTGCGGACACCCCACAGCAAAGGGAGGATCTACATCTGCTGTCGATGCGCCCTGGCCTGTGGCCCTTTGTCGCGGAGACCCTGCCTTGCTGCATGGCACCCCGAGGGTCAGGGCCTCAGGGTGAGGGTCGGGGTGAGGGTCAGGGCCTCAGGGCGAGGGTTAGGGCAAGGGTCAGGGCCTCAGGGCGAGGGTCAGGGTCTCAGGGCAAGGGTGGGGCGAGGGTCAGGGTGAAGGTCAGGGTGAGGGTCATGGTGAGAGTTCAGGCGAGGGTCGGGGTGAGGATCAGGGTGAGGGTCGGGGTCTCAGGGTGAGGGTCAGGACGAGGGTCAGGGCGAGGGTTGGGCCTCAGTGCAAGGATCAGGGCCTTGGGGCAGGGGTCAGGGCGCCCCACAACTTCCAGCTCCTGTCTCTGGCGCAGCAGCGCAGGGGGGGGGCCCATTGCCCCACACGCCCTCTTGGAGCCCAGACTCAGAACATGGTCTCGATGCAAGGGTCCACGCAGCGGGCCTCAGCACAAGCCCCCGCCCCAGGAGCCCCCGTGTCCTCCCCCCACCCCGCAGCTGAGCCCTGCACGGGACCCCACAGAGCCGTACTGCGGCACAGGCTTTGACCCCAGCACCCTAACCGCAGGGCTGAGCTCCCCAGACAGGAAGGGGGGTGCCCGGGAACCCGCCCACCGCGGCCTCAGCTTCACAGCCGGTGAGCGCCGGCCAGGACAGGACTCCGGGGGCCACAGTGGGTAAACGACCCGCCCGGCCACCAACTGACCGAGCTGCCCCCACACAGGCCTCCATCTGTGGGAGTCACCCCACCTGCCCCCGCACGCAGGGCAAACCGTCCGGGGAGCACCAGAGGCATAGCTACCCCGAAAGCTTCATCTTTGGTCTGCGCCCCGGGGCCGCGGGAGCAGGAGGGGACAGGACAAGGGGGCAGCAGCGTCCCCGCGAGGTGGGTCCCGGAGCCGCCCGCACCGCCACCATAGGGGCCCTGGCCACAGCCTGACTCGGCGCGGGGCCAGCAGGCCCTCGAAGGGTGCTGCCCCGGCGGGGAGCGGTCTTCGGAGCAGGGACAGTGGTGGCGGCAGTGGGCTGGGAGGCGGAGGGGCGCGGGCTGCGGTCACGGGGGGTGAGGGGGGGACCCACTCCGCCCGGGGCTCGGCTCCCCTTTGCTAGCAGGACAAGCAGCGCCATCGCCCTCTCGCCTGAGCTCTCGGGGAGGAGGCACAAATGAAAGGGCTTCACATGGATACGGGAGGTGTGCATCAGCTTCAGGGCAAAGGAAGGAACCCAGGTCTGGCCCGTTGGCCCCCCCAGAGGGACAGACGCCCCCCAGGCCTGCCCAGGCCCCCCCCCCCCAGGGATCCCCACGGTGGCACTGAGGCTGAGGGAGAGGCCCCTGGTCAGGGCGTCCAGGGATCCCCGGGCCTGGGCCCAGGGCCTTGGCGGCTTCCTTGGGGCGACCCCACCCGCCCTGCCGGGCGGCTGCACAATGCTCATCGCTACGACGCGAAGGGTTTCCTGAATGCCTTCCTGAGGACATTGTTCCCCACTACAGAGTCACGGGGTCAAATTCATCATGGGCCCTGCTGGTCCAGGTCCCACCCAGTGGGAAGCACAGCCCTCTGCCCAAGCCCCTCTCCCCCTGGGAAACCTAAGCCAGTGGTTTCTTCTGGGTTCACTTATCACCAGCCTCGGGGAAGGCAAAGTTGTTGCCAAACTCGGCCGCCAGGTCCCTCCAAGTACCCCCAGCGGCCCTGCCATCCTCCAGAGACGCCGGCCCCAGCCCCTGCTCCACCCCCGAATCACTCAGGGGCCTCTTTATTCACTCAACATTTATTGAAAATGACTGTGTGCCAGGCCGTCCGAAAGGGGCAGAGAGGTGAGCAGGCCCCAGCCCTCGAGGAACCCACCGTCCTGGGGCGGGGCGGGGGGGGGGCGGCGCACCCGTTACAGCGCCCCGGAATCAGTGCCATGGTACAGTGACCACGGGGCTGGAGAAGCAGAAAGGGAAGGCCCTGCTTAGGGGAGCGGGCTTGGGCCTAGAGCTGCCAAAGCCCAGGCGTAACAGGATTAACAGGAGCCGGCCGAAGCCAAGGACACACAGCGCACGGGTGCACGGCGCACACAGAGGCATCAGGGTCCAAACAAGCATCGTGTGCTCGGGAGGCAGCAGACCTTAGCTCCCGGCCCAGGGGGATGACAGGAGGGAGCCTGGGGCAACGGGGGAAGGAGCCACGGAGGTCGTGGAGGGCAGGCAGGGACCTCGTCGGACGAAATGCTGGCAGAACCTGGAGGGGTTTCCACGAAGAGACTGAAAGTTCAGGTAAGAGGAGGAGGCCCTAATGGGGGACGTGAGAGATGAACAGAGGACGAACTGCAGATGTAGAGGACGTAGAGGACGGTGGCCGCGGGCTAGGGAGGGGACCCAGGGGTGAGGGGGGCCCACGAGGAACAGGGCGGGGGAAGGGCTCCACGCCGAACGGAGAGCCAGCCAGGGCTTTTACAAACATCCCCTGCACCTCCCAGCTCGGGAGAGAGGCAGGCCTGTCCCCACCGGCGGAGGATGCCTGGACAAGCAAAGGGACTTCCCAGTCACACCCTAGACTACGGGCCGCCTGCAAACCCAGCGGATAGCCTGGGAGGGAAACCCACGTGTGCTGCTCTTCTTTAAAAGCTCGAATCCCAAACACTGCTTTTCAGCAAACACTGGGAGAGACGTTGGACAGGGAAGGCATAAAAGAGCATTTATTT